>NC_140592.1:1175262871-1176512871 GCF_964204655.1 Triturus cristatus | reverse complement strand
AGTCAGGAGCTCGCCTCTCAGGCCAGGGGCCCCCAGGGCTCAACCCAGCATCGCGGGTGCTAGGGCAGCCCCGGCCATTGCCACTTGTAGTTCCAGGTGGCAAAGATGTATTCCTCGTGAGAGGGGGGTAGTGTGAGTGAGGGTATCACCTCCTGAGTTCTAGAATGTGCCCTTTAATCAGCGCTTATAAAAATATTTGAGGTACAGTCAGATTACTTATTACCCAAAGCAACGCTGATGTGTGCGCTCCCGTGGGGCACGTGACCCCATGTACTCACATTGATTAGACAAGTATTTTCTTGTCTTTATTCAAGGTGGAGCCAGTATCCTTCGACAAGGTTTACACGGAGGTAAAGCTCCTTGCCCCTCTCTTCAGGGCCACTCGGCGCTATTTCTTTTGGAGAATCATTTTCTGCTGCATCATCAGTTGATCTTGGGTCTTTTCCGGTGGCGATGAATCCCTTCCTGTCTGCTGTGATCTTTAAGGCTGAGTGCTGTGTGTGTGTGTGGGGGGGGCACAAGTGGTCTGTGGTTTATTAAAGCCTGCCAGGTCTGTGTGCAGCCTCCTGCATGAGCGAGGAGGGCTGTAAGCCCCCCCCTCCACCGAGGACACGTCTCTACAGGTGTGTTCAATGTTCACACCTGGGGGGGCAGCCAGGGGGCACTGTGATCACCTGGTGTTGGACTTGGCCCTTCTGGCAGGTTCACCCCTGAACTTTTTTTATTTTTACTGGTGACTTGGTGTGGTGATTGGTTGGTTTCTGCGCACTTTCCCTGTGTCCCAGGGTAAAGTGCGTGCGTGCTCTGAGTGCATGTGGTGAGATAGGCCTGCCCTCCCATAGGAATGCATGGGGAATGTATGTGTCCCTAGTAGTTCCTGATGCGTGGGGTGTGCAGGCCCGAGTTTGGTATGTGCGGACTCGTGGGAGTGAATGCTGCGCGATGATGTGTGCGGCGTGTATGTACCTAGTGTGGAAGTGCCACTTCTAGAAGTGGGCACTCCTGTGTGCAGTGTGTCTGTCGCGTGATTGGCTGGTCGTGTCATGTGACGGGCTAGGGATTCCCCAGTGTCAGGATGAGTCACCCAGTGGTGAATGGGGAGATCAGCAGCTAGATGGGTGGGAGGAGTCCACCTGGGTCCTGAATAGGACAGGGTTTTCCAAACACAATGCTGGCCCCGCCCCCTGTGGTGCGACTGACGACCCTAGCCCTTCCAGTGAATAGAGTGAGGGGCTGAGCACATCAAGGGTGCTCCCCAACCAGCTGCGACTGGTTTTCCCCCTCACCCTGAACCCAGAACAAAGGGTTTGCCTGTATAAAAATGGGGCTGTGTCCCCACAGGAGTTGTTCTCTTCCAGGATCCTGAGGGGGGCTGCTGCTGCTGGAGACCAGGAGGAACCGCCACTTGGGACTGCCTTCCTGCCCTGGAGGGCCCAGTGAGCTGGCCCCTGGCCCAGCCTTGCCCCCCTGCCTACCTTCATCAAACTTTGCCAGGACCTTTACTTGCTGGACTTTCTCCAAGTGCCTGGAAGCGCTTTTATTTTACATATAGCGCTAAAAGTGCTTTATTTGATGCCCCAGCGCTTCTGGAGCGCTCCTGTGTCGCCCCTGCAGCGCCGAACTGCTCCTCCTACACAAGGGAATCCCCGGCATAGGGATTCCCCCTCCGGTGGCCGAGAGTTGGAGCGGGTGCCCACCCCGCATTGCCGTGGCCGTTGGCGGGTGCCCACCCCGCTTATTTTATTATTTCTATAGCGGGAGCCCACCCCGCATACTGGTGCTGTCGCGGGTGCCCACCCCGCTTATTTGCGTTATATCGAGATCACCGCCGCGGCCGGGCTTACCGGAAGTCAGGCATCCCCTGGGGGCGGGCCGCGGGACGGAAGCCTCGTTCCGGAACCAGGAAGCAGCGGTATAGCCGGAAGCCGTCGGGAGGCCACCCCGCGCTCCGGTTCAGTCCGAAGAAGTGCCGAGAGAGAAGTGACCCCGTCGAGAGGAGGCCCGGGAGTCCACCCCGCCTCCGGTTCAGCCCAAAGAAGTGCAGAGAGAGAAGTGACCCCGTCGAGAGGAGGACCGGGAGCCCACCCCGCCTCCATGTATTGTCTGCCCGCAAGCCGGTGAGTGCGGATCAGCTGCTGGGTGGCTGGGGGTGTGGTGAGGCGCGTTGTCCGGTGCCGTCCCTGTAATGAAGTTGAGCACTGCGGGCGCAGTGCTCATTCCTCCCTCACGCTGCCCCGCCTGACAGTGGGCCGCGGCAGCGCTTTGTGGACAGAGTTTATTGGAAGCACCTCCTGTGCTCCAGTGGGGGCATTAGTCGTCTCGAGTCCAGAGGGACTCCACCGTGGGTGGCATTTCTGTCCTTGCCCAGAGTCCCGAGGGACTCCAACAACGGGGCGAGTAATTATTCAGAGCCCCGAGGCTCCCACGTCGGGCATGATGCTCTTGAGCCCCTGAGAAGCTCCAACGGTTGGGGGGGCCTTGGTATTTCAGAGCCTGCGAGGCTCAGGGCATTTCGTGTTGAGAGCCCAGAGGGGCTCAGGGGGCCACAAGTGTTGCTTATGCAGAGCCCAGGGAGGCTCCAAGACATGCCATATTTGTTCTAAAGGCCCAGAGGTGCCCAGGCCCTACAGCTGCCCAGCACTTAGTGGGCAGCTGCAACGTTTAGGTTGTGCAGGGTGCGCCTGGCTTGCGCAACCTGCGCAGTCGCGCCCTGACATTATTGGATTGGTCATTTCTGCACCCCTGAGAGGCCAGTTGGCCTGGGGGACAGTTTTTCTGTATTGTGCCCTCCCCTAGGGTACCTGGTGATTTTTATATATGTACTTTTGCGCCTGCGCAACGTCTTTATGATATTCTCCTCCCTAAACTGCGTTTATGCATTGGAGATTGTTTTACTAGTAGTAATTATGCTAGTGTGTTCTTGTTTCCTTTCCTGCACCTCTGAATATGTTTATGCGTCATGTGCTTTACACCTCTAAATGTATTTTATGCAACCTGTGTTTATGTGCTTAGACCCCTACAGGTAGAGTGATACTTAGGTGGTTGTTTTCTCCTTAGTACAGGTGGTACTAGTAAGGTCCTAGTTCCCTGCGCAGTATTTTCCTAAAGGTGGTTAGGGTTGCGTAGGTGGTACTTTCTGGTTACCAGTAGTTACTGGTTGTGTGCTATATGTTCTATTTTTAGTGCTACAGTGATTGTAAGTGCTATGGTCTAAAGTTTTACTCCTATGTTCTAAAGTATTATTCCTACGTTCTAAGTGCTATTTCTACAAAGTGCTAATTCCTGACAGTGGTCCATGTGGCCCTGTCCCCTGTATATATAATCCCTTGTAAATTCTGCCCGTGCCTGTTGGCACATTGTAAAGTGTGTGTTTTTATCTAATGTGTTGTGTATAATACAAAGGTTATTTTTATATAATACCTTGTGTGGAGTTTCCTTTGTGGTGGGCCTTGGGTGTTGTTGCTGGGTGCGCGCGCAAACGCTTTACACATCGCCTCAGGGATAAGCCTGTCTGCTCGTGCCAAGCTACCAAGGGGGTGAGCAGGGGTTATCTTTGGCGTGTAACTTCCTTGCCCTGACTAGAGTGGTGGTTTCTGCCTGACTTTGGCGCAAGCCTTAGCCAACCAGAAATCCCATTTCTAACATTGGTGATCAGCGGTGGGATTTGGACTTGCGTTTGCGCTGTACCGCAGCGGCAACTGGCCACACTACAAAACTCTGCATTTAGATAAATCACATGGTATAGGGATTATTGTTCTAAGTTTGTTTTTAATTGTCATTTCTTTGGAAATGTGTTTTTGTGCACTGTGAGTTAGGTGTCCCTAGCTCGGGAGGGTAGATCATCCCCCTAAGTGCATTGTGTTTTCTGGATTCACCAGAGGGTGGGATCCAGTGGTGGCAGCGTAATAGTGTCCTGTACATTTGTCCCCCGCCCTGCGCCCAGAGTTGGTACCTGTGTCACGTGGTGGTCAGGTTGAGGAATCAGGGGTGGTAGAAACTGCCTTACCAGTCCGAGGGGAGGGTTGTGTGTGGATGAATGGTGTGTGGCACTAGGCAAGTGAGTGTGAGTTCTCTGGGTTAGAGAGCTTGCTGAATCTTTTTGTGAAGTGTGTACTCCTGTTAAGCTCAGACCCCTAGGTTCCCTGTGTGATCTTTTCTCTAGAACGTCTGCCAGAATGGAGCCTGCTTTTGATCTCAGTGATCTCGTTTATTACAGTATGCAGGAGTTGGAAAGGTTCTGTAGAGAGAGAAACATAGGGGTGAGCGAGTCAGACACTGTGTACGAATTGAGGAACTACATGATTGGATGGCAAGCAGATGAATGGGAACGTGAGCGCAGTGAGGAAGAAAGGGCCCGGGCCTCACACCTGGAGGGTGGTGGGTCCGTGGGGAGCCCTGAAGATTTAGAAGAAGATGACAGTACCTGGACTCCAGTAGAGAGTGAGGACCCCGTAGGTAGGGAGTCCCTTGCTGGGTCCAGCGTAGGAGATAGCGCCTCATCCCTTTCCTTGTCCCCTGAGTATAGTGGTAGTTTTCTGGATTCCCCAGTGAGGGTGGAGTCCAGGGGGGGCAGCGATATAAAGTGCAGTACAGAGAGTCCCAGTCCCCCGAGTGTGGTACCTTGTTCCCGAGAGGAGGAATGTAGGTTGAAGTTCAGGGGCAGTAAGAAGCTGTCTCACCAGTCTTGGGAGGAGGCTGTGGAGGAATGTCATGATGCACTGGTGGACTGGTTGGTGTTTAACCCGGAGCAGGATTTGGATGGAGTACTAAATATGATTATCAAGGAGCAGATGCTCAGTAGTTGTTCTCCAGGGTTGCGCCAACACCTGTTGAGGTATAACTCTTTTTGTCCATTTGAACTTGCAGAGGAAGCAGACCGCTGGGAAAGGGCCAGAGGTTCTCTAGTGTCATTAGTGAGTGATTCCAACAATAGTGGGTCAGAGATCCTCCAGCCCAGCGTGGTGGAGGAGGCTCAGTGTAGCCCAGCTAGGTCCCAGGATAGCGAGGAGGGTGTAGGGGCTCGCTGCCTGGCTCAGTGGAGCAGGAGTGAGGGGGTGACCGAGGGTCCCCAGACGCCCGAAACCCTGCCTCAGGACTTGGATGGTTTCATGAGGGAACACCAAGTTGGGGACCTAGGCTGTCCTGTTAGTCCACTTGAGGAAGATCTCTTAGTGAGTGGAGGACCTGGGGCACCTGTAACCAGGGCTCCTGTGGTTCTGGAGTCTGGCAGTACCGCTCCGGTAGGGAGGGTACAGGAGTCCAGCGTGAGTGATTGGGGGATGAGTTCCCCAGTGGAAGAGCCGGTGGGTCAGGGACTTCCCAGTTGGGCTAGGTTCCCGTGTAGTGACCAGGGTGACACCACTTCTGTTCTGGGGGATCTCCGCGCACTGTCAGGTGGACAGGGGACGGGAGATCAGCGCCAGACAGACAGTCGCTCGACATACGTGTCATTTGATAGCCTCAGGGGGATGGAGTGGAGATCCCCAGAAGTCCTGGAGTGCCAGGCAATTATTCCACCAAAGGTTCTAGGCCGGAGGTTGGAAGGCCAGGTTCGGGATCAGCCTGACCTGAAGGGTGGGACGTCTGTAATCAGCGTCCCGACCAGTTCTTCTTCCAGAGGTACCGCCCCAGTTGGTAGGGAGCAGGGTTCTGGAAGGGGGTGCAGAGGGTGGGAGAGCCCACCTCTGCCCCCGGTACAACCTGAGGGGTTAAACCCTGGGTTGGAATGGCGTTCTAGGTGTACCCCTCGCCAGAGGAGGAGGAACCCTAGGAGAAGAGGTAGGGGGAGGAGAGCCTTCCCTGAGACTCCTGGTCCGCCTGAGGGTGTAGACCCTAGGCTGGAGAACCAGTGGCAGTCTAGTCCTGTCTTTCAGAGAGGAAGAGTGGAGAATGGCCGCTATGTGCCAGGGGTTACTACCCCCCACTCTGTGGTTAGGCAAAGACCAGTGGCACCTGGGTGGCCTAGGGCCTGGTCTTGGCCGCGGACAGCTTGGGAGTACCAGTGGGGTAGCCCAGTTGGTCCAGACAGTGGTGTTAGAAAGAATTCCATGGGTTCGCCGTGGCGTAGAACCGGAGGGTGTCCCTGCAGTTGCGGGCCCGCGTCCGTGTTCTATCGCCCCAAGCAGGGAAGTCCATCACGGTGGTGATTGGGCTGCCCTGCGTTTTGGCTGGAAGGGGGTTGTGTTGGACTTGGCCCTTCTGGCAGGTTCACCCCTGAACTTTTTTTATTTTTACTGGTGACTTGGTGTGGTGATTGGTTGGTTTCTGCGCACTTTCCCTGTGTCCCAGGGTAAAGTGCGTGCGTGCTCTGAGTGCATGTGGTGAGATAGGCCTGCCCTCCCATAGGAATGCATGGGGAATGTATGTGTCCCTAGTAGTTCCTGATGCGTGGGGTGTGCAGGCCCGAGTTTGGTATGTGCGGACTCGTGGGAGTGAATGCTGCGCGATGATGTGTGCGGCGTGTATGTACCTAGTGTGGAAGTGCCACTTCTAGAAGTGGGCACTCCTGTGTGCAGTGTGTCTGTCGCGTGATTGGCTGGTCGTGTCATGTGACGGGCTAGGGATTCCCCAGTGTCAGGATGAGTCACCCAGTGGTGAATGGGGAGATCAGCAGCTAGATGGGTGGGAGGAGTCCACCTGGGTCCTGAATAGGACAGGGTTTTCCAAACACAATGCTGGCCCCGCCCCCTGTGGTGCGACTGACGACCCTAGCCCTTCCAGTGAATAGAGTGAGGGGCTGAGCACATCAAGGGTGCTCCCCAACCAGCTGCGACTGGTTTTCCCCCTCACCCTGAACCCAGAACAAAGGGTTTGCCTGTATAAAAATGGGGCTGTGTCCCCACAGGAGTTGTTCTCTTCCAGGATCCTGAGGGGGGCTGCTGCTGCTGGAGACCAGGAGGAACCGCCACTTGGGACTGCCTTCCTGCCCTGGAGGGCCCAGTGAGCTGGCCCCTGGCCCAGCCTTGCCCCCCTGCCTACCTTCATCAAACTTTGCCAGGACCTTTACTTGCTGGACTTTCTCCAAGTGCCTGGAAGCGCTTTTATTTTACATATAGCGCTAAAAGTGCTTTATTTGATGCCCCAGCGCTTCTGGAGCGCTCCTGTGTCGCCCCTGCAGCGCCGAACTGCTCCTCCTACACAAGGGAATCCCCGGCATAGGGATTCCCCCTCCGGTGGCCGAGAGTTGGAGCGGGTGCCCACCCCGCATTGCCGTGGCCGTTGGCGGGTGCCCACCCCGCTTATTTTATTATTTCTATAGCGGGAGCCCACCCCGCATACTGGTGCTGTCGCGGGTGCCCACCCCGCTTATTTGCGTTATATCGAGATCACCGCCGCGGCCGGGCTTACCGGAAGTCAGGCATCCCCTGGGGGCGGGCCGCGGGACGGAAGCCTCGTTCCGGAACCAGGAAGCAGCGGTATAGCCGGAAGCCGTCGGGAGGCCACCCCGCGCTCCGGTTCAGTCCGAAGAAGTGCCGAGAGAGAAGTGACCCCGTCGAGAGGAGGCCCGGGAGTCCACCCCGCCTCCGGTTCAGCCCAAAGAAGTGCAGAGAGAGAAGTGACCCCGTCGAGAGGAGGACCGGGAGCCCACCCCGCCTCCATGTATTGTCTGCCCGCAAGCCGGTGAGTGCGGATCAGCTGCTGGGTGGCTGGGGGTGTGGTGAGGCGCGTTGTCCGGTGCCGTCCCTGTAATGAAGTTGAGCACTGCGGGCGCAGTGCTCATTCCTCCCTCACGCTGCCCCGCCTGACAGTGGGCCGCGGCAGCGCTTTGTGGACAGAGTTTATTGGAAGCACCTCCTGTGCTCCAGTGGGGGCATTAGTCGTCTCGAGTCCAGAGGGACTCCACCGTGGGTGGCATTTCTGTCCTTGCCCAGAGTCCCGAGGGACTCCAACAACGGGGCGAGTAATTATTCAGAGCCCCGAGGCTCCCACGTCGGGCATGATGCTCTTGAGCCCCTGAGAAGCTCCAACGGTTGGGGGGGCCTTGGTATTTCAGAGCCTGCGAGGCTCAGGGCATTTCGTGTTGAGAGCCCAGAGGGGCTCAGGGGGCCACAAGTGTTGCTTATGCAGAGCCCAGGGAGGCTCCAAGACATGCCATATTTGTTCTAAAGGCCCAGAGGTGCCCAGGCCCTACAGCTGCCCAGCACTTAGTGGGCAGCTGCAACGTTTAGGTTGTGCAGGGTGCGCCTGGCTTGCGCAACCTGCGCAGTCGCGCCCTGACATTATTGGATTGGTCATTTCTGCACCCCTGAGAGGCCAGTTGGCCTGGGGGACAGTTTTTCTGTATTGTGCCCTCCCCTAGGGTACCTGGTGATTTTTATATATGTACTTTTGCGCCTGCGCAACGTCTTTATGATATTCTCCTCCCTAAACTGCGTTTATGCATTGGAGATTGTTTTACTAGTAGTAATTATGCTAGTGTGTTCTTGTTTCCTTTCCTGCACCTCTGAATATGTTTATGCGTCATGTGCTTTACACCTCTAAATGTATTTTATGCAACCTGTGTTTATGTGCTTAGACCCCTACAGGTAGAGTGATACTTAGGTGGTTGTTTTCTCCTTAGTACAGGTGGTACTAGTAAGGTCCTAGTTCCCTGCGCAGTATTTTCCTAAAGGTGGTTAGGGTTGCGTAGGTGGTACTTTCTGGTTACCAGTAGTTACTGGTTGTGTGCTATATGTTCTATTTTTAGTGCTACAGTGATTGTAAGTGCTATGGTCTAAAGTTTTACTCCTATGTTCTAAAGTATTATTCCTACGTTCTAAGTGCTATTTCTACAAAGTGCTAATTCCTGACAGTGGTCCATGTGGCCCTGTCCCCTGTATATATAATCCCTTGTAAATTCTGCCCGTGCCTGTTGGCACATTGTAAAGTGTGTGTTTTTATCTAATGTGTTGTGTATAATACAAAGGTTATTTTTATATAATACCTTGTGTGGAGTTTCCTTTGTGGTGGGCCTTGGGTGTTGTTGCTGGGTGCGCGCGCAAACGCTTTACACATCGCCTCAGGGATAAGCCTGTCTGCTCGTGCCAAGCTACCAAGGGGGTGAGCAGGGGTTATCTTTGGCGTGTAACTTCCTTGCCCTGACTAGAGTGGTGGTTTCTGCCTGACTTTGGCGCAAGCCTTAGCCAACCAGAAATCCCATTTCTAACACCTGGGCACCTTCTCTTCCGCCCCCTCGAACTCTGGGCGCCCACCCAGGGGCGTAGAAACAGAAGACGGACTAACGGCAGGATTTAATAAACCAAATATTGATTATCGGACACTTTCACTGCAACTCAGAACACACCAGAAACTTCCTTTGTGTGTCTTTCACATTCTGTTAAAAGGTCGCAGTTCAAGTGCTGACTGGTTGCAAAATCATGAAATGCTGTTAATATCAATCAATTAGGAACATTTATAGAGCACGCTACTCACCCGCGAGGGTCTCAAGGCGCTGGGGGGGGGGGTGCCGCTACTGCTCAAAGAGCCAGGTCTTGAGGTGCCCCCTGAAGGAGAGACGGTCGTGGGTCAGACGTAAGTGGGTGGGGAGGGAGTTCCACGTCTTGGCCGGCAGGTAGGAGAAAGATCTTCCTCCGGTGGTGGTTCTGCGAATCCGTGGGACGGTGGCGAGGGCGAGACTGGCGGAGCGGAGCGGAGCTGGCGGGTAGGTGTGTAGAACGTGAGGCGGGTTTTGAGGTATTCGGGGCCCATGTCGTGAAGAGCCTTGTGTGCGTGGGTGAGGAGTCTGAAGGTGATCCTCTTGCTGATGGGGAGCCAGTGCAGGTCTCTCAGGTGGGCAGAGATGTGGCTGTGTCGGGGAATGTCCAGGATGAGTCGTGCAGATGCATTCTTCCCACCTACTGACGTGGTGAAACTTTTATTTCAGAATGTTCTTTCCAACAATCAATGTTACATCCAATCTGAGAGATATTTCTCCCGAGGCCCGTTGTGATATTTACCCCTCTTCCCCCCGGCATTCCTCCTCGCGCACCCCTCTTCAGTCCTTCTATACACTGCGTGTCCGTCTGTGACATGTCCATTTGTCGTTACTCATCTGTCCATAAAATAACCTGTGCATCTTCCCTGTTTTTAGCCCCCGTCCCTGTCAGTTGTCGACAGTGTGCCTTCTCTGTTGGTCTGTGGATGTCAAGAGGGTGGGGGCTCTGTGGTACAGGCCAGGCTGACTGGAAGCTGAACATAGAGGTCGGAGGATGTTTGGCGGACAGGGGCAAAGGGAGAGAGAGAGAGACAGAGACAGAGAGAAGAGGAGAGAGAGAGTGACAGAGAGCGAGGAGAGAGAGAGAGTGACAGAGAGCGAGGAGAGAGAGAGGTGGGGAGAGAGAGGGGGGAGAGGGAGACAGACAGAGAAGGAGAGAGAGGGGCAGATGGAAGAGGAGAGAGGAGTGAGTGACAGAGACCAAGAGAGACAGAGAGGAGAGAGAGACAGACAGACAGAGAGAGAGAGACAGGAAAGAAGCAAGACACGTGAAAAACCTGGGGGCATATTATCAAGAAATATGCCCTTGAGAATTCCAATAGAAGCCCATGTTAACACCAGAACCTGGGCTTCTATGGGAATTCTCAAATGCATATTATCAAGCCCATTATCGCCACTTTAGCGGCAGTTTCCTGCCGCTAGAGCCGCGATAATGTTATTGCCTTTCTTGATAATATGCTCCCAGGTTTGATGGCAGTACGGGATATCCTGGTGCAGGGTATGGGATCTTCTGAGTAAGGGATGTCCTGGTTTAGGGCATGGTCGGGATCTTCATAGTTTGGGATTTCCTGGTATAGGGTATGGGGCCTTCAGATTAGGAAATGTCCTGGTATGGGGTCTTCTGGTAGGTCCCTGAAGGATGCTTGAAGCCGTTTTATTTATTTATTATATTTAGTGCATTTTTATAAAGCGCGGACATTACCCGAAGGTGTCAGAGCGCTGTACAATAGAGCTAGTTACGTTACAAGAGAAAAGTAGAACAAAATAGAACATTACAAAGAAAAAAAGGAGACTAAAAATGAAGGCCACACAAACACAAATTCCAACACAGCACGCAGGGGTGAGGAATGTACAGAAAAAATACAAATTTACAATGAAGAGCGAACTTCCAAGAGGGGCCTGAGAATGAAAGCCGTGCCAGTAGTCAGTCCTAGTTTCTGCCCTCTCACTACGACGCCTCGGGTGTTTCATCTCGACTCCTCGGTGTGAAGCTGGAGCAAGTCTGACAAGAGGGCCGAGGCAGGTGCGACCTCAGAGGGTGGAGATGCAACACCCGAAGCTTCAGGCCCTCTTTGGAACAGAGAGTAAGAGGCAGTTTGGGAATGAATGGTACTTGGCGTCGTAGTGAGAAGAGAAAGCAGAACCCGGGAGAGGGAGCAGCTGAAGGAGGAATGAGGAAACTTGGGGCGAACTAGAGACAGAGACCCAAGACAGCAGGTATTACTGAAGAGTGGACACGTGACACCAGAAACAATGAGGGGGCCCTGTGAGCAGAAACCAGATATCACAGCAAACTGTACCCACAGGCCCTGGGGCAACAACTGCACACCGCCGAGCTAAGACTGGGACAGGGAGGTACCCGGGATCGGGAGCAGATCCTCAGGACAAGAGAAGCAGCAAAGGGAACTCGGGGTCGAAGGAAGGGAATGCCAACAGAGACGGCTCATGGACAGAGGAAGAAAGGGGCTAAAAGGTGCCAGTTGATGCCACCCAGCAAGGTCCTGGCAGCAGGAACAAGGCACGCATGCAAAGTACAAGACAACATGAAAGGAGGGGAACAAAGAAATACTGTGAGGCGAGGCTGCTCCTGACAAAACAAACTGTCATAGAAGGCAGTCACTGCAAACAGGCCAAGATGCTACAAACGCAGTGACAGGGATGCACGCTGAGCATCACAGGAGCGTAGCATGGGCGGTGACGTCACGGTGGTCCCCTGGCCCGAGGACAAGACCCTGACTGTGAACCTTACCTCACGCTGATGGGACGCCATTTGAAGCATCATTTGAACGTTTTTTTTTCGGTCTGTGAGATAGGGCGCCAACTGTGTCCACTGGCGGACTCGGAGCGGAGGAGGTCCATGCGGTATGTCGTGAGGGGGTAACACCATGAGTTACCCGCACCGGGCGACACCAACCCTAGTGACGCCACTGATCTGCTGCAATTTTCACCTATAGAGCATATATTCTAGAAATGCTGCTCATGCTTAATATTGTATATATGGTATGCAAAATGTGTATTCTTCCCTGATTGCTGGAAAGCGCTATGCCACGTCCCGGAGCCAGTTCAAGCTAAGTAAGACTATTTTCAAATAATATTCAAGTACATTTATTATTTATGCAACTTATAAAGCGCGTAAATGAGGCCTCACTACATTTTCAAATATATCTACTTTTTAAAAACGGATGCTTTTCTTGGGTTGAGTCCTGCACGCAGGACTCAACAGGTTGAGAAAATCCAGAATTGTCATTTGTGTTTTTTTAACTCCTCAAGTGACACGCATGCCATTTCTCACCCAGGGGAGTGTTAGAAACACAGTAGCCTAGCAACACAAGACTTTCCATTCCGTGTAAATTTGGGAAAGGGTTCTTGCTTTTATGTCATGTCTCTCTAGCAGTAAAACCTCGGAGTGGCAGCAGCATATTGGCGAAAATCACACATTTTAATTATGTTTACAACTGAAACTCTGCTGAAAAGCATTTCAAATGTAACAGTAATTGATATCTGATGCCACGCTGCCAGGTGTCGCAGAACGAAAGCTACAATATTCATGTATTTTTTAGAGCACAGCTATTTTCAAATTCGAAAGCAGGGTTGACATGACAGTAGCTGGAGCTCTGGCAGTACTTTTTCTCCTTCCTGATGATTATTGATACACGAGTTCTATTTTAACCAATCTATTTCGATCAAATAGTGTGTGTATGTCGGTGTGTGTGTGTGTGCCCCCTCTTCAAATTATCATAATTGGCCGGAGGGGATGGGGTCCCCAGGGCCCCCTCCCTACTAAAATATAGACATGGTTACCATGCTCCCTGGCCCACCCCAGGGGACACAAATTTTAAAAAGCGCGTAATGCCATCTTTTTTTTCTTGTGCCTGAGGTCTGGATCCCTGAGTCCTAAAATGGCTGCTGCCATATTTGTACATGTGGTGACAGCCAATCGGATCTCATCTTAAGATCAGTAGGATCCGCAGATTCTCCATTGTGTGAAGTATACAAAGCCTTATTTCTCCAAAAGTACTTAACGGATTTACACTAAATACCGAAAAGCATAATTTTCTGGACCAAGATATAGCTTTCCGCCTAGTTTGGTGTAATTACGTTCAGCAGTTTTGGCTGTAGCTGAATCTAATTTTCCTATGGAAAAATGCAAGGAGAATTTTTTTTTCGGGGCCCCCATTATTTCTAGGCCCCTGCTTGACGGATTCCTCCAAGTGACAGTGAGGTGTTTCTGGGTAGTACATACTCCCCTAATGTTGACCAACCAGGCTTTCTGGAGAAATGATCACAGAAAATGAAACCATGGGTAGACATTCGATGGGTAATAAGGGGAGAGTTTAATACTGTCTTGGATATTCAGATCGACTGCTCACAACCCCCTCTCTCGAGTACAACCACAATCCTCTATGCCAAAGCACTAACTGAATGAATAACAAATTGGCATCTGGTGGGTGCCTGGCGAGTTAAGAATGAAGGTCTCCGAGATTATTCCTTCTCCTTAATCACACTTAAGTTACATGCGAGGTTAGATTGGGTAGTATGCACTGGGCCACTCTAATCAGCCATATGCCAAATTACAAACTGGAGTAAAACTCCGTTGGTCCGTAACCTACTGGATTTGGAGTTGACTTAGTGTAGAATACACACTCCCATACCTACTTGAAAACTATAGCCGACATGGCTGGAAGATCAAGTTATAAAAGAAGAGCTCAAATTGGCAATTCAAAGTTATTTCCATGACATTGAAGGTATGGCATGGTGGGCAAAAAACGATGGATTTAGGCCCGGATCTCTGTACTGGGGTGAATTTATGACATTGTTCTGCATTCTGTCCATCAATTGTTCTTTTTGTATTAAAGGTACAGCATCCTCCCTGGCAATAGAATGGGAAGCATTTAAAGTCACAATGCATGATGCATGTACTAAAGTCATGGGAGGGATATGTAAAGCACTAGAGACAAGTCGGAAATGGTCAGAGCAGACATTAATATCTTTGGAGCTAGCTGAGGTAGCAGACCGTTCAATGGGAGAGAGGCTTGAACAAGAGAGAGACAACCATGCTGACTTCTCAGAGAGTCTCCAACACTGGACCCAGTTAGAACAAGCAAAACTAATAGATACAGAGTGGAATAGGGCTGGTTTATTATTAGCATGAATAATTATGACGCATCCCTCTCCCAATCTGACAATAACCATTCTCAATCACAAAGGAGTACAGGTTTGTATACAGGAGGAAATGAACACAGCATTCAGAGAGTATTCTCTTAATTTGTATGCAGACTCTGTACCCCAAGAAGAAGAAGCCCAAACACACTTCTAGAAGGGATATCACTCCCGCAGCTCACTAATGAACACAATAAAATGCTGGGAGAAATAAAGAAATCTATTATCACGTTGGCCAGGGGAAAACACCAGGCATAATTGTCTGCTGGTTTACCTTTACGTGACATAACAATCACTCTTAATGCTCAAATTACTTAAATTTTATAACACAGGTAGGCACCGACAAAGCCTACCTGAGACAACTAAGGAGGCAGGTGTGAATTCTATATAGAAACTGGGCAGATATCTACTAGACTTAGCATCTTAAAGGCCTTTTTACATATTAAAAATAGACTACTAAATATTAAGTAAGCTTCTAGCATAAAGGTTCTCCTTCTGATCTCAGACCTCATACATACGAAACAAAACTGGTAGATCCCACATAGGAATATCTTTTTGAGTCACTTAGTCAGAAACAACTTTACAAAATCCAAGTGGTTGCCTCTACAGTGTAGCCCAACTCCGCATGCTTGGGACTTGACCTTGATCAGGCATTCACTACTATACAATAGATATTACATCATCAAATTACACCACTGATGATATCACTGATGACATCATCCAGTGACTGTGAGTGTGTTTTAAAAGTTTATGTGTGTCAAATATATATATCAAGGTGTATTTGTAAATCGGGGGTGTAAGAGTGCCTGTTTGGTTTATTCCGTGGGTGGGTGACTTACTGTATAAGTGAGTGATTCGGTGTCTCTGGGAGTGTATGGGTGAGTGACTGGTTGTGTGAATGTCTGTATGTGTCTGTCAGTTGGTGTCTAAGTGGATGTATGGATGTGTGAGTGGGTATGTTTATTTCTGTATGGGTGAGTGATTAGTTTTCTGAGTACTTCTATGGGTGTCTATATGGGTGGGTGAGGGTGTGTCTGACTGCCTGTATGAATGAGTCAGTTGGTGAGTCAGTGGCTGTATGGGGTAGTAAGTGCATGTGTGAAGGGCTGTATGGGGGAGTGAGTGTGTGTATGACTGTGTGAGTAAGTGAGTGCATATGTCAGTGGTATATGGGTGTGTAACTGGGTATGTGAAAGGCAGTATAGGTGAGTGATGGGGTTTGTGAGTGACTGTATAGTTAAGTGAGTGAATGTGAGATTGTCTGTATGGGTGAGTGTGTGCTTGTGCCAGTGACTATATAGGTGAGTGAGTATGTGTTAGTATCTGTATGAGTAAGTGAGTGTGTGTAATTGTAATAGTGAGGGAGTGCCGGTGTGATTGACTGTATGGGTGAATGAGTATGTGTGTGAGTAGCTCTATGGGTGACTGACTCCCAGTGAGTGGCTGTATGAGTGTATGTGTGGATTTGTCAATGGCTGTATTAGTGAGTGAGTGGGTGTCAGAGTAGCTGTATGGTTTAGTGGATGCGTGTGTTGATCTATGAAACAGTGAGTGCCTGTGAAAGTACTGGTATTGGTGTGTGAATGGGTTTGAGAATGGTAGTGTGGAAGTTGGAGTGTGTGTATGAAAGGTTAGATGGGTGTGAGTGGGTGCGTCAGAGATTCTATGGATGTGTCATCAGTGATGTAATTTGAGATGTCTCAGTGATGTCACTGACCATATCATGAGTGATATAATATGTGATGTCATAAGCAGCGCATTGCAGGGGCATGAGTCATAGTTAGCTCACTACCTATAACAACTGAATTTCACTGGTTTTGTAAGAGTGAAACCTGAGCCTAACTATAACGTCCCTGTAACCTTTGGTTCTTTCAGTGAATTTCTAAGGATTTTCCATTCCATTTCCTAACTATAACGTCCCTGTAACCATTGTTGTTTTCAGGGAACTTCTCAGGCCTTATAAATGCTAATTTCTTACTATAACATCCCTGTAAACTTTGTTTTTTTCAGTGAATTTCTATATTTTTTTAAGTAGTGGTTGCGTTTGCAGAGTGGTGGAGAAAGATGTGGGGCTTCCAACCAGCTCTCAGGAATCCTGCTGTGTAGGACTTATAGGAGGTACCAGGAGGGCTTCTTGGCCCCCATGGTCCCTCAGGAGTAAAGTGGCTTCATCCCCAACCAGTAGTGTGCCAGGAGCTGCGTTTACAGTGGTGTGGCTTCCGAAGACCTCTTAGCAATCTCGCTGTGTGGGACTTACTGGAGGTGACAAGAGGGGTAGTAGGCCCCCGAGGACGTCCCTGGGACCAACTACTACTCCTGTTACCTCCAGTAAGTCCCACACAGCAGGATTGCTAAGTTGTCAGAGGCCACTCCCCTTTTCTCCTCCACTCTGCAAATGCAGCTCCTGGTGCACTACTGATATTGATCCCCAGGGCTAGGGGTATGCCATGGACCCCCTTAATTATTGTGTTTGTGCATTAGGGAGGTGGCAGTCCTGGGGGCTGTGGGGAGGCTGTAGTGCCTCCCCATGTTTTTTTAATGAATGTATATGCCCCGGGTGGTGGTGGTCTCCGGGCAGTGGAAGGCCATGTGGGTCCCTCCACATTCCTTTTCTTAAGATTCCAAGGTAGGTGGTGGTCCCTGGGGCTCTGGGGGGCTGGGCGGACCCCCCCTTATTCCTATCAAGTGCCCGGAGTTCACTGCCAGGAATCGAGCACCCAGATATCTATATTTATTTTATTTTAATTTCATTGAAACTACAGACCGGAGTTATACCAAATCACAAAAAGCATGCTTTCTGGACCAACATCTAGCTTTCGGCCTGTAGTCGTGGTCAAAAAATGAAAAATCCCCATAGACACAACATGGGGAAAACGCCTTTTGGGACCCTCCTTTTTTCTTGGCTCCCACTTTACGGATCACCATGAAGATTTCAACACAGCAGCTGAACCAAAAAAGAAAAATTGCGTCAACATTCATCAAGCTGTGCCAAAGTTATTGAGCTATTAGCAAAATGCTTTGGTCCTAACTGTAACTACCTACTGGCAACATTATGGGCTGAAAAAGGAGTGGTATAAAAGCATGATAAATGTAGTTGACCTCCAACCGTGAGCCAGGATGTGTGAGGTCGAAACACATCAGTAAGACAGACTGGCTCTCTGCAAAGAATAAAATCGATTCAAAAGACTCCTGAGCGCGACAAACCTCTTTGCTGTGAATAATCCAAGGCTTTTGGTTTGTGGTTTGGCCTCACGTCTGCACCCGCTGCTGTGTGGCGCCGGCAGGAACCACATTGTTCTTCATATCTATCTATATATATATCTATATATATATCTATATGTTTCTCAAAAATAAAGGCGCGGCACTCCTCTTGGCAGTGATGTTATTTTATTTCAAGTCGTGTTCTTTCTCCCTACGCGTTTCGAACCGTAGTTCCTGATCACAGCCGTGATCAGGAACTACGGTTCAAAACGCGTAGGAAGAAAGAACACGACTTGAAATAAAATAACATCACTGCCGAGAGGAGTGCCGCGCCTATATTTTTGGAGAAACAATTAAATTACGAGACTCTGCCCTTGTCTCGACGTGGGCACCGACTGTAAAAGTGCTCCCACTGTGGCAGGACGTTTGAGGAAAGATATATATATATATCAATCAGCCTGTGAGACCGGCACTGATGACGGCCATTTCGGCTAGAAACGCGTCTGCCCAAGCGTTTCACCGACTGCAAGGACTGCGCTGTGATTTTTCTCAATAAATCCTTTGTCTGTACCCGGAGCTGTGTCCCGCTTGCTTTTCCTCAAGGTGAGCACTTGGTGTGGATTTATAGCCGGGTACGCTGAAATCGGCAAGGGACACGCCCTCTCGGTCTGGAGCTCTGCGTACATCAGCAAACCTTTGGAGAAGTACGAGGAGTACATACGCGGCGTCCCTCCGAGCAAAGTCATTGCCATTAGGCGGTCATCTTAGTGAGGGGAGAGAGGAGGCAGCACGGTGCTGCCTGATAAGTTTGCAGACAAAGGTGTGAGCTGGACCAACATATCGAGGAGTTCTGTGGTGGCACACAGTCCAGCGCCAACAATTTGGGGCATCACTTGATGTTTGGAGTCCCCCATTACTGAATGAGGCACCACGACGGACTGCGATAACCATCATGCAGTTCACCTAGAGTCACAAGCGGTTAATACACACCTGCATTAAGGAGGAGGAGTCGATAGACTGCTTCATAGGGAGTGGTCTCTGAGTCAAGTCCAGGAGAAATCAATCAGCCTGTGAGACCGGGACTGATGACGGCAATTCCGGCTAGAAACGCGTCTGCCCAAGCGTTTCACGGACTGCAAGGACTGCGCTGTGATTTTTCTCAATAAATTCTTTGTCTGTACCCGGAGCTGTGTCCCGCTTGCTTTTACTCAAGGTGAGCACTTGGTGTGGATTTATAGCCGGGTACGCCGAAACCGGCATGGGACATGCCCTCTCGGTCTGGAGCTCTGCGTACATCAGCAAACCTTTGGAGAAGTACGAGGAGTACATACGCGGCACCCCCCCCCCGAGCAAAGGCATTGCCATTAGGCGGTCATCTTAGTGAGGGGAGAGAGGAGGCAGCTCGGTGCTGCCTGATAAGGGTACAGACAAAGGTGCGAGCTGGACCAACATATCTGGGAGTTCTGTGGTGGCACACAGTCCAGCGCCAACAATTTGGGGCATCACTTGATATTTGGAGTCCCCCATTACTGAATGAGGCACCACGACGGACTGCGATAACCATTATGCAGTTCACCTAGAGTCACAAGCGGTTAATACACACCTGCATTAAGGAGGAGGAGTCGAGAGACTGCTTCATAGGGAGTGGTCTCTGAGTCAAGTCCAGGAGAAATCAATCAGCCTGTAAGACCGGCACTGATGACGGCCATTCAGGCTAGAAATGCGTCTGCCCAAGCGTTTCACGGACTGCAAAGACTGTGCTGTGATTTTTCTCAATAAATCCTTTGTCTGTACCCGAAGCTGTGTCCTGCTTGCTTTTACTCAAGGTGAGCACTTGGTGTGGATTTATAGCCAGGTACGCTGAAACCGGCATGGGACATGCCCTCTCGGTCTGGAGCTCCGCGTACATCAGCAAACCTTTGGAGAAGTACAAGGAGTACATACGCGGTGCCCCCCCCGAGCAAAGGCATTGCCAGTAGGCGGTCATCTTAGTGAGGGGAGAGAGGAGGCAGCATCGTGCTGCCTGATAAGGGTACAGACAAAGGTGTGAGCTGGACCAACATATCTGGGAGTTCTGTGGTGGCACACAGTCCAGCGCCAACAATTTGGAGCATCACTTGATGTTTGGAGTCCCCCATTACTGAATGAGGCACCACGACGGACTGCGATAACCATCATGCAGTTCACCTAGAGTCATAAGCGGTTAATACACACCTGCATTAAGGAGGAGGAGTCGAGAAACTGCTTCATAGGGAGTGGTCTCTGAGTCAAGTCCAGGAGAAATCAATCAGCCTGTGAGACCGGCACTGATGACGGCCATTCCGTCTAGAAACGCCTCTGCCCAAGCGTTTCACGGACTGCAAGGACTGCGCTGTGATTTTGCTCAATAAATCCTTTGTCTGTACCCGGAGCTGTGTCCCGCTTGCTTTTACTCAAGGTGAGCACTTGGTGTGGATATATATGGAAGCAACCAGTTTTCACCAACCGTCACTCATTGCCAGTATACCCTACGGGGAATTCTTAAGGCTCAGCAGGATATGTACAGAACAGAATGAATGGAGAAATCAGAGTCAATTAACAGCAAAGAGATTCAAATTGAGAAAATATAACAAAACACTTATCAAAAAATGTTGGAAACGAGCAAATGACAAACCAAGAGAAGAATGCTTGAAACCCAAACAAGAGAATAAATCGGATATTGAACCAATAAGAATGATCATGGACTTTTCAAATGATGCCAAAAAAATCAGCAAGATCTTGAGAAAGAATTGGAAGATATTGCAAATGGATGAAACTGTCAGCAAAATCATCGGCAATCATCCCATGATAACGTATCGCAGAGCTCGAAATCTCAAAAACCGACTGGTCAACAATCATTTTAAAGGGAAAAAGAATATACATTGGTTAAAAACTGGAGTACTATTAGGACTAACAGTGGAACCTTCTAGCTTACAGCACCTGTTCTAATGTCACCACTTAAAGTGTTCTCCCCAATAGAGTGTTATCACACATGAATTAAGGAGGTGTGTGCACTCTGAATAGCACCCACTGTTACAATGCTAGTTCCCAAGGGAACTTAATCAAACAGATCAAAAAAAGCCAAGATGCACCACACATTTGCAAAAAGCAGTCAAGTGAGACGATATATGTAGTCCAAATCCAATTGAAAAGACAGATGAGTATTCCTTAATTTAGTCTTTTTATTCCAAGTTCATATGGCAGTGGACATCACAATGCGACCAAAAGACCCCTGAAAATAAGAGTTCAAGAACATGTACGTGCATATCGGAATGGGGATTTGAGATACCCCCTTACTTTACTTATGCAGGAGAATCATACGAGCGAGGAAAATATCTGGTTCATAGGAATAGACCATATTCCAGCCCATCCTAGGTGTGTGAACAGAGAGCTAGCTTTAAGAAAAAAAGAAGCAGGCTGGATATGTAGACTACGGAGTGTAGAACTGGGACATAACAGCGATAATGAGATGCATTATTTCTTGCAGGATAGGTAAATCTGATACTCATTTACTGTAACTGTGGCATTTTTACCAACAGCCTCTTGGACATTGCAACCGTATTGAAGGTCAACTGCTTATATCTGTTCCTACATGCTGTTCTTGCCTTCTTTGCCTTCCTTCTATCTTTGATCTCTTCCATATATGTAACCCAGAGCTGAGTTTTAAAAAACGGTTACTTGAGATATCAATATAAATTTCCAATAAGTAGTACACCTTTCATAAATATGTTCCCTTTAAATTTGTAGAATAAAATTTCTCTCCATGTCATACAGTCGTTTTATACCTGCAAACCACCTTCTTGGCTTTAACATCGAGACCAGGTTAAGATGGCTGCTGTATTCTGTTAATGTTGGGCAGTCCAGTTAATACACTAGGGGCTATTACATATGACGTTCTATTTGCTATACCAATGGGAATTTCAGGAATTCTTACTTATTTGTAGGATATTAGTATATTTTCGCTCTCTGTGTGCTTTTGAGAGAGCTTTCTTCTTATGATTTTGTTCATCACTAGGTGATACTTGCATTTGATAAGATGGCTGCCATATTCTCTGTCTTATCTATGCACTTCTAGAAGGACGGCCCGTTTACAATACGATTGGGGAAGTCATGAATCCTTGTTTGTATAGCGTGGGAACCCGGCTATTTCAAGGATTATATGTATTTGTTCAGGATCGTGGCCTTGGCGCCCGGTCGAGAGTCTCTATGTACTCGTAGAATTTGAATCTCTCTCATATCAAATAACACTTATACATGTTAAGATGGCCGCCAAACCCCTAGTATTTATCATGTGAATTCAGGAGACCGTTCTAAATAGAGCGTGTCCAGAATTAAGGAGGAGTTCATATACTGAAGAAAATTCAAGTGCATTACTACTTACCTAATTGAGGAACACTTTTGAATATCAAATATTAAATATATGTGTTCAGCCTTTGACTCACCTAGTGACTTTGATTCTGCTTAACTGTGGGTGTCTTGTATACATTAAAAGATGGCCACGACGATCACAGTGTTTATCACGTGATTTTTTAGGGGGCGTTCTCTCCCGGCTTGACACAGGTGTTCAAATTTTGACGGGATGGTTCATACTATAAAATGAAAGCACTTCTCTACATAGGGTTACCGGATCGGAGGACCTGTCTGTGAGCATACATTTTTTGTTTCCAGTCGCGACTAGCATATTGCGGTAAGAACGTCGCCGGGGCTTTACGTTAGTTAGGATGTGGGGCCCTTTGCACTAATGTTTGTTTGGAACTTGGTGGGACTTTGCCCTGGGGAAATATACAGAGGGGGTTTTAATCCCTTGGAGCGGTCACCCACCGCTAACTGTAATGCAGGGTGACAGACTCTAGTGTGGGTGGACTGAATAAGCCCGTCTTAGGTGCTATAGGGTAAGAGGTCACGTTTGCTTTGAGGAAATATGAATTTTTATGATCAATTGTGTCCCCTATCTTAGACCCCAACGGCTCCATGTACGTGCTACAAGTACATGTATGTTCCCTCCACTTCCAGCTATGAAGACGCAAATACATTTGTGTCCAACGTTAACATGTCCTCTTTCAGATCCACCATGAATGGGTCGAATATTCCGTTCCTAAGTATGCCTTGCCACCGTCTTTATATGGTGCACCTTTCACGTTTTTCAGCTCTGGCAAGTTAGGCCCTGAATTCTGCCATCGAGCCTTTTCCTGCCTTCTGCCTCTGAATGCTCCAGCCTGGACCTGCATCTGTATCCATGACCTTTGTCTTACTCCCTGCGCGGCTAACGGTGCCTGGCCCGGCCTGTTGCCTGCCAAGACTGTATTTTGCCTTCAAGTTATCTGCTCCGCTCCTCGAAAAATACATTCCTGTCTAGTAGTTTAGGTAAACATCCTTCCAGCTGCAGAGCATAGGGCCCGGCCTCACTGTCTCCGTGCAAGTAATTCATAGCTCCTGTTACTATGGTAGGCCCATGCCCCCTCGCATCTCAGGTAGACACGTAGACGCTTATACACGCACTAGCAGTCAGTATAGGATAGCCTCTGCCCGAGAGACCTTTCCTTCCAGATAATACAGTTCCTTAAACACAAGATATTAGATACGATTTGGGATTAGGTTGTTCTGACATCCCAGACTTATGTCTCCTCATGTAGGGCTAAATGTCAAGTCCCCTTCACCCTCCAGTTACACGTCAGTCACACGTCATGCTGCTGTGCGCGCATCTCTGCCATGTATTTCTGCTGACATTGCAGGATTCTCTTATGGATCCACCCACCTGTGACATCCTCATAATGACGTTTCTAGTACACGCCCTTATGCACGCCTATTGTAACGCCTTTTTCATTACGTATGTGTATTCTTATCTCTCTTCTCAGCTGTTACGCCTTCTGCATCTGCCTTTACTGTAATGCATTGACTATAAATATGATAACCTGTCAATAAAGTATGCTCGATCCCTTCCCTCGATCCCTTCCCGAACCTTCGTGGTGACGGAATCCGATTGCCTGGTTCGAACCAATTCCTTTGTAAGGAATAAATCCCCTTTTAAAACCTCAAATATCACGGATTCTGCCTCTTATTTATTCTGAGTTATCCTTATTGAACTTTACCGCATAAATTAAGTACAGGTAATTTAAAATTTACCACATAATTGGCGCCCGAATAGGGACTCCTCCCCACCCCACGCGCCGGAGGTGCATTGCAGACCCGGTCCCCTGCCACAGCCGGACGGACAACTACGCGTACCCGCAGGATTTCCTGTACCTCCCTCAGGCCAACGGAGGTGACTGAGGCTGCGATCAACACCCAGACGAGGCGGTGAGGAGTGCGGAGGATCCCGACCAGAGCCTAGCTGAGAGAGCAAGATCCGAGGTATACAGAGGCCCACCAGGGTCCGAAGTTCCGAAGTACCTACGTCACGAGTCGAGTCGAGTCCAGTCCGGTCCAGTCCAGTTCAGAGTTTCCGAGGCCTTCCGTTCCGTGCTTCCCGGTGAGTACCATTGCTGGGGACGCATCTAGACGTGCGCATTAGTTTGTGCCGGTCAAGACGAGTTTGGGTACACAGACCCGGTCTGCACTGTTTTAGCGGTGTATCTGTACTGTTTAGCAGTACATCCAGTATTATGCAGTTAGCTAGTTTTATTCTAATTATCGTTGTTCGTTTTAAAATGTTTTAATGTGTTTTAAATGTCGTGGTATGAGTGATTGTTCGATCTTCATTACTGTGTTTATTGTATTAATTGTGTTCAAGTCCGAGTAAGAATCAAGCAGCAAGGTTTAAGATGCCGTTATTCTCAAAATTAAGACAGATAAAAACTACTCGAGGAAGCCGTTCCCATTCCACCTAGGGACACTCCAGGGTACTTTATGTACCATAAACATGGCCTAGATGCCGTATTATATCTCGCTTTGTGGGTGGACTACACCAAGGATTTAGCAGAGAATCAGAGATGGCCCGCTGCTGGGACATGGGATGCAGATTGCATCATGAGAGTAGAAGAAGCATTATGGAAAAAGAAAGCCAGACAGTCACAGAAAGATGCCATTGAATTATGGCATAAAGAATCGCATAGACGCACAGAGAAAGCGCTCAGAAAAGAAAAGAAAAGTAGGGAGGATTCAGACAAAGCCCGAGAAAACGTATTAGTTGAGGAAGGTATCCGAGTAAAAGCAGAACAAATAGACAGACAACGAAACACTCTTATGAATGGTATGTATCCTCTTCTGGCCGAGGGTTTACCTAAGGCCACCCTGGAAGTACCAAAAGATCTGCCACCTCCATTGCTTCCGACTAAATTGCACCACAAGACCGCAAAGGACATTTTCATTTCTTCCTATTTAGACGATCCAGCCCCCGAATATGTTAATGTTCCGCCGCCACGCACACCACCTGCTAACGGCGCTCGACCCCGAGATAATCTGCCCCCACTTCTGCAGCAACATACTCCTTCCGTTCCAAACCTTCCGCCTGTTCCTCCACTCCTTCCTGCACCTATTCTCCCTACCTTACACCCAACAAATCCTTTTGGAACTGGCACCTCAGGAGGTGCGACAGGAGGTTTTCATACGCCACCACCAGCACATCGATTGACTTATAGGGATTTAGCACACCAACGTACACCTCAAACAGCGAATTACGACATACTTAAAGAGCCTCTTACAGACTGTAGATATGATCCAGTACCCGGTAAAGACGACAGAATGATGCTATCATCAGTACGTCTACGACGAGTTGCGAACTATTTAATGATACTACCAGGAATGATTGATCATCTAGACAAAATATATCACTTTGTCCAAACAGGGCAAGGTCCTGAAAGTATTGGCGAGGCCATGGCATACCAGAAAGTGGACACGCAAAAACTGTTGTTACGCTTCTTCATAAACTGCTTGATAAGAAACAGAGATAGGCCTGGTGTAGACCCGGAAGAAATGAAAGCACTTAACAAATGGGGTCAGAATATAGCAGACGGAAAACATGATAAACAGAATAGTATAGAAAATATGTACCGAAGGATCCGAAAAACAGTAGAACAAATACGTGAAAGAGAACAGCCTGAAAGAGAAATAGATGCAGATAAGACTGAATCCTCGGGGGAGGAGGAACAACCAGAAACGACAACAGGACAATTACAATTACCAGCTAGAGAAATGATAGCTTATGTAGGTAAGGGAAGATCTTTTAATAATTCAATGCGTCCGATACGTCCAGAAAGTAAGAGAATTTTTCAAGCAGCCATGTCAAATCCAAAGACCCCTGAACACTTATTTCAGGCTACTGATAAAATACTTCAAGAACGAATGGGGTACCATGTACTCGATTCTATGGATGAACAAGAATTAGCCAGGTCAGCAGTACAATGGGCTGACAGTTCTGATAAATATAGTGATGACGCGCTAGCACACACGTTTTTGAATCTTTCACCAGACGAACAGCGTTTAGCTGGTATGTACATGATACAACACCTCCTTATATTGTATAAAGGTCAACACTCCGATCCTGGTCCCCTACCTGATATACTGATAGAACTACTCATGAAGAAATGGAGAGGTCTAGGTACCGATCTAATTAAAGTAATTCTAGAACATCGGCACAGATACAGTGCCTTCCTGTGTCCACAGCTTGATCCAGCTCCCTCCATGGAAAGAAAAATGTATTACCTAGACAGACAGAATCCCTTACGCGAAGTGCACCCAGTTAAAAATGATGATAATACTTTTAGACGCGTGTTTGTGTACACGCCTATAACTAAAATAGAACTATTGGAAATGAAAAAATTAGTGCCCAGCCATGACAGAGATCCAGCAGGTTTCCACCGTGAAATAAAAGACATGTTACTCATGGGTGATTATACCTATCCTGACATTATGAAAATATTAAAAGTATTATTGCCTGCCGGTATTTACGAGAAACTCAAAGAAAAAGAATGGGAGGTGGGAGAGCAAAAGATTGATTGGACGGCATTAGAAAACGAAGAAAATACCCGAACTCCAGGCCTAGGGCTTGGGGACAAAACTAAAGCGTTACCAGGATTGTTAGTACAAGTATTGCCACGTTTATTAACTACGAAAAAGGAAGACTGGGGTGCAATCTCAGCCTGCAAACAGAAACCCGATGAAGACACTAGTGATTTTTATTCCCGATTTGAAAAATGTTTTGGTATTAATAGCGGCCTGAAAGCAAGTAGCGATTCATATCCACATCTTTTTGTAACAAAATTAGTCGAGAATTCCCTGCCCCAGGTTAAGAACAGAGTATTGAAAGTCGAGAGCACTTGGCAAGCTAATACCCCTTCACAAATGTTACAAATGTTACAGTACCACCAGAATAGAATTAGAGAAGAACAAGAACACGAACAAAGATGTATGAAAGACACGAAAATGAAAATGCTCATTGCTCAGTCAGTTCCAGCTGACGGTCATAAAAAGGGTGCGACACAGTCCAGTAATTCAGCGGTTCCTGTTAAAGGGACATGCAACTATTGTAAACAGCCAGGTCATTATATAAACGATTGTGCAGTTCTGAAACACAATATCTCTACGGGTAAAACCAAGGAGAGACCGCGTCCACCTAGACAGGATCAGATCCAACCACAAGTACCTCAGAATGTACAGCCTATGCAAGCCTCACACCAGATTTTAGCAGTACCACAGCCACAGCCTAGTGCCGCAACACAAAACACGACACAACAGATGTACCAGTATGCACAAAATGACTATCCCGATTATCAGCGATACACATGAAACAGCCTAGAGAGGGAGGTTGGCTTGCCACTTATTGAGGTTCCTGTAGATCAAGAGGGTCCTTATGTACATAGTCAAGTATTAGGGAAAGACAGAAAGTTTTTAATTGATACAGGGGCAAGCAGAACAACTATAAGTCACGACGAGGTTCCAGGGGCACCCCTCTCAGGCTCACAGAATGTTTCCCTTGGATTTTCAGGAAAGCCTATTGTTAACGAAGTATCGCAACCTCTTCCTCTTGCAGTTGGTCCATTGACACGGACTACAGATTTATTGCTTACAAAATCATGCCCAGAAAACTTGTTAGGTATAAAGACACTGAAAGCTCTAGGAGCTGTAATATGTTGTTCCCCGGAAGGGGTACGACTATTTTTGCGTGACTTTAAAGGTCACTACGTATTGAGAGACATGGATCACCGGTTACAGAATGTCCCTGCACATTTATGGGCACAAGGCCCCACTGATGTAGGTTGTATGCACATTACACCATATCGAGTCACACTCAAAGCAGGAGTGGTATTACCACGAATTCGACAATACAAGTTACCTCCAGATGCTGTAGTGGCTTTGCTGCAAATCATTGACGAGCTCATTGCACAAGGAGTGGTTGTGGAAACCGACTCCAATGTATGTAATTCTCCTATCATTCCAATTCTTAAACGTACTGATCCAAATGCACCCCCAGTTTATCGATTAATTATTGATCTGCGCGAATTTAATAAATGCATTGTACCACAGTATCCCGTGGTTCCAGATATCTCTTCATTATTGACAGCTATTGATTCAGAAGCAACGTTCTTTACTGTAATTGACCTCAAGAACGCCTTCTTTAGCGTCCCAATCGATCCGGAAAGCCAATATTTGTTCGGATTCTGTTTAAATGGACGAAGCTTCAAATTTGCACGCGCACCTCAAGGATTCACAGAAAGCCCCAGCATCTATAGCCAAGCACTGAAAAGACAACTTGACAGTATCCACATGCCTGTTAACACTGCCCTGCTTCAGTATGCCGATGATCTGCTGATCACCGCCCGAAGCGAACCCGAATGTGAAAAAGCATCACTGACGGTTTTACATTTTCTGGCCGACAAGGGGCACAAGGTGTCCCCTTCGAAGCTGCAATTCTGTGTTCAGCAAGTTGTGTACCTTGGGAACTTGCTGTCCAAAGGGGGGAGACAGCTCACACCTGACCGCATCCAGTTAATTGTAAACATGTCACCACCCAAGACACAAAAGGAGGTGCGGGCCTTCATAGGCCTCACTTCGTACTGTAGACAATGGATTCCCCAATATGCATTTCTAGTAAAGCCACTCATTCAGTTGACAACCCAGGAGGCAGCGACTTCGACTGTCCTCCCTTGGACTCAGGAACATACACAAGCTTTTGAAGACTTAAAGAAAGCCTTATGTCAAGCACCTGTTTTAGCGACACCATGTTACAGTAAGCCTTTTACACTTTTTGTCACAGAACGCGAAGGTACTGCCTTGTCAGTACTCACTCAGGAACAAGCAGGTTCACACAAACCGTGCGCTTACTTTTCTAGCACATTAGATCCAGTAGCCCAGGCCCTGCCTATGTGCTTGAAATCAGTCGCAGCGACAGCTTTAGCGATCAGACAAAGCGATTCCATAGTATTAGGACATCAATTGACAGTGCAAGTTCCACATTCCGTGGAAGTTCTTTTAAACCGAACTCAGACCCAGCACTTGACTATAGCACGACTGACAGGTTATGAATTGACATTGTTTCAACCACACATAGAAATCAGACGCTGTAGTACATTAAATCCTGCCACACTTTTGCCATTAAGTGGAACAGACCCATTGGCACATGATTGTATTGAAGTCATTACTATTACGACGAAACCCAGTCAAGACTTGACAGACATTCCATTACCAGATCCAGACCTGACACTTTATGTGGATGGTTCATGCATGAGAACAAGTACAGGAGAGTTAGTGGCCGCTTACGCAGTCACGACAGACACCAAAGTTATTGAAACGAATTGTATTGACACCTTGTCAGCTCAAGCAGCAGAGCTCATCGCTCTGACACAAGCCTGTATTCAAGCCAAAAATAAGAGAGTTAACATATACACAGATTCACGTTATGCATTCGGAGTTGTACACGACTTCGGAGTCCTCTGGCGAGAGAGAGGTTATTTAACTTCTCACGGTGCCAACATTCAACACGGTCCCCTCATTCAAGCTCTGTTAGATGCAATACATCTGCCTACTGCGATATCTATCATGAAGTGCAAGGCCCATACAAAAGTCACCGATATCATTTCCCAGGGTAACGACCTGGCAGACCGAACAGCTAAGCAAACAGCGCAGAATCGGACTCATGCAACTGACTTGACAAAGACAATAGTTCCGACATCGACACACTGCATGACAGTTAGGGATCCCGCCCTTGATGTAATTGACATACAGACACATGCTACACCAGAGGAAATCAAGAAATGGACTGAACTAGGAGGGATCCAAACAGATCAGGGATGGATGACGAAGGGAAAATCTACATGGTTTCTCCCCGACTCCATGGTTCAAGTTATCATTAACACAATACATAGTCCAGCGCATCTAGGAGAGAAAGCTATGTTAGACAGTATTCAAAACATTTGGTTCAATAAACACTTAAGAGCAGCAGCCAAACAGAAAGTGCGTACTTGCATGATTTGTTGTCAGTTCAACCCAGGTAAAAGCATTCCTGTAGAGCAAGGTGGATTTCAACCTCCCGATCACCCTTTTGAAGTCCTCCAGATGGATTATATCCAGATGGAACGTTGTCGAGGATTCAAATATGTCCTCGTAGTTGTATGCGCACTTTCCCGATGGACAGAAGCATATCCAGTCCCAGATTACACTGCTCCGACCACTGCCAAGCAGCTGGTTCGTGAATTCTTCCCACGGTATGGTTTGCCCCGTATCGTGTACTCAGATAACGGTCAGCCGTTCTCATCCGAGCTAGTGAAACACATTACACTCCTGTTAGGCTATCAGTGGAAATTCCACTGTGTCCGGCATCCCGAGGCAGCAGGTCTCGTGGAGCGTCATAATCAGACTCTGAAAATTCGACTTTCTAAAATCTGCAGAGAGAAAGGCGTCGACTGGATAGTAGCTTTACCAGTTGCGCTCTTTTACATGAGAATGATAGCACATTCTCGAACAGGGCTATCCCCGTACGAGGTGGTCTTCGGTAGGCCACCAAATATGTGGGGGACGCCTATACCTCGTAAAATCACTGATGCTGATTGTAATATGCTGACAGATTACCTTGCTTCCTTGATGTCTGCACTACAATCTTGCCGTTCACAGGTAGCTGCAGCCTTTCCCGACAACACCGAGGTGAAGCCCCATGAAGTGGTTCCCGGCGATTATGTGTTTATAAGAAATTTCGACAGGAGGAGCCCGCTGGAGCCTCGCTGGCAAACGCCGAAATTAGTACTTCTGACCACGAGGACAGCAGTGAAGATTGAGGGTCGCAAGGGTTGGCTGCATTCGAGCCATATCAAGAAATTTCACGGACTGCCTTCTGATTTGAACTCTCAGCCCTGCCCTCCTCCACAGACTGACTCAAAACTCCCCCTGGTCGAGAAAACTGCTTCCCAGGAATATAAACTGAAACTAAGGTCTAGCAAGTCAGACAATTTAATTGTTTAAGTCCTCTCCTAGGTGAATCGGTTAAATTAGTTTCTGACATGTATCCCCTAGACCGAAATAGAGAGAGAGATAGACAGAAACAGCTCAAGAAACGTGCATATTGTAAATCACTTCGTAGTCACTGTATAGTGACATTATTGATTATGTTTTTTCTAAATCTTCTGATTATTGCTACAAGTATACTGTTGCACATATACTACCCTATCTCCAAGCGTGCACATTCTGCTTTCAATGTTACTACCGAACACTCTTTTAGCGAATTACCTCCGCATGAGTTGCCCTACAGACTTGCGCTGCGCAACAACACATTCATTAGTATGTTACATCACTCCCATCAGACCAACAACGCTACAAATTGTTGGATATGTGGCCGACTCCCTCCCTACCAGAAATACAAGGGAGTTCTGCCCCTCTTTCCGTATCCGTTCACACACAATGGTTCCTGTGGTGCATGGTTTAGTTTGATTAATTCTTTGGATTCAAATACCGTAGTTTACCAGGGCAACTGGGTATGGGGAAACCTGAACTTAGTTTTGCTTAAAGCCTGCTACCCTAACAAAGAGGGACTTCCCAAAAGGACAGGAACTGATCTAGAAAATGAAGTATATGGATTAGGTAACTTTACACTTAACCTCATGATTCTGAATATTGAATCCGAAGCTGCACCAGTCTTGCCTGCTATGTCAGTATTACCAGTCAAAGGTGAATTATGTGCAAGAAAGAATGGTTCAGTACACCTGGGTCATAGTAAATGTACTACTGTGATCGAATTCAGTGATCAAGGCAAGTCTACATTTAGAGCTTCCCGTCATTCCTACTTCATTTGTGGTCATACCGCATATATACGTTTACCTCTAGATTGGGATGGTACCTGTTACATTGCATTCCTTCTGCCACCTGTTTTCCTAGCCCCTCCTGATTATCATAGAAATACCCATCTAGTACACAATAGACCCCAGAGAGATCTCCCGATTGTTGACTACACTGAAACGGCATGGGAACAATACACAGACTTCAATAAAGGTCTCTTTCCCTACATAGGTGTTGTCTCTAATAGTAAACTGATACGTAAATTAACCAGAACCCTTGAAGCAGTAGTGAATGAAACTACCTCTGCCCTAGGCAACTTAACGGAGGAACAGTCTGCGATGCGGATTGTTGTTCTCCAAAATCGTCTTGTCCTTGACGTCATCCTGGCCGATAGGGGCGGAGCCTGTAGAGTCATCGGATCAAGCTGCTGTGTTTTCATTCCAGAAAACGCGCCATCAGTATATAAAGCCATAACTCGTCTTCATAAGATTGTAAGTCAGATACACCAGAATCCAGGCACCTGGACTTGGTCCGGTTGGTTCTGGAGTGTGTTGTCAGCCTGGGGATGGAAGGTTCTATCCTTCCTAGGTATTGCCCTTCTCATAGTATTCAGTTGCTGCCTGTGTCTACAATGTGGGCCAGCGATTTGCGGCCTGTGTGCCACATCATGTACTCCACATTCAAGTTCTCATTCAAAATCCCGTAAGAAGAAAGAAGAGCAAATGATGTTACATGAACAGATTGATGGATTCATGAGGATCGATATATCATGAAGGGTCCGTAGGGGACAAGGAGGGAATGAGGAAATATGAATTTTTATGATCAATTGTGTCCCCTATCTTAGACCCCAACGGCTCCATGTACGTGCTACAAGTACATGTATGTTCCCTCCACTTCCAGCTATGAAGACGCAAATACATTTGTGTCCAACGTTAACATGTCCTCTTTCAGATCCACCATGAATGGGTCGAATATTCCGTTCCTAAGTATGCCTTGCCACCGTCTTTATATGGTGCACCTTTCACGTTTTTCAGCTCTGGCGAGTTAGGCCCTGAATTCTGCCATCGAGCCTTTTCCTGCCTTCTGCCTCTGAATGCTCCAGCCTGGACCTGCATCTGTATCCATGACCTTTGTCTTACTCCCTGCGCGGCTAACGGTGCCTGGCCCGGCCTGTTTCCTGCCAAGACTGTATTTTGCCTTCAAGTTATCTGCTCCGCTCCTCGAAAAATACATTCCTGTCTAGTAGTTTAGGTAAACATCCTTCCAGCTGCAGAGCAAAGGGCCCGGCCTCACTGTCTCCGTGCAAGTAATTCATAGCTCCTGTTACTATGGTAGGCCCATGCCCCCTCGCATCTCATGTAGACACGTAGACGCTTATACACGCACTAGCAGTCAGTATAGGATAGCCTCTGCCCGAGAGACCTTTCCTTCCAGATAATACAGTTCCTTAAACACAAGATATTAGATACGATTTGGGATTAGGTTGTTCTGACATCCCAGACTTCTGTCTCCTCATGTAGGGCTAAATGTCAAGTCCCCTTCACCCTCCAGTTACACGTCAGTCACACGTCATGCTGCTGTGCGCGCATCTCTGCCATGTATTTCTGCTGACATTGCAGGATTCTCTTATGGATCCACCCACCTGTGACATCCTCATAATGACGTTTCTAGTACACGCCCTTATGCACGCCTATTGTAACGCCTTTTTCATTACGTATGTGTATTCTTATCTCTCTTCTCAGCTGTTACGCCTTCTGCATCTGCCTTTACTGTAATGCATTGACTATATATATGATAACCTGTCAATAAAGTATGCTCGATCCCTTCCCGAACCTTCGTGGTGACGGAATCCGATTGCCTGGTTCGAACCAATTCCTTTGTAAGGAATAAATCCCCTTTTAAAACCTCAAATATCACGGATTCTGCCTCTTATTTATTCTGAGTTATCCTTATTGAACTTTACCGCATAAATTAAGTACAGGTAATTTAAAATTTACCACAGCTTAACACCTAAGAGATCTCAATTGGAATGGGGATAGCGGAGCACCTATACCCTCGCCAGGTATTTCTTAATATTGGACAATTTAGAGTCCGGAAATGTTGTTATAATCAAACGCTTAGCACATCACAATCTATATAGAAGAGATTGGAATGAGCATAATCGGTATTTAATGTTTAATTTTTGTTCCATTTTCAATGTAGGTCTGGCAAATACTTTCCTTAAATAAACGATTCAAAAACTTGCCATTTAAACCGATGATAAATCTACGGTCCTGGACATATTCCATCTAGGGAAGGTATGCTATATAGGGACCTACCATGTGGTTGTACTTTCTCTTTAACCTTAAAGACAGATTTATAGACTTACATCTGTCTCACAATATTAGTTTACGCCCGTGTCACTTACTATATCAGTGGTTCCCAAACTGGGGTCCGGGGACCCCTGGGGGTCCCCGAAGCCTCCTCAGGGGGTCCGCGACTACTTTGAAAATTGAATAATATTAACAGATCAATAAAGTGTAGATATATAAAGAGGCTAAATGTACAATTGAACATTTTAAAACATACTGTAAATGTGTAGGAATTTGAAACTGGAGGCTAAAAATTAAATTAGTATCCTCAGATTGATTTGCGGGAGCAGTGCAAGTGCATCAGACTGAATATAGTATGGATGATGAGCGGCCTCAATTGAATTTAGAAAAGCTCCAACCATTCTATTAAAATTACATTTTGATTTCTTCTTTATTTATATGTTTTCTAATTAAATAAAGTGTGTTATTCGTGTATTTGTTTGATGAATGCTTTTTTGTATTTTTGTGTATTGTTATGTGGTTCAAATAATCAACATTACTTAGGCAGGGGTCCCCGATTTCCAGTAATGACTCATGGGGGGTCCCTGGATTCGAATAATGTTTCAGTTGGGGTTCCCGGGTTCCAGTAATGATTAAGTGGGGGTCCCCAGAAGTCAAAAGTTTGGGAACCACTGTACTATATGACATATTGCCCACTGCTAGCAAGTTTGAGTGGGGTCTATTTAAAGTAGGTTTCATACTCGCCTGAAGTCAAAGGCCTTGCTCTTATTATGTGTAAGACCGTTGGGAGGTGGAAGATTATTTCCATTATTGCCCGTCCCCCTAGCGTGAATTAGGTAATACATATACCATTATAATACCATCTATTAATAATAGGTATGGTTTCGTATTACAGATATCCTTGTATGGAAGATAAGAACCTACATAGAAGATCTTTTCCTCATTTTATTAACAGCTATTATGAAGTATACAACTGATCTTTCACACAATCTGGTAGGTATATTATGAACCTACCTCTCTTACGGTACACCCTGAGACGATAGGTACAATTTGTTTTGAATTCCCAATTAATCAACTATAACTTTAACATATAAAATGTATATTTATTAATAGAGTGTAGGATACTGCACATCTTGCCCTTTATATCTCTCCTTTTTTCCCCCTAGAACTCTTTGTTTGTTTGTTTGTCTTTCCTGTAACACTTGTATTGGGAGAATATTTTAAAAATATAAAATGTTATATTGAGAAGTCCATTATCATGCTATGGCCCACCAAGACCATATGGACCCTAGGAATATCATTGCAACATTTACTTTGTACATGTTTGGTTATACCTATTCTCTCAAAATCATATATCCATGCAAAATGTTTGTCTGTGTGTAGGTATGGTTTGTTAGATTGTCATTAAATATGTGACACGTTTTATTGTTGTATATATGTATTTATAATTGTATGTCTATGTATTTTTAACAGCCCTGAAGAAGTCCTGTCTCAGGACGAAACGCGTCGGCTGTGTCGCATTGTAATGTCCACTGCCATATGAACTTGGAATAAAAAGACTAAATTAAGGAATACTTATCTGTCTTTTCAATTGGATTTGGACTACATTGGTTAAAAACTAATGGATTCATCAAATGTCAGAAATGTAAAGTGTGTGAAATTGCTAAACCTACAAAAGAATTCAGTTTAGCAAATGGAAAAACTTGGCAAATTAAACAACTTATCTCGTGCAAAAGTCAATTCACAATTTATGTTATCAAATGCCCATGCAAACTTAAATACGTGGGGAGTACCACTTGTGAACTGAAAAAACTTATTTTAGAACACACACGAGCAATAACAAACAAGGATGCCACCAACGCTGTGGTTAAACACATGGAACAAATGCACACAAACAATTGGAAACTCCTGAAATGTTATGGCATTGAATGAATTCCATTAACCATCAGAGGCGGAAACAGAGAGAAAATGTTGCGCCAAAAAGAGTCTCGCTACATCATTAAACTTAGGACATTAACACCTCATGGCCTTAATCAAAGTGAGGAACTATATAGCCACCTTTGAAACAAACTGGATTCAAATCTCTAGAATTCTTATGTAGCCTTGGTGCTACGGATATATACTTTTTGACTCATATTTGTTCACTTTGTTTACTTTCAAATACATATTTGTACTTATTTTGACATTACTTCGTTTTCCTTGATTTTGTCCCGTATTAACGTACGACCTTAACACCCCACTGGAGGGGTTTTAATGCACCAATGAACAATATAAGGTGCAAGAATTTAACTGTTGAAAACTTGTGTAAAGAGCAAAACATAATAAGCGGTAAAACATATAACAAACTTCATGACTGCATGATTTGCTTGATAATAGGTCTAAAAAAATGACAACATTACAGGATAATGAATGGAAAACCACGCACACCTGAATTTATACAAATGTAAACTGGATGGGGCGTGCCTTAGAGGTGAACGTCACCTAAACCAGGACGTGTAGACAAATGAAGAATGCACTATTCCAGTTGAGTAGTGTCCCTCTAAGCACAGCCGAAATTGCAACGAAGTTGCAGAATAAACACTGTTCAAACTCAAAAGTAAACTGACAAGTTGTTCATTGTTGTCATATTCCTCGTTTTATTCACGGGATATGAAATTCATCAAAGAAAGCAAGCCAAGGACTCGTGAAGTATACTCAATGTATTTCGGGTTTTTTTTTTTTTTTTTTTGAAAAACCTTTATTACAATTTCAGAGAAATACAAGTATGGGCCTACAACCAATAGGCCGGCCGCTAAAGTGCAGTGTGACCCTAGGTACAACTGGAACATTCACGTCGATGAAGCCATAAAAGGGGGTCACTGGAGTGTAAATCCTTGCCGTCGGCCGCAGTTGCAGTCCATGAACAAACAAAGGTTTCATATTTTTAAGAAACGAAAAACAACAAACACACAAGGCAACGAATTTTAGAGCAGTAGCATGTGCCCATCGTGTCGAGGGAGTAAACCAACGCGGGCAAACAGAGGGGGAGGGGGGCAAGGCCGAAGAAACCAAACTCGCATGTCGCAGGAGCGTACAGGAATGCGCGGGCTAGGGCGACAGCGCGGCATCTATCGCACGCGTGTGAGGCGGGGCACATATATCCCCGCGATAGGAGTTCCAAGGACCCCACACCTTACTCCACTTGCCAGGCTTGCCTCTCACCACATACACCGTTTTCTCTCTGAACATACACCAGTCCATGTGTTCTTTCCACTCGCTGACCGTGGGCGGCCTCTGGGAGCCCCACAATTGTGCAATGTCACGCTTCGCTACCATATAGCCCAGAGTCACCCACTGCATCTGCGTCGCATTGTAGTCAGTAGGCTCCCAGACATTCAACAGACATCGCCGTGCCTCCGGCAACAAGGCCACATGCGTGACTTCTTCTAACACAGCATGCACTCTGCACCAAAACCGAGTCACCTCCGGACATTCCCACAGGATATGGAGGAAACTCCCCAGTAGCCCACAGCCTCGCTTACACAACCCATCCACCGAATATCCCATACGCATCAAACCAGGCCCCGTGACGTACACTCTGTGGAGTATTTTAAGCTGGACGAACCGCAATCGGGCCGGGATAGCCACCTCTTTCGGGGAGGCCACCGCTGACACCCAATCCTCGTCGTCCAGCTCCAAACCGTCGGCAATCCAAGTCTCCCGCAATGAAGCCAGCAAACCCACCCGATCATTAATAAGCTTCTTGTAAATCAGCGAAATGGTGCTATCCGGCACATGGCCGTCCAAGACCCTGTCCTCCAACGGGGAATTCTCCGGAATAGCCGCCGCGTCCGGAAACACGGAGCACAGGGCATGATGAACCTGAGCATACCGATAGTATTCCCTATCATTCAACTGATATTCAGTTTTCAGCATATCGAACGTCTTGAATTTCCCTTTCGTCCAGAGATCCCCTACCGTGCTGATACCAATCGTATCCCACTTCTCAAAGCCTTTCGTAGTATACAGATAGCCCAAGCGCTGAGATGTATACAGTGGTGTAGCCCGAGTCAAGCGATCCCTCCACCCCATCGCCGCATTTGCTGCATGCCACACCTGTACCGCGACCCATGTCGGGCCCGTCAACCGCGCATCGAGGGACCCCGAGTATAATGCACGATTATAGTCACCGCCCGGCAATAGCAATTTGTCCATCTCAAACGCCGGGTTCAAAGCAGGGCCATACATCCCGTGATTGACGGCGGCCAACTGGGAGGCCCAGTAGTATCGCTTAATATCCGGGAGGGCGACCCCCCCATCGTACCATGGCAGGGTTAGTTTGGCAAGAGCAATCCGCGGCCGCCCATCCCAAAACAATCGACGCTGGAGACACTCCACCTCCCGAAAATAACGGGCCGGCACCAGGTCCATGGTGTTCTGTAGGGCGTACAAAAAGCGTGGCAGCGACATCATTTTGAACAACGCTGCCCGGCCAAGTGGCGAAAGCGGCAGCCGCCGCCAACCCGCCACATCCGCCCTTAGGCGCTGCAGGGGGGGGAGAAGATTCCGTTCGTAGCGGGCCACTGGGTCCAGTGTTATAAAAATACCCAAATACGTGAATCCCGACGTCGCAATCTGGATAGGGCACCCCCGCGGAAGGGGGGGGGCCTCCCCGGAAAGAACGTACACACAGGACTTAGCCCAGTTGATGACCAATCCGGAGTTGCGACCAAAGGAGCTCAAAACGTCCACCAACACGATGAGCGATTTGCACGGCGATGCAAGATACAAAAGTATATCGTCCGCGTATAGGGAGACCCGGTCCTCGTATTCCGGCGTCCATCTAAGACCACGCATCGAGGGTTCCCATCGCAACCACTCCGCAAGGGGCTCCAAACAGAGCGCAAATAGGAGAGGCGACAGCGGACAACCCTGTCGGGTGCCCCTGCCCAAGACAAAGGGAGCCGATACCCGTCCGTTGACCACTACCTGTGCCAGCGGATTGTCATAGAGCAATTTCACCCAACCGATGAACCCCGGGCCAAAACCAAACTTCGCCAATGCTGCCCAGATGTATGGCCATTCCAGGGTATCAAACGCCATGGTAGCGTCCAAGGACACCAAGATGGCCGGCTCACGAAGGAATGGCGCGCGAGCAAGGACGCCATGCAACCGCCGCAGGTTCAAAGCGGTATTGCGATGGGGTATAAAGCCGGATTGATCCTGATGAACCAGGTCGCCCACAACCCGGATCAGACGATTGGCCAGTACCTTGGCGAGGATTTTAGGTTCCGCGTTTAACAAGGAGATGGGCCTGTAAGAAGCACATCGATCCCGGGGCTTCCCCTCCTTATGGATAACAACAATGGTAGCGAGACGTTGGTCAGAGGGGAGAGAGCCTGCCGCCCTAGCCTCAAGGAACATGTCCCTGAGATAAGGCGCAATAACATCTGGGCGCAACTTGTATAATTCAATGGGGAGTCCGTTAGGACCCATGGCCTTGCCCGATGCAATCGAGCGGATGGCCAAAGCAATCTCATCTGGCGACAGGGCCGCATCCATCACTACTTTATCCTCATCGGACAAGGAGGGCAGAGCTACGTCCCGAAGCAGCAGTCGAGAGTCTTCCTCCGAGCGTTCCGAGACCGGAGAGTAGACCCCGTGAAAATACTCCGCAAAGCAATCAACTATATCACCGGGGTCCGTCACACGCACACCGTCCACCCTCTCAACCTCCGGTACCACTCGACCCGCTCTCTCCTTCTTATCCAACCAAGCAATCAATTTCCCGGCCTTATCACCCATATCATACAAACGTCCCTGTTGCTCCCTGCTCACACTCCTAGCAGATTCAGTAACCAGCGCCTTGTAGTCGGCCTGCTTGAGCTCCAGGATATGCAATCTGTCATCCGTTACACCTTGCTCCAACTCACTCTCCAACTCAGTAATCTCATTTTCTAGCCGAACAACCTCCTGCGTAGCGCATTTTTTGGTGGAGGAAATGAGAGATAGGGCCTGTCCCCTGAGCACCGTTTTAAAGGCCTCCCAAAGGGAGATGGCGGAAGACACCGACCCCACGTTGTCCTTAAAGTAATGTTCCAGAGACTTGACCAAGTCTGCACGAATCGTGGGGTTTCGTAGGTACCAGGGGTTGATCGGCGCCACCCTCCCCTCCGCCCCCAGGGCGATATCCAGGTGCAACAAAAGGGGGGAGTGATCTGAAATACTGCGTGCCAAGTGTCTCACCTCCCCGATCATCCCAGCTTGGGCCGCAGGAACTAGCATATAGTCAAGCCTCGAAAGACTACCATGGGCCCCAGAATGGAAGGTATACTGCGCCTGTCCAGGGTGCTTCAACCGCCAGCAATCTATCAGTCCCAGGGCATCCAGAAAACCCCCCAACCAACTCTGGGCCCGAGGGAGGTCCCTAGGGGGGTATCGATCCTCAACTCCGGAAACAACAGCGTTAAAATCCCCCCTCAGGACCACCACCCCCCCCGGGAGCCCTAGCAGCAGACGTCCCAAATCAGCGTAGGTGGCCGTCTGCAGGCCCGGCGGGACGTAGACCGTGACCAGCGTAATCAATCTACCCTCCCACCTCCCCACCAGCGCAGCGTAGCGCCCTCTGTCGTCGTGGATCACCTCATCCACCACTAACGGGAGAGTGGTCCTGACCAAAATGCCCACTCCCCTCGAGCCAGAGGTGAAGCCAGAATGGGCCAGAAGGCGATACCCTCGTCTGTTCATGGCATGGAAAGAGTTCCCTATGAGGTGTGTTTCCTGCAGGAACACAATGTCTGGCGAGATACGTTTCAGAAACTGCAGGACTACCCCCCGCTTTATCCTGTCCCCCAGCCCATTCACATTCCAGGAAAGAAGTTTCAGCCCCCTACCCCCCATCCCTCCCAGCACAGAACATCCCCCTCCCGGGTGGCACAATCATAGTAGAACAGCATGAAATATTATCCCGCCTTGTGAAACAAACAAACAATCCCCAACCCCGTCCCATCAACCCCAACAAAACTCCCCCCTCCCTGCACCCCTGCGTGAGCCCAAACAGCACCCCAACCTGCAGTGTGCCTGTCGCCCCATTATAAAATTCACTACAAGAAGGACAAAAAAAGAACCCCAGAAGGAGGAAAGGGCCCCGGCAAGCCCCCCGCAACCTCCAAACACCACGGGGCAAAGTGTCAACAACTGGAGTCCGGTGCAGCCACAGGCGCAAAACGTTACCAAAGCAGTCCAGCGCCAGAATCACAGTTCCATTCCTACTCCGGCGAACCTTCTCCGCTCTCCGTCATCCGCCCCTCCGGCTCCCGACTCTTGGGCAGGGCATCCAGCCACTCTCCCACCGCCTCCGGCCGGTCGAAGAAGTGTGAGCGACCATCTAGCTCGACTCGCAGCCTAGCCGGGAAGAGCATCGCATACTTAAAGTCCATGTCTCTCAAGCGCCGTTTGATGGCCGAGAAACCCATCCGTTGCTTTTGAACCGCTTGCGTAAAGTCTGGGTAAAAGCTAACAGTAGAGTTCTCAAAGCGTAATGGCCCCGCCACCCTCGACGCCTGCAGGATAGCGTCTCTATCCCGAAAATTAAAAAGTCGGGCAATGATCGGCCGCGGGGGGGCACCCACCTTAGGCGCACCCCCTGGAACCCTGTGGGCCCGTTCCACGGCGAAGAATTTGCTCAGCCCTTTGGGTGCTAGGTGAGTCACCACTAGATCCTCCACAAAGAGGTCCACAGCAGATTCCTCCGATCGTTCGGGCACGCCGATAATGCGGACGTTGTTCCGCCTGGCCCTGCCTTCAGAGTCCTCGAGGCGACGCTCGGTCAGATCGCTTGCGAGCTGCAACCTCCGCACCGTCGTCTGCAAAGCGGCCACATCCACCGTTAGGCTCGACGTCGCTTGGGCCAACGAGTCGACCCGGTCGTTGGTTTTCGACAGGTCTGCTCTGACCAAGGTGACATCGATCAGCACCGAGTCCAACTTGTTGGCCAGAGTATCCAGTTGCTGGTTCACGGTCACCTTCATCTCCTCGATGGCCCCCATGACATCCAGCAGAGTCAATTCGGGTGATGCGCCCGAGGCCTCCTTGGGCGGCTCAGGCGATTTACGTGATCCACTAGGGGATCCCTTTGGCTGAGCATAGCGGTCCATATTGTTGGCCTGAGAATAGGCTCCCCTCCGGGTAGATTTGGGTTTTAGCTTGTCGCCATCCACTCTTGTCGTCATCGTTGGCGATCAGCAAGGTCAGCACCCTCCAGCACCCAGAGGAAGGCCTGGGGATCCGGGCCGCTAGCTGATGTCCAGGCTTGGCACTCCGCACTCGATGCAGCTCTCCCGATGTCTCCTCAACAGTTTTGGTCGGTCAACTCGAAACCGAAAGTGAAAGTACGAGTTCCAGGGCAGGCCCAGCCTGGCATGCCGCTGTTGTTCACTTTGCAGCCGGGCACCTCACCAACCCGAGTCCGGGACCAAAGCCGGAGAAGGCCGCAAACTTCAGGTCGCCAAAAAACCAGGTTCCCGGAGTCCAATTTCGATTTGGAAAATGAGTGGCACCTTAGCATAAGATCATAGACAAAAGCCCGTCGAAAAGATCAGGAGTATGACAGGATAGACGTGGGAGGTTGCGGAGGCCCTCGGGAGCCACAAGCCTACGCGGCCATCTTGGTTGCGCGCTAGGCTCCTCCTGTCGGGTTTTACATAACCCTTCATCAGGAGTAGTCCTAAGAAGAACACAAAAAGGAGAGATGTGTCGACCTGTTGCGTCATGTACATAATTAAATTAGTGTTTGGTGAGTTAGAAACTAATCAATAAATGTGAGATAACAGAAGTAACCATTCAAAAACGAAACCTTATAGGGTGGCGGTTTGTTGTGAAAAGGATAAGACAAGGAAGCGTGATTAAAAACAACGGTGCCGCGAGGACCAAGACAAATTAATGTTAAATCAAGTGTGCAATTGTTATGGAAAACAAAACAAGAACTCACATAATTAAAAACAACAGTGCCACAAGGATTTGAAGAAAAAAGTGCTGTAAAGTCAAGCATGTGAAACATGACTAATTGAACCTTAAGCCACGGAGCGGTACTATTCCCCGGTGCGTAAAGAAGATAAAACCATGTGGTAACAAAACATACCTGGTAGATTAGAAACTCTGAGTAACCGAGGTTACAACATGCAGTGAAAGTCAGCGTGTGTGCTTACAATCCTGCTCCAACAGGTGGGTCAGTTAGTGAAAGTGAGAAAGGACATTCCTTCAAATATCACAAGCCAGGTAATGAAAAGTAAGAAAGGACTGAATAACATTGGAAAAAAGGTCAGCCATCTTGTGATGGTGTTCATGGAATGACATTAATGCTGTATCTACGGAGATTAATGGATACTGATGTACAAAGTAATAACAAAAGGTAAAAGTGTTTGAAAAAATAAAAGATAAATAGAAGATGAACAACCAAATTAAAAGATACGGTTTAACTGAGTTAGAGACAAATAAAGTTATTTGAGAAAAAAAAAAAAAAGAGGAGATTTCTTGTTATGGAAGGCTGAAAAAAACTGAAAAAATAAAAAAAGATCCAAAGAGAAACGTAAGATAATAATGAACAAAGAGAAGTTGTGAAAAGTTGCATAAAATAACATTAATAAATACAGATGATCAGATGAAGTCAAATAGACACAAAGATCAAAATAAATTCACGCAACCAGAATGCACAGAGCAAAAGTTACAAAAAGCAACTAAGTTCAACGCGGTCATTGAGTCCGTGTGGGACCAAGGCATTCATTTTATAAATCCATGCTGTTTCTCTCTGTAAAAGATATTTACGGTTGTCTCTGTTTTCTCTGATCGGAACCATTTCACAAACCAGAAATCTCAATTGGCTGATGTTGTGACTCTTGGATAAAAAGTGCATCGCTACCGTTGATTTGATGTTTTTGTTAGAATGTTGCTTTTATGTTCTGTTAGACGCACTTTTATTTTCCTCTTGGTTTTGCCTATGTATACGAGGCCACATGGGCATTTTAGCATGTATACAAGATTCTTTGAGTCACATGTCGCTGTGACATGTAGCTTAATGTTAAAACCTTGTGTGGGATGTTGAGTTGAATTTCCTTTGATGATGCTGTTGCAATGCCCACAGTTATGACAAGGTATGGTACCTTTGTGAGATGAAACTGAATCAATGGTGAGTTGAGGATGCAAAAGTTCCAACAAATTCTTACTCCTCTCATATGCAAAGAGAGGTTTCTCCAGAAATATGTCCTTGAATCTTCGCAAAATTTTCAAAACTTTTGGCCAGCTCCGCTCCGCTCCTACCCTCAAAGTTTCGCAGTGATTTGTCAAGCGGGGGCCGAGAAAAAAGGGGGGTCCCAAAACGCGTTTTCCCCATGCAATTTACCGTAGGACCTGTTGTCGCAGCTACAGCCCGAACTGCTGAACGGAATTACACCAAATTCAGAGTTCAGACTCATGCCTTTTCCTTAAATGGTGTAAATCCGTTCAGTAGTTCCTGAGAAAATTAGAGTTAAAAGTTAGTGATATCTATGGCCGAGGAGGATCCGCGGACCCTCCCCGCACCCAGCGCGCTCCCTGCTGTGCACGAGCTGAATGCTAATTGGCTGTCAACACTCCAGATCAGGAAGTGTTGGCAGCCATCTTGTGCCTCAGTAGAACCCAAAAAATCGCAAAACGTGAACAGGGGGCAGGGTAGAAACACCCTGACCCCCTAGGCCTGCTCAGGGGTCCCACAAGGACCCCCAAGGCCAAAACATTTTTAAAAAATTTTTTTAAAAATCGCGGGATGCGCGTAGGATCCGCGCATCCCGCTGAGGAAAAAAAAGACCGAATTAAGTTTACAATCAGCCCCCGGGGGGCCAAGTCCCGGGGGCAATTTTTCATAGTTTTGGGGGGCCTAGAGGGGCCGCCCAGCCCCAGGGACCGCCACCCCCGGGGCTTGTTTTTTTTTTAAATCCCTGTGTGGGGGGGCTCGAGCCTCACCACACACCCCGGGGACCACCACCTCCCCAGGACACTACATATTTAAAGTAGGGGGTCCGATACGGACCCCCAAGCCCCGGAGACCACCACCCCCCTGGGGCATTAACTTAAGTGGGAGGGGGGGCTGCGCGGCCCCCCTCCTGGAGCCTTGTTGTGGCCCTGGGGACCGCCAACCCCCGGGCCGGCTCCTGCAGTGTCCCGGGGTGCCCACCCCCGGGACACTGCTGTTTACAATGGCAGGGCGGGAGCCTCGCGGCTCCCACCCTGCCATTGCAAACTGCTTTGCTATTTGGAAGAGAGAGCAGGGAAACCTGCTGTCTCTTCCAAATAGCAAAACAGATTGCTTTTCCACATGGAGAGCAGCATGTTAGCTGCTCCCCATGTGGAAAAGCAATCCCGGCTCCCGCAGGAGGCGGGGAGCCAATGGGGCCGTGGGGGGATTGGGGACCCCCCCACGGTCTCCAACGGAGGCCAGGCCCCGGGGATGGGGTCCTCAGGGCCAGTAGTGGCCTGGGAGGGAGGCCACGTGGCCACACTCCCCAAAATAAAAAAAAATGTTTTATAAAAAACGGCCCCAGGGGCCAAAAGAGGCCACAGGAGCGGGGCAAGGCAACCCCCCTCCAAAAAATACAAAACCCCCCAAAAAAGGGCCATGCCCCGGGGGATGGGGTCCCCGGGGCAAATTAAGGCCTCGGGAGAAGGGCCACGCGGCCCCCCTCCACAGATTAAAAACAAAAAAAAAATAGGGGGCAGGCCCTGGGGGATGGGGTCCCCAGGTCCAAAAAATAAGAAAAAGAAGGGGAGCTACACAGCCCCCCTTCTTAAAAAGAAAATTTTAAAAAACGGGATCGGGAGGAGGCCATGCCCCCTCCTTTCATCACTCTGCAAACGCGCCCCCTGGCGCGTTTGCAGAGGGGGAACAAATTCCCCTTCAATACTGGGGGTCCCTGGGGGCCAACTAGCCCACCAGGAACCTCCAGTATGCGCCAGGGGGCTGCGTTGCAGAGAGGTGTAATGAGGCCACGCCCCTTTTTACACCTCTCTGCAACGCAGCTCCGTGGCACTTACTGGAGGTACCTGGTGGGCTAGTTGGCCGCCAGGGGACCTCAGGATTCAAGGGGACTTAATCTCCCAACTTAAAATGAGCCACGGGGCGTGTTTGCACAGTGGTGAAGGTAGGGGGCGGGGCCTGAGGTGATACTGTGCAAACGCACCCTGTGGCACGTTTTAAGAAGGGGAATTCATTCCTCTTCAATCCAGAGGTCCCCTAGGGGTCAACTAGCCCACCAGGTACCTCCACTAAGCGCCACAGAGCTGCGTTGCAGAGTGTTGTAAAAAGGGGTGTGGCCTCTGAACACCTCTCTGCAACGCATCTCCCTGGCGCATACTGGAGGTACCTGGTGGGCTAGTTGGTCGCCAGGGGACCTCAGGATTCAAGGGGACTTAATCCCCCAACTTAAAACACCCCACGGGGCGCGTTTGCACAGTGGTGAAGGTAGGGGGTGGGGCCTGAGGTGATATGTGTGCAAACACGCCCTGTGGCACGTTTTCAGTTGGGGAATTAATTCCTGTTCAATCCTGAGGGTCCCTGGGGACCAACTAGCCCACCAGATACCTCCAGTAAGTGCCACGGAGCTGCGTTGCAGAGTGTTGTAAAAAGGGGCGTGGCCTCTGAACACCTCTCTGCAATGCAGCCCCCTGGCGCATACTGGAGGTACCTGGTGGGCTAGTTGGCCCCCAGGGGACCTCAGGATCGAAGAGGAATTAATTTGCCAACTTAAAACGCGCCACAGGGCGTGTTTGCACACATATCACCTCAGGCCCCGCCCCCTTCCTTCACCATTGTACAAATATTCCTCTAAAATCAGCCGAACTACGAATCCCGATTTACTCACCTGTAATCAGGAGAGAACCCTGGGCTGCATCTTTTAGCCCAGCACTGACCCTGAAAAGTAATTCTAAGCGTACTTACCAGTAACTTGTATTTCCTTCCATAGGAATCCATTGTGTGGTTTTCACCAGAAAATGTTCTAAGTGTCCATTTATGAAATGTATAAATATTCTTCTAAAATCAGCCGAACTACTCACCTGTAATCAGGAGAGAACCCTGGGCTGCATCTTTTAGCCCAGCACTGACTCTGAACAGTAATTCTAAGCGTACTTACCAGTAACTTGTATTTCCTTCCATAGGAATCCATTGTGTGGTTTTCACCAGAAAATGTTCTAAGTGTCCATTTTTGAAACGTACAAATAGTCCTCTAAAATCAGCCGAACTACGAATTCCGATTTACTCACCTGTAATCAGGAGAGAACCCAGGGCTGCATCTTTTAGCCCAGCACTGACCCTGAAAAGTAAATCTAAGCGTATTTACCAGTAACTTGTATTTCCGTCCATAGGAATCCATTGTGTGGTTTTCAGCAGAAAAGTTTCAAAGTGTCTATTTTCACAAACTAAAAATATTCCTCTAAAATCAGCCGAACTACGAATTCCGATTTACTCACCTGTTATCAGGAGAGAACCCAGTGCTGCATCTTTTAGCCCAGCACTGACCCTGAAAAGTAAATCTAAGCGTATTTACCAGTAACTTGTATTTCCGTCCATAGGAATCCACTGTGTGGTTTTCAGCAGAAAAGTTTCTAAGTGTCCATTTTTGAAATGTATAAATATTCCTCTAAAATCAGCCAAACTACGAATTCCGATGTATTTACCTGTAATCAGGAGAGAACCCTGGGCTGCATCTTTTAGCCCAGCACTGACTCTGAAAAGTAATTCTAAGCGTACTTAACCTTACCAGTAACTTGTATTTCCTTCCATAGGAATCCATTGAGTGGTTTTCACCAGAAAATGTTCTAAGTGTCCATTTTTTAAACATACAAATAGTCTTCTAAAATCAGCCGAACTACGAATTCCGATTTACTCACCTGTTAGCAGGAGAGAACCCAGGGCTGCATCTTTTAGCCCAGCACTGACCCTGAAAAGTAAATCTAAGCGTATTTACCAGTAACTTGTATTTCCGTCCATAGGAATCCATTGTGTGGTTTTCAGCAGAAAAGTTTCTAAGTGTCTATTTTCACAAACTAAAAATATTCTTCTAAAATCAGCCGAACTACGAATTCCGATTTACTCACCTGTAATCAGGAGAGAACCCTGGTCTGCATCTTTTAGCCCAGCACTGACTCTGAAAAGTAATTCTAAGCGTACTTACCAGTAACTTGCATTTCCTTCCTTAGGAATCCATTGTGTGGTTTTCACCAGAAACTTTTCTAAGTGTCCATTTTTGAAACGTACAAATATTCCTCTAAAATCAGCCAAACTACAAATTCCGATTTACTCACCTGTAATCAGGAGAGAACCCAGTGCTGCATCTTTTAGCCCAGCACTGACCCTGAAAAGTAATTCTAAGCGTACTTACCAGTAACTTGTATTTCCTTCCATAGGAATCCATTGTGTGGTTTTCAGCAGAAAAGTTTATGTGTCTATTTTCACAAACAAAAAATATTCCCAAAAAATCGTCTGTATGACTTAAACACATTCTTTCAACTGTTTACAGGAGGTTGGCCAGTGCTGGATCCAGGATCCACCACTGAGTAAGAAAAAGTAACAATAACACTACTTACCTGCTAAGTGAATATTCTGCCATAGGATAACATTTGTGATTCTATGTGAAAAAATTTCTAAGTGTCATCTTTTAAATACAATAATATTCCTACTGTAACCAAAACGCTTTTACTCAACTGTTTACAGGAGATGTCCAAGGACTGAATCTAGGATCCAGTCATGTGGTTAGAAAAGTAATCCATAAAGTAACTAATTGCATTTAACTAGAAATTCACATTGAGCTCAATGTTGCTTTGTGTTTGAAATTAGGTTGGCCATTGCAACAACTTTAACTACTGTACTTAAAAGTCTGTTGCCTATTTGCCAAGTATTTAAACTAAAGTAATTCCTTCTGAGAAAGTATATTTTGTATTGTAATGTATAATGTAATTATAATGTAATAAAAAAAATATCTAAAAATAAATAGTTTAAAAAATTTAGTAAATCAGTATTAAAATAATCAGTATAACAATTAATACAGTAAAGATTGTCATTTACAAAACCTTTGAAATTCAATGAAAAAACCATAGGTTTCACGCCTGATATAGTTAGGAATTAGCATTTAAAAAACCTTTGAAATTCACAGAAAAAACCGTAGGTTTCAGGCCTGATATAGTTAGGAATTAGCATTTAAAAAACCTTAGAAATTTACTGAAAAAAACAAAGGTTTCAGGGATGTTATAGTTAGGAATTGGTATTTAAAAAACCTTAGAAATTCACTGAAAAAACCATAGGTTTCAGGGGTGTTATAGTTAGCTGGACATTTCCCTCGTACAAATCCATTGAAATTCCCCCGTTATAGTTAGTTCAGCTAACTATGACTCGCGCCCCCGCAATGCACTGCTGATGACGTCACATATTACATCACTCACGACATGGTCAGTGACATCACTGATGACATCACTGATGACATCTGAAATGACATCACTGATGACATCACTGATTACGTCATCCAGTGAGTGTGTGTATCTGTAAATTTTAAACATGTTTATTATATATATAGTGAAAAACCTATGGAAGAATGATTGGGTGTATAAGTGTGTGAATGGATGATTTAGTAGGTGCGTGACTGACTCTATAAGTGAGTCATTAAATGTATCTTACTGCAGACTAGTGACTAAACTGTGTGAATGTCTGTATATGTCTGTCTGTTGGTGTATAAGCGGATGCATGATTTTGTGAATAGCTATATGAGTGTCTCTATGGGTTATTGATTGGTTGTCTGAGTATCTGTATGGGTGCCTGAGTGTTTGTGTGGGTGGGGTGTGTGTGACTCTGTGCATACATGTGTAAGTGGGTGATTCTATGGGTGCATGGTTTTAAGAGTGCATCTGTGATGGACTGTATGGTTGGGTGAGTGTATGTATGGGTGTGCTAGTGATTGAATGTATATCTCAGTGGTACATGTGTGAGTAAATATATATGTGAAAGGCAGTATATATGTGTGTAAGAGTATATAAGTGGGTATATGTGAGAGTGTGTGATTGTGAGAGTGGCTGTATGGATGAGTGTGTGCTTGTATCAGTGATTGTATAAGAGCGTAAGAATGTGGTACTATTTTTATGAGTAAGTGAACTTGTGTGTGTATAACTGCATAGGTGAGTAAATGGGAGTGTGATTAATTATTTGCATGACTGACTAGGTGTGAGTACCTCTATGGATGATTGGTGGTGTGTGAGTGCCTATGTAGGTGTATAAATGCATATGATAGTCCTCTACTGAGTGACTGTAAGTATGAGTGACTGTACAGGTGAGTGAGTGGATGTGTGTGTAGATCTAAGAGTCAATGAGTGGGTATGTTGTTATTGGTATTGGAGTATCTATGGTTTTGAGAATGGACGTCTGAAATTTTGATTGTGTATATCAAAGGGTGTGAGAAGATGCACTAAGTTATCACATGGATGACGTAATCAGTGATGTTATCAGTGATGTCATTTATGTCATCAGTGATGTCACTGACCATGTCATGAATGATGTAATATGTGACATCATCAGCAGTGGATTGCGGGCGCGCGAGATGTAGTTAGTACAACTAACTATATCGTAGGAATTTCAATGGTTTTGTATGAGTGAAATGTCCAGCTAACTATAACACTCCTAAAACCTATGTTTTTTTCAGTGAATTTATATATATATATATATGTATATATATATATATATATATATATATATATATACATTTATATATATATATAAATAAAATATTATCTACTGGCGGTCGCCAGTAGATAGTTATAGTTAGGACCGTGTTTCCATAGGAAATCTCAAAATTCTATTTTGAATAACTTTGGCGCCGGTTGACGAATCTTCGCAAAATTTTCAAAACTAATGGGGCGCTCTGCTCAGCTCCTACCCTGAAAGTCTCGGGGTGATTCGTCAAGCGGGGGCCGAGAAAAAAGGGGGGTCCCAAAACGCGTTTTCCCCATGCATTTTTTCCATAGGACCTTTAGTCGAAGGTACAGCCCAAACGGCTGAACAGAATTACTTGACATTTGACAGAGAGGTAGTCCTCAGGTCAGGGAAGTGCCTTTTGCATATATGGAGTCAATCTGTTCAGTATTTCCTGAGAAAATTGCATTTAACAGCACATACATATCTATAGCCGCACACCGTGTGCGCACCGTGCGTGCACCCTAACGTGCGCGAGCATAATTCTGATTGGTTGTTACATGTCAGTCAACGTTCGAATCGGTCGAAATCAGGAAGTGTCGGCCGCCATTTTGTTTGTTTTCAGTGCAAGAGTGGAAAAGGAAGGTGGCGAACGTGAAAAGGGGGCAGGGTAGAGAGTTCCTGACCCCCTAGCCTTGGTCAGGGGGTCCCGAAGGCAGAAAACAACATTTACATTTTTTTTTTTTAATCGTGCACGGTGAAAAACCATTAAAAAAAAAACATTTTTAATAAGTAGTTTATTGAAAAATAAATATATAAAAAAAATTATAATACATACATAACTTAGCATTTAAAAAAACGTACAAATTCACTGAAAAAACCATAGGTTTCACACACGTTATAGTTAGGAATTAGCATTTAAAAAACCTTGCAAATTCACTTAAAAAACTATAGGTTTCACACATGTTATAGTTAGGTGGATATTTCACTCGTAAAAAACCAATGAAATTCCCGCGTTATAGTTACTTCAGATAACTATAACTCGCGCGACCGCCACTCTATCACAAGGATGATGTCATGAGTAATGTCAAGGGTGATGCCACTGACCATGTCATGAACGATGTAATATGTGACGTCATGAGCACAGGATTGCGGGCGCGCGAGTTATAGTTATCTGAAGTAACTATAACGCGGGAATTTCATTGGTTTTTTACGAGTGAAATATCCACCTAACTATAACATGTGTGAAACCTATGGTTTTTTAAGTGAATATATATATATATATAACCTACTGATGGTCGCCAGTAGGTAGTTATAGTTAGGACCTATTATCAATGGGAAATCCGCAACATTCTATGTAGAATAACTTTGGCGCTGGTTGACGAATCTTTGTGAAATTTTCAAAACTCGTGGCCCGCTCCGGTCCGCTCCTATCCTGAAAGTCTCGGGGTGAATCGTCAAGCGGGGGCAGAGAAAAAAGGGGGTCCCAAAACGTATTTTCCCCATGCAATTTTCCATAGGGACCTTTAGTCGCAGCTACAGCCCGAACTGCTGAACGGAATTACACCAATTTTGGCAGAAAGGTAGACCTTGGTTCAGAGTCGTGCCTTTTACCTAAATGGCGTAAATCCGTTCAGTAGTTCCTGAGAAAATCAAAGGTAAAATCACATATATATCTGGGCAGAGCCTAACCACACATCTCATCATGAGATATGATTGGCTGTCAGAACTTCATCGAAGATGTGTTGGCAGTCATCTTGGGACCAATATACATGATAGCACCTCTTTAAAAAGCATTGCAGTTAATAGAAGGTTTTAAGACTCTAGTTACATTATAAATCATTTGTTGATGGTACCATACTCATTTTAGGAATTGTGGTATGTTCTAAGGTGATTTTACCATGTGAAAAAGCCTTCTGCTGGGATATCATGAATCATGTTTGAGAGAAAACTATTTTCTCATCCAGTGAATGAGGTTTGGTTCGTTATTTAAATATGTATTATATATATATATAGCAATTTGCATTGAAGAATGAGTGGATATATACATATACATATCTGGATGGAGGATTTAGTAGCAGTGTGATTGACTGTTTACTTGACTAATTTATAGTGTCTCACTAAATATATTGGATAGTGACTAAACTGTGTGAATATCTGTATCACTTTGTCAGTTGTTGAGTAAACTGCTGCACCAGTTGGTTACTAGCTACGTGAAAGTCTATATTAGTTATTGATTAGTTAACTGAGTATTTGTATGGGAGAGTGAATGTGTGTGTTGTTCGGTGGGGGGGGTTGACAGCCCAAAGATGTGTGAATAGTTGATTCAGTAGGTATATGAAGTTAAAACTACATGTTATAACAGTTGTTTGGGTGAGTGAATATCTTTATGGGTGTGGTGATGAGCAAATATATGTCTCAATGGTACATATCCAACAAACTAGAAAAATAAAAGCCAATGTATGTGTCAGTTGTTGTATATAAATAAGTATACATAAGACTCAGTGATTGTATGAGTGACTGTATGGATAACTGTATACTTGTAATAGTGATTTTATAACACACCAAGTATGAGTTACTATCTATATGAATAGATGAAGTGGTGTTTGTATAAGTGTGTAGCTAAGTAAAAGTAAGTATGATCCATTGTTTGCATAAGTGAGTAGGATGACTTCATAAGTGATTAGGATCTGTGCTGGTGTGTAATGTCGATATAGGTGTATAAGTATATTTGATAGTGTCCTATTGATCATTGACAGCATGTATGAGTGAATCTATAGGTAAGTGATTAGATGTGTGTATAGATCTAGGAATCCCTGAGTGGGTGTTTAGAAACTTGTATTGGTGTGTCAATGGTTTCAAATATGGCACTCTGTAGTTTACAGTGAGTGATGAAAGGTTATACTAGTGTATGATGAGGTGTATCTGATTGTCACGTGGATGATGTCATCAGTGATGTCATCAGTGGTGTCATTTGAGATGTCATCAGTGATGTCACTGACCATGTCATGAATGATGTAATATGTGACATCATCAGCAGTGGATTTGGGGGGGTGCGAGATGTAGTTAGTACAACTAACTATATCGGAGGAATTTCAATGGTTTTGTACGAGTGAAATGTCCAGCTAACTATTACACCCCTAAAACCTATGGTTTTTTTCAGTGAATATATATATATATATATATGTATATATTCCCACAAGAGAAATCCGGCGAAAAGGATATCACACGAGCCCACAAGGTTGATTCAGCAGGTGAAGTTTATTCCTGGCAGCTAGGACGACGCATTTCGACCAAGTCCGTGGTCTTGGTCACATGACCTCCGTCTCCACAGTGCAACTATTTAAAGGTACAGTGAGATTGTCTGTCATAGACATAAATGATATGAAACATGTTTTTATGTCACATTTCAAACAAATGAATAAGTGCAAAAATAAGTTTAAGTGCATAAATAAAATACATTACTGCAGTTTGTACAATATTTGTATGGATATTGTTGGTTACATAAAATGTCAAGGGTACATTCGTTATTTTTTCAACAAGGTTCTCCAGTGGCATGTTTGTATACTGTCAATGACTAGGTACATTAGTTACAAAGATAATTAGATGCGCTCTAGTGCCTTTGAAATGAGGGTCTTGTCTGAGGATATCCCATCTGTTTGTAAGGATGTTGCGGATCTGGTTTGACTGGCTACAAAATTTAGTGATAAATCCGGTAGGTTATTTTTCCTTAGCCTGTTGTTTCGCACCCTTGGTTCTGCTCTCCTCAAGGATCTCCTCTCTACATTTGGTTTCTACTCTAGTTTCAGCTTGATGTAGAGCCCTTTTGGAGAACCCTCTGTCTTTGAACCTTTGTTTCATTTCCTGTTTGGTTTGTGTGAATGATTCCTCAGAGCTACAGTTACGTTTAGCTCTGAGAAATTCACTGTATGGGATTTCCCATCTGAAACTGGGAGGGTGTGCACTGGTGGAGTGAAGGATGGAGTTCCCTGCCGTGTTTTTCCGGAAAATATTGGTGCTTATCCTCCATTTTTGTATGGTGAGTCTCAGATCTAGAAAATCAACAGAAGTTTGGCTGTAGTGTCTGGTGAATCTTAAGTTAACATCATTACAATTCAAACAGTCATTTAACATATTGAGGTCACTTTCAACTCCTTTTCACACAAAGAAGATATCGTCTATGTATCTCAGCCACTTAGAAACATTGTAAGCCCACTTTTCAGTTTGTTCATTCCAGAGCACCTGCTTCTCCCACCAGCCTACCATGAGGTTGGCATAGCTGGGGGTGAAGCAATTGCCCATGGAAGTGCCCTGCAGTTGTTTAAAGTGCACATTTTCAAACATAAATACATTTTCTCTGAGACACATAGAAATCATTTCAAGCAGCATGTTGGTATGTAGAAGGTATTAAACTTTGCTGTTTCTAAGAAAAAATTGACAGGCTTTCAGTCCGTCTGCATGCCGTATACTCATGTAGAGTGCCTCTACGTCTAAACATACCAGCCAGTCCCCATCGCCTATTTGGATATCTTTGATTTTGTGTAAAAAATCTGACGTGTCACGTAAGTAGGATTTCAGATCTTTGACATAAGGGAACAGGAAGTGGTCTACATATGTGCTAGTATTTTCCATCAAGCTGTTCTTCGAGGAGACTATAGGTCGCCCTGGTGGGTTGGTGTCGCTCTTGTGAATCTTCGGTAGGGTGTGGTTGGCGTGACATTTTTAAGATATTGTTTCTCATCCCAAGTAAGGAGACCTTGCTCCTGCCATTTTGCCAGTTTCTCGTGGTATTTGTTTTTAAGGATGGCAAGGTATTTCCTGTCTACCTTGTCGTAACATGCCTTATCATTAAGTTGGCGATATGCCTCATTGAGGTACATCTCTTGTGTCAGTATCACAATGTTCCCCCCCATATCTGAATGTTTGATAACTATGTTGCGATCTTTTTGGAGATTGGTAACTGCTTCCCACTGTCCCTTGGTGAGGTTACTTTTGCTGTTATTTTTCCCTAGGAGTGAGAGTAGATCATGGGCTACTAGATCGCTGAACACATCTATGTTGTCTCTAGGTAATACGGGTACGTATTTGGATTTGCCTCTGAATTCAGTGAGTGGTGTTTCGCCAGTCTCTACCTCTAGGTGGTTTGTTATGTCTGTTGTGTGTATGGGATTGAAGGGGTCTAGAGCGATATTGGAGATTGTAAGAGGTGTCTGCTGGGCCAGGTCAGTCATGGTTTGTAGTGCTGGGACGTCCCTGATGGCTGTGCCTATATCATCATCATTAGTGCGGTTAGTGTGTGTCCCTGTATTTTCTTCCCTAGATGCATGTATTTTACGCAGTTTTAGTTTGCGTTCAAACTTGTAGACATCAGACAGAACTTTGTTACTAAGATTCATTACCGTTAATTTTTGTATGTTGTTCTCCATTATTGGTTTCTGGCGTCTTGTTCCCATGCCAGTGGATCTTGTGTTGGTGGCGCCTGATGTTTCTTCTCCGGTTCTGTCTGCGCTTTCTTGCCTTTTTTCTTTGGGCCTGCCCCTGGTCGAATGTTCTTTCTCTTTCTGTCTTAGGAGGTGTTCCCGGGAAAAAGTCTGTTGTTCGAGCCTGATGCTGTGCTGTCCACCGAGTCTTGGTCCGAACTCATGGCTGTGATGGACTCGTCTTTGCTCAATTCTAGCGATTCCAGAGCTTTGTCTTTCCTTAACTCCGTTCTCACTTTATCATATTTTTTGGCAAAAGTTAATATGCGTCCGGGAGCATAGTCCCTCTCGTCGCACAAAAATGTCCTTTGCTTTCTGGCCACAACATCCTTTTCAAAGCCTTTCATTTTGTCCTCCACGGACTTGATTATTTTGTTAACTTCTTGCTGTTCCTTTTCTTGTTTGAGATCATCAAGGACCTCCTGTATCTGTGCAAGAAGCGATTTCTGTTCCTCCCACACATTTGCAATAAGTATTTCCATCATGCGCCTCGATCACGCGGTGGTGTTTTCCACCCAGTCCTGCAGCACTTTTGGTTTCGGTTTTGCTAGCGTGGGGGTGATGAAGATACATAGTCCTCTTGGGATCCAGTTGATCTCTAAGTAATTTTGTAGGGAGGTGGCCTCCCACCACCTACTAATTTCTCTGCGCCACAAGCGTTCCTGCGCATTACCCTTCTGGCGTAAGCTGGATGTAGTCACTGCGGTCTCCATGCTCCCTGATGGTTGGGGATCTCATTGTGTTCTTGTGAAAATTGCCTCTATGTATATATATCTATATATTTTCACTGAAAAACCCACAGGTTTCAGGGACATTATAGTTAGTTGGACATTTCACTCATACAAAACCAGAGAAATGTGCCCGTTATTGTTAGTTGACCTAACTATAACTCGTGACCCCGCAATTCACTGCTGATGACATCACATTTTACATCACTAATGACATGGTCAGTGACATCACTGATGACATCACTGATGACATCTCAAATGACATTACTGATGACATCACTGATGACATCATCCAGAGACTGGGTGGTTTTTAAAAGTTTATGAATGTTATATATATATATATATATATATATATATATATATATATATATATATATATATATATATATATGTGCCAAGGTTTTATTGAAGAATGAGTGGTTGTATGAGTGCCTGAATGGATGTTTTAGTAGGTGCATGACTGACTGTATACGTGAGTGATTAAAGGTGTCTTACTGAATGCATGGGTTAGTGACTAAACTGTGTGAATGTCTGTATCATTCTGTCAGTTGGTGTGTAAGCACCTGCATGGGTTGGTGAGTACCTACATGAGTGTCTATATGGGTTATTGATTGGTTGTCTGAGAATCTGTATGGGTGCCTGAGTGTCTGTGTGGGTGGGTAGGGGGTGGGCGACTCTGTGCATAGATGTGTGAGTGGGTGATTCACTGGGTATATGGGTTCAAGAGTACATCGCTTAAGAGCTGTTGTGAGTAACTACATATGTGAAAGGCAGTATATATGAGTGTTGGACTATATAAATGACTGTATGTGAAAGTGAGTGATTGTGAGATTGGCTGTATGGATGAATGTGTGCTTGTGTCAGTGATTGTATATGAGGGTAAGTATGTGTTAGTATCTGTATATCTGTACGTGGAAGAGGTGTGGCACAGCAGCCAGGATGCCTGATTACGGACCATAGGGTTCACGGTTTGATTCCAGGCACCGGCGTCAGGTTAGCCCAGCACCATGTGACTCTGGGCAAGATCTTGCTTAATCTTCCCAATAGGCCCCAGCACCGGGACACCTCTTCGGAGGTAGCTGTGCACTTTACAAATCTAGTATTTATGTATGAATAAGTAAGGTGGTGTGTGTATAACTGTATAGGTGAGTAAATGGGAGTGTGATTGATTATTTGCATGACTGTCTAGGTGTGTGAGTAACTCTACTGGTGAGTGGCGGTGTGTGAGTGTCTGTATAGGTGTATGAGTGCATATGATAGTGGCTGTATTGATGAGTGACTGCATGTATGAGTGACTGTATGGGTGAGTAAATGGATGTGTCTGTAGACCTAGGAATCAGTCAGTGGGTATGTACTAACTGGTATTGGTGTGTCTATAATTTCGAGAATGATAGTCTGTATTTTAGAGGGGGTGTCTCAAAGGTTATATTAGGGTGTGAGGAGGTGCAACAGATGATCATGTGGATGGTGTCATCAGTGATGTCATTTGAGATGTCATCAGTGATGTCATGAGTGATGTCACTGACCATGTCATGAGTGATGTAATATGTGACGTCATCAGCAGTGCATTGCAGGGGTGCGAGTTATACTTTAGCTCAACTAACTATAACGGCTGAATTTCTCTGGTTTTGTACAAGTGAAATGTCCAACTAACTATAACGTCCTTAAAACCTGTGGTTTTTTTCAGTGAATTTCTAAGGTTTTTTAAATGCTAACTTTTAATTATACCTACAGAGATAGGACATTTGAAGAAAGAGGAAGAAAGGCGCAGAAAGAAGCAAGAGAAATGCAGAAAGCGGCAACAGAAGTCCAAAAAGAGGAAGAAAGGTGCAGAAATAATCAAAAGATATGCAGAAAGAACCAACAGAGGTGCATAAAGAGGCCTTGTTGCAAAGTCATCCTGTGCCCTGGGCACCCCCCAACTTTTGCTGACTGGTACTGGTGGTAACTGACTCTGACTTACCCTGGGCTCTGCCTAACCAGGCCCGGAGCCATGGCTATGCTGAAAGACACTTAGAATACAGTGAAAACACCTACCTATACTAGGGTACACTATGGGTTGGGGGTACCCTTGTGATTGGCATGACCTTCCCTGTAAGGCCCTAGCACATAAGAGGGCAGGGGGATTAAACCTACCTCTAAGTCCCTAGCATATAATAGGGCATGGCAGTTTAGAGGCCAGCAGCCATTTTCTGCACCTGCATGTGTGCACTGCTGAGCATGAGGTCAGTTTAAAAGTAGCCCTGTGTGTACAGAAAGAGGCATGAGAATTGCTCAAAGAAGCAACAGAGGTGTAGAAAGAAGCAAGAGCAGTACAGAAAGAGGCAAGTGATGTGCAGAAAGAGGCAAAATAGGTGCATAAAATGGCAAGAGAACTGCAGAAAGAGGCAAGAGGGATGCAAAAAAGGGAAAAAGGTGCAGAAAGAGGGAAGACGAGTGCAGAAAGAGACAACAGAGGTGCAGAAAGAGACAACAGGGGTGCAGAAAGAAGCAAGATAGTTGCAGAAAGAGGCAAAAGAAGTGCAGAAAGAAGCAACAGGGGTACAGAAAGAGGCAAGAGGGGCAGAAAGAGGAGATAGAAGTACGGAAAGAAGCAAAAGAGTTGCAGAAAGAGGCAAAAAGGGTGCAGAAAGAGGCCAGAGCAGTGCAGAAAGAACCAAGAGATGTGCAGAAAGAGGCAAGAGAGGTGCAGAAAGAGGCAAGAGATGTGCAGAGAAAGGGAAGAAGAGTGCAGAAAGAGGGAACAGGTGTGCAGACAGAGGCAAGAGAGGTGCAGAAAGAGGGAAGAGGGATGCAGAAATTTACAACAGAGATGCCAAAAGAAGCAATATCAGTGCAGAAAGAACCAACAAGTGCAGAAACAGGCACGAAATGTGCGGAAAGAGGAAACAGGAGTGCAGAAAGAGGCAAGAGCAGTGCAGAAAGAACCAAGAGATGTGCAGAAAGAGGCATGAGAGGTGCAGAAAGAGACAGGAGCAGTGCAGAAAGAACCAAGAGATGTGCAGAAAGAAGCAAGAGGGGTACAGAAAGAGGCAAGAAAAGTGCAGAACGAAGCAAAAGAGGTGAAGAAAGAGGCAAAAGAACTGCAGAAAAAGTCAAGAGAGGTGTAGAAAGAACCAAGAGAAGTGCAGAAAGAGGCAAGAAAGGTGGAGAAAGATGCAATAGCAGTGCAGAAAGAACCAACAGAGGTGCAAAAAGAGGCAAGAGGGGTACAGAAAAAGGTAGGAGAGGTGCACAAAGATGCAAGAGAGGTACAGAAAGAGGCAGGAGGGTTGCAGAAAGAAGGAAGAGAAGTGCAGAACAAAGCAAAAGAGGTGCCGAAAGAGGTGCAAAGGCTGCAGAAAGAACAAGAGAAGGGCAGAAATATGGAACAGAGGTACAGAAAGAAGCAGGAGAGATACAGAAAGAGGCAGGAAAGGTGCAGAAAGACGGTACAGGGTACAGAAAGAGGCAAGAGAGGTACAGAAAGAGGGATGTGCGGTACACAAAGAGGCAAGAGGGATGCAGGAATCTGCAACAGAGGTGCAAAAAGAAGCAAGAGCAGTTCAGAAAGAACCAACAGAGGTGCAGAAAGAGGCAAGATGGGTACAGAAAGAGGCTAGAAAAGTGCAGAAAGAAGCAAAGGAGGTACAGAAAGAGGCAAGGGAATTGCTGAAAGAAGCAATAGAGGTGTAGAAAGACGCAAGAGAAGTGCAGAAAGAGGCAAGTAAGGTGGGGAAAGATGCAAGAGCAGTGCCGAAGGAAACAACAGAGGTGTAAAAAAAGGTAAGAGGGGTGCAGAAAAAGGTAGGAGAGGTGCACAAAGATGCAAGAGAGGTACAGAAAGAGGTAGGAGGGGTGCAGAACAAAGGAAGAGAAGTGCAGAAAGCAGCAACAGAGGTGCTGAAAGAGGTGCGAAGGGTGGAGAAAGAGCAAGAGAAGGGCATAAAGAAGCAACAGAGGTACAGAAAGACGCAAGAGAGGTACAGAAACAGGCAGGAAGGGTGCAGAATGAGGGAACAGGTGTGCCAACAGAGGAAAAAGAGGTGTAGAAAGAGGGAAGAGGGGTACAGAAAGAGGCAAGAGGGATGCAGAAATCTGCAACAGAGGTGCAAAAAGAAGCAAGAACAGTTTAGAAAGAACCAACAGAGGTGCAGAAAGAGGCAAGAGGGATACAGAAAGAGGCTAGAAAAGTACAGAAAGAAGCAAAGGAGGTGCAGAAAGAGGCAAGAAAACTGCAGAAATAGGCAAGAGAGGTGCAGAAAGAGTTAGGAGAGGTGCACAAAGAGGCAAAAGGGGTACAAAAAGAGGCAAGAGGGGTGCAGAAAGAACCAAAAGAAGTGCAGAAAGAAGCAACAGAGGTACTTAAGGAGGCAAGAGGGGTGCAGAAAGAGGCAAGGGAGTGCAGAAAGAAGCAACAGACGTGCAGAAAGAGGCAAGACAGGTACAGAAACAGGCAAGAAAGGTACAGAAAGAGGAGGCAGGGGTGCAGAAAGAGGTAAGAGGGATACAGCAATTTGCAAGAGAGGAGTAGGAAGAAACAAGAGCAGTGCAGAAAGTAACAAGAGAATTGGAGAAATGGGAAGAGGGTTGCAGAAAGAGGCATGGAGGATGCAGAAATGTGCAAAGGAGGTGCAGAAAGAAGCAAGAGTAGTGCAGAAAGAACCAACAGAGGTGAAAAAATAGGCAAGATGAGTGCAGAAAGAGGTAGTAGAGGTGCACAAAGAGGCAAGAGTGGCACAGAGAGAGGCAGGAGGGATGAAGAAAGAAAACTGCATAAAGAAGCAACAGAGGTGCTGAAAGAGGCACAAAGGGTGCAGAAAGAAGCAAGAGAAGTGCAGAAAGTAGCAAAAGAAGTACAAAAAGAGGAAAGAGGTGCAGAAATACAAAAAGAGGCAAGTGGGGTACAGAAACAGGCAGGAAAGGTGCAGAAAGAGGGAACAGGGGTGCAGAAGGAGGCAAGAGATGTGCAGAAAGAGGGAAGAGGGATACAGAAAGAGGTAATAGGGGTGCAGAAAGAAGCAAGTGAGGTGCAGAAAGAGGTAAGAGAGGTACAGAAGGAAGCAAGAGAAGTACAGAAAGAAGCAAGAGAGGTGCAGAAAGAGGCAAGGGGGTGAAGAAAGAAGGAAGGGGTACAGCAAGAAGAAACAGAGGTGCAGAAAGAGGCAAGAGAGGTACAGAAAGAAGCAAGAGAGGTGCAGAAAGAGGCAAGAGAAGTGCAGAAAAAAAGAACAGAGGTACAGAAAGAGGCAAGAGAAGTGCAGAAAGAGGTAAGTGAGGTGAAAGAAGAGGCAAGAGGGATGCAAAAAAGGGAAGAAAGGTGCAAGAGAGGTACAGAAACAAGCAAGAGAAGTGCAGAAGGAGGCAAGAGAATTGCTGAAAGAAGCAACAGAGGTGTAGAAAGAAGCAAGAGAATTGCAGAAAGAGGTAAGTGAGGTGCAGAAAGGCAAGAGGGATGCAAAAAAGGGAGGAAGGGTGCAGAAAGAAGCAAGAGAGGTGCAGAAAGAAGCAAGAGAAGTGCAGAAATAAGCAAGAGAGGTACAAAAAGAGGGAAGACAAGTACAGAAAGAGACAACAGGGCTGCAACAAGAAGCAAGAGAGGTGCAGAAAGAGGCAAACGAGTGCAGAAAGAAGGAACAGATGTGCAGAAAGAGGCAAGGGGGTGCAGAAAGAAGGAAGCGAGGTGTAGAAAGAAGCAAGAGAGTTGCGCAAAGAGGGAAGAAGGGTGCAGAAAGAGGCAATAGGGGTTCAGCAAGAAGAAACAGAGGTGCAGAAAGAAGCAAGAGAAGTGCAGAAGGAAGCAACAGAGATGCAGAAAGAGGCAAGAGAGGTGTAGAAAGAGGCAAGAGAAGTGCAAAAACAGGCAAAAAGGGTGCAGAAAGCGGGAAGAAGGGTGCAGAAAGAGGCAAGAGATGTGCAGAAAGTGGAAGAGATGAGCAGAAAGAGGCAAAAGAAGTACAGAAAAAGAAAGAAAAGTACAGAAAGAATCAACATAAATGCAGAAAGAGGCAAGAGAGGTGCAGAATTAAGCAAGAGTGGTTTGCACAACATTATTACTAATTTAATACCCAATTTTAGCAATAAGTAACAGGTGACCATTCTAGGTTTGCAAAGGGCATTCCACCACGTTGCAACACTTGTCGCTACATTTTTGGTAACGTTTGAGCCGTTTGAGCTAGAAACAAGGTTTTTTTGTTCAAATCTGCAGATTATTCAGCAGATGATGAATTGTGTGGCGAATGCGGAAAATGTATAATTGTGCAAATGTCGGTGCAGTCAAACAGTCGCATAATTCCAGTGGCCCTCCTCATACCTCTGACTAGGTCCAGAAGTGCTTCTCAGTGGTTCCTTCATTTTTTGTCTCATTGAGTTTATAGTTTACCTTCTATGGAAATGAGGAAGTCTAAACCTGAGGTTACCACTCCACAACACAGACAACCATACCACACAATTACTCTCCATACCACATAATACCACTCTACATAATTCCTATACACTAAATACCATATACTTTCCTTCCACATAATGTCACTGCACAACATACCACATAATTCCACTACACACAACCTACATCCACTTCACTCCAAAAAACAATAGTAAAAAACTTTTACATTTACAACACCAATAGCTCTAACTCTCACAAATGTGAAACCTAGTACATTGTAAATTTTTCTTAATGTAGTAGTCATGTTTGCAGAGAGGTGGACAAAGGGGGCTGGGCCTTCGACCAGTGCTCAGAAATTCCACTGCGTTGGACTTACAAGTGGTACCAGAAGGGCTTCTGGGCCCCCAAAGTCCCTCAAAAGAAAAGTGGACTTCATCCCCCAACCAGTAGTGTGTCACAAGGTGCGTTTGCAGAGTGGTGGAGAAAGGGGGGCATGGCCTCAGTAGACCTCTTAGCAATCCCACTGTGTGGGACTTACTGGAGGTAACAGGAGGGGGAGTTGGCCCCCAAGGACATTCTTGGGGGGCAACTGCCCCTCCTATTACCTCCAGTAAGTCCCACAAAGCAGCATTGTTAAGTTCCTATAACAGGCCTCGCCCCCTTTGCCCACCATTCTGCAAAACACGCTCCCTAGCACGCTCTTTGATGGGGATTAAAGTCCCCTTCACTACTGGGGTTCCTTAGGGGCCAACTAGCCTACCTGATACCTCCAGTAAGCCCCAAATAGTGGGATTGCTGAGAAGTGGACACAGGCACGCGCCCTTTTTGCACCACTCTGCAAACGCGCCTCTGAGCGTGCTCTTGGTTGGGGGATGAAGTCCCCTTGCCTCCTGAGGGTTCCTGGGGGCCAACTAGCCCTCCTGTTATCTCTAGTAAGCCCCACACAGATGGATTGCTGAGAGTGGTCCGAGGCCATGCCCCCTTTTTACACCACTCTGGAAAAGCACCTCCGCTCGGGGAATGAAGTCCACTTTAGTCCTGAGGTCCTCAGGACACAAAAGGACGTCATAGCCCCACCAGCAGTGTGCCAAGAGGTGCGTTTGCAGAGTGGTGTAAAAAGGGGCATGGCCTCGGACCACCTCTCAGCAATCCTACTGTGTGGGGATTACTGGAGGTACCTGGTGGGCTAGGATCTAGAGGACTTAATCCCCAAATACAGAATGAGCCAAGAGGCACGTTTGCAGTGTGGTGCAGGTAGGGGGTGGGGCCTCTGGTGAGATGCCGGCTTTCTTCCTCATTTTTTTTGTTAGAAAGAGGGCTGTGTGGCCCCCTTCTCTCGATATTTTATGGGCCCTGGGGAACCCAACCTCTAGGGCCTGTGACATTTTCTAGAAAAAAAAAATTAAACAGGAAGGGGGCTGCATGGCCCCACTCCCGAGGATGATTTCGGCCCCGGGGACCGCATCTCCCAGGGCATGGCCACTTATTTATATTTTATTCTGAGGCCATTTTTGGCCCCAGGGACCCCTTTCCCCATGCCCTGACCTGCCTTTATTTTTCATTTTAGAGGGGTGCAACGTGGTTCCCCTTCCTCAGGCCAATTATGGCCCCAGGAACCCCATCCCCCAGGGCTGGCCTTTCTTTTTTTTGAATAATTAAATTTAAGGGGAGGGAGGCCTCATGGCCCCCCTTCCTTTGCACTCTTTTGACCCTGGGGACCCCATTCCACAGGGTCGGACCTCATGTTTGGGACCGTGGGGGGATCCCCGATGCCCCCACGGTTCCAGCCGGCTCACCGCCTCCTGTGGGAGCCAGCATTGCTTTTGGACAAGGGGAGCTGCTAACATGCAGCTCCCCTTGCCCAAAAGCAATCCTGCTTTGCCATGCTCCCATCCTGCCATTGCAAACAGAAATGTCCCGGGGTGGGCACCCCAGGACATTGCAGGAGCTGGCCCTGGGGGGTGGCGGTGTCCAGGGCTATCTAGGGCTCAAGGAGGGGGGCCGTGAGGCACCCTCCCAGCAGTATTAAAGCCACAGGGAGGTGGTCGTCCCAGGGGCCGGGGGGCGAAACGGACCCCATCCTTAATTTAAAGATTGCCCTGGGGTGGTGGTGGTCCCAGGGGCAGTGTGGGGTGGGGCAGAAGCCCCGGGGAGGTGGCAGTCCCCGGGTCTTGGGGGGCCCGTTAGGCCCCCAACCCAAAATTTTAAAATGCCCCGGGGAGGTGGTGGGCTGCGGGGGGGGGGGTTCACGTGCTCCCATACATTACTAATCATGCCCGGAGAGGTGGCGGTCTCCGGGAAAAAGGGGCCCTCGCATATATCAATAACATTGCCTCCAGGACCTGGCCCACCCAGGGGATTAAAAGCAACAAAGCGGGGGAACCAATGCATCATTTTTAAGAAAATATTTTCAGCTCGATTTGTGCACCCAGCATAAATTTGGCTGAAAATATTTTTCAAAAATGCTTTTTTTGGCCCTGGGGGGTCGACAGGGACCCCCTGAGCAGGCCTAGGGGGTCACAGTGTTTCTACTCTACCGCCTTTTCTTGTTTTTGATCTTTTTTCTACTCATTTCTTGTAACTTGGTTACCGAGTCACAGAATGACTGCCAATACTCCAAACCAGAATGTATTGGAATCCATCTTGTGGCTCGGTAACCGATCAGAATGAAGCTCGTGCTCGGGAGGGTTCGCGAATCCTTGGTGCTCAGATATCAATATTTTTATTTTTTTTATTTTTTGAGGAACTACTGAAGGGATTTACACCATTTAAAAAAAGCACAATTTCTGGACCAAGACCTACCTTTTTGCCAAATTTAGTGTAATTCCGCTCAGCAGTTTAGGATGTAGCTTTGTCTAAAGTTCCTATGGAAATGAACATGGAGAAAACTCATTTTGGGAACCCATTCTTTTCTCAGCCCCCTCCAGACAAATCACCCCAAAACTTTCAAGACAGGAGCTGACTTGAGTGAACCATTGGTTTTGAAAATTTCACGAAGATTCGTCAAATGGCGTCAAAGATATTGGCAAAAGAAAAAATGCTTTTTGAATAGAAACAAGGTTCTTACTATAACTACCTTCTGGCGATCGCCAGTAGGTAATATATTTATAAATATATATATATGTTTTCCACAAGGATAAGATCCGAGAATTCCCAGTAAATAATCCAGCGGCACACCAAAGGACAACACAATAAGAATTTTATTGTGTTAAACAAACAGAACTACGCGTTTCGGCGAAGCCTTTGTCAAATATATATATATATATATATATATATATATATATATATATATATATATATATATATATATATATAAATTGTGAAGCACGTCATGTGATCAAGGCCCCTTCGGGGTCGGAACGCGTAATGGCTGCTGTCTTGTAGAGTGGAATAAAAAACAGCTTACTTGCACTAAATCGTGGTCCGTGCTCCTGTTCTAGTGTGTTAATGGTGGAGTACTTCATATATATATATATATGTATAGATAGATAGATATAGATAGATATGTATATAGTTGGACTTGGCCCTCTCTGCAGGCTCATCCCCAAACCTTTTTGCCTTCACCCTCCTGTTTTCTGCACCAATTTTATTTGGCTTTTAGGACTGCTCACTTTAGCACTCCTAACAGCGTAGGTGTAGGCAGGATGTCCCATCTCTTGCTTGACAGGGGGATGAGCTGTCATTTACACATCACAAAGGGTCTTCCTTAGTGGACCTGAACATGCCCTGCTAGCTCGACTGGGGTCTTTTGGGCAGAAATGACACAGCAAGATGCATCTCCTACAGCTCCCTGCAGCTCTGCTTCAGAACCACCTCTGAGCATCGCATTTCAAATGAAGGATGTTGGAAAGGCGTTCGCCGGAGAGGGGTTCGATTACACGTCTTGCCCACCCCTTTGACCCACCTCTCCCAAGTAGGCCGAACCAGGCGTGCACACCCTGAGCTTACACTACGAACAGAGTGACACCACACGTATTCTTCGTAGGACGATAGGTTCTTTATCGAAGGCTTCAAGGGATCTTTATGATCCAAGTTATAAGTAGTACATCAGCGGCACAAGAGACTACAAATCGGTGATAGGGGAATGGGGGTAGCGGGACAGTCTTTGAATGTAGTGTCTCTGCAAAGGTCTCTGCGGATAGCTCACAATCCTCGAGCTGGAGGGTGTTGTTGCTCTTGGCGATCTTTTGCCAATTCTTCCTCGAGGGGAGTGCCGCGAGTCACTCAGCAGGCACAGGTAGTCGGAGTTCGGGAGCCGCGACCTCGTCAGCAGGGCTCAGGTGGTTCGAGGGTCGGAGGCCGCGAGTCACTCAGCAGGCATAGGTGGTTCGAAGTGCAGGAGCCGCGACCGCGTCAGCAGGGCTCAGATGTTTCAAATGGCTGGGGGCCGCGAGTCACTCAGAAGGCCCAGGTGGTTCGGTATTCGGGAGCCGCGACAGCGTCAGCAGGCTTCGATGGTTCCAGGTCTTCTCTACCGTTCGTCCCTCCGGCACCCCTTATTATACTCCCCCTGCCCTTTGAAGTCCGGAGTCCTCGCAGAGAGGGGCCTTTGGTGACTGAGGGGGTTCGGCGGGATTTCCTGCCGCTCGTTTCTTTGGTCCTTTCAGGTGGGTCTGGGAGGGACCCCAGACGCTCGGCAGGCGAGGCGCCTGCTCCCCAGGGGCCTGGTGGCCGATCGAGTCCTCCCGGGGGACGGTGATCCGAGGTGTGACTGGGCTGGCGCCTCTTGGTCTGGCTCGGGGGTTCCCGCTCCCTTGGTCGGACATGCGTGGTAGGGTGTCGAGTCTGTCGGGGGCTCTGGCCGGCCCTCGGGTCTGTGTGGCTGGGGCGGCCGGAGTCGGAGATGCCGTGTCTTGGGGGTGGTTGCAGGTTGGCTGGATGATCGGGAGGGCAACGCTGTGAGGCCGGTCTCACACGCGTCCCCCCCAGCTGAAAGGCGTGGAGAACTACCCATCCACTGGGGGATTCTCCTCGCCGAAGCGGAAGAACCGGGACAGGCCGTCGGCGTTGGCATGATCCGTCCCGGGGCGATGCTCGACAGTGAAGTCCATCCCTTGGAGGGAGATTGACCATCGTAATAGCTTGGGGTTCTCTCCCCTCAACTGCATAAGCCACCGCAGGGGCCGGTGGTCCGTCTGCACTCGGAATTGGGTTCCGAACAAGTAGGGCCGTAGCTTCTTGAGGGCCCAGACTACGGCGAAAGTCTCTCGTTCTATGGTACTCCAACGCTGTTCTCGAGGCAGCAGCCTTCGGCTGATGAAGGCTATGGGCTGATCTATGCCCTTGTCGTCGAACTGCGAGAGGACGGCTCCGATGCCGTGTTCGGATGCATCGGTCTGGACCACGAACTCTTGGGAGTAGTCGGGGGCCTTGAGTACTGGGGCGGTGCACATGGCGGTTTTCAAGGCGTCGAACGCCTGCTGGCACGGGGGGTCCACTGCACCTTCTTCGGGAGCTTTTTGGAGGTCAACTCCGTGAGAGGCCCTGCGAGGCTACCATAGTTTTTAATGAACCTCCGGTAGTATCCTGTGAGGCCCAGGAAGGCCCGGACTTCCGTCTGAGTGGTGGGGGGCTCCCAGGACTTGATGGCGTCGATCTTTGGTTGGAGGGGGGCGACCTGCCCGCTGCCCACCTGATGCCCCAGATAGACCACGGAGCCTTGCCCGAGCTGACATTTGCTGGCCTTCACTGTCAGGCCGGCTTGGCGCAGGGCCAGCAGTACTTGCCGGAGGTGCTGGAGATGCTCGTGCCATTGAGACCTGAATACGGCTATGTCGTCAAGGTACGCTGCGCTGAACTCCTCGAGTCCGGCCAGGACCTTGTTTACCAACCGCTGGAAGGTGGCCGGGGCATTTTTCATCCCGAACGGCATGACCCTGAAGCGGTAGTGTCCATCGGGTGTGGAGAAGGCGGAGCGCTCTTTTGCTCCCTCCGTGAGCGCAATCTGCCAGTAACCGCAGGTCAGGTCGAAGGTGCTGAGGAAACGAGCAGCCCCAAGGCGGTCGATGAGCTCGTCGGCGCGGGGGATAGGATGAGCGTCCGCTCGGGTGACCGCATTGAGCCCCCGGTAGTCCACACAGAATCTTAGTTCAGGGGCGACCCCAGGGGCGGCCGCTTTCGGGACCAGGACTACCGGGCTGGCCCAGGGGCTATCGGAGGGTTCGATTACTCCAAGGGTCAACATCTTCTGTACTTCGGTCTTGATGCAGGTGCGGACCCGGTCAGGCACCCGGTAGGCTCGGTGTCTCACAGGTGGGCTGTCGCCGGTGTCCACGTCGTGGACACACCAGTCGGTGACCCTTGGGATGAAGGAGAAGAGGTCTGCGAATTGTCTGAGCAGCTGGCGACAGTCGTCGGACTGTTGGGGAGTGAGGGTGGTCGACAGTTTCACTCCCTCCACGGAACCATCCAGTTCTTTAGCGCACAGGGGGTCGGGCAGGGGTTCAGTGTCTTCTTCTACCCCATCGTCGGTGGCCAGGAGCAAACTCAACTCCGTTCTCACAAAGTGGGGCTTGAGACGGTTCACGTAGAGAACCCGGAGGGGGTTCCGTGGGGACTGTACATCGACCAAGTACGTGACCTGACTCTTCCGCTCGATCACCTTGAAGGGGCCAGTCCATTTGTCTTGTAGCTTAGTTAATTAATTTTATGATCCTGAGCTCAAAAACCAAAACTCTTTTTAAAGGAAGGAGCTCACAATATTCAATATACAATTCGATCCAACAAAGAACAACATCCCACCTTGTGTAAATTATTATACATACGTTTATTATTTGATAAGGCAGTACGAGGTTGCTCCAAAGGGAACGTGCGTCAAAGAAGAGTGATTAAAGGGTGAATGAGTGAAACAAGGAATGGAAACATAGTGATAGAGACATTCATTAGGTTTACAACAATACTGATCGGTTGTAATTCACCGTCCAGTATACCTGGTCACATTTATCAATCGCAGAAACATATTCTTATATTTCAAAAAAGAGACCCAATAGGTGGTCTAGCACGAAGGACTGTATATGTGTCCCAGGTAGTGAGGAGTAAGCGTCGACGTTTCGACCCGTCTTGAAGGCCTTAGGAGATTTAAACCTTGGCCGTGCGGATCTTCATCAGGACCAGAGGGGGGCAACCTGACTGGGTGATGATATTGATCAACCACCTAGAATGTTAAAACAAGGGGATGTGAGGATGTTGTCCTAATTAAAAACAAACATTAAAAACAAGGTACGTCATAGTCAATCATGTACCTGATCGGATTAAGGAATTCAACTCAAAAGAGGTCACCAGACTTCCAATGAATGGAGGACTGCGTGTCAAGGGTAGTTATTCCAAGTTGTTCGGGGTTTAATCCATGCTGTTGGGGAAGATCAAAGATGAGAGAATTCTAAGTGTGGGCGGTGTAACCTACACGCGATTATACTGAAAACAGAGCATCTATATGGAACAATCATAATGCCAGATACACCATAGGTGTAGTGTCACACGACATGTGTGCTTAATTAATCAAGTAACGATTAAAAGGGGAGCTAATTGGCTGCGTGACATAAGACTAGTGCTCATTAGTAGGCAGAGGAGCATTTAGTCACGTCAAGCGCTAGCGCGTAACAGGAGGCAAGGGAGGAGGACGTCCCATCTTCGGCGCAGGGGCTCCTCGAGGCCCAGGATCATCCCCTTCAGGGTTCGGTTGAAGCGTTCCACCAGGCCGTTGCCCTGGGGGTGGTAGGGGGTCGTGAACTTATATGTTACTCCGCACTGCTGCCACAGGGACTTCATGTAGTGGGATATGAAGTTGGTTCCGCGATCACTCATAACCTCGCGAGGGAATCCGACACGGGAGAAGATCCCCATGAGAGCCCGGCCCACCACAGGGGCCGTCACGGTGCGGAGGGGAATGGCCTCGGGGTAGCGGATGGCATGGTCCACCAGGACGAGGATGAATCTGTGGCCCTGGGGGTCTTCGGATCCAGGGGTCCCACGATGTCGATGCCAACCCGCTCAAACGGGGTACTCACAACGGGAAAGGGTTGTAATAGAGCCTTGCGTTTTCCGCCACTTTTCCCACTGCCCTGGCACGTGAGGCAGGATTTACAGTGGACTTCTACATTTGCTCGCATCTTGGGCCAATAGAAGTGGGTAACTAATCGCTGATATGTTTTGTCTTGGCCTAAGTGTCCTGCCAAGGGTACATCGTGGGCCAGGCCCAGGAGGAGGCTTCGGAAGCGCAGGGGTACTACCAGTACTCGGGCTGCGCCTAGCTCGGCTGACTTTTGTTCACTGTGTAAGAGGCCATTGTCCCAATAGACCCAGTGGGTTCCGGACCGGTCACCGGCGGTCTGAGCTTCGGCTTGTTGTCAGAGTCCCACGAGGGAAGGGCAGGTGACCTGTTCCTGGCAGAACTCTTCACGGGAGGGACCTCCCTCACAGCGCCACTGGGCCATCTCGGGCAGTTCTTCGAGCTCAGTCAGTGCCTCAGGGGCGGAAGGTTCCGGCCCTTCTCCCGGGTCAGTGCCTTCTTCTTCTTCTGGAGGAGGGTTGTCCGTTTCTGGTAGGGTGTCCCGGCTCTCGGGGACAGTGTTCAGTGGGAGGGCCTCACCGCCCTCGGAGATAGGCAATCGCGCGGTCATGGAGCGCGTGGTGGCGCAGACCCATTCGGGTAGGCCCATCATCTCGAGATGGGCTCTTCGTTCCACTTGCCCCCACGGGGAACTCTCGAGGTCGTTGCCCAGGAGGCAGTCTACGGGCTGTGATGTTCGGACAGCTACCTTCAATTCTCCGGAGACTCCTCCCCACTCGAAAGGCACCAGAGCCATCTGGCAGAGGCTCTCGGAATTGTCGGAGGATATGACCGGGCAGAGGGAACCGGGTAGGATCTGGTCTTCAGAGATTAGGTTGCGGTGGACCGCGGTGACACTTGCCCCGGTATCGCGGAGGCCTTCGACTCGGTGGCCGTTGATGGTCACCTGCTGTCGGTACTTCTTCGTGTTGGCGGGCAAGGGCGTCCCGGGGACCATTTCTCGATCCCCAAGGGAGACCAGGGCCATGGCAGCTGGTTGCCACTCTTCGGAGTCCTCTATCTCCTCCCCTAGGGCCACGGAGGCCATCTGCCGGGCCGGGGGGTTGGTCGTAGCGGTTCGTTGATACTGGGGACACTGGGGGTCATTGGCGTAGTGTCCGGGCTGCTGGCAGCGGAAGCAGGTGATCCTGGTTCGAGACCCTAGCCGCCCCGGGGCTCCGGTGCTGGCTGGGGACGGGGCTGGACCTGCCGCAGGTGGGCTGCTGGGAGGGCTGTGCGGGGGCCCCCCTTGGAAGTCTCTCGGTCAGCCGTGGTTTCCTCCGCCCCTCTGGCGGGGGGGTCCTTGACTGTGGCGACCGTAGTCTCCCACGGGGCCTCGGGTGGCCCGGGTGTTCACCCAACGGTCAGCCTCGGCGGCCAGCTTTCGAGGGTCGGTGAGTTTACTGTCCAGGAGATGTTGGCGCAGTTCTACAAAGCAATTGGACGCTAAATGTTCCCAGGCGATCAGATCAAACAGCTCCTCGAAGGTGGAGACCTTGCTGCCCTTGATCCACCCGTCCAAGGCCCGGCTGTAAAAGTTCACGTATTCTACCCATGTGGTGCCCGGTATCTTTTTGCAATCTCGGAACCGTTGCCGGTACATCTCGGGGGTGAGTCCATACCGGCCCACGAGGGCTTCCTTCATGTGGCTGTAGGAGTTCATGACCGTGGAGGGCAGATCCAGCAGGGTATCTCTTCCTTCGCTTAAGAACCGGCCCCATAGCCCAGCCCCCCCAATCCTTCTGCGGGACTCGGTGAGAGGTCATGGCGACTTCGTAGGCCTTAAACCACTGCTGGATATCGTAGTTTTTGTAATACTCCTTTACCACATCCTTGGGGATGTGGACTTTGGTTTCCACGGTGGGAGCGGATGGTAGATTCCTGGAGGGTCGTGACTCTTCGCTTTTAGCCCTCAACTCGATCTCTTTCAGGCTGCGTTCATGTTCCAGCTGGAGTTTCTTTTCATCGTGCTCTCTTTGGCGTCTCTTTTCCTCGAGTTCCCCTTGTAGCCGTAACTGCTCGATGGCTAACTTTTTCTCGGCCAGTTTTATTTCTCCCTCGATTTTCAGCTTGGCCAGTTCAAGTTCGTGGTTGCGGCCTCTCTCTCGGTCTGCTAGTTCCTCGGGGGACAGGTTCCCCTCTGGCCCGCTGTTTCTCACCAGGATGCTTTGTGGTTCATGGGCGGAGTCTCCTTCCGTTTGGGTCGGGGGCGCCCCCGTCTCGACCCAGGTCTTCAATACTTTCTGGAAGTCTTCCTTTGTGCTTAATCCGGTGGTAGCGATTCCAAGGTCTTTGCAAAATTGTTTTAATTCTCTATGCGTATAATAGTCCAATTGATCCTCTCGGAACGTCGAGCTCATTTCGGTACCTGCGGCACCCAGGGAGGTTTCTCCTTCCATCTCTGTTTGGTAGTGCATCAGTCGTTCACTGCACGCTCTCTTTCGGTGTCGGCTCGGATCCCGTCGTCTGCCACCAAATGTTGGAAAGGCGTTCGCCGGAGAGGGGTTCGATTACACGTCTTGCCCACCCCTTTGACCCACCTCTCCCAAGTATGCCGAACCAGGCGTGCACACCCTGAGCTTACACTACGAACAGAGTGACACCACACGTATTCTTCGTAGGACGATAGGTTCTTTATCGAAGGCTTCAAGGGATCTTTATGATTCAAGTTATAAGTAGTACATCAGCGGCACAAGAGACTACAAATCGGTGATAGGGGAATGGGGGTAGCGGAACAGTCTTTGAATGTAGTGTCTCTGCAAAGGTCTCTGCGGATAGCTCACAATCCTCGAGCTGGAGGGTGTTGTTGCTCTTGGCGATCTTTTGCCAATTCTTCCTCGAGGGGAGTGCCGCGAGTCACTCAGCAGGCACAGGTAGTCGGAGTTCGGGAGCCGCGACCTCGTCAGCAGGGCTCAGGTGGTTCGAGGGTCGGAGGCCGCGAGTCACTCAGCAGGCATAGGTGGTTCGAAGTGCAGGAGCCGCGACCGCGTCAGCAGGGCTCAGATGGTTCAAATGGCTGGGGGCCGCGAGTCACTCAGCAGGCCCAGGTGGTTCGGTATTCGGGAGCCGCGACAGCGTCAGCAGGCTTCGATGGTTCCAGGTCTTCTCTACCATTCGTCCCTCCGGCACCCCTTATTATACTCCCCATGCCCTTTGAAGTCCGGAGTCCTCGCAGAGAGGGGCCTTTGGTGACTGAGGGGGTTCGGCGGGATTTCCTGCCGCTCGTTTCTTTGGACCTTTCAGGTGGGTCTGGGAGGGACCCCAGACGCTCGGCAGGCGAGGCGCCTGCTCCCCAGGGGCCTGGTGGCCGATCGAGTACTCCCGGGGGACGGCGATCCGAGGTGTGACTGGGCTGGCGCCTCTTGGTCTGGCTCGGGGGTTCCCGCTCCCTTGGTCGGACATGCGTGGTAGGGTGTCGAGTCTGTCGGGGGCTCTGGCCGGCCCTCGGGTCTGTGTGGCTGGGGCGGCCGGAGTCGGAGATGCCGTGTCTTGGGGGTGGTTGCAGGTTGGCTGGATGATCGGGAGGGCAACGCCGTGAGGCCGGTCTCACACAGGACCTCCCATCAAAGCTTGCAGCTTCTCAGAACTGCTGCTGCAAGACACATCGCTGACACAAGAGTTCACATCAATAGCCCACTCGATGGCTTCATCGGAACCGCTGATGCACAATGCATCTTCGACAAAGGAACTCGCATCGTAGCTTCTTCAGAACCACTGCTGAGCGGTGCATTCTTGACGCAGGATATCGCAGAGCTCCGTAACCAGGATTTAGGGTACTTAGCTAAGTGGATCTAACTACTTCCACATACCTTGCTCATGCTCTACCGGCCTCAACTTGTGACTTTGTCCTGGCCCGGCACAACCAGATAACCACTGTTGGAGCTTTGTGCTTTTAAGCACCATGTTTACCTAAATCTTTAGAATTACATATCTCTGGATCTACTGATTGGATTTTTGTCACTTGGTCTCACTTTACAAACTTTTACTTGATTTGTCTAAGTTGGTGTGGGGTTTTTCTTGTGTTGTGTTTTTACTTTCTTACTGTTTAAAGTGCTGCATAAATACTTTACACATTACCTCTATGTTAAACCAGAATGCTTTGTGCGAAGCTACAAGAGGGTCAACCACTGGTAATTTTGGGTTTGCTTGTGACAAAAATGGTGGTTTCTGCTTGAGTAGGGTTTCACCTCCCCAACCAGTAACCCACTTTTACTTTTAACTTTATGTACCATTTTTATGATATAGTACAAAATAACATACCAGTACCAGTGCAAGGCCAAGCAGGGCTGATCAGGTTCATTGCATAGTGTAAATAATACATGACATTTGTCTCCACTATTTTAGAATAAACAAGCTTTCTTAGCTTAACAGTCACATGATATACATTCTCATGACCTTCAGAGTACAGTGCTTAATCTTGCAGGCCAACTGTTCGTGATACTGGAGGCATTCCCAGTTATAGTCAACAGATCCCTATCACATACACATCATGCATATGCCCGCCTTTCATCTTATGTCCGCCGGCACCAGCCTATCTTCCAGTTTATAAGCAGGTTGTGAATGCGCTATCGTGGTGTAGTGTTTAAGAGGGCCCCAAATGTCGCGGGGGCGGGACGTGCTAGGCAAAGTGGAAGCATACAAGTCATGATTGAGATTGCAGTATGCAAGGCTAGTAAGCCAGTCTCTGCGCTGAGGCGCATCCCTGCGGCCCCTCTTTAGTGCTATTTCCCTTTTGGCAAGTAATAGACTAGGGGCCTTATGTAGGTAGCCTAACATTTACCACATCATAAATACCGAATTTTACCGATTCGGTATTTATGAAGTGGTAAATGCTATGTAGGTAATCAGTCGGTAAAAATTACCGATTCGGAATTGGTCGGTAATTAAGAATCGGTATTTACCGATTCGGTAATGGTAACTGGCTTCCCATTGATTCCTATGGGCCAGGAGGCCCATAGGAATCAATGGGAAGCCAGTTACCATTACCGAATCAGTACATACCGAATTGGTAATGGGGGGCGCACAATCAAGGGTGGCAGGGTGTCACAGTGACACCCTGTTGCACCCCTGATTCCTGCATGTGTGCACATGTGGCACACATACATGCCCTAAGGGCATGTATGTCTGCCACATTGCACACTTCTAAGGGCCAAAAAATGCTTTTTCTAAGACATTCGTCATTTACCACCAACTTTTAGTTGGTGGTAAATAACGAATCCACACAACACCCACACACTACCCTTACATCTCATTTCAGAATTCGGTATTTACCGAATCGGTATAATTACCGAATCGGTAATTTTACCGATTCGGTAAATTACCGAATCCTGAAATGTCCCCCCTACATACCAAAAGCCTGAATACCGGTCGGTAACGGGATTTTTACCGAAAATCGGCCGTTACCGGCCGGTATTGGGCTTCCTACATATGGCCCTTAGTGCGGTAAATTTCCTGACCTTCTTTGGGATGTTGTTCACGTACCCCATCAGTGCCATCTCCGGGGTAGGGACCAGATCTAGCCCTATCATTTCCCCAAGTGTATGGTGTATTTCGGTTCAGTAGTTGCTGATTTTACTGCAGGTCCAAGTTAGGTGAGCGAAGTCTGCGTGTGGGGATTTACATTTTAGGCAGCAATGTGGTCTGTCTGAGTCTATTTTGTGCGCCTTTTCAGGCGTGATGTAAATCCTTCGAAGAAACTTGAAGTGGATACGTTTGTGGCGACTATTGAGGGAGACAGACTTAGTTTGTTGGCAGCACGCCTCCCATTGATCATCAGTGATTGGGTGGCCGAGATCTGCCTCTCAGGCAGGGCGTACGGTTGCATCATTGACCGGAATAAACTCAGCGCATAAGCTGCACATTTTTTAAATGAGATGTGTTCCCGCCTCACTACCTATTACGGTGGACAGGGGAGGGAATGGGCTAGGTTAAAGGGGGAACCAGGGGATCGTGGCAGGCAAGGTGGAGCAAAGCCGGGTGAGTACAAATTTATCCATAAAGGATGCATCAGGGAATTTCCTTCATCGGAGACCGAGAAAGCCTGGCCCTCAACATGGGGGTCCCCTACAGTGGCCATGTCAAACTGAGAAAGGGTGCCCTGGACTATTCTCTCCCCAATTATGGGAAGCCATTGTTGATTTGGTAATGGAAGACTTGGGGAGAATAGAATCGGTGATCCCATCATCCTAACCAATTTTAGCCAGGCCCAACTTGTAGTTGAGACCCTCTGAATATCCAGAGGGTCTCGGGGGAAACCCAGAGGTAACATTGTATTCAGTGTGTCCACCAGGACTAAGTCAACTTCAGGTCTTAAATAGGGTACCCTAGTGTCAGGGTGAAACCAGGCGTGCGCATAGCCGCACTGATTTACCAAATAGTGTATCTGTAAATTAGGGACTCCAAAGCCACCCCTGTGATAAGGAAGTGTCATGATCTCCCAGCGGACCCTTGGACGCCTGCCCCTCCAAGCAAGTCGGATAAGATGGGAGTTTATGGTACGAAAGAAGCAATTCGGCAGCGGGATAGGTATATTGTGAAATAAATAGAGAAATTTGGGCAATACAATCATTTTGATCAAAGCTACACAGCCAGCAAGCGAGAGTGGATGTCTAAGCCATTTATCCACCTTCTGCTCCAGCGTGTGGATCGCTGTTCCATAGTTAGATCGCATGATTTCAGTGGTGTCTAAGTGTATGGTGATTCCCAAATATTTGACCGAGTCTGAACACCACGTCAATGGGTACCCTGCCTCCCATCTGAGCGTACCCTGAGTAAGGGGGAAGATCATTGATTTATGGCAATTTATGCCAAGGCCTGAAAACCCTCCCAATTCTAATGGTCTCCCTGATAAGTGGATCTAAATTGTTTTGGGTGTGCCGAACATATAAAATAATATCATCTGCATATAGCGATACCAGTAGTGGCCCTGTGTTAAATTGGATCCCTCTGTGTAGGTGGCGTTCCTGAAAATGATGAACAAGTGGGTCCATGGCAAGGATAAAGAGTAAGGGGAACAGGGGGCATCCCTGCCTCGTGCCCCGGGATAACAAAAAAGAGTGGGAGAGCGTGCCGTTTAAGCGCAGCCTGGCACTAGGGGCAAAGTATAGCAGCGCTGTGAGCCTGATGAATCCGAAGGGCATGCCCATCCTGCGCATGACTGTCCACAAGAATGGCCACTCCAGAGAATCAAAAGCTTTCTCCGTGTCCAGCAGGATGGCTGCGGCCGGAATATCGGGGTTGATTCTGTGCAAGACTACAAAAAGCATGCGCAGGTTTAGGGAGATGGATCTATGGGGCACAACTCCCGATTGGATGGGTGAAAATATTTTGTCCATCAACAGTGCAAGACGCACCAAGATCATTTTCGCTAGTATTTTATAATCAAGATTTAATAGGGAAAGTGGTCTATACGACCCACAGTGCAAGGGATCCTTACCAGGCTTTGGTAATAAAACGATCACTGCTTCTCGTACTGTAGAAGGTAACTGGTTCTGTTCTAAAGATTCATGGTAGACTTCTATGAGGTTTGGGGTCAGAATGTCTTATATTGCATATAAAAGTCACCCAAAAACCCGTCGAGGCCAGGAGCAGTGGAGCCATAAAGCGCATCTATCACGTCAATTATTTCGTCTTTCGGAAATGGCTTGGCGAGGAAATCTTGCATATATTTATCTAAGTATACCAGTGCAATTTCGTTGAAATAGCCTTCGAGCTCCGCCTGGGTGCGCTTCTCCTTAGAAGTATAAAGGTGCTCATAATATGGCAGGAATTCGTCCCGGATAGCAGATGTGTCAGTTAATGTGGCATCTGAGTCAGACCGGACCTCAGTGATGTACGCTGCAGAATACTGGGGTTTGAGTAGTTGGGCTAACGTGCGTCCTGGCCTCTCGCCCTCACCATAACTGTGTTCCGTAACGTATTTGATAAGGAAGTCTGTTTCTCTATCAACCGCCTCCCGAAACTCTATCAATAATGCCAACCAGTGCTGTGTGACCTCGGTGGTGTCCGATATACTCTGCAACAAGGCATCTAAGGCAAGTAGTTGCTGCTCAATATTGGCAAGAGTGTTCCTCAAGTCTTTCAGGACCCCAGCATGTTTGGCTATGGCTATGCCTCTGATATACACCTAGATGGCTTCCCATAATGTCGCCCAATTGTCAGCTGATCCCGTGTTTATGTCAAAGTAGTCGTCAATGGCTTCCCTTATTTCTGAGTCAAAGAGCTCGTCATTTAGAGCCCTGCTTGGGAATCTCCATCTGCTCTCCTGCCCCTTGGGCATGGGGATGTGGAGCTTAAGCACGACGGGGGCATGGTCAGAATAGGATCTAGGGAGAATCACACTTGTGGTGTGCCAGGTGATGGGGCATGGGGAAAGCAGCCAAAAATCCAACCTAGTCCAAGTGTGGTACGGAGCTGAGTAATGTGGGTAACCCGGATTCGTTGGGTTGCGAAGTCTCCTAATATCGGAGAGCTGGAATGAGTCAGACGGGTCTAACAATTCCTGTCGGGCCCGGTTGGGCCGCGTTGGAGGATCCGTCAACACTACAGTCCAGGAGAAAATTAAAATTCCCACCCAGTGAAAACTGCGAGAGCCCAAACGTGTAAGTGTGGTGTCTAATTCCCGGCAAAAATTCGGACTGTTAACATTTGGGGTGTAAACACACATCAGTGTAATCATGTGACCCATAAGTCTGCCCACTTCTATTGTATATCGACCCTCCTGGTCCATGTGGGAGCAAGTCAAGGAGAATGGGAGTCGCTTGTGAATTAAGATAGTAGTGCTGTGTGCATAGTTGCTGTAATTAGAGAAGTAGCGCTGCGCGCCCCACCTTGTTACATAGTGCTTGACGTCTGACCGAGGCAAATGCGTCTCCTGTAAGAAAGCTATGTCGACCTTATGCCACTGCATGTAGTGTAGGACGTGTTTACGCTTTTTTGGGTTATTGAGACCCCTTACGTTCCAGGACCTGAGAACAAAATTGTATTGATCTACTAAGTCAGGAGCCGTGGACTGTTGTGCCATGTGCTAGTGTACATGTAGATCTTGATGAGTATTGAGTCAATGTCATGTGTGGAGCTAGTGATGAATCAACAACTAACAAATCGGAACCCTTCCCATCCCCCACCCCCTCCAAAACTTGCGATCCATTTCACAAGGCAAAGTCCAAGTAACCAATAATCCAATGCATCCTGTGAACAACCTATTTGGAAATACAAAGACAATTCCTGATGCATTATTATCTGCAAGAACAAGTGTGCTACGCACCTGGGGGGAGGCAGAGCTCCGGCGTACCCCCGCAAAATCAGAACAATATAATAAAATATTGTCATACTATCTCAATAAATGTAGCAACATATTTGAAGCCAACTACCGCCACATAATAGAACAGTACATTCAGCGATCGTAACAGAACAGCCACAATATCAACCATTTGACAAGAGGTCCTCACTGGCCACGGAGCCTCTGTGGGGCGAGGAATCGCCACCGCTGTCATCACTCCGCTGGGTGGTAGAGTTCTTGTAGGAGGCGCAGAAAGCTTGAGCATGGCTTAGAGTGTCAAATAAGCGGGCCATCCGTTGAAGTTCACCCTCAGTTGAGCTGGATACAGCATCCCATAGCAGAGGCCCAAGTTACGGAGCGTGACCTTTACACCATTAAACTTACTGCGGGCCTCCTGGACCATTAAGGTGAAATCCGGGTATAAGGACACGTTGGACCCCTGTCATGTTAGTACGCCACACTCTCCGGCCAACCTCAGCGCAGTGTCCCTGTCCCGAAAGTTCTTGATACGTGCTATGATAGGCCTGGGGGGGCAGCCAGGGTTGGGGCGAGGGCCCAAAGATCGATGCGCTCTTTCAACAACAAACCCTGGGGTAAATTTCTCTTTCCAAACATATCTATCAGTAGTGACTCTACAGAGGTGTCCATTCTGCCCATGTTTGTTGACTCAGGGACCCCGGTAATTCAGAGGTTGTTGTGACGGCCATGTGGCTCCAAATCTTCGTTTTTAATTGCAACCTCTTTTAAAGTTTTTTCCATTCGTTCCAGCTTTCAGCTTTTTTGTAGATTGTGCGGCACCATCTTCGAGGTCTGATATCCTTCCCTCTCCAGTGTCCAAGTGCCTGTCGTGGATCTCCAGTTTAACCCCAAAAGTGCCGAGGCATTTGTCCAGCATATCAAACCTGTGGTCAAGCGATTTGAACCCTGCTCTAAGCTCCGCAAGCATATCCAGAGCAGAAGAACCCATCTCCGGTACGGCAGAGGAAGCCTGGCCCCACTCGGCCACGGTGGCGCTGCGGTCCTGCACCCCGTCTGAGGCAGCTGGAAATATGAGCAATCGCTGTTTAGGGTCCTTTCTGCCAATATCCGTGCGTCCCACACCAGATGAAATTGGCCTCACAGGCCACTGCCACTGGTTTCGGGGGTGACGTATGTGTGCCGCAGTTACTGCTGTGCAGGGCAGCCGGCCCGTCTCAGCCAGCCCAGAGTGCGGGGTCACGGGTGGAAGGCAGTAGGGGCTGCAATGGGCACCAAGGGGGCTAATGTCAATGCAGGGGGGTTCTCCTCCAACGGAGGGGGCCGAAAGCAGTGCCCGCAATCAACCAAGTATGCCCCAGGTGTATTAGGCCCTACAAGGTCCTCAGCAGGCAGCCAAAGGATGGATACCGTAGTTACAGCAGCCGCAGGGGGCATGAGGATCATGCTGCCATGTTTCCTCGTGGTGTGGCACAGACTCAGAAAGCAGAAGGGGCCGCCATGATGGGAGTCCGCGTGCAGGGAGTGTCCCGTTGCTGTTATTTCACCCCACCCCGCGGCCAGCTAATCAGTTCTGATCCGGCCCGGGGATGCCTGATGTCACCGCTCCCAGATCGTCTCTACACACAGCTGGGCGGCTGCCTCCCTGACACCACCGGCGACCCAGTCTCCTCCGGTGGCCTGCGGGAGCGTCTCTCGTGTGCACCACCCCCACGGGTGTGGCAAGGGAGGTCACACAACAGCTCCGAAAGCACAGAGGCAATAGGAGGGGGGTCGGCGAAGGTCTCACAGCAGATCCGGGGCAGGCCAGGCGAGTTCCGGCAGTCAGCTTCTGGAGTAATCTTCGTGGTCCGGAGGGTGGTAACCAGGCCGCAGCCAGCCCACCCTCTACTCCTCCGGAGCTGCCCGTCGCCGGCCACAGTCGGATCCCTGGGCTGCAAAAGGGCACAGTGGTAGCGCAGTAGAGTGGGGATCAAGCTCCCAGCATATTAGCGGCACAGTTAGCCTCTGGTGCGGAGATAGTCGGATTAATGCAGGGCCACGGCACAGAGCTTCAAAGCCACGCGGCCATCTTGGTCAAACAAATTGCTGCACTCTCTTGCAAAATAACAGCGTGCCGTGGACTTAACAATAGACATAACAGACAGACTTGGGCATTGATACCGAGTTACTCTACTGAATAAAACAAAATACATGAATCCTTAACATTTCATCTTTAGTAAATAATATGAATTACGATATTACCCTCAACATGACAAGTGCGAGATCGATCTCAATTATTCAAGCACGCGGTGAGCAGGTGTTTTTTTCATGTTATAGTTGATCACATTTTGAATCAACTTTACTCCCCGCAGCTAATAGCAACTGACACACCATCGTTTGTTGAAAGGGGAAACTGAACCGGTGAAGTAAAAATTAGAGACCCGTATTCTTCGATATTGTATGCAGTGATTCTATGGGCATATTAAGGTAATTACACCATCCCAAGTGGGATTTAAACAAGTAGTGTTTTTTTGCCAAATAATAATAATAAATAATGAAAAATTGGATCTCTTTATATCCTAAGCCAGTGTGAGTATTGCCCCAGTGGGCATACATATTGCGAATTGTGGTATATCAGCTATATACACTTTTTATATACTAATACATTAATTGATCAACTCATTCTCCTTCGTGTGTGGCAACTTATATATATATATTTATATAAATATAATACCCCAATGATTCTGATAGCGTGCTATACGCTTTTTGATTGAGAAGTAATACAACAACCTAAAGCACTGATTGAGCTCTTAAAAGCTTGGCTATAAGCTCTCAAAAGATGCAAAATAAATGAGCTATTTCAGAAGTCATGCACTTTTGATGTCTGTCATTGTTTTTCACTTGTATTCACCCAAAGGATGGGTGCATTGAGGGAGGCCACTTGCAGCGAGCTGGCCTCTGAACAACCTTGAATAATAGACCCTTTGTGATGTGAGAGAATAGCATCATGCCCAGAAGAAATCATTAGAACATCCAATTCACTAGATTAAAAGAGTACCTGCAATTTATAGATGTAGGGAAAGAGAATATACCGAATCAATAAGAGCAGCTGTCATACTGCTGTGCTCACAAATTGTTTGACAACAACAAATCCATTGTGTTCCCTAGAGATGACATAAGTGGTGAAAGCCAAATGTCACTGATTGTATCATCTGTATTGAGCAGCACAGTAGGTCTGTAGGAAGAAAAGAATTAATGTTCTTGGGGAAAAATAACAACAATGCATCTGTCTGAGGACATCAGTATGTGATTGCTACTATGGTATAGTGAAAATTGTACAGTTGAAAGCATGTCATATGTGTAAAGAATGCATGTAGAACTTGGCGAGCAACCTATATTAACCACCCGCATCCTAACATCAGACAGGCCTTGTCTAATCAAAGTCTGGCCTACCTTTTCACTTAGGTGCAGAGTGCCTTGTTTCCAATATCTTATATCCTGGAGGGCTGATTTAAATTGCTCCTTGCCTCTGACCACAGGCATTAAAACATTTCCATACAACAAAAAGAGAGAAGGGGATACATTTGGTCTTGATACTACAATATCCCTTAGTTCAGGTCAATGTTGTGATGGCATCACTTTCTCTCTCCGGTTCATTAAGCAGCACCACCTGTTTGAAAGATGAATATTCTACATCCCTCTCTGTTTCAGAATCTCTGCCTATCACCCACACAAGCGTTCTCCACAGCACAAGGGCCATGGCTTCATGCCTGCTGCAGAAGGAAGTGTTTGTACCACAAATGTAGTAACTGAGCTATTACGGGGCGTGGGGGTGCCCCCGGAAGGGGGTCTGGGGGGGACACAATGGGTCTGATTACAAGTTTGGCAGTGCAGGAGTAGACCGCCATGCCAGCAGCCCATTCCCACATCACCAAACCTGTGGTTGGGCAGTCCACCAGATTACAAGTGTTTCTGGTGTTTTTTTTTGGGCAGTCCCATGGTGGTGCCTCTGAAAATGGCACTGCAGTAGGAATTCCAAAAACAGTTCCTGCATGGTCTGTAAAGTCCATGCCATGCAGGAACTGTGGTGCATGCACACTGGTGGGCACATGTTGTGCCCCCCTGCATGCACCCCAGGACCCAGAGGTACATGAGGGACCTGTAGGGCACCCTCTGTTTCCTCTCTGCCACTGCTTTCATGGAGGAGGAACCGCCATGAAAACTGTGGCAAAGAGGAAACTTGTAATATGCATAGCGGCTATCGCAGTGGTCCTGCCAAGCATATTGCTGCCTCTACACAGCCGCACCACCACCAGGGAATGGCGGTTCCATTGCGGCAGCCGCGCCGCAATGGTGGTCCAACCACCCTACTCGTAATGGAGTGGTTGGAGCACCGGTGCGTTTCTTCCATCCACCACCTGTGCGGCGGTGGCTGTAAGAACGGAATACAAAGGAAGCTCTCCAACTAAATTTCACAGTACCCTGCTCGATGATGATGTCAGGACATGCCCCGCACAACGTCACATGACACGGGCATTCAAAGGCTTGCAAAGGGAAAGAATAAGATTCACTTGGTCTCAGGGCACTACGCAGGTGGAAAATAGAATGTCTTCAAGGTTCTGGATAAGTTCTAATATTTTTCAGGCACACTCCTTACTTTTCTCTATTTCCCCCAATCCTGCCTTCACTGACTCTGTACTGTCACATCGACTCCCATGGCAACCAGTTAAGGAGAGCAAGCCAGTTCCGGAAGTGAAAGCCTGTGTGTCACAGGAGAGGCAGGTGCTGTCCGGGAGGAGCGTGGGTTTGTGCAGGATGCTGCAGTGATCTGGCAGGAGGCAGCACCATCTGACCCTTTCTAGCCCTGCCATGGCTATGGGGCATGCTATGAACGAAGCAGAGATCAAATCCAGAATGCCCCCGTACTGTCAGCTAGGCGTGGGCCGCAAGGACAAACTCTGGCAAATGGCACACTTTACACAGCTTTGCACCATCCAAGCACCCTTGCACCAAAGGTGTGTTTCTAATGCCAAAGCTCACATAATATCCTTGCAAGGGTACCTTTCCTGTACAAAATGCCATGCTCAGACATAGTTTACAGGCGTTAAAGATTGTATGTGTGCTTTACATTCCAACTGACATGCAGAGTTGGTCTTACTGATGTCTTAAGTAGTTAAAGAGCTGGAGGGGTGCTATTTACCACCTTGGACAGTGGTAAATGGTTACTTGTAAGAAGAACTGCAAAGGCATGTGATGATTTTGGCATAATAAGATAAACAACAAAATATGACACAATAACATAGACAAGGCAAAATAACAACACAATTCAAACATAATCGAACATCACAAATGAATTCAAAAAGGAACAGAACACAGGAACAGCAGTGCAACACAACAAAGTTGCATTATAATGAAGTAGCATAAAATACAGCAGCACAAAAAACAACAAAATATTAGACAATACCATAAACAAAGAAAATAAAATACAATTAAAACATAATGGAACATCACAAATTATTTCAAAAAGAAACAGAACACGGGAACAGCAGTGCAACACAACACAATTGCATTGTAATACACAGCATAAAATACAGCAGTACAGAAAACAACAGAACATATCACTAACATAACAAATTGTTTTTCTCACACATTATCTCCTCCAGAATTCTGTTGTCATGATATGGTGGTGAAAGGTGTTTGAAATAAAGAGTGTCTTATATTAGAAACAAGAAAAATGAAATAGCATCGGTCATTTTTTGGTCTCGCCTGACCCAGCGCCTGTGCTGGTCTGGGGAGACATTTTGTGAGGGCTCCAAAAAGTGCTACCAGGCCAGCCTAGAGCTACAGTGCATGTGCGCGCGCGCGCCGCGCTTGACCGGTATTACTTTCACTTTCTCGGCCGCACGGCCGCTTTGATGTTAGATCGCGATTGCGATCACTTTCGCGGCCCCACGGCCCCGTTGATGTTCTCCGTGAGGCTTCAATAGATAGCAGCAGTTAAAACAAGCATTGGCATAGCCAATAGGTCTCGCTTCAGGGACCTTATAAGTGTTTAGTTATGCAACTGTTGCATGGCTAAACACTTATAAGGTCCCAAAGGCGAGACCTATTGGCTATGCCAGTGCTTGTTTTTTTTTTGCTTAGGCTATAATTTTGGGCTGACTGTTGTATTAAACATTTGCAGAGCTAGACAAGAAATATTTTTCCACCTTATATTGTGGTGAACGATTGTTTGCCACAGTAACTGTCAAGGTATGTGCTGAAAATAGAGCAGCATTTGTTGACATGTCTTAGTTAAACAATTCACATAATACAATCCAATACACAAAGCAAAATAGTGCAATAAAAACAATTCAGGCGCATCACAACACAACTCTCAGCAAGCGAAGACAAAACAAGAGCAAAACACAACAAAATCGTATTGCAATGCTGGAACTCAAAAAATGGTCTTGTCGCACACTTCCACCTCTTGCATCCAGTCTCCATAGTACAGTGGTAAACTGTGTTTGCACCAAGCACTGTCTTGACTTAGCAACAAGGACATAAATAGAATCAGTAAAAATCGTTTTGAGACCCACCCTAAAGCCTTTGCTACAGTTCTGGGCTGACTAGTGCATGAAGTAGTGAAAGAGCTAGAGCGGTGTTGTTTAACATCTTAGACAGTGGTAATTGGTTGCTTTTCACAGGAACTTTCAAGACGTGATGCTTTTGGCAGGAAATGTAGTAGCCTATGTAAAGTAAACAACCGAACATAATAGAATAACATATGCAAAGTAATATAACAACACAATTAAAACTTAAATTGGCACATATCAAAATCTGACAACATGTCTTAGAACCTGAATCTTCGGGACCTGCTGTTGTGAAATCTGTAGTGTATGGGGTGTTTGCAGAGGCAGGGATGCAACTATCAGCTGAGATAGCTAAGAAAATAAAAGCAACACACTCTCGCCCGCTTCTGCACTTGACAGAAGGAAACAACAAGCATTGGCATAGCCAATAGGTCTCGCTTTTGCGACCTTATAAGTATTTAGTTATGCAGCACAATATCCTTGGTGCAACAACATTAACTGTTGCATGGTTAAACACTTATAAGGTCCCAAAGGCAAATTCAAGTAACAAGTGTTTCTGAAGTTAAAAAAACATGTGTGGTTGAAAACATTGGCTGCACGCGTTTGCCTCCGAAAGCAAACAAACAACATTCCAAACACACAATCCCAGCCAATCGGAAAAAATTGTTGGCCAGTTATCCTAAAAGGCGAGAAGCAACAAAAAAACCTGTGACGTGGTCAGTCGCCATGGGATGGAACACACACCAAAAGGGAGGGACAAATGGCCATGATTTACCAATGAAAAGTAAGGAATTTACTGAGGCACATAAACCAAACAATTAATTTGCAATGTAATATGTCTCGCATTTACATTAGTTTGAGCTATTGGCATTGTAAATGACAATGCCTTTTATTTATGTTTTGGTTTTTGAAACATAAATAAAATGCATTTTCATTTACAATGCCAATAGCTTAAACTTGCTGTTCAACCTCTGACTTGAAAAGCAGGTAAAGAAAGATGTGCATGAGCACCCGGCAAAGGTGTATGAAGCACTATATAAATACTACAATGAGGTACCATTTATTTATGAAGCATCTTCCCCTGGCAAGTGAAGCAGAGAGGTATCTGCTAGAAATGCGAGAGGTTGCTGCCCATTCAAGGATCATACATTTCATACTTATGGTTGTATCTGCTGACAGAGAGGTCAGACTGAGGAACACCCATGCACTGAAAATTCGCAGAGATACTCGGGAGGTTCAGATTTAATTAACACAATGCTTAATGCCCCGGTTACTTACCGGTAATCTTCAATACTCCGAGTCCTTGTCTTCCTCGCCACAGTAATCCCTAATGAGCCTTCGGCTCCCACAGAAACTCCAAGTATAATTTTACAGTCTAGTCTCCCTCTCCCTCCAATATGGCCCCCGACTACACAGCCAATCCCATAAAGGGACACATAAACCACCAGTACGACCTGAGAACCAAGCCGCAGACATGAAGCCAAGAAGAGGGCTGGGAGGGAAAGGGAAACTATACAGTGGCGAGGAAGACAAGGACTCGGAGTAATGAAGATAACCGGTAAGTAACCGGGGCATTACCTCCTCGTCCGTCTTCCTCGCCACAGTAATAACTAATGAGCCGATACCAAAGCATATCAGCTTCATGGAAAAACAGAGTCCACCAGTAAAAGTCAGAAGCAAATGCAAACTTTATTACAAACACAGTAAGAGACACATAGAACCTCCCACCTATGGGACCCCGGAAGTCAGCACAGAAGAGGCAAAGGCAACCGACGCACCCCCTCCAATTTGAAGACGGTAGTGCGACATGAAGGTATGAGGGGAAGACCAAGTGGCAGCACGGCAAATATCCTCCATGGACACCCCCTTGAAAGCGGCCCAGGAGACAGCAACCGAACGAGTGGAACACCCCTGAACAGGAAGAGAAGGAGCCAAGGAAGAAGAACCGTAAGCCAACAAAATAACGTCCTTAATCCAACGACTGAGAGTGGACAGGGAAGGACGCAAACCCCTACGGGACAATCCAAAATTCACAAATAAATTGTCCACTTTGCAAAAAGAAGAAGTCCTATCCATATAAATTAACAAGGCGCGCCGAACATCCAGAAGATGTAGCAAAGACTCATCCACAGATGAAGAATCAGGACAAAGAACCGGAAGAATAACCTCCGCGGAACAATGAAAAAACGAATTCACCTTAGGAACAAAAGTGGGGTGAGGACGCAACACAACACGATCCTCCAGAACACATAAAAAAGGAGCAGACCGCAGGAAAGACCTCAACTCCCCAATTCTCCTGGCAGAAGCAATAGGCACAAGAAAGACGACCTTAAGAGTCAACAACTTGAGATCAACCGACTCCAAAGGCTCAAAAGGACCCAACTGCAGCGCACGCAGAACCAGGGGAAGATCCCAAGGAGGAGAAGACAGAACAGGACGGGGACGCTGAAAGGCCAGAGACTTCAACAGCCTGGACACCAAAGGCGCCACAGAAAGCAAGGGAAGAGCATGAAATGCCCGAATAGTAGCCCACTGCGCACGAAGAGTAGATATGGCCAACCCTAAATCGAAACCCTCATGCAGAAAGTCAAGAACGCGGGTGGGATCCAAATCAGACAGAGGCAGATCGTGCCGCACACACCAGGCAGCAAAGTGGTCCCAGTGTTTGGCGTAGGAACGCAAAGTAGACGGACGCCTGGAACGCTGAATAACATCAGCAACCACTGCCGAACACCCACCTAGAATCAGGGATTCCCTCTCAAGAGCCAGGCCCGCAGACCCAAGGACCGGAACACCGGAAGAGGAAGAGGAGGCCCCAACAGGGGAAAGGGATCGAAGGGTAACAGCCACCCCGAGCCCACCGCCAACTCCAATAAGAGAGGAAACCATGGGCGGCGACGCCAACCCGGCACAATCAGAAGAACAAGGGACCCCTCCCTCTTGATCTTCAGCAACACAACAGGTATCAGGGGAACAGGAGGGAACGCATACAAAAGGCCCTTCGGCCACGGGAAGGACAGAGCATCCACCCTCCACGCCTCCGGACACGGGATAATCGTGCAAAAGCAACGGATCTTCCCATTGAACTTGGAAGCAAACAGGTCCACAATCGGAGACCCAAACCTCCTCCGCAAAACCCTGAACATCTGGGGCGTCAGGGACAAGGAACCCATGGATGGAAAGACCCTGCTCAGGCAGTCCGCAACCACGTTCTCCTGACCCGGAAGGTAAACAGCCGACAGTGAGGCCAGGTGCAACTCCCCCCAAGAACAAATCTGGAAACAGAGGGAACTGAAGGAAGGAACCCGGCAGCCCCCTTGATGGTTGATATACGCCATGACCACCTGATTGTCCGTCCGGACCTGAACATGATGACCCAAGAGAAGGTCCGAAAAGGCCAACAGACCCAACTGGACAGCCTTCAGCTCTCGGTAATTCAAAGAACAAGACCTCACAATCGGATCCCAGAGACCCTGAGCCGAAGAGTCCCCCAGAGTAGCACCCCATCCCAAAAGGCTGGCATCTGTAGTGAGGACCCGAGAAGGAATCACAAGAAAAGGACAACCCCGGGAGAGATGTACCACGTCCAACCACCACTCCAGGGCCACCCGAACCCACAGAGACACAGGAATCAGGAGATCGAGATCTTGAGAACAGGGGTCCCAATGCCGCAAAATGTGGGAAACCACTGGGTACATGTGAAGGCGAGCCCAAAGAACCACAGACAGGAAAGCGGACATGAGACCCTGAATCCTCAACCCAAGTCTTGCAGGCTGGGAAGGACGTGACAGCAGGGACTGAACAGCATACAGAACGGAATCCATCCGAGCAGGAGGCAGGAACACAGAGCCCAACAGAGCCCCTATGAAAGTCAGATCCTGCGCAGGAACCAGGGATGACTTTCCCACATTCACCCGGAAGCCGTGCTGTTCCAGGACCTGGCAAACCCACTGGACATGGACCACCGCCTTAGAAAGAGAAGAAGCAGAAATCAACAAATCGTCCAGGTAGGGAAACACCTGAATCCCCTCCCCATGTAAATGAGCAATGACAGGGGCCAAAACTTTCGTAAACACCCTCGGAGCAGAGCAGAGACCAAAAGGCAATACCTGAAATTGGAAGTGTCGACCTAGGACACAGAACCGCAGGAAACGCTGACTGGCTGGGTGCACCGGCACATGGAGATAGGCGTCCTGGAGATCGATCGACGCGAGAAAGTCCCCCCGAGAAATCAGAGGGAGGATCAACTTCAGAGACACCATTTTGAAAGTCAGAGGAGGAACAAACCCATTCAGCCACTTTAAGTCCAGGACAGGCCGCAGATCCCCTGTGCACTTGGACACAAGGAACAGGATGGAGTACACCCCCAACCCCCGCTGATCCTCCGGAACCGGGACCACAGCACCTTTTGCCAGAAGAGAATCTATACCGGCCAAAAGCGCCGCCTTCTTGAGAGCCAACCTGGGGCAAGGAGTGGATCTGAAATAGTCTGGAGGAACCTGGCTGAACCCAAGGCGAAAACCCTCGGAAACCACCCGAAGGACCCACTGATCTGCCACAGTCACCTTCCAGGATGCCAGGAAGAATCGAAGCCGCCCCCAACCGGACCCTTCCCCAGGGACACAGAGTCATGATTTGGAGGGAGCAGAAGCGGAGGACTGGACGTTGGAGAACCGGGACTTATCAGTGGAAGGGGCACCCCGGCCATGCCCCTACCACGAAAGGGCTGGTGAACACGGCCCCTACGAGAAGGCCCAAAGGCACGGGTAGCACCAAAAGAACGGAAACGGCCAGCCCAATCCGGAGCCAGCAGCTTCCTATCCTCCGCCGTCTTCTTCACCATATCCTCCAAAGGAGGACCAAAAAGCTTGACACCAGTAAACGGAATCTTCATAAGCAAAGATTTCTGTGCAGCATCAGCCTTCCAAGAGCGCAGCCACAACTGGCACTGAGCCGCCACAGAAGAACCAGCAGCAGAAGCCGCCGCACCCAAGGCATCAAAAGAGACGTCCGAAAGGAGACAAACCTGTTGTTCCATCATGGCCAACGTAGAGGAGACATCCTCGCCCTGGTCCAACAGTTCAGCCAAGGACTGAAAATCCTTCAGCAAGGACTGAATGGTATAAGACGAATACGTGGCAGCCCGGATGGAAAAATTCACAGCAGAAAAGGCGCGCTTCACCGCCCCATCCACCTTCCGATCCACAGGATCCGCCGGGGAAGAATCCTCAGAGACCACAGACCCTTGAGAGGACATAGCCGCCATCAACGAATCAACCTTCACAGAGGAAGGATACTTGGAAGAAAAATCCTGTAAAGGGTAATGTTTCGCCAAGTATCGAGGAAAAGCCCCTTTATCAACATCCTTCCACTCAGTCTCCAACACCTTCCCCACAGAAGAATGCAGCGGAAGATTATCAGGATCTGGACGCTGATACTGCGCAAACAAATCATCCTCCATCGGAGCCACCGATTCAGGAAACAGCAAGTTGGTGCGAATGTGCCCCAGGACGTCTTTAAGATCAGCACCCTGCACAAAGCGACCACGAACCTCCACATCCTCCTCAGCGTCAGAACCAACTTGGGAGTCAGGATCCAACCTGGGCTTTTTAGAAGGAGGCGCAGTCAACTTGCCACGCAATGCAGCAGCCACAGCAGAATCAATCATCTGCTGGAGTACAGACAATGAAAGCAAAGCCTCCTGAGACCCAGAAGCGACAGCCCCAAGGTCAGGAGCAACAGAATCATCAGCAACTTCCATCACAAAACCAAACGTAATGCAGCAAGGCGAGAATCAACCAGCAGCAAAATCAGCAAGCCAACAGCCCCTTAAATTGCCACCAGGTGCAACTAATCAAAAATGCAACACAGGACACGCCCCCAGCACTTAAAGAAAAGAGAGCCGGAAGCCCGCGCCCCTCAATGCATAAAAAAAAAACGCCACCGAGAAATCCCCAGAAACGGCGAGGAAATCCACAAACCAGCACCACAGCAAGTAAGCAAAACACCGAAGGAAGCAGGAAGTGCGATCCCTAAGAGAGCGCCGACCGCAGAAGTCCGCTGAAGCAGGACGCGCGGTCGGCAGACACCGAAAACGCGCCTCTGAAGTCCGCTAAAGCAGGACATAGAGGCATATTAACAGCAGGAGGCGGGACACAAAACGACCCGACCGCTGCCACTCCGGTTTCGCTAAAGCTGAAACCGGAGAGGCACGCTGCACAGGGGGACAATACACAATCTCAATGCATAAAAAACGCCATTATATTTCATAAAAGAAACAAAAGTCCCCCCAGCCAAGTGATCACGGGGCCCCATAGTCCGCTAAAGCAGGACCGCCGCCCCACACATACCTGACAAGCAGGAACACAGCACTCGGAGTAGTGCAGAAACAAAAAAACAGGTCGTACTGGTGGTTTATGTGTCCCTTTATGGGATTGGCTGTGTAGTCGGGGGCCATATTGGAGGGAGACTAGACTGTAAAATTATACTTGGAGTTTCTGTGGGAGCCGAAGGCTCATTAGTGATTACTGTGGCGAGGAAGACGGACGAGAAGGTAATGGAGTTTCCAAGTCTTCGTTTGCTTGGTGCCATCAGAGCTTTGGTAAAAAGCTGGGGGCATTTTAATGTTCTTACTTCTCCCTTGTTTGGACATTAAGCGGAGAAACTTAGCAGCACCACCTACAATACAGGGAAGGATGGAGAGAGGGTGCCCCCAACTGTTTCTTTCGCCTACCGCTATCGACCTGACAATGTTAGAAAACAGCAATAGCATCAGCTGTGTCTGAAGTGTGAATAGATAGATGTACACAGGTTGGCAGCATGGGTTTGAATTTGTTCCCGAGAAGGGATTGCTAGTATGCTGCATGCCTAAAGATCTTCGAACTATCATATGTGTATATATATATATATATATATATATATTCAGTAAAAAAAACATAGGTTTCACACACGTTATAGTTAAAAATTAGCATTTAAAAAACCTTGCAAATTCACTGAAAAAAAACAAGGTTTCACACATGTTATAGTTAGCTGGACATTTCACTCGTAAAAAACCATTGAAATTCCCCCGTTATAGTTAGTTCAGGTAAGTATAACTCGCGCGACCGCAATCCACTGCTGATGACGTCGCATATTACATCACTGTATTCACTAAGATACTGTTAATAAGTCAGTTATACAAATAATTTTACAAAAAAAAAATCCATTTAGATACTTATTTACCCGTTTATTCTTCCATTAACCTTTAGATATACATATATTAAAAATATTTATTTTACAGAAAGACACATATTCACTGGATGATGTCATCAGTGATGTAATATGTGACGTCATCGGCAGTGGATTGCGGTCGCGCGAGTTATAGTCACCTGAACTAACTATAACGGGGGAATTTCAATGGTTTTTTACGAGTGAAATGCCCAGCTAACTATAACATGTGTGAAACCTATGGTTTTTTCAGTGAATTTGCAAGGTTTTTTAAACGCAAATTCCTAACTATAACGTGTGTGAAACCTATGGTTTTTTAAGTGAATTTGCAAGGTTTTTTAAATGCTAATTTCTAACTATAACGTGTGTGAAACCTATGGTTTTTTTAGTGAATTTGTAAGGTTTTTTAAATGCTAACTTATGTATGTATTATTATATTTTTTATATATTTATTTTACAATAAACTACCTATGTATATAGTTATAGATTGACTGTATCCTGTAATTTGGAATGGCTCAGCTTTTTTATTTTGAATTTGGATAAAGTTGAACAGCATAGTTAATATCTTCTATAAACTTATAAACAGTTTAAAATGTTTTTTTTAAAGGGTTTTTCACCATGCGCGCACCCCGCGATTTTTTTAAAAAAAATTAAATGTTTTTTTCACCCTTCGGGGTCCTTCAGGGACCCACTGACAAAGGCTAGGGGGTCAGGAACTCTCCACCCTACCTCCTTTTCACGTTCTCCACCCTTCTTTTTCACTGTCACACACAAAATGGTGTCCGACACTTCCTGATTTCGACCGATTCGAATGTTGACTGACATCTAACCACCAATCAAAATTACGCTCGCGCACAGCATGGTGCGCGCACGGTGTGCGCACGGTGCGCGCATATAGATATTTATGTACTTTTAACTGCAATTTTCTCAGGGACTACTGAACAGATTGACACCATATATGCAAAAGGCACATGCCTGACCTGAGGGCTACCTCTTTGCCAAATTTCAAGTAATTCTGTTCAGCCGTTCGGGCTGTACCTTCGACTAAAGGTCCTATGGGAAAATGCGTTTTGGGACCCCCCTTTTTTCTCAGCCCCTGCTTGAGGAATCACCCCGAGACTTTCAGGGTAGGAGCTGAGCGGAGCGCCCTATTAGTTTTAAAAATTTCGCGAGGATTCGTCAACCGGCGCCAAAGTTATCCAAAATAGAATTTTCAGATTTCCAACGGGAACTCGGTCCTAACTATAACTATCTACTGGCGACCGCCAGTAGATAATATATATATGTATATATATATATATATGCATATATATATATATATATATACACACACACACACACACACACACACAGGAGCCTTTGGACGACTTACTTAAGGAATAAGACCAGCACACATTAAATATGACTTTTTAAAACCCATAAACAAGAATGCCCTCAGCAAGAGAGCTTTTTAAAATTCACATAAAAGACAACTACATTCAGAGTGAAGTTCAATGCTCGAAAATGTTGGGTTGTGGTGTTTCTGTAATGTTGACAGGGGGTTTCAGAACCTTTAACAAAGGCGGCCCAGTAACTCTTCTGTCGTCTTCACATTCTGCAAGGTTGAGGGGGTAAGGAAGTTGACCCTCAGCCGATTTGGATGCTGAGATAGCCGAGCCTCGGCCAGGTAGAATCGACTTTGGCGGCCATCTTGGTTTGGGGCAGCGTTTCCACGCTCTCTATTGGCCACTATAAAAACGGAAGGCAATGCCTCCGCGCAGCGGACGCGTTCAGCGGACGCGCCGAACCTGCGCCGGAGTCGTGCCTGAGTCCTGCCCGTCTGCGCCCGTCCGCGCTGAGGACGGGCTGGACGGCTGGACCACTGGCCATTACAAGGCAGGCGCCCCTGTCCTGAAATACTCTTTAAGGGAAATGCTGCGGCTTAAGCCCGCCCCTGCCCCTTGCTCACATCGCTACAGACCTGAGGATTATTTGACATGTCCTAGCTGTGCGTGCTTTCCGATTGATGCAGATGAGCCTCTGCTTTCTCTTTCCTCTGCTCCTCCGGAGTCTTGCTCTTTATCAACATCTAAAAATCCCAGCGAGTCCTGTCTTCTTCTCAATGCTCGCTCGCTCATTAAAAATAACATTGTATTCAAGGAACTGGTCTTAGATAAAACACCTTCTTGGGTTTTTATTACGGAGACCTGGGCCAAAGACTCCTCGGGTCCTGATCTGGTTGAAGCGGTCCCTGAGGGTTATTGCCTAACTCGATTTGACAGATTAGGCCGTGTTGGCGGTGGTCTGGCTATTTTATATCAGGACAAATTTCACTGCCACACTATACCCCTTTCTGACCCCAAGGACACATTCCAGGTCCTATATTTTTCCCTCTCCGATTCTGCTAATCCAGCATTTAATGGAATCTTGGTCTACCGCCCCCCTGGCCCAAGAGCAGGATTTGGGCTGAAATTGATGCAGGTTCTGGAACCCTATTTTGGCCGACAAAATCTGACCATTCTAGGTGATTTCAATTTCCATCTTGAGCTATTGGAGGCTCACGACACTATTTCCCTGGTAGAAATAATGTCAGCCTGCGGACTCACCCAGCTGGTGAACGGTCCCACCCACCGAGCGGGGCACACGCTCGATGGCATCTTTTCTAACGACCCTAGGCTGACAGCTGCCAGCCCCTTCCATCTCTCCTGGTCGGACCATCTGGCCGTTCCCTTTAATATGATGTATCCCTCACGGGGCTATATTAGAAGGGCCTCGAGCACCATGGTAGTGCGAAGGAACCTCAAAAAGATCAGGGAAGATTCCCTCCATCCATGGACAACCAGCCTGTCCATTCCTCAGGAGGCAGATACCTCCACTGCGGTCTCTATATTTGAAAATACCATTGCTGAGGCCTTAGAGGAACTTGCTCCTGCAAGGTCTTGCTATTCTGCTAGGAAAAGACCTTCAGCTCCCTGGTTCTCCGAACAGCTCCGGCTTCGGAGACAGGAAGTAAGAAGGCAGGAACGCTTATGGCACTCTAGTTGGGCCCCTAAGGATAGAGAAGCCCATAGGGTCCTGCTTAAAAATTACAAACTGGAAGTTATTAAGACCAAGCAGGAATACTTCACGGCACTCACCTCCTCATTGTCATCTCCTAGAGAACTCTTTAGGATTGTCGATTCCCTTACGACCCTTCAGACACCGGATCCTGTGGTTGCCTCTCAGGACCTGTGCAACAAGATAGCCGCCTTTTTCCAGTCAAAAATCGCCGACATCTATGCTGCTCTGGAGGTCCAAAAATCCCTGACCGCCGTTCCTTTGCTGCCTGCTCTCCCTGAGCCCAGTGTTGCTGAATCCTCTCAACATCAGGATTTGATTTCCTTTCCTCCCCTTTCCTGTCAGGATCTTGAAATCCTGCTTGATAAAACTAAATCTGGCTCTCCGTTGGATGTCTGCCCGCTAAAGATCCTCAAGCAGTGCAGAGAATCTCTCCTTCCTCCTCTGGTTGACATCATGAACAGAGCGATGAAGGAAGGCATTTTTCCCCAGCAGTGGAAGAATGCTGTTGTAAAACCTTTGCTTAAAAAGCCTTCTCTGGACCCCGGGGTGTTAAAGAACTTTCGCCCCATTTCACTGCTCCCGGCTCCCGCAAAGATGCTCGAAGCCCATCTAAATAAACATCTGGCTGCATTTGTGGAGAGCTCGGGCTGTTTGGATCTCTCCCAGCATGGTTTCAGGAGGGAACACAGCACTGAGTCTGCCCTCACCATAGTGCTGGATACCATCCGCACTAGAGTTGATGAGGGTCAGACCTCCCTCCTGATCCTTTTAGACCTCACAGCGGCCTTCGATACCCTGTCTCCTGTGGTGTTAACATCTCGCCTGAGGGAGATTGGGGTCCGCGGGCCTGCTCTGGGACTCCTTTCCTCTTTTCTCGACCATAGAGAACAAAGGATAATGCTGGGATCGTTTCTATCTCCATCCCTGTCTGTGCAATGTGGGGTCCCTCAAGGGTCAGCGCTCAGTCCTACCCTTTTTAATATCTATGTGACCCCCCTTGCCAGACTCATTAGATCTTTTGGGATGGAGGTAGTTTCCTACGCGGACGACACCCAGATCTTAGTCTCTCTCTCCCAGCCAGCTACATCAACTGCCGCCAATTTTAGATCTTGCATGGAGGCAGTTGGCCAGTGGATGATCCACAATTCACTAAAACTGAATGGGGAGAAGACGGAGGTGATGGTCTTTGGAGGAAAGGAACCGATCTGGTCGGCGGAGTGGTGGCCGAACTCGCTGGGCGTATGTCCCGAGCCCACCTTGTCAGCAAAAAACCTGGGAGTTATGATCGACCCCAACCTTAGTATGTGCCAACAGGTCAACAGGACTGTTTCGACCTGCTGGGGGATTATCCACATTCTGAGGAAAATCAGGCACTTTTTGTCACCCCAGGCAAGAAAGCAACTTGCTGTCGCTCTTTTGGGTTCGCGACTGGATTACTGCAATGCGCTGTATGCAGGGCTGAACAAGAGTCTTCTACAGCGCTTGCAGGTGGTCCAGAACGCGGCAGCGAGATTGGCTCTTGACCTACCAAAACGTGCCTCTGCCACCGAAGCCCGAAAACAACTGCACTGGCTCCCCGTTGAATACCGGATCCTTTTCAAATCCATGTGCCTGGTGTATAAAGCCTTAGCTAAACCCAGCCCTACAAGCATGGGATCCATTCTTTCTCGGCATAACCCCAGTAGAAATCTTCGCTCCAGTCACAAACTTCTCCTCTCTGTACCCCGTGTCAGAAAAGCAAGATGGGGAGGCAAGGCCTTTTCCTTCCTGGCACCTAAGTGGTGGAATGCCCTCCCTTTGGAAGTAAGATCCAGTCCCTCTCTGCAAACTTTTAGATCCGCGCTTAAGACTCACCTTTTTACACGTGCATTCCCGTAGTGGTGCTTTGTATATTCTGTTTATTGTTTATTGATTTTGATAGGCGCCTTGATACCTTCGGGTTTAGTCTGCGCGTTATAAGTTGCATAATAAATAAATAAATAAACTGGACTTTAAATAACCCATCTGTCTCGCCATTCCACAAACCTATGGCAAGATTCCTGTGCAGTAAAATGGAAGGCCGGCACTTGCAGAGGTAATCATCATTCCCAGCGTGGACTCGAGTTCACTTGGAGCAGGCAATCACAGGGTGAGTCATCTCATTGAAGTTCCTGGTGCTGCAGACTGCTTATTGCACGAGCTCGTGGTTTTACAGAACCTCTTACAGACAGCACTGAGTACCAGATACACAACGTGGACAGATGCACTCTCAACGACAGAATTCTTTGTTACTTCAAACTTTCTGGCTTATCCACACAGTATCCAATGTAAAATAGGGTAAAACACACAAATACACTGAGGTACATGCAGACACGTCTGTCTGTCCTCCAGACGCTAACAGTCTACTTTGCTAAGTAGATGGCTGCATGGAATGTTGCTCAATAATTGTGCATTACAACATGCTGATGGCAAGCCTGATAAGACACCTGCACATTTCTGCCTGCCTTTCCGCCCACCACAAAGATTGCATTCCGGCCGCAGCTGTGCTTTGACTTGTGGGAACTCAAGACAATAGGGTGTGCATCGAAAGAGACGAGGAAATTGCATTTAAAGAACCACCGTGAAGCGTGCTGAAAAAAACGGCACAGGACACGGAGACAATGGAGACCTCCGGGGGTGCATGCATTAGGGCGATACAACCCTGCACAGGGGCGATGCGCAAGCATGGTGTCCTCATTTCTACTGGTCAGCCACAGGATACGGTTGATGGTCTAAGGCCGTGACAGTAGCCAACTCAACCAGCAAGCACTAGACAGACAGTACGGGGATGGTCGAGGGGTTAGACTAAGACTGTACAATGCTGCTTGGACTGCATATGAAAAATACAAAGCACAGTGTGTCGGGGACTAGTGCAAGTATGTGCGCAAGGGACGGTGGTGGTCGTGTAGTCTCTAAAATTGCTATGGGAGCAGAGCGGTGTCCGTTATTGTGGCTAGTTACGCTGCTCAGTACTGGCAGCTTCGGGACAGTAACCAGGCAGCAAGAGGCAACCCGAGTACACAGCAAACATTAGAAGGACCGTAGGCCTCAGAACCAATGGACGTGGAGGGATAGAAAAACAACACACTTAATGGAGAACAAGCATCGGCCGCGCGGCCGTAAAAGTTACGGCCGCACAGCCGTGAAAGCGAAAGTAATCGCGATCGTGATCAAAGCGAAAGTGATCGCGAGGACGGGATGCGCTGTGTGGCAAGCACGCGAGTGGTGCATGCGTAGAAGTGATTGGCGGCTGTGCACGTGCAAGCTCGCGTGCACGCAAGCTTTAGGCCACAGGCATCACTTTGAAAATCCCACATACAAAATGTCTCTCCGAGCCAGCGCATGCGCTGGGCTCAGCGAGACCTAAAAACAGGAAGCAGTGAGGGCCAGGAAGGTGTTTATGGGGAGCTGCTGGGCCCTCAAAAAAACAAAGTTGAAATCAAAGATGGAAAGTAAGGCATGTACAGCCATAGCAAACAAACATCAAATGACAAATAAAGCACATATTGGCCCACCAGGCCATGCCAATGAAGGGGACTGTCTTCTGTGTGGTGGACGAGTTGGGCAGAATGCCTTCACCCACACAAAGGGAACCAATGGCTGTTGTGGGATAACTCATTGCCCCATATTGTAAGCTGTGAAGCATGGAAAGACAATGTGAGTGACACTACAACAGATCAATGGATGAAGAGGGCTGACTGAAAGCCGCTTTATGTATGTTTATGTATTAGTATTTCTTTTACACTGAAGGGAACTGTGTACTGTGTGGTGGACAATTTGGGGCAGAATGCCTCCACCCACAAAAGGGGAACAAATGGCTGATGTGGGATAACTCATGTCTCTATATTGTGTGCTGTGAATGGTGGAAAGAGAATGTGAATGACCCTAGAGCAGATCAATGGATGAAGACTGAAAGTCACCTTATGTATTTTTATGTATTATTATTTTTTGGACACAAAAGTCTTGTCTAACGCCAGTCTTAATAAACTATTCTCCTCATTGATTTTTGAAGTACTCAATGAACAAGAATAGACACTAAGGGGCTGATATGGATGGCAATATGCCCCAGTCCCGCCCGGCCGATAATCGTAACGATTGCCGACCAGCGGAAAAGCGGCTGCAGTATCCCCGCCATGGTAATGTGGCAGGGGTAAATCATGATGTGATGGCGGGCAGATCGCCACCGCTGGCCAGGCGGTGGCGATCTGCCCGCCATCATAATGACCCCCTAAGTTGTGGTTCATACAGACCACACAATTACACAAAATATACTTGAAAAGAACACAGAGTTGGGCTCTACTCAATTCAATCTGCACTGTACCTTTAGAGGTTCCAGATTATGCTTGTAATTTTTGGGGAAAAAAATACATTTTAGCTGCTCCTGGATAATAAGGGACAAACAATTAATTTCCTATTCACAGCGTCAGACGTTTATCTTTACACTTATCATATAGCACATTAATGGTATTTTTAAGAGCCTACTTAGCTATATCTCGCAGGACTGAGAAATTAATGGCAGCATCTGCATTAGAAGGAAAACAGACTGCAATGCATCCAAAGCACATAAGAACTCAATAGCCCTTAGCAAATCCCTTGGAAATAGAAAAGACAAATGTAGCTGTACGTCATTAGCAATGCATTGAAGGATCATTCAAAATCCCAGATCACACTATAGCAAGATTGTCATTTCTGCAGCCCGCATGGAGCCACAAATCTGCTGCTTTATGAGATGGGAAAAGAGCATGAGGTCAATCCTGTCTGTGACTCCCTGGCAGAACCTTCCTGGTACAGGGCAAGGTTGAGGTTCACATGTACCTGTTTATTTCTGTCTTTTGTGTTTTATCTTTCACGCAACTCTAAGAGCCTAGGGGCATATCAACAACAACCGGCGATAATTATCGCTGAGCGCACTTAGCGCCAGGATAATTATCGCCGGCTAGCGCCGATTTTTATCGCTGAGATAGCGTGCTATTAGCAACGCTTATCTCATCAGCGATAAAAATCCTGGCGCTAACTGGCTAACGTGAGATTATCGCTGGAAACCCAGCGATAATCTCACGTTAGCTAGTTGATAGGGACTCACAAACTTAGCCATGATATCCTCCTTCCATTGGATATCATGGCTAAGTCAGTCCTGAAGCAGGTGTTAGGAAAGTAGCGATTTCAGGGGTTATCGCTACTTTTCCTGACGCTATGCTTCATAGCGTTAGGCTTGCTGATAGGAGAAATGTCGCTTAGCGACATTTCTCCTGTCATGCCAGGTCAGGAACGCCCACTTTCCATCTCATTAGAGATGTAAAGCTGGGCGTTAGAAATCCTGACGCTAAAGCAAGGTTTCATGCGTTAGCGTGATCTTGCTGATTAGGCGATAAAGTTATCGCCTATTTTCGGCCGAAAACGGCCGCAAAAGCGGCGATAATTTTTTATCGCCTGCTTGTTGATATGCCCCCTAGTGTCTCCAGGCAAAGGCAGGAAGAGAAAATGGAGACACTGAAATGCTGAGGGTGCCAAAGTTTAAATATAAGAAATCAATTTGAAATAATGTGCAGATCTAAAGAAATCACGTGAGCACTGTACTGTATTGCATTGTCTGTTTCGAATCTCCTCCTCCCCATCACGTCAAGAAGTGGGTATTTACTCAGCCGCTGGTCAAACAGTATAACATCTCTGCTATTAACCAAGCGGCCAGCAAAACTGTACATTATTTCTGCCTGTTAGCCAGCCACAGGCTACATAGTAAAGATAATGTACAATTACATATTAGTGTAAAGGAGGATTTCATTTAGCCGGCAATGAAGAAAAAAGTCACAGCAGGCAATAGTAGGGTGGTGGTCAACCTTTAATGGGAATACAACATCTGTGAGGCATTTAAAAGGAAGTGCATATACATATGTACAATAGTTTGTACAAAGGTAGGTGCATGAAATAAGCCCAGCTGTTTACATATGAAAAAGCACTGAAATCTAATTTTCAATAAAACATTTATGTTATTTTTTTATTCAAATAGGAAATGCAGGAATCAAACTTGGATTTCAGGAGCTTCAGTATATGGCACACAGATATTTTGAGCTGCAGCCAAGGAGTATTTGGCTGCATGCAAAAAATAATGGATTCGGATTTAAAGCATGTTACATAAATATTGTATTCACTTATGAGAAAACATTGTTTTTTTAAATATTCATGATCTCATTTTGATGATGTTTCAGGGCTCAACACTCCTTGGGCTACTTATGAAAAATCTTGTACTAGCTTTAGTCTTCTTTTTAAATTTTGTTTGTGCATGGTGGTATTTCAAACCTAGCAACACAGCAGCACTCACAATCAGCAGCAAATAGGGAATGGAGACAGATAGACAATGCTTTAGGACACTTGCAGGAAGTAAAGTGAGTGACACACAGTAATGGGGCTTTTGTGGAATGTGGAAGTAAAAGCAGGAGACAGGTAAGTAATGCATCTGGGTAAACGACAGGAGGAGTTCACTCTCCTGCCTGTGAATAATTACACTTTTTCATACTATTCACCTAACAGAGCAAGTTTCAGGCATGGATGCTTGTTGGTCCTGTGTTATGAGTGTCCCCATCAGCCACACTAACATTTTAGTCATCTGCACGATGTTTCTTGAGAATGGTAGTTATGATTTTAAACATGCTAAGCAGTGTTTTACGTGAGCAAGGTCTTGTCTCTACTGAGCCCTCTTTGCTGTCTTAGCAAAAGAAGTCTAGAAGCCAAAAACAATATGAGCGACAGGCTTAGAGGTTGCACGTGGCTAAATTCATTGTGGAGGGGGTCTGGGGAAGGTTGGAGTAGGACTAGTAGTAGGAGGATGATGGCAAATGGGAGAACAAGGGGCAGGAGGGAGACCACCAGGATGGCTAGGATGACCAGAGACACTAGACTCAAGACAAAAAAAAACAGGCTCAGGGAGACCTAATCTACAAGGACATGGGATAACAATGCCAGAGGGGACCAGGAACAAATAGACAATGAGGAAAAGGACAACAAAAACCAGGACCAGTATAAGAAGGATCAGGATGGCCAGGAGAGTGTGGAGCAGGAGAATCTGGACCCAGTGGACAATGGCCCATAAGAACAGAAGGACAAGGGGTATAAGGAATTGACGGCTCTGGACCATTAAGACAAGTACGGCCAGTGAAGTACTGGGTATTTTAGACCCAGCGGTGCAGGGGCACACACCCTATGACTTCTGGGTTCACCCTGTTCCAGACCTACAGAAACACAGAGTCTTCTGGGTGAAGTCAAAGATTCGTTTATTGGCTGCAGACCAATTACAGGTATCCTAGAAGTACAACAGCGTGTATGTTCTCAGGAGACTGCTGAAAATCATAGGCATGGACTTCATCTTAAATACCCTTTTTCTTGCCTCAAGCATACATTCCTAGGTTTATGATATGGCCATTATAAGTATACATTACAAACGAAAAAGCAGAGTCATGATGACCATCCCACATTCCAGTTCGGCCAGCCCACAATGATTTACACAGTAAGGTTCAGATCCTACATCGGATGTCAATAGACCCCCCAATAAACATGAGCATCTCCTGTTTTGGGAAACAAGTCATAAAGCAGGAACAAGCAGGTGTGAAAGAGATTAGCCGGAGGATTGTGTAGAATGAAAGGGTTTTATAACGGGTCAAGCCCTGATGCTAATCACAGGTGGACGGAGGAAGGGGAGCTCGTGAGACCGGTTTGACCTGGGGCAGCAGAGCCAGCTGCCCAGGTCACAGAGAAGTCAGAGGAGAAGCCCATGTACTGTGAGGCCCGTATATACTCCATTATAGCCTATGTGAGGGCAATGACAAGATGGCCACTGCTTCCAAAATGGAACCCGCGTAGTGAAGCAGAATAACGTGTACACAGTGCATTCATAGCTAGAACGATATATAAAGCACTCGTACATGCCGCATTTACCATTTGCGGTTTGCTAATACCAAGATAGACAGGGGTAGGGCCCTGTTCCCTACGCGGTAACAAAGATTAAAGTACGACAGACCCTCCTTTTGCCCTTACATAGGCAATCACTATACTCATCTTAATCCGAGTCTAGGTCAATGTTCACAAAGTCATGGAGATGTTGCTGTAGCATCATCCTATTACTTAGCTCGTCCCTCGATACAGGTTTCCTTATACATAAGGTAGCACAGAGACCACATATCGCAGGAGCACACTGTATGCACAGACAGAACAGGAAAAGAATGGCTAAGATCATTCCAATGACCATCAGAACTTTCCAACCCCAGGCGGATATCAATTCCCAGAACCACCCCACCAGTGACCAATCTCCCTTATCCACGTGTATGGATTCAGATATTTTATGGAGTTTGGAGATGGCTTGATACACTGTTGGAGCATTATCTGGTATGAAAATGCAGCAACTGGATTGGATGACCTTGCATACCCCACCGCGGTCTGCAAGAATAACGTCTAGAACCATGCGGTTCTGTAAAGTCATAAGGCGATCCGCTTGGAGCTCAGCCGTCAGATTACTAAGGGCACCAGCCGTTACATTGACAGTGGATTCAACCACACGAGTCAGCTGTCTCAGGTTCCTACTATTGACCATAGGTCCCCAAAACGGCAGGAAACCCAAGAAGAAGTCTCCCGCTTCCTGACCCGCAGTGTCTTCCTTACTAATCACGCCTCTCACAACTCTGGTCTTGTGATAATCAGAGGCAGCAGTAAATGTTGGTGGTAGCAAGTTCGCAATATAACATGTGCCCGAGAAATCAAGGGGCAACCATGTATATGCTCGGTCATTACAGATGAAATATGTGCCCTTGGCAGCCAAAAACACAGGGGAAAACTGTGACGGGAAAGTGTACGTTTCAGTACAGTCACTTCTTCCCAGTTGAGCTCTAGGATTCTGACCATTACCCTGTAAGCAGAACCGACCCATGTGGGGTACGACCCAGATTGGAGATGAGATCTTTCGCTGTCTTTCACCCAGACTAATACTATACCCCGTCGCGTTCCATCCTACATAAGGTCTCAACTCTTCTTTGGGAATGGATGAGTATGCATCGATATCCCTACTCATATCGGCAACTCCTTTCATCAAAGCCTTATTATTGGTGATAGGTCTGATAGAACGCGGTTGGCGAGGGGAGTATGTGTCTAGAGCATAGAGAAACATGGTTTGGAATGCCCATGACGATCCATTGTAACTGTACGGCAGCACCAGGTAGGGAATACCCTTGTTAATGGTATGTGGCATTAACCCACACACCCAGCAATTGGTCGTATTCATTACTAGTTGGTGCTGGTGCAAGAGTTGGATAAACGAGTTATTTACGAACTCCGATCGTCTGGTCTGTTCGTGTTCAGGCAAAGGGTGAAAGGAGTGAGAGGAGGCGGTAGAAAGAGGTATAGGCTGTTCAGTGGGTTCAATGGGCTTTTGAGCGGAGAAAAACACAAATCCTACAATAAACATCATGATACTACACAGTGTAAAAAGGCACAAAAAGACAAAACATTTACTTTTTACAATTCTGCACATCCTTGCGTTAAAGTTCATTTCCTCAATCGGTCTCTCCATCTTAAAAAACTCCATCCTCTACTCGGGCCGCTCGCGGCGGATGAGTGTCTTCTGCTAAGGGGCACGCCTGTCAGTCCAGGGAAACGCCCTAGACCGACCAGAACCGTTGACCTAGCGTCTTCGGCCTGTACCCCAAAGTCTTAGCACCGCGACCCTGCGGCAGAACCCGGATGGTGGTTCGAAAAACAAAAATCAAGAAAGTCCTTCAGATGGGAGAGCAAAAATGTCAAAAAGGAAATAGTAAGGAAATCTTTATTTGTCCATGGGCCTTGGTCTCAAATTATAGCGGAGACGGCCAGGTGCTGTTTGGTCTTGAAACAAAAGTTCAGGCTCGGTGGTGTCCAGTCGATTTGATGGTGGCACAGCTTCCTGCAGAATATTGTCACTCTCTTGGTCTGAAACTGTGTCTCTTATGCGTGCGTCACTGAATGGTACAAAACGAGGTACAGTGTCTGCTTCAGAGTCGGCGATACCCTCCTTGACCCACTGGTCATATGGCAGAGGCAAGGGGACTACTTTGCAGTGGGTACCATGGATCCAGTGTTTCTTCCCTTTTACTCGTACCGCTGATCTTGTCGACAGGAGCACAAGGTGAGGGCCGATCCAGCGAGGCTCGTCGTTGCTCTTACGCTGGAAATTTCGGACCAGGACCCACGAGCCAGGGTTGATAGGGTGTCCAGGAGGTTCAGAAGCTTGGGGAAGAGTATCATGTACCTGTTGGTGCAAAACACGCAGTTTAACAGTCAAATCATACAGGTAATCGAGTAGTACTGGATGCTCAATCTCACTAAACTTCGTAGGCCTCGGTACACCCCATACGTTGGCCGGGCGGCCAAAAACGACCTCGTAAGGGCTAAGTCCCACTCGTGAGTGTATGGTCATTCTGGTGGACAGGAGTGCTAAAGGCAGAGCGTCAGGCCATTTAAGACCGGTGCTCGCCTGAATTTTGGCCAGCTTGAGCTTTAAGGCTCCATTGTAGCGTTCTACTAATCCAGCTGATTGGGGGTGATTTGCAGCATGGAACTTCTGCTTTATCCCTAGCCCTTCACATACATTCTTCATCACTTTACCCACAAACTCACTTCCATTATCACACCACACCATTCTTGGCATCCCAAACCTAGGGAAAAATTCCTTCACAAGGGCTTTGGCTGTGGATAGGGCAGTGTTATCTTTCAGAGGATAAGCCTCTATCCATTTTGAGAAAGCACAAACAACCACCAGTACATATTTCAGGTTGTTGCACCTTTCCATGTGAATAAAGTCCAGCTGCAAAACTTCAAATGGACATGATGGGGGTGCAAAGTGACCAGCTGGAGTTGGGGTTCCCCTACCAGGGTTGTACTTCAAGCATACTATGCAATTCTTGACCACATTCTCTGCACACTTGGGAATCCCAGCATTCTGCCATACTGGAGCCAACAACTTGCATATACCTTTCGTACTGATATGTGCCATTCCATGTGCCATAGTAACCACTGGAAGCACATATGCATCAGGCAACAACCATCGCCTATGTTCTGTCAGATCAATCCTGTTGGAAACAGCCCCACCCCCACTCCGCAGGGTGGTGGAGGGCCTTCCCGAACACACTGTGGTAGCTTGGCTCGAGTGGTCAGGAAACAGGCGCAGTGCTAAGCATACAATATACCCATACAATAACCATGCGTGCATCCGTTCCAAAAACGACTCTACACCGTAAAAATTATGAAAATATGTTCTCTTTATCTTTTTCTCTCAGTTGCTGATTGGGAAAATAAATAACAATCACAATATACAAATTCTTAAATAGAGCAGGTCAAATAAATATTTGCTGTTTGCTGAAATAAATAGGGGTGATCATAAATAACAGGGCATAAATACAAGTGCAATATATACAGACAATTAAATACTTTGAGGTAATAAATACTGTACCAATAAATACTGTTCCAATAAATACTGTACACCAACAAGTCCTGTGGACCTATAAATTCAGTGCAGCAATAAATAGATAAGAACTTAATAAATACAGTATCCCCAATAAATAATTAGAAGTATACAGTACACTTTGTGAATCAGATGGCACTTCAATTCTTAAGGGCTGATTTGGCCCAGGCACAGCTGGTAGGGTGTGGAAGGCTTGAGGGGTACTACTCCCTGGCTGAGGCAAAGGCTGAGGCCTAAACTGAGGTAGATCAAAGGGGGGAATTCCAATGCCCTGGCTTTCCTCTCCACACAACCTCTCTAGGTTAGTCCCAGTTCACCCCAGGCACAGTCAGGTGGGTTTCAGCACCTCCCTAGCCCCTTAGAGTAGTCTCTCAGGTCTCCACAGGGCCTTAGGCGCCCTCTACTCCACTTACTGCCCTTTTCTGATGTTCCGACGCCGCTGGAGTCGTGTCGACGCCGTGAGGCGGTTCCGGTTCGGTCTCGGCGGCCTCGGCACAGTGTCAGTTCTTTGTCGACGCCGGTAGGCGGTTCCGGTCCGATGTCGGTGGCCTCGGTTCGATCTCGACCTCCGATTCAATGGCGTCGGGCAGTCTCTTCACGATGTCGACTTCGGGCGGCTCCGGTCCGATGGCGCTCTCGGCTCCGATGACGTCGGCCGGCCTGGCCTCGCTGTCGACTTCCGGCGACTCCGGGGTGCGATCCTCACCCCCGACCTCCGGTGTTCCTCCTTACAGGTTCCGGGCGACTCCGGAGTGCGATCCTCACTCCCGACCTCCGGTTCACCTCTACCTCGGTCTCCGACGACTCCGGAGGGCGGACTTCACCCTTCCGATGACGCCGCTCACTCGACCTCGGTTCACCTCCTTCTCGACCCTTGGTATTCCTCTCGACCTCCGCCGGCGCCCTCTTACGACCTCAGGCGGCTCCGGGTACGACGTCTGCTACCTTAGTCAGCGCCGCTTCTCCACCTCGGGCTCCAGGTCTTCGGCTACTCGACGCCAGGCTCCAGGGAAACCAGTTCTCAGGTCAGAATCTTGCTGTCTTCTTGTTTCTAAGGCCTGTTCCTGCTGTCCAGGTCCTTAGGATGGTTTTCTTCTGACTTCTTCCCACACAGGGCTATAGGCTGGGATCCATCAGTAGGGACAAGTATCAAGGGTGGGTTTATGGACCCCACTCCAGGCACAAGTTTCCACCCCTGCTGCTTCACTCCTTCCTCCTTCTCTGTTGTGCTCCTCTCTCTTCACCAGTCAGGTGCCAACTGCCAGCTCCAACTGCCAACTGCCTCTCTTATCCTCCCAACATTCTAAACGGTTTCCAACTGTCACACAGTTCTGGAATCTCCTGGAAGGTTCTGGAAGGTGCTGGTAGGTTCCAGTGGATGCTGGTGATGTCATAGGAGGCCACCATTTTGTGCTCCAGGCCCTCAGACAGAAGTTTCAGGGGTAGCCAAAATGGTTCCCTGAATCTGTGGCAACACGAAAAAGTCTGGTGGTTCCCAAAAAGGAAAAATTCAAACAGGGTTTGAGGCAAAAGTGGGACAAAATAAATAATGATGAGGAGGGACCACCCAAAGGGCTGACAGGTCTAACACGCGTCCCCCCCAGCTGAAAGTGGGGAGAGCTACCCAACCCCTTGGGAGTTCTCATCACTAAGGCGGAAATACCTTGAGAGACCGTCTGCATTGGCGTGGTCCACTCCAGGCCGATGTTCCACCTGAAAGTCCATCCCCTGTAGGGAAATAGACCACCTCAACAACTTGGGATTCTCCCCCTTCATTTGCATCAGCCAACGAAGGGGTCGGTGGTCGGTCTGAACCAGGAAGTGCGAGCCAAACAGGTATGGCCGCAACTTCTTCAGAGCCCATACCACTGCAAAGGCTTCACGCTCTATTGCACTCCACTTCTGTTCCCTGGGAAGTAGTCTCCTGGATAGGAAGACCACGGGTTGATCCAGACCCTCTTCGTTGAGTTGCGATAACACTGCCCCAATGCCATGTTCTGATGCATCTGTCTGGACAATGAACTTCTTGGAAAAGTCTGGGGCCCTTAAGACCGGGGCCTCGCACATGGCTTTCTTCAATTTCTCAAAGGCTTGCTGACAAGCCTCCGTCCAGACTACCCGTCGAGGTTGTTTCTTGGACGTGAGCTCCGTGAGAGGGGCTACGATGGTACCGTACCCCTTCACGAAGCGGCGATAGTATCCCGTGAGGCCCAAAAATGCTCGGACCTCAGTCTGTGTCTTGGGGGGTTCCCAGGCCATGATGGCCTCGATCTTCGCCTGGAGGGGTTGCACCGTTCCCCTACCCACCAAGTGTCCAAGGTACACTACCGACCCCTGCCCGATCTGGCACTTGCTGGCCTTGATCGTCAATCCAGCTTGTCTCAGGGCCTGGAGAACAGCTTGCAGGTGACGCAAGTGATCCTCCCAGCTGTTACTGAAGACGGCTATGTCATCCAGATAAGCAGCAGAGAAACTCTCCATCCCGGTGAGGATCTGGTTTACCAGGCGCTGAAACGTGGCAGGTGCGTTCTTGAGCCCAAAGGGCATCACACAGAACTGGTAGTGGCCATTGGGCGTGGAGAAGGCTGACCTTTCCCTTGCTCCATCAGTCAAAGAGATCTGCCAGTACCCTGAAGTAAGGTCAAAGGTACTTAGATATTGGGCAGCTCCCAGCCGGTCAATCAATTCATCCGCCCTAGGGATCGGATGAGCATCAGTTTTTGTCACTGAATTCAGTCCCCGGTAGTCCACACAGAACCTCAGTTCTGGTTGGGCACCCGGTGGTGCAGCTTTCGGTACTAACACCACCGGACTGGACCAGGGGCTGCTAGAAGGTTCAATCACTCCTAGCTCCAGCATCTTAGTGACCTCACTATGAATGCTGGCCTTCACCTTGTCTGACATCCGGTAGATCTTGGACTTCACAGGTGGGCTGTCTCCTGTGTCCACGTCATGGACGCACAGGTGAGTCCTACCCGGGACAAGGGAGAACAACGAGGAGTACTGCCCCAGGACCTGGCGACAGTCCTCCTGCTGTTCAGGAGTTAGAGATGGGGAGAGAATCACTCCCTCCACCGACCCATCCTTTTCTTGAGACGCAAACAGATCAGGGAGAGGCTCGCTTTCCACGTCCTCTCCTCCGTCAGTCACCATCATCAAGATGACTTCGGGCCTCTCGTGGTGGGGTTTGAGGCGGTTGGCATGCAGCACCCGCAGGGGCTGACGAGGGGTCTTCAGGTCCACCAAGTAGGTAGCCTTACCCTTCTTCTCCAACACCTCAAAGGGTCCTGACCAGCGATCCTGGAGGGCACTAAGCTCTCCCGGTTCGATCACCCACACCTTCTGGCCAGGCTCCAACTCCACCGGGTGAGCATTGTGGTCATACCACGCCTTCATTACTGCTTGGCTGGCTTCCAGGTTGTCAGAAGCTTGCTTCCACAACTTAGCCATTTGGCTCCGGAAGGCCAGCATGTAGCTCACCACATCCTGGGGGAGCTTTCTGGGAGTTCTTTCCCATCCGTCTCTCACCAGGTTAAGAGGTCCGCGTACAGGGTGCCCATACAGAAGCTCGAAGGGGCTGAAGCCCACTCCCTTCTGTGGCACTTCCCTGTAAGAAAAAAGTAAACAGGGTAGGAGGACGTCCCATTTTCTCCGCAGGCTTTCAGGCAGACTTCTGATCATGCCCTTCAAGGTTTTATTAAACCTCTCCACCAGACCATTGGTCTGGGGGTGGTAAGGAGTTGTGAACCGGTAGGTCACTCCACACTCCTTCCACATTGCCCGCATATATGCTGACATGAAGTTGGTCCCCCTGTCGGACACAACTTCCTTGGGAAAACCCACTCGGGTGAAGATTCCCATCAGGGCCCTTGCCACAACAGGTGCTGTTATGGTCCTCAGAGGTATTGCCTCTGGGTACCGTGTGGCATGATCCACCAGGACCAGGATAAACCTGTGACCAGCTGATGTTGGCGGATCTAACGGACCCACAATGTCGATGCCCACCCTTTCAAAGGGGGTGCTAACGACAGGAAGTGGTTCCAGGGGAGCTTTCAGCTTCACCCCTGTTTTCCCACTGGCTTGGCAAGACACACATGTCCGGCAGTAGGTATCGGACGACACTTTCATCTGAGGCCAATAAAAGTGTGGGACAAGACGGGCAAAGGTCTTGTCTTGCCCCAGGTGTCCTGCCAATGGTATCTCGTGAGCCAACTCTAAAAGGAAGGCTCGATAACGTTGAGGAACTACCAAGGCTCGTGACGATCCATGTAGGGGTGCCTTGGGTTCACTGTAGAGGAGGCCATCCTCCCAGTAAACACTGTAGTTCCCTTCAACGTTCCCTGCTGCCTGGGCTTCGGCCTGTCGCCTCAGCCCCTCAAGGGTAGGGCACTCCCTCTGGCCCTGGCAGAATTCCTCCCTGGACGGGCCTCCCTCCACGTGCCACTCGGCCGGGATGGGTAGGTCCTCCAGGTTGGTAACGTCCCCCTCCGCAGACTCCTGGTCCACCACCTCCGGTGGCCTATCCGTCCTACGGGGTGGAGACGCCGAGGCAGGCTCCTCCTGTCCTCGGTTCTTCCCTTGACTGGCAGCTGGCTGGGCCTTTGTTCCAGGCTCCAGCCGGAATGAACTCCCTCTTCGGGTAGTCACGGACCTTGTGCTAACACAGGCCCAGTCAGGTGTACCCAGCATCTCGGTGTGAGTCCGGTATTCCACCTCCTTCCAAGCGTTGTGCTCCATGTCATTGCCCAGCAGACAATCGACTGGCACGGCAGGGCTTACGGCAACTCGAAGTGAACCTGCAACCCCCCCCCATTCAAAGGGAACCTCAGCCACGGGATAGTGGCCGGTTCTGCCGTCAGCCATCGCGGCTGGGTGGAGTACATCGGGAATGACTTGCTCTGGAGACACCAGTTGGCTACGTACCATAGTCATACTGGCTCCTGTGTCTCTCAGAGCCTCCCCTCTTTGGCCATTGATGGTGATCCACTGCCCATACTTTGCAGTATTTGCGGGCACCTGGATCTTAGGAACCATCTCCCGTTCTCCCAGGGACACTAAAGTGACACCCGCCCACTCCCTTCCCTTAGTTAAGGGCATCTCCTCCCCGAGCACTACACTAGCTACTCCGGGGGGCTTTCCTCCAGTGGGAGGGGGTGAGCGTTTCTGACACTTCGGATCTCCTTTATAGTGTCCAACGCCACCGCACTCGTAGCAATGGACAACCCTTGGCTGCTGACTCTGGCCAGGATTAGGGTTTCTGGGTGGGTTAGCCTTAGAGGTGAATCCTGTTCCCTTCCCTTGGAAGTTATTTTGGGGGCCTTTGGAGAACTCCTTTTTCTTTTCCCCTCCTTCTTTCTTCTGGGGGGCGCCCTGTCCGGCCTTTTGAGTATCCCCTCCAGTCCCCCTTGTGGACACCCGGGTACTAGCCCAAATGTCCGCCTCCTCAGCAAGCTTCCGGGGACTGGTCAGCTTGCTATCCACCAGGTGTTGCCGCAGTTCAGGGAAACATTTCTCGAGTAGGTGTTCCTTCAACACTAGGTCAAACAGCTCCTCGTAGTTCCTTACTTCACTGCCCTGAATCCAACCTTCCAGTGCCTTCTTTGCATAGTCCAGGAAGTCCACCCAATTCTGTGTGCCCAGTTTGTGACTACCCCTGAACTTCTGTCTGTACTTTTCCGGAGTAAGTCCAAACTTCCTGATGAGCGCCAGTTTCATGGTGGGGTAGTGGGTTTGCTCATCCTCCTCGAGGGCCAATAAAGCATCCCTACCAGCTGGAGGCATGTATTTATACAGTCCCCCTCCCCAATACTTCGCTGGAACCCCATGGGCCCTCAATGAGACCTCATAGGCTGCTAGCCACTTGGCGATGTCGTCACCCGCCCCATAACTAGCTACTATGTCCTTTGGCAGGTAAGGTTTGGGTTCCCTGGTGGACTCTTGGATTTGGCTGCCACCATTAGGAACAGGTTGTGCCCCGATTCTCAAAATCTGAAGATCTATTTCTTTCAGGCGCAATTCATGGGCCATCCTCTGCTCCTCCTTTTCCTTCTCCAGCTTTGCTAAGTCCCATGTGAGCTGTCTTTTCTCCCTCCGGTCTGCTAACTCCACTTCAGACAAGCCCCCGCTAGAGGCACGGCTGCCCCCCCTAGAAAGTGTCCTGGGCCCTGCGGACAGGTTCCCCACCTCAGGTTGGTACATCTCAGCCCCCTCGGGGTCAGGCTCTCCATCCCTGTCTTCTTCCTCAGCCTTGCTTTCCCTGCGTGCCTCCCCCCAAGCCCTTAAGCTGGTTTGGAGTGCACCCTTCTTTGCTCCTGGGGGACAGTACACCCCCTCTCGCTGGCAAAACTCCCTGAGTTGGGCCACAGTGTACGTGTCTAGATTTTCAAGAACAAACTCCATCTTGCCCACTCAGGTTAGAGGACAGGTTTTGTGCAGTAACAATGCAGGGGGGTACCTTTAGTAATACCTCCTCCCACCACCAGAGTAAATTTGGAAAAAACAAAAACCCACAATTTGGAAGGCCGCTGTGAGAAAACTCCCGGTGTAGGCCTATGGACTACCCACAGTTATTGTTGAGTATATGTAGGCACAGCTCTATCCCACCACTGAACACCAATTTATGTTGGAAACAGCCCCACCCCCACTCCGCAGGGTGGTGGAGGGCCTTCCCGAACACACTGTGGTAGCTTGGCTCGAGTGGTCAGGAAACAGGCGCAGTGCTAAGCATACAATATACCCATACAATAACCATGCGTGCATCCGTTCCAAAAACGACTCTACACCGTAAAAATTATGAAAATATGTTCTCTTTATCTTTTTCTCTCAGTTGCTGATTGGGAAAATAAATAACAATCACAATATACAAATTCTTAAATAGAGCAGGTCAAATAAATATTTGCTGTTTGCTGAAATTAATAGGGGTGATCATAAATAACAGGGCATAAATACAAGTGCAATATATACAGACAATTAAATACTTTGAGGTAATAAATACTGTACCAATAAATACTGTTCCAATAAATACTGTACACCAACAAGTCCTGTGGACCTATAAATTCAGTGCAGCAATAAATAGATAAGAACTTAATAAATACAGTATCCCCAATAAATAATTAGAAGTATACAGTACACTTTGTGAATCAGATGGCACTTCAATTCTTAAGGGCTGATTTGGCCCAGGCACAGCTGGTAGGGTGTGGAAGGCTTGAGGGGTACTACTCCCTGGCTGAGGCAAAGGCTGAGGCCTAAACTGAGGTAGATCAAAGGGGGGAATTCCAATGCCCTGGCTTTCCTCTCCACACAACCTCTCTAGGTTAGTCCCAGTTCACCCCAGGCACAGTCAGGTGGGTTTCAGCACCTCCCTAGCCCCTTAGAGTAGTCTCTCAGGTCTCCACAGGGCCTTAGGCGCCCTCTACTCCACTTACTGCCCTTTTCTGATGTTCCGACGCCGCTGGAGTCGTGTCGACGCCGTGAGGCGGTTCCGGTTCGGTCTCGGCGGCCTCGGCACAGTGTCAGTTCTTTGTCGACGCCGGTAGGCGGTTCCGGTCCGATGTCGGTGGCCTCGGTTCGATCTCGACCTCCGATTCAATGGCGTCGGGCAGTCTCTTCACGATGTCGACTTCGGGCGGCTCCGGTCCGATGGCGCTCTCGGCTCCGATGACGTCGGCCGGCCTGGCCTCGCTGTCGACTTCCGGCGACTCCGGGGTGCGATCCTCACCCCCGACCTCCGGTGTTCCTCCTTACAGGTTCCGGGCGACTCCGGAGTGCGATCCTCACTCCCGACCTCCGGTTCACCTCTACCTCGGTCTCCGACGACTCCGGAGGGCGGACTTCACCCTTCCGATGACGCCGCTCACTCGACCTCGGTTCACCTCCTTCTCGACCCTTGGTATTCCTCTCGACCTCCGCCGGCGCCCTCTTACGACCTCAGGCGGCTCCGGGTACGACGTCTGCTACCTTAGTCAGCGCCGCTTCTCCACCTCGGGCTCCAGGTCTTCGGCTACTCGACGCCAGGCTCCAGGGAAACCAGTTCTCAGGTCAGAATCTTGCTGTCTTCTTGTTTCTAAGGCCTGTTCCTGCTGTCCAGGTCCTTAGGATGGTTTTCTTCTGACTTCTTCCCACACAGGGCTATAGGCTGGGATCCATCAGTAGGGACAAGTATCAAGGGTGGGTTTATGGACCCCACTCCAGGCACAAGTTTCCACCCCTGCTGCTTCACTCCTTCCTCCTTCTCTGTTGTGCTCCTCTCTCTTCACCAGTCAGGTGCCAACTGCCAGCTCCAACTGCCAACTGCCTCTCTTATCCTCCCAACATTCTAAACGGTTTCCAACTGTCACACAGTTCTGGAATCTCCTGGAAGGTTCTGGAAGGTGCTGGTAGGTTCCAGTGGATGCTGGTGATGTCATAGGAGGCCACCATTTTGTGCTCCAGGCCCTCAGACAGAAGTTTCAGGGGTAGCCAAAATGGTTCCCTGAATCTGTGGCAACACGAAAAAGTCTGGTGGTTCCCAAAAAGGAAAAATTCAAACAGGGTTTGAGGCAAAAGTGGGACAAAATAAATAATGATGAGGAGGGACCACCCAAAGGGCTGACAGGTCTAACAAATCCAACAACCATTCTCATCCAACTTACCCATACTTTCTCTCCACTTGCTTAACTCTTCCTCTGTGGCTTCAGCTTGAAGCGACTTCACACTCTCTATTGTGTTCTCACACATTCCCACATCATTAACCCATCTTGCGGGACCTGCAACATACATTCTAGTCTTCACATTCTGTGCTGTTTCTTTCGCGGTCTCATCAGCAAACGCATTCCCACGTCCAACATCATCTGTGACTTTCCTGTGCGCACTGCATTTCATGATCGCAACTTGCAACGGTAGGGTCAGTGACTCAAGGAGATCATTCACCAACTTGCCATTCTGAATTTTAGCTCCATGCGACGTCAGGAACCCACGTTCCTTCCACAGTCGCCCAAAATTATGAGCCACGCCAAGGGCGTACTGGCTATCTGTGTATATATTTACTCTCATTCCTTCAGACAACACGCATGCTCTCGTGAGAGCGATTAATTCTGCTGCTTGGGCCGAATTATGTGGCACTCGTGCAGTTTCCACGACCGTGTGCAAAGTCGTGATAGCATATGCAGCAGTCGTGTCACCATTAGGGAGCTTGAAACATGAACCATCTACCCATAAAGTGCCATCACACTCAGTCAGGGGAGTATCTTTTAGATCTACTCTCCCTTTCGTCTCTTCTTCTGTTCTGAACAGACAGTCATGTTGCTCAATCTCATCTGAGTCTGCTGGAATTGGCAACAATGTGGCTGGATTCAGCGTATTGCATCTTTTTATGTGTATGTGATTTGCTAACAGTGTAAGTTCATAACCTGATAATCGCGCACTAGTCAGGTGTTGTGTCTTGGTCCTATTTAATAATGTGTCTACAGCGTGTGGAACCATAACAATCAATGTATTGTTCATTACCAAACCAGCAGATTGTCGGATAGACATCGCTGCAGCAGCTGTCGCTCTCAGACAGCTTGGCAATGCCCTTGCTACAGGGTCCAAGGTGGATGAAAAATATGCGCATGGGCGCGGTCTGTCGCCAAAAGGCTGTGTTAACACTGACAACGCACATCCATCTTTCTCGTGAACATACAATGTAAAAGGCTTACTATAGTCGGGGGTACCCAACACAGGTGCTGAGCATAATGCATTACGCAATTCCACAAAACTTTTCTGGCACTCTTCAGACCATGGGATAGGATTCGGTGTGTCTTTGCATGTTAAGGCTAACAAAGGTTTTGCCAGCAAGGAAAAACTAGGGATCCAATGCCTACAGTATGAAGTGATGCCCAAGAAAGCACGCACTTCTCTCTGTGTTTTTGGCACACTCAACTGTGCAATGGCTTGAATTCTTTCTGGGGTCAGTTTCCTTCCCTCCTTCGATAAGAGATGACCTAAGTAGGTCACTTCTTGTCGACAATATTGCAGCTTAGAGAGAGGCACTTTGTGATGGAAAGCGGATAAATGTCGCAACAGTGACAATGTGGCTTCTTTACAAATCTTTTCAGTATCCGCAGCGATCAGTAAATCGTCCACGTACTGAATCAGGATAGCGCCACTAGGTAAAACAAGTGCATCAAGCTGCGCTTTCAAAGCTTGACTATATATTGATGGACTTTCACAGTAGCCCTGGGGAGCGCGTTTGAAGCGGAAGCTTCGGCCTCCCAGACTAAAACCAAAAATGTCCCTGCTCTCTTCTGCAATTGGGATACTAAAGAAAGCATTCTTTAAATCAATCACTGAAAACCATGCAGCAGAGGCTGGAATCATTGTTAACAAGGCAGTTATATCAGGGACAACCGGAAACTGTGGCACAACAATCTTATTAACCTCTCTAAGATCAATCACAAATCTGTAAACAGGTGGCTGTGAAGGGTCCGTTCGTTTTAAGACAGGTAAAATCGGACTATTGCAAACGTTGCCTCTTGTCTCTTCAATTACACCCTTATTAATCAAGTCGCTGACAATGTCTAACAATGCTTTCTGGCCTTCATTAGAGATCTTGTACTGGGGAATACGTGGCAGTCTGACATTAGCCTTTAAAGTCACCACGTATGGCGGTATCTCCAAGAGGCCCACATCATTGGGACCAGTAGCCCAAAGGGCATCCGGAAGGGATGATAATTCAGGTGGCATTGTATTTTTAGACAAATACATTGGGGAAATCACTTTCTTGCCTAATGTAAGTTGTACTCCTGAAGGAGAACAATACAGTGTAGCGTACAATCTTTTCAACAAATCTAATCCCAGTAAATTCTCACCACAACCTGTTGTCAGAATCAGGGGTGCTTTCAGCTCGCAAGGTCCAACAGAAAGTGACATGGGACTAGAAATCGGGTTCCTAACTGGGGCGCCAGAAAAACCTACCGAAACATTGATATCGCCAGACAAAGGTGCGCCAGGGAGTTTTGAATGCATGATTGAACTCTTTGCAGCACCAGTGTCTAGCAGAAAAGGCTCCGTTACATTTGCTGTCGTCACCTCAACATACGGTCCACTCTGATCCACTGGCACTGAAACAACTCCCTCTCTCTGTCTACGGCTGTCCTAGTAGTCATTACTTTCTGCATCACCGTCCTCTGCATAATAATCATTATTATAATACTGGGCCGTATTACTAATCGCGTTAACTTGTTGATCAAAGCTATTGATGGTATTTTGAGGCGGCAGAGGACGCGCGTTCTGGGGAGCATTTCCACGCCCTCTGCCTCTAGGAGCTTGCTGACCACCCCTACCTCTTGCACCATACATATTGCCGTTACGCTGCATCAATTTAGGGCAACTGTATTTAAAATGACCTTCATCTTTGCAGTATGAACATTGGTTGGGACCTACAGGGACACGTGGTTGGTAATACCCATTCATTTGCTGATTGTTCTGAAACTGTTGGGGTTGGTGATAGACACCTTGGGGTTGCCTATAATTAATCTGACCTCCACGTGGCGGATAAGCCTGCTGTAAAAGGACCTTTGTCTTTAATTCCTTCGTTTTCTTTTCTGTTCTATCTTTCTCGTCTTTATCTCTATTTTCATAATACTGTGCAGTAGCCAGTATTTGCGCTGAAGAAGAAACAGCCCAAGAACTTTCTGAATCTTTTAACTTTTTACACAGGTCAGGAAGTAAATTCTGCACAAACTTATCCACAAACAGCCGTTGGCCACCCTCAGTACTCATATCCTGCCCACTGTGATCAATAAACGTTTCTTCAAACCTAGTAAAGAAGTCTGACACTGTCTCATCTTTCTTCTGCTTGCATGCAGATAACTTGTCCCAATTTACGCGCAGCGCAGGCATTATTGTCTTCATATACGTGATGATTCTACCAGGCAGTTCAGCTACTAAAGGTTCTGGTTTCGCACCACCAGTTTGTCTAGCATCAGCAGCAACAATGTTAGCCCATGTATCCCCTAGTTCTGCATTGTGGTCTACATTACGAATTGACCCCCATAGGGGCTGTGGAACAACATTACCAAACAACATGTCTATGTCGGCCAGATTCATAACGCATGACCCTGCCGTCTGCGACAACTCTTTATAATAACCTGCTGGGTTCTTACGGGGATCAGGCAAGGACTGCTTAAGCGCTAACACCTCAGAGCGCTTCCATGGAACATGCACCCAAACACGCTGGAAATGCGCTGCCACAGCGGGGTTACCACCGGCAGCTGCAACCGCTTCCTTCCATACCGGGGGAACTTCTCTCATAGGGTATTGTCGCGCTTTTACCTTTTTCCCCACAAGGACATCTTGTTCAAACAATGATTGTTGGCAATCATCATTCCTAAAGGACAATACAACCGCAACTGCTTTATCTACTCCACGGTCCACAATTATACCAGTTCCAAAATCGAACCTCACTCTACACAATTCCTGCGGGTTCGGATTTTTACCACTATCCTCCAATTCTTCACAGAGAATTTCGCACATTTTCTCAAACACATATCTCTGTTTTGGGGCATCCCACTGATGGAAAACGTTGACAACTGATTCTACATCATACAGTGAAGGGAAAACAATCCATCTACGCGCCATGTTATCTATTACCTTTTTCTCATCAGGGTTAGGCAATTGACTACGCAATTGCTTACGCTGTAAACCAGGAGTCGCACCAGATGACTCAAAGAGAGGAGACATTAATGTAGTAACCACATTAGCTAAGCGCTGTCGCGCTGAAGGAGAAGCTGAGGCGAGAACAGGGGGAAAAACAGAGGGAAGAAAAGAGGATGTAGAGACAGGTACTGGAGTGGTGGAAGGAAGAGTGTCAGGGGAGGCAGCTGCTGTATTAGGCAAAGTCGCAGGAAGTGCGGGGGCAGTTGGAAGCACAACTGGCGGTCCTTGAGAGGGCTGCACTACAGGGATAGGAACCGGCTGCAAAGCAGCTGGCGGTAGCGGCAAGGCTTGCAGTATATTCACTGGAGGTGGCATATTTACAAGCTGGGGAGGCGCCGTGGCATTTTGAGCATACGGGGGTGGCGAACTCAACAAATATGACATCAGGGGATCTTTCTCCTTTTCTTCTAACTCATTCTGCTTAGAATATGGTAAAGCTGGGTAACATTTGTCAATCCCTAACTTGCGCTGCCTGTGCAATTGCTCACTCATCTGCTCCTCCTCATTGTCTTTAAATTGTACAGCTGCTTGCATTACTGTCATACCTTTCTCTCTCTTATTCTTTTTCGCTAACTTAATTTCCTTTTGTTTGGCTTCCTTTCGCCATAAGCGGAAAGAGTCAAACATCGCCGGCCGGGCTTTCTTCTTAAACAATTTAATTTCCAAATTATCTAAAATATCGGTATCAAAACTACCATTTTGGGGCCATTTTAAAACACCATCTTTCCTGGTGTAGTGGATCCATGCTTCGTTATATGCAATGGGGCCTACGCCATGTTTTACATAGAGCTCATAAGTTGGAGTTCCAACCGGAGGAACCGGACATGATTCCTCTAGCTGGAAATCTTTTCCACAACCCAAACAGGATAATCTACCAAATAGTCCAGAACCAGGCATCTTTGCTCACTAGTCTAGATCCAAACGTCAAAGGATTATCGATTACGATAGTCTCGTGAATACACGAGTCCTCTGGCTTTGGCGTTTGCAAACTCCAAAGTACCAAATTACCAAATCAAACGATCCCGAAGGATACCAAAACAAATGGGAGACGCTCCACTTATACTTAACTGAATATTGCTGATCGATGGCGTCACCAGAAGACTCTCTCGATTGTTTCGCTCTCTCAAACTCGTCAAGGGTCCAAAACAGGTCGATTAATCAGGGCAGCAGTCCTTCGTAGCCGTCGGGACGCGGAGAACCTCGCAGAAAAGACTTTCGGACCACGTCGACACGCAGGGGTCGATGAAGTGGCGGCCTTCCTCCGGAATTTCCACACGAAGCTCCTCACGAACCTCTGGCATGGACTGGTACCGCTGAAAATCGTCCCGAGTTGGGCGCCAAACTGAAGTACTGGGTATTTTAGACCCAGCGGTGCAGGGGCACACACCCTATGACTTCTGGGTTCACCCTGTTCCAGACCTACAGAAACACAGAGTCTTCTGGGTGAAGTCAAAGATTTGTTTATTGGCTGCAGACCAATTACAGGTATCCTAGAAGTACAACAGCGTGTATGTTCTCAGGAGACTGCTGAAAATCATAGGCATGGACTTCATCTTAAATACCCTTTTTCTTGCCTCAAGCATACATTCCTAGGTTTATGATATGGCTGTCTAACGTATGAAGCTGAAACAGAAGGTTGGATAACGAAGGACGAAGCTGTGTTCCTCAGAAATGATGACCCGCGGATGCCATATTTTTATTGCCTACCCAAAATTCATAAGGGCATTAACCCTCCACCTGGACGCCCTATAGTGTCAGGCATCAACTCACTACGCGAACCACTGAGCAAATTTTGTGATGTTTTCTTACGGCCTTTGGTCACTAAGACTCCAACGTATCTAAGGGACACCACAGAAGTACTCAATTTAATAGAACAATTTGAGGAACCAGAATCGATCACACTGCTTGTCACCCTAGATGTAGAGGCACTTTATACCAATATTCCGCAAGATGCTACCTTGACGGTTTTGGAAAGTGCCCTACGCCAGCTCAACCCCTGGCCATCCTCTACTCCAATCAGTTTCATCTGTGATTGTGCCTCACTTGCATTGAAAGAAAACTTCTTTGCATTTCAAAACAAGATCTATCACCAAGTGCAAGGCACTTGTATGGGCAGCACATTTGCGCCTAGCCTGGCATGTCTTTACATGGCCAGGTTCGAAGAAGAACATATCCTCACTGACACCAATCCGTTTACCGGCAACATCCTTTTATGGCGCCGGTATATAGATGATATTATCATCTTTTGGAAAGGGGATGAGGATGCCTGTCGCTCTTTCTTCACATGGATCAACACGATCAACCCCTTCCTGAAATTTGTTGGATCACTGTCACCGGATTCCATCCCTTTCCTGGATCTTCTGATATCACTGGAAGAGGGTACTCTAAAAACTACCAATTACAAAAAACCTACAGATAGGAACAGCTTGCTCCTATTTTCAAGTCACCATCCTAAAGCACTCAGGGAGAACCTACCTGTAGGCCAGTTCCTCCGTCTACGGAGAAATTGCAACACCAGAATAGAATTCGAGAAAGAAGCCGAAACTCTATCTACCAACCTGATCAGAAGGAATTACCCATCCAACATCATAAGACAGGCTCGCAAGAGAGCAAGAAACAACCACAGAGGAGCTCTACTTGAAGTAAAAGAGAAGAAGGAAACTGACAAACTAACCTGTGTGACATCATTCACCTCCTACTCCAATAAAATTCAAAAAATTGTCAAAAAACACTGGAAGATATTAGAAACAGGCAATGTATCACCAGGACCAATACCACTGTTCGCATTCAAAAGGACTGAAAATCTGAGGGACATTTTGGTACATACACGTCCAAAAAACAAAAAAACCAATCCGCAACCAACCCTCTGGACACTACCTCCCGTGTTGGGCCATCACTCATGCGGCACATGTACAGTCTGTCCACAGACGACGGCAACCAAAGAACTGGAACTTGGACTTTCGAGACCATGGCGTCAAAATCGCCACACTAATTGCAATACCAAGAACTGCGTATACTTGATCACGTGTCCCTGTGGTTCACATTACATAGGTATGACAGCTCGACCAATAAAGATACGCATAGGAGAACATAAAAGTACGATCCGTTGCAAACGGTCAGCAACAAGACTACAGGCTCACTTTCTGGAGAAAAATCATCCCCCAGACAGCCTAAAGTGGACCATTATAGAATCTAACCCTCAATGGTCCATTACTACTTTGTTTGAACGTGAACAACGATGGGTCTTCAGACTTAAAAGTGACAGTGGTGGTCTCAACGATAACATACCCTGGGTCGATCTCACTAGGTGAACCCCTATGTGGGAGCATCACACACATCATCTGTCTTAGACACAACATATATGACATAATATGTTCCCTGAGACTACTACTACTATAACCATACAATATACACAATAAAATATATTGCCCCCTCACATAACGGTTCCACTCCACCATCTTCTTTTGTGTACTACTCCACTACTAAGACTAGACACTTACAAAACTTCCAGGAGATATTGACCTACATATCTCCAGTTTTCATTACAGTCAATAGATCTTTATGTCCCCTGCAACACATATATATATATATATATATATATATATATATATATATATATATATATATGAGAGATATCTTTACCACTTTGTCTAATGTCTGGCTCTAATACTAGCTCATAAACAGGACTTGGATTCATCTTGCTGCCCCGATATTGCCATCCCCGTCACATTGGCTATCTCACTATCCGATTCCTGTCCATTATGGCTGCCCCTTAAGAACGCCAGAGAACAGTATCGCCACGTAGTTCCATCACATGTCATGTGCACTCCCCTGCTCCAATACCGTAGGGCGCTTATATTTGGATACTGCTGCCCCGAGTTACTGCCGGAATCTCACTTTCTGATCCCGTTCCAATATGGCCGCCCTAATAGAACGCCAGACGACTACTTCGTCACCACGTTCCTACGCATGTCACGTGCACTCCCCTGCTCCAATCACGTAGGACGTGTATATTATGGATACCGCTGCCCCGAGTTGCCGTCCAGCAGCCGAAGCTACCGGGTAGGTGTTCCGGAGCACAGAAGAAGAGCACGCAGTGAGTACTTTCTCTAATTAGAATGACATTATCCGTCATAGTGTACTTTGATCGATACCGGCCCACCTTTCCTGACCGCCTCGATCTCGAGGGGCTTTAAGCACCGTTACTGTTCTTGCTAGTTGTTCAGGGCAGTTTGAGTATTTCTCTGTACTGTTACTGGTACCGGTCCGGTTAACCAGCCGTCTCCACATCGACCGGCCCAAAAGATCATAGCCATTAACCATATCCTGAGCGGCCTATATATCAGAGCCATACCGCCTGTGTGTATTTATTTCTTCCTGGCATACTGTACTATTAACGACATCGGTCCCGATTTGCGGGCCGTTTTTTCACAGCTGCCTTCACTGCTATTTGGCGAAGCTGACGAGGCCTGACCTGGAACTAGGGAGGGTAGGCACAGCGTTGTTGTGTTTTACGGCATACTCACCCTCATAGTACATGTGGCTTTAAGAGCACAGCAGATCACTTTTGATCACACTCATTAGTCATGATTAATGATATTTGGACACTTCTCCCTTATGCACACTAGTCACACCATAGACCCGCGATGTCACTTTTTAGTGAGCATTCTTGCCACCTAGTCTAGCCCTACACATGGACCACTTGACCACTACTTATTCTAGTTTTAAGCATTCCAGGGACATCCTTGCCCCTCTCCATCCACTTGCATGCTTGTGTCTAGTTAGGTTCCCCACCGAGGCACTTTCCGACACACCAGCATGCAGAGATATACTATCCACATGACTTTAGACTGTTATTAACGGCCTTGGACTGTGTTCTCTTTCCCTTCTCTCCCCCTATGTGTGCTTTTTGTCTCCTCTATAGGCCGTAACAAGGGACACGCTAGACGACGTGTCTCTTATCTCTTGTTTTGCAACTACCTGTCCTACAATTAGGACTCATGGGTTTATAGGGTGTCTCTTTCCCGACTCCCATTTGACATACCTTACTCTTTTGGTCCTGATGAAGCGCCCCCAGATCCACTAGGGACTATCTATGGCGCGAAACATGTCGACCCCTTGACACACTCACTTTATTCACTACACGGGTGAGAGAAGAGGGATTGTATTTTTTCATTTTCCCCTCTCACACAGGCAACTGAGATCGCTTCTCCATCCCCGTGATATATTTTATCCGGACCCCGAGGACACCCTTAATAAATTGCAAGTGTTCTTGGGCTCTTTTTAGAACTCACTCACCACACCACTTACACTTAGCCCCACACACCCCCATGCACAAATGCGGCAAACTCCTTGAAGATCTCCGACAAAGAGCCCTGTCAAACGGGCCCGTGAGGGACTGCAGCGCCACCCCCACGAGGAGCACCAGCCCGATGATGATGCTATACACCTGTTTGGGTGTGTGAGGGCACTTACAGATCCACATAGGAGTACCTTCACTCTTTCTCGGCACACTCTAACCATCTTGGAGACACTGCACATTCTTCTAAAGCCTAACTGGCTTTCTGAATCTCTCTTACTTTATTCTTTAGGAACTGTTACCATCATACTGCTGTTGCATTATAAGTATACATTACAAACGAAAAAGCAGAGTCATGATGACCATCCCACATTCCAGTTCGGCCAGCCCACAATGATTTACACAGTAAGGTTCAGATCCCACATCGGATGTCAATAGACCCCCCAATAAACATGAGCATCTCCTGTTTTGGGAAACAAGTCATAAAGCAGGAACAAGCAGGTGTGAAAGAGATTAGCCGGAGGATTGTGTAGAATGAAAGGGTTTTATAACGGGTCAAGCCCTGATGCTAATCACAGGTGGACGGAGGAAGGGGAGCTCGTGAGACCGGTTTGACCTGGGGCAGCAGAGCCAGCTGCCCAGGTCACAGAGAAGTCAGAGGAGAAGCCCATGTACTGTGAGGCCCGTATATACTCCATTATAGCCTATGTGAGGGCAATGACAAGATGGCCACTGCTTCCAAAATGGAACCCGCGTAGTGAAGCAGAATAACGTGTACACAGTGCATTCATAGCTAGAACGATATATAAAGCACTCGTACATGCCGCATTTACCATTTGCGGTTTGCTAATACCAAGATAGACAGGGGTAGGGCCCTGTTCCCTACGCGGTAACAAAGATTAAAGTACGACACCAGTGTGAACCGATTAGGACCAGAAGGGATGAAGAGTGCCAGACCTGGAGAGACAAACCAAAGAGGACCACTACCGGGAGACCAAGGATCAGAGACAGGAGGGGCAGGACCACACAGACCAGATCACGGAGGACCAACGGGCCAGAAGTGAATGGACCAGGACCGGGAAGACTACAACCAGAATGGACCATGGCCAACAGGACCTGGAGACCCTAGATTAGAATTACTAGGTTGGGTATGAAGGACAAGAAAGTCTAGACCCAGGACCAGGATCAGAAGGTCCAAGGGGGCCATACTTAACGGGATCCTAAATCAGGGTGACAAGGACAACATGTACCAGGGTAGCCCATATTATAGGAATTAAGAGGGCCAGTGCCAGTGGGATAAGGAAGACCAGACTCAGGAAGACCATTACAAGGATGACCATGATAGAGGAGATCAGGATCAGATGGACAATTACAAGGTGGGACAGGCAAACAAGTAGACCAGAAGCACTAGTTGGACTAGGATGGGGCAGGAGCACAGGGGGGTTAGGAGGACTAGGGTAACCAAGGCCAGTGGGTCCAGCAACAGAAGACCTGATACATTAGGAACAGACAAAGGAGTTTTAGAACTAAGAACTGGATTACATGGGCCAGGAGAAACATGAACAGAAGGATTCGGAAGAGGCAAACCAGGGGAAAAGATAAACCAGGTGGCAGGACCAGGAGAACTGATGGACAGGAATAAGGGTGAGGGAAATAAAAAGGTCCAAAACCAGGAGCCTATGAAACAGTAGGCCCATAATACAAAGGACTAGGTTCATGGGAATGATGTCCAGGCAGACCAGAAAGTACTGAGTCAGGAAATTCTAAGGCCATTATGAGCCGGAATTCAAGAAACATCATAACTAGGAGAGGGTAGGGTGAGCTGTGGCTGGAACAAATTATTACAGAACTATTAGGGCAAGGAGCAGGAGGACTAGGACATTGAGGATCAGGACCAGATTGAAGAGGACTATGAGGATCAGGACCTAGACTACGAAGACCAAGGTGGCCAGTACCAAGAGCGCCAAGAAGATCAGAGTATTGAGGAATGGGTGAACTAAAAGGACCCACATCATGGCTAAGAGGCCTATGAAGATTAGGACCTAGGAAACATGTCGGATTACAAAGTGGGGCAGAGCAAGGGGACTAGACAATGCTGTCCAGGAGGAATGGAACCAAAATGACCAGGTCAGGAGGACCCGAGCAAGGAGAATCTGGATCAAGTGGGCCAGGATTAATGGCTGCAGTATCAGTAGGACAAGGAACAGATCCAGGAACACCAGGACAAACCAAACTAAGAGAACAAAGACAAAGATGGCCAGGACACAAGAGGCCAGATGGACCAGGACCTGCAGTACCAGAGCTAGCAGGTTCAGGATGAGAAGAATCAGAAAAAGATGACCAGAGCCTGTAGAATCCGAATGGAACAGACCCAGATGGGCCTTGACTGGGTCAACTAAGAAGGCCCAGGATGGCAAAAGGCAAAGTTTATGATAACAAGCACAATAGTGCAAGACGGACCTGACAATCAGGACCAAGGAGACAAGGCTAGGATGGTTGGTGAATCAGGTCCGGGAGAAAGAAAACTATAAGGACTAGGGCCAAGTGCATTAGGGTCTATGGGCACATGATCTGGAGAAAGGAACGGAGTATGAAAAGCAAAAATAGCACAACCAAGGCCAACTGTGCCAGGGAGGTGAGAACAGGGACACAGGCAACCAGAGTCAATAGGAAATTGTTACACTTGAACCCTTCAGCTAGTGGTTCCCTAAACCTTTTTGCTTTCTCCTCCCGAGTTTTGCTGATTCTCTTGTGGTGGCCTTAGGGCCTGGGGCACTTCCCCACTGTAAATGCAGTGTGAAACTGTGCGCACCCTTCCTACACATATTAGGAAGTGGCTCTTACCTGATGTTTCCAAATGAGTGGCAGGCCTGCTATTGAAGGCTGGTGTGCGCTTGGCACGGATAGTATAAATGTCCAGCGTGCCATTGCAGGCTGGCATGCGCTTTCCATCAACGGTGTTTCTAACTATATGTCCGGCCTGTCATTGCAGGCTGTTGTGTGCACTTTCACCAATGGTATTTCTAAATTTGAGTCTGCCTGTCATTGCAGACAGTTGTGCGCAGTTACAGCAATGGTGTTTCTCAACATGTGTCCAACCTGCCAGTGCAGGTCTGTGAGTGCGCTACTGCACAACTACTGCTGATCTAAATCACTAACCATACTGAGGGGACCTTTCACTACCACCCGAGAACCCTGAGGATATGTCTTAAGGGATGAAGCGGTAGTAGGCAAAAGACAGGGTAGAGACGCTTACATGTTCCCTGCCCAGTTAGTGAGGAATACCAATGTGCGTCTTCACTACCTTCGAGGGTTGCTCTTACCGTTGGTTAACATGGGGGAATAGTTGAAATGACTACAGGTTGCAGTAGTGGAGTGCAGTGGAGCAGCCTCATGATGTTTCATATCATTGCATTCACAGTGGCAATCCCTTTTCAATGATAAAGGACGCTTTGTCATGATTCGCATAAAATGCCATTATTAAAAAGTGAACATTTCTTTGCTCTAAACCTCTTTGTATGCCTTAGTGCTTGACTCTAGTCCATGCTGGAGGTTGGTGGAGCACATCTGGGCATTCCCCACTGACAGATATAAAACACTGGGCATGCAATTGGAATGACAAGCCTCTGCCATTTGAGGGCCTGACTACAGAGATTGTAGGAGGAAGTGTTGACACTTGGCCTCCAGAGCCAGATCATGGCCCCACTAAAGAGTAAGTGCCAGATTCACAGAACTAACTTAAGACAAAATCCTAAACTTACCACTTTTGGTATTCACAGAAGTTAGGATTTTGTCTTAAGTTTGTCTTAAGACAAACTTAAGACAGACTTAAGACAGACTTAAGACAAACTTAAGACAGACTTAAGACAAACTTAAGACAGACTTAAGACAGACTTCAGTTAGGATTTTGTCTTAAATTTGTCTTAAGTCTGTCTTAAGTCTGTCTTAAGTTTGTCTTAAGTCTGTCTTAAGTCTGTCTTAAGTCTGTCTTAAGTCTGTCTTAAATTTGTCTTAAGTCTGTCTTAAGTTTGTCTTAAGGCAAACTTAAGACAAAATCCTAACTTCTGTGAATACCAAAAGTAGTAAGTTTAGGATTTTGTCTTAAGTTAGTTCTGTGAATCGTCCCCCTAGATCTGCATTCCAATGGCTCATGGCAAACAGGACTGAAATTTATGGGAGACATCTGTTATGTTATGTTACTTGTATTTAATATAGCGCACAACTCACCCAGGGGCATCTCAGCGCTGTAACGAAAACAAGTATCAGTGAAGGGGAAAAGAGTTTAAAATAGATGAGCTTTAAGTAATTCTCTGAATTTACAGTAGTTCGTACAAGTGCAAACTTGAAGAGGAAACTTGTTCCAATAGTAGGGAGCAAGGTAGGAGAAAGCCTTTCCTCCGCTATGAGTCAAACGAATGCACAGAACACACAATAAGGCTTTATCACAGGATCTTAGACTACAACTAGGTATGTACGCTTTAATTTTTAGTTGCAGATATATCGCCCTTTTCCTTTCAGCGCATTATAAGTAAGGCAGCAGATCTCAAAACAACACCTTGTTTCCACTGGCTTCCAGTGCAGTTCCTTCAGCAGGGCTGAAGAAGTACCTGAAGGACAATTGAGAATGAGCCCGGCTGCAGTATTTTGGACTACCTGAAGGTTGGCAACTACGGTCTTGTTAGCAGCCGCCAAAAGGGCGATGTCATAGTCTTATTACTAAGTCTTGGACTAGAGTCCTTCTGGAAGAAGTCTGGGGATAAGGAAATATTCTGCGCAGAAGGCGTATGTTATGATAACATACTCCAGTAGTGGTTAAAATGTGTTCTCTCATCGTTAGGGCTTGGTCTATTTTCATACCAAGATTCTTTAACGATTGTTTGGGCACAGGAGTAGACCCCAGTTGGTAAGGCCACCATTCATCTGTCCAGTTGGAGGAAGCCTTTCCAAACAACAGAATCTCCGTCTTGTTTACATTCAATTGGAGATTGTTCTCATTCATCCAATTGGAGATGGTTAGCATGCCCAGGGCGAAGTGCTTTTTTGTAGCAGTCAGGTCAGACACAAATGTAAACATCAACTGGGTGTCATCCATGAATGAAATTATTTCAAAGCTGAAGCACTCTGCGATCTTAGCAAGGGGAGCCATATAGATATTAAGTAGAGTAGGGCTCAAACAGTAGCCCTGCGGGACACCCTTGTCTAATATTGTCTTACGAGAGGAATATGGGCCCAAGATGACAGTTTGATGTCTATCTTTCAGAAAGGGGTAGAGCCATTTGAATGTGGGGCCTTGTACACTGATCTCCCACAGCCTTCCCAGCATCCTAGCGTGGTTCAAAGGAAGACCCTTTGAACCACCTCCAACTTCAAAGGCATACTACAGTATCACTACTTTTTCCACCCTTCAGCACTGGTGAGATAAGCTTGTGGGGAAGTGGGACCTGAGAAATAGGAACAACGTGGTGCACACTGCCAGAGGAATCTGTTGTGCACAAGGGGGATTACTGCCATCTGAAGAGACTGCGTGCCCTTCCTGAATAGTGGCTGGCCTGGGCCGACTAACTGCTGCTGTGTGGCACCCTGAAATGTGCTCTACAAGGGCTTATTGAGCTTTTTCCCAGTTATTTTGGAGGTCTCAGGGACATCAAAGATCTCCTGCAAGGGACCCCCACCACCTATCTGTGACACCTGGAGAGCAGTTCCCTCACAAGTGTCCACATCGTCTGCTGGATCCCAACTGGTAGTGTGGCATGAGAGTGGAACAAAGAATTGTGCCTGTAGACCGGACTACCTTGTGTGGAACCCTGAAGTCTTACTCCCATCTAAGGTATGTGGCCCCTGTCTTGTGGGGACCTCAAACGCTTAAGCGTCTTGCTGGTGACGAGCAGATTTACCTGTTGCAGGATCCAGCTTGGCCCACTTTGTCGATTGTGTTACATTTCTCTTGTGCGACAAGCCGACTGCATGCTCATTATGTGTGGTGTCTGATTCATAGGTTACGACCCTCAGAGGTGGGGGCATAACCGGAGTAGTGCCTTATTCTACCTCATGAGGAATTGCTGTACTTGCGTCTTTGTGTGTGACTGAAATATCAACATGCATCGGACGTTGTGCCTCATTTCCAGTGAGGTACAGAATTTGCAACTCTTTGCTGTGTGTGTGACTGGAGTTCTCTAGTGCGATCAATGTTGGTGTGTACCAGACATTGTGCCTCATTTCCAGGGAGGTATGGAATTTGTAACTCTTTCTTTTGTGTGACTGGTATGGTCTTCTACAACCCGTATTATCATGTACAAGATGTTGTGTCTGCATTGTCTGGGTTCGACTCTGATCGGTGTGTACCTGATGGTGTACCTCCTCCTTCCAAGAAGCCCATCTCCTTCATTCCCCATTCATCAATTGTTCCCTTTTTGGCACTTAGTGTGGAGAACCAACTGCACTCTCCTCACTTGGCCTTCCCCGACATCGTGTTGCCAGGTAGTATTGCCCGGATCGAGCCTAGGTGTTCAGAGTGATTGACTGGGCTTGAGGAACCCTCCAGAGAATGATCAGAAGCGGGTCAAGAGACTGTGTAAGCCCCCCTGTGCTTCGTAAAACTGGGCTGGCCCCTTAAGGCCCATGTGGACTACCTTTAGTGTGACCGACGATTGCCCTCTGCCCATTTCTGCTCTGCATCCTGTGGGTGAACTTCTCGAGTGACTGCCAAACCCGCTTTGACGACTGCCTCCTAGTTAATCCTGCTACCTACCACTACCTGCTTCCTTGGGACCCTATCTAAGAGTAACTTCGGCCGCGTGCAGCCTAATGCCTGGTGGGCTCAATGGGGTGTCTCCAATTAGGGGGTTTAGGATAGTCAGGGAGAACTGGAGGGTAAAAGGGAGGCTTGAGGTCACAGGGTGTGCAGTGTGTTATCAATTGACCTGCTGGGTAACAGTTGCACCGCATTAGGGTCCTGAGTGTCTATGTGTGCGAGAACATTCCGTACGGACTTGCTTGATATCTGTTGCACTGTGTATCGGTGCAGAATAAGTGTGTGTGTGGGAGTGACAGTCGGTAACCCGCCTGTGATTCACGACACAGACCGGCAGTTTGCATTATACATTACATTTGACATTGATTTGATCCGCGCGGCCCCAGCCTGCGGTGCTGCTAAAAAGTGGTATAATTCTGTATATATGCAAATTTTCCAATATCGTTGTGACCCGGGGTGGCACCCTTTACCTGTGAAGTACTGAATTAAAGAATAGCTAGGATAGGACTAGGGTGGACACCATGTTGCAACGCATAAGGGTGCTGGGGGGGTGTTGAATAGGATCTTTCCCAAGTGTGCGTATTGATTATGTCATTCGAACAAGGTTGGGCCTAGTACTGCTAGTAATAATTCCAAGATTTTTGCCCAGAAATGCATGATGTTCATATTGTGTTGATTATTATATGTGTTGAATACAAACGTTATTTACCTGCACCATGTGTGAATTCTCCTTTGTGACGCTCAAGGTATTTATCATGAGTGAGCGCTGTGCCAATACTTTACACATTGCCTCTGTGGTAAGCCTGACTTCTCAGTGCCAAGCTACCCAAGGGTGAGCGCTGGTTATACAGTGTGTGTAATAACCCGACCCTGACAGGAGTGCTAGGTTCTGCCTGGCTTGGGTATTACCTCAGTCACTCAGAAACTGCCAGTTTCAATTGATACGCTCTAAAATGACCAAGAAACAAAGGACCAGGGGGACCAGGAAGATCAAGGCAAAAAAGATCAGGATCTTGAGTACCAGGACTAGGAGGACCAGTGTGAGGAGGAAAAGGAGTATCAGGTCGAGGGAGAATAGGACCCGGATGACCACACCCTGGAAGTCCAAGCCACAGGGCTAGGAACAAGATGGCAAGGAAGATGAGGAACACAATTACCAGGCCCAGAACAACTAGAGCAAGGAGGACCATGATCAGTTGCTGTAAAAGCACGAGGACAAGGAGCAATAGGATCAGGACCTTACTTGAAAGACTAGGGAGATTAGGAGCATGAGAATTATGCCCGGTGTGACCTGGAACACACATAAGGAGAACAGTACCAAGGATACCAGTAGGACTAGAGTCAAAAGGACCAGAGCAAGGAGGAATGGAAGGATCAGCACTAAGAGGTTCCAGAACAGGTCTGAGAGTGCTAAGGGACATGGAAATACAACCAGGGCCCAGAGGACCTCGTGGAGCAGAAAGACCAAGACATGGGGGTAGCACAAACAGGATGAGGAAGATCAGAAGGACCATAACAGCCAGAGTCAGGAAGACTAGGGGGACTGGACTTAGATGTTCAGGAGGACCAGGACCAAAATGAAGAGGCACAGGAGGACCTAGACAAAGAGAACCAAGACCAAGATGTCCCAGACCATTGGGGACAGTGCCAGAAGGGCCATTAGGACAAGGCTCAGGTGTAGGAGGACCAGGATTATCTAAACCAGTAAGTCAAAGGCTAAGTAGGTAAGGCTCCTAAGAGGACCAGGACACGGAGGTCAGGTGGACCAGATGAAGGGGGATGAGACAGATCAGAATGGCCAGTTCAAGGGGACAAGATCAGGAAGAAAGAGCTAAGAAGGATCACAATGGCCAGGAGGACTAGGCATACAAAGACCCAAACATGGAGGCGCATAAACTAAATGATCAAAGCTAGTGGGCACAAAGCCAGGAAGTGAACACAGACTGTGGGGACCAGGAATAGAGAGATCAGTGCATGTCAAACCAGACTGAGAGTGAGGAACACTAGGAGAACTGGACCAGAAGAGTCAGAACAAGATGGCTAGGCAACCCGAGCCAGCAGAACAAGGACTAAGAGGACAGGGCCAAGAAGGACTAGCTGAGACTACAATCAAGGGGAAAAGGAAGATAACGTTGTGGAGGCCCAAGTGTGCCAGGACCTGGCATACCAGGACAAGGAGGATGAGGATGAAAAGGAGGACCTAGACAAGGATGGCCAGGATAACAGGGGCCAGGATGACAAAGCCAAGTGACTAAGAACAGGATGACTTGAACAAGACTAAGTGGACAAGTTAGTGTAAAATCAGGATGACAAGGAGCAGGAGGACCAGAGGCAATATATCATCACAGGTTGAAATAGGACCAAGAGAACTAATCAGGGCAGGAGCAGATGGATCAGAGCCCTTAAGACCATGGCCCAGATTGAGTAGGATTAGGTGGGCAAGAAGAATCAAAAAAGCAGGGCCAGCAATAAGGGAATGAGGACCGGAGGGTTAGTAAAACGCTATTCCATTCTCAGTAAGTATGTAGCAAATTGCAACAACATTTTGCAAATGAAATAATTTTAGAATAGTGCTATAACTTTTACATAAGAAGATGGATGCCAATTATATTCACTCCTTATTTGCAGTTCTACCTGGTGGTAAGCCCGTGTTTGAAATCTGCATTCAAGCTATTAGGTACCAGCTGGGTAAATAGCGAAGTGTGTCTGTTATTTGCATGGCTACTGGTCAAGTTGTGCACATTGCTTGCTATTTAGCAGGTCACCCGGTCATTAATTAAGTTTATTTTCTATTTGCAAGGCCACTGACCGAACAGTACATTTTTTCTGCTGTTTAGCCAGCTGCTGAGAAAATATTGAAATATATTTGCTATTTTCCAGGATCCTGGCGACATTGTTGATACTATCTGCTATATAACCAGCAGCCAGGAAAATAATTGTTTGTTTGCTATTTGCATAGGTGCTGGCCAAATTGTAAATAGTGTCTGCTTTTTGTCAGCAACAGGGTAATGAGTCAAGTTGCTTTAATGTTTGCTTGACTGCTGGTCAAATAGTGCATAACTTCTGGTAATTAGCAACTTGCCACATAAATAGTGAAGTTTCCTTATTATTTATACGACTGCTGCCCAAACACTGCAGAATCTCAACTAGTAAGCCAGGTAAATATTTTCTGCTATATGCATGGTTCTAGGCCAAACACTGCGGAATCTCTATTATTTAGCCAGCAGCCGGGTAAGTAGCAAAAGATTCCTCCCATTTTCCAGGCCTGCAGTCAAACAGTAGATAACTTCTACTTTTTAGCCAGCGGGCAAGTATATTACAGAGAAAATTCACTATTTACCTTGTGACCGGCTAAATAGCCACTAACTACTGTTGCTATCATGCTCAATTTAACAATCTAGAAAGAACGAAAGGCTGGCCATCAATTTTCCTGTAATAATTATAGTCATCTCCTGCATCACCCATCCACCCTCACCACAAAGAATGGGATTCCAAGTATGAGGTAGGGGAGCTTACAATCTGGAAAAATCAGGAGACTGAAGGGGATAAGAGGTGGCCTGTACAAGCAAAAACAAAGTGTCATATACAGAGACTACCAGGTACAGACTGAGATGGTAAGGAGCCGGAAGGAGCCTACAACTACAGGAGCATTCCAATGAACAAAGACTGAGGAAACCATGGGGCACAGACTGCATAGGAAAGTAGGTGAAACAGAAATAAAACAATAAAACTGTCATAGATAGGCTGGGACCTCACAAAAATGTACAGAGATGGCCAGAGGCTGGTGGGAGCAGAAACAGACAGATGCCTGCAGAGGAAGAGCTGAGACTGAAACAGGAACAAAGAACCAAAGGCTGCCAGTTATGTGCATCATGCCCCAGCATATTAAGAACCATCCATGTGGCAGTCTCCTAGCACTTCCACAACATTCTTACTCCACCAAGTCACCTAATTTAAGTTTTCTTCACTAAAAGGTACTTACTCTCTGCAATATTGTCGGTGTCAGGGTAAATAGTGACACTTCTTTGCTATTTGCATGATTGCCGGCCAAATAGTACATCATCTATACCTTTTAGTCGGTGCTCAGGAATAGTGATTTGTTATCTGCATGGCAGCCGGCCATATAGTATGTGGTCTCTGCTAACTAGTCAGTGGCTGGGTAAATAGTGAAACTGATGCTTGCAGCGCTGCCGGCCAAATAGTTGTCGGTCAGATAAATAGTGAATTTTCTTAGCTGCAGTACATGATCTCTTCTATCTACGCTTCTTTGCTGTGTGCATGGCTGCCGGCCAAATAGTACATGATCTCTGCCATTTGGTTGGCGGCAGGGTAAATAGTGAATTTTCTTTCGTATGCACACAGCCACTGTCCAAAATGAACATCAGAGACCGGGTAAACCGTGAAGATTGTTTGCTACTTGAAAAGCTGGAGCAAATAATACATAATCTCTGCTATTTATTCAGTGACCAGGAAAATTGTGACGTTTATTAGCTGTTTGCATGGTTGCTGGTGCTGGAGTGAGAATCCATTTAAATAAGATGGTTTAAAATCTCTATCTCACACCAACAGGGTTGATCTCCATCAACAGCATTTCCATTTACATCTTGTGTAATTTATGAGAAGATCAGGAGCTATGCATCAATACATTTTCTAAGTTCAGTCAGTAATGAGACTTTTGATAAGTTTTCAGGGTTTTATTTTCATATAAAAGTTTTAGTAAGTTTTCTTTATCTCTTTATTCTTTATTCAGTTAGTTTAAGTATCAGTCACATTACAGATTTCATAGTTAAAAATGTGGTTTGAACAAGTCAAATAATGCAATACAGCGCATTCCATAAATAAAAGAGCTCACCATTCTAGAGAATTGGGTGAAATGGGTGTGAGCAGGAACCCATAAAGGGCCTAATTACGCGTTTGGTGGTGTGGTGGTGGACTGCCCCACCGGCGGCCCACTTTCGCACCGCTAAACCCTTAGTTGCACCCAATGCCAGATCACGAGTTTCCCCGTGTCTGGCATGCTGCTTTTGGCGATTCCACAGTGGTGCCTCTAAAAATAGCTCCGCAATGGGAACGGCAAAAACAGTTCCTGCACGATATGGACTGTAAAGAATGGGAGAGAGCATCAATCGATATCAGCTGAACTTCTCATAAAGAGAGGTTCATCAAAGCAAAATAATCATGCAATAGAACTAGAAACTGCAAACAGGTCGGATAGGATGGCAAATAAGCTTCCAGCCATCAGTATAAAGTCGTAAGCATTCATCTTCAGTGCGGACAAATGGCATTGGTCTGGAAAAGCATCAAGGAAAAGCGATAACATACTCTAGGTACACTCACTAATGTAAGCAGTTGAAAGAAATTGTTCAAATCGTGTTGCTTCTTCTCCTCCTCTTGTCCAATCATCTTTCAATTCTTCTTGAGAACATTCTCATACCATTCTTTCCCACATCTACTCACAATGGGTTTACTAAGAATTATCTTGAAGTATGAAACCATTTTTAAACTAAGTCTACATGTTATGTTATATGAGGCTTTTTTTTATTCTTTGACCTCATTTCCGATGGGAATGAGAACATTCTTAACCTTCTAATAAAATAAATTGTATGTTAGGCTAAACAATAGGCTAGGTGAAATAAAAACATCAACTGCAACGAATATTATTCAGCACCACATTTCCTCATTGTGTAATGAGGAAAATTAGATGAAAAGATCAACATTTTCTATTAATGCATTCATTCCATTCAATGATAAATTGTTTCTAGCATAGCATTTCAAAATGTTATACTAATCAAATACATTCTTTAGTACAATATGAAGTCTTCACTAAAGGCATGTCAGGGTGAGGTCAATTCTAAGCATTGTGTGCACATCTCAGCCGAGTACTAACACATAAAGTTAAATATTTCTATTGCATTTTTTTTGCACCTTTAACCCCTTCCCCGCTCATGACGGAACCGTTCCGTCATGAGCCACGGTTGCCGTGTGCTCATGACGGAACGGTTCCGTCATGCCACGACCGTTGGCGGCCGCTCCGCCCACGCGGCGCTGTTTCCCCGCCTGTGCGGGGGGACAACGCAACTGGGCGGAGTCATGACGGAACCGTTCCGTCATGAGCACAGCTCAACCGTGGCTCATGACGGAGCGGCTCCGTCATGAGCACAGCGCCACCGCGCTGCCCCCCCGCGCCGCGGCGGAATTCCCGCCGCGGCGAAGGGGTTAAATGTCGTGTCAGTTCAATATCAATTTGCACGGTAGCATAACACATGTTTCTTTAACTATATTATTTAGCGTTTTAGTAAAAACTTTCTCTAAGTGGTGAAATAGTCTGTGATCTCTACTATTAGTCGGAAGCGGGTTAAATAGTGGTCTTTTTGTTGTTGCGGCGGAATAAACACACCGCGCGCTGTTTGCTGTTAAGGGCATTTTAATCAATTTTAACTTCTTAGGCTGCATGCTATTTTACTTTTAAAAACAAAAGCTTTCAGTCACATTTTAACGAGGCTCACCTCACGTTCGGCTCCTCCGGTGCCGATCGGATCTCTGCCGCATCTTACCTCCTACCGGCTCTGGCTGCTGACCCCTCCCCTCGGGCTCTGACGCCTTTAGGTGACGCTATTTAGGACGCTGGACGCACGGCTGCGCAGCGGAATAAACACACCGCGCGCTGTTTGCTGTTAAGGGCATTTTAATCAATTTTAACTTCTTAGGCTGCCTGCTAGTTTACTTTTAAAAACAAAAGCTTTCAGTCAAATTTTAACGAGGCTCACCTCACGCACGGCTCCTCCGGTGCCGATCGGACCTCTGCCGCATCTTACCTCCTACCGGCTTTGGCTGCTGACCCCTCCCCTCGGGCTCTGACGCCTTTAGGTGACGCTATTTAGGATGCTGGACGCCCGGCCGCGCAGCGGACGTGCGCAGCGGGAGCGGCTGCGATGCGCCGAAGGCAAGCCCGTCTGCGCCCGTCCGCGCCCGGAAGTCGCCCAGTGCCAGAAACCCTACATCTTATGTAATTTCATATACTGGGACTGAGTTGTTCGCCTTAAATACCGGTGAGTGCATTCCTCCTGTAAAATTGGCACCTAGTGATATTTGTAAAGCCAATGGGTGTGGGCTATGCTCCCTGAAATACCTTAATCAACCTGTTAGATGCTATCAGCAATATGGAGCTGTAAACATGGAGGGACATTTGTGTCTCACACACCATAATCTTGGTGTGGGAAACGGCATGCAAGGACAGCACATCCACTCAGATGTATCTCCCCATGACCTTCAAGCCTACAATTCCCATTCCTCATTTTTTAGTGGCAAGGTAATTAAGGGCATTTTACTAAATACAAGATCTATGGGAAAGCATAAATATGAACTAGCGGACCTCATTCTGGCTGTCCATCCTGACCTGGTGTTCCTTACGGAAACTTGGACCAGTGAGATTTCTGACCCTGACTGGAATGTTGCGGTCCCCGCTGATTATTCAGTGGTTCATGTAGACAGGATTAACACCAAAGGTGGAGGGATTGCTATTATATATCGATCATGTCTTAATGTACGGATACTGCCTCAGCTCGCGGTAGAAGCAGAGGCTCTAACCTTTGTCATTAAGTACAAAGATCTAGAACTTTTTAATGGGTTATTAATGTACCGACCACCGGGGGAAAGGTCCAAGTTTATAAAAGCTCTTCAGGTATTTTTAGAATCCTGTTTGGACTATCCCACTTTCACCATTCTGGGTGATTTTAATTTTCACTTAGAGGCCAATAGTAACTCTGATACCTCTAATCTGGTGAATAATCTGGCAAGTTATGGCCTTAAACAACTAGTTGAAGAACCCACACATATAGCAGGACATACCCTGGACGGCATTTTTACCAATCACGAGCAGCTTCTAGTTGAGAGTGTTTTACCCACTCTGTGGTCTGATCACTCAACTATCCATTTCAGTATAAAACTTCCGTCAGTGTTGACAGGTCGCAAACGAAGGGCTCGTCCTTGGAAAGAAATCAGAAAGAATGAGCTGCTGACTACTTTGGAGACTGTGTCACCTAAGATGTCGCCCGACATCAACACCTCAGCATATAATTTTGAAGAATGGCTGAGATAAGCTGTGAATTTACTTGCTCCGGAAGTTATTAAATCTTCCCACAATAAAAGAGTTACTTCACCTTGGTATACGCATGAGCTGCGGCAAATAAAAATAATGTGTAGACGTAAGGGGCGATTGTGGAGATCTGATTATAGCTTGGAGCATAAGAAAGGGTACAGTAGTATATTGGAAGAGTATAAGGCAGCGATAAAACAGGCGAAATCTGTGTATTATACCACAAAGATCTCAGAGGCTACCAGCTCCTCGAAAGAGCTGTTCAAAACAGTAGTTGAGCTAGCTAAGGGTCCGGGTGATGTGGGGTTTCTGCCAGACCAAAGCTTTGTGGAACAACTGTCTTTGTTCTTTCAGAATAAAGTTCAGATGGTATACAATTCTTTGTTGAGTACCGTAGGTGCCCAACAACACCTGACTGTTCCATCCCCGAGTAACCGGGATCTTCTACATAAGCTAGCTCACTACGTCCCCCAAGTGGTCAATCTGCTGCTCCAGACGAAGTCTGGCTCTCCATTGGACCCTTGTCCCCTGTATATCTTACATCTACTGCCTTACAATATCAGTTCCTTTTTGACACCTCTCATTAGCGCTGTCATTGCTTCTGGGGTCTTTCCTACGCCGTGGAAAACTGCCTGTATTAGGCCTATTCTGAAGAAACCCTCTTTAGACCCTTTAGATGTAAAGCACTATCGGCCAATTTCTTGCCTTCCATTACCTGCCAAAATCCTGGAAAAAGCTGTGAATTTACAACTAACAGAATATCTGGATAGGAACAACCTGTTGGATTCCACACAGCATGGTTTCCGCTCGTCTCACTCTACTGAATCTGCATTGCTCATGGCTACGGAACAGATTCGGAAGGTGATGGATGGGGGAGGCAGAGCCATACTTATTCTGCTCGATTTGACCGCGGCCTTCGACACGGTAAACCACTCGGTGTTGGTGCAGCGGCTGAAGGAAGTGGGTATTGTAGATAAAGCCTTAACCTTACTCACCTCCTTCCTAACATCGCGTGAGCAACAGATTCATTGGAATGGTGTCCAATCAGGATTATTTAAGCTCCCGTGTGGAGTACCGCAGGGCTCTGCGTTGTCTCCCACTCTTTTTAATCTGTATGTCAGACCTCTGGCACAGATTATCACTGAACATGGCTTAATGTTGGTGTTGTATGCTGACGACACTCAACTAGTGGTCTCCATGTTTCAGAATGTAGAACAAACAGCAGAGAGGTTTCGGAACTGTCTTACCGACGTAATGGCGTGGATGACTGGTAACTTCCTGAAGATAAATACTGATAAAACCGAGGTTATAGAGTTTGGCCAACTTCCTTCCATCTGGAGCCAATCCTGGTGGCCCCCTGAGGCAGGATCTTGTCCAGTTCCGGTAATCAGGGCAAGGAACTTGGGAGTGGTACTGGATAAAGATCTAAAGTACGCCTCTCAAGTCAACCAAGTTACTTCAGCCTGCTTCTTTACTATGAAAATCTTACGGAAGATTCTTTTGTGTTCAAAATATTTTATTGAAATTTTATAATGAACAGCAACAACATAGACATACAAAAAAGAGTAATAATAAACTAAAATATCTAATACAATTTGTACAAAATCATTATCAAATTCATTTCAATAGAAAAGAAAATAGTCATATTCTTATAAACTTAAAAGGAGGGGGGGAGGGAAACATCTAATAACAAATTATTGTGTAAGCAATAAACAGAGCTACTATGACATATTGATTAATATAAAAATCGTAAAAAGCAGTACAATACATAAATATACCCTTAAGATGCAAAATAGATATCAACAGGAATCCAAAAAGAGTGATAGGAAATAGGATTATGATTAACCCCAGACAAAGATAACTGAGCACCTCTTCTTGTAAAGATAACCCAAGACCACCAAGCATGAACTGATAACTTAGAAACATCTTTCCAACAAAAGGTAATAGATTTTAACGCAGCAGAAATCAAAAAATCAAAAAGCCTACATTCAAGATTACTAAGAGATTGTGATAATGTAACTGATTTGCAAATTAACATTTTATATGATAAGTCTTCATGTATATTTAACAACTTCTTAATAAAATCCCAAACTTCTGTCCAAAATTTTGAAATTAAAGGACAATCAAAAAGCATATGTCGTAACGAACCAGGATGTAATTTACAATGCCAACAAGTGTCAGATTGAAGGAGTTTAGCCTGGAATAAACGTAATGGAGTCCATAAAGAATTAAATAAAATATAGGAATTGGTTTGATAAAGTGAAACAGGTAACCAACCAGAAATATTTCTAATCCATATAATTTCCCATGAATCATTAGACAATGTAAGTGAAAGTTCATTATTCCAGAAGGTTGCAATCATCGTTATGTTACTTCCTAAAGTGTTAGATAATTTTTTATATAAAATGGAAACACCATTAGCTGTCAACGATATAGTTTGAATATACACGGATAGGTCAGCTGTAACATTAGTCGGAATAGCTTGCGGAAAGGAATCTAAAATTGAATTAATTAAATATTCATATTTAATAAGATCAGATTGAGTTAAACCAAACCTTGTTTGTAGATCCTCAAACGGTATGAAAGTATTGTTGGAATAAATGTCTTTAAGATAAAAAATACCCGCCTTAATCCACGAAAACCAAAATCTAATGTTCCTATTTAATTTAATGATATTGCTATACCATAATGATAATTCAACAGTGTTATACATGGAGTATAGAAAAATGGAATCTAGATCATTAAAAACCATTTTAGTGGATTTGAGAATGATAGATTTATGAAAAAATGATGAGTTGTTAGACATAGTTAACGGAGTTGGTAATGGGAACAGCTTCAAAATAGATTTTTCAATTTGGAGCCAAGAAGGTGGATTATGTAAAGGGGAATGAATAAACCATATGGCACTTTGTTTTAAAATAAAAGCTATGTGATAAAGAAAAAAATCTGGGATACCAAATCCAGCATTACATTTAGACATTTTTAATTTTTTATAACTAATGCGAGGTGATTTGTTATTCCAAAGAAATTTGGAGAGAAGTTTATCAATATCTTTATAAAATTTTAATGGAAACTGAGTAGGAATCATGGAAAGAGTATAAAATATTTTTGGAGCAATATTCATTTTAATAGATTCCATTCTACCCCACCATGAAAGATGCAGTGATGCCCAATTAGACGTTGTATCTTTAATATAATCTAAGACAAAATTACAGTTTAAAGTCATTGTAGATTTTATGGATGAGGAAAATAAAATACCAAGATATTTTAATTTATTCTTTTGCCAGACAATTTCATTCATAGGTATCATATCAGGAGTACAATACATGTTTAAAGGGAAAAATTCAGTTTTATTAGTGTTTAATTTGTAACCAGACACCATAGAATATTTTGTTATAATCTCTAATAAAGAAGGAAATGAGGATAAGGGGTCACTAATAAATAAAAGTACATCATCAGCATACGCTAAAGTTTTAATAATAATCTCATTAATAATAATTCCTTTAATATTATCACATTTTCTTATAGAAGTAAGGAAAGGTTCAATGCCAATTAAAAACAATAGCAGGGAAAGGGGACATCCTTGTCTAGTACCTCTAAAGAGGGAAAAATGATTTGAAACTTGGCCATTAATAAATAGACAAGCAGTAGGAGCACAATATAGAGCTGAAATCATACGAATAAAATTATCGCCAAAGTTAAATGATGATAAAGCATGGAATAAAAATTGCCAATGCAATTTATCAAAGGCTTTTTCAGCATCCAGAGCCATAATTCCTGAAGGAGTAGTTAACGTATGACCCTGTTCAATGACATGTAATAAAGTTCTTGTATTATTTGCAGAGTGTCTATTTTTCATAAAACCAGATTGATCTGAATGTATAATAGAATCTAGTACAGGGGATAATCGTGTGGCTAATATTTTGGCATATAATTTACAATCTTGAAAAATTAAAGAGATAGGGCGATAATTAGATACAAGGGTGGGGTCTTTATCAGGTTTGGGAAGCACGATAATTAAAGCTTCAGTAAAGGATCCTGAAGTAATTCCCGTAGAGCCAAACGTTGTGAAAAGTTGAAATAATAAGGGTAAAAGATGGGATTGAAACTCTTTATAAAACTCCGCCGGGATACCATCAGGACCCGGAGATTTATTTTTTTTAAGAGATTTTATAGCAGCTAAAATTTCATCCTTAGTAATTGGAGAGTCAAGCCCCATTTTATCTGATGGAGAAATTTTAGGTAGACCACATGAAGATAAAAAAGAATCAACTAAAGATTCATTATGAAAATCAGGTTTATCATATAACTTAGAGTAAAAATCCAAAAATTCATTCACAATCTCTTTATGAGATAAAGCAATTTTACCATTGGATCCGTGAATAGAAGTGATTTGAGTTTTATCTTTTTTAATACGCAAGTAATTCGCTAACAATCTTCCAGATCTGTTTGCATTAAAACTAAATTTAGCTTTGGCCTTAGAAATCTGAACGCCAGCTCTTTTACTAAGAATTGTATTAAATTCATATCGAAGCTTTTGCAACTTAATTCTATATTGAGGATCATTAGACGAAATAAGAAGTCGTTCATTTTCCGCTATTTGCTTTTCTAGCTTTTTAATATTGGCATTAAAAATCTTATTTTCGTGAGCCATAATAGAAATAGTAACCCCTCTAATATAAGCTTTAAAAGCATCCCATCTATTAACCATTGAAGTAGAACCTTCAGGGTTAAATTGAAAAAAATCATGAATGGCAGAGAGGAGCTTTGGTTTATTAAGTTCATTGAGAGCTATACCAGAATTCATTCTCCATCTAGGCTGGTTAGTAAAGGTTGAATTTAAATTTAGAATACACGAAACCATAGCATGGTCAGAGACGTCAATGTTGCCAATCTTAGGGGTACTAACACAGTTGATCAGCTGTTTCGAAACTAATATGTAATCGATCCTGGAATGAGAACTATGTGGGTTAGAAAAAAAAGTAAAACATTTTTCTGTAGGGAAGTGTAAACGCCAAATATCAACTAACTTAGTGGTTTGAAGAAATAATTTAAAAGCAAAATAAACCTTAGGGGGGTGGAATTTAGTACGAGATAATCTATCTAATAAAGGATCAGATATGACATTAAAATCACCTGCAACAATTAAAGGTGCATTACCAATTTTTACAACCTCCGTTGAAAGAGTAGACCAAAAAACAGGGTCATCTGCAGTAGGGCCATACACATTTAATAAAAATAAGATAGAATCATGAACTTTAACCTTAACAATTAAATATCTCCCATCCGTATCTGTAATTTTGCTCAAAATTTGGCAATGCGCTTTTTTCGCAAATAATATAGCTACACCATTTTTCTTGCCATTAGCAGGAGAAGAAACAATATTGTCAACCCATTTTTTCTTCATATAGTCTAAAATTGTATCATCTATATGAGTTTCTTGTAAAAAACAAAAATCAGCTTGGCAACTACCCAAATAATCCAAAATGTTTGTACGTTTCACAGGATGGCGTAAACCTTTAACATTCAGTGACACTACTTTAATATTAGCCATGACAAAATAAAAAGAGAGAAGGGTTAAAAAGAAAAAGGTCAGAAAAAGACACAAATGTTAAGAAGAAAGTAGCTCCAGAACACACAAAAGGGAATGGAAGAAATAAAACATAGCAAAAAAGACAAACAAAATACATAAATATGAACATTGAGACGCACACATGCTCTACAAGCATGGCCAGAACCGCTGGAGCCCAAAATAATATGAGTTATATAAATCTGTCAAAGAAGATTATACAGGAAAGAATCAAGTGGTAGGATCCTGAGTGTCCATAGTTTGCTGTAATTGTTGATCCAGAAATTGTCGCAGATCTTCAGGACGCTGAAAGGATTTTGAAAAATTATCTTTCCAAATGCGCATAGTTTTTTTTTTTTTTTTTTTTTTTAAGTTTTTATTGAACAGTAAAAAGGATACAAGCATGGGCCTACAACCACGAAGGCCGGCCGCTAGAATCAAAAAAGGATCAAACAGTGTTGAAGTCATTGACCGGCCCATGGGGCCCAGTCCGTTACAGAAGCTCCGGTTACACATAAGGGAATCAGGATACATACATTTAACATAAATAACAACTAAAAAAAAAAACCAAAAGGCGAGGCGTAATGACATGAAGTGGGCGTCAGACTACAGCAGGGGGACTTCACATCCGACCACCAGATGGCGGTCAAGGGGAAGGAGGACCAAGAGGTCAGGGGGGGTCCACGGGTGAGCCAGGTCTACACTCGGATATTCCAAATACGCAAGGAACCATCACGGGTCAGGGGGACAAGGCAACCTCGGAAGTGTCCACCAGGGGGGGAGCACAGATATTCCCCCGATACTCATTCCATTGCCCCCAGATTCTGCCCCATGCCCCCGGTTTACCACGAGCCACATACACAGTCTTCTCCCTGAACATGCACCAGTCCATGTTCTCCATCCATACAGACACGGTGGGAGGCCGCTGGGAACCCCAAAGCTGCGCTATATCTCTCTTGGCAATCATGTTCCCCAGGGCCGCCCACCGAGTCTGGGCCGCGTTATAATCATTGGGCTCCCACACATTCAGAACACAGCGACGCACCTCCGGCAACAGAGCAACCCCGGTGACTCGTCCCATAACCTCATGCACCCGGCACCAGTATTCCGCCACCTCGCGGCACTCCCATAGGATGTGGAGAAAGGTGGCACTAAGCCCACAGCCCCGCTTACAGAGCCCGTCGTCAGAAAATCCCATCGAACCCAAACGGGGACCCGTCATGTAAACCCGGTGGAGAATCTAAAGCTGAACCAGACGGAGACGGGCCGGGATGGCCACCTCCTTAGGGGACAACAGTGCGGATTGCCAGTCCTCGTCGTCCAACTCCACCCCATCTCCCGTCCATGCCTCCCGAAGACGCACCAAGAGGTCAGCCCGATTATTAATCAGTTTTTTATAAATTAGAGAAATAGTACTGTCGGGCACGTGACCATCGAGTATGCGGTCCTCGAGGGGCGAAGAAGCCGGGACCTTGGTCCCTTCCCCAAAGACAGAGAGCAGGGCATGCCGAACCTGGGCATAACGGAAGAACTCCCTTTCAGTAAGCTCGTATTCGCTCTGGAGCGCCGCGAAGGTTTTAACCGCGCCCTTAACCCATAAGTCTCCCACTCTGCTAATACCGATCGTGTCCCAGTGCTCAAAGCCTTTCGTTGTCCAGAGGCTACCCAATCGGTCGGAGGCGAATAAAGGAGTAGCACACGTTAAACGCTCACTCCAGCCCATGGCTACATTAGCTGCCTTCCAGATCCTTACCGCAATCTTAGTAGGGCCCGTAAGGGTCCTTCCAGCCAAGCAGGAGTAAAGCGCCCTATTATAGTTACCGCCGGGAAGCAGAAATTTATCCATCTCATACGCCGGGTTCAAGCCGGGCGCATACGTGGCATGGTTAATGGCCGATAGTTGGGAGGCCCAATAGTACCTTCGAATGTCGGGAAGCGCGATGCCCCCGTCGTACCAGGGGAGAGTGAGCTTTGCCAGAGCGATACGCGCCCGCCCGTCCCACACCAGTCTCCTCTGCAGGCTCTCCACCTCCCGAAAGTAGGCAACCGGAATGACATCGAAGGAGTTCTGAAGTGCATAAAGGAATCTGGGAAGGGACATCATCTTAAACAGAGCTGCGCGACCAAGCGGGGACAAGGGCAGTTTACACCACCGAGCCGTATCCTCCCTCAAACGCCGAAGTGGAAGCAGGAGGTTCTGCTCATAGCGAACCGCCGGGTCCAACGAAACGTACACCCCCAGGTATTTAAAACCGGACAGAGATAGTTGGATCGGAAGCCGAGGCGGCAAGAGGAGAGGGCCACCAGAGATAGGATACACGCAAGATTTAGACCAGTTAATCGTCAGACCCGAATTTCTCCCAAAGGAAGTAAGGACATCAAAGAGAACATTAAGCGACTGCCGCGGCGAGGTGAGATACAAAAGAATGTCATCCGCATACAACGAGACCCGGTCCTCGAAGCCCGGGGCCCACCGGATCCCTCTGATCGAGGGCTCCCAGCGGAGCCAGGCAGCGAGCGGTTCCAAAGCGAGAGCAAAGAGCAGAGGGGACAACGGGCACCCCTGCCTCGTACCCCTACCGAGAGCGAAAGGCTGAGAGACCCGCCCATTGACGACCACCTGAGCCATTGGTCCAGCGTAAAGAAGCTTCACCCAGCCAAGAAATCCCTCCCCAAAGCCGAATTTGGTCAGGACAGCCCAGAGGAATGGCCACTCGATGGTATCAAAGGCCATCGTGGCATCTAAAGAAACCAGTACGGCTGGTTCGGAGAGGTACTCCGCCCTAGCGAGGGCGCCGTGGAGACGCCGCAGGTTAAGAGCGGTATTACGATGAGGGATGAAGCCGCATTGATCCGGATGGATCAGATCACAGATAACGCTCAGCAAGCGAGTGGCGAGGACTTTAGCCAGTATCTTAGGCTCGGCGTTTAATAGAGAGATAGGCCTGTAGGAGGCACAGCGGTCTCGTGGCTTACCATCCTTGGGGATCATGACTATAGTAGCCAGACGCTGGTCGGCGGGAAGGGAACCCGTTACGAGGGACTCCTGGAACATACGACGGAGGAAAGGCGCGATTTTATCCGGGCGCAATTTATACAACTCAATAGGCAGGCCGTTGGGACCCATAGCCTTGCCAGAGCGGAGGGAGCGAATCGCAGTTGCAATTTCGTCAACAGACAAGGGGGCGTCCAGCTGTTCACGGTCCTCGACGGACAAGCCGGGCAGAGCAATATCCCGCAGCAGAAGGCGAGAGTCTTCCTCATCCCTATCAGTCACCGGGGAGTACACGGCCCGGAGGTGGTCGGCAAAACACTCCACAATCTCACCAGGCTCAGTCACACACGCTCCATCCGAAACCCGAAGCTCCGGGACCACACGGTTCACTCTCTCCTTCCTGTCCAGCCAAGCAATCAATTTACCCGCCTTGTCCCCGGCGTCATACAATCTACCCTGCTGCTCCCTATACATAGTCTTGGCAGCATCTGTAACAAGAGACCTGTATTCAAACTGCTTCAAGCTGAGGGCATGGAGCCCATCCGGAGTGACACCCGCCTCCAAGGCCGACTCCAGCCCCGATATGTCAGTCTCCAGCTTCACCACTGCCTCATTCTTGAGCTTCTTAGCCACCACTATCTGGGAGAGGGCTTGTCCGCGGAGCACGGTTTTAAAAGCTTCCCACAGGGACATTGCGGACGACACCGACCCCTCGTTTTCAAGGAAATATTGGTCAATCGACTTGACCAGGCTGTCGCGAGTCGTGGGGTCTCGCAGGTACCAAGGGTTAATGGGAGCGATCCGCCCTGCAGACCGCGACCCGGTGTCAAAGAGCAGCCACAGCGGGGAATGATCAGAGATACCCCGTGCCAGGTGCCTAACCTCTCGAATCCGGGCAGTCTGGGCCGCGGGCATAAGAAAATAGTCTAATCTGGAAAGACTCCCATGCGCCCCAGAGTGAAAGGTGTACTGACATTGTGCCGGATGCATTAATCTCCAACTATCTACCAGACCAAAGGTCTCCAAGAGTCCGCCGAGCCATGCCTGGGCAGCGGGGAGGGCCCTGGGCGGGTGACGATCCAGGTCACCCGAAACCACCGAATTGAAGTCCCCGCCCATAAGCAAAAGACTGTCCGGAAGTTCAAGCAGCATTCGACCCAAGTCCGAGAAGGTGGAATTCTGGAGGCCCGGGGGAACGTAAACTGAGACCAAGGAAAGTGACTGCCCCTCCCATCTCCCAGTCAAAGCCACATAGCGCCCTCTATCATCCGGGACTATCCTGGTGATCTCTAACGGAAGTGAGGATCGCAGGAGAATGCCCACCCCTCTAGAACCAGTGGTGAAACCAGAATGGGCCACGAGGCGGTATCCCCCCCTGTTCATTGCATGACAAACATTACCAACCAGATGCGTCTCCTGTAAAAACACCACATCAGGAGCCAGACGACGCAAATACTGAAGCACAACACCCCGCTTGATACGGTCCCCCAACCCATTGACGTTCCATGACATCAATCTCAACCCGTCCCCCCCCATCCCCTCCAGTAGATCAAAGGTCCCCCAGCCAATAGCGCAGGACCCGAAACTGGACAAAAATCAGTACCTCGCCCTGAAAACAAAAAACACACATCAAAACAACCCCTCCCACCCCCCAACCCCCCCCAACTCCAACTCCCCCCACCCTGCACCCCTGCGGGCCAAAAAACCACCCCAACTTGCAGTGTGCCTGTCGCCCTACAAACCCCATTCTACGAAAAGACCCCGGAGGAGGAAAGGGACCCGTCCCCGCCCGCCCCCCACACAGGTCATAGTGAGACAAAATGAACAAAAGAAGTAAAACCCAGCCGAACAGTGCAAAATGGCAAAGTCAAGGACCAAAAGTCACTCCAAAGGGGACCCGTCACCTTCGGTACCGGCAGAGGGCCCCGGCCGGTCACCCCTGTCCGGCAGCGAGTCCAGCCAGTCACTCACAGTCGCGGGAGAGTCAAAAAAGACAGTCCGATCCTCGTGTTCCACTCGGAGTTTTGCGGGATAGAGCATAGAGTACTTAAGGCCCAGGTCACGGAGACGACGCTTCACCCCCTGGAAACCCATCCGCTGTTTCTGGACAAGTTGGGTGAAGTCGGGATAAAAGTTAATTGACGAGTTCTCATGACGAACCGGGCCGTGGACCCGTGAGGCCTGCAGAATCGCATCTCGGTCTCTGTAGTGGAAAAGTTTGGCTACAATAGGCCTCTGGGGGGCCCCCGGCCGCGGCCGACCGCCCGGAACTCGATGGGCCCGCTCCACGGCGAAGAACTTGCTTAGGCCAGCGGGGGCCAGCTGTTGGAGGATGAGTTCCTCGACCAGGAGGTCAACCGGGCGGCTGTCGGAGGACTCCGGTACGCCTATGACACGGATGTTATTGCGTCGGGCTCGTCCCTCGAAGTCCTCCAGCCTCCGGGCCATCTGATCGTTGGCCATCTTGATGTCGCCAAGAGTGGTCCGCAGGTCCGACACATCCGCACCGAGGGTGGAAGTCCGCACATCGAGCGCTTGAACCCTCTCGTTGGTTTTAGAGAGATCCGCCCGAATTAATGTGACATCGATAGCCACCGTGTCGATTTTACGGGCCAAGGCCTCGTACTGCGTGGCGATGGTCTCCCTGATGCCGTTAATGGCGCCCATGATGTCCTGCAGGGACAGCTCCGGAGAGACGGACGTGCCACCACCGGCGTCGTCTGGGGGGGCACCGGCCGCTCCAGGGGACCCTCTGCCTTGAGTGTAGCGGTCCATGTTGTTCGCCTGGACCGGTCCCCCGCGGAGGGAAGCCTTAGTCTTACGCCCCTCGGGGCCCCCTTTGCCCCCATGTGGGCCACGCTCACCGATGGGGACCGTCGATCAAGGGTCGAATGGGCACCGGCACCGCAGACGGGCGCCTCACCAGAGTCCGCAGTATAGCGGTGCGAGGGGACCAAAGGCAATGGATACCCTAGTAGCAGGCGGAGACAAAGGCCTCACGCAGAGGCCAAGGAAACACCCAGCCACTCCAAGCGATTCCGCCGTCCAGCCCCTTTGAAGTCCAAAAGTGAAACCGAAAGTGTTGGAGCGGCCCCTGGCACAGCTCTGCAGCCGCTGTTGTTCGATTACGCCCCGGCTCAACAGTTCACCCTCGCACCGGGCACCGCCGTCGGGTGGGTCTCAAAAGTTCAGACCACGATAGATCAGGATTCCCAGGTCCGATTCGATTTCTGAAAGGAGATCCGTGTTCAGCCAGCCTTCATCTTCCAGCTTCCGTAAACCATATCAGGATAAAATCAGGATAAATTCCGAGGAGCAGCGAGGGTCCGGGGAGACCTGTGCTCACGCGACCATCTTGGATGCGCGCTAGGCTCCTCCTCCCAAATGCGCATAGTTGAAGGGTCAAAAAGGCCATATTGGTATCCAAGGCTTCTTAATTGTGGGCGAAGATCAGTAAATCCCTTACGTATTGCAACAGTTTCCTTGGCAAAATCTTGATGAATAAAGATTTTGTGACCATTGACCATCAATGTAGGAATTTCTCTAGCTGCTTTTCTGATCATAACCAAATGATGGTGACGAAGAACTTTAAATATCATTTGTCTAGGCTTGGTATGCTGAGGATTGCGACGCAAAGGAATTCTATGAGCCTTATCAATTTCAAATTTTTCTGGAAAAGTATAGTCGACAGTTAGTTCCCTCAACCTCTTCTGGTAAATTAAATATGCGAAGGTTGTATTGTCTATTGCGATTTTCCAAGTCCAAAAGATGTGAGCACAGAGGTGATATTTTCGCCACAAGTGGAGTAAAAGCGTCGACTTTAACTTTATTGTCCTGTATTTTAATTGAGTTGTCTGAGATTTTCATCGACATACTCGCCATTTCTTTTCGTACATTTTTTATTTCAGTCGCAATAGTTTCTGTATTAGCACGAAGAGCCTGAATTTCCTCCAAAATTAAAGAAAGCAAAGGTTCAGATGACTCCACCACTTTTGATTTTATTGGAGGCGGTGAAATCTGCTGTTTCCTTTTATTGTTGAGAGGATTTTTATTATCCATTTCTGAGAAAAAAAAAATAATAATGAAATTTGAATAAAAATGAACAGTTTATGAGTAAAAAGAGCAAAAAGATGCAAAGCAATCCTCAAAAATACTGGTGCAGCAGCTAAACTGGACTAGGGGTGTGGCTAGGCACAAGCCAGGCCCTTTCCTGAAGTATGCTCCGCCCCCCTGACAGACTAACCAGGCAGAAACCCAGTGCAGAGCCCGGAGCAGGAACCAGGGAGCCAGAAACACCACTTCCCACAACCAGATAGGCTTGAAATCGCTTCCCAGTACAGGTAAGCGTATTAACACCGCAGCGACCTCTTTTTAAATAAAATTTTGACAGATTTTCGTCGTAATATGCTCAAAAACGGGCGGAGGAGCTCACCGGGTGGCGGCCATCTTGAATTCACGCGCTCGCACGTCTCCTTACGGAAGATTCTACCTTTTATCCCGTTGTCTCTCCGTAAAACGGTGGTGGGAGCCCATGTCCTTTCAAAAGTGGACTATTGTAATGCGCTCTATCTCGGGATAGGAAAGGGACAGATGAAATAACTCCAATCCCTCCAGAACGCGGCAGCCCGATTACTTTACGACCTTCCCAAATATCATCTGACCTCAGCAGCAATTAAACAGCTGCACTGGCTTCCAGTTGGCCAGAGGGTAAAATTTAAACCTCTGTGTCTGGTGCATAAGGCAATTTGTGGGGGCGGAGCCTTGGACATTCAACTGATGTTTCCCATGTACTGACCTGTTCGTACCCTCAGATCTGCCAATGCAGGGCTGGTCTGTGTCCCCAGAATTAAAAGAGCTAGATGGGGTGGAGCTGGCTTTTCATATCAAGCCTCCAATCTATGGAACTCTCTTCCGGAGGCTGTCAGGCTCGAACCTAACAGGCTTCTCTTTAGGAAAAAGATAAAGACCTTCCTTTTTCCAAGACCCTAGTACTTCGCGCTGTGTGTTTGGTCCTCTCAGTGCCAAGACGCCACGGCATAAGCGCGCTTTATAAATGTTTCAGTCAGTCAGTCAGTTTCCACGGTTACTGGCCAAATAGTACATGATTACAGCTATCTAGCCAGCAGCCCATATCGTATATGATTTTTGCTATTTAGTCAATGGCTACATCAATAGTGAATCTTCTTGGTTGTATGAACATCCGCCAGCCAATTAGGCATAATCTCTATCAACTCGCTAGCTGGGTAAATAGTGAAGTTTCTTTGCTACTAGCACGGCCGCTGGGCAAAAGGTACATAATCTCTGCTATCCAGTTGGCATCTGGGTGAAAAGTGAAGTTTCTTCGCTGTTTGCAAGGCTGCCAGTAAAATATTACATAATCTCTACTATTTAGCCAGTAGCCGTGTAAATAGCAGAAGAAATTCACTGTTTGTAAATGTGCAGATATTTATATAGCGCAAATCACCAACTGGTCTCTAAGCGCTTGCTTAGGGAACCTGTCCTGGTATTCCCCTGTGAGATAACCCAGCAGGGAATCCACAAGGTGAAAGCCAGGCATCCCACCGCAAGGGGCCATTGTGGAGATTAAGCAAGCTATTGCCCAGAGTCGCAGAGTGTGAACCCATGAACTGAGTATGCACTGGAGCGAGAATTATCGAGTCCATGGACAATTTATGCACTCAAGACCCAGCCGAGCCGGGAATTGAACTCTGGTCCCGGGCTCACCTCTGCTTCCAGGTCTGCCTACTCTAACCAGTGAGCCACACTTCTCCAGACATACGAGTACATAGCCTCTACCTATCAGTAAAACGCTTTGGTGTTCATGGACTCCTGCTTCACAATCTATCAGGAAAATGATGCCTGATTTAAAAATATACAATTATTACACTTGACATGTGCTTCATTAATTCAGAGCATGCAATAACAAGCATTGGCAAAAAAAATAGGTCTTAGCTGTTAAACCAATTAAGTTAAAAAAAAAAAAAAAATAAGTTACCCTCGGTTTTTCACCACACATTGCTTACAGTATTACTGCCGCCACCGTTTTATGATAACGGACCCTTTCTGGAACCTAGCTGCAAGATTTCTGTTAGAAATGGTCAAGTACAAAATATATGTAAAAGAAACAGAGTAAGAACAAATGTCGATTTTCTTGCTTAATCAGGTCAAAATGTCAGCCTTTCAAAAACCTGGTGCACTAGGTGATGAACACATTCTTCTGTAACCTCTCCCAATCATGTTCAGCTTGAATTAGGATTAATAGATGTGGCCTAATGGCCAGAGCCCCAGTTTTGGGAAGTGAGAAACCCTGTTTGAGTCCAACGATCAGCTCAATATTCTGTGGCTCTTGCCAAGTCACCTGACTTTCCCATGCCTAAAGAAAAAAACACACACAAAAGTGAGCTTGACCTTGTGTAGGGTACTTTCTTACTTATGTAAAGGCCTCTAATGCCCTGGGGCCACATTTGCGTAAATAATAACTACCAAATAATTACCCACAGAGGTTAAGGAGGATACTAGAACAAAGGAATTGAAACTGCATTTTGACTACTAAGGGAGGAACAGGATTATTAAATATTTGGTACAATCATTAGAATGCGGGGAACAAAAAAGGCCATCTTCTTAGCCTACCACTTACTCTCACTCACACTTTTCATCTTACCCACATTCAACATCCCTCTTTATGGAATCCCACAATGAGTTCAGCGCTCATGAAAATGCTGTGTAAAGCAAACCTGCATGTACAAATAGATCTCTTGTATGTTCAATGCTCTTTTTTAACTTTCCTACTCCAACGCAGGAGCAGAATCTAAGATAAATGAAGTATGATAGATTTGTTTTGTTTTGTTTTTATAGGTACATGACATAAGTTACCTCTAATCACAAAACCAACATACCACTGAGTGGCAGATCTGGAAACAGGGAAAATGATGTCTGGTTCTGGCAAGACCAGGTTAAAGAACCTTTCTGTTTAGGATATTTTCACTTTGTATGCACAATTACAAGCTAACACCGCAAGAGCTCTCAAGACACCCACAACGCTCCATTTTAAAGCCATGCAAATATATAAATAGCTCTGCGGATTCTGTAGAGTAAAATGTTGTTGGTGTGGAGAAACCTGTTTTTTCATAACAAAAAAGCAATCACCTTGAAGAAAATACATTTTAAAGTTTTCAAATTAAATGCACACTCATTACATTTTCCTGTGGTTTGGGCATAAAGTGGTCTTAACTCATTCTGTATGTCTGACGCGTGTGAGCTGTCAAACGCAACTGTGCTCATGTGCGTCAGACAGCTACTGCATGTCCGAGCACATGGCACAGGAAATCCCTCTGGTGCAGGTACCAGAGGGATTCCCTTTATTCCAAAACAGCCTCATTAGCTGGAGAATAGCTTCCCCAGCTCCTGAGAATCTACCCTTTCCAATGGCACCCCCTTTTCTAGTGGATCCCAGGTTGGGAATTGCCACAGGTGGGCGATCTCCAAGCAGGGATCTACCCAGTAGATACCAGGGATGGGGAGAGGCCCCTAGGGCATGGGCTTTTGCTTCCTCCCAATGTTTCTGGCAATGTTCAGTCTTTCTGCCTCACCTGGGGGTATATTGGGGCAATAGCCCCTGATCTGCCCCCCCTGGGCAGACAGAAAGCCCACAAATATGCCTGTGACTATTATTTTTTATAGCACAGAGGTGGGGGCTGCCCAGAATGGGAATACTAATGCCATCACACCCCCCCAAAAAATAATTGCCAGTCTTTCTGCACCCCCTGGGAGTCAGAAAGCCCACAAGTCACCAGGGATTATGTTTTTGTTTTATACGTAGGGGTGGGGGCTGCCAAAAATGGGCATGCCCATGCCCCTACACCCAAAAAAGATTTGCCATAGTCTTTCTGCCTCCCGGGGGGGGGGGGGAGCAGAAAGTCTACTAGGCACCAGTGATTTTGTTTTTTTATATGTAGGGGTTGGGGCCACCCAGAATGGGTATGCCAATGCCCCTACCCCCAAAACAATTGTCACAGTCCTTCTGCCCCACCCCGGGAGGCAAATGTGTGCAATAACTCCTGATCTGCCACCCAGCAGAAAGCCCAATAGGCACCAGAGATTATGGGCTTTTTTATACGTAGGGACTGCCCAGAATAGGCATGTCAATGCCCCCACCGCCCCCAAAAATTGGGCAAGTCTTTCTACCACCCCGGGAGGGAGATCGGGGCAATAGCCCATGATCTCCCCCCGGGGGGGCAAAAAGGCCACTAGATGCCAGGGATTTTGGTTTTATTTATTCCTAGGTGTGGGGCCTTTGCAGGAGGAGCACGCCAATGACCCTACCCCAAAACACAAATGGGATCTTCCTGCCCCCCGGATGGCAGATAGGGGTTATTATCCCAACTCTGCAACTCTGCCCCCCACCCCCCCGGAGGTAGAAAGCCCACTAGACAATAAAGATATATATTTTATTTTTATAAAGGACGGGTAGAGGCTGCCCATAATGGGCTTGGTCATTCCCCCACTCCACATAAATGAGGACCAAAGTCTTTCTGCCTCCCCTGGGGGTAGGTGAGGCAATAGCCCCAGAGACTGGAGGGACAGAATGTCCACTAGGCTCCAGGGACTATTTTTGTTTATTAGTGTTTATTAGTGTAGTGCTAGGGCTGCCCAGAATGGTCATGCCAATGTCCCCAGCCCTCCAAAAAATGGCTACAGTCTTTCTGCACCCCTTGGGGGCATATCAGGGCAATAGCCCCTGCCCCCCCCCCCCCCCCAGCCTAGCTGTGGATTTTGGACCCTAGATCTACCAGCACCAAAGGAAATCTAGCAAACTTGTAAAAATGTTAAACCGGACACGCAGGGGAATCCAGGATGGGGTGACTTGTGTGACTCTCACCAGGTTTTGTTTTCCAGAATCCCTTGCAAACCACAAACATTTGTAAAAAAAAAAAACGCGGAGGCCCCCCTTTGTGATTGATAGGGGACACCTGCGTTTTGGTCCCAGGCCATCTAGGAAAACCTACCGAACCCAGACATTTCTGAAACCTAGACACCTGGGGGAGTCCACGGAGGTGTGACTTGTGTGGAACTCCCAACGTTTTCTTACCCAGAATACTCTGCAAACCTCAAATGTAGCTAAAACAAAATCACATTTTCCTCACATTTCTGCCTGGGATTACCACGCCGGCACATTCTTAGAGGATCTACACAAATGACCCCTTTCTCAATTCCAAATTGTATCTACTTTGCCTAAACATATAGTTTTCTGGGATCCATTATTGCTTTCACACCCATTTCTACCACTAACTGGAAGGGAGCTTGAAAGCACAAAGTTTGGGAACAATAGGCTGTGTCCCAGTAAAATGCAAAAACTGTGTAGAAAATTGTGGTTTTCTGACAAAGGTCTGCCAGTTCTGGAAAGCTGGGAAGATGGTGATTTTACCCCCACTAATTTTAGCCCCACAAATGTTAGCCCCACAAATACTGCTGTTGAAGCCACTTGCAAGGAAACAAATCAGTCGCTTTCTTCTGCAGCACATTTTTCCATAAAAAAAACAAAATGTATCTGTATGTTGGCAACTTTCTCGGTCCCCTCAAAGGAATCCACATATCCTGGGTACCTTTAGAATCCTCAGGATGTTAGAAGAAAAAGACACAAATTTGGCATGGATACCTTATGTGGACAAAAAGTTACCGGGGCTTAAGCGTGAACTAACCCAAATAGCCCGAAAAGGCTTAGCACCGAGGAAAAGGCCAAGCAGTTAAGGGGTTAAATTAAACCTTTTTCTCCACCAATAGCCAATGAAGGACAGCTGTATGTATCTCTTTCAGAAAGCACTTATGTGCATAATGGCAGCTGCTCACACTGCAAATAGTAAAGTTGCTTAAAGGTCCTGCCATATTCTAGCTGTTCCCATAGTCAATAAAAGAACGTCTGATGAGTTAAATGCACTCACTTTGAGAATGAAATAGGGAAGTGCTAGGATTTTACCTCTTATTTTTAGGTAGAGAAGGCATCTTCTCACCACTTCACTAATCTGGTGGGCAATAACGTTTATAATTCAGAATTAAAACCTGGATTGTCCTTCTTTTCTGAGATGGTGCAAACACTTCCCAGATTTTAATTTCTCAGTCTTATACTCATGACTGCCAGTTAGCAGGTGGGAAATGAGGAAATCAAAGGATGCTAAATTGTATTCAGCACAGTTCGGCAGTCATCAGCAACCATGACCTCAAAAGATCAAATTATGTTTTCAAAGGGTGAAGCAGACATTAAACAAAAGTAGAGTAGTAGCACAGAACTATGGGGCAGATTTATGAAGCCCTTGCGCCTCATTTACGCCGCCGTTGCGTCACTTTTGTGACGCAGCAGCGGCGCAAATCCTGCGCCATGGTGCGGGGTATTTATAACGTGACGCATCTGGGAGATGCGTCACGTTGTAAAGCCCTGCGCCACATGTAGGCGTTCCAGGGCAGGTGGGGGCGTTCCGGCGCAGGAACGCCTCCTAAATGTGGCTGAGTGAAATCTACAAGATTTCACTCAGTCACTTTTGAGCCCATGCTGCGTCAAAACCCTGCGCCTGCTTGAAGCAGGCGTAAGGATTGACGCAGCATTGTGCAGATAGGGCACCCCCGAGCCTTGCTGGAGCTGCGTCGCGCTTGCGACACAACTCCAGCAATGCGCCACTTTTACGGCACAGATGCGCGACGCATCTGTGCCGTTTTTGCCCCATGGTGCGCCGCATTATAAATGCGGCGCATCCATGATGGCGGAGCTGGGGCGCAAAATAACTGGCGCATCCCTGCTGATATGCAGGGATGTGCCAGTTATTATAAATATGCCCCTATATATATATATATAGACAATCCAGGAGAATTATATGTAGAAAATGATTGAGGCAAAATCCAGGGGTGAGTACTGTTCAATGTCTCTGTGAATTCCAAGTCATCACGTAGAGAAAACAACCTGTTTCCCATGCTACAATCAAGGTGAAATCGAAATCCACAGAGATACAAAGGACCCCCCTCAAATCAGCAAGTGGCGATTCCAACACAATTTCCAAATCAGGGCCGGGGAAATGCAAGATTGGCAGGGGTCTAGGGTGCCCTGCTTCTCTATGTAGCCCTTAACTGTGTGTGGGTGCTAATTTTAGCCACCAGGGGAATATGACAGGGTGAAATGCACAAGGTGTGGGACCTTAACTAGAGTTAAAACACCCACCACCTCCTTTAAAGCAGAAGCACAAACAGTTGTCAGGGAGTGATTGCTTTTTCCAATAATCGGATTGTAGAATTTATTTATTTATTTAGAACTGCCATTTTAATCTTTCTAGCACTAGCAGCACACAAGATAATAACTTGTTCTCATTGCGTTGTATTTTAAGGAAATGCTTTCCAGCTGTTGTGAGAGAGAGACAAAGTGTAAGAGACTAGGAATGACGTAGAGCTCCAGTCATGCTCCGTGGTTGAGTCTGCATTCGGGGTGACAAGGGCACACAGCAAGATGGCAGATGAACAAACGGGCTGCAAAACTCTCAGCCCTATAAATGAGTATCTAAAATACTGCGTCACTGGCTCTGGGGAAGGAGAGAGAGCCTTACAGACATTATTTATTCAACCGGATTTCAGCCTTTATTGCGTCCAGAACGGCGGCCACTATAGTGCGATACGCTGCAGTACCAGGGGGCATATTAACAAGCCAGGCGATAAAATTATCGCCGCTTTAGCGGCAGAAAACTGCCGCTAAAACGTCGATAATGGGCTTGATAATATGCTCTATGGAATTCCAATTGACGCACAGGTTAGACGTCCTTCACATCTAACATGGGTTTCAATTGGAATTCCGTAGAGCATATTATCAAGCCCATTATCGCCGTTTTAGCGGCAGTTTTCTGCCGCTAAAGCGGCGATAATTTTATCGCCTGGCTTGTTAATATGCCCCTAAGTAGGGGGCAAGATGCTTTGCATCGGAGCTCCCAGCTCCATCTTTCATAAAACCACCCCTCCCGATTTACACATTGGATTGTGCACGGCAGGTGACCCCTATGTGCCTCAGCACTCATCTGCATCTGCATCTATCGCTAAACCACCATGAGTCATCAAGAAGCGGTTTTGATACCCCCTCTATTTCCTTGCACCAGGAAGGGAATATGAGTGGTGAACATTTCAAAATACTCATCGCAACAGAAGGAGACGGATGCCGGACATTAGTCACACCTGAATAGGGTAAGACATTTTCATTCAAAAGCATTTCTGGATATAGCCCTTTTAAGGCTACTTGCTAGCCATGCCTAGGTCCATCTATACTGTCAATAGTTGGAAATCTCAAAAGGGCAGCCAAGGGGGTCCTCTGATCTTCTTGTGGGTAGATGGCAGAGGATACTGAAGTAGCAGAGTCAGCCAAGCACAAGGTCAGAAAAAAAGCATTGCCATTGTGTACAAGGAGGTACATTCTGGCATGGTGTTATAAGTATTATATGTTAACACCTACAGTTGTGGGCTGAGGAAAAAGCAGCCTGAGGGGGTTCATTAGGATCCCTCACAGTGGAGGGGATTTTGAGGGTGCTGCAAAAGCTGTCTATGTAGCATAGATGTAACTTGAGGCCTTCTTGTGATCCTCCAGCACCTCCCTTTCAGCCCCAAAGTTTCGAAGAAACACTATATAGTCATTCCTTGCGAACCCAATGAAATAACCCTCACAAGACATATCAATGAGAACGCGGGCACCAGGCCAAACTCTAAATGACAGCAAGAACTGTAATCATCCTGCATCTATCCAAATGTATAGTGCTTGGACTCCTAGGGCTGTATTACACAAAGTGCCCCAGGGGTGCAGTGGGCGTTTGCGCCCACTTTGCACGCCCTCAGGGCACTTTGGTATTACAGAAGGGGCTGCAGATGCTTGTGCATCCCCTTCTGTAGTACCAATAGCGCTGATGCACATAAAGTGTCAGTGCTATCTTCAGGAATCCCTTTGCCTCTGCACCCACGCCATATTACAGACGCGGGAGCAGAGGCAAAGAAGCTCTCAGGAGGCACACTGACAGTGCGCCACCTAAAAGGTTGCACATTGTCAGTGCGACCCCTGAGAGCAGCCCTCTGGAGGGGGGAAAGTGGGCCCTATGGACCCCCCAAACATCCCCTTGCAGGTGGGTGCAGTTCCTGACTGCACCCGCCTGCAAGGGGATCTCTAATTCCCCTTCAAAGTGCGGGCGGGTTGCCGTCTGCACTGTGAAAACATTGAGGCTTCAAAGCAGCCGTACCATTTTTCACGGAAATACAGTGCATTTTCATTGTTTGAGGTGGGTGCACCTTTTAAAAGGTGAGCCTGGCGCAAACAATTAAAATGCTCCTTTGGTGTAAAACGAACTCTGGTGAAGCAACAGCAAAACATCTCTCTAGAAAAGCCACCGCAGGAGATGCCTCAACAGAAGGTAATAGTATTAGACTACCATATGAGCTTTGAGGGAGGCTCTGACGACACAGAACTCTCTCATTTTACCTAGACAGAACTGTCCCCTGTCTTGCCCGCTCGTGGAAATGGAAGACGTGTTCTTGCCCCAGGAAATTCTAATGCTGCATTCTAATCTGGAAAACCCCCTCCCCACGACTCAGCTAGATAATCCACTCTCTTCCAAAGGTAAACCAACACATCCCTTGTTTTCGGCCATTTGTTCTGAGGGACTACAAAAAGAGAGAGGGACTGTGGACCTAGCTCAAGGACAGGTGGGACGTCAGAGTGTGGATTTAGAGGCTACTGTCAATCCTTCTAATAAGTTAATTCCTCTGATAGCATCTGATAACCTTCTTTAGGAAATCAGGAACCTCATAGAAGACTCCCCGAGTGTACCAATATCAGGGGAGAGTAACATTGCAAGCTTTGTCAGCACGCCTAATGCAGAATTCACCAATTGAAGCAATGCTAAATCAGAATCTAGGGGAACTTATAGAAATGAAAATCTCACAAAAGGAAGCTCACAGAAAGATCAATTCTCTACTGGGGCAGATCAATGCTAGCATTCAATTGCTTATCTCTTGCATGTTCCAGGTGGAGCAAAGGGTTACGGACCTGGAGGATTCAAGGAATAAACATGACACCACTACTTCTGAAATCCAAGCAAAATTGGTGAAACTCCAACTGAAGCTAGAGGACCCCAAAAACAGATCTCGTTCCTCGAATTTACAATTCGTAGGAATTCCTGAGGGCTGCAAAGCATGGCAGACAGTCACCAAGCTAATTTCAGACCTAATCAACAAGCACGTGTGCCCTGAGAAGGTAAAACAAGGCACAGATTCGATGGAGCAGAACATTTTAGACTATATTAACCTTACAAAATGTAATTTGTCAATAACCTGAAGATAGCTAATTAAAAACAAACTGTAAGAAAAAGTGTAATTCTTAAATGTGTAAAACATACATGCAGCTTTTTAGTCAGCAGACAGCTCCCATTTTCATTGTGCTTACATGACTAGGCCTCATATTTTTTTCTCTCTCTTCTCATTACCTCTAACAAAATAATGCCATTTAGAACTGCTGATTTATTTCAGTATTTGACTGAAGAAAGTGCCATTGTCAGAAAATGTATCTCTTTTGTTTCCCACAACATATGAGTTTATCAAATTAAGTCACCTGTTATATGCTATAATAAATAACGTGTAGAATTAAGGCTTTTTAAAGAAAACATTTCTCATGATCTAACCAGGAAATTACAACTAGAAAATGTTTCATTTATTGGACCAGTCTATTTACCAATGGGATGTTTAACAACTAACAGAATAGACTTACTAAGGGTTCTTTTGAGGAAATCCTTCAAATGTGTAAAGCTTTATCAGCTCCAGATAATTTTATGTCAACTCACATGCTTTCTGTGGGAACCAAGATGATCAATGAAGGACCATTGGAAGACCCATCTCCATCGGCTGGAAATTACTTAAGCACCTGTTATTGCAATATACGTTTTGTGCTTTTCTATATAGTACGTGTTCCTAGCTAGAGAGATAACGCATTCTATGCACGCCTACCCAGTCTTGCCCCTTACCACTCTGTTGCTTGAATTACTATGAGCTACTACTAACGGTGATGTTCCTGATTTCCTTACCCTTTGCAAGGAGACTTTCTTCCTTATGCTAGATCATAGCTACCGCTGTAATTAATTTCCTTTTAACTTGGACTAGTGGGTGCTACTTCAACTGTTGAGGGACTCACTCTCTTGTAACTATAAACTTTATGCTCTGAACCCTTGCTATTTTCCAAAAGGAACTCTATTTGGGTTTCATGTTAGGTCCTTCAGATTGAGATAGGAAAGTATTCCTTTATGGGATACGCTGTTATTTTCTATACAGCATCCAAACAAATCTTTCTTGATCTTTCTGTAACTGGAAATATCTGACTAATCTGAATAGAAGATAAAAATGATTACAAATCTCCTAAGGAGCAATAACACTATAAAAATGTTACCTAGCCTCTCATCGTTGACTGAACTCTAAACTGCTGTAGAGAGACCTTAACAGACATTTCAGATAGCCCCACCAAACTGTAGACTCAACACCGACAACGATACCTCCAAGTGTTACTGCTTCAATTGTGGCTGTTCCGGTACAAATACTAAAAACTGTAGCTGCACAGACAATACCTAGAAAAATTGTGGCTGTCCCAATTAATTCTGTCCCAACTCAAGAAACTCAAAGAACTGTAGAAGGAATAACTATGTCAGGGTTTGTACCAAAATCTCAGAATTTGCCGATTATTGTATAGAAATCGCCCAATATAGTTCAAGCACTGAGATATGGGGAAGAATTGTCTTTGCAACACCAATAGCCCAGGGGGAAACAAATATATTTGAAGATGGGATTTTTCTACCATGGTTCGAGGAAGCAGCTGGTATTAAAAAGTCATAGGGTACGGTAATACAATTTAACCCAGACCCCTAAAAAAGAGACCACTTAATATTTCAAAGTTAAAAATTGAAGTTGAAATAATTATTAGGGGAAGTTTAGGTCCTGAGCATTTGAACCAATATCAGGAAATAATTTACATGAGTAAAGAAATTGCAAGATGTGCATCAACTACACCTGATAGACTGACTTGATTTGGCTCAAAGAACTGAAATTGCTCTTTCAAAAAGTTTTCCATTGCAGAAATGTTTCAGGGTACAGATGGATGATGAAGCAATTGAGACAATGCGTTCTTCAAGAATGCAATGACACATTACAGAATTAGTGAAATGCACTCTTAAATGGGTGATTTTGAGAGATTAGAAAACAAGAGGTCAAGGAAACATGAGAAGAAAAAGAAACCACCGCACCTATTTGGGTAAAATAATAAACAAAATGATGGAAAAGTTTCAGCTTATCCATTGAGAGAAATAGCAGGAGAAGTGTATGTTTATGTACCATGGAGCAGAGGTGATCTTGCAGCATTTAAGAACCATTTTCCAGAATTGAGAGGCAAGCCTGTACAGAGATACAAACAAGTTGACGAAAAAGTTAAAATTTCAAAGTTATTGTGGAATGATGTGAAAATGTTCTTTGACACTGCAATGCCAATTGATTTGTGGGCCAATGAAAGGTTGTTGTGCAAAGATCAAGGGCCTCATGTAGGTAGCGAAATACCGGTCGGTAACGGCCGATTTTCGGTAAATATGCCGTTACCGACCGGTATTCAGACAAGTGAGATGTAGGAGTCCAAAAACCACTTTTCGGTAAATATGAGGCGGTAAATACCGATTCATAGTTACCGAATTCTAAAATACCGATTCATATTTACCGAATACATTATTAACGAATCGGTAAATATGAAGTGGTAAATATGAAGTGGTAAAAATTTAAAATGACATGTAGGAGCAGTCGGTAATTAAGAAATCCAGGAAAATCGGTAAATAAGAGTCGGTAATTAACACGGATGGAAAGCAGGTGGTAACCATCAACAATGCACATAAGCAATCCCAAAATGCAACAGCGTGGACAACATGGCCGCCATGTACGTCATTGCAAGGCGCCTACGTCTACAGGCAGCAGGACTGAGGGTGTGGCGACGGGAGGAACAAATCTACAGACAGCGCATCACACTATTCCAGCTGACTGATGCAGAGATACATGAGAGGTACAGGCTACACCCCGAAACCATCATGGACCTGATAAGGGACCTGCACCCACTCCTGGACCAGCCAACAAGAAGGGCGCACGCCATACCACCACATGTGCAGGTGCTCTGCAGCCTACATCTACTGGCATCCGGCAGTTATCAGGTGGTGACAGCTGCGGTGGGTGGTGTATCCCAGAGTTGCCTGTCCCGTTTCTTCAGGAAGTTCCTGGATGCCATGATGCAGAGAATGCACCACTACATAAGCTTCCCAAACACACAGGCTGCACTGCAGAAAACAAAAACAGACTTTTATCACATGGCACAGTTCCCCCATGTCATCGGCTGTATTGATGGTACACACATCCCAATCTGTCCACCAGCTGACACAGAGCACATCTACAGGAACAGGAAGTCCACCCACTCCATCAATGTGCAGGTGATCTGTGATGCAGGGAACATCATCACAGATATTGTTGCAAAGTTTCCTGGGAGCACCCACGACTCTTACATCTTCCAGAATAGTGGGATCTACACACGACTGAGAGCCGGAGAATTCGGAGAGGGATACCTGCTGGGTAAGTAACAGTGACGCCCCTTGAAACCTGCAAATCAGAGTGTATAGAGGCATGTAACTGATGGTTCCCTTTTACTCATCCAGGCGACAGTGCATATGCATGCCGTTCATTCATCCTCACTCCCTACCTACACCCAGCAACCCAGAGTGAGAGACGATACAACGTGGCCCACAAATCTACACGCAATGTGGTGGAGCGCACGTTTGGACTACTGAAGAGCAGGTTCCGCTGCCTCCACAAGAGCGGAGGCGCACGCCAGTACAAACCCATCACCTGCTGCAAGATAATTGCCACTTGTGCAATGCTGCACAACCTTGCCACGAAAAAAGGTACAGATGTGGAACTAACATATTTTGAGGACAACGAGGATGAGTCAGGCCAGCCAGAGGGCAGCGCAGCTAGAGTGCCAACTGCAATCGATGGGAGAGAGAGACGGGCAGAGATCACATGCAACTATTTCTGAGTAAGTGAGGGGACACAGCGAGTTGTGAGAAGTCATGACGTAGTTTAATGTGGCACCACGCCATGAACACATGAACAGGCCAATCTGGCAATATGCCATCTATACAATGAGTATGTCCAGGGTTACGTCACCCAATGGCAAGTGGATAAGCAGGGCCACATCAATGTTTGCGCATACGCGCTGCAGTGGTGGATTGCACGGCCTGTGCATCCTCACTAGAGCCAACCCCAAGCCGCCTGCTGCTCCTGCGTGCTTCGGGGACGGGGGGTGTGATGCTGCTGCTGGTGTCGATGCTCTCCGCAGCATCCCCTGCAGCAGTTGTCGACGCCTGACTAGTCAATAGCACCCCTAGTGCACTTGTCACCTGCACCATCCCCCGAGACAGGTCGCTGCAGCACTGTGTTAGGCCCTCCTGCATCGTCACAGAGCGCCGGCAAAGTAGGGAAGTCGCAGTTGCCAGACGGTTGAGTGCCCTGCTGGTAGTGTCCCTTCTCTGGCGTTCCCGGCGCCGTGCTTCGATGTCAGCATCTAATTTGCTGCACAACTGCTGGATTGACTGGGACATGTCCCGAATGCCCGCAGCCATGCCGCCAATGTTTGTGTCCATGTTGACTAAGCTTGTCTTCATCACCCGCATGTGCCTCTGGACTGACATAACTGCCTTTGATTGCAGGCGCTGTTGCTTCAACATTTGGCCCTCGAGCCCCAAGAAGACACCATGGCCGTCAGTGGGTGCTGGTGGACTCTGGACACGCGACCTGCGGCGCCCTCTTGCTCCCGTCTGTGCTGCCTGTGAGGTGTGGGGCACAGTGGGATGGCTCCCTTCCTGGGGCCCGGTGCGGTCTTCTGGGCCCATGCTGTCGTCTGACGAGGTGTCTAAGGCTCGTAGCCTGGCTGCTGGACGCCTCCTCATTCTCACACCTGCAAGCGGAGATGTGGCCGGTGAATCGAACATGAGTGGCGATGCTGGCTCTGGTGGTGGTGATGCTGGCTCTCGGTGAGGTGATGCTGGCTCTGTGTGCGGCGAGGCTGGCTGCGTAGGTGGTGCGGCTGCAAGTGGGCCTGCTCCCTGGTCTGAACTCGTGCTGGCTAGAGGTGATTTTTGTGGCCGGTGTGCCGTCTCCCCTGCAGCATGCCCTGTACTGCATGATGTCACATCTGTGGACAGAAAAACAACATTGGCTCAGTGTCCCCGAAGGGCTGCATTGCAAGCGTCACAATAAATCATTTCACATTCCAATCTGTCCTCTGTCTCCTTGTGCCTCGAGTGCGTGACATGCCTTGTTGCCCTGTGACATTTACGTCATGGTTAGTGTTGCCCTGACTACATCTCCCGGAATGCATTGCCTGTCTGCACTGACACGTGTGGACTGCAGTGTGATTCTCGTTTCACGATGGGGGATGTGGGATAGGGGTAGGGGCGGCTACATTGCTGTGCTTTCGTCTTACCTTGCTGTGTTGCGGCTCTGGCAGAGCTGTCGGCGTCCCCAAGACCCACGACGCTCTCTTGCTCGAGTGTGGCCGCCACCAGCTCCTCCAGTTCGGTGAGGGCAGGTGCCCTGTTGGTTCCACCTCCGGTCTGGCTGGCCTCCTTCTGGATGTCGCCCATCTTCCTCTTGGTCACAATCCTCAGGTCATACCAGCGCTTTTTGAGGACCTCAATGTCCCTGTGGGTCACTCCCACAGCATTGACCTGCACCTGGATGGCCAGCCATATGTTGCGCTTTTCGGCCTCAGGCACTTGCAGGGATTGCCTCCCAAACAGCTTCTGGTGCTGCTTCACCACCTCCTCCACCAGCACCTGGAGTTCCTTGGGGCTGAATTTGAGCTTCCTCCTCCTTTCCCCTCCGTCTTTCTGTGTTCTCTGGCTGGACATGCTGTTCGTTTCCCGCTCGCACATGCAACTGCTCCCTGCCTCTCCTCTGCACTCCAAGCCTCTCCAGGGTCGGCTAATTATGTACACCTGCCTGGGTGTGGCCACTTCGGCTAATTGTGTACACCTGCCTGGGTGTGGGCAGTTCCTGGTTGGGTGGGCTGTCGTTGCACAGGATTAGCTGTTTCGTCAAGTCATGTGATGTTATTTACCGAATCCGTACGTACCGATTCGGTATTTTCCGATTCGGTAGATACCACCTCGGTATTTTCCGATTCGGTAGATACCACCTCGGTATTTTCCGATTCGGTAGATACCACCTCGGTATTTTCCGAATCGGTAATTATCACCTCGGTATTTACCGAATCGGTGAATTCCGATTCGTATTTACCGAATGTTACCGAATCGGTAACTGTTACTGAATTTTTACCTACATATAACTTACCGATTCTAATTTACCGATTCGGTACGGCTCGGTATTTAAGAACCGGTAAAATTTATTTACCTACATGAGGCCCCAAGTGAGGAGCCAACGAGAGATCCACTAATGCACCATCTTCTGTAGTTATAGAGAAAAATTAAGCAGTGATTACTTTCCTGAAAGGTAAAGTTTCTCCAAAAGATCATGATTGGTTAAAGATTGAATCAATCTCACAAGAACCTAAAGAATCAATGCAGGATTTAAATGAGCAATTTCTCCAGGAGTTTTAACAACACAGTGGGAGAGAATATCCTGATGGCAGTGGCATGGGATTCTTTGTGTTTCAGTTTGTTATTGGAATAAGGATCTCTGGTCATATACAGCAAAGTGTGGTTTATTGGCAGAGACAGTAATTGGTCCATATTTCATCTGTTTTACGGTAAGCCACAGACACATATAATCTTGTTTTCACCTGTCATGAATTAATTCATTTCACTATGGTGATAAGGATATCATAGCCTTCTAAGGTATTTCTGCACTCTGCATTTCATGGATGATGTGGCAGATTCTCTTCAGGGGTCATTCTCTATGGTGAAGGTATACTTCTGCTTTCTTCATTAGGGGGTCGATTCCGATCCTGTATTTTCTTTTTCCGTACGACTCGTATCCGTAATTATTTCCGTACGAATCGTACAAGTCCCGTCCGACCTGTGAAGTACGATTCGTACGAGAAAAATACATACGGATCGGCCCGATCCATACGAATCAGGTCGGGAAAAGTTGTACGAGATGGACCCGGACACTTTTCCATATGAATCGTAAAAATACAGTCCGACCGTACAAGTACGATCCGGACCGGCTTTCTGATTTACGAATCGTACGGAAAACGTCCCGTACACGGGGAATTACTTTACCCGCTACAAAGCGAACTTTGTACGACTCGTATACTGGGAAAAGTTGTTCCCGGGGTGCAAGTCGTACAGGGGTACGAGTCGTACAGGCCCCCCCATGCATATGTACGCACCTTACAACAACAGCGCGTATGTACGCACCGTACATACGCAATGTTGGGGTACGCACCGTACATACACAACGCATGCGTAAGCGTGTGAAACACACCGTACCCCCGCATTCATTGCATGTGTACGCCTCGTATCACTATTGTACTGGTGCCATACGGGTACATGTGAAACGCACCGTACTCCCGCATTCATTGCGTGTGTATGCCTCCTTTACGACTGTTTTTGGCTCCCATTAGAAAAGAGCCGTATGGAGTGCCGTAGGGACGAATCGTACTTACTGGGCCAGAAACCGCTGCTTAAATACGTCAGGACGTCACGTACAGGCTGTTCCGGATCCGAATCGTTGTTTTTTTTTTACAAGTACGGTCTTTTGTACGATTCATACGGAAAGAGGCTTTCTGTACGAATCGTACTTCCTAGGTTGTAAGGAAAGTTTACCGGGTACGAGTCGTACGGAGAAAACGCTCCGTACAACGATTCGTAAAGCCTTTTTCCAGGATTGGAATCGGCCCCTAGGTGTCTATTTTGTTTTCTGTTTAGTAACCTCACTACATATTTTCGTTTCTCTTTAATTATGGAGTTAGAAAGGTGTTTTAAAATTTGTTTTAGGCATTAATTGTATCTCATCTCAGTGTACACTACTTTATTTCCATGCATAGGAATTAGTGTGGATTTCTTGAGAAAGGTGTCTTGCACGCCGAAACGCACGTGGAAGATCTATCACTCAGCCACTGGATGAAATTACGGTTCATTAGAAACATTGGATGTGTCATACTCTGATTGACTTTAGTATTATATAAAAACCATTTATCCTTCGTTATGTTGAGTCAATATGCACATGTTTGTTTTTTGTATTTCTTTGTTGTTGTGTTTATCTTGTGATGACTTTTGTAATATGGTTTAGTACCTTATACATGTGGAACTACTTTTTACAATCAGATTAAATGAATTTATACCAACACAATAAAATGAAGTTTTAATGGAATCTTGTGTACACTGAGTCTTCTACATCATATATATGTTAGATTAGGTCTTAATAATTAATATTGCTTAGACAAATTGTTACCTAGGGATTTTTTTTCCATTGCAGTTTACAACCAGTGATATCTGTAGAATTATTTCCAGTAATGACAGTTGAAGAATTAAACTCTGATTTGAAAGAAACAGTGAACCCAAAAGTATGGGATTTTACAAGGAAAGATATCAGATTAATGGAAGGTGCAAAACTAGTCCGAGTCCCATTAAACATAGATGCTGTGTTTCCAAGAGCACCATCATACAATTTGACACCAGAGACAGTTGCAGGAATAATACCCATAATTGAAGAGATAATGAGCAAAGGATTTTTGAGGGAATTGACTGGAAGTCCATGTAACTCTCTGATCATGGGGTTACAGAAAGCCAAAGAGAAGTACAGAACAGTGCAGGACCATAGCATAATTGTTGTCCTTTGGTACTGAATCCAGCCACCATACTTTTTCAAATTATTTGTACGGAAGAGAGGTTTACTGTTATTTATTTTTTTTTAAATTCTTTTTATTGAAGACAAACAATAAATGATACAGATTGACAGGCATTATGTCATTTCAATTTTGGGCTTTGGTGACGTTTCAGTACTTTCTCTACAATCATTAGGTCGAGAACAAGTTGGTAGGTCCCACCCACTCACATATCTGCATCTTCCAAGGAGGTGCAGTCTGGTAACCTGGGCGGAGCACAGATATCCCCTCTGTAGGCATTCCACTTACCCCACATTTGTATCCACTTTTTGGGACATCCCCTGGAGACATATACTGTTTTCTCTCGGAACATGCACCAGTCCATATCCTCCACCCATTCCATAACTGTTGGCCTTTCCTGTGCTCCCCACTTTTTTTTAATGTTTCTTTTTGCCACTATTCCCCCTAGGGTCACCCATATCTTCTCCTTAGATCCTATGTCAGTCGGTTCGCAAATATTTAAAAGGCACAACTTTGGATTCAGTTCTAGGTGCGTTCCCAGTACATCCTCCATGCATTTGAAAACTGCCTCCCAATATGTCACTATCAGTGGGCATTCCCATAGTATGTGTAGGAACGTACCCTCTTGACAGCAATTTTGTCTACAGCTAACGTCCTCTTTATAGCCCATCATAACTAATGTGTGCCCTGTATAGTATATTCTATGCAGCACTTTCAATTACACTAACTTCAACTTCGACAAGATCGCAACCTCTCTGGGTAACGCTAAGGCCTCACGCCACTCCTCTTCATCCAACTCCTGCAACCCTTGTTCCCATTTTGTCCGGAGCTGTTGAAGTGGATCCGGGGAGTAATTAATCAGTTTGGAATAGGTCAAACAGATCGCCCAGCGCTGCAGGTACCTGTCCAAGAGTCGGTCTTCAAGAGGCGAGGCCTCTAGAAAACAATCCCTCCTTGGCCAGTGCTGTTTTTAATGCATGTCGCCCCTGTAGATATCTGAATCTCTCACTCTCCGTGAGCTCATACTCTTGTTGTAGCATCTCGAAGGTTGCTACCTTTCCCTTTTTCCAAAGATCTCCTACCCGGGATATCCCAATGGTGTCCCACTCTGCAAAACCTTTAGATTTCCAAAGTGATCCAAGCTGCCCTGCATCCCATAGTGGGGTAGCTAGTCTTACTGTTTTTGCCCATCTCATACTCTTCTGTGCCACGTGCCATATCTGTACTGCATGGCACGTAGGTCCTGTCTGCCCCATCTTTGATGGGTTAGAATATAAGGCTCTTATGTAGTTACTGCCTGGGTATGGCCACCTGTCCATCGCATATCCCGGATCTTCATGAGGCTTATATACCCAATGATTAATGAAGGATAATTGTGACGCCCAATAATATTTTTTAATGTTAGGTACCCCAATACCCCCATCATACCAGTGCTGCACCAGTTTCGCAATTGCAATACGGGGCGGGCTGTTACTCTAGAGCAGCATCCTCTGCGCGGTCTCCACAGCCTTGAAATAGGCTGCTGGTACCATATTTGGTGTGTTGTGGAGGATATACAAGAAACGGGGCAGTGACATCATTTTGAATAAAGCCGCTCTACCCAGTAGGGAGAGCGGCAATGCCTTCCAGTGTTTTACATCACGGAACAGGTTGGCAGTGTAGAATAACTTAGGATCCTTGGTGATGTACATCCCCAAATATTTGAAGCCATCTTCAGCAATCGCCACTGGGCAATCCTTGGGGAGGGAGGGAGAGTCTCCATGTAGTACGAACACCACTGACTTAGACCCGTATATTGCGTACCCTGAGTAGGTGCCGAACTTTGTGAAGATATTAAGGGCCCGATGCAGTGATCTCGTTGGCGAGGCCAGGTACAGTAAAATGTCTGCATAGAGGGAAATGCGATCCTCCCATCCCTCCGCCCTTCGCAGCCCTCGGATTACTGGATCCTTACAGATCCAACCAGACAAAGGCTCCAACGTTGGTGCAGATAGCAACGGGGAGAAGGGACAACCTTGCCGCGTCCCTCTATGAAGTTGAAAAACAGTAGATTTTTTATTATTGACCACGACTTGGGCAAGCTGTTCTGAGTATAGAAGCTGTAGCCAGCCCATGTATCTGGGACCGAAGCCCATTCTCTGCAATACAGCAAACAAGTACGGCCATTCTATAGTGTCAAAAGCCATGGTGGGGTCAAGCGACCACCACCGCATCCTCCCTCAGTGTATCCACCCTCCCCATGACCCCATTTAGTCATCTCAGGTTCAATGTGTATTTTTGGCTGGCATAAAGCCGGACTGGTCCGGATGGACCAATCCGGAAATCACACGCACCTATCTGGTTGCCAAAAGCTTAGCCAGTATTTTAACTTCTGTATTTAGCAGGGAGATAGGTCTGTAGGAAGAGCATTTACACCTGGGTTTCTCTTCCTTATGGATGACCACCAACGTGGCCAGTCTCTGATCCTACGGGAGATATCCCTTCTCTAAACTCTCCTCATACAGAGACTTGAGGTAAGTGGCAATCCTGTCTGGATTCAGCTTGTATAATTCAATGGGAAGCCTATTAGGCCCATTGCTTTTCCCGACTGGAGAGTGGGGATAGCTTGGGCTATTTCTTCGTGTGTGAGGTCGCTGTCTGGCAAGACTTTGTTTTCCTCTGCTAATTGTGGTAGTTGCATGTCTGATAACAATTCTGACACTTCACTGTCCTGCCTCGTGGACTTTGACATATATAACTTTTCATAATATGATGCAAACTCGTTAGCGATTTCACGAGGATTTCTAAGGATGTCACCTGTACTCCCTTCCAGTTCCACCACCAGATGACTCGCCATTTCCTTCTCATCAAGCCAAGCCAACAGTTTGCCAGCTTTATTCCCCAGTTCTTAAATACGTCCCAGTTTATACCTGTCCAGCGTTTTAGCGATTTCACTCGCCTCATCCTTGTATTCGCCTTGCTTAAGTTTAAGAGTATGTGCGGGCTCCAGTCCCCCCCACTAATGATCTCACTCTCAATTTGCATTATCTCCTGTTCTAAACTGCATAGTCGAGTTTTCCTGTCCCTTCTAGCCCCCGCCACTTGCGACACGTCCCCCGTATTACTGTCTTGAAGGCCTCTCAGAGGGTACCCGCCAAGTCTACCGTCCCTTCATTCTCTTTAAAATAATAATCAATTTCTTTGGTGACTTTTTGCTTGATTACTGGAGTGCGCAGGTGCCACGTGTTTATGGGGACTACACGTGTATTGCTACTGTCTCTCTCCACAAACTGTACCCATATTGGGGAGTGATCAGATATGTCTCTGGCTAGGTGGTTGATCTGTTGAATATATCAGGCCTGATCAGGAGGAGTGAGAATGTAATCAATGCGAGCAAAACTAATATGGACCCCAAGTAAAAGGTGTAATTTATTGCATTAGGATGATGTATTCTCCGAGTATCCACTAGTCCCATGGCATCCAGGAAGTGAGAGAATCCCGCCTGTGTAGTGTTAAGTGCTCTGTGAGGGTGGCGATCCAAGCTACCCAAAACTACCACGTTAACGTCCCCCCCATGACCAACTTTCCTGTTGAGAGTGCCAGCAGCACCTTTCCCAAGTCTCTCAAGGCCACCTGTTGGAGGCCTGGTGGTAGGTACACCGACAGTATGTTTAATGTCTCTCCCGCCCATGTCCCAAACACTGCTGCATATCTCCCCAAATTGTCTGTCTACACCTGCTCAATACTCATGGGAAAGGAATTCCTCTTCAATATACCAACCCCACGTGACCCCGCGGTAAAACCCAGAATGTGCCACTAGTCGGTACCCCATATGTCCCAGGGCTTTGCACATGTTGCCTATCAGGTGCATTTCCTGAAGAAGTACTAGGTCTGGTGACTGCCTCTTGATAATTTGCAACACAACTCCTTTCTTCAATTTGTCCCGCAACCCATTTACATTCCATGCCAATAGTTTGAAATGTGTCTCATAACCAGTCCCCATGTGTATCTTGATCACAGTTCACAAGAAAGCGTATATATATAAATCCTCTCGCTGTTCTGGACCACTTTAAAAAAAAGACAAGGGGCAAGTTGACCGTCCCATTTAACCTCTAGTTGTAAGTCCAGTGTGACCAGTATCAGCCCTATGAAATCACACAATTTGATGGCTGAATCTGCCATAATGGAACCCAGCAATAACATATAACCCCATAGACCCCTCATCCTGCTTCCCTGCACTCTGGGCTTCCAACTACCCAGGACTTCAACTATGCAGAGTGCCTGTCGCCCTACGCAAACTAACTAAAGGTGGATTGAGGAGGGGTAGGCCTCAGGACAGCTCCACGGGTTCCGCCCCCAGCACAAGTCTATAACAGTGTTCATATATGTACCATGCTAGCACCAAAAAAGTCACTCCTCCTTCACCTGGCCTCCGTGACCACAGCGTCTCCAAAGTCCCTCGGTCTCAGCTGTGCATTCCATCTCCTTCAGTCTCCGTCTGTTTCTTGCGGTCTTCCCTGGTGCAAGGGTTTAACCATGTCCAACCGACCTTTCAATATGAACCTTCGCAGGCCGCCAACCATCCAGCCAAACCGCCGCCAATTCTGGTGTGTCAAAGAACCAAGGCTTACCATCTTTCTCGACCCTCAGCCTCGCTGGGAATATCATGGAATATTTAAGACCCCTGTCTTGTAACTGTCTCTTGAGCTCCAGAAAAATCGCCTTTTTTTCTGCACCGCTTTGGCAAAGTCTGGGTAGAATGTAATCTCGCTGTTTTCATATAGTATCGGTGGTGCCATGCGGGCGGTCTGCAGAATATTGTCACGGTCCCTAAAATTCAACAATTTGGCCAACAGAGGCCTAGGCAGAGCGTCTGGTTTTGGCCTGCCTCCGGGAGCTCTGTGCACTCTTTTAACAGTGAAAAAGTTTGATAGTGTCTTTGGCTTGAGATAGTCACAAATCAATGACTCCACAAATAGATCATCCGTCCGCCCCTCCGCATTCTCGGGGACCCCAGGAATTCGCACATTATTCCGCCAAGATTGACCTTCATAATCATCTAGAAGCCTTTCCATCCTCTGACTAGCATCTTGAAGCTCTTTGATTTCCTTCGGTATCTGTTTACGCTTGCCACTTTATTCCACCTTGACATCCTCCACCTTCTTTACTTTTTCGCTAATGTTCTGTATATCTCCTCTCATCAGCGTCATTTCGGTTGTGATTGGATCCATTCTCGATTCCAGCGATGTGCGGGTTCCAACCAGCACTTCCATGATATCATTCAGGGACGGATAGCCGTTCTTTTCACCTCAGGCACTCCATCCCCTTCTTGTCCCGGGTCTTCTGGCTCAGGCCGCTTCTGGTTTCGCATACTTATCACGTTTAGTTTTGAGGGATCCTCTCACCCCTTTACTTCCAGACATCGCGTCAAATGCTGTGTTGGCCGTAGTCTGGCGGCGTTGGTCCAGGATTCCTTTCGCCGTGGCGTTATTATGGCACTGTGCTGTGTAGCCCTGCCAGTTGTCTTCGACTAGTGCATCATGTACTTGAAGTTAGTGTGGCCTTGGTCTATATGCGCTGCCACGTTTCTCCAAACCTCGTCAGGCCAGGGACCCCACCCCTGCAAAGCGGTCAACAGTAGGCCTGGGCGGTAAATTTCGTTCCGCTCGCGGAATTTGCGATATTTTGAAATTTTTGCGTTCCGCTGAGAGCACGAAAATGTCAAAACTTTTGCATTCTGCCGCGAAACGGAAGTATTTTTCTTGTTCGCGCTTTAAAAATGTGTTCTCACGCACGCGGTCCCTGCGTTCGCCGACGTCAGCAAGATGGCAGCGCCCATTAGCGACCGCATGGGCAAGTTGTAGATATATTTCCCCACGAGCACGCAAAAACACATCGCGAAGGGTGGGAAAAGCAATCTCCGCATCTTCGCAAAATTTCTGCGTGCTCGCGGAGATTTTGCGCAATTTCGCAATAATTTGCAAAAATCAATTTCGCAAATTCCGCCCACCCTTAGTCAACAGCCGGAGCACGATTGGGGTGAACCTATCCAAATAGTGAGTGGTCCAGTGCGGGGCAAGCGCTATACCCTCTTTCTTGCGAGGTTACAGTGCCGCCCTCTCACTGCTGTGCCTTGATCAGAGGGAGGCACTCATCATCGGCTCGATACCACCCTGAATCCTGTGTGCTCCCCTGATGATGTTTTGGCTCCGGCAGCAGTGTGTGGAGCTAGCGCGGCCCTGACTGCTCCACTGTGGCTCCTGTCACCCAATCACACAGCAAGGTCATTACATATGCTGCTCCATGTTACCACAGAGGGGACCAGTCTTTCAAGGTATCGGGGGGGCCTTCCCATTCCCGGAATGCCGGCGTTTGCGCTAACGTTTCTTCACCCGTATGTATTCCCGCACCAATGGAGGAATTGGGGGCAGGGGGGAAGAGGGTCCTCCGGGTAATAAATGCTGATCCTGAACTTGTTGCGCTCGTCTCTCCCCCTCGCCCCTTCATCTGCCCGCAGCGATCGGCCACCGAGTGGGAACCTCCCCATACCTGTGGCAATTATAGCAGCTTCCCCACAGCCATCTTCTCCGTTTAGGGGGTGCCCCCCCTCACTTCCGAGTGGCGGTATTCAGAATGGCCTGTCTGCAAGGCCGCCGCACCATGCCAATGCATCTCTCCTTCCGGTCGGCTACACTTGAAATCGAGGCCGGTGTTCCACAGCTGCTTTAGGCCACACTCCTCAGAGCATGGTGTAGACCAGTTTCTGTGCTCGTTCTTCATCACGTTCGCCTCCCGATGGTGGCAGAAAGCTTCAGCATACCAATTCTGTTACTGTTGCGGATTAGTGACGGATTGATTCAGGGCAAAAGCCCGAGGCGTCCCAGAGCCCTAAGGCAGTGCGGCTATCTCTCTTGGCGTCAAAGCCACGCCCCCCTGGTTTACTGTAATTGATCTTTGTCAGGATTATTTCTCAATGCCATTATATGAGGATAGACAAGAATACTGTCGAAAATAAGTTCAATATCTGGGACACCAAATTGAAAAAGGAGATAGGAAGGTATCACCAGAGAGAGTGGAAGCAATTCTTCAGAGGAATCTACCTCGACCTAAAAGTCAAGTCAGGTTGTTTTTTGTGTTTTTGAGAATGGTTGGCTACTGTAGACAGTGGATACCAAACTTTTCCTAACAGCTAAGCATTTACTGAAGCTGACACACAATGGTGAACCCCTGACTGAGCCCGACCATGTTATTTTTGTGGATGGCTAATGTTTAAGAGGTAACAATGGCACCTTAAGAGCAGCATATACTGTGTGCACGACAAATTATGTTGTGAAAGCTTTATGGCTTCAAGGGGTTACCTCACCACAAATTGCAGAAATGATTGCCCTTACTATAGCATGCAGTCTAGTCGTTCAAATGGGAGTCACTATTGCCATGGGAAACAGAGATGAGGGTACAAGAAAGTGTTTCAGAAGCAGAGCAACAAGGTTGGATCAGAGCAGTTTTTGAGAAAAATACAAATGACATCCAAATGTCAGCTGATGGGAGTCCAATATTACATGATAGTTTGTTGTATCCAATGACACAATACTTTCACATATCCATTTCATCATATTATGAAGGAGTTTCGCCCCACCGAGGGCTTCCTCAAGGCACAATTGTATCGTAGCTCACACTATGTAAGTGAGTATTCAGTAGTCATTATCTCCAGTCGATAATTATCAGAAATTCAGACAGCTTCAAATTTTCATCTGTTATCAATGTAATTATCAAATCATCTCTATGTTAGACTCCATGTGTCCCTTAGATTCATTATCAATCAAGTCGTGGAGCCATGATACGTTTCACCAAATTGTGTCTCGCAGCGTTCCAATATTAAAAAATCCAGCGTTTTTGAATGACCTAAGGCTACTACTTTGGAAACTCCTTCATAATATGATGAAATGGATATGAATAAGTGTAAACATACACATAGGATTATAGTGACTTGCATATGGTGTCCTTCTGTGTCTTTTGTTTGATAAGTTTGTTCTGGTACAAGGATAATTTTTCAAATTCTCTTTGCATATCCAGATGTTATGTTATGTTATGTTATGTTAGCAGTTTTGTAAAGCGCAACAGCTGCCCTGGCAACGGGGCGTCCCGGCGCTAGAACCATCGTAACCAACTGGGAGAAAAAAGAAGGGAGAGAACCTACATGGAGGGGAAGAGAAGAGTTTTGATAGCTTTGCGGAAAGCCAGTAGGTTGTCAATACAGCGGATGTGGAGGGGGAGGGAGTTCCATAATTTGGCCCCTAGCAATCTGAAGGAGCGTCCTCCTATGCGACAGTACTTCGTGTGGGGGACCAGTACTAGGTGTTGCCCTTTGGAGCGGAGGTTGCGTTGGGGATTGTGGGGCGTTAGCAACGGGCGAAGGAGCTCTGGTCCCTCAGCACTCAGAATTTTATAGGCAAAGATAAGGGCCTTAAAATGGATACGGGCTTCTACCGGTAGCCAGTGTAGTCTTTGGATGGTGGCTCTCGCGGAGCACCTTCTCGGCAGACCTACTATAGCCCTGGCGGCGGAATTCTGAATTCGTTGGAATCTCTTGATCTCCGCTTTGTTAGCTCCTAATAGCAGGACACTCGCGTAGTCCAGCCTGGATAAGATGGTCGATTGTACGATGAGTTGTCTCGTTTTGGAATCGAAGAAGCCTAAGATGGGATGAAGGCTTCTCAGTAGTCCAATGCAGGTCGCGGCAACTTTTTTAGTGTGAGCCTGGAAGCTGAGTGTCGAGTTCAGCCAGACTCCCAGGTTTTTTGCCAGATTTTTAGGCGGGGGGGCTGGGCCCAATGAGTGGGGCCACCAAAGGTTGCTCCAGATGTTGGAATTTTTGCCCATGAGCAACACCTCAGTTTTACCTCCATTAAGTTGAAGGCAATTGGCTGTCATCCAGTTGGCGACGGCGGTCAGTCCATCCCTGAATCTAGTGGCATCGGGAGAGGGAGCCTCATTAAGGCTGATGACCAGCTGTGTGTCGTCGGCGTACGATACCATTATGAGGTCCCATTTTTTAGCAACTTCCGCCAGAGGTTGCATGTAAAGATTAAAAAGGGATGGACTGAGGGCAGAGCCCTGCGGGACTCCCTGGCCTATATCGTGGGGTTGGGAACTGAAGGGGGGGGCCGATACCTGGAAGGATCTGTTCGTGAGAAACGAACGGAACCATTCTAGTGCTGAGTCTATGATCCCTGCGTTTCCTAGTCGTTTGAGTAGAATGGCATGGGAGACCGTATCAAAGGCCGCGCTGAGATCTAGCAGTATCAGCGCGGCGCTTTTGCCGGTGTCCATGATTTTCCGTAGGTGTTCTGTGGAGGTAAGGAGAGCGGACTCCGTGCTGTGACCCGGTCTGAACCCATGTTGGGAGGGATCCAGGATGTTATTCTTCGCCATATGGTCATTAAGCACTTTGTTCGCGTGGGCCTCCGCTAATTTCGCCACCCAAGGTAACAGTGAGACCGGCCGGTAGTTCTCCGGCTTGGAGGGGTCTAGAGTGGGCTTCTTTATAATGGGTGTAACCCAGACCTGCTTCCAGCAGATGGGTACCGTTGCCGTTGCGAAGGAGAGATTAAGGAGTAAGGTCAGAGGTGGAAGAAAGAATTCCAGGGCTCCCTGAAAGTAAGCTGGCTTCATGGGATCTGCGGGGGCGCCGGATTTTACCTTTTTGCATATTGTAGTTATTTCCTCACGCGAGATGGCTGGGAGGCAGGAGAGCTTAGAGCCCTCATAGGTGACGTTGGGAGAGTTCAAGTCCTCTGGCAGGTCGTGAGTGAAGGAATCGTAAATCTTCTTCACTTTTTCAGTGAAGAAGGTGGCTAGATCTTCACATTGCTGAGTGGAAGTGATGTGAGAGGCCGGCTTGTCTCCATGTTGCATTTTTTGGACGATTTTAAAGATTGTTTTCGTGGGGTTGGGGCTTGTTTTAATCTCGTTGGCGAAAAAGGCTGCGCGAGCCAAGCGAATGGCTTTGTGATATGCTTTAAGCAGGACCAGGTATGCGTTTTTTTCCTCCCGCTTGTAGTCCTTCCTCCAGTGACGTTCTGCTTTTTTACATGTTTTCCTCAATGTTTTCAGGTTCTCATCATACCAAGGGTTGGAGGGGGTGTTACGACCTTTGGTCCGCTTGGCCGGTATTGCAGCATCCAGTCCCTTGGTGAGCCAGTCCTGGAAGGCCACACACGACGTTTCAATGTTGTTGATGCCCTCCAGGTTAAGCTCACCTAGGCTGTCAGCAAGGTTAAGATGTTGGAGTTTATGCCAGGGCCGTTTTAGGCACGCGGTGGGTGCCTTTGTTTCGGGAGGGGAACTACTCGGGATAGAGAACGTGACCAGCGAGTGGTCAGTCCAGGCCATAGGTTTGGGATCCTCGGCTGTGGCTGCTGGGATATTAGTAAACACAGGGTCGAGAAGATGACCAGCTATATGGGTGGGAGTTAGAACAAGAGGGGTCAGCTGCAAGGCTGCTAAGTCCGTTAAGAAGTTGCGGATATTAGCATCACCGGTGTCGTCAAGGTGGAGATTAAGATCTCCTAGGATAGTAAAATTGGCCGAGCTCGTGATCAATGCAAGGGATGTCTCAAGGAGCTCTTCTATGAATTTCAAAGAAGGTCCCGGGGGTCTATCAATCAATCAATCAAAGGCATTTATAAAGCGCACTACTCACCCGGAGGGTCTCAAGGCGCTGGGGGGGGGGGGTCCGCTACTGCTCGAACAGCCAGGTCTTGAGCTTCTTCCTGAAGGAGAGGTGGTCTTGGGTCAGGCGTAGTTCGGTGGGGAGGGCGTTCCAAGTCTTGGCGGCCAGGTGGGAGAAGGATCTACCTCCTGTAGTCGCTCTGTGGATGCGGGGGACGGCTGCGAGGGCGAGACTGGTCGAGCGGAGGTGGCGTTTGGGAGCGTAGAAGTTGAGGCGGCTGTTGAGGTAGGTCGGGCCTTGGTTGTGTAGGGCTTTGTGTGCGTGGGTGAGGAGCCGGAAGGTGATTCTTTTGTTGATCGGGAGCCAGTGCAGGTCTCTCAGGTGTCTGGAGATGTGAGTTCGTCTGGGGACGTCGAGGATGAGTCTCGCCGAGGCGTTCTGGATCCGCTGGAGTCTCTTCTGGAGCTTGGCGGTGGTACCGGCGTAGAGGGCGTTGCCGTAGTCCAGTCGACTGGTGACGAGGGCCTGGGTGACTGTTTTCCTGGTCTCGGTGGGGATCCACCGGAAGATCTTACGTAGCATGCGCAGGATGTTGAAACAGGACGAGGAGACGGCGTTGACTTGTCTGGTCATGGAGAGGGAGGAGTCCAGGATGAAGCCCAGGTTGCGTGCGTGGTCTGTCGGTTTGGGTGCGTTGCCCAGGGCAGGGGGCCACCAGGAGTCATCCCAGGCGGAGGGTGAGGAGCCCAGGATGAGGACTTCCGTCTTGTCTGTGTTCAGTTTCAGGCGGCTGGTCGTCATCCACTCGGCCAATGTTTTTCATCCCTTCGTGTAGGTTGGCTCTGGCGGTGGCGGGGTCGTTGGTCAGGGAGAGGATCAGCTGGGTGTCATCGGCGTAGGAGATGATGTTCAGGTTGTGTTGGTGTGCGATGGCCGCAAGGGGGCTCATGTAGACATTGAAGAGGGTGGGGCTGAGCGAGGAGCCCTGAGGGACGCCGCAGGTGACTTCCGTGGCTTCTGATCTGAACGGGGGCAGGCGGACTCTCTGTGTCCTTCCGGTGAGGAAGGAGATGATCCATTCCAGTGCCTTCTCCTTGATCCCGACGTTGCTGAGGCGCTGCACTAGGGTGCGGTGGCAGACAGTGTCGAATGCCGCGGAGAGGTCCAGGAGGATGAGGGCCGCTGTTTCTCCGTTGTCCAACAGGGTTCGGATGTCGTCTGTGGCAGCGATGAGGGCGGTCTCGGTGCTGTGGTTGGCCCGGAAGCCTGACTGGGAAGGGTCGAGGGAACCAGTCGTCTCGAGGAAGGCTGCCAGTTGCTTGTTGATGGTCTTCTCGATGACTTTGGCTGGAAACGGGAGGAGCGAGATGGGGCGGTAGTTCTTGAGTTCGGTGGGGTCCGCCGTTGGTTTCTTTAGTAGAGCGCTGAGTTCGGCGTGCTTCCAGCTCTCAGGGAAGGTGGCGGTGTTGAGGGAGGTGTTGATGATGTCCCGCAGGTGGGGTGCGATGACAGCGTCGGCCTTGTTGAAGATGTGGTGAGGGCAGGGGTCGGTTGGGGAACCGGAGTGGATGGAGTTCATCGTGCTGATGGTGTCTTCGAGGTTGATCGGTGTCCAGGCGTTGAGGGTGGTGGTGGGGGGCGTTGGTTTGGTCGTGGGGAGCGTTGGTTGTGTTCTGAAGCTGTTGTGTATGTCAGCGATCTTGTTGTGGAAGTAGGAGGCGAGGGAGTTGCAGAGGTCTTGCGATGGGGTGATGTCGTTGGTTCCGGCGTTGGGGTTGGAGAGCTCTCTGACGATGTTGAAAAGTTCCTTGCTGTTGTGTGCGTTGTTGTCCAACCGGTCCTTGAATGCTGTTTTCTTGGTGGCGTGGATCAGTTGATGGTGCCTTCGGGTGGCGAGCTTGAGGGTAGTCATGTTGTCCGGCGTTGGGTCTCTTCTCCATGCTTTCTCGAGGGCTCGGCAGTTCTTCTTGGAGCTCTTGAGTTCGTCGGTGAACCAAGGGGCCTTCTTGCTTCCGGGTCTGCTGGGTGGGGTCCTCAGAGGGGCGAGCTCGTCCGCGCAGGTGGAGATCCATTTCGTGAGGTTGTCGGCGGCTTGGCTGGGGTTCGGTGAGCTGGCGGGAGGGTGCTGGCTCAGGGATGTGGTGAGTTGTTCGGCTGTGATCTTGTTCCAGCTTCTTCGTGCGGCCTGTTGCTGGTGGTGGTGGACCGTGGTTCTTTTGAAGGTGAAGTGGATGCAGCTGTGGTCCGTCCAGTGGAGTCCAGTGGCGTGGCTGAAGGAGATGTCTTTGCTGGACGAGAAGATGGCGTCGAGTGTGTGTCCGGCGAGGTGGGTGGGGGTGGTCACCAGCTGCTTGAGTCCGAGGGTGGCGAAGTTGTCAAGCAGGGTGGTGGTGTTGCGGTCGTTGTTGTTCTCCAGGTGGAAGTTGATGTCCCCGAGGAGGATGTAGTCGGCCGAGGGGAGGGCGTGCGGGCTGATGAAGTCGGCGATGTCTTCGCTGAATTGAGTGCGTGGTCCCGGGGGTCGGTAGATCAGGGTGCCTCTGAGGGTGGTCTTGGGGTCGGTGTGGATCTGGAAGTGCAGGTGTTCGGCGGATGTCAGGGTGTTGTCGGCGTTGGTCGAGATACGGATGGTGTCTCTGTGGATGATGGCGATGCCTCCTCCAGTCTGGTTGTCGCGGTCTCTCCGGATGATCTTGTAGCCCTCTGGGACGGCGATGGCGATGTCGGGCGCTGAGGAGTCGTTCATCCAGGTTTCCGTGAGGAAGGCAACGTCAGGAGCTGTGGTGTCGAGGAGGTTCCAGAGTTGAACGGCGTGTCTGTGGACGGAGCGGGTGTTGAGCAGGATGCACTTGAGGTGGTTGCTGCTGGTGTTCGGCTTGGCGGGTGCTGGTGCGGGGCAGGTCCGGATGCAGGTGAACTTGCAGGTGAGGCAGCTGAAGGGTCCGTGGGTGCGTCTCGGAGTGGCTCGGTAGCACCCGGGGGTTCGGCCGGTGTTGAGTGCGTTGAGGGTGGCGGCATCGTAAGTCAGGCGGGTGGGCTGGGGTCTGCGGGGGCCAGGGGTCCTGGCACTGGGCGCGGTCCAGGCGCGGACGGGCGCAGACGGGCTTACCTTTGGCGCACCTTCGGCGCTCATTCGGTGCTCCCGCTGCGTGCGTCCGCTGCGCGGTCGCTCTGGGGGCGTCATAAGAGGGGAGCCGGGAGGGAGGGTCTGCGGGGAGGCGGGGAGCGCGGGAACCAATCGGCGGGCGGGGGGGCGGGGTCTCGTGGGCAGCGGCGGGAAACCAGGGGGCTCGGTGGCGGTGCTTGGCGGCCCTGTGGCGGCTGGGGCGGCGCTCGGCGGCCCTGTGGTGGCTCAGGCGGCAGGCGGCAGCAGGAGGTCCAGCAGGTAAGGAGCAGGCGGGAGGTGTGTGAGCGACCAGGCCGAGGGCACAGTGGTCACACCTGGGACGGGGGAGAGGGTCCCCTTAAGAGGGGAGCCGGGAGGGATGGTCTGCGGGGAGGCGGGGAGCGCGGGAACCAATCGGCGGGCGGGGGGCGAGGTCTCGTGGGCAGCGGCGGGAAACCAGGGGGCTCGGTGGCGGCGCTTGGCGGCCCTGTGGCGGCTGGGGCGGCGCTCGGCGGCCCTGTGGTGGCTCAGGCGGCAGGCGGCAGCAGGAGGTCCAGCAGGTAAGGAGCAGGCGGGAGGTGTGTGAGCGACCAGGCCGAGGGCACAGTGGTCACACCTGGGACGGGGGAGAGGGTCCCCTTAAGAGGGGAGCCGGGAGGGAGGGTCTGCGGGGAGGCGGGGAGCGCGGGAACCAATCGGCGGGCGGGGGGGCGGGGTCTCGTGGGCAGCGGCGGGAAACCAGGGGGCTCGGTGGCGGCGCTTGGCGGCCCTGTGGCGGCTGGGGCGGCGCTCGGCGGCCCTGTGGTGGCTCAGGCGGCAGGCGGCAGCAGGAGGTCCAGCAGGTAAGGAGCAGGCGGGAGGTGTGTGAGCGACCAGGCCGAGGGCACAGTGGTCACTATAGATAAACAGGCCTGAAAGGGAGAAGTGAGGGCTCGTAGATATTTTAAAGCGTGCGCATTCACTGCCCGTGATGCTTTCTGATTGAAAGGAACAGGTGAAGGAAGATCTATAAATGGCGGCGATACCACCTCCTCTTGAGTCCCTATTGATGGTGGTTATAGAGAACCCGTCCGGTAGTGCTAAATTAGGGATGCTAGTTATGTCGTCTTTTAGCCAGGTTTCACAGAGAAACATAATGTCTGGGTTTTCATCTAATAAGAGCGTTCTTACCTCCGCATGATGTTTGACCAGGGATCTGACGTTGAGCTGAGAGATGGTGAGCGAAGCTTGGCTCCTACTGGTCGTTTTGCGGCTGATTGGCCGTGGCTCGGGTATAGTCAGATTGCAGCTTTTGCATTGAAGAGCTGTTCGACCCATACATCCTTCTAGATTGTGACATCTGGTGCCGGGGTTAAGTGACCAGAGTAGGTTGTTATCGTATACGTATAGTGATTGAGCAGGGGGTCTGGCGAGAGGCGAGGTCTTGGCGAGGACGGGCGAAGACGGGCTTGCCTTAGGCGCGCCTTCGGCGCGCAAACGGCGCGCCCGCTGCGCCCGTCCGCTGCGCGTACGATGGATGCACATAATTTCTAGCCAGAATGGGGGCGGGGGCGTGTCCTCTAAGTGGGCGTGGCCTCTTACCTCGCCGGCAATGGCGAACAGGGAAAGTTATCGTGCCTGGGCTCCGCTGATAGGGGAGGGGGCGTGGCCTCCAAGGGGGCGTGGCCTATCGGCACGCCGGCAATGGCGCTGAGGTGGATTTGGGCGTCCGCTGGCAGCGCGAGGGCAGCTGTGCAAAGTGCTTTTGGACCGAGTCCAGTGAGGCCAAGTGAGTAGTGCTATTAAGATCAGCAGAGTAAACACAAGTAACACAACAATTTTAAAACAGTTTAGAGCCTATCTCCCGGCTTTCCGCCTCAGGAGTTGCGAAGGTTCTGACAGGCGGCGCTTGCAATCAGCGGTTATGTACCTGTATTAGGGGAGGGGGCGTGGCCTCCAAGGGGGCGTGGCCTATCGGCACGCCGGCAATGGCGCTGAGGTGGATTTGGGCGTCCGCTGGCAGCGCGAGGGCAGCTGTGCAAAGTGCTTTTGGACCAAGTCCAGTGAGGCCAAGTGAGTAGTGCTATTAAGATCAGCAGAGTAAACATAAGTAACACAACAATTTTAAAACAGTTTAGAGCCTATCTCCCGGCTTTCCGCCTCAGGAGTTGCGAAGGTTCTGACAGGTGGCGCTTGCAATCAGCGGTTATGTACCTGTATTAGGGGAGGGGGCGTGGCCTCCAAGGGGGCGTGGCCTATCGGCACGCCGGCAATGGCGCTGAGGTGGATTTGGGCGTCCGCTGGCAGCGCGAGGGCAGCTGTGCAAAGTGCTTTGGACCGAGTCCAGTGAGGCCAAGTGAGTAGTGCTATTAAGATCAGCAGAGTAAACACAAGTAACACAACAATTTTAAAACAGTTTAGAGCCTATCTCCCGGCTTTCCGCCTCAGGAGTTGCGAAGGCTCTGGATTGTAACACTCTAGGTGGATGAGTGTTTGACATTAAGATTGCACCCATGATTAAGAGTGTTGTTTTAGCACTATTTGGAGACATTATGATGTGCAGATCACATAGAGCAAATCCACCACAGTCGTTTTTTAAAACATCTCAATAGACAGTTTAGTTACAAACTAAAGTTTAAGAAGCTTGCAGAAGAAGAGTGTTATCAAGATGTGCATGTAAACAAATGAATGCAGGGAAAAGAACACACTTTGCACTGAGCCACTTAGAGAGATCAAGAGGTACCCTCATCAGAATGCAAATAAACATAATCGAAATGCCTGATTACAATGAGCTGTGATACTTCACAACCAGGAAAAATAACATGTGCACTGTAGCAACCCTGGTATTGCCAGAAATGATCCCCAGGAATAGATTGCCAGTTTCTCTGATTCAGATCAAAAGACCCACTCTATCAGTGAGGTCCTGAAGATAAGTGCAGCACTAAAGATTTAACAAAGATTGCACTCTAACTATCGACCTGATGTTTCAAGTATAAAGTGTTTCTTAGCAAAGGTCTGTGCTTCAACAACACTGAAGTGGCTTGATGCTTTGCCTTTGATACTGATGAGTATTCAAGTATTCCTGAGAGGAGAACAGGAACGCGGCCGCATGAATTCTCATGGGACATTCCATGAGATTTCCTGGTGTACCTGCAAATGCACTTGTGAACATCACAGATGAGGTGAAACTTGATATGATCGAAGAATTCGTTGATGTGGTGCGTTCAGTTTCTCACCAGGTTGCAGCTGCAACACAAGATCCGCATAGTGAACAGTGCCACGACCTCAATCTGAAAGATGGGGTTGTGATCAAGAAGCACATTCAGATGACTTGTTTGGAACCAAGATAGAAACCCCTTCCGGATTATTGCGGTAACGAATGCTGATGTTAAGTGTACTGGACTGCCAAACTGGGCGTATGCATTGTACACAGGACGAGTAAGAAATCTGCATCAAGAAGAAGTGTTCTCAGAGCCTAAATGTAGAGCACTGGTGACTGATTTGTCACAAATTGAATGACAGAAAGAAGCAGTGACCGAAACATCACTACAGCAAGGAAAAGAAAGGGGTGACAATTTGCAAACAGTCGCACAAATCCAAGTTCCTGTGATTTCACAAATTGCATTGGAAGTCTCTGACAAAGAAGAAGATACATATCAAGTTGAAAAGACTACTGAGACAGGATCAGCATAAACGGAAGATTTCCTGGGTGAAGGAAGAAGCACTGAAACAAGAAGAGTTCAGTGTGAAGTTTTTGTGATCATTCCACAAAACAGTGATGAAAGGAGATCGAAAACTAGTGTATCAGTTGATTGAAAATCAAACAATACCGCTAAAGAAACAGTAAGTAAGTTTATTTATGCATAGTTAATTACAGCCATTATATGTACAGAAAAGCATACTATAATATGACCATGATGATATAATATAGCTACTGAAACATTCTGGCTAGGGCGAGACAAGAAGCTGGCAGCCAGGCCATTAAGTATATGAAAGCTCAGGTCTTCTAGGGCTGATATGCAGGACTTGCTTGTACATCCCTTTTTGTCTTTTTTTCATTTATTTTCAGGATATATTGTGAAGGTTTACCATGAGAGCCTAGCAATAAATTCATACTGAATTCGACGGACGCTGAAGAAACAGAATTGAGTGATGAAAGTGACACAGAATAAGATCAACAGAAACACAGAAGATCGAAGAGAGCAAGAGTGCCTTGTCGGAGGTATTCAGCGCATGAGTGATCAGATTATGTGAACAAAGTACTAAACGTCACGGATACATTGCGTGATGTGAGATTTGAGCTGTATGAGCCACCCTGATTTCAAACCTTAAAAAGAACTGAGAAAAGCTAAAAAGAGTAACTGTGGACTATCAAAAGCTGAAAAGAAACTAATAACTGATCAATGAAAACAAATTGCCCTGTTAGACCTTAATTTATTATTGCTCGGCAGATCCGAACAAAGCAGGCAATTTCCAACCAATCCCCTTGCTTCCATGTTTTGGGAGAGCTATGGAATCATTGGTGAACAAACAACTTACCACATATTTAGAAAGCAGGCAAGTATTCGACCCCTCCCAGTCACGCTTCCAGTCAGGTCATAGCGCCGAAGCAGCTCTTGTAGAAGTGATAGACAACATAAGACTATCACTAGATAAGGGACAGGCTGCAATGCTGGTCTTAGTGGATTCATTGGCTTTTTTTGACACCATTTCTCATACAATCTTAATACAAAGGCTAGAGAAGATTGTGGTTGCAGGGAAAGCCCTCAATTGGTTGAGGAACTACTTGAGGGGATGGACAATCTCTGTTCAACTAGAATCCTATATATCCTGCAATAAAGCTGTCGGCAAAGGAGTCCCTCAAGGGTCTGCACTTGGTCCCATGCTGTTTATCATATATGTTGCTCCGCTGGCAAGGGTAACCAGATCATATGGATTCGATGTATTCTTGCATACAGATGATACCCAATTGGTAATAACCATGGGGCCCAATCCAGCTACCTCTAAAACAGATTCAAAAACGTCATGAATCAAATAACCAACAGGATGCAGACAAACTGCCTATATTTAATTTAGGCAAGACGGAGGTTATAATATTTGGGAAAGGAAAGGAATCCTGGTCGAGTGACTGGCGGCCATCCAGTCTTGGCCCCTGTCCCACCCCAAAAACAACAGTACGAAACCTAGGTATAATAATTGGTAATAGACTTGTCAATGAAGGACCAGGTAAACCATATTCTGGGTGCCTGCTATAGCATCATGCATACGCTATGAAAATGTCACCAATGGATTCCATTGGAGCCCAGGAAAGCCCTGGTACAGGGACTGATCATAAGTCACCTAGACTATGGAAATGCCTTAATGGCACCCATAAATGAGGAACTATATACCAGACCTCAGGTGTTGCAAAGCACCTCAGCACAACTGGTACTACACCTCCCTTCTCGATGTCCATCCTCCTCCATCCTAAAAACATGACACTGGTTACCAATAGGGAAAAGAACACATTGCAAGCTTATCTGTCTCACACACAAAACCCTGCATGGGAACGGGCCACAGTACTTATCGAGAATACTCAATTGTTACATGCCAACAAGGAATCTCTGGTGAGGATGAATACATCTACTAACCCCCTTCAGGGCTAGAACTGCCAGAAATGGTGGCAGATCTTTTTCCCACTTAGCCCCTTAACTGTGAGGCCAGCTCCCTGTGGGCCATTACTGACCACAGAATATTTTAAAAAGGGCTAAAAACATGGATGTTCTAAAGCACCTCTAACTCCATGGTAAAAAGTTTTCTAAAGCTTTGGTTAACAGCGTAATGAAACCCTGACAGGGTGATATGTCTACGCTCTATAAAATTCCAAACAATGACAATTTTAATTTCTTATTTTACAGAGGTTTAATCTAGATCCGAGTTTACGTAAAAGAATAGGGATAACATTTTAGAAGAACGCAGAGTAAGATTATGGATTTTCTAATGAGAAAACTGAACTGCTGAAAACTAGCCATTCTGAGAATCTACTTTCAGAACTCTGCCTAAACTTTTGATTGGATCTGTTTACAGACAAAACTTTTGTTGCCTAAGAAACAGAGGTGAAATTATTATGTGCTCAATTTTTGTAATAGCAGTGATAATGATCATGATAGTGTTAGTAGGATTCTTTGTCACACCTAATATAAATTAGGTTTACTAATGAAATTACCACATTTACACACGCCACTGATGAGGAGCAATATTCTAGGTTAGTGCAAAATTGACTCAGCTAATGATAAGAGTGCTCTTTGAACTATTTCACATGTGAAATAACCTTAATGTAATGGTTAAGATAACGGTCAGAGGGGGTACTGTGACAGAAAAGGTTCCTTAAAATTAATCACCACAATGCATTTTTGAATTTACCACACAGACATTTGGTGCTGAAGACATGAGGCTTTCATATTCAATGCCAGGTCTTAACCAGATGCTTTACTCTTAATAAATAATGTTCTTTAGGATATGCTAAAACATCCACAAATATATTTGATAGTTTGACTTCAAGTTCACTCGTTTCAATTGTTTCTTAACTGTAGAAATGTGCTCCTATTAAACTTACAATAATTAAACATACATGCAGAATAATGTGCAGTTGTGTATTAAATTAAAACGACATTTAATAGTGCAGAACACAGAGGCAGCTTGCTCATATAATAGTTGAGAACGTGCTTTCAGATGCACTTTAAAAGCTGACCTCAGCTTAGGAAAAGGAATGTTGCCTTTGGTTGCTGACACAGAGCACCATTCATAACTGTCCTAAACAGTTTCTTTTTATTTGCTGAAGGAAATCAGAAAACACACATTCTGTCAACAATTTCATGTTATGATCTAGTGTCTTTCCTGCTTAATAATTTTTTCTTGCAGTTAATGTAATATTTCACACAAATTAATTGTTTAGAGATTAGGGAAGTGAAGTAATGGAAGCTAAAAAATGTGCCATGTGAGGAGATTTATTGTTGCAACATAGAAGATAGCCAGTTCGAATGACGGATGATGATTGTGTGCAAATGGAAAGTAAAATGTGCCTTTTGGAGAATGGTGAATCCTCATTGGATGGAGATGAGAACAAGCCGCATGTTTTTGCAACATGAATTACTGTCCTATAAAGTGTGTTCCTAGTTTAAGACATTTAGAGGCGATGGCATTCAACTAAGATTAGATGAGAGCTTGACAGGAGACGAGCCAGGAGGGAGATGGGCAGCAGCAGCCGTTCACAGAGCAAAGAGATTCAGAGCAGACCAGAGAAAGAGAGAGAGAACATGCTGAGCTCTTTTGGCATTTATCAAACCCAAGAGTTATGCCTATCTTACTAATTGGCTTTTGACAAGGCTTATTTGTTCTGTGCTTTATTTCTTTTCATGGGAAATTCTGCACTTATTGATTATTGATTGTTATCTTCATGCTACTTCTCACACTAGGCTTTACTTTTGAACTCTTAATGGGTTCTGACTGACATCATTTGTGCACCCTTCCTTAGAATAGGGTATTCTTTCCTTCATGGAACACACTGAAGGCATTATTTTAATATGATCTCTTCTAACCATATTTATTATGATCAATTCTGCAACCTGATTGATATTTGAATAAGGAATAAAGAATCACAATTGACTAAGCTTTAAATTAGAAAACAAAACCTTTCAAAACTACTCACAACTCTCATTATTGGCTTAAATTTGGAAGTGCATATAAAATTTGTTCTGATGATGAAGTAGCTCTTTGATCAAAATACAGTGGCAAAGATCCATCACTTGAGAGAGTAGAAATTGGTGCGTAATGGATCCTGATAGTGATTAGTACATTTGACCCAAAAATTCAGCGTTCACAAATCATGTAGCAGAGGATGATTACAATCACCAGTGCACGCCATGTTCCTGCAGTCCAATCCACCCTTGCTAAATACCCATGCATTATTTTGGTAAATCTTGTTGGCTTCAGGATTAAAAAACAGATCTTGTCATATGGCCTCAAGAATCAATCATATTCCACTCCAAACAATTTTTCCTTCAGAATCTTTTCAAACATGTCAATATTGGCAGCACTCTGCTGCAAAGACTTCGTAGGGCTGATTGACATTTTCAAGAGACAAGGGGCATCCACTGGCATTCTGCAGCAGTCAAAACTAAAAGTTATTTTTAATTCTGTTAAATTCTGTTTCATTCTGTTGACCTGGCTAAGGGTCTTTTACATTCAGTTAGGTTGGAAGGTCGAGGGGAGAAGGACAAGAGGTATGACCATTTAAGGTATTGTATTTCTGTGGCTTAATTGAAATCAGTTAAAAATTACAAGAGCCTCTTAGGCCATATAATTAGCTTCGGCCCATGTCAATTCGTGATGAATTGGCCTGCCCTCGGTTACCTTAATTGCAGTCTCAGGGACTGCTATGTCAAGGCACTCATCTGGGGAAAGGATGTGGGAGGAGGGGGTGTGGGCACACCAGGGTGGGTACGCTACTGCTTTGGAAGGAGCCTAGGATGGGTTGGGCTTCAAGGCTTGCAATAGTGGTGTGGGTTCTTTGGGGGGTTTGGGCTTACTTTGGGTTTGAAAAATACAGGTAGAAAGGTCAGTGTTTTTTTATTTGTCTTCATTAAACCTATAGCTGGAACACACCACTGCCAAAAGGGACTCTTAGTACCACCACCATGAACGTTAAATCTCTTAGAATGGTTTCCTGTAACATTAGCAGGATAAACAACCAAGTTAAGTTTAGGTCCGCACTTCAGTGGCTCAGATAATTGTGCTCCAAGAAACTCATCTTCAGGAGCAATCCAAACTACCCAAAATGCCAAACTTTATCTCCCAAGTGTGTTAAAGATTGCAGGGATCTGTTAGCATGAGATGAAAGCCATTTTGTACTTGGCAGCCATTTTAGTTAGCTATGTGCTAGCCATTTGCTTTCTCCCTCTTCCAGAACCTCGCACATGCTCAGAAGGGCCTAGCTAGTAGAATGCACCTGCTCCTAGTATAGAACTGTCAGGCTGTTCTAACTGAGGTCAGCAACTCATTACTCCTCCTACTTGTTGATTGTGCGTTTTCTGTATGATCATCTATGTGTGTAACACTTCTCATGTGTACTTGTACCGCCTTCTTTTGAGCCCCTGTGTGGGTATATAAGGCCCCTGTTCTCTGTACTCTTAGAATGCCTCCTACAGTGACTTGAGGGTACTGTGTAACGCAATCTCCCTTCTCTGAGGTTTAATAAATGCATTGTTTTTATATTAAAGCTTCTGTGCCAATCTCTTCTTTGTTGGTTTAAAAGGACCAGGTGTATCAGTGAAACCCCTGAGAAGGTTTTGATTTCTTCAAATGGCGCTCAACGTGGGGCTCATCAGAGAAGTGGCTATTCAAGGGAGTGGTGTTGATGTGAGACAGGAATCTACTGAGGAGGACAGAACAGGACTCTAGTAAGAAGGTACCCTACACTGAGATTGTCTTTCCCTGCAGCCCATTATATTTCTGGTCTTCCTGATTTGACTCCTCCAACTGCTTACCACTCCTGACTGAGAACATTTTTGGCGTGAGTATTCTAAAAACGACCGTTAGGTCATTCAGAACTTGGCAGTTAGAATCTAGAGACCTGTGCTAGGTAAGGTCATTTGTGAGATAGTGAGAGAAGTGCGCCGGCTGCACAGATAAAGTGAAATATATAAAAAAGTGAAGTGATATAAATGTGAGTTATAACGTGATATAACAGTGAGATATAAAGTGATATAACGTGAGATATAAAGTGAGACATAAAAAGTGATATAGAGCAATATAACGTGATACAGTGATACAAAGAGATAAAGTGATAAAGTGATATATAGTGAAATGGAAATGGAAATTGGCCAATATGTGATGGAAATGTGAGAAATATATGAATTGCAATTTGTGTAGGCAGGTAATGAGGAGACTTTTCTCTACTTTTTATAAAATTTGAACGGCACATTACTTAAGTGCTACTTAGCGTATAATATTGTATATTCTGCAATATTTTTGGCATGCCTGTTATTAGCACACATCGTAGAATGTGTTGCTTTCTTGGAGGTACCATTATGGGACTTGTATGTAATTAGCCGGCTCCCCTAGAGGGGATACCTAACTAGGATTAGGTATAAAAGCGTATTTCCTCCTCGGTGACTAGTATCCCAAGGAACTAAATATGTACATAAAAAGGATCCTGGTCCATGCACTTAGTAACATTCATAAGTGGTGATATGCAGAGCGATTTTTGGTGTTCTGCCAGCCAAATTGGCGAATTTGGTGTATTTTTGTTTCTTGAAAATGGAACAGTCTTTTTGGGCTGTTTTTGAACTACTTTTGAGAGCTTTTCTTGTAAATATGACATACAATTAATATTTACAAATGGTTTGGCTTAAGTACAGTCTGTGGGCTGTCCTTCGTTTCTGTCCTAAGTGTTGGTCTGTGGATTAAATGTGTGTTTAAATGTCTATGTGGTTTGTGATTTGACATTGATGGTACTTTTGTGAGTAAGTAGCAATTGCGCTCTTTGTGTAAGAATGGCTAGCCTTAAGCGCACTCTATTGCGTTTTCTGAGTGTATGACCCCCTTCTGAAAATGTCTGGAATGAGCTCAATGTGTTTTTTTTGTCATCATTCTGTTATGCAAAATATCATTAAAATAAAATATATTTTAAAATAATCCAGCAATGAATTATATAATATATGCTAAATAGCTGCACGCTGTCATTAAAATTGACAGAGTAAGACACTATACATGTGTGCAAATTGCCACAATGCTAAAGATACAATTAGAATTTACATTGAATAGGAATAAAATAGGCCTCAAAAACGAAATTGTGTGTTTTGCAATAAATAAACTAAACTACAAAATGTTACAGCATTTTCCTTAAGATACATTGTATTAGATATTAAAAGGCATTTATTCTCACGCCTTTCCCAGGAGAGAAAACCCTTTTTCTGTATTTCTAATGTCTTGACAAAGTGTAATCTCCATTGGTTTGTGTCAGACAGCTGCTTCTCAGTGCAATAGTTAAACACAGCTGTAGGAAAGCTTATTTTTTAGTGTTGAAATGTAAGCACGGTGACAGTCTAGTTAAAACTGATGCATTTCAATGCAGTCAAATTTATCATTCTATAATGTATGTTTAGTTCAGCAACAACCAAAGTCACTCACATGATGTGAGTGACTTTGGTTGTTGCTGAACTAAACATACATTATAGAACGATAGATTTGTGTCTGACACAGACATTAGAAATACAGAAAAAGGGTTTTCTCTCCTGGGAAAGGCGTGAGAATTGTATGTATGTGTCTTGTAAAGCGCACTGCTGCCCTGAGGCGTCCTGGCGCTGTAGACCGCTGGGGAACCCGTCCTGGCTATCCCTGTGAGATGGTCCCTCCAGGGTATCTCCAAGGTGAAACCAGGCATCCCCGGCGAATGTGGGGGGCCGTTGTGGAGATGAGGCAAGCTAATGCCCAGAGTTGCCGAGTGTGTTCCTGGTTAGAGTAGGTACCGAGGCGAGAATTATCGAGTCCGTTTTGACCCTGGTCCACGACCCTGCCGCGTCGGGAATTGAACCCTGGTCCCTGGCCGATTCTCTGCTTACGGATCTGCCGCCTCTAACCAGTGAGCCACACCTCTCCACAATTCGACGCCTGCTGCTCAACCAACAGCTGCATAAATAGCAATTGGCTATTTTTGTTCGCATGGCCACAGAAAAGAAAATGCTGAAGTCAACTAAATCTTAAGTCAGTGCAACCTCGGTAAAATCCTGCATTTCAGACGGCTGTTTTAAAAAGTTAGAAATATAGTTTGATTATTTTGGATAACAGAGAACAGATTGACAGTAGGGATTTTCTTTTCTTAATGCCTTTTTACATAAGCATATCCGTGGCTCTGATGTTAAATAATGACTGTCATTTAAAAAGTGGCGCAGATTTTTCATGTTCCAAGTTAGGCTTCTGTGCTTAGGGTTATGAATGAATGCGTATAAATATGACAGGCAAGGGATGCAGCTTGCTTTTCATACGTGCACTCATCAAAATGATTGGATTTATTTTAAAAAACTTTTTTTTGATTAAATGAAAAGAAAAGTTATTAAAAATAAGTGCATTAAATTGTTTTTTTAATCTTTATAATGCCTAATAAGAATACTGTGAACTCCTAGCAATAAAATTGAATTTAAGCAGCGTTATAAAGCAACGGGGAAAATTACAATGCGAAATGTCACTTTACCCAGGCGTACAAAACTCATTTTTATAAGGGTGTACCTTATACATTTCTGATGGCCCATCTCTGGAATGTGTAGGGAACATTCTGGGGATGACTATTATGCAAACAATTGTAGGATATTCATTTTTAAGTGCCCCAAACACCATAGTCGAAATTGGGCAACATTCACTATTTAAATGCAGTTCTGCCAATCAGAGCAGCTTTTAAACTGCCTTAGGCTTCAGTAAATGCACACATTTAAGTATAACACAAACAGCTGACCTATATACTGCTAGAAAAGTATACTGCACACTGCTTACAATTGAAAATAAAAATAAAAAAACAGCAGCAGTTATTCTCTTACCTCTAAACAGGCAAACAGGGACGGAATGGGTCTACTTTTCAGCTCTCAGTCTCCAGGGTCACTTTGAATTGGGAGAACCGCATGGAAACCCTTGCACACAAAATGGTACAGCTGGTAATGGGTTAAAGGTCGAGTTCTAAATTTAGAAGCCTAGCAGGGCTCAGAGCAAGGTTTTCTTTGACATTTCAGCCTTTGAAACTTTTTGAAAGACGAGATGGCAGGGCAGGGAGAGAAAAAGACGTTTTGCTTACTTTTTTTGGCAAAAGCAAGTATTTGTGCACTGATATGAACAAAAGGCAATATAATGGTATATGTGAGCTTTGATTAACAGATAGCTTTGCCATATATACAGCACTAATGCTTTTGGTTTGAAGATTACTGTGCAAAAGCTGAGATAAATAAGGCAATGGGATTTAGTATGAATTCATGCGCCCTCATGTTACACTTGTACATTTGCTAAAGGAATTGGTGGTTGGGTATTCATGTTTTTTTGGCTCGCTCAATGTGCTATTTACCTCCTATAACTTTGTTTATTCCCAGTTGCTACAAATAGGGGTTCACAGTGTTGACAGAAGTGAAACCTGTTTCAGGTTTCCTACTGTCAAAATGGGGGAAGGAGGCTAGCTCCTCTACAAATTAAGGGTAGGCAAATGTATGTGTTCTCTCTCTTTTTCTCAATTTCTTTTGAGCCTGTCTAAACTGTCTATGAAATAGCCATGAGACATTTAATTGGCTATTCAGTAATACTGTTTTACAAATTGTTAGCATTGATAAAATGAATAAATAAATATGCTATGTTACTGCCCATCCTGTCTGATGAAATTATGTATGAAAGGATGAGTAGTCTAGATTGCTGTTCCCTTATTTGATCTTTAAGGGGAGCTAGATGTGGGTAGTTTTTGTTCTAAACTTCTCAGGTGATAACACCATTATTGTTTATGTTATTCTCATGCTACATACAATTTTGCAAGGGCATTGCTAGTCTTTTATTAGCAAGTATGTGTAAATAAACTGACAGTCCTTACTAGAGCTGATGTTGCATAGTTTGGATTGTGAAAAGTAGAACGCAGGGAAGATGCCCATGTGATCCTTAGCAAACATTTTTGAAGAAATTATTGTTTTATAGGAGTCTATTTGTCACAACATGTTGTGCTGGAGAAAATGTAATCCCTGTTAAATTAGCAGTTTTAGATTTTCCTGCTGCTCCTATAACATGAGAGCATGGTACTAAGCGTGCAATGTAGGTGCTTTTATTAAGAGACATCATTTTAGAAGTGTGTGCAGACCTGTACAAGTAATGCAAAGTCTATGAGTAAAAGTGTAGAACATTTCCTTTTTTCTTGAGGGTCTTCAGATGAATAATATAGGAATACACAGATGTAAGGATTTGGAGTATGTCTGCATTGTTTTTCTCTTTTCCTCGAATTTACACAGACTTCCTTGGCTGCTTGGGATTGGGTGACGTATTGCTCTTGTCAGTTCACCAAAACGCTCCTTTTATACTTGCCAATAGGTCCAGGCTGTTGTTTTTTTACTCTCACATAGATAAATGAAGTGGTTCTTGGATGCCTTGCTAATATATGGGGTGTCCCAAGACTAGAAAGTATTCTGAGACTATCCTCTCTGTTGATAGATTATATCTGTGCCTTGTCTAAAGACCTTTTGTTCTGTCCACCAATAGATATTTGCTACCTTACAACCATTGCCAGAGGGGCCCAGACATCAGATCTAGCTTGGGGTCTCAGCACCAGTCCAGCTTGAAGTCAAAGTGAAGGTAACCAGCACAGGCATTGCTGGCAACTAGGACCTCAGTGAAGGCCGGAAGCACTGGGATGTGAATTGTGTACCCCTGCCACTGTCTTGGGCGAAAGACGGGGTCACAAATCAGAAAGGAGAAATCGTGGATCAAGTTTTTGATGCCCAGCTGAGAGTCACAGACCGACCAGAACGGCAAGGAAGTTTTTGCTTGAGGTAACCCCCTTTGAAACAAGGGTTGCTTCGGGTACTTCAGCATCACACTCCTGAATGCTGGCTGTAAAGTCTGCACCTTTGGTTGTTGATTAAGAGATACCTGGGCACACTGGATACAATCTGTGGCCCCAATGAAAGAGCAGTGTGCCAACAAAGCAATACAGGAGTTAGAGAAGGACTTGAGTTCAGGGTACAGGTGCTGTGTCTCTGGTGCCTGTTATATTGAAGTGAAGAAAACTGGTGCACTGTTTGAGACACTGGACAGGATCGCTGAGGGCATTTGCCCTGGTGGGTGATTGCCCTATCCTGAAAGAAGAAACGTATCCCTTGAAACTGGGCTGTGATTCCTGAGTTGCGAGTTGTGCAGCTCCACCGTGGGAACAGCAAGATCCTGCCTGTGAGGCTCAAACGGCCACAGGGAGAAGACTCCCCTCTGGCTGGTTGTACAGCGGCTTCAATTTCCCAAGGACTTATTCCTTTTTGTTAAAAATTTACCCCTTTAGTCGTCCCATTTTTGAGGAGGAGCAGCCCTTAGCAGCTCTTCGTCCTAATTCCTATGGCCCTGTGTGATCCTCCTGGTCCCTTGGAGCCAGAACTGTTTTTGTAATAATTTGTGTGACTTCCTTAATATTTGTATTTCTCTTAATGTTTATTCTACATGAAAAACGTTTTCCTGAGCAGTTAACCAATGTTACTTTGCCCTTTCCTTGAATAATTATTGATGTTCTATCCCTCGTAAAGGAAAATGGAAAGTCTATTGAAAATGTTTTTATTAGATATGTGCTGTTGGCTATTCTGAAATTGAAATGGATGGTTACTGAAATGCATAGGAACCTTGAAAATGTTTTTACTAGATGGTTCTAGGATTTGCTTAGGACTAGAAAGTTAATAATTCTGTTTGTGATAATAGCCATTACTCTCTCCTGCTATCTGTATGACACAATGCTCTGTTCCCTTTGTACTCCTGCTTATACCTTATATATACCCGCTTACTGAAATGTTTAGAATGTAAAATGCCCACCTAGCAATAAATTAGGATATTGATAAAGTTATGAAAATTAATATGGAAATATTTTCTGCGTTCCTACTGGGTCATAGGAATGTCTTTAGCTCATGCTAAAAGGACTATCTGTTAAAGATTGCAGGGATCTGTTAGCATGAGCTGAAAGCTATTTTGTACTTGGCAGCCATTTTAGTTAGCTATGTGCTAGCCATTTGCTTTCTCCCTCTTCCAGAACCTCGCACATGCTCAGAAGGGCCTAGCTAGTAGAATGCACCTGCTCCTAGTATAGAACTGTCAGGCTGTTCTAACTGATGTCAGCAACTCATTACTCCTTGTTGTAAACAAAAGATACAGAGTCCATCTGTACATGTAGGATACTTCTTTATTAGCAGCTTGGTTCCAGCATAGGTGGTCAGGATGGTAGGAGAAGATAGATGGTACAACGATAGCCCCACCAGGAGCAGGTTCCCAACAGCTCAACCTGAGTTGACCAACTGACACTCTAGCCCAGAGAGGCACTCAGGCATTCTATGATGTCATGGAACATTCTAGCAGAGCAGTACAGTGAAAGACAGAAGACAAGTAATTTACTACACTCCTCCTACTTGTTGATTGTGCATTTTCTGTGTGACCATCTATGTGTGTAACTCTTCTCATGTGTACTTGTACCGCCTTCTTTTGAGCCCCTGTGTGGGTATATAAGGCCCCTGTTCTCTGTACTCCTTAGAATGCCTTCTACAGTGACTTGAGGGTACTGTGTGACGCAATCTCCCTCATCTGAGGTTTAATAAATGCATTGTTTTTATATTACAGCTTCTGTGCCAATCTCTTCTTTGTTGGTTTAAAAGGACCAGGTGTATCAGTGAAACTCCAGAGAAGGTTTTGATTTCTTCAAGTGTACTATTCATCAGCCAATTCAGCTGTCCAAGGATTGGCAATTCTGATTTCTCACAATGTCTTGGGTGAAGTCTAGCAGGTTGTTAGGGATCCCAAAGCCAAGTGGATTTTAGTCAGCATGAAAGAAGAGAACCAACCTTTCCACCTGGTCCGCTTTTACGGTCCAATAGAGGATGATGTAAGATATGTACCTACCCTTAGTGAAGTATACAACCTTTTGCTCCCACTTTCATTTCTTTTATGATGATGGGACTTTAACATTATACAAGACAACAGGTTAAACTTGTCTTATAGATATTAACTACAAAACAAATCTATAGCCTCTCATTTTTTAGCTAAAGTAATTAGCAATCTACCATGAGTAGACTCTTGCCATCAAGAATACCCACAGGCACAAGATTTTACCTGTTTCTCTAAATGGTTCAATTGAGACTCAAGGATCAACTTTTTTTTAAATTTCACATTAATAGGCTAGGAGAAATCCCTGCATATTATCAAATCCTTTTTTTGGACTATTCGGTCTTCTCGATTGATGTAATCATAGATACCAATCGGGTTGATTGACCGGGATGACCCCTCGATTAATTGCTTCTAACAGATGCTAGTTGGTTTTAAAAACACAAATGCCATAGATTCAAGGGGCTGTATTCAGTAGTGCAGCACCACCAACGCTGGCAGCCACCAGCTCACATCAATCCAACTGCCGTTCCATGGAACTCTGTTACAAGTTCTTTTTAAAATTCTTGGCATGCGTAGGGTCCTTTAGGGTACATGTAATTTGGAGATTACAACACATCCCCCTTACCCAATAACAAATGAAAACAAGCAAATTGCAAAAGTGAAATTAACAAAAGAAACAAGAAAAAAACCACATCAAAATACAGTCATAACCAAACGATAAAAATGTAAACCTTCAAAAATTGTAAGATTAATATAAAAGGTTATCATCAAAAAGTACAGGTATACTTTTAGACATTGATGACACCTGTGCAACCCATTCCCAATGTTATCCTCTGAGAGACACCCATCAGATGTCTCCTCAGTTGGATCATTGGACACCGGTCTACCCTTGGAACACTTCAAAATCCTGGACATACTCCACGTGCCACCAGTATCCAACATCACCACATTGCTCCTTATAGCCACAATAGTGAAAGAGCCCATGAAGTTTGACAACCCCTGTTTTTCTCACCTTGGTTTTTTCACCAACACCAGATCACCCACCTTCTATTCCTTATACTTAACTGAATTATTCTTATCATACCTTTTTATATATCTTTGTTGATAAGCCTTCAAGGCGGTTCTCTTCTCCTCTTCCTCCAATTTCCTCACAATCCTTGCAGGCAGCCAGACTAGATTTAATTTGGAATTGCCTACTTTGCCCCTCAAAGTCTCAAAAGGAGATCTCTGCGTTATGGAATTAGGGGTAGTACGATGTGCCCAACACGTCTCTCTCAACAAACTTCTAAGGGAGAACCTGGTCTCCGAAGTCCTTTGCACACAAGCCTTTACTACTCTGTTCATACACTCAGACAGACCATTGGCCTGTGGCGTATAGAACTCAGTCTTCTGATGTACAATTCCCAATTCATTCATGAATTTCTGCATATCTTGTGAAAGAAACTGTACTCCATTATCTGTAACCAGATACTTGGATACACCCTCACCCAAAAAGACATCTTTAAGGAATTCTAACACTGTCTGGGTGTTGGCTGAACTTAGACACCTGGTTTCCACCCATTTACATGTGTAGTCAACCAAAAGAAGCACAAACTTCTCTCGAGATGGCAACAACACAAACGGACCCATAATGTCCAATCGGACTTTTGTCCAAAGCTCATCAGGTATAGTAACAGGAGACAAAGGAACTGGTCATTCGAGTTTTGTCATTGGCTGCACAGAGATGAGACTACTTAACTATCTCTTTCACCATCCTGTCCATGCCAGGCCACCAATATATTTCCCTTTCACAGGCTTTAGTCAGGCTCCTCCAGAGGTGTCCCTCATGTCCAAAGTTCACTATCTTGTTTCTCAACCCACAGGGAGGAATAACCCTGTCGCCCCTCATGAGATTACCATGACACAATGTCAATTCATCTCTTACCAACCAGTATGATCTCAAATCCTGATCTAGTGACTTGTATTTCGGCCAACCCTTCACCACAAATGATTTGAGTGTAGGAAAAAGAATATCCTCCCTCACACTCCTAGACTGCTCCTCTTCTGAAAAAGTGGGCTCCATAACCCAATTCACTCCCTCAGTTCCCATCTCTCAATCTTTGTTTTCCAAATGTAGGCGTGACAAACAATCAGCTGTCTTGTTTGCAGACGATCGCAAATACTGCACTCTAAAATTGAACTCTTCTAGACCTTCAGTCCATCACTCGAGTCTGGGAGTCAAAAACTTAGTTTGTCGGCATGAAAAAACCTGTACTATGGGCCTGTGATTGGTCCTCACCAAGAAAGGAATGCCCCATAAATAAAAATGCTAATGTTTGACAGCCCAATGTATACTCAACGCCTCTCTCTCAATACATGAGTAGGGTTCCTCTGCACCTTTTAGTGCCCTTGGAGTGAAAGCGACAACTCTCTCTTCACCCTCCACCATCTGAGATAATACAGCTTCCAAACCCCTAGCAAAATAGTCTTGCAATTAGCAATAAAATGCCCCAAAGTAGGCATCCTCCCAATTTCGGACTTTATTTTAGCGAACGCTACATCAAACTCCATTGTCCAACTGAAACGTACTCCCTTTCTCAATATCAATCTCATGGGTTCTACCACACTGGCAAAACCCTCCACGAACTTGGAGTAAAATTCAGCAAGTCAAAGAAATTACCTGACTTGCTCTTTGTCATTGGGAATAGGAGCTTTGATAATGTTTTCTGACAGTTCCAGTCTGGGCTGTATCCCTTCACCCGAAATTGCATGTCCTAGATAGGAAGATTTTTTTCTTCCAGTCTAAGAACATCGGGCCTTGGCAGGCCTCCAAATCTGGAGGATAAAATAGCGCACAATGGTCAAAGCTACAGATATAAAATATTGTTGACTCCTTACTAGTTGTTGGCTAATTGTGGAAGAACCAAATAAAACTAGGGTAGCATCTGGCAAAACTGTGCAATTAATAGCATGACTAATAGCCTCAAACACCTACCGCCACATATTTGCAAGATGCGAGATCACAAAAAACGTGTAGAGCCATCTACCTTCACCTGGTTGATGGCACCAGAAACAATTGTTAGAAACCGCAGGATAAATTTTATGGAGAATTTCGGGGTTATAGTACACCAACCACCTTGACAAGAATGACATTCTTTTAAAATTAGCTTCCTGAAGAGATTTATTGCCTATCTCTGCAAATTATTTGCAAATTGCTCGCTGATATATGACATTGTGTTTTTTCAGATACCTTGAAAAGAAAATCAGCTAGGTCAGGATTCATGGAAAGATCTTTCAACAATCTATACCAATTTCCGATTCCTGACATTTTGCTCATCCAAAGTGTACTGCTAATCAATTGGGGCTCTAGTATCTCACATTTACCATTAACCTGCAAAAAGTGCTTGATCTTAATGAAACTTAAAAATTGTTGCATTCATTGTGGGCAACATCTTTCTACTAATTCTTCCCATAAAAATTGATTTCCCACGTCTTAAAAAATCTCCCATAATGTTGAAGACTAACGAGTTCCAAAATCACCATCTGCAACCCCACAAAAAATCCGTCAAAAGGTGACTTGTAAGATTTGCCCAAGGAACTCATCCGCCCGTAGATATTGCAAAAATACGTATATCTCATTCTTTTTGGTAGCTTTGCTATTTTTATAAACACTGGTAAGCTCATCTTTGATTCCCGAATCATCTCCTAAAAATAACGTATCTAGTGCCCCATTTATGTAGCTTGAGAGAACATTCAGTAAAGCAGCCTGAAAAGAAATACGCATATTGGTTAAGGGTGGGCGACAATTTCTGTTCCGCTCACGGAAATTGCGAAAATTCGACATTTTCGTGTTCTGCGCGGAGTGCGAAAATGTCGAAACTTCCGCGATCTGTGAGGGAACGGAAATTGTCGCCCACCTTTACAGTTGAGTAGAGGTATTGCACAAAACGGTGGCATCTTTTTGAATAAATATGCAGGGCAGGATTCATTCTGGCACGATGCTCCTGTCACAAAAATTAAACCCCAACAGGAAGCACTTATAGTATTTGACCTTCAACTCGGGCACCTGCTTTATTTATAATATATCTGCAAGTCTTACAGATATAAATAAAGCAGGTGCCTTAGTTGAAGGTCACTTTCAGTAACGCATTAATCAGCACACAGTGGAGGCTAGGCAGGTGTGCTTTCTTCCCATATCTACCGTCAGCAATTTGCTGTAATCATTGATGGGGGTCTGTGCATCCATGGGTTTCTTGAGTGCAGTCCCAGTGTAGTTCCTGACACCAGGAGGTTCTGTCTCCTCATCTGCTGCTCTGGTCGGTCTCTGACCCTTTATAAACAAGAGGCATGTGAACTGCATAAAAGCCCCGCCCCACACACTGGCAGTGTGCAACATCTTCCCGCCCTTTCCCCACTATGATGGACAGCTCACTCGAGGGACCCCGGCGCCCATCGGCACGGTGACAAAGTTACAGACACACATGGTCGCTGGAGACAACTCTTCTGGCCCTTTACGCAGCTGTAGTGTAGGAAAAGCACTATACATTTACCCAACGAGGTAGCACTTACTGATTAGCCAGTAGAAAGAACTCCAGTTGAGTAGCGGTATTGCACCAAACGGTGGCATCTTCTTGGATAAATATGCAGGGCAGGATTCATTCTGGCACGATGCTCCTGTCACAATAATTAAACCCCAACAGGAAGCACTTATAGTATTTGACCTTCATCTCGGGCACCAGCTTTATTTATATCTGTAAGTCTTACAGATATAAATAAAGCAGGTGCCCGAGTTGAAGGTCAAATTCAGTAACGCATTAATCAGCACAAAATCTCTGCAATCACGCGAAATTTCGCGTGATCGCGGAGATTTTTTGCCATTTTGCGATATTTTGCGAAAGACACTTTCGCAAATTCCGCCCACCCTTAATATTGGGGCACACCAAGCCTCCCAACAGCATTTAATTATAACATCTCAGGGTAAACAAAATGAAACATGTTATATTGAAAGAAAAACTCTATGCACAATGAGTGGGGACACTAAAGAAATGTCATGATATCTGGGATAGTGACCCTATATAAGGCATAAATAACGCTAATGACATATAGCATTAGAAAGCCATAATTTCGTTGATATTCATTAGAATCGTACATATGAATTTTGAACAAAGGAAAATTGTTGTCTATCTTCTATATGCAATGTTTCTTTATTCATTTCTTTATAGTTTTACATGAGCTGCTATTTAGATATTTTTGATGATTTTCCTTTATTTGTATTTCTAGTGCCCTTTTCTACCTGATCAACTAAATTAAATATATTTTTTTTAAAGTGTAAGAGACTAGGGACCAGATTTCCTGTCCAACAAAGAACTTGAAGCGGATTGATTGAAGGACAAAACATGCACCAGATTTACTTACTGAGTTACCTGCCTTGAAATCACCACTCACACTAAAACTTGCTGTTCTCCATGCCCTTCAGTGCTCGTGTGCTGGTGAGCCAGAAGTGTCTAGCATAGGATGTGCTTTTTAGGGTAAAGCACCAAGGTTGCAGGTACACTATAAAGCGATATACTGCTTGACCCCTTGATTATGTCTGCTGGTATTTTGACATATGGGGCGTAACCATGGTCCTTTAGTAGATCTGGTTTTGTGCCAAAATCTAGCATTTTTGCCCTCCCCTGCCTGAGGGACGCCACCTTGCATACAATATTGGAGCATGGTGCAAAGAGGTATTGGCTGCAGCATGATGGTCAGTTTTCAATTTGCTTGTGAAAGTTGATCAGTCACTAAAGAATGCACCGCTTTGCATAGCATTGTGTTGCACGTAACTCTGGTCCTGGGTGTGCATTGACCTTCTCTCCCTGGAATTAAAATATTACTCCAATTTAGAGCAGCAGAGAGCAAGATTAGCTTGGATAATCCCAGGAAAGTATTCTGCAACACTATGACAGAGACTGAGCAGCTAGGCTAGATGTGTTCTTTGGATCTGAGTGAGATAATTATACCCAAACATTGGACAGTTACTCTTGAAGACTTTCCAGCGCTTAGTTAAAAAACGTTTAGCATATTTTAGTGTTACTTAATTTCACAAAATATTGGCTTCGAAATTGAAATTGACAATCACAAACCAGAATTTGAGGAAAAAAGCATGGCTTTTTCCTCAGTGGCAAATGTAGAATTAGAGGATTTGAATATGGATGTTACCTAATGAGAAGATTGTGAATGCCAAAAAGGTTTGTATGTGTTAGTGTGCTTTAGGATTAATGATTTCCATCATGTTTGATATACTCACATAAATATATTACTAAACATGCATGCAAAAAGTATGGAATCGGGTGGTAAAAAAAGGTTACCCCAAATACCCCATATTTGTTAGGATTAAAAAGGAATTTTATTTTAAGGTAAAAGAGATTGGAAATTGGAAAGACTGATTAGAAGGCTTGTTTGACTCATCACATGAAGTATAACTCTTCTTTTTAAGGAAGGGGACAGTAGGAGAAATATAAATACTTTTTCTAGGTGCTGCAGCGAATTACCTGTGTCAGAATCTAGAAAGGTGGTTGATTCATCGCTTGCTATCATGTGTGAAGCAAGCTCTGTGGGCCTGAGGTCCAAGGGCATGAGGTGTGTTGGAAAGTGGGTTATTGGTAGGGGTAAGTATCCACCCAGCACTAGTAATAAGGGCATTAACACGGTCTAGGGTCCAGTAAAGGTCTCAGTAAATTTGATCCTTGCTCAACCGTTGATAGCTGACAACGAGCATCAGGCCTAACTTAGAAGACAGGAGTGTAAAGCATTTTAAAAAAAACAATACATCAGATAAGTAAGACAAAACACACAATAGAAATTCTATACTAATTTAAAAAAATAGGAAATACACACTAAAATGACAAAAATCCAATGTAGGGAACTGGAGCTATGAATTTATAAAGATCAACCAATGTATAGTGCTTAAAAACATATAGTGCCACTCTTGACATCCGGTCATGCTTGGCCAGTACAAAGTCAAAGTTTGAGGCTGACTGTGATGGACCCCTGGTCGGATACACTAAGCGGGAAGCCCCGGTCAAAAGTTTGCCTTCACTAAACGGGAGTCCTGGTCAAAATGTAACCTTCACACTTACAGAACTTTTCTTGAGCTTTTTTCTTCCGACGTTGCTTGAACCTCCACAGCAGGCCAAATTTACTGAGGGCTCACTGACTTGATTTTCTGCAAGGCCCCTATCAAATCCTGGCAGTCTGGAGCTCTAGAGCTTTCAGTGGGGCGGACCTGAAATACTAGCCAGGTTGCGGTTGAAGATAGTCGGCTTGACTCTTGATGTTGGGTTGGTCACCTCATAAAGCTTTTACACAAAGGTTCTCCAAACTACAGGATGTGCTTCCTGAAGGCCTCTTAGTAGGTTCAAAGTGTTCAAATCACAAATCCAAAGGTCCGGAATATCCTAGATGGTCTCTGGGATGTCTGGACCACAATTCCAAAGATGCACCTGGCCAAATCCTTAAAAGTCCCCTGGAAGCACTCCAGGATGGGAAGTCTTGGTGGAGATGATGCAGGTGGGCTCTGTTACAGAGACATTTTAAGGCATGGGCAAAGTGGGATCTGGCCCAGGGCCCCAGCCATTCAGGGGGCCCCCAGATGGAGCGAGCTCTGTTCTGTAGAGTCTTGCCCTGATGCCCAGATTTTTAAACACTGTTTTATTGTGGGTGATGTGTGAGAGTCCATTACAGACATTTTGCAGAGAAATGCTGTGTTTGTTTCATGTAGTATCCATTTAAAAGTTGTTTTAGATCAAAGCAGTATCTCACATATGAAAAATGGGAGGGTGTCAGAAGAGATTATTTCCAGTAATATTAGTGATCTGCTGCTGTGTTACAATATTGAAAACACACATAACTATCCATGAATATTAGGTGTAAACACATTCAGAATTTGGAGGTATGTGCCTGTGTACTTTCAGTGACTTGGCCAAAGAGGGCATGAAAGAGCTTAAATTGGATCATAAATTCATAATTTTCCTGAACAGGGGCCCCCAAAATACGTTTGGTCCAGGACCCCCAAAATCCTTAAGACGTCCCTGCTCTGTTAAGCTGTAGTTTGCAGGAAGTCCACTCCTTAATCCTTCTTGAAGCAAGGTACAGTCCATAGGAGTGTAGTGCCAGATTGTTCAGCCGGCAGGCAGAGTGCAGGTCTATGGGTGCAAATCCAGATTTCAGCAGCCCTTCTTCTTCTTGTAGCTGCAGGCAGCAGATCTGAGACACTATGCAGCTCTCACATATTTGTTCAGTGTTCTGGGGCCAAAAGCAGGGGGCAGCTCTGTCCAGTGTTATGCTGGGTGCCCACCAAATGCATGACAGCTTCCCCCGAAGTGTGGACTATTCCTGTCCCACAAACCACTGCACTTCAATAATCCAACATGGATGATTTCTCTCCATAAGAGTAAGAGCTAGCTAAACCAACCCACAGTGTGGCTCATTTCCAGTAGATCTCCTCCCTCTGACCTCTGCAAATTACTGTCATAAGCCACCCATCTGGCAGATGTGAAGGACATCTAACATGGGCTTCAATTGGAATTCCATAGAGCATATTATCAAGCCCATTATCGCCATTTTAGCTGCAGTTTTCTGCCGCTAAGGCGGCAATAATTTTATCGCCTGTCTTGATAATATGCCCCCATGAATGTTAGATTCGAAGTTTTCGTTTTTTATATATCATTGAATCTTTAGAATGAGAATGGATTTACATCCTAGTCAATCTGTAACCAAAGGCTTGGTATTCAGGAGAGACTGGCCCAAACTGATGGCAATAAAGATTAAGCAACAGACTTAGGCCTGGATTTTCTAAGGCTTCGTGCCGGGGCTATTGGAAAGTGGTGACTCCACTTTGCTTTCTAACTCATAAGTTGTTTTGTGTTAGAAATGTGCACTTTTCTCAGCATCAAAACTGTTTTGCACAACTTTGCATCTTTGACTAATTTCCTGATCTACTAAGCCAGACTGGATTTGTCAAACTAAGGCCTACTGGAAGGAGGCATCAACAAGGGAAGTGTGTTATTTTTTCTCAGAAACTGATGCATTGTGTCTGTGCTGCAGTGCACAGCACAAATGCAACGGGTTGGAATCTTTTGTGTGTTTGTACACCTTGGAAATCGAATCGGGAAGGTATGCTTCCAGTACAAATCCTATGATAAACAACATACACTCACCTCAGTGGCAGGGAGCGAGGTTTGTGAGTCAGCCAAGGCGCCTGTTTGTGTACCAGCAGAGAGGACAACACGAGCAACAGATGGAGATGTGGCAGATTTTGATGCTGCACTGCGAATGTATGACGTTACAACGCAAACATTTACAACGCATGCCTTTACAATGCAGTTTTTACATCGCAAAACATCCGTTACAGCGCATCATTTTACATCGCATGCCATTACAACGCATTTTTAAAACTACATTTACAACACATTCCATTACATCGCATTATACCTTTACAACGCATACCATTACAACGCACACCATTACATTGCATTTAAGGTAAGTGTTGGATAGTGTAGGGTTAAAAATGACTATTCTAACTCCAGTGGGTGCAACAGTAGGGTAAGTGTTGGATAGTGTAGGGGTACTATGCGTTGTAATGGTATGCGTTGTAATGACATGCAATGTAATGGCTGCATTGTAGTGACATGCGGTGTAAATGATGCTGCGATGTAATGACTGCGTTGTAAATGTAGTGTGATGTAATGACTGCGTTGTAAAGTTTGTTTCCCCTGCACTGCATTATGCAAAGCCTTCTGAATAATGAAAGCATCGAGCATGAGCCAGTGATGTTCATCCTGAAGAGGCAGTGTGCCTCAACATTGCCACAATCACAAAGATGCGGGCACATATCCAGAAATGTACTTATGCATCACACATATTGATGGACATCACTCAAACCACTCATACAGTAAACACCCGTAATGGGACCATACAAAACAGACACACATTTCACCCAGTTTCCACCAGCATTATGCTTCAAAAAGCATACAAATGGAGGCACATGAACATTGGCTACATATATAGAGATACTTAAACAGTCCCAAACAGAGTCTGACACATATCGAGGCTCATCTTACTAAAATCAACTCACACAGTACAAACACTCAAACATGCAGCACAGGGAGAGAAGCGAAATAGTATTCTCCTCAGTAAGTTTTTACCTCAAGAAACTTACCAATGCTAGGCCAATACAAGCTATTCAAATCCATGCAGAGAGAACAATCGACTCAACTCACAGATGAAAAGAAATCCAATGCACACATGCGTGTCTACCACACACACCGCAGAGACCCAAATCCAACCTCAAATAACACTAAACTTACTTACACACTACAGAACATTGGGAAAATCGCCAGAGCACACCCATAACTAGCACACACTACATAAACACACAATCCATTCACATATACACAGCACACAACACAAGCTACACACTGCAAACACTGAACAACCACATACCAAAAAACTCACAAAATATTACACCATACTTTCATGCACACTCAATTCCCCACCTAATCCAACCTTCAAATATTCTCCAAATGCAAGTATACACCCAGACATAAAAATAGTTTAGACGCCATGACATAGTTCTATGAATCACCACCGCTTCAGCTGCTTAAAATGTCAAGTGTTTTTACCAATAAAGGATATGGTTTCCCTGGAGATGCAGCCTGAGCTTGACTTATCCTTGTGAAGGCGCAAGTGAAGTAGGTCAAGTGGGGACCGTGTTCGGATGCCGCAGGCTTTTAAAGTTTGCTATTCCTAATTTTTTATAAACTGTGAATGCAATTAGCAAGAAAAGCCAAAGTCCTGTCATCTTCGCTTTCATATAACTGCAGCACGGAAGATCAAAAGCTGCCAAAGCCCATTTAGAAATTACAGTCTGTGTCCATAATTAGCCTGATAACATTTTGAGCATCTTTCTGCACATCAGAAAGCAAGCATGCTTTGCAAACGAGCATGAGTGCAATATAGCCAATGGGAGGTGCAGATCAAGTATGGCTCAACAGCAGTAATACCTTCTCTCAAACACAGGGATGGCCTGTAAAATATCAATGTATGTTTACCAAGTTAGTGACTGCAAAGGAAGCCTCAATGGGCTCTTTTCTCATATAGGTGTCCCATTTCACAGCTCACTGTACTCATAATGCCTTTGCTGATATTTTTAGCAAGAAGGAACACACGTTCTCAAGCGAGACATAAAACTTACTAACTTGCATCTGCATTTAGTCTTCATGATAGTGCGTGGGGTCATCTCTTTACAGTGGTGTGGCCTCATTCTGAGGCAGTTGTAAGGATGGGCTGACTGACCAGAGGCACCCTCCTAAGCCCTGGCCCTATTCCGTTTTAGCTCTATGTGCTCAATGAACTGCAGCTAGTATTAGCAAGGAAAAACAAGCATTGGCATAGCCAATAGGTCTCGCTTTTGGGACCTTATAAGTATTTAGTTATGCAGCACAATATCCTTGGTGCAACAACATCAACTGTTGCATGGCTCAACACTTATGGGGTCCCAAAGGCGAGACCTATTGGCTATGCCAATGCTTGTTTTCATTAATTATGGATGGAGTGAAAAGTGCATCTGACCGCTGAGTTTACAGGAAGGACAAACACATGCACGCTGAAGTCGTCTGACCGGCTGAGTCTTGCAACCAGGTGAGTAACACATTTTAATATATAAAGCCAAATATATCTAGGACAGCTTATGCATTTGTTGTTGTCTAGGAGGAGCAATGCTTCGGCTCAAATGCCAATATACTGTTTGATGCAACTGTGTGCTCCTGGGTAGAGCGTGCAGGCACTGTACCGCGAAAGTGAAGACGAATGTGGCCCATTTTAACTTGTTAGTTGAAAAAAGTCTCCTAACGATTGCACATTTGGTACCAGAGTGCAAAGGAGAAATTTTATGTTGCCAGAATCCCGTTTCGCTTCCTTTAGAATTCACTGCTTACTGTCTTGCAGATTTCACATTACAATCACTTTACAGAAGGAAGAATGGGCCTCTAACCATAAGGCTTTTTAATGAGTTTTTATCCACCTACGTGGCTTAACCCCACGTCTATTTAAATATATTTTCTGCGCATGAAAGCAGAACATGGCAGGAGCCATTCACACTGATCCGCAGAGCGTAATGGCAAATTCTAGGTCAGTATAGCGCCCTGAGCGCTTTTATTATTTATTGATCTATTATTCAGACTTGTGTAGCGTTCCTGCATCACTAAGTATTAGGGCCACTTACATGCAATTCATATTCATAACGCTGCATTAAATGTATAGCAAAACATCAAACTACATGAACGAGTCTAGAATAGAGCGCAGGATTCAATGAGCTTCAGAGGAGCCTCGCAGAATGGCGAGACTTATTGAAAGGGCTCCAAAAAGTGCTGCCAGGCCAGCCTAGAGCTACAGTGCATGTGCGCGGGCGCGCGCGCCGCGCTTTACCGCGATTACTTTCACTTTCGCGGCCGCTTTGTTGTTTGATCGCGATTGCGGCCGCTTTGCATAGCCAATAGGTCTCGCTTTTGGAACCTTATAAGTATTTAGTTATGCAACTGTTGCATAGCTAAACACTTATAAGGTCCCAAAGGCGAGACCTATTGGCTATGCCAATGCTTGTTTTTGTATGTTCTGTGGAGTAGGTTTCATGTGTAAGTTTTGCTAAATAAGTGCTACATGTTGATGGAATAATATGGCAGTCAATAGATATATGAGAGTAATACATCTATTGAGGATACTAGGCAGAATTAAAAAAGAATGTGTTTGAAAAGGTTTTAAATCAAATACCTTTTCTACAAAGCATGTATATTGTGTAGCGCTTCTCCGGATCAGAACACATATTTAGACACAATCGAAAAATTCAGGTCAGGTGGTATTTTTGTCTTGCTTAATTGTTTTTACCCCTTAGTCCAGACCTAGAATTAAGATTTATAGGGGGTACCGTCTGTGTTTGGGTGGATATGGTTCAATATTGCCATCTCCTCGTGTTTTAAAAGCATCCCTTCAAGAAGCCGTTTCTATGTAAGCATGAGATGGTTTTGAAAACCTGTTTGATAAGGCTGTCCTAGCTTGTTGAGCTCTGGTGTTAAAAGTCGAAAGAAACAACGGCATAACGGTCCGGTCAAAAAGCAGAAGGTGTTTTTTCACACCAAGTGCCCTACGATCAGAGGTTTTCTGCTTTGCTGCTGGGACGGATGTACTTCTCGTGTACAGTACTGAATAGCCATTTGTAGGATCGGAGGTATGCTGCTTTATTAAATATGGATGAAACGTCATTCTGTTTGCGAATCCAATTGAGGCGGCTGTGAATAAGGGAATCGAGGCGTGTAAGGGACTGAAGACTTTCATCACTACATTCGTATTACGCCAGAATACCTACTTTGATTCCAGACCATCTCCCTTACAGGGGCGGGGCTTATGCACTGGTAAACAGGCGAGATAAACGAGGCAGGCGGGTGTAGTCGGGTGCCAATGCGGACAAGATCGACGGCCTGCGGTAATTTTGCATATAAAATCTGTCACCACGCGCACTGCATGGACCGTCGGGCACACGCATCCAGGAGCTAGTGCAGCCACTCTAGGACCTGCCTCAAGTCAGAGCAGCGTGGAAGATGTCAACATGAAAGGGCGAGGAAACAAGCGCTAGTAATGTTGCCAGTTGTGGGTGTGCCGGCAGAGGAGGCTGGGTCTGCGCGAAATTGAAAGTGATCGCGATCGCGATCAAAGCAGCCGCGAAAGTGAAAGTAAGCGCGGCGCGCGCGCCCGCGCACATGCACTGTAGCTTTAGGCCACGGCAGCACTTTCAAAGCCCAGATATAAAATGTCTCTTCGAGCCTTTGGCTCGCGAGACCTAACAAGAGGTGTGACAAGTGAATTAAATACCCCCTTGCAAACCACTTTGGTTAAAAGACAGTGCTGTGTATCCTTGTCATGATTTGCTCCATGCGTTCTTGTGGCCACCATTAGGGGGACTCCCTGTGGGACCTTCAAGTGTACAAATTATATCCTGGACCTTCTTCTATACCCATGTATAGACTTCCGGCCATCTACACACTATTATGAAATTTCTCTTCATTACATATCCATGTCAGCTTTTGTGAAGCCAGTCTGCTTTTGCTTAAAACTCCAATACCTAGAATTTCCGGCTCACTGCTCCCTCTCTACCTCGGCAGGCCAAGGATGGGTGGAGTGATTCAGGCCATGTGTGGCTGGCAGGTGCTAATCTATTCACACCTGAGGCATGGGATCATTGTGAGCTCTTATAAGACCCTGTTTCCTTAGGTACCGCAATGGTCATTGTAGCACTGCTCCTGTTTGACTGCCCACTCGTTTCCATAGCTCCTGGGCTACTATTGATCCTTGTTTCTAGAAGACTCCTGCTTTTGGTGCAGTAGATAATTCATTGTTCCTTGAACTAGCACTATCTACAGTGCTTCCTTGATTCCTGACTACTGAGCCAGAACTATTTACAGGCATGCTTTTTGCCTGAACTAGCATTGTCTACAGTGCTACCTCTTTCCCGTAGTTACCTTTTCCCCAGTTCCTGCCTCTTTCCCTTTACATTAGTTCTAGTTTCTAGTGTGCTATCTTCTTTTACCTGCGGCCTTAGATTCCAGTTTCCTTATGTGTGTCACGATTTCCATGGCCGGTTATAACGCTAGCTGCAACAGCGTATTTCCAGCCAGGAACTACATTACCCAGCATACTTAGCGGGGCACAGCGCGCGTAACGAAGAGGCGGAACCGGAAGCAGGAACTACCGATTATTCTTCCCTGAGGTTTGTTCCCTGCAGATTGGAACTCCGGCTACTCCTAGAGGCGGTAAGAGGGTTCTGGAGATAAGGCTCCTGGAACCACCATATTCTGGATGTGGTCCGGTGACGGACGTTCCGGGTCACGCTATCTCCTCTTTCGCTTTCGGGGCCGTTTCATGCTGAGGAGAGTTGTCGCCCATAGAGGTGCTTGGGCAACATTCTCTCTGTTGGAAAAAAACAGGCTTGGTTTTTATGCAGGGAGGGTATAGTGCCCGCGATTTGCAGTATGTGTATGGAGCGTGGGTGTGTGCTGTGACTTTCGAACTTTGGAAAAAACACGCATCATGATTTACGTATTGAATCAGTGAGAGGGGGATATTGTTCCTTCAACAACAACTTTATTCAGTCAGAACGAAATGAGTGTGTGATAAGTAACACGCAATTATTATTATATGTGGCTTTGAACTCGATTTAGAGCGCTCTCAGGTACAGAGCGCCAGGTGTGGCAGTATACTCGACCGAGGGTTCCCAGACATATGCCCTACAGTGGAGAGTGTTCTATTGTGCTGTAGTTTTGTTTCCTTTTTTGCCTTCACCCAGGAACAAACACTCAAGCATACAGGAGGAAGAAGCGCTGTAGCGATACCTGGTTACTGGGCCCTGATTACACCTGGCTTGCCTCCTTAAGTGCTACCTTTGTTTATCTTTGGACATACTCAGAGCCTCCCTTCTTTTCCTTTGCAGGTAGGAGAGGTGAAATCGAGGGGGCAGTTGAAGGGGATAAAGGTTGTTGGAGGGAGAGAAGAGACACAGCTGTTCGGTTTTCACATTGTTTTCTTGTTTCTCCCCACAGGTCTCCCTCCCCGCAGTCCCCATCCTTTCCTTCCCCCGCTCAATTGCCCCAAAAGTCTGTGTATTTATACATGCGCCAGACTTGGGTCGATTCAGAGGTGAGCCCACATAGAGCATCGACACAGCCCTGAGGACACGTATTTGGAGAGCCTGACAGAATAATCGGCCCACGAATTAGTCTCTTCCCGGTTGTGTTGACAGTCGAGATGGCCACTCTAGAAGACGTAGTGTCAGCTTTAGCATTGGTCCAAGCGGACTTGGTCGCCTTGCGGCAGGAAACCGCGACACTTCACTCCCGAATAGACAGGTTACAAAGAAACCCCTTTGATATAGGGGGAACCCCTCACCCGCCATCGGTGGTAGTAGAAATGCCGGCACAAATACCATTAGCCCCCACTGAGAGGTTCTACGGGGATATAATAAAGGTCCAGGTATTCCTCACTCAGGTGCTCCTACACTTCTCCTGCAAACCAAAGATGTTTATCACTAACCAAGCCCGGGTGGCATTTCTAATTTCATACCTGGGTGGCGAGGCAGCCCAGTGGGCGGTCCCCATAGTAAGGAGAGATGACACGAAACTCTATGATTGGGATGAATTCCGTGAGTGTTTTGAAAAAACGTTTGACAGACGGGCCGAGACGTTTTCGGCGGATAGAGATCCATTGGAGCTACGACAGGGGTCCTCTGAACTGATCAGTTACTTGAACAACTTTCGACGACTAGTTGCGGAAACCGACTGGCCAGAAGCAAAGCAGTCGGCTGTGTACTATCAAGGTCTCTCCGACGACCTCAAAGACGTTATAGCCCAAATAATTCCCCAACCGAGGGCATGCTCTGCACTCATAGACCTCACCCTCAGGCTGGATCATAGGTTGCGAGAACGCCGAAGAGACCATAAGAAAAAAGACCGCCACAATCCGAATAGCGACCGTTTCTCCCCTATGGAGAAAATGGCCACAACATCAGAACCGATGGAAATAGGAACTGTCAGGGCTTCACTGACAGTAAGCAAGAAAGACTATCGCAGGAAGCAAGGACTATGTCTCTACTGCGGGAAGAAAGGGCATTTCCTGAGGGAATGTCCCATCAAACCCAAGACCAGTCGGACCCGACAAGGACAGGCGGCAGCTCTTTCCACCGAAAGAGAGGAGGGAAACTACAAAGCTTGAGCGCACATGAAGGGAGGTTCTCAAGCGGTCGGTCCATCCCTTCAGTGGACACCCTAGTCTTTACCAAAACGGACCATTATTTCATACCAATGACTCCTGAAATAAACCATAAGAGTACTCCTGTGACGGCCATGATAGACTCGGCAGCCACGGGCTGTTTCATGGATAAAGGCGAGGCTCAAAGACTAGGAATTCGCTTGGTGCCCAAGGTCAAACCAGAAAGGGTGTATGCCGTAGATGGCAAGGAACTAGATTCCGGTCCCATTACCGATAACACACCGGATTGTGAATTACTATACGACGGACACCATAGAGAAACGTTGTCGTTTGGAGTGATACAAGCCCCACACTATGGGATTATCCTAGGTCTTCCGTGGCTGCAACGACATGACCCAAATATACAATGGGCCACCAAGACGCTGAGGTTCGACTCAGAATATTGCCGAGACCATTGTATCCCGACTATTCCTCAGCCTGCACAAATCCTGTCTACTAACCATCATGTCGCGACAGCTGCTGAAAAGGAGGTAGCGCTGCCAACCTGCTACGCGGAATATGTCGAAGTGTTTAGTGATACCAACGCAGAAGAGCTACCACCCCACAGGGAGTACGACTGTCGGATAGACCTGATTCCCGGTACGGTCGTCCCTTGCGGAAGAGTTTATACACTTACGGTACCCGAAACTACATATCTTCGGAAATATCTAGACAAACACCTAGCGTTGGGCTTCATTAGACCATCCCGATCACCGGCAGCGTCCCCCTTATTTTTTATCCCAAAGGCTAACGGAGATTTGCGCTGTTGCCTCGATTACAGGGTGCTAAACGCGAGCACGGTGAAAAATCAGTATCCACTTCCCCTGATACCGGTGCTCCTGGAACAAGTACGGACGGCTGGCATATACACCAAATTGGACCTCCGAGGGGCGTACCATCTGCTTCGGATAAAAAAAGGGGATGAATGGAAAACCGCGTTTAAAACACGATATGGGCACTATGAATACCTGGTAATGCCCTTCGTGTTATGTAATGCCCCAGCGGTGTTCCAGTTCTTTCTCAATGAGGTTTTACGGGAATATCTGGACCGCTTTGTCGTGGTCTATATTGACGACATCCTGATATATTCCAACACAGAGGAAGAACACGCTGATCATGTTCGTATGGTACTACGATCCCTTCAGACACATTCCCTGTTCTGTAAAATCACAAAATGTGAGTTTCATGTCACCACCTTGGAGTTCCTAGGGGTCATGGTCACCCCCTCGGGCCAACTCATGGCAGAAAGAAAGGTGAAGGCCATTACGGAATGGCCATGCCCTCGCACAGTGAAAGAAATCTAGGGCCTTCTAGGGTTTGCCAATTTCTATCGTCGATTTATTAATCGGATCTCGGACTTAGTAGCCCCCCTGACCCGGTTGACCAGAAAGAATGCGCCTTTCGTATGGGCTGAAGATACCCAGAAGGCATTTGACAGTCTCAAATCCGCATTCACCACAGACCCGGTCCTCCGTCATGCCAACCCGTCTTTGCCGTTTGTGGTGGAAGCCGACGCTTCGGAGGTGGCGCTGGGCGCGGTGCTCTCGCAAAGACACGAAGAGACAGGTCAGCTGCATCCTATCGCCTTTATGACCCGCAAGTTCAATCCCGCGGAGCGGAATTACACAATAGCCGAGAAGGAACTGCTGGCGATCAAGGATGCGTTTCTCAAATGGAGACATTGGTTGATGGGGGCGATTCATCAAGTTACGGTATACACAGATCACCGGAACCTGCAGTTTATGCGGGCGGCTCGACATTTAACCCCTCGTCAGCTCCGGTGGATGCTCTTCTTCGCAGAGTATCATTTCATGGTAACCTTTCGACCGGGGGTTCAGAACAAGAAAACAGACGCCTTGACGAGACAAGACATAGCTCTCCCGGATACACGTCCTAGCAAGGACTCCATAATCAAACCCAGCCGGGTACTGTGTGCCTTGCACACTGACGATTTCTTGCAAGGAGTACGGCGAGGCATATGCTCATTCAAATGGAAGACCTGGCTCCAGGCCCATCCGGAATGGCGGATGAGATAAGGGCTCCCCATAAAAAATCGACAAGTGTTGCTTCCTACGCAAGCGTTACGCAAAACCGCATTCGCATGGTGCCATGATCTTCCCTGGGCAGGCCACCTAGGAGGCACCAAGACCCTGGAAAAAATACTGCGCCAGTTCTGGTGGCCGTCGGTGTGTCCCGACGTGCTAGCTTGGGTACAGGAATGCCCAAAATGTGCCCAGATGAAGGTAGACCACCGGAGATCGCAAGGACAGTTGCAAATCATGCCAACACCAAAAATCCAGTGGGAAAGAATTTCAGTAGACTTCGTGGTGGGTTGCCAGTAGATCAGGGCCACACGGCCATAATAGTAGTGGTCGATTTCTTAACAAAGATGGGTCATTTCATCGCCTGTAGATAAGCGCCCACCGCCAGCCAATTGGCCAGGCTGTTGTTGATCAATATTGTAAGGCTACACGGCCTGCCCAAGGACATTGTGTCGGACCGAGGTGCCCAGTTCACCGCCGGGTTGTGGAGGACGTGGTGTACGGAGCTAAGGGTATCCTCTTCCCTATCCTCCAGCTTCCATCTACAGACGGACGGCCAAACGGAACGTCTGAACCAGACACTCAAACAATACCTCAGATGTTATGTTACGGAAAACACCGACGAGTGGGTTGACTGGCTATGGAAAGAAAAAATAGCATACAATAGCGCCGTGCATTCCACCACGAAACACTCTCCGTTCTATAACACATACGGGTTTTACCCCCGATTCTCTCCCTTGATCCTTCCTAGCACCCAGGTCCGATTTCCTGATGTTCGCGCTAAGCTCTTACACATGCGTAAAACGCTCCTAGCCACACAAGACAACTTGATGAAAGCCAAAGAGAAGTACAAGACACAAGCAGATAAACACAGAAGAACTAATCAAACGTACAGGAGCGCGGAGTGGGTGTGGTTGGCCTCAAAACACATTAGATTTAAAAAACACAGCATATTCCACCCTAAATATATAGGCCCGTATCAGGTCGTGAAACACATACATCCTGTGGCAGTGAAACTCAAGGTCCCATCACACATGCGCTTACATCCCGTGTTTCACATATCCCTCCTGAAACCCGTGCAGGGCAAAATACAGAAAAGACCAGGTCCAGTGCTAGTGAAGGGGGAACCAGAATATGTAGTGCAAGGTATAAGGGACGCTAAGAGAGTGCGAGGCAAGCTGTGGTATTTAATCGCATGGAAAGGGTATGGCCCGGAAGAAGACTCCTGGGAACCCAAAGACGTAGTTCATGCACCCAAGTTGATGGCCCGGTTTTACAGCCTCCACCCGGGGGCCCCGCGTGACAGCTAGCGTTCTTGGAAAGGGGAATGTCCTGTCACGATTTCCGTGGCCGGTTATAACGCTAGCTGCAACAGCGTATTTCCGGCCAGGAACTACATTACCCAGCATACTTAGTGGGGCACGGCGCGCGTAACGAAGAGGCGGAGCCGGAAGCAGGAACTAAAGCGACTCGAGCCCCGGGCGGCGCTGCCGATTATTCTTCCCTGAGGTCTGTTCCCGTGCAGATTGGAACTCCGGCTACTCCTAGAGGCGGTAAGAGGGTTCTGGAGATAAGGCTCCTGGAACCGCCATATTCTTGATTTGGTCCGGTGACGGACGTCGCGGGTCACGCTATCTCCTCTGTTGGCAGAGACGCGCTTTCGAGGCCGTTTCATGCAGAGGAGAGTTGTTGCCCATAGAGGCGCTTGGGCAACATTCTCTCTGTTGGAAAAAACCAGGCTTGGTTTTTATGCAGGGAGGGTATAGTGCCCGCGATTTGCAGTATGTGTATGGAGCGTGGGTGTGTGCTGTGACTTTCGAACTTTGGAAAAAACACGCATCATGATTTACGTAATGAATCAGTGAGAGGGGGATATTGTTCCTTCAACAACAACTTTATTCAGTCAGAACGAAATGAGTGTGTGATAAGTAACACGCAATTATTATTATATGTGGCTTTGAACTCGATTTAGAGCGCTCTCAGGTACAGAGCGCCAGGTGTGGCAGTATACTCGAACGAGGGTTCTCAGACATATGCCCTACAGTGGAGAGTGTTCTATTGTGCTGTAGTTTTGTTTCCTTTTTTGCCTTCACCCAGGAACAAACACTCAAGCATACAGGAGGAAGAAGCGCTGTAGCGATACCTGGTTACTGGGCCCTGATTACACCTGGCTTGCCTCCTTAAGTGCTACCTTTGTTTATCTTTGGACATACTCAGTGCCTCTCTTCTTTTCCTTTGCAGGTAGGAGAGGTGAAATAGAGGGGGTAGTTGAAGGGGATAAAGGGAGTTGGAGGGAGAGAAGAGACACAGCTGTTCGGTCTTCACATTGTTTCCTTGTTTCTCCCCACAGGTCTCCCTCCCAGCAGTCCCCATCATTTCCATCCCCCGCTCAATTGCCCCAAAAGTCTGTGTATTTATACATGCGCCAGACTTGGGTCGATTCAGAGGTGGGCCCCCATAGAGCATCGACACAGCCCTGAGGACACGGATTTGGAGAGCCTGACAATGTGGTCTGTTATTGTTTTGTGCAAAGTCCCTCTTTGTTCCCACTTCTTTCCTGTCAAGCATTCCTCCTTGCTAACTCATTGTCTATTGTGGCTGTGTATTTAAGTTCTCCGCCCCTGCTGTTACCACCTTGTGTGTTCATGTAGGATCACCAGGATTTGTGGGCACAGTTGCCAACCTAGGTGGTGTTTTTTTCCACTGTGAGTATTGTGTTCATGTCACATGTATAACATCACCATGGTATCAGCTCCACAGACCATGCCTTTGCATGTATATCCTATATGTGGGTAATTGCAGTCATTATCTGTGACAGCAGTTGTAGATGAGAAACTTACTGAGCTTCAGTGTCATCATTTGGAGCTCTTGAGTGCTTTGTCCCACATTCTCTCTTTTGTTAACATTGTCATATGCATGTCTTGCACATCCGTGATGTCAGATATTCTGAATGCTGAATAGCCTCTTGAGTGCCTGTTCTTTCTGAACTTTGACTTTCTTCTTCCCTTGTCAGAGGTTTCCTATTGCCACCCTTTTCTCCCTGAACCCTCAGCGTGAACTGAGACAGCTCTGCACCCAACATTCTGTTAACTTTGACTACCCTGTCACCAGTCCTTGTCAGAGTCCATGACATGCCTCATTCTTAACAATGTATGCAGTTTGACTGACTGACTGGCATCACCCTTCAAACGCCACTACTCCCTACTGGGCTTTCTTAGCTATGCATCATGACGTGGAGCAAAGCATGTTGCCACCAGAGAAAGTGAGGGCCAAAACAACTGTCCAATCAACTAGGGACGGTTTGAAGTTTTGTCTTGGTGCTAGTAAGTTTTCTTTCATCATAGTGTCTGGTGTTAAATTACCATGGATGCTAACTCTAAGGTAAAGGGTGGGAACCTTAGGCTTCTCCACAGTAGTATGGAGGGGGAGCTGGAGGCTAAAATGGCAACTTCTCCACTAGCGACTTCAAAGAGGAATTTTGTTGAGAAACATTTTTTTTTTAAAGTACTGCCTTAATGAAAATTATGAAAAAACAGTCATTGGAAGAGCATAATTAAAAGGATATTTCAAACTACGTTAGCTGCCAACCAAAATAGGAGACAAGTTGTCAACAAGTAGTTGTTGAGCTACGGGTAGCTCTCCAGCTACCTGTAAGTAGTTCTATGTCTAGTCCACCCTACTAAATTAGAAGCTTTTGCTTGACTGAAGATATGGATTGCAAAATTGAAAAGTGTATATTAAAGCCAAAATGTGTATATTTTCAAGACTGATAAACTGATGTTGGAGTTTCCAAAATCTATTTAAAGTAGATATTTAATTGATAAAATCAAATTGTGTTAGGGAGGTGTATTACAAACATTATTACCTTGGTGTCAAGATTCTGCCTGATCAACTGAGGTGATCACTGTCAGTAATTTTACATCGGGACACAACTAACACAATATTGTCTGATGTGGTCACTATTGAAGCACTAATGATATTAGTAACTCAGGATGATTTTTATTAGAGAAAATGCTGAAGACCCCTTATTGTACTTGGCCCTTTGTACAGGGTCACCCCTCAAACATTTTGCCTTCACCCCTCCTGTTTTCTGAATTTTGTTTCTGTTGGCATTGGTACTCTGTGCACTTTAGCTCTGCTTACCAGTGCTAACATGCTTGTACTCACGCCTTTAAACATTCAACTATTGACTTCCACCAAATTGGTACATTTAATTTACTTATAAGTCTGCAGTAAAGTGATTCTGTATTACCCTGGGCTTGTACATTAGATGCTATTGATGGGCCTCAGTGATTGTGCCACCCACTAAAGTAGCCCTTTAAAACATGCCTCAGGCCTGCCACTGCAGCCTGTAATGCAGTCTTAAAACTGCCATTTCAACCTGGCAACATAAGCCTTTTGCCAGGCCTAATACTTTCTTTTTTTATACATAGAAGCCGGTCCTAGGATAGGCCCTAAATAGCCCAAAGGCCATGGTGCGTTGTATTTAAAAGGTAAGACATGTTTTTATGTTTTATATGTCATGGTAGAAAAAAACTCCCAAATCTATTTTTCTCTACTGTGAGGCCTACCTCTCCCATAGGATAATATTGGACTACCTCATTACATTTGATAAGTACTAACCTTTGATTGTGTACCAGTAGAAATATCCTGTTTGGTCTGAAAGGAATTGTAATTTAAAATCCTCTTTAATGGTAAAGTTAGATTTTAGTCAGAATTCTGAAACTGCCACTTTTAGAAAGTTGCCATTTTTTGTCCCTAACTATTTGGTGCCTACAGTCTGTGTCCTGGGTGATATGACTATACTGTAAATAGTTGGCAGTTGACCTTTGCGTATTCCTCCCAGACAATGAGACAAAGGGGGACTAAGTGTTGGATGGATGGGTCATCCTGCCAGGATCAGTGAGGCAGAGTGGTTCCCTCCCCTCTTCCATTTAATGAAATGCTTCCATGACACAAAGGGAATGTGACACCAGCCTTTTGTCACACTAGATCTTTTGGAGCCTAGGCAATAGAAGGAAGGACATTTCTAGAATCAGACTTGAGGGTAGTCTAGAAGTTTCCCCCACTTTAAAGGCTGACACCAGGCTTAAATTGTGGACCTCCAGAACTACTCTCAATTCACTGAAGGATTGCCTTGTACTTCAAATGACTGCCCTGCTGCTTGAAACCTACCTTTTACCCTCAGATGACTGGCCTGATGCTTGAGACAGGGCTTGCTGCTTGATCCCAGGACTACCAGAGTGACTCCAGGTGTAGTTTGGCCGACCTCCTGTTCTGAGTTACAGAGCAAGCTTCAGATACCTCCCTGCATCTACCTAGCTGACATGCTGCAACTGGGCCTGCGTGGACCTACAACTGGACTTGCTTGCGCCTTGCTGGCCTCAGCTAAAGTGAGTCCTTGATCCCCAAGTGAGGACTCCCAAGGTCCTGGACCCACTAATGGCATCGGAGTGCACTCCTCTACAAAGGAGGGTGAACTCGGAAGTGTTTAGCTCCTCTCGACCACAAATAGGCACCTTTGAGCTGAGACACTGCCACCCGTGATGACAGACAGCGCGAAGCCCCAGAGAACTCAACTCTTCACACTACAGTGACATCCAGAGATGACTTTGTGGTACAGCAATGACAGCCCATGTTGACTGCCAACACAAAGCTCCAGCAACAACCATCCGTGATACCCAACGGGTCTTTGTGCTACAGTGACAACCATCTGCAAAGCCAGGCCTGTTCTCTGTGCTACAGCGGTAATGATAAGGGAATCTCTCCCTGATCCTCGCACCCTCCTAAACCTTGAACTGGGCTCTTCCCACTTGACTTAGAGGAGGTAACTTTTTCAGCGTTTCTAATCTGGTCCCTGTCTGACCCAAGCACCATCACGGATGGCTGATCATAACTGATACAGCTAATGACACAAATATTACATCAGTCTTGTCTGGCTCTCCGTCTGAGTCTGGTATGAATAGAGATAGTGCAAATATTCATAATTATCAAGGATTATGATATGGGTTGTAAGAAACTGGAGTATTAATTGAAGTGATAAGAACTCACCTGAAGTAATAATCACAATCCTTAGCTGGGAAAACTACTAAAGTCCCTAAATAAACCTGAGCTCAACCCTATGGCAGCTGTGGCACAGAATAGACAGGCTTAACTTAGAGGCAAGGTATGCATTATTTATGTAGTTCTAAAACCACACTAAAGTCAAAACACATCAAAGAAAAATCCCAAACCATTATAAATTACATTTTTTAAAGTTTAAATTTAAAAAAGCTCTCAAAATGGGTACTGAGATACGATTTAAGGCCGACTGTGATTGAGCTCATGTTGGCTACAGAAACCAGGGTTGACTAGGTCAGATGTTTTACCTTCTGACATAGTGATGATTAAAATCTTGGTGGTAAGGATACTGCATCACAATGGAGACAAAGTATCCTTACTTCCAAGATGATAGTCTTCCTGCCGAATTCAGATGCGGGTGGAGAATAGGTTTAGCCATGGCAGAGGATAAGGATTCAGATGCCCTGGCCAGAACATTTATCACATTGGCCAAATTTGTCAAGGTCACACACCCTCCGCCCAGTGCAGTGTCTCAGCCTTCAAAAAACAAAATTGCCTGTACTCAGCATAGAGCTAACCAGCCACAGCTCAAACACACACCCCAACACAGACATCACTCCCTCACAGCCCTAACATCCTGGACATATGTGGTGGTTCCCCTGCACACTTCTTCCTATACAGTGAATCCCAGGCATTCTCTCCACCATCTGAGAGAGGTGCCAACCCTGCTGTGGTGCAGGTATCCCCTTGGCACCAATCTCCTGTATACAGGCCACCACCTGTCCCCCTCCCCTGTGCCGGTCGACCTGACGGTCTCATCCATGGCCGTCCCCTGCAGAGAGGGCCAGCAGATAGCCATGGTGGCTAGTGAGAAGAGGACGTCTTCCAAAAGCAGGCTGATGTGAGGCAGGAAATTCATGCCACTGGGGCTACCCTGTCAGACAAGTCTGAGGCCCTGCAGGGCATGCAGCATATCCCTCAGGTAGTGGACCGACTGACCCATGTGTTGGACAGGATGGATAGATCTTGGCAAGACAAGTCCAAGAATATCAAATACATTATATCCATCCAAAGGGAAGAGAGTGCAAGACACCATGCCTTGGCCATGAAGATGATGGAGGGCATGATGAAACAGATCCAAATTCTCCGTTCAAGGTCAACCCAGGGAGGGGGACCATCACATCTGCTGTCAGCACATCACACCCACACACCTGTACTACAAACTGTACAAGATCACAGCAAGACTATATCCCCACCACTGCCCATTGTCCAGGCACTCCCTCACCTGCACATCCACAACAACCCCCTGTCCAGGCACTCCTCCCACCTGCACATCCACCACCACGCCATGTCCAGGAAATTCCCTCACCTGCCTATTCACCACTACCACCTGTCCAGACACTTCGCCCTCCTGCACATCCACCACCACCCCCTGTCCAGGCACTACCACCACCTGCACACCCACCTCCTGTCCATGCCCGCCAACCAACTGTGCAGACACCATCAGCCCCTGTCCATGAACTTTCCCTTGTACAGGCAGATGCACCACATCAATCTGCATCTCGGCGACAACCCAAACATACTCACTCACAGCAATCATCACCTCCAACTCTGCAAAGTCGCAAGCACGATCCCCCATCTCAAATATATTATCTAGCGTGAATATGTGTATATAAAAGCTAAATCTCCTCACAAGTCAAGACTAAGTTGCTTATTATGTACGGATGGGCAAATGTTTACCCTTGTGGTGTCCTACACATGTGAGGATGAATGTGTGTGAGTGACACATGTAAGAGTGTAACCCCATCAGTGCAACAAGCTATCATGTGCAGAGCAAATAACAACTCACAAGATATATAGCCATACTTTGAACAAGACATTCACACTGAAGTTAAACAAGATAGAGAAAGTATGACTCAACATATAAGTTTATGTAAATGAAATGTTTTGGAGGAAAAAAAGTCTGTTTGGAAGGGAGAAAGGAAAACAAATATTGTTCTTTATACAGAAAGGACAAGTGGACTTGGAGGGGGAGGGGCAACAGAAATAAAACATGTCAGGAAGCGTCAGGGGTACCAGTCTGTCTACAAGGGGCAAAGTAAATAGGTGTCCAAAACAATGTCAGAGTCCAACAGGTCAACTGTCCTTCTGGTCATCCTCTATCTCCACAGTGTCCAGATCCTCTGAATCCAAAGCGGGCTCCTGGCTGGCCGGTGCAGGACCAGGCACCACATGGGATTGGTATACATGATGAGTATGGGGGAAACAGTAAGGGCCAATGTACAGGGGGAAACATTGAGGGTGGTGTGAGAGGGACGTTGGGCTAGGACAGACAACATGGCTGCACCCAAGGAAGTTACGCTGGCAGTGAGGGTAGCCATGGCTCTTGCATTTTCTTCTCACATCAGACGCAACTAATTGCAGATCTCCAGCATGGTACTAAAGGCCATGTCTGGCTGACCCTCACATGCCCACATCACGTCCTCTGGTGCAGCCACAGGATTTACAACACATGGAGGGGTTTGGGTAGAAAATGAGGGGTGTGGTGTCTCGGGTTCGGAGCCGATGTTGGTGTCTTCTTGGCAGCCACTTTGAGGGAGACTAGTTGCAGGGGATGCAGCTGGAGGCCCCTGATAGAATGGGGGCCTCTAAAGTTAGGGATGGACTTTTGGCCAGCCCAAGTTGTAATGTGGCCTGCCCCAGGGACACCTCTCCAAAAGAAAGTAGTGAATTGTCCAGGGAAGAGTCGATCTCCTCCCCCCTGGCCAGAGGTGTCCAGTTCTCCCCCCCCTTCTATGTCTTCAGATTACACCCAGGCCCTAGCACCAGAGGTGTCTCCCTGCTCAGTCCGAATGGGCGCAATTCCCCTGCCTCCTGATGTAGAAGGTCCCTCCTCATCCTCTTCTTCATTGGCCGTTGAGAAAGGCCGTGGCCAACGGCACACCAAAGATGTCCTGCTCCGAAGCGTGTCCTGGTCTTCTTGGCCAGCTGAGTCCGCTGAAATGCAAGGCAAATCATAATGTAGTGGTTGTACACGTCAGAACAAGACACTAGGCCTGGGCAGTAAATTCCGTTCCGCTTGCGGAATTTGGGTAATTTGGCTAATTTTGCGTTCTGTGGAGAACGCAGAATTTCCCAAAATTCTGTGTTCCGCGGCTTTGCGGAATTTTTTGCTTGGTCGCGTTCTCAAAATGCGTGTTCGCAAGATATTTCCCCCTGAGCACGCAAACAGCGTTCGCGAACAGAAAAAAAGCATCGCAAACATGCAATTCCACGTGTTCACAGAATTTCTGCGTTCTCACGGATATTTTTAACCGTTTCGCGGAGCTTTGCCTAGCGCGACTAAGCATATTCAGCCCACCCCTACAAGACACATAACTACATGAGGCAAGGGCAGACTTTGTTCTCTTCTGATCACACTATACAGATGTAAGTGAATTGAAGCCTAAAGTATGTGTATGTTCACTGGGATCTCCTGATTTGACTTGAACATGGACATCTCACTGGAATTTTGATGGCTTTCACTTCCATACTTACAAACCCTCAGCTTCTGCATTCTTATGATCTGTGGGCCCGATTCACAGAACTAACTTAAGACAACATCCTAAACTTACTACCATTTTGGTATTCACAGAAGGCACTTACTCATTTTGGTATTCACAGAAGGCACTTACTCATTTCGGTATTCACAGAAGTTAGGAGTCCTAACTTTAGGACTCCTAAATGCCTTCTGTGAATACCGAAAGTCTTAAAAGTTGGATTTTTCTCAGTTTAGTAGTAGTAAAGTTAGGACTCCTAACTTTAGGACTCCTAAATGCCTTCTGTGAATACCGAAAGTCTTAAAATTAGGATTGTTCTCAGTTTAGTAGTAGTAAAGTTAGGACTCCTAACTTTAGGACTCCTAAATGCCTTCTGTCAATACCGAAAGTCTTAAAATTAGGATTTTTCTCAGTTTAGTAGTAGTAAAGTTAGGACTCCTAAATGCCTTCTGTGAATACCGAAAGTCTTAAAATTAGGATTTACTCAGCCATTTTCTATTCATTCATGGTCATCCTCTACACAGATCAGATCCTCTGCCATCCTTTTCTGTAGCAGAGACCCCTAAAATGACACATTAAGAGAACATCTGAGACATGAAGCAAAAGCTAGAACAGACCATTAAACAATGTTTGGCCTGGGACAAGGGGGTGGCCAGGCACAACATCACATTCCAGGAGAGTTTGCTCTGTTGCATTATGGTACATGTAGTTCATAATTTGTGCTCAACTCAAGAGTTGAATGTTGTGTTATGGTACATTTTGGGGAAGCAATGCTGTGTATCCCAGACACATAGGTCCTGATTCACCAAAATCACCACTCACGTTGGGGACCCCTCAGTTGTCGGGGAGTCAAATCTGTTGGGGAAAAATACTCCACAATGCACATGTTAGGCCCCTTTGTGATTCATGCACCCATTCTCAAAAGGTCCTGGGCGGTCTCTCATATGACCATACATCTGATCCTCTGGGTCAATGGACTCCTTAGGGACACTATGAACAATGATTGCTGGCATCTGCACATTACCTGATTCATGGCCAATCTTTTGACTCTTGTCTACACCAGTGGTTTACATACATTTAGTCTGGCTTGCAAAGTAATCTCATGATGGAATTCTTGGACTGAGTTGTAATTATCCAACTTTCATCATTGACAACAGACTGCAAACCACATTGTGTCCATAACACAACCGTTTGCTCTGGTGAAAAGAGTGTCAACCAGCTGATCACGGACTTGCATACCCTTACCTCTGTTTTATGCAATGGCCCAGTTGCCCGGATTCAGAGCTAGCTGAGGTGCAAGAGGTATGTGTAAGCCATGACTTAAAGCTATGTTGTGCAAAACACAACAGGCTAATATGATCTTGCACATGACTTCAGGGGAGTATATCAGCACACCCCCTGTACGGTCAAGACATCTGAATCACGACTTCAGAACACCAAAAGTGATCTCTATGATGGCTTGAGTTCATATGTGTGTCCTATTGTACCTACACTAAGGTACAGTGGCTGCACGTCTGTATGGTGTGAGGAGTTGAGGGGAGAGTGCACACCCAGCATCACCTAAGGAGGGAGGATAGGGCAATAGATTGCATTTCCCTCTTAAATTTGTATAGTACATGATTGTTGGAAGGCGGACCTCGGGGGAGCCAGAGAGACCACCCAGAGGGGCCCCCACACTGCACGAAGTAGCCGAGCGCTGCTGAGAAGCCTCCTAGGAGAGGTCCTTCTCCTATAACGTACTAGCACAGTAACACCACCACACAGGACTCGAGGATGTTTATCGAAACGAGCAGTTCTTTATCAGCATCTAAGAAGTTACGGTTATCAATATGTACAAGGGGGGATCGAGGGATCCACAAGAGTCTCAAAGTCTTGGGTAGGGACGGGGTAGCGGGACAGTCTTTAGTAGCAGCTTGGTACGAGAGTTCCTTGGGCCCAGTTCTTGATCCTCAAGCTGGAGGGACTCCGGATCTCGGAGTGGTCGAGCCGTGACGGCGTCAGCAGGGCTCTGGCGATCAGTTCGTGGAGTTCGAGCCGCGACCAGGTCAGCAGGACTCTTAAGGTGTTTCAGTTCAGCTTGAGCCGCGACGACGTCAGCAGGGCTCCGAGGGAGGTTTCAGCGAGGTTGGGCCGCGACAGCGTCAGCAGGGCCCCGATGTTCCGTGAGGTTCCTTGTCTCAATAAGATGGAGCCGCGACGCAGTCAGCAGGGCTCGTGGTATAGTCTCAAGCAAGAGTTCTTCTCCGTAGGGTCAGCCGCGATTCCATCAGCAGGGCTCTTGACTCCGGGATACAACTACTGTCCCATTGTGGGGTTGCCCCAGATATAGGTCTGGAGCCCTTTGATGTCCGGACCCTTGCGCTTGGGGGGGCGGAGAGGCCGGGCTGGGAGAGGCCCGACGCCCAGCGGGAGAGGCGCCAGGCCCGGGGAGGCCGGAGGACGGTCGCACCTAGGTGTTGAGGGACGGTGGGGGGTCCCATCGAAACTCTCCTCCTCCGGGAGTGGTGAAGTGGCCATGCGGTGCCCCCTGGCCAGATCTTGGTGCCTCGATGTCGGGGCTTCGCTGGGGCCGAGGCCGGAGGGAGCCGGGCTGCGTGGGCTGGTGCGTGGAGCAAGCATGGGGGGGGACCCCGAAGGGATGAGGGGTCCCTGTGCGGCCTGGAAAAGGGGGCCGCTGAGGCGGGTGTAGGAAAACGGGTACAATCCAAAGGGGGCCTCGAAGGGAGGAGGGGTCCCTGGCGGCCTGAAAGGGCGGCCCGTGTAGGCCAGTGCGGGGGGGCGAGCACTATCCAAGAGGGTTAAGACCACGCCACGAGGCCGGGTCCAACAGGCGTCCCCCCCAGCCGAAGGCAGGGAGAGTCACCCATTTCCTTGGGGGTTCTCCTCGTCGAGGCGGAAGAAGCGGGACAGGCCGTCGGCATTGGCGTGGTCATTGCCGGGCCGGTGTTCAACCGAGAAGTCCATCCCTTGCAGCGAGATGGACCATCGCAGCAGCATGGGGTTCTCGCCCCTCATTTGCATTAACCACCGCAAGGGCCGGTGGTCGGTCTGGACCCGGAAGTGGGTGCCGAAGAGATAGGGCCGGAGCTTTTTGAGGGCCCACACTACAGCGAAGGCCTCCCGCTCGATGGTGCTCCACCGCTGCTCCCGGGGCAGCAGCCGTTGGCTGATGAAGGCCACGGGTCTGTCGAGTCCCTCCGAATCTACCTGGGACAGGACGGCCCCAATTCCATATTCGGAGGCGTCCGTCTGCACCACGAACTCCTTGCTGTAGTCAGGGGCCTGTAGCACGGGGGCAGTGCACATTCCCCTTTTGAGAGTCTCGAAGGCCGTCTGGCAGCGGGGGGTCCAGTGTACCTTCTTGGGCTGCTTTTTTGACGTGAGCTCTGTGAGGTGGCCGACAATGCTCCCATAGTCTCTGATGAATCGCCGGTAGTACCCGGTGAGGCCCAGGAAGGCCCGGACAGCTGTCTGGGTGGTGGGGGGTTCCCACGCCTGGATGGCATCAACTTTCGGTTGGAGGGGAGCCACCTGACCGCTCCCTACTTGATGGCCCAGATAGGTCACCGATCCTTGGCCTATCTGGCATTTGCTGGCCTTGATCGTGAGCCCGGCTGTTAGACTTGGGGGTCTCTGGTTGGCGCAAGGTTGCCCTTGTGTCAAGCAGGAACCCTCTCCTCTACGTCAGGGCGCAGGATAACCCCTTTTGAATGACCCTTGCTCACCCTCTAGGTGCGTGGCGTGAGCAGCCAAGGCGATTCCTCAGGCGTTGTTGGTTAAGCACTTACAATCGCACACACAGTAAATTCATCAATCCCCCCCAGAAACGGACACCAGACTTGGATATGTAGAAAAATACGCTTCTTTATGTAAAAATAGGTATATATATCTCAGCAGACTTATCACAAGACCAATAACGTTTTCGCTATGCCACCAGGTCGTAAAGCAGGCAAATGTTCTTTGTTCGCAGTTTCAAATGGATACTTTGTAGGCTCTCGCAAATGTTACTTGTGGTTCCAGTACTTACAGAGATCGACTCCTGCGAACGGGGAAATAAGGCGTTGCGGGCCCCGAGCCTGAGACTGGAACTTCTTCAGTGATGGGGAGAGTCGGCACAGGTCGGTGCGACTCTCAGCTTGGGAAGTGGTCTTGGGTCCTCGATCAGCGGGTGTGGGCAGGTAGGCAGGCGCGGCCAGCGACCCTCAGCACGGCGGTGCAGGGGGGGGGTCTCCACAGCGGGGGCGGCGCGGCCTGAGGTGTCCGGGGATAGCGAAGCGGGGTCACAGGGCACGGTCAGTGCAGCTGGATGACCCGGCGTAGATCACAGTCGTCGGACGGTTTCCGGCGGGAGGGGTGATAGCGCGTTCAGCGCGCTCCAGTGGCAGGCGGTGACAGGGGCGCAGGCGGCCTAGCCCGGGGACAGAGAGCGGCTCCCGACGGAGCGGGGCTCTCACGGGGTTGCGGCAGGCGAGCTCCTGAGTGTCACGGCCCTAGGAGGGGCGTTGAGGGGCGCAGTCTCTTTCCAGCAGGGTGCACACACGGCTCGAATCGGAGGACGAGCAAAAGCACAGAGAACCCACTGGTCCTGGGGTTCAGTTCAGGGGGCAAGCTCAGATCAAGCCCTTGGAGAATGTTTAAAGCACAAAGCAGCAAAGTCTTTTCAGTAGTCTCTTCCTCTCCTTTCTCAGCAAGGCAAGCAGCAGGCCAGCTCCTCCAGCGTCTTCTTCTCCTTCTAGTCGGGCAGAGGTTCTTTGTGGTAAAACAGGATTCTGATTTCTTAGGAGCCAGGCTCCTACTTTTATACCGTGATTCTTTTGTTCCTTAGCGCCAGGGGGCCTAGACCTGGCCCAGTCCAGTTCTGGAGCACTTTGTTATGGTGACTCTGCTCTTTCCTTTCAGCAGCAGGGCAGAGACATCAGCCGCTCCACAGGGGGCGGCGCCGGCTTTGTGGTGGCCGAGCACAGGTCTATTCAAGAGTCAAGGTGTACTCCTCCCACCCATCCTGGTGTCATCTCTCTACCCACCACCTGGCAGCCAACCTGTCTCTGGGGATTCCCCAACCCTGCTCCTTACTGTTGCTAGGCAGAACACACACACAGCAGAGGCGGACTGAAATGGCTAGGTCAGTAAATACTAACTTTCTAAAAGTAGTATTTACAAACCCAGGATATTAAAATAAACTTGACTACAAGAAGTATTTTATTATTCTGAGTTCAGGCATACTAAACTTGAAATTCTACCATGCTCTATGAGTCCACTGGGGTCACAGCGTGTAGTGACTCCAGCAGCCCATTCTGGCCTATGGAGAGCAGGTAGCCTTCAATAGTGAAAAACGAAAATGGCTGTAATTCACTATTAGGACATGCCACACACTCAGGGCTTGTCCTACCTTACACCTACAATGCACCCTGCCCGTGGGCCTACCATAGGGGTGACTAACATGAGGCAAAGGGAAGGTTTGGAGGCTGGCAAGTGTGTGCACTTGCCCAGCCAGCATGACAATACCAGACTGCACGCAGGTTCTGCAGTGGCAGACCCTAGACACATTTTACAAGGCCGCGTCTGTGGGTGGCGCAACCAGCACTGCAAGCCCACCAGCAGCATTGGCATTCACAAGCCCTGGCACTCCTGGTGCACTTTACTGGGGACTGACAGTAAATCCAATAAACCAATCATGAACACCAATCAATGTATACATTTTACCATAGGGAGAGCATATGCACCTTAGCACTGGTCAGCAGTGGTAAGGTGCCCAGAGTCATAAAACAGCCAACAACAGGTCAGAAAAAATACAGGAGGAAGGCAAAAAGTTTAGGGATGACCCTGCAAAAAGAGCCAAGTCCAACACCGGCCCTTTGGAGGGCGGCCAGGACTGCTTTGAGGTGCCCCAGGTGCTCAGCCCAGTGGCTGCTGTATACGGCAATGTCATCTAAATAAGCCGCGCTGAAGGCCTCTAGCCCGGCCAGGACCTTGTTCACTAGTTTCTGGAAGGTGGTCGGGGCGTTCTTCATGCCGAAGGGCATCACCCGAAAGTGGTAGTGCCCATCAGGGGTGGAGAAAGCGGATCTCTCTTGGGCACCGGGGGTGAGCTGGATCTGCCAGTACCCGGCGGTGAGGTCAAAAGTGCTCAGGTAGCGGGCTGCTCCTAAGCGGTCGATGAGCTCGTCGGCCTGGGGAAGAGGATGGGCATCGGTCTTGGTAACAGCATTCAGGGCCCGGTAGTGCACACAAAATCGTAGCTCCGGGGGGGTGCCTGGGGCGGCGGCCTTTGGCACCAGGACGACGGGACTGGCCCACGGGCTGTCGGAGGGCTCGATGACCCCGAGGGCCAGCATCTTCGCCACCTCAGCCTGGATGCAGGCTCGCACCCGGTCGGGTACTCGGTAGGCTCTGTGTCGCACGGGGGGATTGTTCCCAGTGTCGACGTCGTGGACACACCATGGAGTCACCCCCGGAGTGAGGGAGAAGAGGGCCGCAAAGGGCTGCAATAGTTGCTGACAGTCGTGGTGCTGTTCCGGGGTCAGGGAGGAGACGAGTCGGACGCCTTCGATGGTCCCGTCGTGGTCGCTGGTCAAGCAGGAGGTCGGGTAGGGGCTCGGAGTCGCCTTCGGTCCGGGCAAAGTGAGGTTTGAGCCGGTTAGCGTGTAGAACCCGGAGGTGACAGGGCTCTTCTTCTCCACCACCTTGAAGGGCCCGGTCCATTTGTCCTGGAGGGCGCAGGGGTCAACCGGTGACAGTCACATGACCCAGACTTGCTGGCCCGGCTCAAACTCGATGGTAGAGGCGTTTTGATCGTACCATCTTTTCATGTCCTCTTGGCTGGCCTCGAGTTTGGCTTCGGCCAGGGCTCGGAACCTTCGCGTCTGGTTTTGTAGGGTCAGGAGGTATCTGTAGACGTCGGGGGGGGCATCTCGGGGCTTCATCTCCCAGCCCTCCTTGACCAGGCTGAGGGGACCTCGGACTGGAAGCCCGTACAACAATTCGAAAGGGCTGAACCCCAGGGACTTCTGCGGGACCTCCCGATAGGCAAACAGGAGGCACGGCAGCAGGACATCCCATCTCCGCCGTAGGGGTTCTTCCAGGCCCTTGATCATGCCTTTTAAGGTTCTGTTGAACCGCTCGACCAGTCCGTTCCCCTGAGGGTGGTATGGGGTGGTGAATTTGTACGTGACCCCGCACTGCTGCCACAGGGACCGCATGTATTTAGAGAGGAAGTTCGTACCTCGGTCGCTCACCACTTCTCGGGGGAACCCTACTCTCGAGAAGATCCCCATTAAGGCCCGGCCCACTACGGGGGCTGTCACAGTTCGAAGCGGGATGGCCTCAGGGTACCTGGTTGCGTGGTCTACGAGGACCAGGATGAAGCGGTGACCCAGGGCGGTCCGGGGGTCCAGGGGCCCTACGATGTCTATTCCGACCCGTTCGAACGGGGTGTTGACTGCTGGGAAGGGCTGGAGAGGGGCTTTGACCCGTCCCCCCATCTTGCCGCTGGCTTGGCAGGTCTGGCAGGACCGGCAGTGGTTGTCCACGTCCCTCCGCATCCGGGGCCAGTAGAAGTGGGTCACCAGGCGGCTGTAGGTTTTGTCCTGCCCCAGGTGCCCGGCGAGGGGCACATCATGTGCCAGGTTGAGGAGGAACTCCCGGAATCGGAGGGGGACCACCAGCACGCGACTGTCCCCCAGTTCTGCAATCTTCTGCTCGCTGTACAGTAGTCCTTCGGCCCAATAGACCCAGTGTGTTCCGGTCTGGTCACCGTTGGCCTGCGAGGCCGCTTGCTGCCGGACTCCTTCAAGGGAGGGGCAGGTCTTCTGTTCCTGCTGGAACTGTTCTCTGGTGGGGCCCCCATCGTGGCGCCATTGGGCAAGCTCCGGGAGGGCGCTGAGAGAGGCGATCTCGCCCGGGGAGGGTTCCGTGGGCCTGGCATCGGGGCCCGCTTCTTCCTCGCTGGAGGCAGGTGGTGGCACGGGCCCTTCGGGCTCGACGGTGTCGGCTGTCATGGACGAGCGGGGGGCCTGGGCGGCCATGGACCGGGTGGTGGCGCAGGCCCATTCGGGTAGTCCCAACATTCGGAGATGCTCTCGCCGCTCCACTTGAGCCCAGGGGGAACTCTCTAGGTCGTTCCCCAGGAGGCAGTCCACTGGAGCGTCGTCGCGGACAGTCACCTTCAGCATGCCCGTCACCCCTCCCCATTCGAAGGGGATCTGGGCCATCTGGCACATGCTTTCGCTGTTGTCGGCCGTCCGGACGGGGCATAGCACATTTGGCAGGATCTGTTCGGGGGTCCCAGGTGGCAGCGGACAGCGGTGACACTGGCTCCGGTGTCACGGAGGGCTTCGGCCCGTCGTCCATTGATAGTGACCCACTGTTGGTACTTCTGGGTGTTGCTCGGGATGGGTGTTCGGGGCACCATTTCTCGGCTGCCCAGGCAGACCAGGGACATGGCCGCCGGCTCCCACTCAGTGGACCCCCTGTCGAGGGGTTCTTCCTCTTCCTCCCCTTCTCCCAGGGCGGGAGCCACCAGTTGTCGGGGCGGGGGCCCGCTGGTCCCACCTCGTCGGTTCATGGGGCAGGCAGGGTCGCTGGCATAGTGTCCTGTTTGTTGGCAGCCATAGCAGGTTATCGGGGGCCGGGGGCCAGTTTTGGCTGGCGTCGTCCCTCTTCGGGCTAGGCTCGGGGAGGGGTGTTGCTGAGGCGGCCCCCGAGGCAGACTCCGGGGCCGCCCGGCTGGGATGTCCCGATTCCGGTTTGACCCTCCTCCTCCGCCGCGCTGGCGGGGGGGTCCGGTGTGGTTTTGCTGGTACTCCCCCATCGGGTTCCGGGGGACTCGGGTGTTGACCCATCGATCGGCCTCGGCGGCGAGCTTCCGCGGCTCGGTCAGCTTGCTGTCGAGGAGGTGTTGTCTTAGCTCCACGAAGCAGTTGTTGGAGAGGTGTTCCCAAATAATGAGGTCGACCAGCTGCCCGTAGGTGGTGACCTTGCTACCCTTGATCCAACCTTCTAGGGCCCTGCTGAAGAAGTCAACATACTCTACCCACGTGGTACCGGGGATTTTCTTGCAGTCTCTGAAACGCTTGTGGTACATTTCCGCGGTTAGTCCGTAGCGGGTGAGCAGGGCCTCCTTCATAGGGTCGTACGAGGTCATCACCTCTTCCGGGAGCTGGAGCAGGGTGTCTCGGCCCTCGCTAAGGAACTGACCCCATAGGCCGGCACCCCAATCCTTCCGGGGTACCCGATGGGAGGTCATGGCCACCTCGTACGCCTTGAACCACTGCTGGATGTCGTCGTTTTTATAGTACTCCTTGACGACATCCTTGGGAATATGGACCTTGGCTTCGGTGGGCGGCAGAGCGTCTCTATTGCTGGGGGTGCCGGTCTCTCCCTTCTGGGCCTTGAGCTCGAGTTCTTTGAGGCCCCGCTCGTGTTCCAGGGTCAGCCTTTTCTCTTCTAGTTCTCGATGCCGTTTCTTTTCTTCGATTTCCTCCTGCATCCGTTTCTCTTCTAGTTCTCGATGCCGTTTCTTCTCCTCTATCTCCTCTTGTAGCCGTAGCTGCTCCATGGCCCACTTCTTTTCGGCCAGCCGGAGTTCGCCGTCCAGCCGAAGTCGTGCGAGCTCTAGCTCATGGGTCCGGACCTTCTCCCGCTCTCGTATTTCTTCCGCGGAGAGGCCGGTTTCCAGGCTGTTTCTCCCTTCGTTCGCTGGGGTCGGTGCTGGTGGCGTGGCTGCATTCAGGGGCAGGGGACCTTCACCCTGGGAGGGACCCGCCTCGGACTCTATCCAGGTTCTCAGGGCTTTCTGCATCTCTTCCTTGGTACCTAGGCCGGTGGTCGTAATACCCTTGTCCTTGCAGAACTGTTTTAACTCTTTGTGCGTGTACTCTTCCAATCGTTCTGGTTGGAACTCCATGGTCTCTGTTCGTCTGGATGGATAGCGAGTGGGTTACTTGCTTGTACGATCTGCGTTCGGCTCGGATCCCGTCGCTGGCCACCAAATGTTGGAAGGCGGACCTCGGGGGAGCCAGAGAGACCACCCAGAGGGGCCCCCACACTGCACGAAGTAGACGAGCGCTGCTGAGAAGCCTCCTAGGAGAGGTCCTTCTCCTATAACGTACTAGCACAGTAACACGACCACACAGGACTCGAGGATGTTTATCAAGACGAGCAGTTCTTTATCAGCATCTAAGAAGTTATGGTTATCAATATGTACAAGGGGGGATCGAGGGATCCACAAGAGTCTCAAAGTCTTGGGTAGGGACGGGGTAGCGGGACAGTCTTTAGTAGCAGCTTGGTACGAGAGTACCTTGGGCCCAGTTCTTGATCCTCAAGCTGGAGGGACTCCGGATCTCGGAGTGGTCAAGCCGCAACGGCGTCAGCAGGGCTCTGGCGATCAGTTCGTGGAGTTCGAGCCGCGACCAGGTCAGCAGGACTCTTAAGGTGTTTCAGTTCAGCTTGAGCCGCGACGACGTCAGCAGGGCTCCGAGGGAGGTTTCAGCGAGGTTGGGCCGCGACAGCGTCAGCAGGGCCCCGATGTTCCGTGAGGTTCCTTGTCTCAATAAGGTGGAGCCGCTACGCAGTCAGCAGGGCTCGTGGTATAGTCTCAAGCAAGAGATCTTCTCCGTAGGGTCAGCCGCGATTCCATCAGCAGGGCTCTTGACTCCGGGATACAACTACTGTCCCATTGCGGGGTTGCCCCAGATATAGGTCTGGAGCCCTTTGATGTCCGGACCCTTGCGCTTGGGGGGGCGGAGAGGCCGGGCTGGGAGAGGCCAGATGCCCAGCGGGAGAGGCGCCAGGCCCGGGGAGGCCGGAGGACGGTCGCACCTAGGTGTTGAGGGACGGTGGGGGATCCCATCGAAACTCTCCTCCTCCGGGAGTGGTGAAGTGGCCATGCGGTACCCCCTGGCCAGATCTTGGTGCCTCGATGTCGGGGCTTCGCTGGGGCCGAGGCCGGAGGGAGCCGGGCTGCGTGGGCTGGTGCGTGGAGCAAGCATGGGGGGGACCCCGAAGGGATGAGGGGTCCCTGTGCGGCCTGGAAAAGGGGGCCGCTGAGGCGGGTGTAGGAAAACGGGTGCAATCCAAAGGGGGCCTCGAAGGGATGAGGGGTCCCTGTGCGGCCTGGAAAAGGGGGCCGCTGAGGCGGGTGTAGGAAAACGGGTGCAATCCAAAGGGGGCCTCGAAGGGAGGAGGGGTCCCTGGCGGCCTGAAAGGGTGGCCCATGTAGGCCAGTGCGGGGGGACGAGCACAATCCAAGAGGGTTAAGACCACGCCACGAGGCCAGGTCCAACAATGATCTAAACTCTGGTACATGCAGTGTCTGTTGAGGCCATGTATGTGGCATGATGATTCTTATTGTACAATGGTTGTTAATGTGAGATGGCATTCATACATTTCCTTTATACATACCCCACATGCTTTGTTCTTGGCTCTTACCCGGTAGCCACATGTTGCCAAATTCTCCTGCTGCCATCCGCCAGGCAAGAGGTGGCATGAGGAAAACCAAACTGTCATGGGTATTGCCTGGAAACACTGCATGCACATCAATAAATCTACCACTGGCATCACAGACAGCCTGCACATTGATGAACTGCCATTGGTGTCTGTTGCAGAAGATGTGTGCAATGTGGTGGGGTGGCTGCAGAACCACATGGGTACAATTAATTGCACCCAGCACACGTGGGAAGCGGCAAATGAGATAGAAATCCCTGGATGCCCTTGGTCTCATGTCAAGTGTATGGGGCACTTGTATGTGGAGGTGTGCTCTTGTACTAATGCAGCTCAGGCCCTGATGCAAGCACCGCGACTGGCTTGCCTTACAGATGTCCACAAGGTCCCTGGAGACCCTTTGGAATGACCCGTAGCAAAGATATGGAGAGCAGAAAGTATCTTGAGATAGGCCTAGGATGGCATGGGAGTGACAGCTCACAGAGTCAAGTTCCTGCTCCCACTCACATACCATCTCCAAGATGTCATCTGGAGGGAAACCTTATCTGGCCCTGACATCCCAAATAGGTTAATCATTTGTCTGAATATCCTCTCTACTCTCCTCCTCCTCCTCCTTAAGTCTTCTTGCCGCATGGCAAGGGGTAGAGCAACAAACACATTAAGTGACATGTTGGAAGATTTGTGTAAGTCAGCTCTGATTTTATATGTGCTGCAGGGCTAGAATTGGCTGTTGGGCTGCAGTGTTTCAGATGGAGCATGGTGGGGGATGGTAAGCACTTGCACAGGTGTTTACCATTGAAGACAATGATCATCCAGCCAGGGTGCAGAGATTCCGGCCCGAGTGCGGAGATTCTGACCTAGAAGCGGAATTTCCGGCTCAAATGCAGAACTACCGGCCCGGTCCGGCAATTCCGCCCCGAGTGCGGGCATAAAGATACGAGTTAGAAATTACTTTTGTGAAAACTGAAAGTCGTAAGTGTCTTCTGTGAATGCCAGAAGTCGTAAAGTTAGACCTTTGGCTCAGATTACCTTTGTGAATCGCCCCCATAAAGTATACTGAACCATCAATAGTCTCTAGAGTGGTATTTAACAGAAATCTCCTGTCATATACTAACAATATCCGTAATACACTTAAATCAAACAAGTTTAAAATAGTTAGGATCCACAAGTCAGTATAGAAACAGCCTGTAATCCGGCTCTAATTGAAATAAGTAGCAGAGAATTGAGGAGTCTGTGTCTCATTGTTAACAAATAATGAAGACTTCCAGTAAGTACCACCAAGAAATAGAGCATAAAATCAGGGAGCTGCAGCCCACCTTGCCCTTATGGAAGTTTTATTAACCTGTATAGCCCGCCTGTACCCCAAAATGGAGCTACCTATTTCCCCTCCTGATTGTTTAACAAATGAATTTGGAACCCACTGGGGAATAGCCCAGAATGGAAATAAAACTGTAGGTAGGACAGTCATTTTGATGATGTTATATCAACCTATAATGCTAATCGGAAGCTTATTGTAGAATTATAGTTTGTTAATAACTGAAAGTAAAAGGAACTAATAGTTTAACTGAACAATTTTCCAACCTGTGTACTTAACTGAATGCCAAGGTATTTGGCTGATGGATCACTGTCACATCTGATAGCTTCAATCAGTTCAGATGATACCTTGGAATTGGTTCGATGCAAAAGGGATCCACCTCTTCATCGTCTCAATTCTGTTTGCTCTTATCGAAGAGAAGGTTGATATGATCAAGCGAGGGAAGGAAAGGATGGGAACAGCAGGGAGGGAGATCTGAGAAAAGAAGATACAAATAGTACAAAGCAGTAATTAGAGCACATACCAGATCATAAAAACACTTCTGTACCATTATCCTGTACCTGTAAAGAAAAATAACTAAGAAACGTCTTCCTAGGTTTCCTAGAAACGGTGTGGACCCTTTTCCTTGGTTCCAAAACAAATGCGCCGGTACTGTGAATCTAATGAAACAAGAGGAGAGTTAATAACCTCTCTATGCAGATCTATTGGTTATAAACTTCTCTGTATCCTTCATAAATATCCACCATTTCATGTGCTTGTAAATACTTCACAGGGGATGTCCTCACCAATTCCTTATGACCCCTGTTACAACAAGGCATGAAAAAAAAGAAGTCACATTGAAAATGTCCGACAATTCACAGGCTTGTATGGGTAACCACAATTTCGGAGATGTGCAAATAGCTACTGTTTCTAAACTCTATATTTTGTTCCCATTTTGGAAATACATAGGTGTCTTTGATACGTATTTTTCACTCTTTATATTTTACCAAATTATTTGCTATATACCCGGAACACAATGAAAAACCACTGCAAGACGCTGCTCAGTTATTGTCTCTGGGTTCCTCAGGTTCTTGGTGAACCTACACGTCCTATATATCCCCACTACCAGAAGGGTCCAGAAAATGTAATGGTATATTGCTTTTAAAAATCTGTCATACTTAGAAGTTACAGGTGAAAACGTTGGCACAAATGGCTGTTTTTTTCAACTCATTTTCAATTTTTCTTATTTTCAACTGTTAGTTTCTATAAAAAAAACCTTGAAGGATCTACACTTATGACCCCTTGCTGAATTCAGAATTGTATCTACTATTTAGAAATGTATAGGTTTCCGGGATCCTTTATTGCTTTCACACCCATTTCTACCACTAACTGAAAGGAGGTTGAAAGCACAAAAGTAGCAAAAATAGGCTATGTCCTAGTAAAATGGCAAAAATGTGTAAAAAAATGTTGGTTTTCTGACAAAAGTCTGCTTGTCCCTGAAATCTGGGAAGAGAATGATTTCAAGACCACAAACCCTTTTTTGATACCATTTGCAGGGAAAAATCCAGATCCTTTCTTCTGCAGCACTTTTCCCCCATTTTTCCCCAAAAACCCAACATTTTGCTGTGTTTTGGCTAATTTCTGGGTTCCCTCCATGGGAATACACAAACCCTGGGTACCTTTTGAATCCCTGTGATGTTTAAAGAGAAGGATGCAAATTTGGGCTGGATAGCTTATGTGGTCAAAAAGTTACAGGGTCCTAAGCTCGAGCTACCCCAAATGCCCCAAAAAAGGCTTAACACAAGGGAAAAAAGGCCTAGCAGCGAAAGGGTTAATATTGATGTTGATGTATACAATGATACATGTGTGTATAAAAATGAAATTGAATCTCTGTTATCGAAATCCCTGGGTATGGCCTTTCCATGAACCCCGAGTCAGCAATACGTGGTCAGGCAGGCACTGCACCCTAGGCGACTGACTTACAGGTCACAGCAAGGTGTGGCGACATGTAACTAGCAGGACAAACACGCAAACAGGAAAGACCCCCGCAGATACTTAGCAACACCACAATGGTTCCTGGAGATTGGCCCAATAAAACGCACTAGGCTGGAGGGGGGGCGCTCCCAAAACACAATAAAGTTAGAGGCCTCATAAAGTTAGGAGCATTCAGCCAATCAGGACACAGCACACACTACACATGCAGTGATCACATTCTCCGCGTGCCGGACTGCTAAACGTGTTACCCACTGGCCTCCCCTGTGTCCATGCAAGGTCGCTAGCCACTTGTAATTGTCATCAGGTGGGAGTTATTTATAAACTCATGATAACTCCCGCATTCCACTCTCGTAACAGGATCTATGAATTGTTTTATGATGCTTCAACAAATGTATAAAAGAACATTTAAAATGATTGTACTTTGAGTCAGTACCCAAACCCGTTCCTGCATTCAGCACTCCCAGCCTTGGTGGTTGAATGAACCAACTGTTCCTATTTTGCCAAATGGCTTTTGTCTTTGTTTTTTCAAGGAATATTCATATTTGAGCAACAAGACCATCTTTGATGATGATTTTTAACTTGGCAGGTTCCTGTAAAAATACTTGTGCCTCAACAGCCTTTTGGGGATCGATTAGTTGACGGAGCTTCCAAATTCTGTCCATGGTGGTCTTACACAGGTCAGAATGGACTGAAATCAGTATTGTATCAACAGCAACAGGGGCAGCTGGATTAGCCTTCAGTGGAAATGACTGTCTAAGCAAAAAGGTGCCAATTTAGATTAGAACTTGGCGAGGATGCAGTAATTTACCGCTGCCGGTAGCAGCATTGCTGTTCCGAAACAGTGGAAGACAATGTGCACGCTGGATTTGTGTATCCATATCCCAGTCACCAAGATCAGGGAATGCCTTCCTGAATAGATGTACTATAAAGTGCCGTGGATCATCACCCTCTTTTCCTTCTGAAGTTCAAAACACACTGAGATTATTTCTCCTTTGACGATTTTCCAAATCCTTAATTTTTGTCTGGACAAATGCCAGCTGCTGATAATGATTCCCAATAGATTTTACAGTAGCCGTTCCTACCTCCTCTGTATCGGCATCCGCTGCTGAAGTTCGGCCATATGCGTAGTGAGAGCAGTGACCTTGCTTGTTACCTCAGCTAGAGATTGTCGGATAAAGGCTGTGTCTGCTCAAAATTGAGCGTAATGCTGCTGAGCTTCAGCTCTCTGAGCCTGCACCAGATTGAGTATCAGGAGAAGAGAGGGCTCATGTACTCCACTTGTATTAAAAATCTCTGCATTTTCTGGATTTACAGCTGGTGAGGAATAGACAGAAGGAATACCACCAGAGGAATCAAAACTATTCTCCGTAAGCAAAACAGTTTCATGGTTGGGGGAAGTGCCAGTGCGAGGTTCACTCTTCTGCTGTCTGTTGACCGTTTTCGCTGATTGCTCAGCAGATCAGACAGTAGATAGTCAAGAAATTAAAGACTTAACATCTCCTTTTGTGTCACGAAGTGGACTCCTCTTAGCCCCAACTTTAACTTGACTATTTTCTGCCTTTTGCTTGCGGTGCTGAGTTAATGTTTGCCCAGCAGGTTAGGCTCTTTATGTTTCTTGCTAATTCCCTGATTACTCTGAGAGGGGCTGCTTGTTACTCCATGCTTGGTGGGCACCATAGTCTGGGCCCAATAGGACCCCATCAGCTATAGCCATATTGCAATTGGTAACAGGACTGTCAGCAGTAGGGACAGGGGAAACCTTGTTATGCACAGACTGGTCAGAACTCATAGCATGCTGGGAGGGGAATATTGTGTGAAGAAGTCCACCCTTCACAGGAACCTGGCCCCACCCTTCACATCACCCACAACCTCCTCATTTTGGCTAGCGACTCCAGAGAGATTTAAAGATAGCACATGGGAGGTGAGAGATTACAGCTGAGGCGTCAGCCCACCATTTTCCTTTACCCGCTGATTTCACAAGTTCTGCCTAAAATTGAAATCTTAACCTACAGCATTTTACCTAATTTGTTCAAGTTTGGTGTGGGATGGTAAATTTCACCCACCCACCCAAGTCCATCATTCTCCTCAATATGGTTAAGTGTGGAGTTAGAATAGTAAATTTGGACTCCTCAAAGTCCAACACTTTTCTCTGTGTGGTTAAGTTTGTAGTGTGAATGATAAATCTCAACCCACACAGTTCAACACGTGTTCTAATATGGTTAAGTTTGGATTGGGACTAGGATTTGTACCTACCGCCCCCACGTTATGTTAGGAGTGGGAAAAGTAAATCTGATCTCTCTAAAGTGCAACATTTTCCCCACTTCATGTATTCTGGAGTTTGAATAGTTAATATGAACCCAAGTCCAACTCTTTCTCCAATGTAGTTACCTTTGGAATGGGAATAGTAATTCTGAGTTTCTGAAGTCTAACGCTTTGCCCACTTTGGATACGTTTTTTGGGGGAATGCTGATTCTTTAAGGTTTACTGTATAAAGAATCAGTATTTTATTAAAGACACGGAGTCTAACATTATGCATAAACTTTTTATTCTCTCCTTCTTAGCAGCAATAACCTTCAAGGCTTCATGAAATATACGCAATGAATTGGAACTTTCAAGTCCATAAAAATTCCCTTGCCCTCCATGTTCTTCCTCTTTTGTTTCTCTTCATCAAGTTATCCTCTTCTACTCTTGAAAAAATTAACACAAATGTATCTTTTTTCTTTCTTTCTTTCTTTTAGCCTGTACATTCACTTTACTTAACATTTAACCTGTACATTCACTTCACTTTACAACTATTTACTTATTTTTCAAACTACAAAGTAGTCCACTTCCTCCAAGAAAACTGGGATGGTATGGTGGGATACTGCTAGCCTTCTTGTCTTTTATGAAATCATGATTCTTTACACAGTAAACCTGTAGGAATTAGAATGTTATGACTAGACAAGAAACTAGCATTATGCATGTTCAAAGTCCCTCAAAGAACAGCGAGAGACATGCTCTATTGGCTTAAAACAAAACTTTCTAAATGCATCAGAATTAGACCAATCTACTGCTTTCATAATCTCATCCAACCTTCTACCTAACATAAAAGTCTTACTTGCCATGGTACCTCTTACCCAATATGCTGAAAATGTGGTCAAATCTATACCTGCTTCAATCATTGAACACTTAACCCACCTTTCAATGGTTGCATTTGTAACTGAGTAAAAAGGCTTCATGTACGAAACCCGTAACTGATCCACTCCAGCACTTCTCTTCTTCAGCATTCTACACTCATATTCCTTAACACATCTCACCACACACTATTTTGGTGAATTATGTAAATTTGGATTAAATATAGAAGTAGACAAAGGTTTCTTTCTTTTCCAAACCTTGAACAACAATCCTGTTGGTTGATAAAGCCTGTTTGATAACTCTAAAGCCGCTGCATCTGACACTCTTCTAAAATAAATTTAACACACTATAGTCACTGATTTCCAGGACAACTCTCTTACTCCTAAACAAATATTACTAGGCCATCCATGAAGCAGCTACAAAACCAAATATACATCCCAAGGGAACTGGTACTTTGGTTTTTGACATCTCTTCAATCTTATCCTTTTCAGCACCAAGCAAATTATAAGACTCCTTCCGATTAAAACTCCCTGAATCAGAGAGTGACCTGCCGCCACTGCTAAGCAATAACAAAACAATTTACAGTTCTGTAAGAAAAACCTTTATCAAAGAGATCTGCTAAAAAATTAGTAACTTCTATCTCATCAGCCTCCACTGGGCCCACATACCTTGCCATCCACTAACATAACCATACTCTCGAAGCACTCCTATACTGTTGTGCTTTATGACACGGGTAGCCATGTAGAGTTTTGTAGACTTCTTTATTAATTCCATTTTGCAGGTAGTAGATAAGTACATTAGTCTTAAGCCAGATGAATCCATGGTGTCCGCCCTTACTCCAGCCTCCCTGCTGCTCAGACCATCTCCGCTGTCACCACTCATCCACACAGGCACCCAGCCATTCCATTCATCACAGTCACACCAACATTCCAATACCATCTCTCACTCTGGCTGAGCAGTTAGGAGAAAGCTAGGCTAGGTAACATGCATAAACATTATGGGGATATACAATTATCCCCTTCCTTTTAAATGAAAAATGAAAGTATGGGAAAACATGGTAATAACTATAAACAAGACAAGAAAAAATACAAAAGGAGAAAAAGTTCAAACTCAGGGAAGCAAAACTAAATACAACTTCACAAGAGTAAGAACACTGCGTAGTCTGAAGGAAAAGGAAAATATTGGCAAGCATTAATAAAACATTGACAAGCAATAGTCCCATCCCTCCTAATAAATAATTTAAAAAATGTAGTAAAGGGTGGGCCACACCCCAAGACAAACACCCAAAACCAAAACAGGTAAAGAGCGTGAAACCATTATTAACAGAGTGTGAACATGGTGAGGCACAAGGCAAGTTACAAACAACAACAACATATGAAGCGAGGCGACTTACACACAACAACAACATATGAAGCACAGGTTGACTTACACATAGCAACACATGAGGCGTAAGGTGACTTACACACACACATTAACCAGTGATGTGCGGAGCGACCTACACAGAGAACAACAAAATGTGAGGCGCAGGGCGATTTACACACAAACCACCAAGACGTGGAGACCAAATGTGCAGCACATGACGACTTGACACATTGAACAAGATACAAAACCTCAAGAGCACGTAATAACATTAAATTGGGGTAGGGAACCACTCACCAAGACCAGAACCACCCTCATGTAAGGGAGTGTAATGTAAGGTGGAACGAAAAACCATAACCATCCTTCATGTAAAGAAATGTAAAGTGACTACCACCCACTCCAATTCAAATATCACCCAAGTGTAGAGAGGCATAAACTGTGACATCACAAAACTTTACTAGGAATGAACTTTATATAATGCAAATGCTTCACAAATACATCTTATAATGTTTATTAAAACACATAACTCTCACCGGTAAGCGACCTCTCACCCGAGATGTGTTACTCTGGGCACACACTTGTATGGTGCACCACACAGTTATTTGACAACCACACACGTAATATAGGATGTAACTAGCTGATAAAAAATGACACGTCCAAGAACACTATCACATGTAATATAGCATATAACTAGTTAATTAGAGATGATAAGTCCAAGACCCACATGAGACTGATAATTAGTACTATTTGTACTAGTGAGAACAGACCAGTTAAAAGACTCAAAACACACTACAGAATAAAATGTTCATCGCTTCTTAGCACTGATTTTGGGGAATGTGGCACAGCTTGACTGTAACAAATATAAATAGACTCCGCATGTAATCAGTTCCATAGAAGAATATGCCAATCCACTGACCTTAAGAGGAAAATAACAAATCACAGTTCTTTCAACATTAGCAAAGGAAAGAAGGCAGTCATATTACCATGCAAAGTTTAAACAACATTTTGTTACCAGATCGATGTGTGCAAGTAACAGTGCCTCCAGTCTTAGGTAACCTCTGGAACGTTGATTGTAAGATAATCTCTTGAACTGTCGAGGTAGAACTTGTTGGAGAAACAGAAACCGGCAGGCAGAAATGATGCCCAGCGGAAGACAAATCCGAACCAGACACATCAAGACACCAGGATAACACGACAACAGTTCCTCATCATGTTCCCCAAAACTCGCAGCAGGCTCTTGGCAATCGCAACCGGTCAACGTTGCTCCACCACAGGCGTTTGGCCGCAAACATCAGGAACCAATAATACAGAAAGAAGAAGTAGCTTCCAATCACAAGATGGCGGCACACTGTCGACGTCGCGGCGTATGGTTCACGGCGCTTCTGAACTCCAAAACGTCCCTCAGCATGCACAAATCTTCGAAGAGCCAGAGACGTCACAGATGACCCATGAGGAGCTACGTGCGAATCCAACAATGCTTGGTAGCTTATGCATTTTTAAACTTTCAAACCACTGGGTAGTGGTTAAAAGAGTCAAACGTGAGACACTCGTTTTAATGGAGCACAAAAAACTCCACACAAGTCCACTGTGGCCATTACGATAACACCCTTCTTCCTCCAGAGTGAAGGCCAACCAGACAAAGACACATGAAAACATAAAGCAGCTCCATTGGAATACGCGATGTACACTGCATAAACATAAATATCATAATGCACAGCAAAATATATCTTGAACCCAGAGTGACGCAAACTGTACAATTCAAGCTTGTGGCAAGAAAGTTTATCAATTGATCACATGCTGTCACAGACAATGTGAAGGTTAATCCAGCTTCAATATAAATAAATCCGAGTGAAATCAGTCACAATTGGGACACTCCTCAAACCCACTACTTGCGCACTCCATGTTGCTCCAAAGCACAAAATGAGAAGAGCCATGTAGTATATCGTATCAACATCTAGCTCGGCCTTGCGTGATGTAGTGTTTACACTCTGTTCCCATTGGTCATCTCCCCACTATGTCATTTAGAATACTCAACTCCTATATAGGCAACGTCACTGTGGGGCGTGGTGGTTTTGCTTACCGGCTGTTCTTCAGATCCCGACTTCTTATCAGCTGTCTGCGGGTTTTTGTATTGTAATAAATACTTTACAATTACTTACCTTCGTGTTTGTATTTCTCCGTAGGTTCGACACTTCAATTGGCGAGGAGGGACGGGATGTGAACTTTAAGTAAAGGACCGCTTTGCTGAAATTCGTTTTGGGACGGAATTTTCGAGGATTTCAACACAAATTAAACAGGCAAGTTAATACTACTATTGCCTTCTTCGGATTAACCATTTATTAATTTGCCGTATATTTCTTGACTCTATTGTCGTAGTTCGTTTTTGGAGCCAACTGACGCACAGAGGCTACTTTGAATGATAACTGCTTCGAGAGTTACTTCAAGGCAAGTTACTATGTGACCTTTATTGTGTGAGCAATTAATATCTTTCTAATTGTGGTGCATTGTGTGCGTATTTCCGTCATATCTCGTAGTTGCTGAGGAATTTCTACGGCCATTGGTATTCAGTTAACGGCAATTCTGCGCTCAGCTGTAACGGTTTTTCCTCAACGCTCAGCTGTAACTGTCATCTGAGGTGACGTTTTGATCTACGCAAGCACGCACGCCTGCCCTCAGCTTTAACAGCCATTCCTCAACGCTCAGCTGTAACTGTCATATGTAGTGATGGTTGATCTACGCTCACTCGTACGTATTCACGCTGCGTGACTCCATTTTGTGGATATCAATTTTCAAGTAAGTTCCATTAACTGCGCATTCAAACTGATTGTATCGACGTTCCCTGCAGCTGTTTTCTTCGGCGATTTCAAGGTAAATGTAAAATGAAGTGAACTCAATGTTGATAGGTTTACACAGTTTATAGATTCTATTGGGTTTCTGTTCAAATAGCATTTTCACAAATTGTGTAGTCCAATATTATCATTAGGAAATACTTCAAAATTTTATTCTTTCTTCAATGTCATTGCTTTCCACTGGAAGACTATAATTCTGCAGTGCATTTTTTGTTTTTGTTTTCAATTGTTTTCAAAATTGCTTTTACAGTTAAAAAAGAGGAAGGTTTTTCTAGCACAAATATGTCTAATAATTCCAACATCAGTGCGCCTGCAGCATTCTTAACTGACCCAGGAAAACCAGTTATGAAATGGAAAAACTGGTTAAGGGCATTTGAGAACTATTTGGCCGCGATAGATGGGAAGAAGTACGAGCCAGAAAGGAAAAAGACCATTTTGTTCAGGTTATTGGATGCGGCAGGCCAAGAAATTTTTGACAGTTTGCCGGAATATGAGGTACCTCCTGGTCAATTTATACCTATGAATGAATACCAGGAAGCAATCAAACGTTTAGAAAAACAGTTAGGAGAGGAACCCAACATAATGATTGGCAGACACCGCTTCGCAATGCGCAAACAATAAGAAAATGAGACGATTGAAGAATACATTGCTTGTTTACGTGTGTTGGCTACCAAGTGTGAATTAAATGACATGGTTGACGTATACATTAGAGACCAGTTTGTTTTTTATTACTTCGAAAAAAAATCCAGGAGAGGCTTTTAGCTTGCAGAAAGCCTTCTCTACAGGAAACTATAGACATAGCTAAAGGTATTGAGCGGTCTCTTGAAAGCTCAAAGGAACTCTCTTGTGATAAAAATTCAAAGACTGATGTATATTATATTCAAGAGCAGAAGAAACATGTAACTAACTATGACAAAAGAGGAAAAACTGGTAAAAGTCCAGATTCTAATGCTTTTATTTGATTTAGATGTGGTTCAAGGAATCATAAGGCGGATTTTCCAGGATGTCCTGCACAGGGGAGGAAATGCACTAAATGCTTTAAGGTGGGACATTTTGCTGGTGTGTGCAACAATTTCAAACCGCAGAGATTCCAGAAAGTCAAAGTTAATTCTGTAGATGATTTTGAGGAAGACATGTGCTCTAATATTGTATTGACAATAGATGACCCTTGCGATTCCATAAAAGGTCCACTTGGCATTGCGCACATAGGAAATGTTGAAATAAATATTATGGCGGACTCGAGTTCGCCTATTAGCATTATTTCTGATAAAAAGTATGAAAAGCATTGGCTAAGTACTGATTTACTTACTTCTGATGTCAACCCTAAAGCATTCGGGGATTTCAACATAACTATGTTGGGTTATTTTCAAGATAATTTGAACATCAAAGGAAGATCCAATACTACTAAAGTATATGTCGCAGAGCGTGGCAGAGACATAGTACGATGGAAAGATTTGGTCTCGTCTGGGCATAATTCTCAAACCAGGTGCTCTTGATCCCATTGTTTTGGATGAAACTTTTGTTCATGCAGTCTCTTCTTCTGATTCTTTGTCGTCTTTAGACAAAGTGGAATCTATTCTAAGTAAATATGAGACTCTTTTTGAAGACAGAATTGGATGTGTCAAAGGGTTTGAACATACTATAAAGTTGAAGAAAAATGCGATACTGGTTAAGCATAAGGTACGATCCATCCCTTTGTCTGTAAAAGCTGAGTTGCAAAAACAAAATTGGTCGATGAAGGTGTTATGGAACAAACCAATTCAGCAGAATGGGTTTCTGCTATAGTTTTGATAAAACAAAAAATGGCGAGGTACGCTTATGCGCTGATTTGAGATCATTAAACAAAAATATCTTGGTGGACCGTTTTCCTTTATCCAAAATTCAGGAGATTCTAGCAGCACAAATGGTTCAAGATATTTTTCGCTGATAGATCTCAAATCAGCATATCACCAAGTCCAACTTTCAGATGAATCTAAAGATCTAACCACATTCATTACTCCGTTGGGTGCTTATAGATTTGTTAGACTCCCCTTCGGTTTTGCTTCATCAGCCAGTGTATTTAAAAAATTGATGGAATGTATATTTAAAGGAGTGTTGGGCGTTCAGAAAGTTCAGGACGACATCCTCATTCATGCTAATTTTATCGAAGAACACAATGAAATTTTAGACTTAACAAATTAAGCGAGAGTGGTATGACAGTCGCTAAAGACAAATGTAAGTTCCTTCAAACTGAAATCGAATACTTGGGCCATATTTTGAGTGGTAATGGTATCATACCTAAACTCAACTTAGTCAGAGCCATAACTGATGCCCCTAAACCAACTGATAAGGATACCCTAAGATCCTTTTTGGGGCTCAGTGAGTACTATTCACGTTTCGTAGAAAACTACTCAGAAATAGTTGAGCCATTGAGTGTTTTACTACGCAAAGGAGAAAAATATGTTTGGTCTGAAGATCAAGATTTTGCATTCACAGAGATCAAGAATGCAATTGTGAGAGCCCCTACTTTGAAACCCTATGATCCTGACAGTACCAATATCATCACTGTGGATGCAAGTTCAGTTGGCATAGGTGCGGTTTTCACTCAAAAGGTAGCAGCTACTGTACATACCATCGCTTTCATTTCTAGACGTTTACTGGATGCAGAGATTAACTACAGCACTATAGAGAGAGAAGCACTAGCCTGTGTTTGGGCTGTTGAGAAACTCAAAATGTACTTATGGGGAAAACGTTTTGAGTTAGTCACGGATCACAAACCTTTGACTTTCTTAATGGACGGATGTGGCAGAGGAAATGGCAAAGTGTCTGCAAGGTTAGTAAGATTGTTACCAAAGCTTCAAGGATACAATTTTACTATAAAACACATTGCTGGTAAAAATAACAAAAGAGCTGGCTTTCTTTCACGCCTCCCTTTAAACAGTGGTGAACCCAAAATGGAAGACGACACAGAGTGTGTAGTGTTGTGTGCAAATGATTTTAACCAATCAGAACAGGTATGCAAAGAATCTGAATGGTTGAGCCTCATAGAGGAAGACCCAGTATTAAGCAAAGTAAAAGCTTATAAATTGAGCAAGTGGCCGCCAATCAGGAATGCACATGCTGTTTTAAAAACATATGTGCAAGTTGCAGATGAATTAAGCATTGAGAAAGGTTTTGTTTTAAGGGGGGATCTGTTGGTTCCACCTACCAAACTAAGAAAACATCTAGTTGAATTAGCCCACAATACCCATTTAGGGTCAACCATGACCAAGAAATTGTTGAAACAATATTATTGGTGGCCGGTGTTGGACTCAGATGTCAATGCATTTGTGGATAATTGTCCAATATGTTTGAAGTCAGATAAACATTGGAAGCCTAGAGTGCAAGAAATGCAATTAGTTGATATTCCTAATTCATCTTGGAGCAAGGTCGCAATAGATTTTTCTGGTCCGTTCAATGCGTTAGAACATAATTCAAGATTTCTAATTGTATTGAGTGACTATTATAGTAAATGGATATATTTCAAATTTGTGTCAACCATAGACTCGGAGGGGCAGATTTATGAGGCCCGTTGCGCCATCGGAACGTCACTTTTTGTGACGTTCCGTGGCGCAGAAGCCTGCGAGATATTTATCAGGCAGCACTGAGCCACTTTTTTTGGCTTGATGCTGCCTCATAAATATCAGTCCCTTTAATGCAGTGTTCTGTGTTAAAGGGGCGTGCAATGGCTGTTGCTGGGGGCGTTCCCAGCAACATCCATGGCCTTTTGACACTGCCCCAGATTTACGAGAAATCGTAAATCTGAGGCAGCGCCAAAAGCTGCCACCTCCCTAGGGGAGGCGTAAGGGAGGCGCAACGGGGAGAAATATCTTTATTTCTCCTCCTTTTTCCTTTTTCTATGTGTGCTGCATTCTGCAGCACCCATACAAAGAGGAAAAACCTCTTGTGATTATTTTTGTACAGAAAGGTTTCCCTTCCTGAACAAAATATATTCATCTCCGCAACGCAGGCACCCTTGCACCATGGCGCAGAGGTGACTGCGTTGGCGCAGGCAGCCCATTGTGCGCCGGCGCTGGGGAAAAGGACAGGAATGCGCCGCATTTTATAGATACGGCGCATCCCTGCCCTTTTCTTTTGCCGTAGGGAAGCGCAGCAGGAAGGCCTGCTGCGCTTCCCTACGGCAAAACCTCATAAATCTGCCCCCAAATGTGTAATAGAAATTTTGGAGTCACGTTATTCTTTGGAAGGTTTCTCGCAGGTCTTAGTTTCAGACAATGGAAAACAGCTTACATCTGAAGTAATGATCACATTTTTAAAGAGAAATGGAATACGCCAGGAGAAAACTCCTTGTTACTCGCCCAAATCAAACGGACAGGTGGAAAGAGTTAACCGTTTCCTTAAAGATGATATTCAGATGGCACTTTCTGCAGGTTTTCCAGTAGCTGAATTTACTCAAGCAAGAGTTGATATGTACAACAACACAATCAACAGTGTAACAGGGTATTCTCCCTTTTTCCTCATGAGAGGACGGCAATGTAACACAGCCATCACTCCAAAGTTTTCCATTCATCAGGAACAAACTAAGGAAGTGACAAAATTGGATGACTCTAAGCTTAAAGTGAGAGATAAAATTCTAAAGCAACAAGTTAAGTCAAAAGAGTACCATGACAAGATCCACAGAGCCATTGTCAAAGACATCTGCAAGGGTGATTGGGTTATTGTCAAAAAGCCTTTTGTCAAGCAGAAAGGAGAATCCAAATACTACGAACCCAGTGAAGTTGTGGATGTCTCGAGTGGTTCTGTTCGCCTGCCTAAATTGGGGTGGAGAACCAAAAGTGATGTTATCAAGCTCAAATGTGGGCAAAAAGAACTCATGACGCATGCATATAATGAGAATGCAGTTTCTGATCAGAGTGATATTTGGTTTGACGTGGGTTTAAATAAAAACTAAGGGGATGCTACCTATGACCATTCAGTCACGGTTGAACCCAACAGAGATTGCACCATCACTAGTGAGACATCAGAGTTTCCGATGCATGTTGATACTGAAAGTGAGATGGTACTTAACAGGGAAACTTTGTGTGCATCATCTGTCCAAAGACGCCTGTACCAAGTGTAGAAGTTACAGATGGCAATTGTATTGATAGCAATAATTTGTTTACTACTAATGTTTTTGAAGGGTCTTGTACTGGTTCCGGAAGATTGTCACGTTTTCCAAACATGTATAGAGATTTTATAATGTATTAATGTTTGTTAAGAAAGGGAGATGTAGTATATGGTATCTACATCTAGCTCGGCCTTGCGTGATGTAGTGTTTACACTCTGTTCCCATGTGAAACACCCATTACAACATCAGTCTTTTCACGCGCTGCCATCGCAACGCGACTTTCACATCGCAGGAGGCTTGACATCGCATGCTTTTAGAACGCATGCTAGTAAAGCGCATAGACATTTACATCGCTAGCAATGACAACGCGTGCTGCGATGACATGGGAGGTGGCGCGTGCTGACATGGGAGATGGGAGATGTGACGTGGGAGGTGGCGCGTGCTGACGGAGATGACGGGTTGATTTGGGAAAAGGAAAGACGACTGATTCTAGATTTATAGCATTCAGCGTGCACTCGGCAATGCTGAACTTAGATGGGAGATGACGGGTTGATTTGGATTCTTGCTTGATGACATGGGGTTGGTTTAGTTTTCAGGGGAGATGACATGGGAAAAGGAAAGACAACGGATTTTGCGTGACAGATGACGTCACATTCTCTAGATTTATGGCATTCACCGTGCACTCTGCAATGTTGAACCTCCTACAGATAAAGCGGACACACTCTAATTATATGTAGTGCACCCCCTCATTCTTATGATTTGGATTCTTGATTGATGACATGGGGTTGATTTTTTTATGTAGTGTAGTGGGTGGATGGTTGGATGGATAAACGTGTGGATGGATGCATGATGGATGAATGGATGGGTGAATGGATGGATGGATAACTAGCACCCAAAGCAGAACACGGGTTCACGTCACACAGAGAATAAAAGAATCAGGTTGAAATTTTTAGTCCCCATAGAAAACACTGTGCCTCAAAAATGTAATTGGCAGCAAAAGAAACGTATACAGCTTTTAATAATAACGCACTTTACAAATCTGATTTTAAATCCATTCTCTTGTTTCACAGCGGACCAGACTATCCCGAACAGTAATGGTATTTATATAGCGCTTCGTACCGCTTTGGGTGGCGTCCAGGAGCCTTATCGAACGGGTAGCAAGCACACTCTGGGAAGTGCGTGGCTGGCTAAATACGCACCGATATGGGATATTTATTATTGTCTTTTTGATAACATTTTTATTTCAGTAGGATAAAAGAGAAGTTCATACATGAAACAGAGCGAAACAAAGCACAAAACGACAAAAGGGATATTAATCTCATATACATTTAATAAAATCACCTCCAATTGCCCCCCCTCCCCACAGAGTTTAGTAATTTAAACTGTTGATGCCATAATAGGCAGGACAAAATTAAACTTAAATAACTTAGGAATGTATTTGGGTTACATTACTCTCATTGGAAATACTTACCTATTCGGAGAAAATCGTCGGGGGAACGCGTACGGTGAACTTCACAAATCTACCAAGTTTACAGATTGTCAGCAGTATGCCTCTGAAAGGCACGTCCTTGAGGAGAGAAAAACAAAATTAGTTTATGTGCAACAATTGCAAAGAGCGGGTTTGACGCACAGCCATTACTGGATTAAACTTACTAGATATGAAGTTCACTGTACGCGTTCCCCCGACGATTTTCTCCGAATAGGTAAGTGTTTCCAATGCGAGCAATAATGTTGAGCAGTAAATGTCCATAAATATTTATGTGACTTATTCTGATAGCCGTCTACAACAGGACCTGAAAAGATTATGCGTTGTCAGGACGTGCAATTTCGTGGTCTGCGAAGTTATGTACTGGCCAATAGCAATCAACGCATTGGTGTTGCAACAACGTGCGATGTTAAAGTTGACCATGTTGTGGACTTTGCGATGTAATAAATGCGTGGTAAATGCACGCGATGGAATGGTGCGCGATGTATCGACATACATCCGTTCCCATTGGTCATCTCCCCACTACGTCTTTAGAATACTCAACTCCTATTTAGGCAACGTCACTGTGGAGCGTGGTGGTTTTGCTTACCGGCTGTTCTTCAGATCCCGACTTCTTATCAGCTGTCTGCGGGTCTTTGTATTGTAATAAATACTTTACAATTACTTACCTTCGTGTTTGTATTTCTCCGTACGTTCAACACTTCAAGCCACATCACTCCTGTGTGGCACCTGTGAAGTCCATTCGGTGAGACAGACTGAACAACCTCTAAGAAAAGTAGAAAAAACAAAACAGTCCATAATTCGCATCTGTGCAGTCACTAATTTATTTAAAATTTGAAGCATCATGGTGGAAGACACGATAGGATGTGGAACTGGTGAGTCTTAGACCAGAAATCCACTAGCATAACAGTCCATATTTCTAGTAATATCTATGGATCATGTCCAGGCTGGGGCTGTCCATTGGTGAGTACACTGGTGGGTGGGGCTGTCCGATTTTGGTGGAGCTGGCTTGCCTGAAGCTCCAAACTTTATTTATTTATTTATATAAAGTTTTATATAGCGCGAACAAGATCCCGAAGGCTATCAGAGTGCTTTACAAAAGCCAGGAAGAGAGGACAAGAGGATAGAATAAACATCAGTTGGGAAGAAAAAAAAAAGATAATACAGTGAACAGGTGTACGCAAGAGGAATACAAAAAAAAAAAAAGGAGAAGAGAAGATCCATTATAGATGGATGTACCATGGTGATAATGAACAAAGGCAGCCAAATTAGGTGTGCCTCCTCCCCCTATGGTAAGAATTTGCTCATTAGGAATCTTTTGGCTTCCAATTTGAACTCCGTCGTCGAGTAGAGACTGCTTACTTCCGGTGGCAGAGAGTTTCATATCTTTGGGGCAGCACCGGAGAAGGTTCGGTGACAAAATCTCTTTTTGTTAGGGTTGAGAAGTTTCAAGAGGAATGTTGAGGCGCTTCTTGATGCCCTCTCCCCATAGGATAGTTCAAGTTTTTGTGCCAGGTACATAGGAGTATTGAGGTGAAGGGCTTTGTGCGCCAGGACTGCAATCTTCAGCTGAATTCGGGCTTCAAAGGGTAGCCAGTTGAGAGATTTAAGGACTGGGGATATATCTAGCAGCGGTGTTCAATGAGGCCCTTAGTGGGGCCAAGGCGTATTTGGGAAGGCTACAGAGAGTAGCACTGCCATAGTCTAACCTTGGCAAGACAAGCACTTGGACCACCTGCTTGAAATCACTTAGAGGCAGGAAAGGTTTGATATTTCTGAGGGTTCTCATCAAGTGGTTTTCTCCCTTACATACGTTGCTTATATGAGTCTTCATATTTAGGTGCTTGTCTATGGTGACTCAGAGCGATTTGGCTGAGTCAATGATGATCGGAGTGCAGTTGAAAGCAGTGAGGTGAGTCAGCCAGAGATCTAGCTTGGGGATGTGGTTCAGGGGGAGATGAGCATGAACTCCGTTTTGGAGGCATTGAGTAGGAGATGGTTCTCAGTTAACCAATTTTGAGTAAACGTGAGTATCGAGTTAAGTGAGATGATGCTTTCCGGGGATGACATTTTCACATAGAGTTGTGTATCGTCGGCATACATGTGGAAGAGAATGTTCGTGGAGTTTAGTGCGTTAGCTAAAGGTTCCAAGAAAAGGTTGAAGAGGATAGGTGAAAGGGCGGGTCCTTGGGGAAGCCCCATGTGTACTGGAGAGGGCTGAGAGAGAGAATGATTTGCCTTGACTCTTTGCATTCGGTGACTAAGAAAGGATGAAAACCATTGAAGCACCCAATCCGAGAAACCCATTCTGTTTTGTAGGACGGATAGGAGGATGTCATGATTAACCATGTCGAAAGCTGAGGAAAGGTCAAGGAGGATCAGTAGGCAGAATTCATTTTTGTCTAGCATTTTCAAAATGTCATCCATAACGTGTTAGAGGGCCGATTTGGTGCTGTGTCCCTTCCGAAAACCGGATTGATACTGGTCAAGAATTTGGTAAGTCTCTATGTGATCACAGATTTGGGATTGCACACATTTTTCAAGGAGTTTCGCTAGGGTGGGGATGGTGAAGATAGGACGGAAATTATTGAGATCAGATTTGTCAGCATTGTTTATTTTTAGAATGGGTGAGACCTGGGCTGCTTTTAGGCAGTTGGGGATTGAGCTTTGAGATAAGAAAGCGATTACAATCTTGGTCCAGGTGGGGATGAGAGCGCTCTTGATTTCCTTGAAGATGGCCGGAGGCAACGGGTCCCTGAAGTGGTTGGACGGGTTAATAATTGGGAGAATTTTTTCGATGTCTCTTTCACTAAATGAGGAAAAGGTGCCCCAAGACCCACTGTTCTTGGCTATCATGAGGGTCGAGTTGCACTTTTCAGAGAAGTCATGGGGGGAGGCAGCAATAGAGGAGGGCAATAGAGCCTTCTTAGAGGCTAGGTCAGTGGAGATGAGTCGTGATTTCTTTGTGTAGAAAACTGCTAAATCCTCACAGGAGGATGGGTTGCCACTCGGATCTGAAAGGTTTGGACCATTAACCGATTGCTGTTTGACCAATTCGAAGAGTTTCCTGGGGCGGTTTGCTGCTTGGTCTAGTTGTAGTGTGAAATAGTCAGACTTAGCTCTCTTGATTTGTTTATTGTAGAGGCTCCTGACATCTCTCAGGAGTTTTAGTTGGTCCGAGGAGGGATTGGATCGCCAGGAGCATTCAACTGCTCTAAGGTTGCGACGTTCCGAGTTTAAGTTCTCATTATACCACGGTTTGGATAATTTTGATGCAGTATTTTTAAGCTGGAGTGGAGCAATATCATCCATGATGACAGCCATGGTCGAGTTGTAGGTGTCCGTGAGAGTTTGCGCCTCGACCAAGTCGGCTTGGGAGGAGAGGACAGATTTACATTGGGCAGCTAGATTGTCGTGGTTTATTGATCTGAGATCCCTTTTCCATATCTTTGATTTAAGAGGTTGAGCCTTCTTCAACACCACCTCCCTGCTGATATAAAAGAGGAGGCTGTGATGATCCGACCAGTCACATAGGGTTGCGGATTCTAAGGTGAAGGTCTGTTCATTGGAGAGGTCTAGAGTTTCACCTTTAGTGTGGGTTCGTTGGTCACAGTGCTGAATCAAATCTTGATCATTTAGAAAAGGCAGGATACCGCAAGGTCATTGGGGTTGGACCAATGCAGGTTGAAGTCCCCAAGGAAGATTTGTGACACAGCAGAGTCGACATTGCTAGAGATGATATCCATTAATTGCTCAATGATAGGGAGATTGTCCCCCGGTGAGTGGTAAAGGTTGTGTAGTTTACAGATCGGTATGTTCTTACTTGCAATGCTAAGATAGAGGTATTCACAGGAGGACGGGGGAGAGGTCTCTAAGTACGAAATCGAGAGAGTATTCCTGTAGATACAGGCTAGACACCCACCCAGCTTCAGCATTCTGTCAAGCCTAATTACATCATGAGTGGGAGTTACTAGGAGTAGGGGTGGGCGGAATTTGCGGAATTAACCTTCGCAAATTATCGCGAGAATGTTTAAAATTATCGCAAACAAGCAGAAATATCGCGAAGATGCGGAAGTTTTTTTCCGGCATGTTCGCGAGATTTTCTGCATGGTTGCGGGTCGCCAACTTACCCATGTGGTTGCTTGCGGGCGCGGCCATCTTGTTTTGAGTTGTTCTCGCGGTGCATGATCGCGAGAAGAAAGACGTGATCGCGCGACGCATGACGTCACTGCGGGCGCGAACTGTCGCGAGACAGCGCAAATGGCTAAAAACAATACAACATCTCATGGAGAACGCGACCGGATCAAGAAAACTTGTCGGCGAACGCAGGGATTCAGGTAAGGCGATCGCGCGCGCGCGAGAATGTATCATTTTACAGCGCGAGCAAGAAACAAATTATCGCCAAGCTGCGGAAACCGGAATTTTTGACTTTTTCGCGCTCTCCGCGGAACGCAAAAATGTCAAATTATCGCAATTTCCGCGAACGGAACGAAATTTTTGCCCAGGCCTAACTAGGAGGTCTAGGATAGGAGGGAGGCTGGATTTAGCCAAGTTTCAGTGAGGATGATAATATCTAAGTTATTGTGTTGGATGAGGTCACAGATATCTGAGGCGTGTTTGCTGGGTGATCTGCAGTTTAATAGTGCACATTTGAGATGTAGGGGATTTAGGGGGAAGGGGTCTGGGTGACTTTCACCCTGGTAAAGTTGTCAGAGTTGCTGCATCTCAGATTGCGGGGATGGTCTCTATTCGTGTTGGAAAGGATGGAGTGTATTTGGCTCAGCGGGGTCAGGCTAGAGTTGGTCCGGGAAGAGCAAGAGTTGAGATGATCTTGGAGATCGGTGGACGCCGAGAGGGACTCATTGCTTCTGGGGCATGGTGAGGAGTTTGGCGAGGGAATAGAAACTCAAAATGGATGGGGCTAACAACTGACCTATGTGATCAATGTCCCCAGTGGAGCCTTTTGGGCCAATTTAAAGAGCTGAACATGAAGAAAATATCTTTTGAGAGGGCTTTCAGGTCATGTAACTCAGCCGTGAGACGGAGCAATTGTAGAGATATATCATCTAGGCGTATAGCTAAGTCTGAATTATGGGCGAGGGCTGTAGGGTGTTCCGGAGAGGGCAACGGCATCGGAGGGACTTGGTGAAGGCCTGTGAGGTCCACAGTGGTGGTGAGAAATTCCTGGAAAGGAGACTGATCGGAAAGTACTAGAGGACCTTTTGATGGTGAAGTTGGAGCCATAGCAGGGAGGGGAGGTCATTGAACTGAGGGTTGGGTAGATCAGGAGCCGAGAGGGAGCGTCGCACAGGTTCGAGCCTAGCCGAGTGCAACGTTATAGGGAAGGTGGAAAGGTCACCTGGCGGGGAAAGGTTTAGCTTCTTGTAGTTACTCTCGTTAAGCTTTTGAAACCTTAAAAACGCTTGAGTCCAAGTCCAGTCATCACCCAAATATGATGTGCCTTATGACACAGGTAGCAATGTAGAGTTTTGTAGACTTCTTTATTAATTTCATGTTGCAGGTAGTAGATAAGTATATTAGTCTTAAGCCAGATGAATCCATGGCGTCAGCCCTTATTCCAGCCACACCAGGAGCAGCCTCCCTGCTGCTCAGCCCATCTCCAACTGTCACCACTCATCCCCACAGGCACCCAGGCATTCCATTCATCACAGTCACACCAACATTCCAATACCATCTCTCACTCTGGCTGAGCACCTAGGGGAAAGCTAGGCTGGGTAACATGCATAAACATTATGAGGATATAACATATACCTTTTTTAGTTCCTGGTGCCCATGATTCTTTGAGCAACCCTGCAGCTGACTCTTAAAGCTTTGCAAATCGTCCTTATTCCCTAAAAGGTTCCAAACTAGAAGGTTGAGCAAACTCACCAAAATTAATGGATCCTCTCTCTCTTCTGCTCCTGTTCGCAAACCCTTCCTGGACCAGATCATATAGGGGCTCTCCATAGCCGTCTCTAAAGCATTCTGGTGTTTTTTAAAAGATATCACCCACAACACTATCTAACATTCTGTCTCCTGTAATGAAACAGAACAAAGGTGGAAATGTATATATCTTCTTCCCTGTTCAATCCTGCAATAATGCATCGACTGCCACTGCACCTGGATCCAGACTCCAACTGTAATAGTCCTTCAACTGAAAAGCTACTCTGGACAGGAGAAGATCCACGTCTAACAGACCTAACAATCCTGTTTTTTTGTAAAACAACTGCTCTCTAACTTCAGTCTACAACCAGATTGTTTTCCCGTGGGAAATACTTTGCTTTAAAAAGAATCTTGTTTTCCAAACAAAAGTTCCACATTTCTATTGCTAGATCTGCCAATCTCTTTGAGCCACTTCGACCGAGCTTGTTGATATTAGTCACCACTGTTATACTGTCCATCTTCAAGAGGACTGACATCACTTGCAGCTGTTTTAAATTGCGAAGTGCAAATAATCATGCCTTCATCTCCTGATTGATATGTTGCCTTCTCTCCAACATACTCTAAACTCTGCCTATTTCCTGATTTGAGCAAATTGCTCCCCAGCCTGACATGCTTGCGTCTGTTTTCAAGACAAAATGTTCCAGAAATTGCACACCTATTCCATGCTTCTAAGTTTTCCATCCACCACTTCAACTCTTCTTTGCCTGTACTCTCACCCATATCCTGTCCCCATAGCCTGGATTGTCGATGGAAGTAGGCAAATCTCCCGAGCAAAATCCCTTAGAATTATACACTCTGTTTTCAATTCTTTCCTTATTTCCACTCTTATTCTCTTTATTCTCCACATTCACTATGAAACCTAACGATTCCAGAAGATCCCTTATCATAACCTAAATGGTCCCTCAATTCTTGTAGACACTGATTCATTATCAGAATGTCGTCCACAAAAATGGTCATTCCTACACACCTCTCTCTTAAATATCCCACTACAGGCCCCAGTACCTTCGTAAAGCATCAAGGGGATGAATACAAACTGAAAGGAAGACATAAAAACTGGTACAAGTAACCTTTCCATTCAAATTTTAATAACTTCTGGCATGCAGGATGAATTGGAGTCGTGAAATATGCATCCATGCGGTGCAATTTCACCATCCAATCTCCTTCCAAAAAATCTCCAGTTGTAGTGTACATTTGTTTTTACTTATAGTCGATAACATTGTTCCATGCAGGCCAAATGGTTTTAGGTTAAGATGGAAAGGGGCAAAATGTAAGGAGCTTCATACTAAAGTGGTAACCACCTGTTTAACCGATATTAATAATATTTAAAATTTTTATAATGACTCTAACTGTGTTTTGAGTAATTTCTATAGTATGAATAATCACATTAACACTTTGTTTACTAAGATAGGAAATGTAAAGTTTAAATGTGCCCCGGGTTGGTTTGACCATGCATATACATCCCCATTAACGAGACTCAAACTCCTTTGCCTACCCCACTCGGCTTCCACTGAGATTATTCACCAGGAACTCGGAATTAATTATTTGTCCAACCTGGTGTCTTTAAAACCCCTAACGCTATGGCATTCTATCTGGCGGAAAGAGGAGTCTTCCTTTAGTAGAGCTGTAATTGAGGATTGTCTTTTCCTGGACAATTTCTGTAAAATACCTTGGTTAACATTTGTGTATAGTTCCTTCCAAAATATATTTAATTTTAATATTCTTACAAACACATTTGCTGCTAATAACACACCTAAAAGTGAGCTGAGGCTTACTTTTTTAAGGCACAAAGCCAGTGAGCGAGCCTCTATTTTAGAACAATCTCCCCTGCTCATTTTTTATAATCGTTTTAATAATTATCAAGGATTTAAACTCTATCTTGGCCTGATTACACGTAGTTCGCATAGATTTTTATTAACTAGGTTGCGATTAGGAATTATACACCACCTGGTGGCTTTTCCAAACATAGAAACGCATCCGGAAGGGCCTTGCCCTTGAGATGGTTCATCAAAGCAATGCACTCTGCACTTTCTTCTTATATGTAAATTTTATCTATCTTGGCGTATTGTATATTTAAAACCTCTTTTTATGAAATATGGGGCTTTCACGGTTAATCATGCTATGGAACTGATTTTTAACCTGATTTATCCTGATGTTTGTTTTTTCACTGCTACTTTTCTTTCTAAATCTATTAGAGCCCGGAAATTTATAATGTTTTAATTTATGCTTGTATGGATTATATTATATTTATGGTTTTTCTCTTTCTTATGTACTTTTATGGTCATATTCATGTACCGAATAAAGTTTATTGAACTGAACTACTTATAGTCCTACATTTGTTGCAAACCAATTGTGCAGTTTTTTTTAGCAAACATGTAATTACTTTTTTGAAAACATTGCAATATATTAACAAAGTACTATAAAATCGGTTACATGTTTTCAGCAGTATTTGCTAATATGTATTCATAGCTAAAGCAATTTTTTACATTTTATTAAACTAGATTCTTCAGCATTTTTAACTTGTGGATTATTATTTTATAAAAAAATGTTTATTTAATAATAATATATATAAATAGTTTTGGTAACATCAGTTTCTATGAGATGATAGTCTTTTTTTTCATCATGCTTTTTTGTAGAGGAGACACCTGTAATTTGGAGAAATGTATATGTATCATAGTGTTGCACTTGTCCCTCTCTTCAGGGTCACCCACAAATGTATATTTTTTTTTTGTAAACAAATTTTATTCGTCAAAGACACGTCATGCGAAGCTCCGTGACCCAGAGAACAAATGTATATTTTTGATGAATTTGTTTTTGGTGGCCTTAGGTCTTTGTGCACTTTGACACTGCAAACCAGTTCTAAACTGTTTGTCCTCATTCCCTTAAAAAATGGTAAAATTGGCTTACACATGACTGGCATATTTACTTATAAGTCCCTAGTAAAGTAGTATATCATATACCCAGGGCCTATCAATTAAAGGCAACTATTGAACTTGAAGCACTTATTCTGCCACCCACTTAAGTAGCCTCTTAAAACATGTCACAGCTTGCCACTGTATCCTGATTGCAGTTTTAAATTGCTGATTCGACTTGGCATTATGCCCCCATATGAATACTTAAACTCTCCTTTTATTACATATATGTCACCCCTAAAGTAGGCCCTAGATAGGCCATAGGGAAGTATGCATTGTAATTGAAAGGTTGGACATGTACTTTTAAGTTTTACATGTCCTGGTAGTCAAAAACTCCTAAATGAGTTGTTACTACTGCTAGGCTCTGTTTCAGAAAATGCCAGGTTGCCATTTTCTTGTTCCTACCAATTGGTGCCTGCAGCCTGGGACCTGGGTCACATGACTAAATGTAGCTGGCAGTTGGTCTTTGTTTCTAGCTCCCATACAATAGACAAAGGGGGATAGATTTAAGCACGATGTGCCATCTCAGACTTGATAGGGAGAGGAGATGCCATCTACCACACTTGCACATCACAAGGTCTCTGCCTGGGCACACTCACAAAGAGTTTGACAGTAGTCTCTTGTGACCCCAGAAAAGTCAGGACAGGGAGGGAGGGAATTACAAGAACCTTTGTGCGTGGAAGCCTCTAGAAACTTTTTCTACTTCAAAATGTGCACCAAGGATAAATAATTGACCCTCATACCCAAGTCTTCAGTACACCTCTGGAACTGAGGACGCCTCAGAAGGACTGCTGTGCAGCTCTGCTGCAAGATGAACTGCTTCTCTGCTGCCTTTCTGTCTTATTACCCTGCTGCTGAGTGAAAAGGACTGGACCTGCACCTTGATCCGAGGGCCACCATAGTGACTCCAAGGTCTAGTTGGCTAATCTCTTGATCAGGGACAGAAAAGGCTTCTGTCATCTTGAACCTAGCATCTGGACCTGTCTGCTGTGAGTCTTAATGTGGGGTCACCCCCATCCTGAACCCTTGGATGTGGGCCTGGAGGTGCTCTGCCAGCCCAGCTATCGTCCAAGCAGAACCGACGCAAACCGGCACGTCTCCTTGCAGCCCCCATCAGAACCACTGCTATGTGATGCATTCCCTATGTAGGACCCTTCAGCTCTTCTGAACCACTGCTGCGCAACACCTCCTCAATGCAGGACCATGTATCTCGGCCCCACAATTAGTCAGGACTTCTGCTGTGTGGATAGATCTTCAATACAGAACCTCGCAATATTCCACAATCAGGAAATAGAGTACTTTGTTCAGTGGGCCTAACTTGTTCCCTGTATGGGGCACACTGCCCATTGCGAGCATCTTGAAATTGTGGCATTGTGCTTGTCCAGCATGACCAGATAACCACAGTTGGGACTTTGTTCCTTAGGCACTATTTTCACTTACATCTACAAAATCGCCAGTTATACTAATTGGATTTTTGTCGTTTTGGTCTCAAATAATATATTGCATCTTACTCTATTTTTTCTAAGTTTGTGTGGGATTTTCCTTGTGCTGCGTTTTCACTTTGTTATTGCTTAAAGTGTTGCATCAATACTTTACACATTGCCTCTAAGTCAAGCCTGACTGCTTTTGTGCCTAGCTACCAGAGGGTTACGCACAGGTTAATTTGTGGTTTGTTTTTGTCTTCACTCTCAGAAAAATTGTGGTTCCTGCTGTAGTAGGGAGTCACCCCCTCAACCAACAACCCAATGACTCACACTTAGCTTGAATTATTTGTTATCTTAACATCTTTTTAGTTATTTATTAACGTGAGAGTGATGCGTTTCTGCTGAAAGTAATTTTTAGGAAGCATTTTGATGTGTCTGTTGGCTTTTTATAATGTTTGTTAAGTGGTAAAGCATTATTGTTTGTTAACAGTTTTTAATTTTATTTTGATTGATTGGTTGGAGACCAGATTGATTTTTTTTCTAGCACAATTTATGGTAAAGGTAAATTAGTGTTTTTGTTATTCTTGAATGTATGTCAATTTTATTTTAATATATTTGGATATGTGGGTATATAATATTATATAATATTGAATTGAGATCATTTTTTCTCAATTCAAGATGGCCACCAAGTAGGAGCCTCCCTCAGAGCTCCCGGTTTAGATATTACCTTTATGGTAGTTATCCCTACTTAAACCGACTCACCGGCCCACCAACCGCCTGTACGAGGATTGGATCAAGCAGCGCAACCGAAGATCCCTACTGAAGTCTTATTTCATACCTGTTGTTTCCGACTTCAGCGACAGACCAGGTCTGAGCTGATCCTGGCTGGTCATTGCTTGGGCTCCAGTACTGCTCTGTGTCATCTTCTCCTGGGATAGTCCGAGGCAGTGGGACTGTTTTTGCTTCGCATTGTGCCCGGAGCTTCACTGCTGGCACCTCGCTCGCACTGCTTGCCTGACAGAGGATTTAACCGCCTGGCTAACGAGGATGACCATCCAGGCTGCTGCCTTTTCTTCTGGGTTTCTCTTCATGCACAGCTGACCCACCGACGAGCTGCTGGGTCCTCCTGGGTCTTTGTTGGGCATTGTCTCGGTCCCGCCAATTCTGTTTTCGGAGCCCGGCTTGCCTGGTACTGAATGCCAGCGTTTTGTTTACTTTGTGCTCTGGTGCAAAACGCTCTGCAGCTACATCTTCCACCGGATTCACTTTTGCTCATGCCTTGTCAGGCCTCATACTGTTTGGCTGGATTGAGGGGTCCCATTTCTATTTGGGTGTGAGACTTTTGAGCTTGCCAGTGGTTGCCTCCGATCACCGGCACTTCAAACCGGCTACCCCCTCCCCCCTGGATACCATTGACTCCCTGAAACAGTTCCCGCCCAGTCAGCATAATTCCGGGTCTTTATGGCGCTTGTCTGGGTGCTACGTGAGCTGTACGCTGCGTCTGGCCCCTCTGCCTAGAAGATTTGTTTTTCTCCCAAATCAGGTATTTCCGGGCGTTTTTGTTGTTTTCCATGCTCCAATGATCTTAGGGGAAATGGCTGGACTGGACCCAAAATGGCCGCACCTCATATTAACCGGGGCTCGTCCTCTGCTCGTGTGTGGCAGTTTATGTAAGACAATTCGCTATGGAGAGGCAATACATTATTCAGTCATTGTGAATTTTATCTTTAACCCATGGCATTTACAGTTGCATGTGGTCTCGCATGCTAATCACTGCCTGACCTTAAAAGGGCGATGGGTTTTTAGGCATTGAAATCGCCCCGTAGTGCCTGACCTTTGAAATGGTGGCTCTAATTGGGATACTTTTTCTCTTTTAATTTTGATGGTGGCTTTTTAGGCCTGTCAACAGTCGTTTTTTTGGCATATGGATTTATTCATTTAAACGGCTGACTCTATATCAAGCCTGTCTCTATTATGGAAGCTCTGGAAGCCGTCTGTTGGATCTTAAAATTGGATCTTTCGTGGTGTCATCTGCAGCTTTTTTTTTTTTATCTGTTTTTCTGATATTTCTATTGTTGCTATGCCTGCATAGCATGAGATGCTTCCCACCAATCTACAAACTTTAAGGGGTTTTAAAAAAAATTGGGATCCTCTCCTGGATATTCTCAGCTTTACTTTCTCGTATATACATTGAGGCTATATATACTTCTCTTGAGGTGTACTCCTCCACTCTAATAATTTAACTTGGCGGTTTCTGTCACTGAACCTTGCACAGCAAGTGCTCAGTGCCCACAAAAGTGTGACCCTTACGCTACCTCACCTTTTTCCACGGAGACTTCTAGATTTGATGCTGTGTCCTCTCTCCTCCTTATTCTCCTCTGTGAGCTCCCTTCCGCTCTAGGTGATCTGTTTAAGATGGAGATAAGGCAAGATCCCAAAAGTCTCAACGCCTTCATCATCAATTACCCATCTAACCTCTCTAAGAACGCAGCAAAAAAACACAAACACCAAATCCTCAAAGCAAATCCAGAAACTCTCATCTCTGACCCCTATTTCTGCACTAACAAGGGCACTGTGGTTAATGACCTCATCTTTTATACCAGGAAACGTGCTTGCTGGTGTACCGTGCTCTACTCCAAGTTGCGTATTTCAGGTGCTAAGAAAACTCTTCACGGTCTCAAGCTAACAGCGTCTCTTTCGCCCTCCCTAAAAGCCTCCACCACTATCACCCTCTATAATAATGGGATCATTCTAATACAAGCCTCCAATGACAACCTTGCTAAGATGGCTAATATTTACCCCACCCTCAGAAAAGCGGTATATGCCAGTTCCACTGTTCCCTACTCATCCACCCCCTCTACGATGGGTTTACCTAGTACTCCCCTATTAATAGCTGTGAGTTCCTCACTCTCCCTAAACCCTTCCCCGTCAAGTGACCTTCCCACCTTCCCCATAATGTTGCCCCCTGCTAGGCTAGAACCCGTGCTACGCTCCCCTTCTGCCCCGGATCTACCCAACCCTCAGCGCATTGACCTCCCTCTTGACAAGACTCCAACCTCACCAACAAACGCCCTCTAGTACCCTCTGATCAGTCTCCTATCCAGGAATTTCTCACCACCACCGTGGACTTCAAAGGCCCTGTTCTATTCAACCCTCAGCACAATTGCCTCCCCCCCATTGCCATGGCTCCAACCTCACCATCAAAAGGTCCTATAGTACTCTCTGATCAGTCTCCTATCCTGGAACTTATCACCACCAACGTGGTCCCCACAGACCTTCACCAAGTCCCTCCGACGACGCTTGCCTCTCTGGCACACCCTACATCCCTCGCCCATAATTCAGACTTAGCTGTTCGCCTAGATGATATTTCTCTACAACTGCTCCGTCTAACGGCTGAGATACATGACCTAAAAGCCCTCTCAAATGATCTTTTCAACATGTTCAGCTCTTTAAATTAGCCCAGAGGCACCACTGGGGACATGGATCACATAGGTCATTTGTTAGCTCCCTCCCTTTCGAAACACATTCCTTCGCCTAACTCCACTCCATGCCCCAGAAGCAATGAGTCCCTCTCGGCGTCCTCTGATCTCCAAGATCATCTCAAATCTTGTCCTTCGCAGACCAACTCTAGCCTGACCCCACCGAGGCATATTCACTCCATCCTCTCCAACGCAAATAGAGTCCCTCCCCGCAATCTGAGATCTAGCAACCTGACCAGGGTGAAAGGCACCCAGACCCCTTCCTCCGTAAATCCCCCACGTCTCAAATGTGCATTATTAAACTGCAGATCAGCCAGAAAACACACCTCAGATATCTTTGACCTCATCCAGCACAATGACTTAGATATTATCATTCTCATGGAGACTTGGTTAAATCCAGCCTCCAATCCTATCCTAGACCTCCTAGTACATCCCACTCATGATTAAGCCTGGGCATATTACTACGCTTCGCTGACTGAACATGCAAAGTTTGCAGCACTACGCAAATTGGACATAGTACAGTGGAAATCTGTGCTCCAACACATAGCATAGCAATAATAGCAACATAACTCACAAATGCTTTGCTACAGCAATTTTACATGCTAGAAATCATATAACCAATTCACAAACATGAACTGTGAATGAAAAATGTTAGGCAATGAGAGAGGTGATGATTTTGGGGTCCCCCCTAACCTATGGAGAGGACCAAGCTGAAGCCTTGAACACAAAGCACATATCATGCTGGTGAACGATTCCGTGGTGGTCCCTTCCTCCTAGGACCACCCCAAGCACAGTTATGGGCAAAAATACAATCCCAGCCAAAGGCCCTGCAAAGCATTATGGGACGAGGCTAGCAGTGGGCAGTGAATATTATACTGTCCAATATCAAAATAATTCCACAAAGAGCTGCAGTTCAACTAGTCGTTACTAGATGTCCCTCACGAGTCAAATGCAAAAGCATTGAAATAATTATTACATCAAGCTGCAGTTCCACTAGTCGTTACTAGATGTCCCCCACGAGTCAAATGCAAAAGCATTGAAACCCTTTCGTGAAACTTTTGCATTTGACTCGTGTCGACTCGTGAGGGACATCTAGTAACGACGAGTGGAACTGCAGCTTGATGTAACAATAATTTCAATACCTTTGCATTTGACTCGTGAGGGACATCTAGTAACGACTAGTTGAACTGCAGCTCTGTGTAGAATTATTTTGATATTGGATACTATAATATTCACTGCCCACTGCTAATCTTGTCCCATAATGCTTTGCAGGGCCTTTGGTTGGGATTGTATTTTTGCCAATAGCTGTGCTTGGGGTGGTCCTCAGAGGATGGGACCACCGCCAAATCGTTCAAGAAAAGGTGCTTTTTGTTTTCAAGGCATCTGCTTGGTTCTCTCCCTAGGTTAGGGAGGATCCCAAAATCATCACCTCTCTCACTGCTTGCTAATGTATCATTTTCACTTATGTAAAATGACTATATGTGTTATAGCATATAAAGACAGAAATTTTATTTTTATCGTAACTGGCAGTGTGCAAGATGCTATGTTATCAGCTACGCATAGATTAAAGTAGCTGAACGTAGATAAAAATGTACTCCGCGTAGTTACGTGTAGTGCTACTACGCAAACTATGCCCAGGGTTACTCATGATATGATCAGGCTTGATAGAATTCTGAAGCTGGGTGGTGGTATAGCCTGTATTTACAGGAGTACTCTCTCGTTTTTGCACATGGAGTCGTGCCCCCCATCTTCTTGTGAATATCTCTGCCTTAGCATTGCAAGTAAGAACCTACCGATCTGTAAACTACACACCTTTTACCACCCACCGGGGAACAATCTCCCTTTCATTGAGCAATTAACTGATATCATCGCTAGCAATGTCGACTCTGCGGTATCACAAATGTTCCTTGGGGACTTCAACTTGCATTGATCCAACCCCAATGACCCTGCGGTATCCTGCCTTAAATAATTTCTAAATGATCTAGATTTGATTCAGCACTGTGACCAACCAACCCACATTAAAGGTGAAACTGTAGACCTCATCATCTCCAAAGAACAGACCATCACTTTAGATTCTACAACCGTTTATGATTGGTCGGTGTCACGTATAGGCGTAGATAGTGGGGGAGGACAAGTCAGGTAGAGTGTATGTGAGTATGTATACATGCTTCCCACGAGTCGCACTACATTTCCCAGAAAGCTGAGGGCCAATTCCAGTGACTCATGACCCGGATGTGCACATATAAGCACCGCCCTTCTGTTGACCGGTGCTTGTCAATCTAACTCTTCAGAGGATACGACTAACCTGTGTCTCGTTGCTGCTCCTCGGAGGACTCTTCTTTCTTCGTTTCAGCAGGCATCGTGCCCGACGTGATTCACGCCGCGGGTGCTAATACAACTCTGTTTACCAGCCAACGCCGAACGCGCTGACGAGCGCAGCGGAGATGGAACCTCTTCCTGCCAAGCCGACGCCGAACGCACTGACGCGCACTCCAGAGCCGGTAATTCTTCCCAGTATACAGGGATGTGGACGCATTGTGCGTGCTGAGGGCCGTTAACGGCAAACATGGAATCGCGAGCGACTGCTCATCGGCGAGCCGACTGAAAGGCTCGGATCCCGCCATCACACATTCTTTTTGTTGTTTCTATACGCAGCGTGGGCTGGACGTGCTGGCACCACGCTTCAACGGATTGCCTTTTGGGAGACACATTTCCAGGCTTGTCTCTCCGGAGTAACTTGGGCTATTTCTTTTTGGACTCCATGCAGGAGCACTCCCCTGGCAGCAATACAGCAGCTAAGTACTATTCTTTATTTTTCTTTCTTTGGGGACAACTGTCGTGCTGAAGAAAGCACGGACAGGACACTTTGTCTCCCGGATAGAGATTGCCTCTTAGTCTCTATTGTGAATAGTTTGCCTTAAGAGATCAGGAATAATTAACCTTGGTTGCGTGCAGCTAACCCGTTACGGAACACGGGGTTAGATAGCTGGGATCCCCGCAGTACCCTGAGGTCCTCGCCAACTTATCTTTCCCCGGAGCGTGATTTCACAGCTGCACTTTTTCCTTCTTTCTTTTGTCCGTTTTTTCCCTTTCCCCTGTCGGGGAGTCGTCCCTTGAGGGGTGTTCATACCTTCGGGGGCTACTCCATGGTGGGGACGGGGTAAACTGGCATCATCCATCGTTCCTGCTGCATCTGGCATGACAGGTTAGTGGGTTGCAAGTCCACAGTCTGACAGTCGGACCATCACAGCATCCTCTTTTATATCAACAGGGAGGTGATGTTGAAGAAGGCTTAACCTCTTAAATCAAAGATATGGAAAAGGGATCTCAGATCAATAAACCTTGACAATCTAGCTTCCCAATGTATATCTGTCCTCTCCTCCCAAGCCGACTTGGTCGAGGTGCAAACTCTCATGGACTCCTACAACTCGACCATGGCCGTCATCATGGATGACGTTGCTCCACTCCAGCTTAAAAATACTGCTTCAAAAATATCCAAACCGTGGTACAATGAGAGCTTAAACTCGGAACGTCGCAACCTTAGAGCTGTTGAACGCTCCTGGCGATCCAATCCCTCTTCGGACCAACTAAAACTCCTGAGAGAGGTCAGGAGCCTCTACAATAAACAAGTCAAGAGAGCTAAGTCTGACTATTTCAGACTACAACTAGACCAAGCAGCAAACCGTCCCAGGAAACTCTTCGAACTCGTCAAACAGCAATCGGATAATGGTCCTATCCTTTCTGATCATTGTGGCAACCCACCCTCCAGTGAGCAATTTGCAGTCTTTTTCACGGAGAAATCAGGACTCATCACTATCGACCTAGCCTCTAAGAAGGCGCTATTGCCCTCCTCTATTGCTGCCTCACCCCATGAGGTCTTTGAAAAGTGCAACTCGACCCTCATGATAGTCAAGAACAATGCGTCTTGGTGCACCTTTTCCCCTTTTAGTGAAAGTGACATAAAAAAAATTTCACCAGATTATTAACCTGTCTAACCACTTCAGTGATCCGTTGCCTCCGGCCATCTTCAAGGAAATCAAGAGCGTTCTCATCCCCACCTGGACCAGGATTGTAAATGCTTCTTTATCTCAAGGCTCGATCCCTGACTGCCTAAAAGCAGCCCAGGTCTCACCCATTCTAAAAAAAAACCAATACTGACAAATCTGATCTCAATAATTTCCGTCCTATCTCCAACATGCCCACTCTAGCGAAACTCCTTGAAAAATGTGTGCAATCCCAAATCTGTGCTCACATAGAGACTTACCAAATTCTTGACCAGCATCAATCCGGTTTTCGGAAGGGGCACAGCACCGAATCGGCCCTCACACTCGTTATGGATGACATTTTGAAAATATTAGACAAAATTGAATCCTGCCTACTGATCCTCTTTGACCTTTCCTCAGCTTTCGACATTGTTAATCATGACATCCTCCTATCCATCCTACAAAACAGAATGGGTTTCTCGGATCGGATTCTTCTATGGTTTTCATCCTTTCTTCGGCATCGAATACAAAGAGTCAAGGCAAATCATTCTCTCTCTCAGCCCTCTCCAGTACACATGTGGGTCCCCCAAGGATCCGCCCTTTCACCGATCCTCTTCAACCTCTTCTTGGAACCTCTAGCTAATGCACTAAACTCCACAAACATTCTCTTCCACATGTATGATGACGACACACAACTCTATCTAAAAATCATCATCTCACTTATCTCGATACTCACGTTTACGCAAAATTGGATAACTGAGAACCATCTCCTACTCAACGCCTCCAAAACAGAGTTCATGCTCTTTTCCCCCCCCCCGGACCACATCCCCAAGTTAGATCTCTGGCTGTCTCACCTCACTGCTTTTAATTGCACTCCGAGCATCATTGACTCAGCCAAATTGCTCGGGGTCACCTTAGACAAGCACCTGAATATGAAGTCCCATATCAGCTATGTATGTAAGGGTGCAAACCACTTGTTGAGAACCCTCAGAAATATCAAACCTTTCCTGCCTCTAAGTGATTTCAAGCAGGTGGTCCAAGCGCTTGTTTTGCCAAGGTTAGACTATGGCAGTGCTACTCTCTGTGGCCTACCCAAATATGCCTTGGCCCCACTCAGGGCTTCACTGAACACTGCTGCTAGATTGGTTACAGGCACCAAAAGAAATGAGCATTTATCCCCAGTCCTTAAATCTCTCAACTGGCTACCCTTTGAAGCCCAAATTCAGCTTAAGATTGCAGTCCTGGTGCACAAAGCCCTTCACCTCAATACTCCTTCGTACCTGGCGCAAAAACTTGAACTATCTTGTGGTGAGAGGGCATCAAGAAGCGCCTCTACATTCCTCTTGAAACCTCTCGTCCTTAACAAAAAGAGAACTTGTCACCGAGCCTTCTCCGGGGCTGCCCCAAAGATATGGAACTCTCTGCCACCTGAAGTACGCAGCCTCTCCTCGACGACGGCGTTCAAATTGGAAGCCAAAAGATTCCTAATGAGCAAATTCTTTCCGTAAGGGGAGGGGGTACATTCAACTCGTCTGACTTTTTTCTTTTCACCTTGGTACCTCCAGCTACAATGGATCTTCTCCCCTGTTGGTTTTTTTCCCCCACATGTGGACACCTTTTTACTGTATTATCTTCCTTTTTTTGCTGCTGTTTCCCAATTGATGTCTATACTACCCCCTTGTTCTTTCTTTCTGCCCATTGTAAGCCGCTCTGTTATCCTTCGGGATCTTGTTCGCGCTATATAAAACTTTATAAATAAATAAAATAAAGAAATGTGCTTAGATTTAATGTAATATTGTGTGCTTTATTTAGAACTCTGTTGAATTTCAATTATTTTATATTTCAGTTTTTGTGATTGTTGTAATGGTTCCTTAGTTTTAATACATAGGTGATATTTTTTATTTCTTTATTTTCTTTAATGATGTTGTTGCATTCTATGTGTTTTTTCTGAAGTATTTTGGTGTTTACTCTTTAAGCATAGGAGTACAATATTTTTGTTTCATTTAATAGTTTTTTACATTATTTTTGTATGTTGATATTTTTTTCTCAGTATAGTTGCATGCCCCTTGAAGTTTATGTGTTGGTCAACCTTCTTCTGTTGGAACCAATTTCCATGTAGGCTATATCAAAAATAATCAAGTCATGATTTAGTCTCATGCCACAGGCCCAGATTGCCAAGTGCTTCTATAACTGGCCTGAAACCTAATTAGTGGGCAAAAGGAGTATAGTTATAGATGGATTCAACTGAATGGTAACATTCCTACTTCTTGGAAATGGGCAATAGGTAAAAACTACTTTTGAAAAGGACAAGAGAGACAATATGGAATGCTATATATTTATATCCATGATGGACGTGACTCAAACAAATTATGACATTTGCAGTAATACATTAGAAGGAAATGTGTTAATTCTGAATGAACAAGCCTGGTTTCAAAGTGCTTATTGTTTTATGGGCCATTGTTTTAGGGCAATTCACCAGACAGTCTGTTACTACCAAACCCCCTTAGTATTGTTGCCTTGTGGATTTTAGAGCAGGTTTTGACTCTGTAGATCGCTCTAAACTCTGGGCAAAACAAAAGAGGTAGAACACACTTCTTGGCCTTCTTTGAATGTTTAGGTTGTTGTACACAAAATACTGGGCTGGAGTAGAAATTAAATTATCAAGTCAAACACATATTAGAACTTGATTAAGCCAAAAATATTTATCATCTCATCTTTATTTGTTAGCTCAAACTAATTTATTTTCTCCTCAATTAGGAGAAATGTGTGGTGGTTCTATAGATGAGGTATACCAAACCACAATCAGCTTGCAAAGAAAAATAAATGCTCTAAATAGACATTGTGGAAAGACTATTTTAAATATAAACCATGCTAGGTTAAGTAGGATTAAGCCCATTACAAAATCTCTGCACTAGACATACACTCTATATTTGTAGTCTGGATGATGTGTGTATAGTACATGAATTTAGCATCGTAGGCATGGAGGACGTATCCTAAACATTTTGGTATTCTTTCTTTGGTGGGTTTCTATATTATTTATTTTTAGCTTTTCCTTGAAAAGAGTTTTTCTGCATCATATGCCAACCACTGTTTTAGAATACCTATTTAAAAATGACCACACCAGTTACACATGACCTTAAGATCATGTGAAGGTTTGACATGCACAGCCATGAGTTAGGAATTCATGAAGAGGCATGGCAGTGTGATTACTGTTGCTGATTCTGATATTGCACAATCTAAATATTGGATATTGTGATTTATATAAAACCTCCAGATTAAGAAACTAGACAAACTGATCTCATAGATTACAAATAAATCCTGAGGAAGAGGGTTCATCCCTCAAAATATGTGTTGTGTTGTGGCTGTAAGTTTGGATTTAAATTTAAATTGAAAGAAGATGTATTTGAAGAAATAAGGAAAATAGACTATTGTAAATTACTGTGAGATAACTTAAGGTAATGAATATAACAAGTTTTAGAATTGGACATGTACCTCCGTCTGATGGATGTGCACAGCCAATGTATTCACAGCAATTCCTACATATTTGTGCTAATGCTCAGTCACCTTTTATGGCGTATTTGGTCTCAGGGCAACAAGGGGTGTGCATCTTCCTGGTAAACCTAAGTGGAGCAGGGAAATTAATCACTGCTGTTTTGAGAGTTGGGCATCTCTGAGCGCTTCTTTTTCATCAAACCAGATAAAATTTAGTGGACCTTTTTGTTTTTTTTATGTTGAACTCTCTTATTATTCAGCACGTACTGGAGGGGGCACCTAGAAAGTGGTTGATGCTTTGTGGTAGGAATGCCCTTTGCTGGTAGCTAAATAGCGTTATCAGGAAAAAAGAGGATTTCCCCATGTTAGTATTGAACTTTCAAAGGTTCCGTAGATAATGTGATAGAACTACGGCGATGAGATTTATCAATATTTATTTATTTATTTATTAATTTATTTATTTTTTTGAAACCGTTTATTACAAAATTAAAAAAATATACAAAGATGGGCCTACAACCTTCAGGCCGGCCGCTAGCAAGCAAGAGGAGTACGTGATACAAACAATAGCGTGCATGCCGCGGCAAAGGGAAATGCACAGGAGTTAGAAGCGGTGGTAGCCACACCCTCCGGACCCCACATAACGGTTTCATTTTAATATAAATAACAACAAAAAACAAATCCACAAGGCAACCCACAATCGGAAACAACAGCATGTGCTCCCCTAGAGGGGGGACCCTACCAATCCATAGGAGTATCAAGGGGGGGAAAAGGTCAGAACGGGGACTAGGGGGACTCAGTGCCCGGCACCGGGGAGATAAACTGGTTAAGGGGACGGGGCCGGTGACGGATCTGGCAATAACGGCGGGGTACAGATTCCCCCGCGGTAGGCGTTCCAGGGGCCCCATACTTTCACCCATGTCCCAGGCTTACCTCTCGCAACATACACTACCTTTTCCCGAAACATGCACCAATCCATGTTATCCTTCCATGCCGAGACAGTCGGCGACCTCTGGGAACCCCACAGTTGAGCGATGTCGCGTTTGGCCACCATATATCCCAGAGTCACCCACCACGTCTGCGGCACCGAGTAGTCGGTTGGCTCCCACACATTCAGAAGGCATCTCCTCGCTTCGGGCAGCAGCGACACACGCGTAACCACCCGCAGGACCTCATGCACACCACGCCAGAATCGCTCCACCTCCGGGCATTCCCACAAAATATGGAGAAAGGTCCCCAAAGAACCACACCCACGCTTACACAACCCGTCCACAGCATAGCCCATACGCAGTAGCCTTGGCCCCGTAACATAGACCCTATGGAGTATCTTGAGCTGGACGAAACGAAGGCGGGCCGGTATGGCCACCTCTTTCAGGGAGGCCACCGCAGATACCCAGTCCTCGTCATCCAGCTCCAATCCATCGGCAACCCATGCCTCACGAAGGTTAGTCAGCAGTCCTGAGCGGTCATTGATAAGTTTTTTGTAGATTAATGAAATCGTGCTGTCCGGTACATGTCCATCTAGTACTCTATCCTCCAGAGGGGAATACTCCGGGATGGAGGCAACGTCCGGGAATACGGAGCATAGCGCATGACGGATCTGCATATACCGAAAGTACTCCCTGTCCTGCAATTGGAATTCTGTCTGCAGCATCTCGAACGTTTTAAATCCCCCCCTCGTCCAGAGATCACCCACCCTGCTGATGCCTATCATGTCCCACTTCTCAAAGCCCTTCGAGGTCCACAAGGAGCCCAACTGCTCCGATGCGTAGAGTGGCAACGCCCGGGTCAAACGATCTTTCCACTCCATCGCCACGTTAGCCGCGTGCCACACTCGTACCATGACACGCGTGGGGCCCGTCAGACGTGCGTCAAGCGAGCTGGAGTAAAGCGCTCGGTTATAATCGCCACCCGGCAGTAACATCTTATCCATTTCAAAGGCCGGGTTGAGAGCGGGCCCGTACAGGCCGTGATTAATCGCAGCCAGCTGGGAGGCCCAATAATACCGTTTGATATCCGGGAGGGCAATCCCCCCGTCATACCACGGGAGTGTCAGCTTCGCCAGGGCGATACGCGGTCTACCTTCCCAGAACAGTCGGCGCTGCAAACTCTCCACCTCGCGAAAGTAGCGCGCCGGGACGACGTCCATTGTGTTTTGCAGAGCATACAGGAAACGCGGCAGCGACATCATCTTAAACAATGCCGCCCGGCCGAGCGGCGAGAACGGCAAGCGCCTCCAACGCGCGACATCCTCCTTCAGGCACTGGAGGGGGGGAAGCAAGTTCTGACTATATCGGGCCTCCGCGTCCAGGGTAATGAAGACACCCAGGTACCTAAATACCCGCGGGGCGATCTGGATAGGACAGCCCCGCGGAAGGATAGGATCCTCCCCAGAGAGAACATAGACGCACGATTTAGCCCAGTTGATGACAAGGCCGGAGTTAAGGCCAAATGAATGCAATACGTCGACCAGTACTATCAGTGATGTACGTGGGGAAGCCAGGTACAGGAGAATATCATCAGCGTATAGAGATTCGCGGTCCTCATACTCGGGGGACCAGCGGAGACCACGAATAGAAGGTTCCCACCGCAGCCACTCCGCCAGGGGCTCCAGGGCAAGCGCGAAGAGGAGCGGTGATAGTGGGCAGCCCTGTCGCGTGCCCCTGCCCAGCTCAAACGGAGCCGACACTCTACCGTTCACAACCACCTGCGCCAGCGGGCCAGAGTACAACAATTTTACCCAACCGATGAATCCGGGGCCAAACCCAAACTTCGCGAGCGTCGCCCAAATATATGGCCATTCAAGTGTGTCAAACGCCATAGTGGCGTCCAAGGACGCCAAAATGGCTGGATCCCGTATGAACGGGACACGTGCGAGCACCCCATGCAAACGCCGCAGGTTAAGCGCTGTGTTGCGATGAGGGATAAAGCCGGACTGATCCTGGTGAATCAAGTCACACACTATGCCGACCAGCCGATTGGCCAACACTTTGGCGAGAATTTTGGGCTCCGCATTCAATAGCGAAATAGGCCGATAGGATGTGACCCGGTCCCGTGGCCTCCCCTCCTTATGGATAACCACGATAGTAGCTAGACGCTGGTCTAGTGGGAGGGAACCCGCCGAGTGGGCCGCGAGGAACATAGCACGGAGATGCGGCGCGAGCGTATCCGGTCGCAGTTTATGCAACTCGATGGGAAGACCATTAGGACCCATGGCCTTGCCGGAAGCGACCGAGCGTATGGCGAGGGCAATTTCTTCGGAAGTTGGAGCGGCGTCCAACGACACTCTGTCCTCCTCCGAAAGGGAAGGCAGCGCGATATCCCTGAGCAGGGCATGGGAATCCTCTTCAGAGCGGGAGGACACCGGGGAATACACCCCACGGAAATAATCTGCAAAGCAGGAGACAATTTCTTCTGGTTCCGTGACACACACACCATTCTGTTTCTCAATCAACGGGACAACTCGACTCGCTCTCTCCTTTTTGTCCAGCCACGCAATCAATTTACCAGCCTTATCACCCACATCATACAGTCTCCCCTGTTGCTCTCTACTGAGGCCCCTGGCCGCCTCCGTAACGAGGGCCTTATAGGCCGCTTGCTTGAGTCGGAGAACATGTAATTTGTCATCCGTCACCCCACATTCTAGATCACCCTCCAACTCGGTTATCTCAGCTTCAACACGGGTCACCTCCTCCCGCTCGCGCCTCCGGGAATGGGAAATAAGGGACAAGGCCTCTCCCCGGAGTACCGTCTTGAACGCCTCCCACAGTGAGACCGCCGATGACACAGACCCCACATTCTCGTCAAAGTAGCGCTTAAGGGATTTAACCAGCTCTGCGCGAATGGTGGGGTCACGCAGGTACCAGGGATTAATCGGGACCACCCTACCCTCTCCCCTCGGAAGAATATCAAAGTGCAACAAGAGCGGGGAGTGGTCCGAAATACCCCGTGCCAAATGGCGCACCTCCCCTATCCTCCCCACATGCGCCGCCGGAACCAGGACATAATCTAGCTGTGAGAGACTACCATGAGCCCCTGAATGGAAGGTGTACTGTAACTGCGTGGGATGTTTCAGACGCCAACAATCCACCAGCCCCAAGGTATCCAAGAGGCCAGACAACCACGCCTGGGCACGGGGGAGATCCCTAGGGGGGTAACGATCCACAGTTCTGGAAACCACAGCATTAAAATCCCCCCCACCACTAGAATCCCCTCCGGAAGGCCAAGGAGGAGGCGCCCCAGATCCGCAAAGGTGGTCGTCTGCAGCCCCGGCGGGACATAGACAGACACGAAAACGACCACTCTGCCCTCCATTCTACCCACCAAAACCGTGTAACGTCCCCTGTCGTCATGGAGCACCTCATCAATCTCCAACGGGAGCGAGTTCCTAACCATAAAGCCCACACCCCTTGAACCAGACGTGAAGCCCGAATGGGCCACAAGGCGGTAGCCCCGTCGATTCATAGCACAAAAGGAGTTGCCAATGAGGTGTGTCTCCTGCAGAAAAACTATATCGGGCGAAATTCGCTTCAAGAACTGCAGGACCACATCTCATTTTATCCTGTCCCCCAATCCATTGACATTCCAGGACAACAGACTCAGTCCTCTACCCCCCATCAGAAACAGAAGCCATCACTCGTCCCCCAGAGAGCACTTTAGAAATAACACAACAATACTTTTGCCTTGTGGTGTAAACGAACAACACCCCACCCCAACCCACCCGCCCCAACAAAACTCCCCCCTCCCTGCACCCCTGCATGAGCCCAGACAGCCCCCCCAACTTGCAGTGTGCCTGTCGCCCCTATATAATGAAACTAGCTAGACCCCCTAGAGGAGGAAAGAGTACCCCTTCTAGACCCCACACAACCCCCAAGGGAGGGGAAAGAACAAAGACAGAAGCTTGGTCGAAAGTGGCATCATAGACGTCCAGAGTGAGGCCCAACTTCAACCCCTCAGTCCCGATCCAGTGGGCCGTCTCCTCCCGCCGCCCCCCCCCCACCATCTCGATCACTACCCCCAGACAGAGTGTCCATCCAGTCCCCGGCTGCTTCGGGACGATCAAAAAAGTGCGTACGACCATCCACCTCTACCCGCAGCTTGGCCGGGAAGAGCATGACGTATTTTAAGTTCATGTCCCGGAGCCGGCGCTTGACGCCCAGGAAACTCAGTCTCTGCTTCTGGACCGCTTGGGTAAAATCAGGATAAAAGTTCACCTCCATATTTTCCAGCTTAATCGGCCCTTGCAGTCTGGAGGCTTGCAGGATCGCGTCCCTGTCCCGAAAGTTAAAAATCCGGGCAATGAGAGGCCGCGGAGGGGCTCCGACCTTCAGCCTTCCCCCGGGAACTCTGTGGGCCCTCTCCACGGCAAAGAATTTTCTCAGTCCCCGAGGCTGGAGATGGGTAGCGATCAGGTCCTCTACAAAAAGATCCGCCGCCGCCTCCTCCCGTCCCTCGGGTACTCCGATGATGCGGATGTTATTCCTCCGGGCCCGACTCTCGGAATCCTCCAGGCGCCGATCCATAAGCGCACTCGCCTGACGAAGTCGGTGCACCTCCGTTTGGAGGGCCGCCACCTCAGTCGTGAGGCCCGACGCGGTTTGGGCCAAAGAATCAACCCGGTCGTTGGTCTTGGAGAGATCAGCCCTCACCAGGCCGACATCCACGAGGACCGCGTCGATCTTATGCGCCAAGATTTCGAACCGCTGGCCCACCGAGGCCTTCATCTCAGCAATGGCGCCCATGACGTCTTGCAGAGTCAGATCCGTGGGCAAATCCGGGGCATCAGGGGGGCCCTCAGAGGACTTGTGCGGTCCGCCGGGAGATCCCTTCTGGAGGGTATAGCGGTCCATGATGTTGGCCTGATGTACGGCGCCACGCCGGGTCGACTTGGTCTTCGACCGACCTCCATCTTGTTTCGCGGCCATCGCCACGGGTCTCACACCCGCACCAGCTACGCCGTCGAGGGCAAGTAATCAAGGCCACGAGCTCCGGGGGGCCACCCCAGGTCGACGGGGTGGGTCACAGCCGGCAGGCAGGCCGGGTCTCCCAGCGAGGCCACACCAACACAAAGAGCTCCGCGATCTCACTTGCAGAGACGGCAAGGGGGTGCGAAAGTGAAAGCGAAAGTGCGGGGTACGCGACTCGCCAGGCCCAGCCCGCCGTTGTTGTTCACTTTGCCACTGGGTCACCCCCCAGCGCAAATCCGGGGTCCGGCAAGAAGTAGGCCGCAAACTTCAATCGGTGCTCACTCCGGTACCCGAAGTCCGATTCGAGAACGGGAAACGGGTACCACCTCGGCTCAGGCTCACCGACACAGTCCCCTCAACCGAGGCAGGATGAAGACAGGATAAACGTAGGAGGTTGCGGAGGTCCTCGGGAGCCTCGCACCTACGCGGCCATCTTGGTTGCACGCTAGGCTCCTCCTCATCAATATTTATTTTTAATGTTGTAGTTATCATTTTCACCACCCGCAGTGTTTGAATTCCTATGTTTAAAGCCATTTTAAAGTGCCTTTCTTTTGATATCAAAGTCCCTTGGTTGATACTTAACAGTGTTCATCATCGACAAATATAAACAGCCTTAGGATAGAAGTAAGCCCACAAGGGGGATTATGGAATGATAAGGACTGAATTGTTTAAATAAGGGTTGTTCTTAGAGTTATATGGATTTCCTTACAGGAATAGCGAACTTATTTTGAGAGTACTTTGATCGCTTTCTGTTCTACCTCCACTCCTTTGGATATTTTACATGAGAAGATAAAGCTAGACAGGGAGTGAATTGTGCAATAAAGGTACATATATGCATGCAGCCTGTTCTGGGCACCATCACACAGAGGTTGGGAAGGATGTGAAATAGGGGTGGTGAATTTGTTTTATCTGATTATGTTTATTGTATTTTTATTGTTATTGAAAGATTTTGCATTGCCAAAATTGCTCAATGCTTCTGGACATGAAGGTCTCTCAATATTGCTCCACTATGTTCTGAATTGAACAACAAGAGTTACTACTTTTACTGATTCAAGTTATCCTGGATCAGTACAAGTGATCATTTGTCAATCATATTATTTGAAACAACATCACAATTAAGGATAGGGCTAAAATCACCACAACTGTGCTGTGAAGGAGAGACTTCCTAGTTACAGATTTCATCATGGTTTCACTTATTGATTTTCTTTCTTTTCTCTGTGTCCCCTGGCATATTTCTAATGTGCCAAGAGTGAGGTCTGCAGGACATTTCCATGCCTGTTTGTGTCCTATGGACTCTTGTGGTCACATGCTGCAGTGTTTTCCACTAAATGCCTCATTTTAAGACTGGTGCCTAGCTGCATTACGCCTTCTGTGGCAGATGTATCACCTCCTCAACAGCAGCAATTGCCAGGCTGCCTATTTTATGCTTTTACAATGTATAGGTGGACATTTTCCCTTGAAATAGCTCCCACACACATGATACAGACCTTCAGGAACAAATGATCCATAATAGCATGTCTACCATGCATGCATTTCAGATCATTCATCACTTATGTAGATATTGAAGAGAGCAGGATTCCATCTTCAGGAAGAATATACTAAGGGAATTCACTATTTTGTGAGTGCTTTCTGGATTGCTTTGCTTTTAAGAACTGGATTATCTTGCATATTTGTCGCTGTGTACAGGGAACAAACCTGAATGCATAGATTCTGACCCCTAAAAATGGTAACAGATGGGCCAACGCAAAATGACGTGTTTAAGTTTTATAAGGCCACAATACAATGGTGCTAAAATAGGGTCAGTAGGACAAAAGTTATCTGTCAAATAAGGGATGCTGTGCAGATTTATACCACCCACAAAAAAACGAGTGTCTTCTAAGGAATGCCATTGGAGCCCCGTACTGCTGCAAGCAAGGCTGCAACAAATAAATGTCAGAGGAAAACATTTATAAAAGTGTATTTTGAACTTTAGCTAAGTGACCTGGAAATTGTACCCTGGCAACTGCAAGGTCAGGGTGCAAACTCTTCAAAAGTAGGACATGTCTAATATTGAGAATGTTGTACCCTTGTAGGGAGAGAATAGAAAAGGCTATTTTTCACTGTAGAGACTGTGCTAAACCTTTTCCTTTGGTAAAAGCCTGTTTGTAAATAAAAATCATAATTCTCTATAAGTCTGGATACGAAAAAGCTACAGAAGTGAAATGCAGGAAAGAGGAACATGCAAGAACAGCAGATGGCCCTGACAAAAAATTAGTTGGATTTACTGACTCACTCGTTTCAAATTCAAATTCAGCTTTATTCGATTGTAAAGTAATGCAATCATAAAACCAATTTATACACATTATAATCATAATACAAATGTTTAAAATTGGATACCGACTATTCAAAATAATTCATATAAAATTATGGCGTAGCTATGATCAAAATATCGCACTTAGGTGCCGATTCCGATCCTGTAAAACCTGGGTACGAATGGTCGTACGGAGCGTATCCGTCCGACTCGTACCCGGGAAAACCACCTTACAAACCCGCAAGTACGATTCGTACAGAAGTGCCATTTCCGTACGAGTCGTACAAAACACCGGCCGGCCAAAAAATACCCACAATTCCGATCCGGGACATCGCGTACGTGATGTCCGGACGGAGTCAGGCAGCGTTTTACGAACCAGCAAGTACGATTCATGCCTACGTCACTCCGCACGTAGCATTTTTTACGGGAGCCAAAAACTGCCGGGTAATTGAAGACGACGCGAAGAAGGAGCACCTGTACGCAACGGACAGCCATGGACCCCATCCTACGTGTCATCCCGGCCCTCATAGCCTACGACCTGGTGCACAGGAACCGACGCAGATGCCACAGAAGGTCAGAACAACACCCAGGGGCAAAGGTGGGGGGCATGGGCAGGAAACATAACCCCCACCCAAGTTAACAAGTAAACATGCCCTGTACATACTTTACCTCCAGGGTCTGGTCACTTCGGGGGGGTGGGGGCGTGTCCACCAAGGCCTGCGTCCCGCCACAACGGAAGTGGACGTGGACGCGTCCCATAACCACAACAAATGTGGTACGCACCGTACCGATGCCTTAAGAGCGTGGGTACGGGTCGTACCACGCGTACCCCTACGTCACCCCAACAATGGCGGAACGGCCCGTACCCACGCTCTGAAGGCCTGGGTATGGGCCGTACCACCATTCTTGGGGTGATGTAGGGGTACACGTGGTGCGAACGTACACACGTTCTCAGAGCGTGGGTACGGAGCGCATCACACGTACCCCTAGGGCACCCACACATCATTGATACAAGGCGTACACATGCCACGGCACCCCAACATTGGGGGTACGGCCCGTACCCAGGCATTCAGAGCGTGGGTACGGGTCATACCACGCGTACCCCTACGTCACCCCAAGAATGGTGGTACCGCCCGTACCCAGGCCTTTAGAACGTGGGTACGGGCCGTACCACGCGTACCCCTACGTCACCCCAACAATGGCGGAACGGCCCGTACCCACGCTCTGAAGGCCTGGGTATGGGCCGTACCACCATTCTTGGGGTGATGTAGGAGTACGCGTGGTGCAACCAGTACCCACGCTCTTAAGGCCTGGGTACGTGCCGTACCACCATTCTTGGGGTAACGTAGGGGTACGCGTGGTACGACCGTACACACGTTCTCAGAGCGTGGGTACGGAGCGCATCACACGTACCCCTAGGGCACCCGCACATCATTGATACAAGGCGTACACATGCCACGAATGATGGGAAAGGCCCTGGTGCAGCATCTGACCAGTATATTGGGGGGGTATGGCCAGGTGAGCAGTGTACTGCACCAAGGGTGCAGGCGGTTGGGTGGGTGTCGTGCTACGATCCACATCAGTGGACAGAGACATAGGGGCGGGGGCCTATCACTCCCAGCAGTGCCCAGACATATGAGGGGTGGGTGCCTATCACTCCCAGCAGTGCCCAGACATATGAGGGGTGGGTGCTGAGGACTCCCAGCAGTGCCCAGACATATGAGGGGTGGGTGCCTATCACTCCCAGCAGTGCCCAGACATATGAGGGGTGGGTGCTGAGGACTCCCAGCAGTGCCCAGACATGTGAGGGGTGGGTGCCTATCACTCCCAGCAGTGCCCAGACATATGAGGGGTGGGTGCCTATCACTCCCAGCAGTGCCCTGACATATGAGGGGTGGGTGCCTATCACTCCCAGCAGTGCCCAGACATATGAGGGGTGGGTGCCTATCACTCCCAGCAGTGCCCAGACATATGAGGGGTGGGTGCCCAGGACTCCCAGCAGTGGACAGAGACATGTGAGGGGTGGGTGCCTATCACTCCCAGCAGTGCCCAGACATATGAGGGGTGGGTGCCTATCACTCCCAGCAGTGCCAAGACACATGAGGGGTGGGTGCAGAGGACTCCCAGCAGTGCCCAGACATATGAGGGGTGGGTGCCTATCACTCCCAGCAGTGCCCAGACATATGGGGGATGGGTGCCCAGGACTCCCAGAAGTGGACAGAGACATGTGAGGGGTGGGTGCCTATCACTCCCAGCAGTGCCCAGACATATGAGGGGTGGGTGCCTATCACTCCCAGCAATGCCCAGACATATGAGGGGTGGGTGCCTATCACTCCCAGCAGTGCCCAGACATATGAGGGGTGGGTGCCTATCACTCCCAGCTGTGCGCAGACATATGAGGGGTGGGTGCCTATCACTCCCAGCAGTGCCCAGACATATGATGGAAGTACACGTGGTGCGACCCGTACCCACGTTCTAAAGGCCTGGGTACGGGCCGTACCACCATTCTTGGGGTAACGTAGGGGTACGCGTGGTACGACCGTGCACACGTTCTCAGAGCGTGGGTACGGAGCGCATCACGTGTACCCCTAAGGCACCAGAACATCATTGATACAAGGCGTACACACGCCACGAATGATGGGAAAGGGCCTGGTGCAGCATCTGACCAGTATATTGGGGGGGTGTATGGCCAGGTGAGCAGTGTACTGCACCAAGGGTGCAGGCGGGTGGGTGGGTGTCGTGCTACGATCCACATCAGTGGACAGAGACATAGGGGCGGGGGCCTATCACTCCCAGCAGTGCCCAGACATATGAGGGGTGGGTGCCTATCAATCCCAGCAGTGCCCAGACATATGAGGGGTGGGTGCTGAGGACTCCCAGCAGTGCCCAGACATATGAGGGGTGGGTGCTTATCACTCCCAGCAGTGCCCAGACATATGAGGGGTGGGTGCCCAGGACTCCCAGCAGTGGACAGAGACATGTGAGGGGTGGGTGCCTATCACTCCCAGCAGTGCCCAGACATATGAGGGGTGGGTGCCTATCACTCCCAGCAGTGCCCCGACATATGAGGGGTGGGTGCCTATCACTCCCAGCAGTGCCCAGACATATGAGGGGTGGGTGCAGAGGACTCCCAGCAGTGCCCAGACATATGAGGGGTGGGTGCCTATCACTCCCAGCAGTGCCCAGACATATGAGGGGTGGGTGCCCAGGACTCCCAGCAGTGGACAGAGACATGTGAGGGGTGGGTGCCTATCACTCCCAGCAGTGCCCAGACATATGAGGGGTGGGTGCCTATCACTCCCAGCAGTGCCAAGACACATGAGGGGTGGGTGCAGAGGACTCCCAGCAGTGCCCAGACATATGAGGGGTGGGTGCCTATCACTCCCAGCAGTGCCCAGACATATGGGGGATGGGTGCCCAGGACTCCCAGAAGTGGACAGAGACATGTGAGGGGTGGGTGCCTATCACTCCCAGTAGTGCCCAGACATATGAGGGGTGGGTGCCTATCACTCCCAGCAATGCCAAGACAAATGAGGGGTGGGTGCCTATCACTCCCAGCAGTGCCCAGACATATGAGGGGTGGGTGCCTATCACTCCCAGCAGTGCCCTGACATATGAGGGGTGGGTGCCTATCACTCCCAGCAGTGCCCAGACATATGAGGGGTGGGTGCCCAGGACTCCCAGTAGTGGACAGAGACATGTGAGGGGTGGGTGCCTATCACTCCCAGCAGTGCCCAGACATATGAGGGGTGGGTGCCTATCACTCCCAGCAGTGCCCTGACATATGAGGGGTGGGTGCCTATCACTCCCAGCAGTGCCCAGACATATGAGGGGTGGGTGCCCAGGACTCCCAGCAGTGGACAGAGACATGTGAGGGGTGGGTGCCTATCATTCCCAGCAGTGCCCAGACATATGAGGGATGGGTGCCTATCACTCCCAGCAGTGCCCAGACACATGAGGGGTGGGTGCAGAGGACTCCCAGCAGTGGACAGACATATGAGGTGTGGGTGCCTATCACTCCCAGCAGTGCTCAGACACATGAGGGGTGGGTGCAGAGGACTCCCAGCAGTGGACAGAGACATGGGGGTGTGTACATCCTCCTCCGATGACCAAAACTCCATGGGTGCATTAAGGCAGTGGTTCCCAAACTTTTTGACCCATGGCTCCCTTGACCCACTTGGCAGTTGGCCGTGGCTCCCCACCATTTTTTTACCGGCGCACCGGGGTGCCGCGGCGCACAGTTTGGGAACCACTGGTCTACATGAAGAATCAAGCCTAGACGTGATGAAGGATTCAGCGAGTAGCCATCACCATCATAAAACTTTATTTGCAATCAAAAAGATCTTATAAAGTACATCTCAATTGCTAGAGAAAGGCTCAAGGAGCTCTGTGGCGTTACAAGAAGTTTACATGGGGTGGGCTCTGATGAACCCAAGATGGCTCACCAGATCCCCTCTACCCAGTGTTTTAAGTGTGCTGGGTCCTGCTGGTGCAGTTCTAAAAGGCAGGTGTCAGGACAATAGGTAAGTTTTACAGACACATCAGAGGAGGTCGCGCAGTAGTATATAAGTAAGCCCAGCCACATCCAAACATATTCAACCATTTGCAAACCTATCCATCATGTATCCTTCCAGCTATCATTTCACTCATCCATCCCTTCATCCATCCTTTCACTCATCCATCCATTATCAATCCATCCACCCTTTCACCCTATCCATCTGTATACGCATCCATCCACTCTTCTACCCATCCATCCATTCACTCATCCATCCAGCCATTTACCCTTTCACCCATCCAGCCATCCTTTCACTTACTCATCCATCCACCCAGTCACTCATCCTTCCACCCATCCATCCTTTCAGTCATCCATCCATCCTCCCTTTCTCTCTCCATCGACCCTTTCACTTAGCCATCCTTCCATCCATCCACCCACCCACCCATCTACTCATCCACTCATTAATCCATCCATTGACCCGATCACTCATCCATCCTTTCTCTCATCCATTTATCCTTTCACTCCTTCACTCATCTATTCATCCTTTTGTCCGCCTACCCTCCCTTTCACTCACCCATCCATCCACCCTTTCACTCATCCATCCATCCATTCACCCTTGCACTTATAAATTCATCAATCCATCCATAATTTCACACCTCCATCCTCCCACTTACTCACTCATCATCCACCTTTTCACACATCCATCCTTTCACTCATCCATCCTTTCACTCATCCATCCACCCTTTTACCCATCCAGCAACCCTTCGACCCATACATCTAGCTATTTACCTTTTCTCTCATCCATCCTTCCACCCACTCATCCATCCATCCATCCTCTCATTCTCCATCTATTCAATCTTTCATTCATCCATTCACCCTTTCACTAATTCATCCAGCCATCCACCCATCCCTTCACTTACTCATTCGCTCACCTTTTCATATTAATTTTGAGCTGAGCCTTTTTGAGAAGAGGCCCATCAAGAACTTCACCCTCGCTGCAGGAGCCATTCCAGGACTGGGACAGAAACCACCCAGGGCGGAGACAGGATCCACCATAGGGGGGCGGGGGGGACAGCAGCCATCACAGGTTTTGGGGGGGGGGACAGGAGCCACCACATGGGGGGGACAGGAGCCATCACGGGGGGGGCAGGAGCCATCACATGAGGGGGAACAGGATCCACCAGGGTGGGCACAGGGGTGGGCATGCAGTATTCTAGTATCATCTTTGTCTCTTTCAGGGTGGGGTAGGGCTCCTCACCCCCTCCTGGACAAGACAACGAGACGACAGGGTCTCTGTCGAAAATGTTACTTTTGCCATCCCCCACTGTGATGTACAGTACTTAAAGGAGATACTCCAAGAGAACTGATTTAACGGATTGTCCTCCATACTTTGTTAATCAGTGTGGGTGCAATTGTGCCATGTCTTTATTTTATTACATTTTAGACTGCATGTTTGAAGAACCGAGGTTTTCTTACAATTTAGTAACATTAATTAAACTCTGTGGAGAGAACCACGTGCTGCCTCGGTGTAATCAGGGCCTGTTCTACGATTGTTATGGCCCTGGGCAGGAAGGGAATGTGTGAGGCCCCTCTAAATTGCAGACACATGACACGACGCATTCAGGGTTGTTTGCATCTGAAAAGATGCCCCTGCGACCGAAGCTGCAGCCCCTCCCTCTCAGTCACCTTCAAACACGACTTAACAGCTCATGACGGGGCTGAAGGTGTGAGTGTTGCCATCCCGCTGTGCCTCTCCAATGCTGCTGGGTATCTGAGCTGCGGCTGCAATCTCCCACATCCTGCGAGGCGGCGCGGCGCCCCTGGCTTCTAATCGCGGCGCACCGGGGTGCCGCGGCGCACACTTTGGGAACCACTGCATTAAGGCATCCACAATGTGCGACTATGTTGAGAGTGCCATGACAACACATCACTGACGGCAGTGTCCCACTCCCATGAGGATGGATGTCCTTCCCCCACTGCATGACACACCACATGTGGGTGTGATGACAAATTACACATGCATACCCACCCCTGGCGGTGGCAGCACAATACACACACTGAGATCATGCAACAAGACTGTATACTCATGTTAAACCCACTAAACTAAGAGAGCCTAAGGGAACACACACTGTAACGCACAGTCCAGGACTGATAGGAATGTACAGGTGCTGGGGCAGCCAACAAGTTGTTGCCTCCCATGGAAGGAAAAGGGTGGAGTACCCACAGATACAATGCCCACAATTGTCAGTCAGGTGCCCAAATACCCTGCAGAACAAGTAACACGTGTGCTAGGCTGGGAGTACACACATGCATAGTGCGGAAAAGGGACCATGTCCACATGAAGCCATGGCACTATACTCCATGCACAAGTACAGTGACTACCAAGGATGGCACAGACGATGCAGGCGGAGACATTGCTCAACAGGCATGGCCAAAGTTGAAGGGATCCATCACACACCAAGGAAATGTAGACACAGGTCAGCACAACAATTGGGAAACACCCTGCAGGGAAGATGTCAGGTGCCACAGAGGAAGGAACACTCCTTGGGACAATGTCACCATACAGTAGGAGCTTACATGACCAAAGATTATTTGCAGATACCTTGCGATGGCACGCAGATAACAGGGTCCACCCCATGACCAGCACACTACAACATTTCCCAGACACCTAACACATTATCACCACCCCAACTCATGGAGCAGCAGCACCAACAGCAACACCAGAAAAGCATTAGTGTGCAAATGAAAAACAAAATGCTTTATTCAGCATAAAAATAATATTTGAATTGAAATGTACACTATATATATACAAGGCCCAGAGGCCAGTCCATATGCAAACTCGTGGGGGGGGACACATTGGGACGCGTCTCCCCTAGCTTGCCTGCACAGTTCAGAGTTCCTTTTCATCCACGGGGGGGGCATCATATGGGGGGAAGGACCAGGCACCGCAAGGACAGGAGGGGCAAGGGTAGGTGTTGTGGGTGCAGGGACGGATGACTCCACCACAGGGGGTGGGGCAGCGCCAAAGGTGGTGGTTGGGATGTCGCTGCACACGGTCGCAAGGTCTTCCAGCGTCTCCCCTGCACCCGAAGGAACCACAGGCCCCAAGGAGGGGGGGGTCGGAGGGATGGGTTGCAGCGCTACTGGGGGAGGGTATGGACAGGGGGAGAACTCAACTCCCCTGCCCGGGGACTTCCTCGACCGCTTGCGGGGTGGTGTCACACTGGGGCTGAGGGACAGACTGGCCATGAAGGACTCTTTATCTGACTGTTGGGCAGGGGAGATAAGGGGAGTGGTTTTGGAGGAAGTGGGTCGTGAGAACTGCGGACTCCCACTGTGGCTGCATGTCTGCCATTTCCCCCCCGACCCAGTGGGTGTGCCTACTTCCCCCTGTGTGTGCGTGACAGGAGGTGTGCGCTTGGCCTTCCCTGTTGGTGTGCTGCCTGTGTCTGGTGGGGTGCGTGCATGGGGACATCTGGGTGTGCTTGGGACAGGCATGGGAGTGGGAAGTGTGGATGGTGCAGGGGTAGGGGGGGGACGGAGCGCTGCAGGAGACCCACAGATGCTGTCAGTGACGAGTCCATGGACCTCAGCAACATCCGTTGGTCAGACATCGCTGCTGACATGCCCTCCATGTACGACACCATCTGTGTCAGCAGTCTGGTGTGGCCATGGAGGACATTAAGCAGCGATGTCTGACCAACCTGCAACTGCCGCAGGATGTCCACAGACTCGGCATTGACGGCAGCATGGGAGACAGGGGCAGGGGGTGCAGTGCCTGGAACGAAGGAGACATGTTGTCGCCTAGCACGGACAGAAGGGACCCGGGCAAGTGGGAGGGCGGTGATGGGAATGGAGGGGGCGGCGAGAGATGGAGTGCTGCTTTCAGCTTTTGGAGCAGCCTCCGCCCCCTCTGGGAGCTCAGCCTCGGACCCGTCAGCGTCATAGTCGGTGTTGGGACTGGACAGGTCCTCTGCCTGACTCCCCTCGCCCTCCGTGCCACTTGCTGCGCCAGACTCCCCAGCACTGGTGGCACCGGTGCTGGATCCCTCCTCCACGTCCGTGCCGGTGTCTCCCTCGGTGTCCCCCGACGATGCTGTGGGCAAGGTGAAGAGACAGGAAATAATCAGACACCTGTATACATATGACACATGAGTCCAAACTACATAGGTCACAGTGCATAGCATGAAAAGCATCATGAGTTACATCTACAATACTACGCACATTTATAGGCCCTGCACTACACAGTTGGTTGACCCACCGTGCAACTTGGAAACAATGGAGAGCATGACACAACAGCAAATAACTTGATATCGAATTATACAGAGAAGCAAGTGTCTGTGGACAGTCGAGCACAGCATCTGGACCACACACCGTTGCCAAAAAAGGATGAGCAGGAACCATGTATTTAAACTTTAGACACATGCTGCAAAGCACAAACATTAAAGCCTGCACAACATGACTGGGTCAATACTTGTTGAGTGTCTGTTCAGACTGTCATCACACACAGGGCAGACCTGGAAAGGAGACATAAGGTTTGGACATGTAGGCCTTGGCCGCACAAACCCCCCCCTACCTGAGACTATGTGATTGAGACAGAGGAAGGACTTACACCTCTTAATCAGGGATCACAAAAATGGGCTCCATTAAATCCTAATTGCACTCTAACTACCCCTCGTGGGGCTGATCACACATATTATTGACAAACAGCCATCATCAGATAGTTGTACCGAGAGACACAGGCACTGGCCACAGTGAGTATGCACAAGCCACATTGGGTCACCCTGTACAGTGGACACATGTAGCACACTTTACGTAAATACAAATGAGGCCAGGGTAAAATGCCACAGAGCCCAACCTATGCTGAAGACACAGAGAATGTCCACAGTGTTGGATGACACACATGATTCCTAGGAAAAGGTGTCTCAGGGGACTGTAGTGGCCACACTGCTCCATGGTCCTGGATAGATCTGACTGCAACAGGAGCAACCGTCCCCGCACTATGCATATCTCCCCCTCATGCACATCATGTCTGAGGCCACAACATCGGTCATGCATGCTGCAAGTCTGTTCATTTCAAGCCTCACACTCCTATGTTGAGACTCAGCATCAGTGTCAACAATCATGGACCCCAATATGACTGAACTGGGCAGAGGCAAGGTCCCAACACATGTCACAGACCACCCCCACACATGATGCTGCAAGCTTTGGGCACTTGGATTAACTGCCAGCCTAGATTACCTTGTGCAAGAGTGACTACACACAGACCAGGGAACACATGTCAAGGAGGGGAAGGGAGGAAGAACAGCACTGGGTGACTTGGGGGAATAGGATATGCACTGCACATATAAACCCTGGCAGTGTATCCAGACGACTGAGCACTTTCAAAAGCTGGTGACACACAACAAACACACATGTACCTACCCCCTTGCTGCTGCTGCTTCTCCGGTAGCCGCCTATCCATGTCAGGGAAGACCACCACCAGGATACGCTTCATTTGGTGGGTCAGGTGCCGGCGCCCACCGTGTTTGCGTGGTGGTGAGTCCCCCAGCAGGACCCGGGGGATCCTCCTGTTCCAGCACCGGATGTCCTGCCAGCGTTTCCTCACCTGGGCCAGGTGCCGACTGCGACCCTCCACCGACCTCACGGCCCTGACGGTCTGCTTCCATATCTCCCCCTTGGCGTAGGCGGCTACCTGTGAGGATGACAAAGTGAGACAACATCAATACACCTGCTCCATGTCACAGAGACACACATTAGAACAATTTGGCTTGTTTGAACAGGGCATAGTATGCAGCCAACTCATTGCACCTTTGTCATAGGGACATTATCCTCTGGGGAAGGCCAAAAGCACTACGTGGCATTGAAAGTACAGAGGTGGAATGAGGGGTGCGACACAATCACTGATCATGGCTCACACTGTGCATCACAAGCAACACCAGGATTATGGGCAGCACCTCAAAGCAGTCACATGCCCCAGGCCACTCACGCAACCTCAGCGGAGTACACAGACACACACAGGCACAGGCCAATCATCTGCCATTGGCAACTGCAGGTAAAAACCTCACTCTGCACATGTGCCACTTGACTGGGGGTGTCACAGGTGTGGGGCTAGCTCGCACGTCAGACTCACAGCACAGCTCCCTGCTCACATCAGATGGGTAGGGCATATGCATCCTCCATGCAGCTGGGGTGCAACACTCCACATAGACACTCACCCACATGACAGGGGACTTACACACACACCAATGTCCAGGGCCCGTACACATCATTTGGACACTCTCACCACAGTTACACTCAACTCACACACATCTGTGTGTACAGTCACCTGTCACACTGGGGGGACCACAGAATCACATCAGGACTATAGAAACAACATTCCCAAGAGGATTAGCCAGGCTGAATGTGGCATGCACCATGCAGTGATAGTCACAGTAAGCACAATGCAAGTGAGGAGTGCAGATATGAACCACATCGTGCTCTGCATGAGATACATAAGGCATTCCCCCCCCTGGGACCCACCATGAACAACATTGCATGTCTGTCACACCTGGACACAATGCCAGAAGTGACAGACACAAAAAAGGGGCACAGTCAAAGCTAGTGGAGTCAGCACTCACCTGCTCCCCTGGTCTCCCATATAGGCAGGGGTACTGTGGGAGGATGACATCCAGCAACGCCTCATTCTCCTCTTGGGTGAAAGGCTGGGCCCTCTCCACAGACCTGGCCATGGTGCCAGAGGAATCACAAGCAGCAGCAGTGGTGTGGAATGAAAGGTTGTGCAGGCAAGTGCTCTCTCATGGGTCCTGGCTGCCTTATATCTGCCTTGCTGGGCTGTTTCATTTACAGGAGTACAGAGTGATTGGTCAATCTCATTTGCATCCTACGTTTCCTCCAATCCCTTTAAACCTACCCCAGTGAGGGCATTTGCATGGTTCAAAATTTGAGCATGATGTCAAGTCAACAACCACTTTGCAATATAGTATATTGTCTCCAACCGACTTTTGCTGGCCACCTGATGAAAAATGTTGAACTGGAAACTCGGTCTCCATGACAACCAGCATGCAATTAGGCACATATACTTGTCCCTCATGTGTCCCCTATGTTATTTCACTATCCACACACAGGTACGGTGCGTTCCACACGTACCCCTAGGACACCACTACTCCAGTGATACGATCCGTACACGCGTGTGTAGGGTCCGTATCACTATGGTAGTGTTGCTGTAGGCGTACGCCATAGTGATACGGTCCGTACACGCGTGTGTAGGGTCCGTATCACTATGGTGGTGTTGCCGTAGGCATACGCCATCGTGCTACGGGCCCTACACACGCAGGTACGGCCCGTAGCACTGTGGCGTACACCTACGGCAACACTGTAATAGTGCTACGGGCCCCACACACGAAGGCATCTATGTTTGTACAACTTCCCTCGGAAACATACGGGAGGCTACGGGTGGACATATTGCGGGACATCCCCATGAGAGGCTCAATGGGGAATTGCAGCCTCTCCGTGTGGAGCAGGGGATGTTTGGCTCACCCCCTTCACTTGTGTGCCACTCCCATGGATTGACAGCATCTGTTGTGAGAAGGGGGTGTCCAGTGTAGGTCCCACATGTTAATCCAAAAGACCATGTGAGTCTGTTAATATTGATGCATTTCCATAGGTGTGAGCCTGAGTAATAAAGGTGTTCCTCAGCCTCCAAGGTGCCTCATCTCTGTCAATGCAGGTCTCTTGCCACTGTGCATGCGCCATCTCTGGCATGGTTGTCAAGGATTGTGCATATGAGTCTATGTGTAGATTAGCAACTTGCATGCTGTTCTACATGTATTTGATTATCTATTGGGCATGACGTCCATGGCTGTGTATGTGTTTTGGTATGTTGGTCCCCACAACGGGCCGTCAACACCTTCTGGGGTGTGTTTCCTGTGCGCAGCTTGGCCTTCAGTTTCATGATCCGGTGTCAGTCATCTTTGGGGATTGTGCATCCTTTGTCTCTGGGTGTGCCATTGAAAACCGGTCACTCCTTCCTTGACATACACCTGTTGCAGTAGTCCTTTCTGACATACTAGTCTTTGTGTGGAAATTGTGGCATAGATCCCAGGACAGGCCGCCTGCTGTTGCAGCCACTGCAGCAAGGGCACACGAAGTTTCCTGATTTGGCAACACACACACATCAAAGATGCTCCTCCCTTCCTCCATCAACCCATTCATTTGGCTGTCATCAGCTTGTCTGTGCCACAGTTGCGGCCACGTCGTCCCACAGGCTGGACCGTCTGCACATGCAACGTGCACATTTCACGAGCCTCATGTCCTTGCATGACCCACATCACACTACAGTCTGATGTTGCAGCCACCCACCAAGCAATGTCCATCCACACATCTGCCGCCAGCTCTCAGGCATACACTAAGCGCACACACAACACCGTTACAAAAACGCCCATGGGCAGACCAGGCGAGTGATTGAGAGGACGTTTGGCCTCCTGAAGAGCCGATTCCGTTGCCTCCACAAGACCGGCAGGTCCCTCCTATATGCACCGGTGAAGGTCTACAAAATCTTCCTCGTGTGCTGCATGCTGCACAACATGGGAGTGGAGAAAGCTGTGCCACTCATCCTGGATCCCGATGATCTGGAACATCCACCTGTGGAGGATGACGGCCTTGGTCACGAGGCAAGTGAGGAGGAGGAGGAGGAGGAGGAGGACATCCGGAGTCAGCTCATACGCAACTTCTTCTCATAATGGTGAGTCCCTGGGTCTGAGTGTGCACGCTTGGAGCCTTGTGTGGCATGTGGCGCAATGTGTGTGTCCAGCTGACTGTATGCGAAGTGACTTTGAGGTGTGTGCTGATGTGTCACTCGAGTGCTGATGTCATTCCACACATTTTAGCTGACACACTCAATTGTCCTGGTAGAACGGGGTAGGTGTGTACGAGACACGGACTCGGCGTGTCAAACGCGAGGAACTCCTTGCGTTCATCTACCAGGAACTGCAGTGGACTATCCTTATGAATTGTTAGGGTAGACCGAGCAGCAGGTAACACTAAATTTGTGACAGAGAATGCATTCTGTTTATTTAGATATTATGTTTAATTTTTAGATGTAGATAGATAAACATCTTTTTGGTCCTGAAGAATCGCCAGAGAACTTCTCTAAATGGAGCGAGAAACATGTCGACCCAATTGAGGCAGTGTATATAACTTAGTTAATAACTCTAGGTTAATAACACTTCACCTCAAAATTTTTTAACTAGGGGAGAAGACTTCCTAATAAATTAGTTGAGCAAGTACTTCGACCCCTATTTTTAAATACCAACGCATTTTCATCTACATCACTTTAGAGCCCCACACACGCATGCATCCACCGGCTTCATTGGATTAAAAAGATCTCCATAAAAGTGCTCCTTAAACAAGAGCCCGTCGGGTATTGCACCAGCCGACTCGACGCAGGAGCAGCCCGATGATGATGCAATACATTCGAAGGGGTAACGTGAATTACGATACCCTTGAGTTTGTGTGAGGGCCTCAATATCCAATATTGTAAGTGTCCGTGAACACATTCCTCCCCTTTTCTCATCTCACTTAGAGGAACAGCTCTGTTATCATTGTTGTAACACTCAATTGACAACTAGCATGGTGTCAACCTTATTCATGTAGAGTACATGACCATGCATGCGGATGACTATGTGTTTCCTGACTTCTTGTGTGTCTCTCATCCCAAGGTATTTGCGCATGCTGTCTGCTCGTGGCATCGTTGTGCTCCTGCTATTCCTCATGAGTAATGCAACGTGTGCTGAATCAGCGTTACATGCACGGACATGGTGAGAAGTCTCCTTTGGGTAAGGATTGCAGCAAGGTTTTTTGGGTGTGGTAGTTGTTTGTAAAGTGTGGGCACTGCTCCTGTGCAGGTATTGTTACTATGCATACATGCCGACTCACCATGGGACACATAACATGAAGCATGACTCACATGAATTGATAGTCACACTTCGTGACAGTCATCTGTTATGGGATTGTTGATTTTGATGAAGGCATCTATGTTTGTACAACTACCCTCGGAAACATACGGGAGGCTACGGGTGGACATATTGCGGGACATCCCCATGAGAGGCTCAATGGGGAATTGCAGCCTCTCCGTGTGCAGCAGGGGATGTTTGGCTCACCCCCTTCACTTGTGTGCCACTCCCATGGATTGACAGCATCTGTGGTGCGAAGGGGGTGTCCAGTGTAGGTCCCACATGTTAATCCAAAAGACCATGTGAGTCTGTTAATATTGATGCATTTCCATAGGTGTGAGCCTGAGTAATAAAGGTGTTCCTCAGCCTCCAAGGTGCCTCATCTCTGTCAATGCAGGTCTCTTGCCACTGTGCATGCGCCATCTCTGGCATGGTTGTCAAGGATTGTGCATATGAGTCTATGTGTAGATTAGCAACTTGCATGCTGTTCTACATGTATTTGATTCTCTATTGGGCATGACGTCCATGGCTGTGTATGTGTTTTGGTATGTTGGTCCCCACAACGGGCCGTCAACACCTTCTGGGGTGTGTTTCCTGTGCGCAGCTTGGCCTTCAGTTTCATGATCCGGTGTCAGTCATCTTTGGGGATTGGGTGTGCCATTAAAAACTGGTCACTCCTTCCTTGACATACACCTGTTGCAGTAGTCCTTTCTGACATCCTAGTCTTTGTGTGGAAATTGTGGCATAGATCCCAGGACAGGCCGCCTGCTGTTGCAGCCACTGCAGCAAGGGCACAAGAAGTTTCCTGATTTGGCAACACACACACATCAAAGATGCTCCTCTCTTCCTCCATCAACCCATTCATTTGGCTGTCATCAGCTTGTCTGTGCCACAGTTGCGGCCACGTCGTCCCACAGGCTGGACCGTCTGCACATGCAACGTGCACATTTCATGAGCCTCATGTCCTTGCATGACCCACATCACACTACAGTCTGATGCTGCAGCCACCCTCCAAGCAATGTCCATCCACACATCTGCCGCCAGCTCTCAGGCATACACTAAGCGCACACACAACACCTTTGCATGATGAGTGTGCAACTCCGACTGCCTACACAGTGCTGCCACGCCTTCCAGGCCCTGTCACACCCACCAGGTCATGTCCCTCCTACTCCCCACCGGCTCTGTACCCTGGCAAGGACATGGGAGTGGGACTCAAGGCTTCTGCATGTAGTATGCTGCCGTTGTGAGGCACATGGCACAGGTATCATCTGTCAGCGTGTCAAAATACAATGTGTCCAGGACCCCCCTCTCCACCATCACATGCGCACACAACCTCATCATCAACTCGTATGCCATTGACAGCCAGGTGCTCCTCACCCTCACCAAGGGCGCAGACATTGCCAGTTCCAATATTCTAGATTGCATGAGATCCATTGATGAATGGCAGAACAGCAGCCACCTGAGGCTGGACTTGTACAGGACTGAGGTCAAAATCTGAGGATTGTCCCCTTACAGCTGGGTCAACTGCTTGTGTCCCACCCGCAGAAGCCCCGCACAAGCACCCAGTGTCCATGCACACAAGAAGGTGTGCATCATGGATTGCTTGCTCACATTTGCCATGGTAATCACCAGCATCTGTGCCGCAGACTGCAACACCCTCTGCATTATGCACATGATCTCCAGATAGATCCACTCCAAGGAAAGACGGACTATCCCCCAGGTCCACGACAACATCCGTGTCAAATACTGCCCTGCCCTCTACGGGGCAGTCACATCCAAACTCCCAGGACACTTGTCCACATCCAGGCTGCCTCTGCACACCTCAGCTGCAACATCCTGCTCCCCAGCCACATCACCGTCCAGCAGAGGTAGCTGCAATGGATCGCTGTGTGCTGCAGGATGACCTTCAGACTCCCCACCCACACTCAGGAGGCAGGCCACACCCCCGACCCAACACCAACCTTGTACCACTGTCATCCGAGACCCCGTAGTGCCATCTCCGTGCATCCAACCTTGACCTGGCCACCATTCTTCAGATCCACCGTACTCCAGCATGCAGGACATAGTTCTCCCACCTGGGAACACATACCTGGGACTCCCTCCCCGGGAACCTCCGAATGAGGCATGACCTCTACGCCTTGATGGTACTCTTCCAAATCAGTCTGTCGGCACAGTATTGCATGCACCCCCTCAGCAGCTTGAGGCCATCACAGGTGAGTATTGTGCTCCATGTTTGCATTGAATGATACATTGTGACCCATGTGTGTCCTGTACCAGACTCCTATACCAGGGTATGGATGTGTGGAGTTAGTTCAACACTCAGGCATAATTTGACATTTACACACACATATGTAGGGGAATAATGCAAAATGACAACAACAACTAAAGTATTTATTTTTGGTGGGGTAAGACTTTTGGTGGATGAAGTAAGGTGCTCTACCGGGTGCATAGAATCCAAAGTTCACAGGGGGAGATGGCATCCTTGTCAGTTGGAGTCATCAGAGTCCAGACAACAGTGTTGGTCATCATTGGTCAGACTGTGACCAGCAAGTCCATGTGGCAGAGAATGTCATTGGGTGGGGTGGTGCTGTTGCGCCAGAGGGCCAGGTGCCAGGCCAGGTGACCTGGGAGATGTGGATGGTCCGCTGACTCTCACGGTCTTTTCCATGGACGACCCACATTCCTCCGGGGACCCTCAGATGCAGGCCTTGACGATGTCTGTGATGCTCCGTCGGACGAATCCTCCTCCTCCTCCTCCCTCCCTGTGGCTGGTGCTTGTCTTTGCCTGGTGTCACAGGGAGGGTTGCCCATGTTGTCGGCAATCCGACGGAGTGAACGGCTCATGTCCGTTTGCACTGCCAGGAGCTCAGCCAGTCTTGCCTCCATCTGTCCTTGGTGTTGTTGTTGACTGGCATGTTGCTTGGCCTGCAGGTTCTTAATCTCGTCGAGGGTCCCCTTCATCTCTGTGAGGCTCAACACTACCTGGCTGATGCCCCTGGTGTCACGCCGGTATGTGTCCAGGATGTGGCGTATGTGTGACATACCGGTTCCCTCAGCTGGCTGGTCAGGTTCGCGCCTCCGCCTGCCTCCACTCCCACCACCCCTGCCCACACGAGCCTGGCCTGCCGTTGTGGGCACATCGGGTCTACGGAACCCCTGAGGGATGGCATTATCGGGGTTGTCTGCCTCCTCCTGGGTGCCCGGAGAACCTTGTCCCTCCTGGTCAGACTGGCTGTGTTGTTCAGTGCGAGCAGGGCTCCTGGGTGTCTCCTGGGATGTGGCAGGAATGGGGGTGGTGGTTGGCACAGATGTACCTGACGCATGTGCTGCAGGGGCTTGGGCACCAGAGGGGCCAGGTTAGTCGGGGTCATCCACGGAGTGGTGAGAGACGTCGCTGACGGTGAGATCATCTTCACGCTAAGCCTGGGACTGTGATTGTTCCCCCCCATTGTTGGGGGGAGGTCGATGACGTTGCCCTGTGTGTGAGAGAGAGACAATGTTAATGCTGTTTCATGCCACATCCATGTTTCATAAATATTCAAGTTGTCACAGATCCTCCAGGTAGTTGGATGTGCCTAGCATTCCTCTCAATGTCCACTTGGGGATGGGTATGTTGTGGGGGACAGTTTGGTATGTTCTCCTGAGTGTTTGACCAGTAGAATTTTGGCTCGGATGCTTATTTGGCGATGGATTGGTCTTGTTGTGTCACATGTCCATTGTGAGAGTGGGTAAATCCGTTGCCTGCCCGGGGGTGTGTGCTTGTGTGAGGGGGGGTATGTGACCGGGCCTGCTGTTGGGTGTAATGTGATTTGTCATTGGGTCTCCCAGGTGATGTGTCTGTCCCCTCATGATGTGCTAGTTATCTGAACTTGTGTAGTTGGTGTTTGAGTGTACAGTGGTCACAGAAAGGCCTTGTGCTGCATACAGCAGTGCCAAGTGTCAGCTACCTTGTCAGTACTTTGCCAGTCCCTGTGCATTGGGCATGGTGCATGGGTATGTACCTAGGCCATATGGGCTGAGGGCATTGGTGTCTGCTTCGGAGTTGCACAATGTGTTGTGTGAGCCCCACCCTCCCAGCATCTCGGAAATCCAGTCTTGGGTTTGTGGTTGGTGTGGCCTGGGACATGGCATTGCCTTTATTTGTGAATGGGGCATGGAGACGTTAATGGCATGAGCGTGGTTTTTGAATGTGGTTGTGTGCGGTGAGGGCTTGGGGGAAGTTGCGTGCATTTGGTGTATTTGTGGTGTGGATGGCATTCCCCCCATGTTGCGTGAGTTGTTTGTGTACTCACCAGGCTCTGCGACTCCTTCGACTCCGTGTACTCCCACCGGCGGAAGCATGGCCATCACCTTCTCCTCCCAGGGATGGTAATGTACGGGTCTGCGGGGTAGCCAGCCTCCAGTGATGTTACTCTGGGCGTATTCCTCGTTCATCTTCCTCTTGACTGCCCTGCGCAGATCGTACCACCTGGCTTGGCATTTATGCCTGGTCCTTCGGATGGGCGCAACAGCATTCATCTTGTTGACGATCCTCTGCCACAGGCTTGTTTTTTGGGCTATGCTGGTCTGTCTGACCAATGTTCCAAACAGCTGTGACTCGACTCTGATGACTTCGTTGATGAGGAGGTCCAGCTCCACCCTTGTGAACTTTGGATTCTTGTCTGTGGGCATGGTGTGGGTGTGGATGGTTGTGGGTGTGTGGGTGTGAAGGTGTAGGTGTGTGTGTGAATGTGAAGAGGGGGTGTTTGTGAATGAGGTTGTGTGAAGGTGTGTAAGTGAAGGTGTAGTTAAGGTGTAAGTAAGGTGCAGTTGTTTGTTTGTGGGGTCTGGCAACAGTGAGTCTGTTGCAAAGGCTCATGGGTTGTGTGTGTGGGCTTTTTTTATTGGTCCATTTGTGGGTGTGGCTGGGTTTGAATTTGTGGTGGGTGTGTTATAAGAGGTGGTTGTGATTTAGGGCCTCTGTTTGCCTGTTTGGATGTGCCAGGTCAGTCATAGAGATGTATTTTGTCATGTTGATGTGTTTTTTGGTGTTGTGTGAGTCGAATTGACCCTCCTTGTGCTGTTTTACAGTGTCCTGGTTCTGTACGAGCCTTTTTTGCATAGGTAAGGTCCGTACATACGTGATGCTGGGTGAGGGTGCTGGGGTACGGTGTTGGGGTACGGTGCGTACAGGTACGGGGCTGGGGTACGAGCCTGGGGTGCGTCGCGTACAGGTGGGGGGCTGTGCTGAGGTGTTGTCGTACGGTGCGTACAGGTGCGGGGCTGTGCTACGGTGTTGAGGTACGGTGCGTACAGGTGCGGGGCTGTGCTACGGTGTTGGGGTACGGTGCATACAGGTACGGGGCTGGGCTACGGTGTTGGGTACGGTGCGTACAGGTATGGGGCTGGGCTACAGTGTTGGGGTACGGTGCGTACAGGTGCGGGGCTGTGCTATGGTGTTGGGGTACGGTGTGTACAGGTATGGGGCTGGGCTACGGTGTTGGGGTACGGTGCGTACAGGTACGGGGCTGGGCTACGGTGTTGGGGTTTGGTGTGTACAGGTGCGGGGCTGTGCTACGGTGTTGGGGTACGGTGCGTACAGGTGCGGGGATGTGCTACGGTGTTGGGGTACGGTGCGTACTGGTGCGGGGCTGTGCTACAGTGTTGGGGTACGGTACGTACAGGTACGGGGCTGGGAGACGGGCCGGGGGTGCAGCGCGTACAGGTGGAGGGCTGGGGTATGGTCCTGGTGTACGGGGTTTACAGGTGCGGGGCTGGGAGACAGGCCTGGGGTGCGGCGCGTACAGGTGCGGGGCTGTGCTATGGTGTACGGTGCGGAGGGGGGGTACGGTGCTGACATATGGGGGTACAGTGCTGACATGTGCGGGGTGAGGGGGGCTGAACGACTCGTATCCGGTCACAAGTTTACCCGTGTACATGTAGGCTACAGCGTTCGCTCCGTACGGGGCATTTTACATGCGGTTGTGTATTCGGACGGGCGGTACGGATCGTACTTGTGCGCTCGGACTTCTGTTTTACGATTTGCACGTAAAAATGTCCGGCTCCCTGTCGGACACTTTTCCCGACGCTATTCGGACGTAAAAATTTACGGCTCCCTCTCGGACCATTTTCCCGACGCAATTCGTATGTATTTTTCACATACGAATCGTACTTCGCAGTTTGTACGGTACTTGTACGATTCGTACGTAAAAAAATACAGATACGAGTCGGACGGTAAATTTTTTTTACGGATCGGAATCGGCACCTTCATGTCATCAGATGAAAATTCACAACATTTCATTGACTCTAAAAACAATGAACTTAAAAATTCTTCAGAACATTATGCTCTTCCTATAACTGACCACTTTTTAAAAAAAACATCACAATTTTCCAAATCATATTAGCATTATCCATGGTTTGTAATGCGATATACGCTGGTCGGCATTTTCTTATCCCCATAGATTTCAGCATTGGGAGAATCCAGACTTTCCCAATAAGAGTATAGAATCCACAAAAGAAAATAATACCATGAATAGTGGATTGACTTGAGCAATTATCACAGGGTATCATGGTTCGGCTTCAGTCATTCATATCAGGAAAACTAATATGTCTGTGGACCACTCAAAGCCTGAATCTTGTTAATAGGAATCTGTCATATCCTTCTGGTACTATCACTAGATATGGCTGAATTTTAAAAACACTTAAAATCATTTGATTTTCCAGTACCGTGGGATTCAGTATTTTGGTCGTCAGCCATGACATTTCCAACATCGCAAGACCTTCCTTTTTTAAATCTTTCCTACGTACCTCTTGCATGGAATCGGGATCGGTAAAATACTCCAAATGGCACAGGTTCTGTGAAAATTTACGAACATAGTTGACCCAGGGTATCGTTAAGGATTTTTCCATCTTTAAAATATCCTTTAAAATATTCCTGTTTAACTTTGTCTCTTCTTTTGTCCATACTCAGTGCCATAAAAGAACCGGCTCCAGTTTAATAAGATCAGAAAAGTACGTTAAACCCAGTTCGGCATGGCACACATAGGAAGATGTTGTTCTAGGTACTGAAAATATATATCTCAGAAAATTATTTTCCACAGACTGTAATGACTGGGTATTTGCAATGCCACACACCCCTGAACCATAGGTTGCAGTTGGAATACTTTTTGCCTGGTAGATCTGTAAAAGCTCTATCCGGGGTCTTCTCCCTAACTTTTTTAGAAAACTGGGCAAGTGCCGAAATAGTTCTGATAAAACTTAATTTTTAGATTTAAGTGCCTGAACCCATAAGTCATCTTGGTGGAATGGTATTCCAAGATATGAAAAAGGTTTTGTTGCTTCGATTTTTTTCTCAGCTATGAACATCTCCCAACATTTTTTACTGCCCCTACCACATCTCATGACATATGTCTTAGAAGTATTCACCATAAGTCCTAGATCATTCATATGCTCATCAAAACCATTTAAAACCTTTTGTAGACCTTCTTGAGTTCGAGACAGTAAAACCGCATCGTCAGAGTATAAAAGGGCGGGAATAGAACGACCATTTATCTTGGTGTAGTCCTGTTTCTTAACCAGTGCTTCCTCTAAGTCATTTATATACAAATTAAAAAGGAATGGGGCAAGGACACATCCTTGCCTCACTCCACTACATATTGGAATTGGAGTTGTACACCCACCCTTAATGTCAAAACAAACTCTTGTCTGTGCATTACAATAAAAGCGTCTTAAGAAATAAGTAATTTGTTGTTCAACGCCTATCTTTTCTAAAATCTCCCAGAGTTTAGCGTGTTTTACAGAGTCAAAAACAGCGGTAAGGTCTACAAAAGCTAAAAACAAACTTCCCCTTTTTACACGTACATACTTTCCCTCCAATAGGGCTAAATTTAGGCTCTGTTCAATACTGCCCACTCCTTCAGGGAAGCCATATTTAAGGACGGAAAATATGTTATTGTTTAGTGCCCAGTCCTTCTGTCTTGCTAAAATTATGCGACCCACAATTTTAGTCATTGAGTCTAATAACGAAATAGGCCTGTAGCATCTAGGAACTTGGCGATTTCCCTTTTTAAAAATGGGGAAATTGATTGACTCTAACCAGGTTAACGGAAAAGGCGCCAAACAACTTGCGTTCACTACTTGAGTTACAATTGGCCCCCATAAAATTAAATTTGAGTTAAACAAATAACATGGGACGCCATCAGGTCCTGGAGCCTTCCCACCTCGAGTAACCGAAATCGCACACCTCGTCACTTCCTCCAGGATAAATTGGAGGTCAATATTTTCTATATTGTTAATTAGTGGTGGTTCACCTACATTGCTATCAGTGTAACCTACACCCTTGAAGACCTCTGTGAAATGCTGGATCCCTTGTTCCTCTGTGATGGCTATCTCGATGACGGGACTCCCCATCTTGCTTCAAGTATGGAGCTTTAACCGCCTTCCAAAAGGCACTACTGTCCCTGCTTGAGGCAGCCAGATTTAGGGACTCCCAAGCTTCCTTTTTCAAACTAGCTTTCCTCCCTTTAATGGCTGGATTGTAAATTCTCCTAGCCTCCCTTATGGTGTCCTGATTTCTGGGACTGGTATGAAGTGCTTTTTTTAAATTCAGGTGTGCTTTGGTACAATTCGAATCAAACCACCCTGTTGATTTTACTTTACTATTTTATGTACAAAGAGGGCCTCCCTCACAGCACTAGAGATTAAGACAAAGAACTCAAGTATACTACCAGGGGTTGCTAACTCATTCAGCCATGTGTCAAAAGCAGATTTATACTTATTTACCACGTAATGTATAAGGCATTCAGGATCAATCATAGACTATTTCAAAGCAAAACCGTTAGTTCTATCAAGTGCAATTTACTCTAAAGGCTGGGGGCAATTTTTACCTTTACTTGAGCTACTTGTCCACCCTTTAATTGTAATACAGAGTGGGAAGTGATCGCTCAAAGATATATCACCGATATGGAACGATCTGATTCTTGGAGCATAGTTATTTGACACAAGTATAAAATCTATTGTTGAGAATAAGCCCCGCCCATTAAAAGTGTAGCCCATTAGTGCTGGCTTAGGGCACTTTCCTTCACGAAACCTAAATCGAGAGTACACAACATCTCATTATACAGCTCTCCCAATGTGTTATGACAAAAATGCGTACATCTAAACCATTCGTTAACATCATGGCCACACACAGTAATATCAGCAATTAAACATAAAACACAATTAAAATCCCCTCCTAAAAGTACCATTGTGTCTTGAGCACATTTATGCCATAATAATTGAACATCACTTACTAACTTTTTCATCACAGATTCTACATCAGGCAGGGGAATATTATTATAAAAATTGATCAAGATGACAGATTTCTTACTATCAATTTTGATGTTAACTAACTGATAGTAGATATGATATAAATGGATTTCTACCTTGTTAAAATTCATAGTATTCGATATATATGTACAAAGGCCACCTTTGAGCCTGCCTCCTTTACTTTCAGTTGACCAGGTGTGCAGTGTTTTAAACCCATGAATGTGTAGCGGGTCTCTTGCCCACGTCTCCGGCAAACAAAGAATATCTTGACTTTGTATATATTCGCACCAGATGGAATGGGTTAACTTTGGGCATAAACCTGCTAAGTTCCAGGACACCAATTTACAAAGAACTTCCTCTGTATTGTTAGTCAAGCTATTATTGGATGATTTAGATGGAATAAGGTTAGTGGCAAGCTCTAATGAGTGTGAGCGGGAAACATCCTGACTCACTTGTTTATATTAAACAATACTCTAGTGTCGTAGACAGGCTTTAAAACTGCTCTGCTCCCAGCTATCCCATTTATCCTACCAGTACAGATTTTCTGGCTTTGGAACCACCCAAGGTTGGATTTCCGGGGTGCGTTCTCTAATCTAAATAGGAAAGCTCCTGGATTAGAATTCAGAACTCTCATTGGATTCTGACAATTTAAGAGACCCCCAGAGTGATGATTCCTGAAATGGATTGCCAGGAAACAAAAGGAAGTGTTAAAACATAATCTAGTTCGGGGTTTGAAATTGTATCAATTAGCAGTTCTGGCCGAACAATAGCTTGTGTACCTGATGCAAAACCTTGACATTATCCGCTCATTAGAACACCACTAATTTGGGAGGGCACAAAACAGGAAGGTGACTGTTTGCTGTCGGTCTATTGGATTGGTATGATCCTGCTTTTCCTTACAACTTTCTTTTGGGTAAGACTGGCTGGTCTGCTGCAGCCTCAGTGGCAGAAAAGGCTGAAAAGAAGTATTCTTCTCTGAAGTACCTACTGACTAATTAGGAGTAGACTGAACTGGTCTTTGTGAATCCCTTGTTGGAGTAAGTAGTTGAGCCTGCCTTCCACGAGTGAACTGTGCTCTGAACCCCAGAAGCTGACCAAAGCTGTTTGGGAAATGGTGGAGTAACCAGGGAAATAGCTCTCCAGTAATCTTCACAAATTGGGACTAAGGGCCCCGTTTGGACAATTTAGATGGCCCTGCCAGATCAGCTGAAGCTCCACCTTTGGAAACCCAGTGCTACTCTGTTTTGGAAAGAGAGTGGGTGCAGAAGCACAGCTATTTTTATGACAGTATTCCTGCTCAGTCAATCTGGTAATTACCCCTTTAGTCATTATTTGACCTCTTGAAGACAAGGACTAGGTCCAAAACTCCTGGATAAGATGAAAGCTGTGCAGCCAAGATCAGCTTGGGTGTCCTCTCAAAGATGTCAAGGGAAAATCTGGGGCTATTATAGGACCACTGAAATAAAATATGCAGCATTATGGAATTCTGCCTTGCCCTGCTTGAGGCTACTGATCTTCAATTAATTGACTAAGTCTGAAATGAAAACCTAAGTGTGATGTTTGATGTTTTAATTTTCAAGCTTTTGGGTCCAAAACTCATGGCTTCAGCTTGACCCCACAAAAAGAGTATCCAACTAGCCAGCTACAGTGTACTCCCTTGTTATGCTGGATGAGTTGGACATCCAGAAAAAAGTCGAACCATTGTCTGATGCGGCCTGTTTGAAATGCTGCCTAGATCCTCCAACCACTGGTGCTTAGTTTTTTCTTCTGTTATTTTACTTTAAAAGTTGAAAGCTTCTCGGTGCTTCAATCTGACTTTGTTCATTGTTGTACAATTTTGTTTATTAAACTTTTCTCCTTTCTATTGAATTTGTTTTAAATGTTTATTTCTTTGTTTCTTGACAATATGGTGGTGCAGGTAAAATTCTTAACACATTATTCCAGGGGGAATAAAGAGTGCTTTTTGTAAATTGAGATTTAGTCATGGAACTGTATTCCAGGTTAGCAGGATGCTAAATTAAAAAATTGCATGATCCGTGGTCCAAATTTATGTCCCATAATCTCACGTCCCACATCCACCAGAAGCTTGTCCACTAGAAGCTTTGCTTCAGTGTGTGGTGGATATTTCATAGCCGTTTCTGTTAACAACTACCTTGGTTTATGTTGTATTTGAAAGATACTGTCAGACCTGGTACTCGTCAGGTAGTGTTTCCCTAAACGTTTTGCTTTTTCTTCCTGGGGTTTACTGATTTTCTTTTAGTGGCCTTAGGGCTCTGCCCACTTTTCCAAAGTAAATGCAGTGTGAAAGTGCGCATGCCCTTCTTACACCTGTTAGGAAGTGGTGATTACTTGATGGCTTCAAACATGTCTGCCAGCATGCAATTTAAGGCCTCTTCTGCACTCTTGCACCTACGGTGTTTTTAAACATGTGCCCAGCTTCCCATTGCAGGCCTGTGGGCACAATTGCACTTATGCTCAGGTTGGCCTTTCTAAACCAATAGTCAAGCTTGAGGGGGGCCTTTCACTGGAGCACCCCTAGAGTAATCCTTGAGGGGTGTAGCATGTGGTAGATGAAAGGCAGGACAGGTACACATGTGTTCACCCTGCCCAGGTAGTGAAGAATACCTGTGTGTGTTTTCACTACCAATGAGGTTTGCTCTTCCCCTAGGCTAACATGGGGTAATGGTTGAAATTTACTTCAGGCTGCAATAGGGGATTGCAGTGGAGCAGTTTATAACGTTTCCTATCATTGGATTCAAAATGACAAACCCTCTTGTGTGTTAATGGTGGTTTTGTCATTAATAACTTAGAAATGCCACTTCTAGAAAGTGAAGTAAATACCCAGATACGTATCTGGGAATACACTATCCAGTGTGAATCTATAACATTAATGAGCGTTTGGTAACCGTACCCTTCAAATGAAACACATTTAACTATTGTGAATCCAATGAATATTCGCTGAATCAAACAGAGTTCAATCGAAGTCACGTTGATTGCAAATGATTCTTCTTTATTGCTGAAGAATACAAATGTTCAAAGTTGCTGTAGCAAAAAACAGCTTTTGCAAACGATGATCAAAACAAGCGTCTCGATGTACAAGTCTCCCAATGCATTTGAGGCTATTAAGCAGAGCCCTTGGTCAGGGGAATCTATGAAACATAAGCAATAGCGATCTGTATACTAATCATTCCAACATATGTGTATACACAATGGCTCATAAGAGGACAGGAATACCCAAATGACCAGAGTTCGCAATGATGATGGAAAAAGAGCAGAAAGTGAAAAAGAAAGTGAAAAAAGTGAAAAACAATTATCAAAAGCACCCAAAGTGTTGGTGAAAGAACAGCCGTCACCCAAAGCTGTGGCTGACAATATTCGGAATGTCTAAAAATAACTACAGTAATACTAAATGTCATACCTACGAGCGGTTAGAATATCAGTATCAGGTTGAACTGTATATCAAACAAACGTATAACGGGTTGTGAGACCTAAATAATGAATGAAAAAGCAATAGTGACCAAAAGAGTAGTAATTACAGAAAGAGAAACGTAACCGCATGTCACACTCGAGTCTTACCGCGTAATATAATAATGAACATGACAGTGACCCAAAGGAAGAGATGTCAGAGGGACTTCTGCAAAATATAAAACCGCAGAACAAAAGCGGGTGAACATTAAAAAATGGGCTTCAGTGGTAAAAAATAGCTGCTAAAGCCATAAACCGCTTACCCGTGAAACTGACTAGAACGCTTCTGTGAACACAGCGCCGGCTCCCGCATATGGGAGGGGTGTGCCGGTAGTTATAACGAGCGTACACATGGGTTAAAATCACCGAAGTAGAGAAAGGACTATGTGAGAGAGAGGACAACAGTGGCGGCCATAATAGAAAGTGCATATTAGAATGGAATATACATGAAAAATTGAGAGTGGAGAAAAATAAGTGAAACCAGCGCAAGATAAATGAAAAATTAACATAAAGCAATCCATAAAGTGATCAAGAACATTTGGTTGAAAACAAGACAATACAAAAATGAGGCAGTTCAAAAATGAAAATATATACAATAGTTGATAGTCATTCAAAATAAAGCACCAGGCAGAGAGATTATGGATAAACAACGATAGTAACAATAATGGCATTCAAGATTGCTATAAAAAACATGATAATTCAAATTTATCATTCAACCCCAAAGGGGAAAGTGATTGCATGAACCATATCCAGTAAGACTCACGTTGTGATAGCATTTTCGACATATTTCTTCCTGGGATAACCTCAACAATTTCAAGAACCCCAAATTTGAGCTGAGCAATGGTGTGTTTAGCAGCTGCCCAATGTAGAGCGAGCGGGGAACTGATGGTCTTGGTGCGGATCCGGCTCTTATGTTCGGTGATCCTGGTTCGAAGGACTCGTTCAGTTTTTCCAACATAGCTTAAGTCGCAATGACATTTGATGATATAAATTACATGATGACTGTTACAGTTCGCGTTGAAATACAAATTGATCTTTTTCCCAGTTCGAGGATGTGGTAAACTCTTGCCTACCATTACATTGTTACAGTGGGAACAATTCATGCATTTAGACATGCCCTTATACAACATGTTGGGTTTGTTACAAGACTTGTTCAAAATCCCATCTCTGTAATATGCTCTTTTTTAACAAGTGAGAATTAGTGGAATATGTTGAGACAAATACCTCTCTCTTTTTGTCAGTGGGTGGTGTTTTCTTTTTCAGCAAATCTTCACGATTAAGGGGTGTGGCCCTTGTAACTGCCTGATCTACAATGTGTGAGGGATAACCTCTGTTTAAGAACTTGTTTTTGGAAGCTTCAATCGTCTGAAGGCCAACCACAGGATCTGAAGTGATGCGTTTGATCCTAAGAAACTGTGAGTAGGGAAGGTGGCGTTTTAGAGGCCAGGGATGAAAACTTTGGAACAACAATGAATTATTGCGATCCGTGGATTTGGTGAACACTGTCGTCTGGATGGAAGAACCAGATAAAGTGAGTAATACATCCAGAAATGCTATGCTCGAGGGTTCAATCTGGTGTGTGAATTGAATACGAGGATTGATGTGATTCAGTGACAATATCTGACTTTCAAGGCCACTACGTGACCCATGCCAAATGATGAGTATATCGTCGATATAACAACGATATAAAATGAGACTTGAGGTCCATGCACTGTCAGCTAAGATGTGTTCTGTTTCAAACTTAAACATAAAAATGTTCGCGTAGCTGGGTGCCCCAGAAAAGCCCATTGACGTGCCATTGGCTTGAAGGAAAAATTGACCCTTCCACTGAAAGTAGCTATGGAACAAACAATAGTTCAAAATTTCAACAAGAAAACTTTATTGGCTCTGACATCACCTTGACGCAGTAAAGCCCATTCAATGGCTTCAATGCCGTCCATATGGGGGATGGATGTGTACAAAGAGACAACGTCTATTGTACATAACCACAGCTGTTCAGTCACAGGAATGTGGGTGTTGTGGAGTATGGTTAATAAATGAGTCGTATCTTGAACATACGATGGACAGTTCTGGACTATGGGTTGAAGAAAAGTATCAAGATAATGACCAAGAGGGTCGTGGATGGAGCCACATCTGGAGACAATAGGTCTAAAAGGGGGGTCATTCAGATTTTTGTGAATTTTTGGGAGCATATAAAGACTCGGTCTACGAGGAAATCGAGTGAATAAATACTCCCTGGTTTTCGAGGTTATCCATTGCATTTCAATAGCATGTGACAGAATGGAATCTAGAGTAATGGAGAATTCATCCGTGGGATCTTTGTCTAGTGGCAAGTACGTGGAACGGTCTTGTAGCATCTGGTCAATCTTATGCTCATATTTAATGCGATCCATGACCACTAGTGCGCCACCTTTGTCAGCTTTGGTGAAATGTAAGGTGTCGTTGGATTGCAAAGATTTCAAAGCAAAACTTTCGCTTTTGGATAACTTGGGGATACCTGAAGGCCCGGATGGAAACTTTGCAATGTCTTGTTTGACCAAAGTTTCAAATAAATCTATGGCCTTGTGTGTGATAGGAGATAAGAAGGTGCTGCGTGGTTTAAACTCAAGATATTCGACATCAGTACTTGAATGGGGCTTAATGTCAATGGTTGAGAAAAAATATCTCAAACGTAATTTTCTGGTGAACTTGTATAGAGCAACCAAAGAATCTAAACTTCTGGACTGAAAGGTAGGTACAAATGAGCAACCTTTATTCAGTACTGCAACCTGTTTATCAGTCAATGTCTTAGAAGAAATATTGACAACTAGTGTTTCTTTGTCCGACGAGCTGTCCCTGTTTTTACTGAATCGGTGACCTCTGCGGGTCTGGCTAATTCTATGGTTGGCTGCATGGGTGGTTGATTTGCAGCCGGGCTGGTGGCCAAAAAAAGAAACCTTGGAGGTACTCGGAGCTGTCACGCTGATCTCACTCACTACTGATGGAACAATCGAGGATATGGGTGGCCGGGATAACTGGGTATCGCTGGCTGAAACTAGACTTTCTTCAGAGGAGATGGTGGCTGGCTTCTGCCAGTTCCGTCCCTGAGCATAAACTTCCGCCCATGAGTAAACTTCATCCAGCTTATAATCGATTGTGTCCCGACGAAATGTTCTCACTTTATGCTCGTGGATTTCTTTGGCGTATGTATCTAGTTTCAAATTGATGTCAGTGAGAGTGCTAGACCATGCTTCAGTTTCCATACGTGACACAAGACTTGCCTGCAGATCTTTTATCTCAGTTTCTAAGCCACTGAGTACTTGTGACAATTTTTCGGCTATAAGTAAGATCAGGTCTAGGGAACATTTGTTCAAGATTGCATACCACCTATCCATAAACTTTTTGTTCATCTTAAATAACATGGGCTTGATGGCGAGACGTAATCCCCTAGGTATGTGACTTGCTTTGTGGTATTGGATGAGTGTGGTGGCGTGCAGACGCTGGTTAATCTCTCTGCGCATGAGGTACTCTAACTGTCGAATTTGTTGTTGAATAGGACCTGAAGTAATATCAAAGTCCTGACCTCTTTAATGAGACCATAGATATCTGCTGCTTCAGCAGCAGAATATGCTTTTGTGTGTGCTCTGTTTTCCGTAAGATGTGCAATGTCGTCAAACGACATGACTGCAAGAGAATAAAACAAATAAATGGGTGGTGCAACTATAGCTGCGGGGCAGAAAAATTGAACAACTGTGGGAAAAAACAGCTGTGATGCACTCAAAAGAATCAAGTTTCAAACAATATACAAAACTTGGAATAGTAAGTTAACTGATACTAGTCGTGTGTGCACCAGGTCTAGTGGCTCTGCGTAGTTATAACGAGCGTACACATAGGTTAAAATCACCGAAGTAGAGAAAGGACTATGTGAGAGAGAGGACAACAGTGGCGGCCATAATAGAAAGTGCATATTAGAATGGAATATACATGAAAAATTGAGAGTGGAGAAAAATAAGTGAAACCAGCGCAAGATAAATGAAAAGTAACATAAATCAATCCATAAAGTGATCAAGAACATTTGGTTGAAAACAAGACAATACGAAAATGAGGCAGTTCAATAATGAAAATATATACAATAGCTGAGAGTCATTCAAAATAAAGCACCAGGCAGAGAGATTATGGATAAACAACGATAGTAACAATAATGGCATTCAAGATTGCTATAAAAAACATGATAATTCAAATTTATCATTCAACCCCAAAGGGGAAAGTGATTGCATGAACCATATCCAGTGAGACTCACGTTGTGAATAGCATTTTCGACATATTTCTTCCTGGGATAACCTCAACAATTTCAAGAACCCCAAATTTGAGCTGAGCAATGGTGTGTTTAGCAGCTGCCCAATGTAGAGCGAGCGGGGAACTGATGGTCTTGGTGTGGATCCGGCTCTTATGTTCGGTGATCCTGGTTCGAAGGACTCGTTCAGTTTTTCCAACATAGCTTAAGTCGCAAGGACATTTGATGATATAAATTACATGATGACTGTTACAGTTCGCGTTGAAACACAAATTGATCTTTTTCCCAGTTCGAGGATGTGGTAAACTCTTGCCTACCATTACATTGTTACAGTGGGAACAATTCATGCATTTAGACATGCCCTTATACAACATATTGGGTTTGTTACAAGACTTGTTCAAAATTTCTTTTAAGTTCAAAGATCTCTTATAAGCGAAAAGTGGAACATCACTAAACAATCCTTGGAAATCAGGCTCACATTTGAGTACATCCCATCTCTGTAATATGCTCTTTTTTAACAAGTGAGAATTAGTGGAATATGTTGAGACAAATACCTCTCTCTTTTTGTCAGTGGGTGGTGTTTTCTTTTTCAGCAAATCTTCACGATTAAGGGATGTGGCCCTTGTAACTGCCTGATCTACAATGTGTGAGGGATAACCTCTGTTTAAGAACTTGTTTTTGGAAGCTTCAATCGTCTGAAGGCCAACCACAGGATCTGAAGTGATGCGTTTGATCCAAAGAAACTGTGATTAGGGAAGGTGGCGTTTTAGAGGGATGAAAACTTTGGAACAACAATAAATTATTGCGATCCGTGGATTTGGTGAACACTGTGGTCTGGATGGAAGAACCAGATAAAGTGAGTAATACATCCAGAAATGCTATGCTGGAGGGTTCAATCTGGTGTGTGAATTGAATACGAGGATTGATGTGATTCAGTGACAATATCTGAGTTTCAAGGCCACTACGTGACCCATGCTAAATGATGAGTATATCGTCGATATAACGACGATATAAATTGAGACTTGAGGTCCATGCACTGTCAGCTAAGATGTGTTCTGTTTCAAACTTAAACATAAAAATGTTCGCGTAGCTGGGTGCCCCAGAAAAGCCCATTGACGTGCCATTGGCTTGAAGGAAAAATTGACCCTTCCACTGAAAGTAGCTATGGAACAAACAATTGTTCAAAATTTCAACAAGTAAAACTTTATTGGCTCTGACATCACCTTGACGCAGTAAAGCCCATTCAATGGCTTCAATGCCGTCCATATGGGGGATGGATGTGTACAAGGAGACAACGTCTATTGTACATAACCACAGCTGTTCAGTCTCAGGAGTGTGGGTGTTGTGGTTTATGGTTAATAAATGAGTCGTATCTTGAACATACGATGGACAGTTCTGGACTATGGGTTGAAGAAAAGTATCAAGATAATGACCAAGAGGGTCGTGGATGGAGCCACATCCGGAGACAATAGGTCTCAAAGGGGGGTCATTCAGATTTTTGTGAATTTTTGTGAGCATATATAGACTCGGTCTATGAGGAAATCGAGTGAATAAATACTCCCTGGTTTTCGTGGTTATCCATTGCATTTCAATAGCATGTGACAGAATGGAATCTAGAGTAATGGAGAATTCATCCGTGGAATCTTTGTCTAGTGGCAAGTACGTGGAACGGTCTTGTAGCATCTGGTCAATCTTATGCTCATATTTAATGCGATCCATGACCACTAGTGCGCCACCTTTGTCAGCTTTGGTGAAATGTAAGGTGTCGTTGGATTGCAAAGATTTCAAAGCAAAACTTTCGCTTTTGGATAACTTGGGGATACCTGAAGGCCCGGATGGAAACTTTGCAATGTCTTGTTTGACCAAAGTTTCAAATAAATCTATGGCCTTGTGTGTGATAGGAGATAAGAAGGTGCTGCATGGTTTAAACTCAAGATATTCGACATCAGTACTTGAATGGGGCTCAATGTCAATGGTTGAGAAAAAATATCTCAAACGTAATTTTCTGGTGAACTTGTATAGAGCAACCAAAGAATCTAAACTTCTGGCCTGAAAGGTAGGTACAAATGAGCAACCTTTATTCAGTACTGCAACCTGTTTATCAGTCAATGTCTTAGAAGAAATATTGACAACTAGTGTTTCTTTGTCCGACGAGCTGTCCCTGTTTTTACTGAATCAGTGACCTCTGCGGGTCTGGCTATTTCTATGGTTGGCTGCATCAGTGGTTGATTTGCAGCCGGGCTGGTGGCCAAAAAAAGAAACCTTGGAGATACTGGGAGCTGTCACGCTGATCTCACTCACTACTGATGGAACAATCGAGGATACGGGTGGCCGGGATAACTGGGTATCGCTGGCTGAAACTAGACTTTCTTCAGAGGAGGTGGTGGCTGGCTTCTGCCAGTTCCGTCTCTGAGCATAAACTTCCGCCCATGAGTAAACTTCGTCCAGCTTATAATCGATTGTGTCCCGACGAAACTTTCTCACTTTACGCTCGTGGATTTCTTTGGCGTATGTATCTAGTTTCAAATTGATGTCAGTGAGAGTGCTAGACCATGCTTCAGTTTCCATCCGTGACACAAGACTTGCCTGCAGATCTTTTATCTCTGTTTCTAAGCCACTGAGTACTTATGACAATTCTTCGACTATAAGTAAGATCAGGTCTAGGGAACATTTGTTCAAGATTGCGTACCACCTATCCATAAACATTTTGTTCATCTTAAATAACATGGGCTTGATGGCGAGACGTAATCCCCTAGGTATGCGACTAGCTTTGTGGTATTGGATGAGTGTGGTGGCGTGCAGACGCTGGTTAATCTCTCTGCGCATGAGGTACTCTAACTGTTGAATTTGTTGTTGAATAGGACCTGAAGTAATATCAAAAGTCCTGACCTCTTTACTGAGACCATAGATATCTGCTGCTTCAGCAGCAGAATTTGCTTTTGTGTGTGCTCTGTTTTCCGTAAGATGTGCAATGTCGTCAAACGACATGACTGCAAGAGAATAAAACAAATAAATGGGTGGTGCAACTATAGCTGCGGGGCAGAAAAATTGAACAACTGTGGGAAAAAACAGCTGTGATGCACTCAAAAGAATCCAGTTTCAAACAATATACAAAACTTGGAATAGTAAGTTAACTGATACTAGTCGTGTGTGCACCAGGTCTAGTGGCTCTGCGTGCCACTGAATACAACAAGTAAAGTAAATACCCAGATACGTATCTGGGATTACCCAATGCACTACAAAAACACTATCCAGTGTGAATCTATAACATTAATGACCGTTCCACGTACTTGCCACTAGACAAAGATCCCACGGATGAATTCTCCATTACTCTGGATTCCATTCTGTCACATGCTATTGAAATGCAATGGATAACCACGAAAACCAGGGAGTATTTATTCACTCAATTTCCTCGTAGACCGAGTCTATATATGCTCCCGAAAATTCACAAAAATCTGAATGACCCCCCTTTGAGACCTATTGTCTCCGGATGTGGCTCCATCCACAACCCTCTTGGTCATTATCTTGATACTTTTCTTCAACCCATAGTCCAGAACTGTCCATCGTATGTTCAAGATACGACTCATTTATTAACCATATTCCACAACACCCACATTCCTGAGACTGAACAGCTGTGGTTATGTACAATAGACGTTGTCTCCTTGTACACATCCATCCCCCATATGGACGGCATTGAAGCCATTGAATGGGCTTTACTACGTCAAGGTGATGTCAGAGCCAATAAAGTTTTTCTTGTTGAAATTTTGAACTATTGTTTGTTCCATAGCTACTTTCAGTGGAAGGGTCAATTTTTCCTTCAAGCCAATGGCACGTCAATGGGCTTTTCTGGGGCACCCAGCTACGCGAACATTTTTATGTTTAAGTTTGAAACAGAACACATCTTAGCTGACAGTGCATGGACCTCAAGTCTCATTTTATATCGTCGTTATATCGACGATATACTCATCATTTGGCATGGGTCATGTAGTGGCCTTGAAATTCAGATATTGTCACTGAATCACATCAATCCTCGTATTCAATTCACACACCAGATTGAACCCTCCAGCATAGCATTTCTGGATGTATTACTCACTTTATCTGGTTCTTCCATCCAGACCACAGTGTTCACCAAATCCACGGATCGCAATAATTTATTGTTGTTCCAAAGTTTTCATCCCTCTAAAACGCCACCTTCCCTAATCACAGTTTCTTTGGATCAAACGCATCACTTCAGATCCTGTGGTTGGCCTTCAGACGATTGAAGCTTCCAAAAACAAGTTCTTAAACAGAGGTTATCCCTCACACATTGTAGATCAGGCAGTTACAAGGGCCACATCCCTTAATCGTGCTGAAAAAGAAAACACCACCCACTGACAAAAAGAGAGAGGTATTTGTCTCAACATATTCCACTAATTCTCACTTGTTAAAAAAGAGCATATTACAGAGATGGGATTTACTCAAATGTGAGCCTGATTTCCAAGGATTGTTTAGTGATGTTCCACTTTTCGCTTATAAGAGATCTTTGAACTTAAAAGAAATTTTGAACAAGTCTTGTAACAAACCCAACATGTTGTATAAGGGCATGTCTAAATGCATGAATTGTTCCCACTGTAACAATGTAATGGTAGGCAAGAGTTTACCACATCCTCGAACTGGGAAAAAGATCAATTTGTATTTCAACGCGAACTGTAACAGTCATCATGTAATTTATATCATCAAATGTCATTGCGACTTAAGCTATGTTGGAAAAACTGAACGAGTCCTTCGAACCAGGATCACCGAACATAAGAGCCGGATCCGCACCAAGACCATCAGTTCCCCGCTCGCTCTACATTGGGCAGCTGCTAAACACACCATTGCTCAGCTCAAATTTGGGGTTCTTGAAATTGTTGAGGTTATCCCAGGAAGAAATATGTCGAAAATGCTATCACAACGTGAGTCTTACTGGATATGGTTCATGCAATCACTTTCCCCTTTGGGGTTGAATGATAAATTTGAATTATCATGTTTTTTATAGCAATCTTGAATGCCATTATTGTTACTATCGTTGTTTATCCATAATCTCTCTGCCTGGTGCTTTATTTTGAATGACTATCAACTATTGTATATATTTTCATTTTTGAACTGCCTCATTTTTGTATTGTCTTGTTTTCAACCAAATGTTCTTGATCACTTTATGGATTGCTTTATGTTAATTTTTCATTTATCTTGCGCTGGTTTCACTTATTTTTCTCCACTCTCAATTTTTCATGTATATTCCATTCTAATATGCACTTTCTATTATGGCCGCCACTGTTGTCCTCTCTCTCACATAGTCCTTTCTCTACTTCGGTGATTTTAACCCATGTGTACGCTCGTTATAACTACCGGCACACCCCTCCCATATGCGGGAGCCGGCGCTGTGTTCACAGAAGCGTTCTTGTCAGTTTCACGGGTAAGCGATTTATGGCTTTAGTAGCTATTTTTTACCACTGAAGCCCATTTTTTAATGTTCACTCGCTTTTGTTCTGCGGTTTTATATTTTGCAGAAGTCCCTCTGACATCTCTTCCTTTGGGTCACTGTCGTGCTCATTATTATATTACGCGGTAAGACTCGAGTGTGACATGCGGTTACGTTTCTCTTTCTGTAATTACTACTCTTTTGGTCACTATTGCTTTTTCATTCATTATTTAGGTCTCACAACCCGTTATACGTTTGTTTGATATACAGTTCAACCTGATACTGATATTCTAACCGCTCGTAGGTATGACATTTAGTATTACTGTAGTTATTTTTAGACATTCCGAGTATTGTCAGCCACAGCTTTGGGTGACGGCTGTTCTTTCACCAACACTTTGGGTGCTTTTGATAATAGTTTTTCACTTTTTTCACTTTCTTTTTCACTTCCTGCTCTTTTTCCATCATCATTGCGAACTCTGGTCATTTGGGTATTCCTGTCCTCTTATGAGCCATTGTGTATACACATATGTTGGAATGATTAGTATACAGATCGCTATTGCTTATGTTTCATAGAATCCCCTGACGAAGGGCTCTGCTTAATAGCCCGAAATGCATTGGGAGACTTGTACATCGAGACGGTTGTTTTGATCATCATTTGCAAAAGCTGTTTTTTGCTACAGCAACTTTGAACATTGGTATTCTTCAGCAATAAAGAAGAATCATTTGCAATCAACGTGACTTCGATTGAACTCTGTTTGATTCAGCGAATATTCATTGGATTCACAATAGTTAAATGTGTTTCATTTGAAGGGTACAGTTACCAAACGCTCATTAATGTTATAGATTCACACTGGATAGTGTTTTTGTAGTGCATTGGGTATTCCCAGATACGTATCTGGGTATTTACTTTACTTGTTGTATTCAGTGGCACGCAGAGCCACTAGACCTGGTGCACACACGACTAGTAACACACGACTAGTATCAGTTAATTTACTATTCCAAGTTTTGTATATTGTTTGAAACTTGATTCTTTTGAGTGCATCACAGCTGTTTTTTCCCACAGTTGTTTAATTTTTCTGCCCCGCAGCTATAGTTGCACCACCCATTTATTTGTTTTATTCTCTTGCAGTCATGTCGTTTGAAGACATTGCACATCTTACGGAAAACAGAGCACACACAAAAGCATATTCTGCTGCTGAAGCAGCAGATATCTATGGTCTCATTAAAGAGGTCAGGACTTTTGATATTACTTCAGGTCCTATTCAACAACAAATTCGACAGTTAGAGTACCTCATGCGCAGAGAGATTAACCAGCCTCTGCACGCCACCACACTCATCTAATACCACAAAGCTAGTCGCATACGTAGGGGATTACGTCTCGCCATCAAGCCCATGTTATTTAAGATGAACAAAAAGTTTATGGATAGGTAGTACGCAATCTTGAACAAATAAACCCTAGACCTGATCTTACTTATAGTCGAAGAATTGTCACAAGTACACAGTGGCTTAGAAACTGAGATAAAGGATCTGCAGGCAAGTCTTGTGTCACGTATGGAAACTGAAGCATGGTCTAGCACTCTCACTGACATCAATTTGAAACTAGATACATACGCCAAATAAATTCACGAGCGTAAAGTGAGAAAATTTCGTCGGGACACAATCGATTATAAGCTGGACGAAGTTTACTCATGGGCGGAAGTTTATGCTCAGAGACAGAACTGGCAGAAGCCAGCCACCACCTCCTCTGAAGAAAGTCTAGTTTCAGCCAGCGATACCCAGTTATCCCGGCCACCCGTATCCTCGATTGTTCCATCAGTAGTGAGTGAGATCAGCGTGACAGCTCCCAGTACCTCCAAGGTTTCTATTTTGGCCACCAGCCTGGCTGCAAATCAACCACCCATGCAGCCAACCATAGAATTAGCCAGACCCGCAGAGGTCACCGATTCAGTAAAAACAGGCACAGCTCGTCGGACAAAGAAACACTAGTTGTCAATATTTCTTCTAAGACATTGACTGATAAACAGGTTGCAGTACTGAATAAAGGTTGCTCATTTGTACCTACCTTTCAGTCCAGAAGTTTAGATTCTTTGGTTGCTCTATACAAGTTCACCAGAAAATTACGTTTGAGATATTTTTTCTCAACCAATGACACTGAGCCCCATTCAAGTACTGATGTCGAATATCTTGAGTTTAAACCACGCAGCACCTTCTTATCTCCTATCACACACAAGGCCATAGATTTATTTGAAACTTTGGTCAAACAAGACATTGCAAAGTTTCCATCCGGGCCTTCAGGTATCCCCAAGTTATCCAAAAGCGAAAGTTTTGCTTTGAAATCTTTGCAATCCAACGACACCTTACATTTCACCAAAGCTGACAAAGGTGGCGCACTAGTGGTCATGGATCGCATTAAATATGAGCATAAGATTGACCAGATGCTACAAGACCGTTCCACGTACTTGCCACTAGACAAAGATCCCACGGATGAATTCTCCATTACTCTGGATTCCATTCTGTCACAGGCTATTGAAATGCAATGGATAACCACGAAAACCAGGGAGTATTTATTCACTCGATTTCCTCATAGACCGAGTCTATATATGCTCACAAAAATTCACAAAAATCTGAATGACCCCCCTTTGAGACCTATTGTCTTCGGATGTGGCTCCATCCACGACCCTCTTGGTCATTATCTTGATACTTTTCTTCAACCCATAGTCCAGAACTGTCCATCGTATGTTCAAGATACGACTCATTTATTAACCATACTCCACAACACCCACATTCCTGAGACTGAACAGCTGTGGTTATGTACAATAGACGTTGTCTCCTTGTACACATCCATCCCCCATATGGACGGCATTGAAGCCATTGAATGGGCTTTACTGCGTCAAGGTGATGTCAGAGCCAATAAAGTTTTTCTTGTTGAAATTTTGAACTATTGTTTGTTCCATAGCTACTTTCAGTGGAAGGGTCAATTTTTCCTTCAAGCCAATGGCACGTCAATGGGCTTTTCTGGGGCACCCAGCTACGCGAACATTTTTATGTTTAAGTTTGAAACAGAACACATCTTAGCTGACAGTGCATGGACCTCAAGTCTCATTTTATATCGTTGTTATATCGACGATATACTCATCATTTGGCATGGGTCACGTAGTGGCCTTGAAACTCAGATATTGTCACTGAATCACATCAATCCTCGTATTCAATTCACACACCAGATTGAACCCTCCAGCATAGCATTTCTGGATGTATTACTCACTTTATCTGGTTCTTCCATCCAGACCACAGTGTTCACCAAATCCACGGATCGCAATAATTTATTGTTGTTCCAAAGTTTTCATCCCTCTAAAACGCCACCTTCCCTAATCACAGTTTCTTTGGATCAAACGCATCACTTCAGATCCTGTGGTTGGCCTTCAGACGATTGAAGCTTTCAAAAACAAGTTCTTAAACAGAGGTTATCCCTCACACATTATAGATCAGGCAGTTACAAGGGCCACATCCCTTAATTGTGAAGATTTGCTGAAAAAGAAAACACCACCCACTGACAAAAAGAGAGAGGTATTTGTCTCAACATATTCCACTAATGCTCACTTGTTAAAAAAGAGCATATTACAGAGATGGGATTTACTCAAATGTGAGCCTGATTTCCAAGGATTGTTTAGTGATGTTCCACTTTTCGCTTATAAGAGATCTTTGAACTTAAAAGAAATTTTGAACAAGTCTTGTAACAAACCCAACATGTTGTATAAGGGCATGTCTAAATGTATGAATTGTTCCCACTGTAACAATGTAATGGTAGGCAAGAGTTTACCACATCCTCGAACTGGGAAAAAGTCAAAGATCAATTTGTATTTCAACGCGAACTGTAACAGTCATCATGTAATTTATATCATCAAATGTCCTTGCGACTTAAGCTATGTTGGAAAAACTGAACGAGTCCTTCGAACCAGGATCACCGAACATAAGAGCCGGATCCGCACCAAGACCATCAGTTCCCCGCTCGCTCTACATTGGGCAGCTGCTAAACACACCATTGCTCAGCTCAAATTTGGGGTTCTTGAAATTGTTGAGGTTATCCCAGCAAGAAATATGTCGAAAATGCTATCACAACGTGAGTCTCACTGGATATGGTTCATGCAATCACTTTCCCCTTTGGGGTTGAATGATAAATTTGAATTATCATGTTTTTTATAGCAATCTTGAATGCCATTATTGTTACTATCGTTGTTTATCCATAATCTCTCTGCCTGGTGCTTTATTTTGAATGACTCTCAACTATTGTATATATTTTCATTTTTGAACTGCCTCATTTTCGTATTGTCTTGTTTTCAACCAAATGTTCTTGATCACTTTATGGATTGATTTATGTTACTTTTCATTCATCTTGCGCTGGTTTCACTTATTTTTCTCCACTCTCAATTTTTCATGTATATTCCATTCTAAAATGCACTTTCTATTATGGCCGCCACTGTTGTCCTCTCTCTCACATAGTCCTTTCTCTACTTCGGTGATTTTAATCCATGTGTACGCTCGTTATAACTACCGGCACACCCCTCCCATATGCGGGAGCCGGCGCTGTGTTCACAGAAGCGTTCTAGTCAGTTTCACGGGTAAGCGGTTTATGGCTTTAGCAGCTATTTTTTACCACTGAAGCCCATTTTTTAATGTTCACTCGCTTTTGTTCTGCGGTTTTATATTTTGCAGAAGTCCCTCTGACATCTCTTCCTTTGGGTCACTGTCGTGCTCATTATTATATTACGCGGTAAGACTTGAGTGTGACATGCGGTTACATTTCTCTTTCTGTAATTACTACTCTTTTGGTCACTATTGCTTTTTCATTCATTATTTAGGTCTCACAACCCGTTATACGTTTGTTTGATATACAGTTCAACCTGATACTGATATTCTAACCGCTCATAGGTATGACATTTAGTATTACTGTAGTTATTTTTAGACATTCCGAGTATTGTCAGCCACAGCTTTGGGTGATGGCTGTTCTTTCACCAACACTTTGGGTGCTTTTGATAATAGTTTTTCACTTTTTTCACTTTCTTTTTCACTTCCTGCTCTTTTTCCATCATCATTGCGAACTCTGGTCATTTGGGTATTCCTGTCCTCTTATGAGCCATTGTGTATACACATATGTTGGAATGATTAGTATACAGATCGCTATTGCTTATGTTTCATGGATGCCCCTGACGAAGGGCTCTGCTTAATAGCCCGAAATGCATTGGGAGACTTGTACATCGAGACGGTTGTTTTGATCATCATTTGCAAAAGCTGTTTTTTGCTACAGCAACTTTGAACATTGGTATTCTTCAGCAATAAAGAAGAATCATTTGCAATCAACGTGACTTCGATTGAACTCTGTTTGATTCAGCGAATATTCATTGGATTCACAATAGTTAAATGTGTTTCATTTGAAGGGTACGGTTACCAAATGCTCATGAATGTTATCGATTCACACTGGATAGTGTTTTTGTAGTGCATTGGGTATTCCCAGATACGTATCTGGGTATTTACTTTACTTGTTGTATTCAGTGGCACGCAGAGCCACTAGACCTGGTGCACACACGACTAGTATCAGTTAACTTACTATTCCAAGTTTTGTATATTGTTTGAAACTTGATTCTTTTGAGTTCATCACAGCTGTTTTTTCCCACACTTCTAGAAAGTGGGCATTTCTCTGCTCTAAAAATCTTTGTATGACTTTTAATTTGACGCATCCCACACTGAATGCTTGGGGATCACATCTGTGCATTCCCCAGTGACAGCTATAAACATTGGGCATGCAACTGGAATGACAGACCTTTACCATTTGAGGGCTTGGCTGGATAGATTGGAGGGAGAGGTTTTGACACTTGGCTTCTCGAAGTCAGATCATGGCCCCACTAAAGATTAAGATCTGCATTCCACTGCCTCATGGCACAAGGAACTGAAATTTAGGGGTGACATCTGTGGTTCAAAAAGAAGCCCTCTGAAACCCCAACTTCAAAGGTACACAACAGTATAACTAATGGTGCCATACTTCAGCAGGGAAGAGATATACTTGTGGAGACGTGGGACCAGAGTTCCTAGAACTGTGTGGTGCACAGTGACAGAGGAATCTGTTATGCCCAAGTAGGATTACTGCCATTGGAAGGGACCAAGCACCCCTGCTGAAAAGTGCCTAGCCTGGGCTTAATATCTGCTCCTGTGTGGCATCCTAAAGTGTGCTCTCCATGGGCTTGTTGGCTTGCCCCCTATTCTCTTGTTGAGGTCTCAGGGACCCACACTGTCTACTTGTGACGCCTGGAGATCGAAGCCCTCTTAAGTACCCACATTGTCTGCTGGATCCCAACTGGTAGCGCTGGGTGAGCATGGAACTAAGAATTGTGCCTGGAGACCGGATTGCCTTGTGCAGAGCCCCAAAAGTACTGCCCACATCTAAGGAGTGTGGCCCCTGCATTGTGGGGCCTCAACATGCATAAGAGTCTTTTTGGGGCTGAGCGGATTCCGTGGTTGCGGTATCCAGCGTGGCCCGCTTTGCTGATCGTGCCGCATCTCATTCATGAGACACGCTGACTGCATGCTCATTGCGTGCGGAGTTCAATTCACAGGTGCCAACCTTTGGCGGTGAGGGCGTACCTGTAGTAGTGCCTCATTCTACCTCGTGTGGCACTGCTAAACTTGTGCCTGTGTGTATAATCGGAATTGCTTGGTGCGACCGGGTACATTGAGTACCAGGAGTTGTGTCTCATTTTCATGAAAGATTTTTTTCCTGTTTGAATCACATTACCCTTGGGCGCATTTCTCGTATTGCCGGTGTTACATTAGATCTACAGTTTTGTGCGGTACCGTACTTAAGGGGGTTCTTTTTCAGATTATATCCTCATGATTGGATTTACTTGACCCGTATTATGGGGTCACCTCTTGACTGTTACAGAAACACGGATATTATCACATGTCTTGCTACTTGATTGTCTGAGGTGAGATTTTATGTTTACCTCACCTCATTTACATGTGGTTTAGAATTGTTTCTTTGTTCCCCCCTTTTCTCTCTCATCTTTTTGCTAATTTAAATCCAAAATATTTATTTGCTACTTAATACATAAGCAGCGCCAATATTCTATGATTATGAAGCCAACAATAGGAGCATGCTTTTCCATGAAAAACCCAAATTGAAAATGTTTGTAGAGATTTGACATGGAGTACTTGTCATGAAATTGTACATATATTGTTTTATATAATCGTTGTGTATTTATGTCTGTATATAATTGTAATATGGGCTGTCTTGAGAGTTGACTGTTTGTAATTTTAGTTTACCGATGGGTTTATGTGCATCATTTTGTATTTGAATTGTTCAAATTCTGTAGATACCTTAGAGTACTACATATATATATTTTATGTAAATGTTGCTAACTTGTACTTTGTCTTCTATGTTTGTTATGTGAATTCTTATATTGTGTCTTATGTCATTGTTTCAGCCCTGATGAAGTTCCTTTCGTCGAAGGAACGAAACGCTTTGGCTGATGGCCATTTTTAGTTTTGTTACTAATAAAATTAACTAATTGGACTCTAGTATATGACTTGGACTTCATTTCTGGTGCACCTTCCTTTTCTACAAAGATACAAATTAAATGCTATTAGTGGGCCTGCAGCACTGATTGTGCCATCCACTTAAGTGGCCCTGTGTGTGCAGTTTTGAACTGCCATGTTGACTTGGCAAAATAATCCTTTTGCCAGGTTCAAACCTTCCCTTTTTAGGGTCGAGCCTGCGAGTGCACGAGCTTGCACTTGCGTCTTGCATGTGGGACTCTGCTATTTACAAGAAAGGACCTGGGGCCAGCCTGCTGCTTACCATTTGTTGGCATCCATGCTCTTCGTCTTTGCAGCCTACTAATTGGCCGGCGCACTGCAAACATCACTTACAGTGGAGCAGGGACCAAGCACAGATTGATTCAACTTAATCTGTGCCTATCCGCTGCTTCTGATATGATTGAGGTACAATTTCCCCATAGCGTTGTTTTTCTGGTTTCCTTTCTTGTTGCTTGCCGTCCCCAGCCCTGCCATCCTCCTGTCTCAGGCATTGTGGGAATTTTAGGCTCCCATTTGCCAGGCTGAATTTATTTTTTACTAAGCACTCCATGAGTCCATTTGATTTCCAGTTATTGCTTCGTCTCATCCTTCTGCAACGCCCACTCCATGTTGTTCTCTCCCGTCCAGAAGCTCCGTTCTGCTCTTTTGCCAGTCTGCTTCTCCATCCACTCCCCCCAACATTGCTGTATCTTGTTCTGTGCTTCACCCCATCCAGTGTTGATCTCCATCGCGTGCTTCTCCCTTTGACCCGCTACCCATTGCTTACCAAACTTACAGTGCTATTTTTTTTAAATATATGCTTATGAAAGTGCTTTTGCACTACTATTTGTTTTAATTTACCAAACCTTTGCAGATCTGTGAGACCGGCCTCGTGGCGTGGGCCCTCCCGACCAGCAAGTTACCCTACAACCACGCCGAACCTCGTGGACACGGCCTTCCGGCTCCCGTGGGCCAACATCCCGAGGTCCGACCAGATCCCCAACACGCATGCCCGGCCGAGGGAGAGCGAAACCCCCCAAACCAGACCGAGAGGCGCCGACCCTGTCACACCTCTGGCCTCTCCCCCGAGGGTGGTTTCGATCGCCCACCAGGCCCCCGGTGAGCGGGCGCCTCGCCTGCTGGGTGTCTGGAGTCCCTCCCGGACCCACCTGAACAGATCAAAGGGCCGAGCGACAGGAAACCCCGTCACACCGCCTCCCCGGCACTAGACCCCTCTCCGCGAGGACTCCGGACTTCAAAGAGGAGGGGGAGTATAACAAGGGGTGCTGACGGGACGGGAGCAGAGAAGACCTGGACTGACGAGAGCCTGCTGACTTGGTCGCGGCTCGATCGCTCCCTGAACAGAAGAACGCTACCCAAACCCTGAACCACCTGAGCCCTGCGGACGCTGTCGCGGCTCCCCGAACCATGAACCACCTGAGCCCTGTGGACGCTGTCGCGGCTCCCCGAACTCTGAACCATCTGAGCCCTGCTGACGCTGTCGCGGCTCCCCAAACTCTGAACCATCTGAGCCCTGCTGACGCTGTCGTGGCTCCCCGAATCCTGAAACCATCTGAGCTCTGCTGACGCCGTGCGGCTCCCTGAACTACGACCCTCCGGTGCCTGCTGAGTGACTCGCGGCCCGCTCCTCCAAGAGAATTGGCAGAGATTGCCAAGAGAAGCAACATCCCCTCAGCTCGAGGATTGAGAGCTGTGCGCCGGATACCTCGCAGAGACACTGATTCAAAGACTGTCCCGCTACCCCTTTTCCCCTCATCACGAGATCGCTGCCGCTTGTGGCATTAATTCTGCACCTGCCTGCCGGATCATAAAGATCCCTGACAACCACCGATAAAAGCATATTATCTTGCAACGAATTACTGTGTGGTGTCCCTCTATCCAAAGAAGAGAGTAAGCGCAGCGTGTGCGATCCTAGGTGCGAGACCCTTCCAGGAAGGGCCTCCCTGCTCTTGCTCGGCCTAACTCTGGGTAAGGTGGGCCTCCGGGTGGTCGGGAACGCATTCCGCAGCCTCCCCGGGGAACGCCTTCCAACAAGATCGATAAATAATAATACCAAAAGAGGCTCTTGAGTCATTTGGAACATCTTGCACGAGTTCAGCTCCCACACTTCAATCAGCAGGACTACCTTGAATTCATGAAATGAAGTCTGGCTTTCACCAGCAGCCGTGAAGTTCACTTCCCCATTGAGCTACCAAAAAATAATTACCCCTGCCCTCCTAACAAACACTTTCTGCACCCAGCAAGATTGTCACTTGGTTGCATTAAAAAGATTCAAATGCAAAATGAAGGAAAGGAAAAGTAAGCACCAAAGTACATGTTAAATAAGGTTGCCTTTACCAATGCTTATTCTTCCTTTGACGCGGAGTACCTTTGCTGATTCGGAGCAGCAGTTGCTTGCCCAGACTGTGCTTATGCTTGCCCCCACTTTTCTCTTGAGCAGTGAGTTGTCATGTTGTTTCCATACTGGCCTTGTTCTTTTCCTCAATCACAGGAGAAACATAAGAGTTAGTGTCTGGTTCCTGTTCTAGAGTCAGCGTTAGAAACCTGCTGTCAAGTTACTTTTCTAACTAGAATTTGAGCAGTTCATACCTTCATCTTTCCATGGTATTTGAACCTATGACCATTCTATATTGTCAAACAAATGACTGCAGAGTGTCCCTCTGATGTGGAGGTTTCAGAAAGTTTTTAGTACATGTGTAACCTTTCTTGGGTTGCTTGGTGGGGAGGAGTGGGTGAGTTGGGTGAATAGTGTGATAATGTAAGTAATGGTTTGTGCAAAGAGAGACCAAAGCACCAGGTGACTTCCTTGTGTGGGATTGTAGCGCTCCAGCCTTTTTTGTGCTGTTTATGATCTGGAGAGATGTACATTGAATGATCCATACACATATTTGACTGCTCACGCTTATGGGGATAGTCAGCAGTTCTGGAGCAGTGTTCCAAGAAGGTGTCCCGTGGTCTACACATGTTGCCATCTTTGTACAGTTGGCTCTTCCTGGGTGTTAAGGTCTAGCAGTCAAGATGTACTTCTGGAGGTGAGCAGATGTACAACTCTGGTACCATATGACACTGGTCAAAATAAGAATAGGTGCTGTGTGTACACACTACAAAAATAGGGCATTTAATGCTAGACAAATCGCACCAACCTAGAAGGCCTTAGTAGTGCCATCTGGGAGCAAGATCTAAGGCCATCAATCCTCAATACACTTATAGTGCTTTACACAGTAAGGCACTATCAGGGCCACTGGATATATGCGATTGTGCAGCTACGGCATTTTTTCACATACTTATGGATTTGCTGCATTTGCCACATAATTCATCGTCTGCTGCATAATCTACAGATTTTGACGAAAAAAGTGTTTCTAGCTCAAACGCTTCAAAAGCTACTAACAACGTAGTGACACATGTTGCTGTGCAGTAAAACGCCATTTGCAAAGGTTGACTTGTCACCTTTCTGTTGCTTATTGTTATATTTGGGTGTTCAACTATAGAGACACAAATTATGACCAGAAAGTGTCAACAAGTGTAAAAATGACAGAATAATGAAGTAATACTATCACAAAATGTGCCACTTTACGCTGCAAAATGTGCCTTTTCTTGCTGCATAATTTAGTCAACCCTATTGCATTTTTTTCCCCTCCTCCCTACCGCATAATTCCAGTGGCCCTGCGCACTATGCGGCAAATTAGTTGGCGTGCTTAGCCAGTTGAAGTGCACAGGCTCTCTTCAAGTGTTCCGTAAGAGTGCCCTGGACCATCTGCTTATGATATTATATTACAACAGCACTTCATTTACTCTGTGAACAGAGACAGTAAACAAAGGCAGAAATACAAGCAATTCATGGGGCTATAAACTGTGGGGCTTATTTATGAACCCTTGTGTCACTTTTGAGCCGCCGGTGCATCACTTTATGTGACGCACCAGCGGCGTAAAAAATGTGCCTTGTTGCACTATATTTACAAAGTGACACATCTAAGTAGATGCGTCACTTTGTAAACCCCTGCGCCACATAATACCTGTGCCAGGTATAATGTATGCGGGGGGCGTTCCGACACAAGAAAGGGCTGTAGAAGTGACAAAGTGAAATCTATAAGATTGCACTGCGCCATTTCTAGGATGCAAATGCATCAATATCTTACATCTGCCATGACAGACGTAAGACTGACGCAGGCACATTTCACATGGGAATTGCCCATGTGTAATGACCCATTGCTGAAGTTGCGTCACTTTTGTGACACACTCCAACAATGCATCATTTTTGAGCCTACAGATATGTCAGAAATACTGACGTATCTGTAACTCCTTGCGACATGATGCGTTATACTGTAAATATGACGCATCATTGGTGTCACAAGGAGGGCAGAGCATCGCTGTTTTCTTGCAGAGATGTGTCACTTTTCATAAATGAGGCCATGTGTGCTTTGCCTTAGTTGTCATGGTCACCTCGCCAACCCGTTTATCTAGTCCAGGCCTCAGATTTATCACCATGGGTTAATTTATCGGCAGGGCGACCGGAATTATGCGGATCTTTTCAGTTAGGCTACTAATCTCTTTAAGAGCTATGAATCTCACCAGACATTGAGTTTATCAAGGGTGATGACAGCTTTAGACCCTTTTCTACCTCCTTGCATTAGCCTTCACTGATCGCTATCACCAGCCTTGAAGAGTCAAGTGTGCAAAGGGAGTACATTGGTTATTTAATTAAAATTAAGTAGTATTGGGACACAAATGGTAAATAACGTTTTTCTCCAGAAATAGGGGGAAGTAGAGGTAAAAGTTCGGTTCACCCTCCACAAATATATCTATCAAAAAAACTATCTGAACAAGTCAGGTAGACAGGAACCTAACTGGGAGAAACAGAAGGTGTAGGAAACAATTTGATCCTTAAAGACACCGTTATCCGGAAGAGAAGTATTATCTCTTTCTGTAGTCCCCTCACTCACCAGGGTTTCCCCACGGTGACATGCTTCATCATAGGGGTCCTCCCAGTCCTCTACGGACTGAGGCGTGCTGCGACTTGCGGTGTTACGTAGGAGCACTGGAAATTTTGTAAACTATGTGTAGTGTAAGTGAAGTAGTGGTGGAGTGGGAAAATTAAAATAATCAGCTAGTGGGCTACAAAATAAACTTTATTGGTGCTCTAAGCTGAAAAAATTAAAAACGGGGTAATATGACAAGGGACCCTAACTATGATGGAAAGGTGTGCCTAGCATATTATGAAGTCAACTAGTTTCGAGCTCCCCAGCTCTTCGTCAGGACTACACTGGGACCAGCCCAGTGTCGAGAAACTTGCCACTCCTAGTCAACCTTAATAGGGTGAAATAAGTGTGATGCCACAATAGTAAGGCATGCGTTTTAAAATATATACATACAATGTGTACGTTAGCACACTGTTCTGTAAAGTACAAAATCACAGTTAATTGCGAGGAAAAATATATACATATATATGCGCATAGTGTAATACGTAATAGTAACTAAGTTGTGAGCACACTACACACAGGTGGATGCACACTTCCATGACTGGCGTGCCGCTAGGTGAAAGACAGAAGAGATGCAATTATTCACTCCATGCCGGCGTGGTGATGGAAAAGGCGTGCTGGAAATGAATAAATTATTAGGTCTGACTATACACACACAATAACATACAACATAAAACATGTAACCTACTTAAGAAAAAGCAACACTGTGCCTCATGGTCACTGGAGGGGATGCGGAGATCTCGTACATCTAATGGACGAAGGGAATCGAGATCGTTAGGAAAAAAACGGCGTGTTCCGTCATGACGGATCGCCCAGCATGGTGTAAGGGGGAAAGGAAGGGTCTCCACGCTACATCCAGGAGTTGAGAATGGCAGCACTTACTTGTACGTTGAACCCCACATGCTTCTGACACCTACTGGAAGCCAAACCTCTAGGACCGCATTCTGGCGTGTCCTCGTAGCCGCAATGTTTTTATGTGCTGGCGGGCGTATCACAAGGCTAGAGATAGAAAAGGGCAAGTTCCAATGCCGGTATGCAAGTGGAGCCGCCATCTTGGAAAAGGATGAGACTGTAGGTTAAGATACTATTAAGTATCCCAATATATTTTCTCTGTGAGGACTCAATGCTCCAGCGTGGGTATGTGATCGCTCGCAACTAAATTAGGTTATGAGGGCGAGAGATGGTGAAATATGGAGCCGCATAATGGTAAAGCTCATATTTTGAGGCAAAATCGAACTTTATTGAAAAAACAGGTTGGAGCTGTTCAGACCCGGGTCAGTGGGATCGGCTAAGATGGAAGCCGCCATTTTGGAATGGGAAGGGAAAGTGATGAATGATCATGAGGAATATTTAATTATGCGCTAGTTACAATTCGCTGTGGGAATAGAAATAGTAGCCAAAAAAGGGAGATACAGATTGAGGGAATGAAGGAGGGATAATGGCTAATGGAGTGACGTGAAAGTTATCATAATGAATAACAACGTGCGAGGTTGTTTATCAAGTACAACCTGATGGAAATTGAAAGCTAGATCAGCAAATGTTCCAGTGATTGTTGTTTAAGTAAACTGGCCCCAGGGTATGTCATCATTGAGACCCCTGTCGTCCGAGCGTAGTTTGAACACCCAACGTTGTTCCTTCTCATGTAGCTGTTTCTCTATGTTGGGGTGATTCTTGATGTGTTCTAAGACAACCCAGTTGAAGTCATTAGGAGTATGGCGTTTTTCCAGGAAATGTGTGGTCATCTTTGTGTTGTCACGTTTACATCTGAAATTACTCCGGTGTTCGATCATTCGGGTGTTTACTTTCCTGGTGGTCATGCCTACGTAGTGCAAATTACAAACGCAAGTTATTAGGTAAACAACACCTGTTGTGTTACAGTTAGTGAATGACCGAAGATTCCAGGTTATCCCATTGTTGCATTCTACTGTCTTAGTCACCTTGGTCAGATGACACACACTGCAGTTACTGCATGGGAAATGGCCCTCTGGTAGGGGTTGGAGCAGGCGTTGGGGACCTGCGGTTTTTGTCGTCGTGGGACGTGTATGGACAAGGTGATCCCTTAAGTTGCGTGCTTTGCGATGGCTGAACATAGGTTTCTGTAGGTCTAGGCCCCCGCTGTTCAGGGTGCGCCAGTGTTTCTTGATTATTTTACTAACCAAGTTGGATGCAATACTGTATGTAGTAATACAAATTTGTCTTCGTGGCTCATCCTGTCTGGCTACGGTTTTAGTCTCTAAAAGGGCCTCCCTATTGTTATTGAGAGCTGTTTTTCTGGATCTGGACACAAGATGTTGTGGGTAATTTCGCTGTATCAATTTTTCTGATAGTTCTTTTGCCTGAATGTTGTAGTCTTGTCTTGTTGTACAATTCCTTCTGAGGCGCAAAAATTGGCCAAAAGGGAGGTTGTCCTTGAGGCTGCGAGGATGGAAGCTGTCATATACCAGCAGGCAGTTCCTTGCTGTAGGTTTGAAATGTGTGGTACTGTAGAGACGTCCGTCTTGTGCTGATATGTTAAGGTCTAAAAAGACCATGGTGGATCGGCTCATCGAGGAGGTGAATTTCAGAAAAGGGTCTTGTTGGTTAAGCCAGATTAGGAAATCTTCCGCTTCTTGTTCATTGCCTTCCCAGATCAACAGTACATCGTCTATGTACCTTTTCCATAGTTTAATATGTTCAATGTGAGGATTGTGTTGGTGGAGAATATTCTGCTTTTCCAAATGATGTACATACAACCCTGCCACACTCGGCGCAAATGTGCTTCCCATACTGGTACCGTGGGTTTGCTTGTACAGGACATCGTTAAATTGGAAAAAATTCTCAGTCAAAGCCAAACGGCAACATTCAAGGACCACATGTCTGGGTGTGTGATAACCCCAATCATTTAGGTAGAGTACCTCTTCCAGGATGTCTAAGGTTTCCTTATGAGGGAGACTCGTGTACAGACTCTCTACATCTAAACTGATCAAAATGTTAGTTGTGGGGTTGAATTCGAGATCCTGGATTAAACAAAGGACTGCTTTGGTGTCCTGTAGATAGGTTTCAGTCGCCTGAACCAAGGGTCTTAAACATGCATCCGCAAATTTAGACAAGGGTTCCAAAATCGAACCGATCCCTGATACTATGGGTCTTCCTGGGGGAGTTTCCATAGATTTATGTATCTTAGGGATCGTGTAGAAGTAAGGTGTTATTGGTTTTTTGTTTTCTAGGAAATCTGCCTCTTTCTTGCTGATCCAGTCGTTAGTCAGAGATTCTTCCACTAGGCTAGCGATCTCTCTGCGCAGTCGTTCAGTGGGATCCTGTTGTATTGTTAGGTAGTTACGTTCATCACCTAGTAGTCGTAGGCATTCGTGTTGGTAATCAATAGTATTCTGTAGGACAATAGCTCCGCCTTTGTCGGCTGGTTTAATAGTTAGGTCCTTGTTGTTAGATAGTTGATAGATTGCCTCCAGCTCAATTTTGCTCGTGTTGTGAAAGACTTTAATTGTTCTTGGATCTATCTCGGTCACCTCTTTTATAACCGCTTTCTCAAAAGCCAGTAATTCAACCGGAAGGTTATGTGGTGGAGGAGTGAAATTAGATTTCTTATGTAGTCCAGTGTCGGTGGTGGCATTATCGCTAGGATCTTTATCTTTGAAATAGACTTCCAGTTTGATTTTGCGAATAAACTCCTTTAATTCGCATATCAGCTTGAATTTGTCCAAAGCCGCTGTGGGGACAAAGCCTAATCCTTTTTCTAACACTCTTTTTTGTATAGGTGTAATAGTTATACTGGATAGGTTCACTGCTAGGCTTGGTTGTGGCTTGTTGAGGGCAAGTTCGGTGGTCCCATACTCCGGGTATGGCTCCTCGTCACCTCTAGTGGTTGGGCCCACTGCACTTGATGTCCCTGTCTGGTTTTTCCTCTTCTTGGGGTCTTGCCTCTTCCTAAAAAAGACTGATTCTGTCCTTGATTTTGTGGACCGTCCCAGTATGGGTATGGTTGGGGTTGGAAAGATTGATGAAAAGGTGGTGGTCCATAGAAAAACTGTGGGGGTGGGGCGAATGGTGGCATGTTCTGATAAGGGGGCCAACCAAAACCAGGTCCACCACTGTTTCTCTGACGTCCTCCTCTTGATCGCCTGTTCCGATTGTTAGGGTTATAGTTTCTACTAGTATCGGATAAATCCGAACCTGTGTCTGAGCCATCGCTCTCAGTATTGTAACCTGGATTGCGATTAGTGGGGACGTAATCATCTCTGGTGTATGGGTAAACCTTTTCTAGTGAGAAATTCTGCTGATCTTTGCGCAGTTTTATATATTTTGCGTCCTTCAGACTTATTTCGAACTCGGTCATGGTTTTATTGAGTTCATCTAGTCTTTTTTTCAGTTCAGCTGTACTCTGATATGTTTTGAGGCGTATCTCCAGATCATGAATATTAATTTTCATTTCTTCAGAGAGGCGTGCTGCAGTTTTTATTATTAGCACTAGCCAATCTCTGGTACAGTGCCAGGATATTAGCGACCAATCCTTCTTGAAAAGTTTATCATTTTGGAAAATGAACGGTTCATTTCTGACTATAAGGCCTCGTGGGGCCATGTTTGCTCTCACATATTCAGTCATCATGATACCATGTATTAAGGTCTTGATTTGTTCGCGTTTTAATTCCGTCAATTCGTCCCAACATTGACTAGCTTCATTGGAGTCCCTGGTACTGGTCCCAGCCAGGGGAAGCATAGATGCTATTATTCTGTCAACCTCATCCTGAGTGTAGGTGAGGCCTGTCATCTCCGTCATGGTGGTATGTGGAGTACTGATGTTGGTAGTGTGAATGAAAGTCAGACTGTGATTCAAACTAAAATTAGAGGGGAAGGGGTTTCCCACAGCTGTGCGCTGTAAATGTATTTATCCAGAAATAGGGGGAAGTAGAGGTAAAAGTTAGGTTCACCCTCCACAAATATATCTATCAAAAAAACTATCTGAACAAGTCAGGTAGACAGGAACCTAACTGGGAGAAACAGAAGGTGTAGGAAACAATTTGATCCTTAAAGACACCGTTATCCGGAAGAGAAGTATTATCTCTTTCTGTAGTCCCCTCACTCACCAGGGTTTCCCCACGGTGACATGCTTCATCATAGGGGTCCTCCCAGTCCTCTACGGACTGAGGCGTGCTGCGACTTGCAGTGTTACGTAGGAGCACTGGAAATTTTGTAAACTATGTGTAGTGTAAGTGAAGTAGTGGTGGAGTGGGAACATTAAAATAATCAGCTAGTGGGCTACAAAATAAACTTTATTGGTGCTCTAAGCTGAAAAAATTAAAAACGGGGTAATATGACAAGGGACCCTAACTATGATGGAAAGGTGTGCCTAGCATATTATGAAGTCAACTAGTTTCGAGCTCCCCAGCTCTTCGTCAGGACTACACTGGGACCAGCCCAGTGTCGAGAAACTTGCCACTCCTAGTCAACCTTAATAGGGTGAAATAAGTGTGATGCCACAATAGTAAGGCATGCGTTTTAAAATATATACATACGTAATGTACGTTAGCACACTGTTCTGTAAAGTACAAAATCACAGTTAATTGCGAGGAAAAATATATACATATATATGCGCATAGTGTAATACGTAATAGTAACTAAGTTGTGAGCACACTACACACAGGTGGATGCACACTTCCATGACTGGCGTGCCGCTAGGTGAAAGACAGAAGAGATGCAATTATTCACTCCATGCCGGCGTGGTGATGGAAAAGGCGTGCTGGAAATGAATAAATTATTAGGTCTGACTATACACACACAATAACATACAACATAAAACATGTAACCTACTTAAGAAAAAGCAACACTGTGCCTCATGGTCACTGGAGGGGATGCGGAGATCTCGTACATCTAATGGACGAAGGGAATCGAGATCGTTAGGAAAAAAACGGCGTGTTCCGTCATGACGGATCGCCCAGCATGGTGTAAGGGGGAAAGGAAGGGTCTCCACGCTACATCCAGGAGTTGAGAATGGCAGCACTTACTTGTACGTTGAACCCCACATGCTTCTGACACCTACTGGAAGCCAAACCTCTAGGACCGCATTCTGGCGTGTCCTCGTAGCCGCAATGTTTTTATGTGCTGGCGGGCGTATCACGAGGCTAGAGATAGAAAAGGGCAAGTTCCAATGCCGGTATGCAAGTGGAGCCGCCATCTTGGAAAAGGATGAGACTGTAGGTTAAGATACTATTAAGTATCCCAATATATTTTCTCTGTGAGGACTCAATGCTCCAGCGTGGGTATGTGATCGCTCGCAACTAAATTAGGTTATGAGGGCGAGAGATGGTGAAATATGGAGCCGCATAATGGTAAAGCTCATATTTTGAGGCAAAATCGAACTTTATTGAAAAAACAGGTTGGAGCTGTTCAGACCCGGGTCAGTGGGATCGGCTAAGATGGAAGCCGCCATTTTGGAATGGGAAGGGAAAGTGATGAATGATCATGAGGAATATTTAATTATGCGCTAGTTACAATTCGCTGTGGGAATAGAAATAGTAGCCAAAAAAGGGAGATACAGATTGAGGGAATGAAGGAGGGATAATGGCTAATGGAGTGACGTGAAAGTTATCATAATGAATAACAACGTGCGAGGTTGTTTATCAAGTACAACCTGATGGAAATTGAAAGCTAGATCAGCAAATGTTCCAGCGATTGTTGTTTAAGTAAACTGGCCCCAGGGTATGTCATCATTGAGACCCCTGTCGTCCGAGCGTAGTTTGAACACCCAACGTTGTTCCTTCTCATGTAGCTGTTTCTCTATGTTGGGGTGATTCTTGATGTGTTCTAAGACAACCCAGTTGAAGTCATTAGGAGTATGGCGTTTTTCCAGGAAATGTGTGGTCATCTTTGTGTTGTCACGTTTACATCTGAAATTACTCCGGTGTTCGATCATTCGGGTGTTTACTTTCCTGGTGGTCATGCCTACGTAGTGCAAATTACAAACGCAAGTTATTAGGTAAACAACACCTGTTGTGTTACAGTTAGTGAATGACCGAAGATTCCAGGTTATCCCATTGTTGCATTCTACTGTCTTAGTCACCTTGGTCAGATGACACACACTGCAGTTACTGCATGGGAAATGGCCCTCTGGTAGGGGTTGGAGCAGGCGTTGGGGACCTGCGGTTTTTGTCGTCGTGGGACGTGTATGGACAAGGTGATCCCTTAAGTTGCGTGCTTTGCGATGGCTGAACATAGGTTTCTGTAGGTCTAGGCCCCCGCTGTTCAGGGTGCGCCAGTGTTTCTTGATTATTTTACTAACCAAGTTGGATGCAATACTGTATGTAGTAATACAAATTTGTCTTCGTGGCTCATCCTGTCTGGCTACGGTTTTAGTCTCTAAAAGGGCCTCCCTATTGTTATTGAGAGCTCTTTTTCTGGATCTGGACACAAGATGTTGTGGGTAATTTCGCTGTATCAATTTTTCTGATAGTTCTTTTGCCTGAATGTTGTAGTCTTGTCTTGTTGTACAATTCCTTCTGAGGCGCAAAAATTGGCCAAAAGGGAGGTTGTCCTTGAGGCTGCGAGGATGGAAGCTGTCATATACCAGCAGGCAGTTCCTTGCTGTAGGTTTGAAATGTGTGGTACTGTAGAGACGTCCGTCTTGTGCTGATATGTTAAGGTCTAAAAAGACCATGGTGGATCGGCTCATCGAGGAGGTGAATTTCAGAAAAGGGTCTTGTTGGTTAAGCCAGATTAGGAAATCTTCCGCTTCTTGTTCATTGCCTTCCCAGATCAACAGTACATCGTCTATGTACCTTTTCCATAGTTTAATATGTTCAATGTGAGGATTGTGTTGGTGGAGAATATTCTGCTTTTCCAAATGATGTACATACAACCCTGCCACACTCGGCGCAAATGTGCTTCCCATACTGGTACCGTGGGTTTGCTTGTACAGGACATCGTTAAATTGGAAAAAATTCTCAGTCAAAGCCAAACGGCAACATTCAAGGACCACATGTCTGGGTGTGTGATAACCCCAATCATTTAGGTAGAGTACCTCTTCCAGGATGTCTAAGGTTTCCTTATGAGGGAGACTCGTGTACAGACTCTCTACATCTAAACTGATCAAAATGTTAGTTGTGGGGTTGAATTCGAGATCCTGGATTAAACAAAGGACTGCTTTGGTGTCCTGTAGATAGGTTTCAGTCGCCTGAACCAAGGGTCTTAAAAATGCATCCGCAAATTTAGACAAGGGTTCCAAAATCGAACCGATCCCTGATACTATGGGTCTTCCTGGGGGAGTTTCCATAGATTTATGTATCTTAGGGATCGTGTAGAAGTAAGGTGTTATTGGTTTTTTGTTTTCTAGGAAATCTGCCTCTTTCTTGCTGATCCAGTCGTTAGTCAGAGATTCTTCCACTAGGCTAGCGATCTCTCTGCGCAGTCGTTCAGTGGGATCCTGTTGTATTGTTAGGTAGTTACGTTCATCACCTAGTAGTCGTAGGCATTCGTGTTGGTAATCAATAGTATTCTGTAGGACAATAGCTCCGCCTTTGTCGGCTGGTTTAATAGTTAGGTCCTTGTTGTTAGATAGTTGATAGATTGCCTCCAGCTCAATTTTGCTCGTGTTGTGAAAGACTTTAATTGTTCTTGGATCTATCTCGGTCACCTCTTTTATAACCGCTTTCTCAAAAGCCAGTAATTCAACCGGAAGGTTATGTGGTGGAGGAGTGAAATTAGATTTCTTATGTAGTCCAGTGTCGGTGGTGGCATTATCGCTAGGATCTTTATCTTTGAAATAGACTTCCAGTTTGATTTTGCGAATAAACTCCTTTAATTCGCATATCAGCTTGAATTTGTCCAAAGCTGCTGTGGGGACAAAGCCTAATCCTTTTTCTAACACTCTTTTTTGTATAGGTGTAATAGTTATACTGGATAGGTTCACTGCTAGGCTTGGTTGTGGCTTGTTGAGGGCAAGTTCGGTGGTCCCATACTCCGGGTATGGCTCCTCGTCACCTCTAGTGGTTGGGCCCACTGCACTTGATGTCCCTGTCTGGTTTTTCCTCTTCTTGGGGTCTTGCCTCTTCCTAAAAAAGACTGATTCTGTCCTTGATTTTGTGGACCGTCCCAGTATGGGTATGGTTGGGGTTGGAAAGATTGATGAAAAGGTGGTGGTCCATAGAAAAACTGTGGGGGTGGACTCCAATGAAGCTAGTCAATGTTGGGATGAATTGACGGAATTAAAACGCGAACAAATCAAGACCTTAATACATGGCAAGACCCCAAGAAGAGGAAAAACCAGACAGGGACATCAAGTGCAGTGGGCCCAACCACTAGAGGTGACGAGGAGCCATACCCGGAGTATGGGACCACCGAACTTGCCCTCAACAAGCCACAACCAAGCCTAGCAGTGAACCTATCCAGTATAACTATTACACCTATACAAAAAAGAGTGTTAGAAAAAGGATTAGGCTTTGTCCCCACAGCGGCTTTGGACAAATTCAAGCTGATATGCGAATTAAAGGAGTTTATTCGCAAAATCAAACTGGAAGTCTATTTCAAAGATAAAGATCCTAGCGATAATGCCACCACCGACACTGGACTACATAAGAAATCTAATTTCACTCCTCCACCACATAACCTTCTGGTTGAATTACTGGCTTTTGAGAAAGCGGTTATAAAAGAGGTGACCGAGATAGATCCAAGAACAATTAAAGTCTTTCACAACACGAGCAAAATTGAGCTGGAGGCAATCTATCAACTATCTAACAACAAGGACCTAACTATTAAACCAGCCGACAAAGGCGGAGCTATTGTCCTACAGAATACTATTGATTACCAACACGAATGCCTACGACTACTAGGTGATGAACGTAACTACCTAACAATACAACAGGATCCCACTGAACGACTGCGCAGAGAGATCGCTAGCCTAGTGGAAGAATCTCTGACTAACGACTGGATCAGCAAGAAAGAGGCAGATTTCCTAGAAAACAAAAAACCAATAACACCTTACTTCTACACGATCCCTAAGATACATAAATCTATGGAAACTCCCCCAGGAAGACCCATAGTATCAGGGATCGGTTCGATTTTGGAACCCTTGTCTAAATTTGCGGATGCATTTTTAAGACCCTTGGTTCAGGCGACTGAAACCTATCTACAGGACACCAAAGCAGTCCTTTGTTTAATCCAGGATCTCGAATTCAACCCCACAACTAACATTTTGATCAGTTTAGATGTAGAGAGTCTGTACACGAGTCTCCCTCATAAGGAAACCTTAGACATCCTGGAAGAGGTACTCTACCTAAATGATTGGGGTTATCACACACCCAGACATGTGGTCCTTGAATGTTGCCGTTTGGCTTTGACTGAGAATTTTTTCCAATTTAACGATGTCCTGTACAAGCAAACCCACGGTACCAGTATGGGAAGCACATTTGCGCCGAGTGTGGCAGGGTTGTATGTACATCATTTGGAAAAGCAGAATATTCTCCACCAACACAATCCTCACATTGAACATATTAAACTATGGAAAAGGTACATAGACGATGTACTGTTGATCTGGGAAGGCAATGAACAAGAAGCGGAAGATTTCCTAATCTGGCTTAACCAACAAGACCCTTTTCTGAAATTCACCTCCTCGATGAGCCGATCCACCATGGTCTTTTTAGACCTTAACATATCAGCACAAGACGGACGTCTCTACAGTACCACACATTTCAAACCTACAGCAAGGAACTGCCTGCTGGTATATGACAGCTTCCATCCTCGCAGCCTCAAGGACAACCTCCCTTTTGGCCAATTTTTGCGCCTCAGAAGGAATTGTACAACAAGACAAGACTACAACATTCAGGCAAAAGAACTATCAGAAAAATTGATACAGCGAAATTACCCACAACATCTTGTGTCCAGATCCAGAAAAAGAGCTCTCAATAACAATAGGGAGGCCCTTTTAGAGACTAAAACCGTAGCCAGACAGGATGAGCCACGAAGACAAATTTGTATTACTACATACAGTATTGCATCCAACTTGGTTAGTAAAATAATCAAGAAACACTGGCGCACCCTGAACAGCGGGGGCCTAGACCTACAGAAACCTATGTTCAGCCATCGCAAAGCACGCAACTTAAGGGATCACCTTGTCCATACACGTCCCACGACGACAAAAACCGCAGGTCCCCAACGCCTGCTCCAACCCCTACCAGAGGGCCATTTCCCATGCAGTAACTGCAGTGTGTGTCATCTGACCAAGGTGACTAAGACAGTAGAATGCAACAATGGGATAACCTGGAATCTTCGGTCATTCACTAACTGTAACACAACAGGTGTTGTTTACCTAATAACTTGCGTTTGTAATTTGCACTACGTAGGCATGACCACCAGGAAAGTAAACACCCGAATGATCGAACACCGGAGTAATTTCAGATGTAAACGTGACAACACAAAGATGACCACACATTTCCTGGAAAAACGCCATACTCCTAATGACTTCAACTGGGTTGTCTTAGAACACATCAAGAATCACCCCAACATAGAGAAACAGCTACATGAGAAGGAACAACGTTGGGTGTTCAAACTACGCTCGGACGACAGGGGTCTCAATGATGACATACCCTGGGGCCAGTTTACTTAAACAACAATCACTGGAACATTTGCTGATCTAGCTTTCAATTTCCATCAGGTTGTACTTGATAAACAACCTCGCACGTTGTTATTCATTATGATAACTTTCACGTCACTCCATTAGCCATTATCCCTCCTTCATTCCCTCAATCTGTATCTCCCTTTTTTGGCTACTATTTCTATTCCCACAGCGAATTGTAACTAGCGCATAATTAAATATTCCTCATGATCATTCATCACTTTCCCTTCCCATTCCAAAATGGCGGCTTCCATCTTAGCCGATCCCACTGACCCGGGTCTGAACAGCTCCAACCTGTTTTTTCAATAAAGTTCGATTTTGCCTCAAAATATGAGCTTTACCATTATGCGGCTCCATATTTCACCATCTCTCGCCCTCATAACCTAATTTAGTTGCGAGCGATCACATACCCACGCTGGAGCATTGAGTCCTCACAGAGAAAATATATTGGGATACTTAATAGTATCTTAACCTACAGTCTCATCCTTTTCCAAGATGGCGGCTCCACTTGCATACCGGCATTGGAACTTGCCCTTTTCTATCTCTAGCCTCGTGATACGCCCGCCAGCACATAAAAACATTGCGGCTACGAGGACACGCCAGAATGCGGTCCTAGAGGTTTGGCTTCCAGTAGGTGTCAGAAGCATGTGGGGTTCAACGTACAAGTAAGTGCTGCCATTCTCAACTCCTGGATGTAGCGTGGAGACCCTTCCTTTCCCCCTTACACCATGCTGGGCGATCCGTCATGACGGAACACGCCGTTTTTTTCCTAACGATCTCGATTCCCTTCGTCCATTAGATGTACGAGATCTCCGCATCCCCTCCAGTGACCATGAGGCACAGTGTTGCTTTTTCTTAAGTAGGTTACATGTTTTATGTTGTATGTTATTGTGTGTGTATAGTCAGACCTAATAATTTATTCATTTCCAGCACGCCTTTTCCATCACCACGCCGGCATGGAGTGAATAATTGCATCTCTTCTGTCTTTCACCTAGCGGCACGCCAGTCATGGAAGTGTGCATCCACCTGTGTGTAGTGTGCTCACAACTTAGTTACTATTACGTATTACACTATGCGCATATATATGTATATATTTTTCCTCGCAATTAACTGTGATTTTGTACTTTACAGAACAGTGTGCTAACGTACATTACGTATGTATATATTTTAAAACACATGCCTTACTATTGTGGCATCACACTTATTTCACCCTATTAAGGTTGACTAGGAGTGGCAAGTTTCTCGACACTGGGCTGGTCCCAGTGTAGTCCTGACGAAGAGCTGGGGAGCTCGAAACTAGTTGACTTCATAATATGCTAGGCACACCTTTCCATCATAGTTAGGGTCCTTTGTCATATTACCCCGTTTTTAATTTTTTCAGCTTAGAGCACCAATAAAGTTTATTTTGTAGCCCACTAGTTGATTATTTTAATTTTCCCACTCCACCACTACTTCACTTACACTACACATAGTTTACAAAATTTCCAGTGCTCCTACGTAACACCGCAAGTCGCAGCACGCCTCAGTCCGTAGAGGACTGGGAGGACCCCTATGATGAAGCATGTCACCGTGGGGAAACCCTGGTGAGTGAGGGGACTACAGAAAGAGATAATACTTCTCTTCCGGATAACGGTGTCTTTAAGGATCAAATTGTTTCCTACACCTTCTGTTTCTCCCAGTTAGGTTCCTGTCTACCTGACTTGTTCAGATAGTTTTTTTGATAGATATATTTGTGGAGGGTGAACCTAACTTTTACCTCTACTTCCCCCTATTTCTGGATAAATACATTTACATCGCACAGCTGTGGGAAACCCCTTCCCCTCTAATTTTAGTTTGAATCACAGTCTGACTTTCATTCACACTACCAACATCAGTACTCCACATACCACCATGACGGAGATGACAGGCCTCACCTACACTCAGGATGAGGTTGACAGAATAATAGCATCTATGCTTCCCCTGGCTGGGACCAGTACCAGGGACTCCAATGAAGCTAGTCAATGTTGGGATGAATTGACGGAATTAAAACGCGAACAAATCAAGACCTTAATACATGGTATCATGATGACTGAATATGTGAGAGCAAACATGGCCCCACGAGGCCTTATAGTCAGAAATGAACCGTTCATTTTCCAAAATGATAAACTTTTCAAGAAGGATTGGTCGCTAATATCCTGGCACTGTACCAGAGATTGGCTAGTGCTAATAATAAAAACTGCAGCACGCCTCTCTGAAGAAATGAAAATTAATATTCATGATCTGGAGATACGCCTCAAAACATATCAGAGTACAGCTGAACTGAAAAAAAGACTAGATGAACTCAATAAAACCATGACCGAGTTCGAAATAAGTCTGAAGGACGCAAAATATATAAAACTGCGCAAAGATCAGCAGAATTTTTCACTAGAAAAGGTTTACCCATACACCAGAGATGATTACGTCCCCACTAATCGCAATCCAGGTTACAATACTGAGAGCGATGGCTCAGACACAGGTTCGGATTTATCCGATACTAGTAGAAACTATAACCCTAACAATCGGAACAGGCGATCAAGAGGAGGACGTCAGAGAAACAGTGGTGGACCTGGTTTTGGTTGGCCCCCTTATCAGAACATGCCACCATTCGCCCCACCCCCACAGTTTTTCTATGGACCACCACCTTTTCATCAATCTTTCCAACCCCAACCATACCCATACTGGGACGGTCCACAAAATCAAGGACAGAATCAGTCTTTTTTAGGAAGAGGCAAGACCCCAAGAAGAGGAAAAACCAGACAGGGACATCAAGTGCAGTGGGCCCAACCACTAGAGGTGACGAGGAGCCATACCCGGAGTATGGGACCACCGAACTTGCCCTCAACAAGCCACAACCAAGCCTAGCAGTGAACCTATCCAGTATAACTATTACACCTATACAAAAAAGAGTGTTAGAAAAAGGATTAGGCTTTGTCCCCACAGCGGCTTTGGACAAATTCAAGCTGATATGCGAATTAAAGGAGTTTATTCGCAAAATCAAACTGGAAGTCTATTTCAAAGATAAAGATCCTAGCGATAATGCCACCACCGACACTGGACTACATAAGAAATCTAATTTCACTCCTCCACCACATAACCTTCCGGTTGAATTACTGGCTTTTGAGAAAGCGGTTATGAAAGAGGTGACCGAGATAGATCCAAGAACAATTAAAGTCTTTCACAACACGAGCAAAATAGAGCTGGAGGCAATCTATCAACTATCTAACAACAAGGACCTAACTATTAAACCAGCCGACAAAGGCGGAGCTATTGTCCTACAGAATACTATTGATTACCAACACGAATGCCTACGACTACTAGGTGATGAACGTAACTACCTAACAATACAACAGGATCCCACTGAACGACTGCGCAGAGAGATCGCTAGCCTAGTGGAAGAATCTCTGACTAATGACTGGATCAGCAAGAAAGAGGCAGATTTCCTAGAAAACAAAAAACCAATAACACCTTACTTCTACACGATCCCTAAGATACATAAATCTATGGAAACTCCCCCAGGAAGACCCATAGTATCAGGGATCGGTTCGATTTTGGAACCCTTGTCTAAATTTGCGGATGCATTTTTAAGACCCTTGGTTCAGGCGACTGAAACCTATCTACAGGACACCAAAGCAGTCCTTTGTTTAATCCAGGATCTCGAATTCAACCCCACAACTAACATTTTGATCAGTTTAGATGTAGAGAGTCTGTACACGAGTCTCCCTCATAAGGAAACCTTAGACATCCTGGAAGAGGTACTCTACCTAAATGATTGGGGTTATCACACACCCAGACATGTGGTCCTTGAATGTTGCCGTTTGGCTTTGACTGAGAATTTTTTCCAATTTAACGATGTCCTGTACAAGCAAACCCACGGTACCAGTATGGGAAGCACATTTGCGCCGAGTGTGGCAGGGTTGTATGTACATCATTTGGAAAAGCAGAATATTCTCCACCAACACAATCCTCACATTGAACATATTAAACTATGGAAAAGGTACATAGACGATGTACTGTTGATCTGGGAAGGCAATGAACAAGAAGCGGAAGATTTCCTAATCTGGCTTAACCAACAAGACCCTTTTCTGAAATTCACCTCCTCGATGAGCCGATCCACCATGGTCTTTTTAGACCTTAACATATCAGCACAAGACGGACGTCTCTACAGTACCACACATTTCAAACCTACAGCAAGGAACTGCCTGCTGGTATATGACAGCTTCCATCCTCGCAGCCTCAAGGACAACCTCCCTTTTGGCCAATTTTTGCGCCTCAGAAGGAATTGTACAACAAGACAAGACTACAACATTCAGGCAAAAGAACTATCAGAAAAATTGATACAGCGAAATTACCCACAACATCTTGTGTCCAGATCCAGAAAAAGAGCTCTCAATAACAATAGGGAGGCCCTTTTAGAGACTAAAACCGTAGCCAGACAGGATGAGCCACGAAGACAAATTTGTATTACTACATACAGTATTGCATCCAACTTGGTTAGTAAAATAATCAAGAAACACTGGCGCACCCTGAACAGCGGGGGCCTAGACCTACAGAAACCTATGTTCAGCCATCGCAAAGCACGTAACTTAAGGGATCACCTTGTCCATACACGTCCCACGACGACAAAAACCGCAGGTCCCCAACGCCTGCTCCAACCCCTACCAGAGGGCCATTTCCCATGCAGTAACTGCAGTGTGTGTCATCTGACCAAGGTGACTAAGACAGTAGAATGCAACAATGGGATAACCTGGAATCTTCGGTCATTCACTAACTGTAACACAACAGGTGTTGTTTACCTAATAACTTGCGTTTGTAATTTGCACTACGTAGGCATGACCACCAGGAAAGTAAACACCCGAATGATCGAACACCGGAGTAATTTCAGATGTAAACGTGACAACACAAAGATGACCACACATTTCCTGGAAAAACGCCATACTCCTAATGACTTCAACTGGGTTGTCTTAGAACACATCAAGAATCACCCCAACATAGAGAAACAGCTACATGAGAAGGAACAACGTTGGGTGTTCAAACTACGCTCGGACGACAGGGGTCTCAATGATGACATACCCTGGGGCCAGTTTACTTAAACAACAATCACTGGAACATTTGCTGATCTAGCTTTCAATTTCCATCAGGTTGTACTTGATAAACAACCTCGCACGTTGTTATTCATTATGATAACTTTCACGTCACTCCATTAGCCATTATCCCTCCTTCATTCCCTCAATCTGTATCTCCCTTTTTTGGCTACTATTTCTATTCCCACAGCGAATTGTAACTAGCGCATAATTAAATATTCCTCATGATCATTCATCACTTTCCCTTCCCATTCCAAAATGGCGGCTTCCATCTTAGCCGATCCCACTGACCCGGGTCTGAACAGCTCCAACCTGTTTTTTCAATAAAGTTCGATTTTGCCTCAAAATATGAGCTTTACCATTATGCGGCTCCATATTTCACCATCTCTCGCCCTCATAACCTAATTTAGTTGCGAGCGATCACATACCCACGCTGGAGCATTGAGTCCTCACAGAGAAAATATATTGGGATACTTAATAGTATCTTAACCTACAGTCTCATCCTTTTCCAAGATGGCGGCTCCACTTGCATACCGGCATTGGAACTTGCCCTTTTCTATCTCTAGCCTCGTGATACGCCCGCCAGCACATAAAAACATTGCGGCTACGAGGACACGCCAGAATGCGGTCCTAGAGGTTTGGCTTCCAGTAGGTGTCAGAAGCATGTGGGGTTCAACGTACAAGTAAGTGCTGCCATTCTCAACTCCTGGATGTAGCGTGGAGACCCTTCCTTTCCCCCTTACACCATGTTGGGCGATCCGTCATGACGGAACACGCCGTTTTTTTCCTAACGATCTCGATTCCCTTCGTCCATTAGATGTACGAGATCTCCGCATCCCCTCCAGTGACCATGAGGCACAATGTTGCTTTTTCTTAAGTAGGTTACATGTTTTATGTTGTATGTTATTGTGTGTGTATAGTCAGACCTAATAATTTATTCATTTCCAGCACGCCTTTTCCATCACCACGCCGGCATGGAGTGAATAATTGCATCTCTTCTGTCTTTCACCTAGCGGCACGCCAGTCATGGAAGTGTGCATCCACCTGTGTGTAGTGTGCTCACAACTTAGTTACTATTACGTATTACACTATGCGCATATATATGTATATATTTTTCCTCGCAATTAACTGTGATTTTGTACTTTACAGAACAGTGTGCTAACGTACATTACGTATGTATATATTTTAAAACGCATGCCTTACTATTGTGGCATCACACTTATTTCACCCTATTAAGGTTGACTAGGAGTGGCAAGTTTCTCGACACTGGGCTGGTCCCAGTGTAGTCCTGACGAAGAGCTGGGGAGCTCGAAACTAGTTGACTTCATAATATGCTAGGCACACCTTTCCATCATAGTTAGGGTCCCTTGTCATATTACCCCGTTTTTAATTTTTTCAGCTTAGAGCACCAATAAAGTTTATTTTGTAGCCCACTAGCTGATTATTTTAATTTTCCCACTCCACCACTACTTCACTTACACTACACATAGTTTACAAAATTTCCAGTGCTCCTACGTAACACCGCAAGTCGCAGCACGCCTCAGTCCGTAGAGGACTGGGAGGACCCCTATGATGAAGCATGTCACCGTGGGGAAACCCTGGTGAGTGAGGGGACTACAGAAAGAGATAATACTTCTCTTCCGGATAACGGTGTCTTCAAGGATCAAATTGTTTCCTACACCTTCTGTTTCTCCCAGTTAGGTTCCTGTCTACCTGACTTGTTCAGATAGTTTTTTTGATAGATATATTTGTGGAGGGTGAACCTAACTTTTACCTCTACTTCCCCCTATTTCTGGATAAATACATTTACAGCGCACAGCTGTGGGAAACCCCTTCCCCTCTAATTTTAGTTTGAATCACAGTCTGACTTTCATTCACACTACCAACATCAGTACTCCACATACCACCATGACGGAGATGACAGGCCTCACCTACACTCAGGATGAGGTTGACAGAATAATAGCATCTATGCTTCCCCTGGCTGGGACCAGTACCAGGGACTCCAATGAAGCTAGTCAATGTTGGGATGAATTGACGGAATTAAAACGCGAACAAATCAAGACCTTAATACATGGTATCATGATGACTGAATATGTGAGAGCAAACATGGCCCCACGAGGCCTTATAGTCAGAAATGAACCGTTAATTTTCCAAAATGATAAACTTTTCAAGAAGGATTGGTCGCTAATATCCTGGCACTGTACCAGAGATTGGCTAGTGCTAATAATAAAAACTGCAGCACGCCTCTCTGAAGAAATGAAAATTAATATTCATGATCTGGAGATACGCCTCAAAACATATCAGAGTACAGCTGAACTGAAAAAAAGACTAGATGAACTCAATAAAACCATGACCGAGTTCGAAATAAGTCTGAAGGACGCAAAATATATAAAACTGCGCAAAGATCAGCAGAATTTCTCACTAGAAAAGGTTTACCCATACACCAGAGATGATTACGTCCCCACTAATCGCAATCCAGGTTACAATACTGAGAGCGATGGCTCAGACACAGGTTCGGATTTATCCGATACTAGTAGAAACTATAACCCTAACAATCGGAACAGGCGATCAAGAGGAGGACGTCAGAGAAACAGTGGTGGACCTGGTTTTGGTTGGCCCCCTTATCAGAACATGCCACCATTCGCCCCACCCCCACAGTTTTTCTATGGACCACCACCTTTTCATCAATCTTTCCAACCCCAACCATACCCATACTGGGACGGTCCACAAAATCAAGGACAGAATCAGTCTTTTTTAGGAAGAGGCAAGACCCCAAGAAGAGGAAAAACCAGACAGGGACATCAAGTGCAGTGGGCCCAACCACTAGAGGTGACGAGGAGCCATACCCGGAGTATGGGACCACCGAACTTGCCCTCAACAAGCCACAACCAAGCCTAGCAGTGAACCTATCCAGTATAACTATTACACCTATACAAAAAAGAGTGTTAGAAAAAGGATTAGGCTTTGTCCCCACAGCGGCTTTGGACAAATTCAAGCTGATATGCGAATTAAAGGAGTTTATTCGCAAAATCAAACTGGAAGTCTATTTCAAAGATAAAGATCCTAGCGATAATGCCACCACCGACACTGGACTACATAAGAAATCTAATTTCACTCCTCCACCACATAACCTTCCGGTTGAATTACTGGCTTTTGAGAAAGCGGTTATAAAAGAGGTGACCGAGATAGATCCAAGAACAATTAAAGTCTTTCACAACACGAGCAAAATAGAGCTGGAGGCAATCTATCAACTATCTAACAACAAGGACCTAACTATTAAACAAGCCGACAAAGGCGGAGCTATTGTCCTACAGAATACTATTGATTACCAACACGAATGCCTACGACTACTAGGTGATGAACGTAACTACCTAACAATACAACAGGATCCCACTGAACGACTGCGCAGAGAGATCGCTAGCCTAGTGGAAGAATCTCTGACTAACGACTGGATCAGCAAGAAAGAGGCAGATTTCCTAGAAAACAAAAAACCAATAACACCTTACTTCTACACGATCCCTAAGATACATAAATCTATGGAAACTCCCCCAGGAAGACCCATAGTATCAGGGATCGGTTCGATTCTGGAACCCTTGTCTAAATTTGCGGATGCATTTTTAAGACCCTTGGTTCAGGCGACTGAAACCTATCTACAGGACACCAAAGCAGTCCTTTGTTTAATCCAGGATCTCGAATTCAACCCCACAACTAACATTTTGATCAGTTTAGATGTAGAGAGTCTGTACACGAGTCTCCCTCATAAGGAAACCTTAGACATCCTGGAAGAGGTACTCTACCTAAATGATTGGGGTTATCACACAACCAGACATGTGGTCCTTGAATGTTGCCGTTTGGCTTTGACTGAGAATTTTTTCCAATTTAACGATGTCCTGTACAAGCAAACCCACGGTACCAGTATGGGAAGCACATTTGCGCCGAGTGTGGCAGGGTTGTATGTACATCATTTGGAAAAGCAGAATATTCTCCACCAACACAATCCTCACATTGAACATATTAAACTATGGAAAAGGTACATAGACGATGTACTGTTGATCTGGGAAGGCAATGAACAAGAAGCGGAAGATTTCCTAATCTGGCTTAACCAACAAGACCCTTTTCTGAAATTCACCTCCTCGATGAGCCGATCCACCATGGTCTTTTTAGACCTTAACATATCAGCACAAGACGGACGTCTCTACAGTACCACACATTTCAAACCTACAGCAAGGAACTGCCGGCTGGTATATGACAGCTTCCATCCTCGCAGCCTCAAGGACAACCTCCCTTTTGGCCAATTTTTGCGCCTCAGAAGGAATTGTACAACAAGACAAGACTACAACATTCAGGCAAAAGAACTATCAGAAAAATTGATACAGCGAAATTACCCACAACATCTTGTGTCCAGATCCAGAAAAAGAGCTCTCAATAACAATAGGGAGGCCCTTTTAGAGACTAAAACCGTAGCCAGACAGGATGAGCCACGAAGACAAATTTGTATTACTACATACAGTATTGCATCCAACTTGGTTAGTAAAATAATCAAGAAACACTGGCGCACCCTGAACAGCGGGGGCCTAGACCTACAGAAACCTATGTTCAGCCATCGCAAAGCACGTAACTTAAGGGATCACCTTGTCCATACACGTCCCACGACGACAAAAACCGCAGGTCCCCAACGCCTGCTCCAACCCCTACCAGAGGGCCATTTCCCATGCAGTAACTGCAGTGTGTGTCATCTGACCAAGGTGACTAAGACAGTAGAATGCAACAATGGGATAACCTGGAATCTTCGGTCATTCACTAACTGTAACACAACAGGTGTTGTTTACCTAATAACTTGCGTTTGTAATTTGCACTACGTAGGCATGACCACCAGGAAAGTAAACACCCGAATGATCGAACACCGGAGTAATTTCAGATGTAAACGTGACAACACAAAGATGACCACACATTTCCTGGAAAAACGCCATACTCCTAATGACTTCAACTGGGTTGTCTTAGAACACATCAAGAATCACCCCAACATAGAGAAACAGCTACATGAGAAGGAACAACGTTGGGTGTTCAAACTACGCTCGGACGACAGGGGTCTCAATGATGACATACCCTGGGGCCAGTTTACTTAAACAACAATCACTGGAACATTTGCTGATCTAGCTTTCAATTTCCATCAGGTTGTACTTGATAAACAACCTCGCACGTTGTTATTCATTATGATAACTTTCACGTCACTCCATTAGCCATTATCCCTCCTTCATTCCCTCAATCTGTATCTCCCTTTTTTGGCTACTATTTCTATTCCCACAGCGAATTGTAACTAGCGCATAATTAAATATTCCTCATGATCATTCATCACTTTCCCTTCCCATTCCAAAATGGCGGCTTCCATCTTAGCCGATCCCACTGACCCGGGTCTGAACAGCTCCAACCTGTTTTTTCAATAAAGTTCGATTTTGCCTCAAAATATGAGCTTTACCATTATGCGGCTCCATATTTCACCATCTCTCGCCCTCATAACCTAATTTAGTTGCGAGCGATCACATACCCACGCTGGAGCATTGAGTCCTCACAGAGAAAATATATTGGGATACTTAATAGTATCTTAACCTACAGTCTCATCCTTTTCCAAGATGGCGGCTCCACTTGCATACCGGCATTGGAACTTGCCCTTTTCTATCTCTAGCCTCGTGATACGCCCGCCAGCACATAAAAACATTGCGGCTACGAGGACACGCCAGAATGCGGTCCTAGAGGTTTGGCTTCCAGTAGGTGTCAGAAGCATGTGGGGTTCAACGTACAAGTAAGTGCTGCCATTCTCAACTCCTGGATGTAGCGTGGAGACCCTTCCTTTCCCCCTTACACCATGCTGGGCGATCCGTCATGACGGAACACGCCGTTTTTTTCCTAACGATCTCGATTCCCTTCGTCCATTAGATGTACGAGATCTCCGCATCCCCTCCAGTGACCATGAGGCACAGTGTTGCTTTTTCTTAAGTAGGTTACATGTTTTATGTTGTATGTTATTGTGTGTGTATAGTCAGACCTAATCATTTATTCATTTCCAGCACGCCTTTTCCATCACCACGCCGGCATGGAGTGAATAATTGCATCTCTTCTGTCTTTCACCTAGCGGCACGCCAGTCATGGAAGTGTGCATCCACCTGTGTGTAGTGTGCTCACAACTTAGTTACTATTACGTATTACACTATGCGCATATATATGTATATATTTTTCCTCGCAATTAACTGTGATTTTGTACTTTACAGAACAGTGTGCTAACGTACATTACGTATGTATATATTTTAAAACGCATGCCTTACTATTGTGGCTTCACACTTATTTCACCCTATTAAGGTTGACTAGGAGTGGCAAGTTTCTCGACACTGGGCTGGTCCCAGTGTAGTCCTGACGAAGAGCTGGGGAGCTCGAAACTAGTTGACTTCATAATATGCTAGGCACACCTTTCCATCATAGTTAGGGTCCCTTGTCATATTACCCCGTTTTTAATTTTTTCAGCTTAGAGCACCAATAAAGTTTATTTTGTAGCCCACTAGCTGATTATTTTAATTTTCCCACTCCACCACTACTTCACTTACACTACACATAGTTTACAAAATTTCCAGTGCTCCTACGTAACACCGCAAGTCGCAGCACGCCTCAGTCCGTAGAGGACTGGGAGGACCCCTATGATGAAGCATGTCACCGTGGGGAAACCCTGGTGAGTGAGGGGACTACAGAAAGAGATAATACTTCTCTTCCGGATAACGGTGTCTTTAAGGATCAAATTGTTTCCTACACCTTCTGTTTCTCCCAGTTAGGTTCCTGTCTACCTGACTTGTTCAGATAGTTTTTTTGATAAATAACGTTTTTCACCAAGGATTCTGTCCACTAGCCGGCTACTGCCCCAAGACTCAGGGAAAATTCCTTGCAGTTTTGTTCTGACTTTATTTTCATATATATGTAAACATTGGGAGTGCAAAGAAACAGGCTTCATTAAGTTTTATTTATTATGTTTTATTTATTAAGATACCTTGATAGGATACCCAATAAAGCAAGCACTTCAAAAGTATGCAAACCCCTCAACTTGACTCCCACCACTGGATGCGGTCCACTGAGTAGGTTTTATCCATGGTAAAAGAGGACTTGATGTATAGTCCAAGCTTTATCCCTTTACCAAAATATCCTAATATGCTGGTAGTAAACACAATATAAGAAATATGGGCAAACAGTTCAACACAGTGCATTTACATCTGGATGTGAGTAACTTGTCCCTCTCATCTGAACCATCTCATCCAAGTTGTAGAGATGTTTTTTTACAGTAAGTAGAACTTGTTATTCTGCTTAAAAAATGCCATAGCAGTTAGCAGTTAGCAGCTCCAGCACCTTAAGACCCTCACAGGTGATTTGCCATTATAGGGCTTTACCCTTACTTAGTGGAATAGCTATTAACTCAGTTCCACTAATGTAAAGGCTTCATGACAGAGCCCTGCTAGTTTAGAACCTCTTCTCTGCTTGTTCAGGGCGCTTTACTGTAGATGTTAGCACTTCTTTCTGTTAATGACTCTAAAGAGAAATATCTTCTTAAACCTGTGTTGGAAAGGACTCTTTAGTGCTGTAGCTCCATAAGTAAAATACTAGTCTAAATAAACACTGACAACACACTAGTAAACTGCTCCTGTTTATAATATGTAAGGCAGCATGAAGTGCTTCCTCATAGGCTCCTTGAAGATTCCTGTCTTACATGTATTTTCTGAAATCTACATGATTTTCAAACAGAATCAGAGTGTTTTTGTTTAACAAGAGGGGTGCATCAAAATGTCTGTCCGTCAGCTGGTGAGTGGTCATTGCCTCTTTGAACACCTGTCTTACTTTGAGGTTAATAAGGTTCCTTTGGGAAGAGCAAACAGTCCCTCTCTCTCCCTCTCTCTCTCTCTCTCTCTCACTTTCATACTCTCTCTAACCCCTCTGTCTTGCTTTCTCACACATTCTTCCCAACTCTCCCTTCAGCTGTTCGAGCACAGTTTCTTTCCTGTGCCTTTTCAAGTTGTCTTTTCCTGAATCCCACGCTCTCCTCCTCTTCGCTGGGTGTCTTCTGCATGCACAGACTCCCTCTTTATGCGTATGATGCCTGCCCTTCCCCTTCTTTCTTTCTTTCTTTCTCACACACTCTTTATGCTCCTCTGTCTGGAGTTCATTCACCACTTCATGCACAAACTACCTATCCCTCTCTGTCTTCCTGTCTATTTATCATGTTGAGTTCTCATCCCTATCTATCCACCATGCTACATTATTTCACCACAAAAATCCACTCCACACCACACATCTCCTCACGACACAATTCCCCAACTAACAATTACAATCCAACATACATAATTCCCCTTTACACATAGGTAAAAGACATTGTCATTTACAATGCCAATTGCTCAAGATTTTGTAAATGCATGACCTATTGGCATTGCCAATGCTTGCCAGAGGGCAGGGTACAATGTACTTAAAAGGAAGGATATTCACTTTTAATTTGTACTTATCCCGGTAGCTTGTTTTTCCTTTCTGCAATGGACTAACATTGGCATCACCTTAATACAGTTAAAATGTGGCAATTTCCAAATGACAGCAGGTGAAAGGTATATGTTTGGCGTCTTTTAAATTGTAATTAAAAATCCTAACTTTTGGCCAAGTCAGATTTTGGCATTTTCCTGCCTTAGTCGTTTAGTGCATGTAGCCTGTACCTGGGTTACATGATGGGGTGTAGCTGACAGTTGAGATTGTGTATTCCTCCTAGATAACCACACACAGTATGGAGCTTAGGTGTGCCTTGATGGGCCATCAGTGGCAGGATGGGAGGGAGGTGCTGGGCACAGCCCATCTTACACTTAAATAGGCTGTGTCCTGTCTCCACACAAATAGCTGCATACCCTCTGTAGTTAGTATGGAGCCAGAGCAAGGAAGACAGGATGCCGGGGGCTTCAAAGGAAACCTCTAGAAGCTTACCCCCCCCCCACTTCAAAGGCACAAATAGGTATATATGCTAGAGGTCAGACACCAACTTGTCAGTACACTTGTAGACCTTTGGATACTCTGCCAGGAAGAAGACCTGCTGCGCTGTTGATAGTCTGCCACTGCTGGACTGCTGCCTTGCTGTTCTGATCCAATGCCTGCCACTCACTTGCCTGGGTAAGAAGGACTTAACCTCAATCTCTTAAATCCAGAACCCAGAGTGACTCCAAGGCTAGTTTGCTGGCTTCCTGATCTGAAGCCTCAGGGACAGAACAGGCTTCCAACAACCTTGCACCTGCAGTTGGACTCTGCCATCTGTGAGTCTACCCTGAGAAGTGATGCCACCCCAGTCCTGGACCTTTGGAAGTGGGCTTATAGTGCTCCTCCAGCCTCCATGGATCAGTGGAACCGACTCATCTCCCATGCTGCATGGCACAACCCCAAGCAGAACTGACTCATCGCTGCTACTGCGTGGACCAGAACTCCCACAAAGACCCACATTGCTCATCAGAACTGATGCATCACCCTGAGTGCATGATGCATCCTCAATGCCGTACTTCACCTCACAAGCCTTCATTGACAGGATCCTCAATGACGATGCAGTTCCTCATCCCGCAGCCTCGCCACATCTCAGAAGCAATGCATCGATTTGGCTATGTGATGCATCTTCCACATGGATCCTTGCAACCCTCCACAAACCAGGATTTAAGGTACTCTGTTCAGCAGGCCTAACAGGGTCCCTATAGGTGGCCTGTGCCCCATCGTGATCAGCCTGCTCTTTTGAATATGTCCCTGGCTGGCACAACCAGATATCCACAGTTGACGCTTCAAGCATTTTGGCCCTGTTTTTGCAAACATCTTTAAAATGTAATTTCTCCACTTCTAGAGGGTGAATTTTGTCATTTTGGTCTTGTTTTATTTATTAAAACATACTCTATTTTTGTAAATCTGTTGTGGGCTCCTTGGTGGTGTGTTTTCACAGTGTTACTGATTGAAGTGTTGCGCAAATACTTTACACATTGCCTTTGAGTTTTTTTAATTTTACAGAGTTTTATATAGCGCGAACTTGACCCGCATCGGGTATCAGAACGCTTTACTTAGCACCAGTTGCATTACATGAGGACACATTCATTTTTGTGAGGCACAGGGAGATTAAGTGATTTTCCCAGAATCACAGGATGTTCAGCATCATTGCCGAGACTCGAACCCAGTTCCCCAGATTGGAGGTCGAACGCCCTAGCCGTTAGGCCAACTCCTCTCCTTGAACCTCACTGCTTGGTGCCCAGCTACCCGAGGGTTACGCACAAGTTAATATAGAGTTTGCTTGTGACTTTATTCTGAGAAGACTTGTGGTTGCTGCTTGAGACGGGTTTCAACCCCCTCAACCAGTAACCCAATTTCTCACGTTAGCTATCACCTGTTCTACTGATATGACATTCGCCATTTTGGTATCATTATATTTGTAAAAATGTTCTCTGTTTTCCTAAATTGGTTTACAATTGTTCTTGTGTTTTGTTTTAATGTGCTTACTATGTGTGTGCTGCATAAATCCTTTACACATTGCCTGTAAACTTCAAAAATGTATCCCTCTTGTTCTACTGATTGGATTTCTGTTGCTTTGGTGTCAAATTATTTATTAAAATGCACTCTACAAGTTGATGAGAAATTTTGGTTGTATTGTGCTTTCACTTTATTGCTATTTATGTACTTATAAATAATGTATACCTTTACACATTGCCTTTAAGCTAAGCCTGACTACTTTGTGACAAGCTACCAGAGGGTTAAGCACAGGTTAATTTAGTGACTTTGGTGGTCCATCCTGACAAGGCTTGTAGTTGTTGTCTGAGTGCGGCTTCCATCCCCCTCAACGAATAACTCAATTTATTATACCTTTGTAGATTAATATATTTTAAGTTATCTTTTCAGTTAAATCTCTAAATGTGACAGAACAAAAATAGCGTGGTCTTAACTTAGCAAGTGCGCCACAGTAAATCAAGTTGAGTATGATTTATTTGAATTGGGGAGATTAACATCCACTTCCAGATATTCTAATCTCTGGTGTTGCTAGGTGCACATTTGGTTGTAGGAGAGTTGGCATTTCTGAAGCAGGGCAATATCCCTCTGTTTTTTCTTTCTCATCTGCAAATGATGATATAGGTTAGAGGTTGAAGGCAGACCATGATGGTTCCAGGGATTATATCAACACATTTATTCCACAGACAGATGCAAATTGCTTGCTGAAGATATTTCTTTTTAACATATTTTTAAAGACATACCACTGCCATGACAGATAAAGACAGCTCAACATAATAGCAAATAAATTCATAAAGATGCCTCGCATATGTTTCTTAAAACAGCAGAAAGAGTGCACAGAATAAGATGCACAATATGCATTAGGGAATAATCGTAGGACATCCGGATCTCAAACTTTGATAAAAATATCTTCGTATTTAGAGAGACGAAAAAGAGCAGTGCATGGCCAAATAAAATGTGAATTCAGGCAGACAAATTAAAAAGCTACTTCCATGTGGCAGAGATGTTGTACCCGAGTTGCGACTGCCACATTAATTTCAGCCTAATTCCATATTAATACATGATGTTAAATACATTGCTCATAATTGATTTCGACCAGATAAAGTGCCACTCAAAGAACAAAAGTGCAAATTGTACATTAAACATTAATCAGAAACATACAAATATCAGTGTCCATTCCAACATTGAAAACAAATGTAATTCGCAGTCAAGTTGCAAAATGTGCTACTGACATTACTGGATTCAGCCAAGAAAAAGATAATTGGCTGCAAGGTCAGAGAGTAAAGTGCATAAAGTGCTTCCATATTGCTTCGATATAGCAGCATTATTGGTCCCGATGGAGTCATGAGCAACTAGTAAATCATTGCCATGGGGGGGGTCTCCCTAATGCCGGGAAACCTAGCTTGATACCTATGACCACTTAAACTGCCTTTTTAATCAGGCTGATCTAACTTCAGGTCACCTACTCAGTCCAGGATAGGTGCCTAAATCAGTTTCCACTTCCTCCTGGCTTTCCACCATCTATGCCCTTAAAAGGTATTTCCCATGTGTACATTGATAGCAAACGCGCAAGTCATTGGTGACATTTTGGAGGGTGTAACTCCAGCCAGGTGGAAGCAATACAAATACGAACCACTGCCATGGCTACAAATACAAAGTGCTAGCCAAACCTAGTAACCACCTCACTGTGCACGCCCCACAACATTAACTGGGAGTCGAAAAAACATCAAGCTTTAGTATACTTTTCCATGAACTCCGTAATCTCGCTCTTAAATACTTCTAATACAGGGCAAAGACTAAAATTCGGCCTAGCGCAAAGGATTCGTAAAAACAAAAATCTGAAGAACCCAACTTATTCTGCCATTTCTCACTATATTTCTCAAGATCATCCTGTAGCAAAGATCTCAGACCCCTAAAGATTTGGCTAATTGTACAACCCACACTATTCCCTAGTAACTCCATTAAGGCACCTTTGGAGAAACCCCCTAGGCCACCGGCTTTCTTAAGAAGAAAATTGCAGATCTGTAAGTAATTAAAAATTCCTTCTGCCTAATCCCAAAATCAGGCATAGTTCCTCAAATGAAGCTGTTCTCTCTCAAATCTCCCATCTTTTTAAGCCCCTGACCATCTCAGCCGAGCACATACGAATCCTGAAAAATTCCCAGAAGTGCTGGGTTCCTTTGTAATGGATTATGATAGCTGAACCTACCCAGTCCTATCTTTTTCCTCAGACTTGCCCAGATTCCAAATGCAGCGCGAAGGGTCTTGAACCGGACATTCTTGTTGTAACTGGGTTCAGAGAACCTCAAGAAAATTTGCATATCATGTCATCCATTATTTTGAACCAGTGATTCTCAAACTCAGGAGGGATTGCCCTGATCAAATACAGAACTTTGGGTAAATATTTTCACAGCATTAAAGCGGCCAACAATTGACAAATGCAGATTGTCCATCTTCCACAGATCTCATTTTGCTTTCTGAATATCCAGGGCCAGATTGGATTCCACTAGCTGATCCACTTCTGCTGTAGATTCACACCAAAAAACACAGCTTTCTCAAAAATTCGTGTGTCGACTAATTGTATATGTCTATCGACCACCAATTGAGTTTTATTCCGATTCAGGGAATAGCCAGAAAATTTCCCAAACACCAGAGGCTCTTTTTCTATCTCCTTTAATACCAAACCTGGACTGGGAATCAGAACTGCTATATCATATACGCAAGCAAGGACCTTAGTATTCTATCCATGAAAATGAATAGGCCTGATTAATTAGTAAGCTTCAAGATTCCAAATCATAGGATCTATATACAAAGCAAAGAGCAGGGGGGACAGGGACATCCCTGCCTAATGCCTCTCCTAATTTGTATTTGACTGGACTGTCCCCCCAAAATCTGAAGACTAGCAGTAGGGTTTGATAAACTGCTTGTACAGCCTTGATGTAACATCCTGATTCCATACCATTTCATAACAGTCCAAAACCATCCCCATGAAACCATATTGAACTCTTTTTTGGCGCCTAAAGGGACTAATGTCATTGGATCACCAGAGATAGCGGCCTCATCAAAAAGTGCTATAACTCAAAGGATATGATCCGTAGTCCCCTACTTGGAATGAAACCATGCTGTCTGGGAGAGACCACCTTGCCTATAATCTGATTTAGCCGCAAGGCTAGAACTGTAGAATATAGCTTAGTGTGGCTGTTGATTATTGTAATTGGTCTATAAGACCCAGGGTCTTGTGGGGGCTTTCCCTTTTTCAAAAACACTACTATATTAGTCAAGGACCAAGAGTCCGTGCCTGTTGCCCTTTTTGCACCTGTAAGAATGTATCAACCAATTCAGACCCTAGGAGGGTGAAAAAAACGTTATTACATTCTAGTGGGATCCTGTCACTTCCTATAGCATTACCAGATGGCAGATCTTTAAGGGCTGCCTAGATTTCCTCTCCAGAGACAGGAGCATCTAAAAAATCCCGATCTTCAGGGATTATCTTGTCTACTGAGTGTAGATACTGCACTATATTTTCCTCTTTTGCTCCCCCTTAGTCTGATAAAGCCCCGCATTGATTCTGATACTGATACTTGTGGATCAGTAACCGAATCACTCCAAAGATGTCTAACTCGGGTAATCTCTCCTCCGGCTATTTTATGCTGAGTGTGTACCGCCAGGAGGTGCCCAACCCGCTCTCTGTATTCATAACACTCCCGCCTCTGTGCCACATACCTTTCTGCTGTTCTTTTTGCTGAGAGGTCATTAATGGCAGCCTTACCTAATACAAGCTTTTACTGAACTCTCTCAAGATCTACACCTTCTGAAACAGCTCCAATAATTTGCACCTTGAATTCCCCAAGTTCTGTTTAATGCTCCAAAGCTTTTCCCCCTTACACTAGCCTTGAAAGCATCCCACCCTGCTCCAATTCAGGAACCCCCCTGTTACATTCCAGAAATGTAGGAATCTAGTTATTCACATGAGACATATAATCCTCATCAGTGAGCAAGCCTCGCTCACATGACCAGTTCTGAGCAGCTCTACCTTGACCAACAAGTGGCATCTCAATAACCAGCGGATTATGATCCAGCATAACCTGGGGACATTTTTCGACTTTACAGTTTTTAAGCAAACAGAGATATGTAAAAAGAAAGAAATCCAACCAAGCGTATATCCTATGGGGGGGGGGGGGACGAAAAAAATTATAGCTGGGGTCCGTCGCTATGATCTTATGCCATGGGTCAACTAGACCATGGTCACTCTTCCGACAGCACAAAGCATTAAATACTTTGGATTTACGGCCAGTATAACAATTGGTCCCGGCATCAAAAAGCCCTCCAACCATATTAATATTCAGATCCCCACACATCATAATCAGGATTGGACATGATGGCAACTCGATATCCAGAAAATCATTGCAGGGCGTCTGCAATTGACCCATAAAGTGTACATAGTGTAAGGACACCCATAGCATTATGGCATGCAGTGATAGCCGTCTACCATATTTATCACCAGAACATTGTTTAAAACTACATATATTTTTGCGCGTCAATATTGCAACCCCTCGGGTTCTGGTGCCCTGTGTAGAATATGGTATCGGTGTGAAACTGAGAGGTTCCAACAAGTTTTTCCTTGACTCCTCCACATGCATCTCCTTCAGACAGAGGATAGCGGCATGCAGCACTTTTACATCTTCAGCCACCTTCCGCCTTCTATCAATATCGTTTAGGCCTCAAATGTTCACCGTTGCAAAGCGAACCTGAGGTAAATGGGCCACAATAAAAGTTTAGACATACCAACAACCAGATTGCCTTGTACGCCTTCATCACCAGCCTTTCCAGTACTACAGTGAACCTTACTTGCTCTGTCAAATTAATTCGACTCTCCTCTTGTAGTGTGCATCCCTCCCCCCAGACCCCAAAAGTGCCCCCCTACAATGCCCTCTCCCTCCCAAACCACGACTTATCCTTCCCTCCTCCTCACTACCCCCATCAGACTCCCCTCCCTCACACCACAGCCTTGAAGATTTGAATGAAGGTTTGCTGTTCTGGCTCCCCGGTCTCCTTACCTTATCTTTACTGAAGCTATTAAAACGATATTGTTCTGCCAAACTCGAGTGTGTAAAAAAACATTTGCTTCCTGTGCATTCGCTACTAATTACAAGCGGCGTGCCTTGCAGTGCATTTCATCCTTTTTGCTATAGAAATTATGAAATGAAATCACATAAAAGAGGCATCTCTGAAGCATATTTCAGTTTGAGCAAAATCAAAACAGTTTAATGGATGTTATTTGCTGTTTTGTTTTATGTTTCTTTAATGTGTGTATGCTTTTGTTTCTTGTTTTATCTATTATGAATGTTCTTCATCTATTGTCATATTTTATGCTTTTGTTAGCTATTGCTTTAATATAGTTCAAGGTATATGTTTTATGTTGTAATATTTTTTATGTTGTATTGTGTATGTATGGATGTATGTGTGAGTGCTTTTAACACAAACCTCGTCACAAGGGGCAAAGATACAGTCCCCAAGTGATGTAACTGCTTCTGGTTGCGGAGGTTGACCACTACAGCTTCATCTTGTGTTTTTCAGCTCTTTCCTAAATTGGAGCAGTATTGGGGTGGTCCTGAAGATTCGGGGATGTCCTTCCAGAGCCAGAGTGTATGGCTGAAGAAGGTCTGTTGCCTTGTTTTCTTTCTCTTTTTTTTTTTGCTCTACTTTGTCTTTAGTATGATGGTTTTCTGACTGCAGGTTCTGAGAGCAGCAAGAGATGGTCAGTTTGTCACTCAACCAGGTGGCATGCTATTTTTATGCCTATTTATGGTATATGTTATGTTGTAAGTTATTTGTTGCTGGATATCAACATTTTTTATACAATAATCTGTGTAGAAGTTTAAACAGAGTAGTTAACCCTAGAACTTCCGTCCCCAGAAGCTATTGTGTAGCCATTTGCATTTGATGTGTGGCGTGTAGAGCACACAAGTGCTAAACCATTAGACCATCAAATGAAATATTGGACAACATGTTCCTCTGGTACCCAGTCACATATTTTACAGCATCATTGTGACAACGGACGTGACAGAGAGCAAGATAATTTTTCAGTAGAGCAGAGTGTGCCACTTTATGGAAAACCACCTTTGCCACACCACGAATGCCTGCTTGACCTAACAGAGACCAGTTTACCGTGTTACAAAGACGAGGCCTGAAGCTTGGATCAATTACCTGATCTCAAAAAGACACTTGCAACAAACGAACTGGGTACACACGTCAATTGCACAGAACAAAGTGGTGCAAACATATACATTTATACGCGCTAGTTGGTATATCAAACTGTTCCTATCTTGGGTAGTATTGCTGGTATGAAGGAGAAACTGACTGCTTAAGAAATTGGCGACCCAGAACATTTTAAACGTTGAGTTATTTTTATATTCATTACTAGTTTGTCTCAATAAAGAGAAAATTAAAGTAAATAAGAAAATATTTATTGTATAATTAATTAAAATCTATACAAATTCATGAGATCAAGTCAAACTGAATTTTATAGTGGCATTATAAAAGAAAGATATTTATGATGAAAAGACAAATTATTAAAATCAGACATTTGTTGATTAAAATGCACATCATGCTCTTGGTAGAGTTAGTCCACAGCAGGGAAATTACTAAAATGATTCTAGTCATTTAACCTTTGTAAAACAGTTTTCACTTGACCTCATAGTTGTATCTAAGTAGGGCTGGCTGTAATTCAAATTAGGTATTATTTACCACGCCTACATGGATGGTGCAAAATGTGCCATACTAATGTCATTGTTGATGTTTTTTCAAAAGAAAAGAAACAAAACATGCAATTTCTTCACAGTACTCAGTGTTCAGAATTCCGAGCTGCCCTGGAAGTCCCAAAGAGGGCTCCTTTGAAACTTCATCCACAGTCAGGGCTGCAGGAGGCTGACTACATTCTCTTGAATGTCTACTTCTGTCACTCGATGGGCATGGAATATAAGAATGGGTAGTGCTCTAGTGGGCCAAGGCTGAGGACTCTGGGGACCTGTTTTTTTTTTGCACCATGTCATAAAGGACCAGGATGGAGATTTGCAGGCCCACTTAGGGCTCCCTTGCTTTCCAGTCTGAAATAGCTGTGACTGTGCCCTGGGTTAAAGCCAGTGCTCAGGTCATCTGTGCACCAGTTCTCAAAGTGCCCAGGATTGGGACTCGAAGGCCTGGGAAGGCATCCTCTAATTTCCCAGATGAGAAGTTCTGACAGGGCCCCAGGACAGAGCTTCAGCAGGCCCGTGTATGGAAGCCCATGGACCTGGGTTCCAGTCCATGGCCCGCTTTGTCACTTGGAGCCCAGAACAGGGACCGCATGCCCAGGAAGACCATCCCTGCTTGCCCGGTATAAGAAGCTCTGACTGGGCCCTGGGTCAGATCTCTGGTGGGTCTGGAGTGGAAGCCCCCGGCTTTGGGCTTGGGTCTGTGGCCTGCTGTGTCACATGGAGCCTAGGAAAAGGACCCACAAGTCCAAAAAATCCTCGGTTCAGAGCTTCTGCTGGCCCGGGGGTGGAAGTTTCCAACCATGAGCTTCCTTATCTGGCTTGCCGTGTAACAAAGTGTCCAGGATGAAGACTCGCATGCCCGGGAAGGCCTCCTCTGTTTGACCAGTATAAGCTGCTCTGACCTGGCCCCAGTTTTAAACTCTGATGGGCCTGGGGGTGGAAACCTCCGGCCCTGGGCTCTGTTTTGGGGCCCGCCATGTCAATTGGAACCCAGTACAAGGACTGCTTGCTCCAGTATAAGAAGCTCTGACCAGACCCCAGGGGGCCAGGGGTGGAAGCCCCTTCCATGGACTCCGTTCCATGGTCCGCTGTGTCACTTGGAGCCTGGGACAGGCACCTCCAGGCCCCAGAATGACTCCCAAATCTGCCTGGAAAAAGAAGCTCTGTCTGGGCCCAGGGTCAGAGCTCCGTCTGGCCTGGGGGGAGCCCCCACCCTGACTCCGTTCTCCAGTCCGCTCTGTCACAAAGGGCCCAGGATGGGGTCCACCAGGCACCAGGAGGTCTTCCCTTCTTGTCTGTGTTCAGAAGCTCTGACAAGGCCCCAGGTCAGAACTCTGGCTCGTTTGAGGGTGGAAAATCCTAGCCATGGGCTCCCTTCTTTGGCCCAACACATTGCAAAATGTCTGTACTCTGAGGGTCCAAGGCAAGCTTCAAGCAGCAGGGCAGTCCTCTGGTAGCATCAGGGCAGTCTTCTGAAGTACAAAGCAGGCCTTAAGCAGGAGGACAGTCTTCTGAAGTACAAGGCAGTCCTTCTGGGGGTCCACTGCAGATCCAGGAGTGAGCTGAAGTGGTGGTCTGAGGGTCCAACATTTATACCTGGTGCCAGCCTTTAAAGTTGGAGAAACTTCTAGACTTTATCCAACCATCTGGTTATGGAATTTTCCCTCCTCCTCTGTCCAGGTTCCAGGAGGTCTAAGATGACAATGGTCTGCAGTCAATTCCTTTGTGAGTGTGCTGAAGAGAGCCCCTTTAAAACATAAATGGGACAGGAACCAGCTCCACCTCTCCCATCCTGATAGCACATAGTACCCCTTTATCTCAATGTCTGGAGTAAAAACACAAAGGCCAACTGCCAACTATTCACAGTCATGGGAGATAAGACAAATGCTGCAGGCATTAAATGTTTATTACAAGAAAATCTCAACTTTTTAAAAGTGGGATTTTCAGAATCTGTGGCTTAAAATTCTACTTAACCATTAAAGAGGATTTTAAATTACAATTATTTTGAGAAGAAACATTACTTTTGTAGCTATTCCCAATCAAAAGTTAGCATTTATTAAGTGTAATAAGGTTACTCAATGTAATCCTATGGGAGAGGTAGGCCGTGAGGTAGTGAAAAATGAATTTAGGAGTTTTCCACTATCAGGACATGTTAACCTTAAAAGTACATACCCAACTCTTTAAATACACTGCACGCTGCCTTACGGGCTGTTTAGGGCATACCTTAGTGGTGACTTATAGGTGCTAAAAATGAAGATTTACGCTTGAAAATAAGGTCTATTTTGCCAAGTCAAATTGGCAGTTTCAAACTGCTCACAGGTTGCAACGGTTACTTAAATGGGTGTCACAATAAGTGCTGCAGGCCCACTATTATATTTAATTTCCCGGCCTTGGGTACATGTAGTACCCCTTTATTAGGGACGCATAAGAAAATGAAATGCTGCAAATGGGTGTAAGCCAGTTTTACCATGTTTAAAGTTTAGAGGTGGTAAAGTGCCCAGGGTCCAAAAGCCAACAAGAACGAATTTCAGCCTACAGTAGGGGAGAAGGCAAGACGTTTGGGGAATGACCACACCTAAGGCTGAGTATTAGTAGGTGTATTTTCTCTGATGGCCACCTCTGTCACTCTGTGCTCAGGGATTGGAAGCAACATGGGTAACCTTGCTCTAGATTAGTAGGGGCAGGATACTTGGGACCCTCTTGTCCTCTGGCCATACTCACCCAGATACCGCCAGGGCTGTGTTGGAAGGGCTTTGGCTGGAATACACCGAGCTCCCCTGAGCCTCAATCTATGGCTGCCTTCCTGTCCGATGGGTCTTTCCTCAGAGCCTTGCTCTCCGGAGAGCAGACAGATATTGAAAGATGACATCCCTGTGCAGGGTGGCCTGCTTGTGGCAGTTTAGTCACCACTGTTCCCTGATCAATCAATCAATCAATCAATCAATCATGACATTTGTATAGCGCACTACTCACCCGGGGGGGTCTCAAGGCGCTGGGGGAGGGGGGGCCGTCACTGCTCGAAAAGCCAGGTCTTGAGTTGCTTCCTGAAGGAGAGATGGTCCTGGGTTAGCCGGAGGTGGATGGGGAGGGAGTTCCATGTCTTGGCTGCCAGGTAGGAGAAGGATCTTCCACCGGCGGTGACTCGGCGGATGCGTGGAACGGCGGCGAGGGCGTGGCTGGTCGACCGTAGCTGGCGGGTGGGCGTGTAGAAGGTCAGGCGGTCGTTGAGGTACTTGGGGCCCAGGTTGTGGAGAGCCTTGTGTGCGTGGGTGAGGAGTCTGAACGTGATCCTCTTGCTGACGGGGAGCCAGTGCAGGTCTCTCAGGTGGCCGGAGATGTGGCTGTGGCGGCGGATGTCCAGGATGCGTCGTGCTGAGGTGTTCTGGATGCGTTGGAGTCTTTTCTGAAGTTTGGCCGTGGTTCCGGCGTAGAGGGCGTTCCCGTAGTCCAGTCGGCTGGTGACGAGTGCCTGGGTGACCGTCTTCCTGGGTACATTGGGGATCCAACGGAAGATCTTTCGGAGCATGCGCAGGGTGTTGAAGCATGATGACGATACGGCGTTGACTTGTCTGGTCATCGAGAGGGAGGAGTCCAGGATGAAGCCTAGGTTACGTGCGTGGTCTGTTGGCTTGGGAGTGGAGCCCAGGGCGGCGGGCCACCAGGAGTCGTCCCAGGCAGAGGGAGATGGTCCCAGGATGAAGACTTCCGTCTTGTCTGAGTTCAGTTTCAGGCGGCTGATCTTCATCCATTCGGCGATGTCTTTCATCCCCTCGTGTAGGCTGGTTCTGGCGGAGGCTGGGTCGTTGGTGAGGGAGAGGATCAGCTGGGTGTTGTCTGCGTAGGAGATGATGTTGAGGTTGTGTTGGCGTGCGATGGCTGCGAGGGGGCTCATGTATACGTTGAAGAGGGTGGGGCTGAGTGAAGATCCTTGTGGTACGCCGCAGATGACTTCGGTGGCCTCGGATCTGAACGGGGGGAGGTGGACTCTCTGGGTTCTTCCGGCGAGAAACGAGATGATCCACTCCAGCGCCTTCTCTTGGATACCGGTGTTGCTGAGGCGCTGCAGTAGGGTGCGGTGGCAGACGGTGTCAAATGCTGCGGAGAGGTCCAGGAGGATGAGGGCCGCTGTTTCCCCGTTGTCGAGCAGGGATCTGATGTCGTCCGTGGCTGCGATGAGGGCGGTCTCGGTGCTGTGGTTAGCTCGGAAGCCAGACTGCGAGTGGTCGAGGGATCCGATCGTCTCGAGGAAGGCGGCAAGCTGTCTGTTTACGGTCTTCTCGATGACTTTGGCAGGAAAAGGGAGGAGCGAGATGGGTCGGAAGTTCTTGAGGTCGGTGGGGTCCGCTGTTGGTTTCTTTAGGAGGGCGCTGAGCTCGGCGTGCATCCAGCTTTCCGGGAAGATCGAGATGGGAGAGCTGACCTGGAAGTTCATACATGTGTGTAGGAGACACTACATTTCTGGGGGAGACAGGGATTACCTTGTAGACTTTCCAGTGGCCCTATATAAATTGCCAGTAGCGTGAGACAGTACACACGTTAAACAAATACAATTGCATCTTTTTGAAGTGGAATATTTTTTAAAAGGGCATGTAGTCACAGTTTGCAAGAATGCTTTATTGGTATTTGCATTCACAAAGTAATTAGACCAAATGTGAAAAATCATGCATTACTTTATAGTGCTACTCATAGTTCACTCACACTCAGTTCTGTGATCTGCAAGTTACACGTTCTTTGCATCAGGCACATTATCCCTCCACACTAATTTACAATGAGTGAAAACTTCCACTAGACAAAAATCCGAACTCTTACTAGTAGGAACATTAATCACCAGAGTTATCGTGACATTTTTATTGTTGCCTGAAATATGCCTGATGCACTAGGAAGTTCATGTGCACTTAAACCAAAAATTATTTTTAAACACAGCACCCCCCCCCCCCACCAACGTCATTATCAGGTGCAGCTGCACTGTTCGCACCACCTTAAAGCCAGTCCTGATCCCAGCAATGGGGCAGGATAAGCATTTCCAGATATTGGGTCAGAGCTAACCTCCTTGCCATTATATGAGGAAAAAGATCTATGTAAGTGATGGAGTATGATACCTCCCACCAAATTCCAGCAAGCAAAACAATTTAACATATTTCTTGTAGACCATTTATGGCAGATGGGAGAGTAGACTTCTCCCATGAGATTTTTTAGAAATTTTTAGGATCAAATTTCCAAAATGCTGCAAACCCTTATAGGGAATTCATGAAATATTCCAGTAATTTCATGGTGCACCAGGGAAGCATGGCCTTTCCTAGGAGTAGATCTCTTTTTCTTCAATTGTCTTAAGTCAGAAATTGCTTCCACTATACCATGGTCATAATTTTTTTAACAGTGAGCCCCTTCTGCCAATGAGTATATACAATATGACAGTGGCAGAAATTTACCATGGATACTTCAGCCACAGTCATGGGTACCTCTAAAAATTCCCTCCGTTATACAAGGGTCAGCATTTTGCCACTGACACCCCCTATACAATGAGTACAGGAAATCTTATGACAAGAGTTATCTCATATATCAGTTTCAACATTTTGCTGTGGATCCAACCCATTTACTAAGAATTACCTGCATCATGTCAACCGGAAGTGATGGCACGTGTTCTTTGTCCCTAATGATGGGTTTGATGGGTATGACTGGGTTAGCTGCTTTCTCAATTAAACAGTTCGAGTTCCCACAGCCAATCATGGTGTCTTCATAGAAGCATGTCAGGGCCTGCAGTTTGCCATAGGTAACACCTCCCATCCATATGCTGCTAGTGCCCTTGTCGTTAAGGCAAGAATAACCTCCAGTATGCCAGACCAGCTCCACACTTGAATGCATATCAAACATACACTCACACACAAACATTCTCTCACACACATATTCTCACTTTATTTCTGGCCCTCTCTTGTACATTTGTACTCTGGCACACTCACACACAAACACACTGCCACTCACACCTCCATTAGTCAATTTGCTTTTTGTGTTAGAAAAGCTTGCTCTGCTGCTTCTGCTATTCCTGCTCTGCCTTTTAGTGATCCTTAATAAAAACATATTCTCTATACGCTTTGCAAAAATAATAATATATTGCCATGTCAATGTGTGTTACAATTATGATGTGAATGAAAAGTGCAATTCCTTAAAGTAGGTGTACAGGGCCTATATTTGGTTTCACATGTGGATCAAGCAGTTACAGTATTGGAAATGATCTAATCCATGTTCTAACATGTAATAGCACATCATCCAACTGACCTTATGAAATGCTTGACTTCTTCAGCAACCATGGATTTTATCAGGTAACACTTTGCATTTTTGGGTTTGTAAGACCCAACTTGCAATGTAAAAAAAACTTTAAAAACAACATGTGCCAGAAAAAAGCATTGTGGTGAATGGAAAGCCAGGAATGGCTGAAGATGCCACACAATCGTCAATCCAGCACCATACCCCAAAGCCTCAACCCTAATCTCCATCCTTGTGCCATCCCACATTCTCTGTCCACTCTTCCCTCTTGCACCAGCCCCATTGTTGAAGATGGAATTAAGTAGGCATCTTGTACCAAGGAAAGAGTAGGTATTCTGTGGGTGCTTATGTAGAAATATGTGTAGATTCATGAGAGTTGTGTAATTTTTATATGTGCAGAGTAAGAGGTGTGCTCATGTAAGTGCTGGGGAATGGTGAAGAGTGAATGCAGTATGAGTGGTGTGAGTGTAGGGTGAAAATATGCAGATCTGATTGCCTGGTGAGCTGCATGAATGTAATCTGAGAGGAGTGCCCAAATGAGTGTCAGGCGAGAGGAGTGCGTGCAGAGTGAGAGAAGTGGGTTCAGGGTGGTGTGAGTAGTGAAAAGGCAGGGTGAGTGGTGTGCCTATTTGTGGTGCACAACTGTGAGAGTGAAGTGTCATCTGTGAGACTGACTTGTGAGTGCATGGTGAGGGGAGTTAGTGCGGAGTGAGTGGTGTGCCCCTATGAGTTCGCACAGACTATTGTCCCTGTGTGCAGGCAGTATGAACAGAGTGCCTATATGATTGAAGGCTGAGAGGTTTGTCCGTGTGTGTGCAGGGTGAGAGGAGGAAGTGCAGGGTGAGTGGTGTGACTCCAGGGTAAGTGCGGTGCTTGTTTGTGTGGTGTGAGTGCAGGGTGAGTGCATCACCCATGTGAGTAAATATGTGCGTAAAGATGTGAGCGAAGGGTGAGCTGTGTGAGTGACAGGAGTGCCTATTGAGTGCACAGTGAGTGATGTGACAAGTTTGGGTGCAGGTGATACTGCAGAGTGGGAGGAATGAATGCATGGTGAGAAATGTGCTTGTTTGAGTGAGATTGCAAAGTGAGCAGTGAGAGTAACAGGTGAGTAAAGTGTCACCATGGGTGCAACTAGAACCAAACTTCTGGGGGGGGCTAACACTCTTAGCCAGGGCTGGCCCTAGCACTGGTCATACACGGTACAATAGTCTTTTTTGGTGACCCTACCCAATTTCTTCCTTTTCCATGAATTCCCTCACTACCACTCACCAACAATGCACCTCATCTCTCTATAGCACCTTTCTGAAAAACATTTCATTTTTTTATAGCGCTACTCATAGTTTACTCACACTCTGTTCTGTGATCTGCATGGTATACGTTCTTTGTAGCAGGCACATTAACCCTCTGCGCTGTATGGATGGTAGGAGTGCCCAATGCAACAGTGTGAGAGTAGGGTAAGCAGAGTGACTGCAGGATGAGTGAGGTGACCATATGAATTTGGGTGCGGATGTAAGTGCAGAGTGGAACGAATGAATGCATGGTTAGTAATGAGCTTGTTTGAGGGAGATTGCAGATTGAGCAGTGAAGGGTACAGGTGAGTGAAGTGTCATGTGAGGGCAGGGTTAGTAGTGTGCTCGTGTGACTGCAGGGTGAGGTACAGTGTGAACATCACAAGTGCATTGTGAGTGCAGAGTGATCACTGTGAGCATAGGGTGAGTGGGTGAATGGTTCGAGTGCATGGTGATCAGTGTGAGTGCATTGCGATCGCTGTGAGTGCAGGGTGAGCGTGAAAATGAAGGGCGAGAATGAGGAGTGAGTTGTCTGAATGCAGGGCACATTCCCGGACACTTGAAGTAAGTCAGCATGTTATTGACAGCGACATAGGGTTTCGAATATAAGTTAAACTATTGCTATTATAGCATTAATCAGGGATCAAGGGTGGAGGAAATAAATAATGTGCTGATCCAGCATTAAACTTCAGTCTTATGATTATGGTTGTGTGGAAAGGAAGATATAGAGTCCATCTGTACATGTAAGATACTTCTTTATTTGTAGCTCGGTTCCAGAATAGGAGATCAGGATAGCAGGAGAAGATAGATGGTTTACAGACAGCCCCACCAGGAGCAGGCTCCTAACAGCTCAGCCTGAGTTGACTAACTGACACTCCAACACAGAGAGGCACTCAGGCATTCTATGATGTCATGGAACTTTCTAACAGAGTAGTACAGTGGAGAATAGTAGACAAGTAATTTACTACACATCCTCCTTCCTTAGGGAACGACAGCAGAAATAAAGAGAAAGGCAAATAAGATACCTCAATGACTAACTGACACTCTAACACAGAGAGGCACTCAGGCATTCTATGGTGTAATGGAATATTCTAACAGAGCAGTGCAGTGGAGAATAGTAGACAAGTAATTTACTACAGGTTGCCAGCTCTTTATTTTGATGTCCCAGACAATACAAAAATAAAGAGTCACCTAAAGCCGTATTTTCAGCACTTATCTGTGCATACTTTGAACAGTGAATATAAATAGAAAGCACTTTTAATTGTGTTCTAGGGCTGCCTGAATGACTGATAATTAAAGGGAACAAAGAAAAGTCACTTCACAAATGAATACATACCTTTTTATTTATAACCCGATTTAGGGGCCGATTCCGATCCTGTAAAACCCGGGTACAAATGGTCATACGGAGCGTTTTCTCTGTACGACTCGTACCCGGGAATTCCACCGTACAAACCAGCATGTAGATTCGTACAGAAATACCATTTCCGTACTAATCGTACAAAACACCGTACGGCTAAAAAATACATACAATTCCGATCCTGGACAGCATGTACGCGACGTCCGCATGGAGTCAGGCAGCGTTTTACGGACCAGCAAGTACGATTGGTACCCACAGTACTCCGCAGGGCTATATTTTTACGGGAGCCAAAAAGTGCCAGAAAAGCTAAGTACACCGCGATGCACGAGGAAAAGGGAGCCCCTTACGCGCCGTACATGCCATCACCCACATCGTACGTGTCATCATGTACGGTGCGTACCCCAACTTTGCATATGTATGGAGCGTACCCCCCACCCACCACTATGTACGCGGCGTACCCCCACCCCAGCCCCGTATGTACGTGCCGTACCCCCAGCCCCGTATGTATGCGCCGTACCCCCCACCCCCCATATGTACGTGCCGTACCCCCACCCCAGCCCCATATGTACGCGCCGTACCCCCACTCCAGCCCTGTATGTACGCGCCATACCCCCAGCCCCGTATGTATGCGCCGTACCCCCAGCCCCGTACGTACGTGCCGTACCCCCAGCCCCATATGCACGCGCCGTACCCCCAGCCCCGTATGTACACGCCGTACCCCCAACGCTTGGGGGTACGGCGCATACATACGGGGCTGGGGGTACGGTGCGTACATACCGGCCTGGGGGTACGGCACGTACATACGGGGCTGGGGTGGGGGTACGGTGCATACATACGGGGCTGGGGGTACGGCACGTACATACGGGGCTGGGGTGGGGGTACGGCGCATACATACGGGGCTGGGGGTACGGCGCGTACATACGGGGCTGGGGGTACAGCACGTACATACGGGGCTGGGGTGGGGGTACGGCACGTACATACGGGGCTGGGGTGGGGGTACGGCACGTACATACGGGGCTGGGGGTACGGCACGTACAAATGGGGCTGGGGGTAAGGCGCGTACATACGGGGCTGGGGTGGGGGTACGGAGCGTACATACAGGGCTGGGGGTACGGTGCGTACATATGGGACTGGGGTGGGGGTACGGCGTGTACATACGGGGCTGGGGTACGGCACGTACATACGGGCATGGGGGTACGGCGCGTACATACAGGGCTGGGGGTATGGCGCGTACATACGGGGCTGGGGAGGGGGGGCCGTATGACTCGTACCCCGGGCACAAGTGTACCCAGGGTAGGGGTCGCACACAGTTCGCTCCGTACGGGACGTTTTCCATACGCTTGTGCATTCGGAACGCCGGTAAGGATCGTACCTGTGCGCTTGGACTTTAGTTTTACGACTAGTACGTAAAACTGTCCGGGGACGTCTCGTAGACTTTTCCCGAGGCGATTCGTATGTATTTTTCCCGTATGAATCGTACTTCACCATTTGTACGGTACTTGTACGATTCGTACGTAAAAAAATACGGATACGAGTCGTACGGGAAAAAAAAATACAGGATCGGAATTGGCCCCTTAGTGTCAAGACGAGGCTTTTGCAGGCTGTTTAAACAACACATGGCTGTCATTTTTCTTTTGGCAACCCTACTTTATATTCCTTGTCATGAAATGCCTTCTAACACTATGGCAGTAAATGTAAAATACAAATGTAAGGAATAGGCAGAGTGGAGACCCAGGGGGGTACAGAAACCAGTGAACAAAATAAACAAATCCTCCTTAACCAGTCACAAAGGGATGTAAATAGTATTTTAAAGACCTGTGAATAACTTGGGTGGGGAAGAGGTAAGACTCCAGACACGGCCCTGCCGAGATCACAGCAGCTCAAGCTGCAGCAACTCGGACTGAGACAGACAAGAGGGGAGGGGGGAAAGAGGGTGGGGTAAAGCCCTTTTAGCCCTGTGGGTGTTGCACTCCTGATCATGGGTAGATGGAGGCAGGTCACAGGTCAGGTTCAGGGCCATTATACGTAGCGCTTTCCACGCTAATGGGCTTGTGAATCACAGAACGGAGATGGGAAATTCTTTTGTCTCTCCCACCCGTGTCCCCCTTGCCCCCCACTCCGAAATCTGGGGGGGGGGGATATATGCCCCGCATCCCCCACACTTCCTACACCCATGACTGCCGTTACATTGTAAAAGTTCCTTTCAGTAGATTGTACATTAAAAAACAGACGTACTAAAATTGAAACGGGATATTATAGATCGTGTCCATTAGGTCCATGTTTCCATTCTGTATATTTTGGGAGTGCCAGTGTCCCGGTCCCCAGACCGAGTACTGATCTTCTGTGACGTTCATCCAGTTTGAACATGGCTGCCGCCCCCATGTATATGTATGTATTTTACATTTGTAGAGCGCACTGTAACCCTACGGGCATCCTGGCGCTAAGACACAGCAGAAAGATAAACACAACTGCGGACTAAGCCGAACAGCTGGTTACGCTCTAGGAAATAGCCAGGTCTTAACTTGCTTGCGGAACATCAACAAATCCTGTATCTGTCTCAACTCCAATGGAAGACTGTTCCACAGGCGTGCGGCTGCAACGCTAAATGCTCGTCCCCCCATGGTAGATTTTTTTATCTTTGGGATCCTTGCCAAATTAGCTGCCGAGGAGCGCAGGCTGCGTGCAGGTACATACCAGCTAAACCTACGTTGCAGCGGTCTGGGGCCGAGCCCGTGAAGAGCTTTAAAAGCGGGACACAAGGGCTTGAACAGTATCCTTTGTCTCACCGGGAGCCAATGCAGCTCCGCTAATGCCTGAGAGGTTGATGATCTGCGTGTTCTCATTAGGACAAGCTTTGCTGCTGCTGCCTGAATGCTCTGGAGCCGCGAAACCAAGTAGCCAGGAGACTCAAGCAATAAAGCATTGCAGTAATCCAGGCGGCTGAGAACAACACACCTGACCACTGTACCTCTTACCTTAGGGGGTAAAAGTGGTAACACCCTCCGTAAGCCTCTAATAATCAAGTGGCAATTCGTAACTACTTTATTTACGTGTGATTCCAAGTTAAGCTTCTCATTAAAGCTAACCCCCAAATTATGCACTGTCTTCATGGGTACCAGAGGTACATCCGTAGGGAACGGCTAAAAATTAGATGGAAGAGCCATCGGCACTTTGCCCACTCCACAGTGCAAGATTTCTGTTTTGGCATTATTAAATCGCAAAGCATTGTTCCTCAACCAAAACACCATTTCAGTCATACACTTATGGAATATTTCATGGGAGTCCACATTGGTCACCCTCCAAGGATACAATCAATTGCGTATCGTCAGCATAGTTAACCACACTTATGTTATTAGCTTTAATAATCTCCACCAATGGCCGCATATAGACATTAAATGAAATAGGGCTAATTGAGGACCCCTGAGGGACCCCATGCTCATTGGGAGTAAAAGCTGATTGAAATGGAGGCAAGAACACAGCCTGCCGTCTACCTAGCAGGTAAGAGCGAAACCATTGCAGAGCCAAATTTGTCACTCCCACCTCCTCTATCCTTAGCAATAAAATGTCATGGTTAACCGTATCGAATGCGGCGGACAGATCCAACAGTATCAACGTGGCAGATTGTCCCCTGTCCGCTCGCATCCGAAGGTCATCCAACACGGTGACCAAAGCGGTCTCCGTCCCATGACCGGGTCGGAAATCAAATTGATCTTCCTCCAACTTATTATTACCTTCCAGGAAACCAGAGAGCGCCTGGCTCACCAAGCACTCCACTAGCTTTACTGGATATGGCAAGAGGGAAATAGGTCTGTAATTCCCGTAACAAGTAGGGTCCAGTGAAGATTTCTTTAACAGAGGTGAAACCATCGCTTCCTTCCAGCAGGATGGAACCACTCCACTACTAAGTGATTGGGTACACATCTGGTAAAGCTGTGGAAAGATCTCAGGGCCCAGCTCTTTCCAGAATTTCTGAGGAATGGGATCCAAAGGCGAACCAGAAGACACTCCCTTCGCCACCCTAACAAACTCTTCCTCTGTAGGAAGGGCGCAGTGATCAATGTGTATCTCCATTAACGTATTTCATGGGGCTCTTAAAACCGTGGTTGCAATGCTACCATATTTCTCTGCTCCTTTGTTTTGTACTGAGAGTGCAAAACTCGAGCCAGGGACAGGCTGGCCTGTAGGGCAGTCAGGCACTGCCCAGTGAGCTGGTCCCACAGATCAGTGTTTGGGCTGATTTTTTAGCAGTCTGTGGGCCTGTATTGTGGTTTGCTGGGCCGGTTTTTACTGCTGAATTCCCTGATATTAAAACAAACATTGCCAGCAGCAAGTGCAAATTTACACATTCGTCCAAACCTTGCAAAACACTTACACAGCATGTCATCAGGAATTCAGAACTGCCTCACCTTGCAAATGTGGGCCACTAATTCACTAGTGGTAGCCGCATTTATTTTGTTGCCCGAGACTGTTTTCTGTCCCACTCCAACCCTGGACCGAAGCATCTTCAGGTCTATGGTGTAAGATTTTACCGTGCTTAGGATGTGGAGGACCAGAGCTCTACTGGATGCAAGGTCGCCCTGTGTGAGGGGTGAGCAGGAGTTTGAGCAACACAACACTTCTTGGCTGAGTGCATGTTCAAAGACACTCATTTACGTTGGTGTCCTGGATGTTCCTACTTTCTGGTAACAAGCTAACTTATAGAGCAAATAGGGCACGAAATGAGCCATTTCTGGTAGCGCCCAACATACCGTTTCGTTGGGCATCTTTGCTATTCTCTATATAGTAGATACCCTTGTTTTTCAGCAGTGTTTGCAGGATATAATTTGAGTGAGAGTACAATGGTGTTCAGTATGTAATCCAGTGAATTACTCCAGCAGTTTGCTTCCGAGGGCTGGTGCATGTTGCCAGAAGATGATTTGACAGGTGCTAAATTATCCAGGGTACTTCACTGTAGGGCACTTTTCTCCATGGAGTTTTGTTTTGTCTATTGTATGGATGGGTGGTTTCCATTATAGGTGATGTGCATGTCTGCAGGTTCCTTGGCGATTCTTAACCTATAGATCTTTGATCGGGGGCTTGCCTTGCACGGGTAAGGGTAGGTGAATATTTTAGGGTCTTTGTGATTAGAATTATCATATGTTCCTTTATAGAAATTATGCGAAATGTCTAAAAAAAATCACTGAAATTATGCAAAATCCCGGCTTTATCCTTTTGCATTGTTTTTTAGGACAAAATATGTCCTTGCATTTGTTTTTGCCACGAGAACACGTCACACTAAAAAAAAAGCTACATTGCTCCTGTCACCAGCAACAGTAGCTCACTTTAGGGATATTTGTTCTCTTCCTGTGCTCCTGTCATAGGACTTTTACCCAAACGAAGTTTCAGTTATGCAACATGGCGTAATCTCAGGCCTTTTCATTTAACAATCATAATGGGAAATGCCAGAAGTCATGGGAGATTATGCTTGCGTAAATTAAATTCCACCTTAATCTAATTGAGATCCAATGTTGGTGTTATTCTAATTATTCTGATTTATGTTACCTCTGTTTGCTTTGTAGTTTTTATGACTCTTTGATAGTCTTTCTGCTGTGTGGCACTGTAGTGTTTAGATTGTCAGCTTACATTATTGCTTTTGTCTTTTAGTTTCTCTTTGTGAATGGGTAGATGGAGACTGTCCTGGATTATCATTGCGTGTGTGATGCAAGTGTTTATGACGGAATAATAGTCATTACCCACCTAAATTATATTAGTGACAGTTAGGACAGTGTCAAATAGTGTGTCGAAGGGCCCATCTGACTTTAGTATTACTGTAAATAAACTCCTTGGCAATTGTTACTGGCTCTGGCATCTCACACGTGAAACATGCAGCCTGGTCAGTTCACTAGCCAACAACTAAGCCTAGCATGTGAGCAGGGGCTAAACCGCACTGGAGAGTGCTGCTGGCCCAGGGGGTACTGAACCCGGTGAACAAACAAACTAAGCCTCCCTATCCATTTTCAAAGAGATGTAAATAGTCATTTAAAGACCTGCGAAAAACTCGCCCAGCCGAGACCAAAGCAGCTAAAGCTGCAGCACCCCATGCTGAGACACCCACGAGGGGTGGGGGGTTAGGGGGCAGAGCCCTATGGGCGTTTCACGCATGAAAATAGGCAACTGAAGTCAGGTCACAGGACAAGTGCAGGGCCATTGCACATAGCACTTTCACGCTAATGGCCCTGCGAAACACACGAGGGAGAGAGGAAATTCTTTTGTCCCCTCGTCCGTCCAGCCTTGTCCCCGTGTCCTCCTCACTCCAAAACCTGTGGGGGATATATCCCCTGCGTCCCCCACATTTCCTACGCCCGTGAGTTCATATGAGGGCTCATTTGACTCTCCATGCCAAGCAAGTGCTCCAGGAGGTCGGATGTTGTTCACTCCGATAGCCTCCTTTTATTCAGTGTGTATGGACTACAAAAAAGGCAGGTAGCCTACCTTTGGAGTATTAGGGACATGGTGTGAGGGATCCCATTGTCCTCTACTCTTTGTTAAGATGCAGGGATAGTCTGGGCCGGCTTTCCCCAGAGTCCTAGGGGCCTGAATCTGTGGCTACCTTCCAGCTCTGCCTGATGGGCCTCTGAGCTTTGCTTTCTGGAGATTCTGGCGGCAGAGATTCAGAGCTCATCGCTTGCCCACACTTGATTTGTTTAGGGATGGACTGCTTGTCCAGCCTCAGCTGTTGCAAGAAAAGAGCTTCCACACTACCTGGACTATGTTTTGCCTATAATATCAAGGTGCTGATAATCAATATTTATAATTCACCATCTACAGAGATAGCAATGGACGTAGAACCTAGAAGATTCTGCGAAAAAACATTGCTAGAGTGGTCCTTCTCACCAATAATCCTGCTGGTTAGGGATTTTAACTTACATCCTTGTGAAACATGTGCTGAGAAAAGGAGGGATCAGGAACATATGGAGGGCTTAGAGTGGATTCATTTCAGGCGCAGTGGTTAGGGTGATAATCGTAACCTTTTGGTCTCAGAGTTAAACCTTATAATCTTTAATCTAAAGAAGAGTACGACTCACCCATGGCCATCCCGACTTTCAAGGGAAGAAGTAATAACACAACAATTGATTATATTTTTGTATCAGCACAATTGATTCAGTTTTTGGTGGAATTTAAAATAGTATGGAGTATCTTCAGTGATCACAATCCAATTCGGCAGAATTTGGCTGGTGTGACTCTGCGGCCAAGACTTCAATCATTTATAAAGAATTGCTTACACTTAAAGCTTATGGGAGGTGTATTAGTTGGGGGAAGGTCATTCCAGAGGACTTTCAGAGGAATTTGATCCAGAAGTGTAGCCGTGAATTTAAGGAGTATTTGAATATTGAAGCGCAAGATCGCGCCATTCTAGACTCATTTTCTATTATTTGTAATTTGGTCCGGCGAGCCTGACTAGACATAACACCAAGGCATTTAGCCCAGGTCCTTAATGGTTTGATAACAATTGTTCAAGGCCCTATAAAGATCTAAAGATAGCCATCAAATCAAAACCAAGGCAGATATGCCCTGTTAAAGCGAATAGGAGGGCATATGCGTTAGCTCACAGGAATAGGTTAAGCACCCTGAAGGGAGAAGCTTGGGATGAACATAAGGAGGCTTGTAATACAAGAAATAGAGGCGCCTTCTGGAAAGTCGTTAACCAGCCACTATTCAATGAGGGAACCGTACCATATTTGAGTGTGACTGTACCTGAGCAAAAGTGGAAGATCATTTTGGTCCTATATATGCAGGTGACAGTGACTGTAACCATATTGCACGTCAGGCCAAAGGAACCAATGTTTATTGTGAATTGGAAGAGTGAGTAAAAGCATAATGGAACTGTCTCCTAGAAAGGCTCAGGGGTTCCAGGAGACCTTTTTAAATCATGTGGAGATCTGTGGGCCCCATTAATTACCCAACATCTGAATGTGGCAGCACCAGGCCAAATTCCCTCTTCATGGAAGCAATCAGTCATAGTACCCATCTTCAAAAAAGGAAATCGAGCAGATCCAGCATGCTACAGTCCAATCTCTTGGACAGATGCAGAAATAAAAGTGCTGGGTAGTGTTTTACTGAATCATTTAACAGATTGGGCTAATAATAAGAATATCTTGTCAGAAATTCAATAGGAGTTCAGGCCAGGTTGAGGCACTATAGAACATTTGAATCTATACCTTTTAATCATTAAATACACTGTGTTTAAAAGGGAAAGTATACATTTAGCCTTTATGGAACTCAGTGCAGCCTTTGACACAGTGGTGAGATCTAAATTGTGGTCTGTGCTGAGGGACATTGGGGTGAATGAGGCCTTAGTGGTGTTTTTTTGCATAATTTTCACACGGGGCTTGATGCCTCGGTGAGATATGGCCCATTTGGGGAATGCACTGAGCATTTTCAGTTAGGGAAGGGGGTCCGGCAGGGTTTAATTTCAGCGCCTATGCTTTTTATCTTAAATATCAATCAATTAGATCATTTTTTAAGGGAACATGGTAAAGATGCCCTGAATATAGGGCATAGAATGGTCCCCGCCTTGCTGTACGCAGATGATTATTATTTCCCGTACAGCTAATGGTTTGCAATTTTGACTATGCCGATTATATGATTTTATGGAAAATCTGGGCCTAAAAAACAATCATTCTAAATCGTATACCATGACAATGGGACCCAGAAATACCAAGTCAAAAACTGTATGATAAAGGATCATAATATAGGGAAGGTGGACAACTTTAGCTGTTTAGGCATCTTACTGTATGATTAATTGTCCTGAGTCCCTTTGTTGAAATCACATATTCAATCCTTTAATAGGGTCACCTTTCGCATTGATGCCTTTTCCAGGTATTTAGGCTACAGTCATATAAAGTTTGTATTACACCTCTATAATGCCAGAAAATAAATTTCTAAGAAAACTGTTACGAATTCCACAGAATGTCCCTGCAGAAATAGTACACAGTGAGATAGGGGCAGGCTTCATTGCTGACTATATACATTGCGTCCTACACTTTTATGGTGTTCGATATGGACCAAAAATGACTCAACATTCAACAGATTGATATTGAGAGATTGTCTGAATATGGACTATAGCTTGCGTATACCCTCGTTGAGTTATATAAAAATGAGCCTGACAAATTTGGCCAAACCATGGGGCATATTATCAAGAGCATTATCGCCGCTTTAGCGGCATTTTTTGCCGCTAATGCGGTGATATTCTAATCTCCCTATTAACAAGGCGGCGCTAACATGCTTCAGCGCATGTTAGCAGACGATTTCGTAACGCATCTCATGACAGCGATACATATCGCTAATGAGATGCAAAGTAGGTGTTCCCTCCTAAGTCAACATGTAAAATGCTCGCTAAACCAACATCGCTGTATCAACAACGCTGCCCCTGGACAGCGAAGCGATAACAAAATGCGCGCTAAGCCCCCATTATCGCATGATTCCAATGCCAGAAAAAAACCTGACTTACCATTTATGCTTATGGGAGGTGGATTGTAAGGCTGAGTCCACACTCCCCCATTACCAAGCTTGGCATTAGAGCGTGAAATCATTGCAGGATTTCACGCACTAATGCTCATTATCGCAGTCTATTGCAGGATTTCACACCGCCTGTCGGCTAAGTGTTGCTAATACGCCGCTGACACAGCGATGAAATCCAGCGATAGCCGGCCATAATTTAAATCGCGCTAAGCGCGTTTAGCGATAATTATCGCTTGTTCTTGGTAATATGCCCCCACATCTTTTTAATTCACCAGAGCTAATCTCTAAATCCGATATTGTATTGGTTAAGAGAGCATTTAAGGTGTATCCCCAAGAAGCTAGAACTCTAGATTCACAACGCAAAGATTGCTATACACATTATGTCATGGTGATATCTATAGATAAAATGGAATTTTGCTAAACATTGGATATGCTGGTTAGTCATGGAAGATTTTTAACATACTTTTGTTTGAATATGCTCCCCCAAATACTAGTGTGTTGGCGTAAGCCATCAGGCCTTCCTATTTACACATGTGATGCTCTCTCTGCACTAGACACTTTAGATATTGTCTTAATTTGCCCTAAATGGGCAATGGGCGACATAAATATATTCACCCATTACTTGTGACACTGAATTTGAATCAAGGGAGACCAGCTAATTTATATTTGTAATTTTTAGACTATTTTACTGTTTGCTTCTATTTATCCAGATTTTCAACAGGAGTGTATTTTGCTTATGTTTGACACTGTACTTTTGAATTTTATGTTATGGACTGAAATTTATTGAGATCTTTATTGTACTTTTATGATTGCTGATGTTAATCAAAATAAAGTAAATACTGACTGACTGAGTGAATGGGTGAAAGGATGCATGGGTGAATGAAATGATGGGTAAAAGGGTGGATGGGTAAAAGGATGCATGGGTGGATGAAATCCACAGGCAGTTGCGATAAGGCATCACGGGGCATATTATCAAGAAACGGCGTTAAAATTATCACCGCTTTAGTGGCAGAAAACTGCCGCTAAAGAGGCGATAATGGGCTTGAGAATTGCAATAGAAGCCCATGTTCTGGTGTCAACAGGCATATTATCAAGCCCATTATCGCCGCTATAGCGGCAGTTTTCTGCCGCTAAAGCGGCGATAATTTTAACGCCGTGCTTGATAATATGCCCCCACATGTTTGCAGTTCCTCATGCACACTGTGAACATCTGAGCCCTCATTTCGTAAGTATAGTAGCAAGTCATCGGCTTAGAGGGAAATGTAAGGGGGCATCAACAGACAATCCACGGCAATGGGTTCCCGTGTGAAGTGTGAGAGCCAAAAGTTCCATTGCCATGGCAAACAGGACTGAGGACAATGGGCAACCTTGTCAGTTGCCCTTCTTCACTGCACAGGGATCTGAGATTGCCATATTGTTTTTCACCTGTGCTACAGGGTCTGTATATAGAAGACACGTCCAGCCAATAAAAACCCACCCAGTCCCATACTCGCGAGTACCGCCTACAGGAAATCCCAACGCAACAACCGCCATCTCCATGCGACATTTATTGTCTGTTTTCAGAGATGGTGGTTTGCATTACATTTCAGGGGCATATCAAGCACGGGGTTAAAATTATCGCCGCTTTAGCGACAGAAAACTGCCGCTAAAGCGGCGATAATGGGCTTGATAATATGCTGCCGAGAATTTCAATAGAAGCCCATGTTGACACCAGAACATGGGCTTCTATGGGAATTCTCGAGGGCATATTATCAAGCCCATTATCGCCGCTTTAGCAGCAGTTTTCTGCCGATAAAGCGGCGATAATTTTAACGCAGTTTCTTGATAATATGCCCCTTAGTGGGGTCATGTTGCGTCTGTAGCAGAGGGGTCCTGGAAAGGCCAATGGTGTACCAGGCCTTGTATGTAAATTTATCCTGAGTTAATATCTTGACTTTTTAAAAATTGAATAAAAGTTCTCTTTTTGCTACATACATTTCTTTTCTATATAGACTGACTACTGCCCATGAATTTACAGCAACCTTCGGCAGTAATCAATCAAAACACTGAGCTAACTGTTGCTAAGTTATTGCAGGTGGTGCTGTGTTAAGAAACAAATCTCCTGAGAAAACGAGCCCTTCTCTTTTTTATCTTCTGTTCTATGGCCTCAGAAGTCTTTTTTCTCCTGTTTGGCGCTTATTGGTTCGGCTTAATTACAGCATTATCCTTCTCGCCCTCCACTTCCTTTATCTCCCTGTGCAAAATGAAGCAGACAGGGACGGTGCTCACTGCAGGTAATACTTTTATACAAGGATCAAATGACACCCGGGAAATGAATGTGCTTTAATGTGGACTAGTTGTTCCATTGCAGAAACCCAGCCATTTATTAGACACACTGCTTCTATTACAGTGATCGAAATTCTCTGCAGCAAAATAGAGAATACATTAAGCGGCTATTTTACATTTATGCCGTGATGATGGTGTCTGTGCTTATAGGTGCGCTTCGCTTCCCAGTCCTTAAGACTACTTACATTTGAGCAAACTGCCCAATGCGGTTTGCGGCTTCGAATTATCAAGTAATCCATCACTTGGTGCTTAAGATGAGAACAGCAAAGGTATTTAGTGGTAAGCGAAACGACAGGCTCGTTGTTTAACGTAATGGGATTTTTTCAAAAGTTCGTTTTAGGTCTGGCCTCAAAGTCAGCATGGCAGTCTCGTGAGACTACTGTTTTTTAAAAAAATATATACCTACAATATACATACATATAGGGGATTTTGGTGAGTGGTCTTCATCCACTGGTCCATTAAATTGTCATTCACACTTTGTTCCGCCCACCACAGCATCCAGCAGTGGTTCCTATGCTCCTGAAGTCTGAAGAGGCCCATTGAATCACTAGTGGAAGCTGGGGTTTCCGACACAAAAAAAAAATATATAGAAACTATTTTACATCAAAGATATACACAAATATTTTCTTTAATTCACAAACAAAAAATACAAAAATCAAAATTTTCATTTAAAGTGAAGATTACAGTTTTTCAAGATTTGTGAACAGATTTAGGGGCAAGGATTTAACGCCGCCGTAGTGGACATTTTTTTTCACGTTACGTCGACTTTTTTTTATTGCCATATTACAGGTTGCCGCTAACCGCAGTTAATGGCAGTTTTCCGGCATAAACGTGAATTTTTAGAATCACCACTTCTGTTAGTGGGACTTAATGAAATTGAGATGCAAGGTAGGCATTCCCGTGCAAAAACGGCTGCTAACTCCACTTTGCGATATTTACAAAGAATTCCTTGTATGGTTCAAAACCAAAAAGACTGCCTCTAACTCCAGTTAGAGGGAGTTTTTAAGACTAGAAAATAGCTGGTCTTAAATATAGTGTAAACACTTGGGACCTAATTTTAGAAGGTTTTGGTGCTGGACAGCGCTGCAAGGAATGTTGCTGCTCTGCCATTGTGACAAAACTACAGGGCAGGAATGCGCACCATCAATAAGATAGGGTGCATTCCTGGGCCTCATTCATAAAAAGTGTTGCATCGCTGTGACAAAACAGCGCTGCAACACTTTTCACTATGCCCTTCTTGCGACACCATGGATGCACTGTATTCATTGTATGGGGCTCCATGTAGCAATTACCTACAGATACGTCTGGAATACTGACATCTGCATTGCTGCTCTTGTGACACAAGCATGATGCAACTCCAGCAATGCATGGGTCCAGCCTATCCCTGTGGCACTGCGTCACCCTAACGCCTGCCATGAGGCAGGCATAAGGTACTGAGGCAGTGGTGTCATATAATTGATGCAGTGAAATCTGATGGATTTCACTGCGCCACTTCTATGAGGCTTTTTTGTGCAGGCACGCCCACCCTACATAAATCATACCGGATGCAGGAATAATGTAGCACAGGTCTTCACAAGGTCACGCATATGCCTAGATGCGTGACTTTGCAAATACGGCGCAACGTGGTGCAAGAATCATGCTGCAAGTACGTCAAGAAAATGACACACCGGTGGGGTGAAACTGTCAGAAGGGGCTCATGAATAAGCCTCCCTGTCTTTTTCCCCAGCGTTAGTGCGCAATGGCTGCCATATGTCAACCCAGGCACCCTTGTGCCATGGTGCAAGGGTGACTGTGTTGCTGAGGTGATTGATGTTGTGTCTCCATCTCTTCTTGAGACATCTGGAGGTGGGGCTGGACTAGTGGAGGGCAGGAGTGAACCAGTTGGCCTTCTTAGAGTGTTGTTTGCCTGGTCTTTTTTTGAGGGGTACCCGGGTGTCGGCGCAGTTGGAGATCCATCAGTGGAGGTTGCGCGCTGCGGTTTGGCATCTGTAAATGTTGGCGGATTGGTGGTGCTGAGGAAGTTGATGGGAAGTTCTTCAGTGGCCTTCACCCAGCTGAAACGGGGGGCAATGATGGCGAAGGTGTACAGTGGGCCTGGTGAAGGCGTGATGTAATCAATGATGGTCGGTACAGGAGAGTCCTGTGGTCTGGCTGTAGTTGAAGTTCCCACTGGTGGAGAAGACAGTCTCGAGCGTGTGTCAGGTTATGTGGGTTGGTGCGGTGACTAGCTGCTTGAGTCCAATGTTGGTGAGGTTACCCAGGAGGGGGGTAGTGTTCTGGTCACTGGGGTTGTCGAGGTGAAACTTGAGGTCTCCTGCTAGAATGTAGTTGGTGATTGGGAGAGCCTGGGGTACGATGAGGTCCACAATGGCATCGGTGAATGGGTGTTCATGGCCCGGGGGGTCTGTAGATTAGGGTGCTGCAGAGGGTGGTGTTGGGGTTGGTCTGGATCTGGAAGTGGAGGTGTTCCATGGTCACCATCGGGTCATTAGAGTGTGTGGTCAATCGGAGTGTGCGATGTCCGGTCCGTAGCAGATGTTGGACCAGGTTTCCATGAAGAAGGCGATGTCTGGAGAGGTGGCATCGAGGAGGTCCCAGATTTCTGTTGCGTGTTTGTGGAGGGACCGCACATTGAGGAGGATACATTTGAGCCGGTCGGCTGCACTGCTGGTCGGCTGGGAGGCAGGAGGTGCTGGCGTGCTGATGTTGCAGAAGGTGCATTTGCAGTTTTGACAGGTGCAGGGTGCAAGAGAATTCTACAGTCTTGCTAGATGGCAAGCAGTTTGGCATCCAGGGTTGATGGCAAGGTGGGTGCTGGCATCATAACAGTGAGGTGTCCGAGAGGAAGGGTCCTTGGTGCTGTGCGCAGTCGAGGGGTGGACGGATGCAGACTGGCTTGCTTTTGGCACACCAGTGGACTGGATAACTGGGAGGCAGAAAACTTGGGAAAGAACACTGGATGGGGTGGGGATGCCGAGGAAGCAGGGGTTGTAAATATATCTTTAAATAATTCTTACCTCGAGGCCAGGTCCCACTTCTAGTGTGCTCCTGCTCTCCTCAGTCTGCTTCAAGGTGAGGGTGGGCAGAATTTGCATAGTCGCGCTACGCAAAGCTCCGCGAAATGGTAAAAATCTTCACGAGCACGCAGAAATTCCGCGAACATGCGGAACTGCTTGTTCGCAATGCTTTTTTCCTGTTCGCGAACGCTGTTTGCGTGCTCAGGGGGAAATATCTCGCAAACATGCATTTTGAGAATGCAAGCAAGCAAACAATTCCGTGAAGCCGCGGAACGCAGACTTTTGGGCAATTCCGCATTCTCCGCGGAACGCAAAATTACCCAAAATCTGCAAATTCCGCAAGCGGAATAGAATTTACCGTCCACGCCTAGGAGCAGGAAGCAGCCAGCCAGGCTCCCTCCCCTAAGCCAATCACAATGCTGCAATGCGGCATTTTGATTGGCTGGAGGGGTAGGCATGTTCTCCTTGAAGGAAATAATGCAGCCTGCATTGCGAACAAGGAAGTGCGCATGACTACTTTGGGCAGCTGAGAGGGCCGACCAAACAGTCATTGCGCAGTATAGTTGGCATAATACTCCCCCTGCCCTGCTCGGTGAGTAGAGCAGCCCAAATCCCCCGCCTGCCTGCAAAGGAAACATTGCGTGAGAATATCAGAAAGTTATCATCATTTTATGTTTCCTCTTCTTGCACTGCTTGAAAGCAGTGGGGCAAAGCTCTTCCGCCATGGCAGAGGAGCCACCACTGGGAGTGCATCACCAACAGGTACTAAGCTTGAGCCTGACTCGACCCCTGCGCCTCGTCCGCTATGCATCCCATCTTCTCCTCACCTGGACATTGACACCGTTGCACAATCCGCTGCACTCTCTCCAGATCTGTGACTCAGCCAGCAGGAGCCTTAGCCAGGCGGGATTTCACAAGCCTAGGTACAGCAGTCGCCCCCCAGTCTGCTGGGGAACCTCCTGATTCAGGTGATGAAACAGGACCCCCTATGCGTGAAGTTGCAGCACTCCTACCACACAAGTTTTGCACTCCTCAGGTGCCTCACCCTCCAGAGCATGCGGCCAGCATAACACCCTCCGTCCTGTGATGCAGAGAGGCGCGGCCCACCATTGGTAATCGCCTCCGTGCACCCCGGTAAATGGTGGCGTGTGGTATGCGATGCAGACCTCCCTACGTTGATGCACATCAGTGCCTCTACCATTCACAGCTTCAAGGGGCACCAGGCGGTCTTCTCACACAGGTCAGCAACATGTCTCTATGCGAACTGGCAGACTTCACCACCGGGTAAGGGTGATCGCCGTCATGTCAATGTCTACCGCCATGGCCCAGCAACTCCACAGCACCTCTGCATCCCACTCCGGGACCCAGACGCAGGCACATCGAGGCCTCCGGGCCCCGGGTACTGTCTGCGCTTTCAAGGTTTTGGCTGTCTTTGTTTTGGAAGAAGGGGGCTATGAAAAGTGATGCGTCCCAGGTTTTCCCCAGCGATGCGCCTTTTTTTCATATATGTTGCCCTGATTCTGTATTTCCTCTTCCCCTGGGACTCTGGCAGGTCATCCTTGTTGTTGGGGAGTTTGGGGAGGTTGTTGATCTGTGCTGCACTTGTCCGTGGCTGCTCCAGTCTGCATTCCATTGTTTTTCTTTTCTTTCTTTTCTTTTTTTCATTAAAGGTGGACTAACGTCAACATTTTTGTCGCCTTCACGCTAGTGTTAGAGGCAGTTTTCCTTCAGCTACCTGAAACTATCGCCATGTAGCGACGTATTGTAAATACATCACTAACAGGGCGATAGTTTTTGGCGATGGCCCACATTAAGAAAACTGCTGCTAACTAAAGCTAACGCAAGTTAGCAGCAGTTCTTGTAAATATACCCCTGAGACTGCAAGGGGGCGACAGACTGACTGGAGAGCAGAGAGCCTGAAAGGGGAGACATGGATTTTAAGCGTTAAAGATAGTCGGAAAGATATTTGCTTCAGAAGACCGACACAGCAGAGAAACATTACCAGCAGAGATAGGGAATAGTGAGGAGATAAAGAGAAAGAAATATAAAGAAAAAAACGTCCTGCTGCGTGAGACAATGCAGGGGACTTCCAGTGCTTAATTTGTAAAGGAATAAGTGCCAGGATCCAAAGTTTCGTTCAGAAACCCTTGGCTGGCGCTGTCAAAGGTCAGTATGTGAAATTCCAAGGCGGGGTATCCTTGATTCCACCTGATGCCTCTTTAATGCACCACCAGACACTGTCTGCATTTTTACCTCCCTCTTAAAGGTACTTTATTCACCGTTGCTATCTCTTTTTTTTATTTCAAATATTCTTTATTGGTTTTCCAGTACACAACAACAACAAAAAAGAGACGTAAATTAGGTTGAGTCAAGAGTAGGTCAAAAAGAAGTCATTGCAATCGGTTTATTCATACATCAGTCCTGACTAATTATTTTAATGATCCTTAAAAGAAGAGAAAGAAGAAACAGAGAGGAGGACGTCATTAGTGTCTCTATCATGAGGGATGTGTTTGTTATGGCTTTCGTTTGTGCCACTTGTGGAGATCAAGGGCTTGATAATCAAGTTCGGCATGAGTGATTCATTCACAGTAAGTCCTGAGGGTACTTTTGTGTGCAATCAAAGTGAAAGATCAATTTGTTGCATTGGTGATCAATAAGAGGTGCATCCTGCTATCTCCTTTGCACTGTTTCCCTGTCTTTCTCTTCCTCCTCATTTTGCTCTTTTGTGTTTTCTCTCTCTTGCTCTGGGTGAATGTCTGATGAAGTCAAATAAGTGCCAGTCCCCAAAAATAAGTGTGGGTGGGCCCCAAGTGGCTCACATTAAGAACTGAAGACTCCATTAGAGACAGACATCGCATGAAGAAAGGGAAAAGCTGCTGGCACGCCCCAAGAGAAAGAAAATACAGAGGAGACAGAATACAGGAGGAGAGAGTAGTTTCAGGGGGCAATGGAAAGCAGGCAACAAAGTTAAGGAGAGAGAGAAAGTGTAGTACAGACAAATAATGTAGGGAGAATAGGGACGGCCAGAGAGAAAACCAGGGGACGCAGATGGGAAGAGAAATAATGAAGGTCGAGGCTACATGGAAGGGAAGAGCAGCTGAAGAGGCAAAGCAGAGACACGCAGGGTCGACAGACAGAATGGGAGAGAAAGTTTAGAGCGGCGACAGGCTTAAGTAGAGGTAGATCAAATACTGCATGCACGTGAGATACTATATATATATATATATATATATATATATATATATATATATATATATATTACCTGCAGGCGGTTGCCAGTAGGTAGAAATAGTTAGGACCTAATATCCATTGGAAATCCGCAACATTCTATTTAGAATAACTTTGGCGCCGGTTGACGAATCTTCGCGAGATTTTCAAAACTCGTGGCCCGCTCCGATCTGCTCCTATCCTGAAAGTCTCGGGGTGATTCGTTAAGGGGGGGCTGAGAAAAAAGGGGGGTCCCAGAACGTATTTTCCCCATGCAATTTTCCATAGGGACCTTTAGTCGCAGCTACAGCCCAAACTGCTGAACGGAATTACACCAAATTTGGCAGAAAGGTAGACCTTGGTTCAAGGTCATGCCTTTTGCTTAAATGGTGTAAATCCGTTCAGTAGTTCCTGAGAAAATCAAAAGTAAAATCACATATATATCTGGGTGGAGCCGAACCACACATCTCATTGTGAGATCTGATTGGCTGTCAGCACTTCATCCAAGAAGTGTTAGCAGCCATCTTGGGACCAATATACATGATGGCACCTCATTAAAAAGCATTGCAGTTAATAGAAGGTTTTAAGGCTTTAGTTACATTATAAATCATTTGTTGATGGTACCATACTCATTTTAGTAATTGTGGTATATTCTAAGGTGATTTTACCATGTGAAAAGCCTCCGCTGGGATATCATGAATCATGTTTGAGAGAAAACTATTTTGTCATGCTTTTCCCACAGAGGTTTGGAAGGTGATCTATCAGCTAAACTGAGAGCATATTTTCTGTAAATTCACATTATCTTTCTCAGTCATGTGAGAATGAGGTCTGACATTCTCAGTAAAACATGTAAATCCAACAAGGGCAGAGACTGTCAGTTGATTCCTTTGTGTTCTACTGCAGCCTCCCAGAGTGTTCTAAAGAACAACTAGAGCGCTAACAGTCCACCTTATGACAAAAGTATGGCACACCTGAAGCCATCTTGATTGGAATAAAGTGGTAACTCTTAAAACATTTAATTTAAAAAGGAACAAAATAAGGGGGTTCATTTTGCCATAGAAACTATGATTAGTGCTGCAGAAAGAAAAATTAGGGCACATTTTGACTTCTCAAATCCTCTTCTATTTCATAAAAAAATTCTGACATGCACTTTGAATACCAGCAGCAGACTTACCTGGTGAGCAGTAGCTTTACGACAGTGATCTAATGAGCAACTAGAGTGCTAACATGCTGAATTTATGCCAAATGTGTGACACATCTGAATGCTTTCTTGATGGAATCAAAGTTAAATACTGAAAGTATTTCCTACTGAGGAGACTGTAGTAAATGAGGAAATTAGGAAACTTCATAACAAATAAGTCTCCCAAGATGGCCACCAGAGACAAAAGAGCCCAAATGTAGCACAAATATCCCCCAGATGTAGCCCAAGTATAGCCCAATGACAGAATTTCCCAGAGTGTTCTAAAGAACAACTAGAGCGCTAACAGTCTTACTTATGACAAAAGTATGGCACACCTGAAGCCTTCTTGATTGGAATAAAGTGGTAACACTTAAAAAATTTAATTTGCAAAGGAACAAAATGAGGGGGTTCATTTTGCCATAGAAAGTATATTTAGTGCTGCAGAAAGAAAAATTAGGGCACATTTTGACTTCTCAAATCCTCTTCTATTTCATAAAAAAATTCTGACATGCAGACTGAAACATGCACTTTGAATACCAGCAGCAGACTTACCTGGTGAGCAGTAGCTTTACTACAGTGATTTAATGAGCAACTAGAGTGCTACCATTCAGGATTTTTTGCAAATGTGTGACACATCTGAATGCCTTCTTGAGGGAACCAAAGTAAAAAAGCATTGTTAATGCAATAGGTCTGGCCCTCGTTTAAGTTAAAGCAATTCTGTTTGTAATTAGGTGGCTTTTTTAGCTTTGCTTTTATTAGTGTTTTCAAACTTTCATGTACATAACATGCATATGCATGCATATATGTATATGTATATGTATGCATGCATTTATATTTGTATTTAAATAGATATGCAGATTATTTATATGTTTATATATGTATGTATATATACACATACATATATATAAATGCATATGCATATATATGCATATATATATGTGCGGAGGTAGAGAGGTGGAGGTGTAGTGGTAGAGAGGTAGAGGTAGAGAGTAGTAGAGAGAGAGAGAGGTAGAGAGTAGAGGATGAGTAATAGAGAGTAGAGAGTGAGTAGTAGAGAGTAGTAGAGAGAGTAGCAGAGAGTGAGTAGTAGAGTGAGTAGTAGAGAGTGAGTAGTAGAGAGTAGTAGAGAGTGAGTAGTAGAGAGTAGTAGAGAGTGGGTAATAGTGAGAAGTAGAGACTAGTAGAGAGTGAGTAGTAGAGTGAGTAGTAGAGAGTAGTAGAGAGTGAGTAGTAGGGAGTAGAAGAGAGTGAGTAGTAGAGAGTGAGTAGTAGAGTGTGGGTAGCAGAGAGAGAGTAGTAGAGAGTGAGTAGTAGAGTGAGTAGTAGAGAGAGAGTAGTAAAGAGTGAGTAGTAGAGAGTAGTAGAGAGTGAGTAGTAGAGAGTGAGTAGCAGAGTGAGTAGTAGAGTGAGTAATAGAGAGTAGTAGAGAGTAGTAGAGAGAGAGGAATAGAGAGTGAGTAGTAGAGGGAAGTAGAGAGTGAGAAGTAGAGAGAGTAGTAGAGAGTAGTAGAGTAGTAGAGAGTGAGTAGTAGAGAGTGAGTAGTAGAGAGCAGTGGAGTAGTAGAGAGTGAGTAGTAGAGAGTAGTAGAAAGTGAGTAGTAGAGTGAGTAGTAGCGAGTAATAGAGAGTGAGTAGTAGAGTGAGTAGTAGAGAGTAGTAGAGAGCGAGTAGTAGAGAGCAAGTAGTAGAGAGTGTGTAGTAGAGAGTGAGTAGTAGAGAGTAGTAGAGAGTGAGTAGTAGAGAGAGTAGTAGAGAGTGAGTAGTAGAAAGAGTAGTAGAGAGTAGTAGAGTAGTAGAGAGTGAGTAGTAGAGTGAGTAGTAGAGAGCAGTAGAGAGCAAGTAGTAGAGAGTGAGTAGTGGAGAGTGAGTAGTAGAGAGTAGTAGAGAGTGAGTAGTGGAGAGTAGTAGAGAGTGAGTAGTAGAGAGAGAGAGAGTAGTAGAGAGTGAGTAGTAGAGAGTAGTAGAGTGAGTAGTAGAGAGTGAGTAGTAGAGAGAGAGTAGTAGAATAGTAGAGAGTGAGTAGTAGAGTAGTAGAGAGTGAGTGGTAGAGAGTAGTAGAGAGTAGTAGTGTGAGTAGTAGAGAGTAGTAGAGAATGAGTAGTAAGGTGAGTAGTAGAGAGTGAGTAGTTGAGAGAATAGTAGAGTAGTAGAGAGTGAGTAGTAGAGAGTGAGTAGTAGAGGGTAGTAGAGAGTGAGTAGTAGAGAGTGAATAGTGGAGAGTGAGTAGTTGAGAGTAGTAGAGAGCAAGTAGTAGAGAGTGAGTAGTAGAGAGTGAGTATTAGAGAGTGAGTAGTAGAGTGAGTAGTAGAGAGTAGTAGAGAGTGAGTAGTAGAGTAGTAGAGAGTGAGTGGTAGAGAATAGTAAAGAGTAGTAGAGTAGTAGAGAGTGAGTAGTATAGTAGTAGTAGAGAGTAGTAGAGAGTGAGTAGTAGAGAGTGAGTAGTAGAGAGTGAGTAGTTTAATTTAAAAGGAATACAATGAGGGGGTTCATTTTGCCATAGAAATTATGAGTAGTGCTGAAAAAAGAAAAATTAGGGCACATTTTGAGTGACTTCTCAAATCCTCTTCTGTTTCATTAAAGAATTCTGACATTCAGACTGAAACATGCACTTTCAATACCAGCAGCAGACTTCCTTGGTGAGCAGTAGCTTTACTACAGTGATCTAATGAGCAACTAGAGTGCTAACATTCTGAATTTATGGCAAATGTGTGACACATCTGAATCCCTTCTTGATGGAATCAAAGTAAAAAACTGCAAGTATTTCCTACTGAGGAGACTGTAGTAAATGAGGAAATTAGGAAACTTCATAACAAATAAGCCTCCCAAGATGGCCACCAAAGACAAAAGAGCCCAAATGTAGCACAAATATCACCCAGATGTAGCCCAAGTATAGCCCAATGACAGAATTTCCCAGAGTGTTCTAAAGAACAACTAGAGCGCTAACAGTCTTACTTATGACAAAAGTATGGCACACCTGAAGCAATCTTGATTGGAATAAAGTGGTAACACTTAAAACATTTAATTTGCAAAGGAACAAAATGAGGGGGTTCATTTTGCCATAGAAAGTATGATTAGTGCTGCAGAAGGAAAAATTAGGGCACATTTTGACTTCTCAAATCCTCTTCTATTTCATAAAAAAATTCTGACGTGCAGACTGAAACATGCACTTTCCATACCAGCAGCAGACTTACCTGGTGAGCAGTAGCTTTACTACAGTGATTTAATGAGCAACTAGAGTGCTACCATTCAGGATTTTTTGCAAACGTGTGACACATCTGAATGCTTTCTCGAGGGAACCAAAGTAAACAAGCATTGAAAATGCAATAGGTCTGGCCCTCGTTTAAGTTAAAGCAATTCTGTTTGTAATAAGGTGACTTTTTTAGCTTTGCTTTTATTAGTGTTTTTCAAACTTTCATGTACATACATGCATATGCATGCATATATGTATATGTATGCATGCATTTATATTTGTATTTATATAGATATGCAGATTATATATATGTTTATATATGTATGTATATATATATATATATATACACATACATATATTCACTGAAAAAACCATAGGTTTCACACACGTTATAGTTAGGAATTAGCATTTAACAAACCTTGCAAATTCACTTAAAAAACTATAGGTTTCACACATGTTATAGTTAGCTGGACATTACACTCGTGAAAAACCATTGAAATTCCCCCGTTATAGTTAGTGCAGGCAACTATAACTCACGCGACCGCAATCCTCTGCTGATGACGTCAGATATTACATCACTGATGACATATGTGTCTTTCTGAAAAAAAAATATTTGTAATATATGTATAGCTAAAAATTAATGGAAGAAGACATGGGTAAATAAGTGTCTAAATACAGTGATGTAATATCTGACGTTATCAGCAGAGGATTGCAGTCGCGTGAGTTATAGTTGCCTGCACTAACTATAACGGGGGAATTTCAATGGTTTTTCACGAGTGAAATGTCCAGCTAACTATAACATGTGTGAAACCTATGGTTTTTTAAGTGAATATATATATATATATATAGCTGTGTATATATATATATATTCACTGAAAAAACCATAGGTTTCACACATGTTATAGTTAGCGGAAATTTTACTGATAAAAAACCAATGAAATTCCCCCGTTATAGTTAGTGCAGGCAACTATAACTCACGCGACCGCAATCCTCTGCTGATGCTAATACTGTATTTAGACACTTATTTGCCCATGTCTTCTTCCATACATTTTTAGCTATACATATATTACAAATATTTTTTTTTCATAAAGACACATATGTCATCAGCAGAAGATTGCGGTCGCGTGAGTTATAGTTGCCTGCACTAACTATAACGGGGGAATTTCATTGGTTTTTTATCAGTAAAATTTCCGCTAACTATAACATGTGTGAAACCTATGGTTTTTTCAGTGAATTTGCAAGGTTTTTTAAATGCTAATTCCTAACTATAACGTGTGTGAAACCTATGGTTTTTTCAGTGAATTTGTACGGTTTTTTAAATGCTAAGTTACTTTACGCCATTCGTGGCGTGCGCGCCCACTTAACGCAGTTCGTACCGTGCGCGCACCGTGCGCGCACAGTAAGCACGCGGTGCGCTTCGCGCACCGCGCGCCCACTTTACGCAGTTAGTGCCGTGCACGCACGGTGGGCACGCGGTGCGCTACGCACACCGCGTGCCCACGTTACGCTAGATGGGCCATGTACGCACGATGCGCCCATGGAGGACATATGATGCACTTCGTTTTGAAAGGTAATATTTTAATTTTTCGTAATTTTTATAAGCCATGCACAAATGGTGCCCTTCGGGCACCATTTGCACACGGGGTGGACAGAGTGTGGATAATTATTTTTTTTTTTTTAAATATTATATGTTTATCTCATCTGTTATAAGCCATGCACAATTGGTGGCCTTCGGTCACCAATTGCACACGGGGTGGGGAGAGTGTGGATAATTTTTTTTTTATATATAATTTTTTACCGTACGCGTACGGTAAGCGTAATCGGCGAAATTAGCGAAAAAAAAAAATTCCGTTTTTGGCCTTGGGGGATCTTTGGGGACTCCCTCAACATGGCTATGTGTGTGGGAGCTGTCTAAACAGCCCCTTTACATGTTTTTGTGCTTTGTATTTTCATCATCACTCTCAGTGCGAGAGAGAAAATGGCGGCCGCCGCTTCCTGGTTTCGGCCGATTCGAATGTTTACTAAGATCTAAGAGCCAATCAGAATCGCGCTCGCGCACGCCACCGTACGCGTACGGTAAGCGTACCGTAAGCGCACCGTAAGCTGGCTCAGATATATATATTGATTTAAAGGCTATTTTCTCAGAATCTACTGAACAGATTTACACCAAACCTACAAAAGGCACTTCCTTGACCTGAGGACTACCTCTGTGCCAAATTTCAAGTAATTCTGTTCAGCCGTTCGGGCTGTAGCCCTGTCTAAAGGTCCTATGGAAAAATGCATGGAAAAAACGCGTTTTGGGACCCCCCTTTTATCTCAGACCCCGCTTGACGAATCCCCCCGAGACTTTCAGGGTAGGAGCGGAGCGTAGCGCCCCACCTATTTTGAAAAATTCGCGAGGATTCGTCGACAGGCGCCAAAGTTATTCAAAATAGAATGTTGCGGATTTCCTATGAAAACGTGGTCCTAACTATAACTACCTACTGGCGACCGCCAGTAGGTAATATAAATGCGTATGCATATATATGCATATATATATGTGCAGAGGTAGAGAGGTAGAGGTGTAGAGGTAGAGAGGCAGAGGTAGAGAGTAGTAGAGAGAGAGGTAGAGAGTAGAGGATGAGTAATAGAGAGTAGAGAGTGAGTAGTGTAGAGTAGTAGAGAGAGTAGCAGAGAGTGAGTAGTAGAAAGTGAGTAATAGAGAGTAGTAGAGAGTGAGTAGTAGGGAGTAGTAGAGAGTGAGTAGTAGAGAGTGAGTAGTAGAGAGTGAGTAGCAGAGAGAGAGTAGTAGAGATTAGTAGAGAGTGAGTAGTAGAGTGAGTAGTAGAGTAGTAGAGAGAGAGTAGTAAAGAGTGAGTAGTAGAGAGTAGTAGAGAGTGTGTAGTAGAGAGTGAGTAGTAGAGTGAGAAATAGAGAGTAGTAGAGAGTAGTAGAGAGAGAGTAGTAGAGAGTGAGTAGTAGAGAGAAGTAGAGAGTGAGTAGTAGAGAGAGTAGTGGGGAGTAGTAGAGTAGTAGAGAGTGAGTAGTAGAGAGTGAGTAGTATAGAGCAGTGGAGTAGCAGAGAGTGAGTAGAGAGAGTAGTAGAAAGTGAGTAGTAGAGTGAGTAGTAGGTAGTAGTAGAGAGTGAGTAGTAAAGTGAGAGTAGTAGAGAGTGAGTAGTAGAGTGAGTAGTAGAGAGTGAGTATTAGAGAGAGAGTAGTAGAGTAGTAGAGAGTGAGTAGTAGAGTGTGAGTGGTAGAGAGTAGTAGAGAGTAGTAGTAGAGTAGTAGAGAGTGAGTAGTAGATAGTGAGTAGTAGAGAGAGTAGTAGAGAGTAGTAGAGAGTGAGTAGTAGAGAGTGAGTAGTAGAGAGTGAGAAGTAGAGAGTAGTAGAGAGTGAGTAGTAGAGAGTGAGTAGTGGAGAGTGAGTAGTAGAGAGTAGTAGAGAGCGAGTAGAAGAGAGTGAGTAGTAGAGAGTGAGTAGTAGAGAGTAGTATGGTGAGTAGTAGAGAGTAGTAGAGAGTAGTAGAGAGTGAGTAGTAGAGTAGTAGAGACTGAGTGGTAGAGAATAGTAGAGAGAAGTAGAGTAGTAGAGCGTAGTAGAGAGTGAGTAGTGGCGAGTGAGTAGTAAAGAGTGAGTAGTAGAGAGTGAGTAGTTTAATTTTAAAAGAACACAATGAGGGGGTTCATTTTGCCATAGAAATTATGATTAGTGCTGAAAAAAGAAGAATTAGGGCACATTTTGAGTGACTTCTCAAATCCTCTTCTAGTTCATTAAAATATTCTGACATGCAGACTGAAACATGCACTTTCAATACCAGCAGCAGACTTCCCTGGTGAGCAGTAGCTTTACTACAGTAATCTAATAAGCAACTAGAGTACTAATATTCCGAATTTATGGCAAATGTGTGACACATCTGAATGCCTTCTTGATGAAATCAAAGTAAAAAACCTGAAAGTATTTCCTGCTGAGGAGACTGTAGTAAATGAGGAAATTAGGAATCTTCATAACAAATAAGTCTCCCAAGATGGCCACCAGAGACAAAAGAGCCCAAATGTAGCAAAAATATCACCCAAATGTAGCCCAAGTATAGCCCAATGACAAAATGTCCCAGAGTGTTCTAAAGAACAACTAGAGTGCTAACAGTCTTACTTATGACAAAAGTATGGCACACCTGAAGCCATCTTGATTGGAATAAAGTGGTATCACATAAAACATTTAATTTGCAAAGGAACAAAATAAGGGGTTCATTTTGCCATAGAAAGTATGATTAGTTCTGCAGAAAGAAAAATTAGGGCACATGTTGAGTGACTTCTCAAATCCTCTGCTATTTCATTAAATAATTCTGACATGCAGACTGAAACATGCACTTTGAATACCAGCAGCAGACTTACCTGGTGAGCAGTAGCTTTAATACAGTGATTTAATGAGCAACTACAGTGCTACCATTCAGAGTTTATGGCAAATGTGTGACACATCTGAATGCCTTCTTAATGGAACCAAAGTAAACAAGCATTGAAAATGCAATAGGTCTCGCCTTCGTTTAAGTTAAAGCAATTCTGTTTGTAATTAGGTGGCTTTTTAGCTTTGCTTGTATTAGTATTTTTCAAACTTTCATGTACATAACATGCATATGTATGCATATATGTATATGTATGCATGCATTTATATTTGTATTTATATAGATATGCAGATTTTATATATGCTTATATATGTATGTATATATATATACTTTTATATAAAGGCATATGCATATATATATGTGCATATGTGTGCGTGTAGAGAGAGGTAGCGAGAGGTAGAGGTGTAGAGGTGTAGAGGTGTAGAGGTAGAGGTAGAGCGGTAGAGAGGTAGAGAGTAGTAGAGAGAGAAGTAGAGAGGTAGAGAGTAGAGGATGAGTAATAGAGAGTAGAGAGTGTGTAGTAGAGAGTAGCAGAGAGTAGTAGAGAGAGTAGCAGAGAGTGAGTAGTAGAAAGTAATAGAGTGAGTAGTAGAGAGTGAGTAGTAGAGAGTAGTAGAGAGTGAGTAGTAGAGAGCAGTAGAGAGTAGCAGAGAGTGAGTAGTAGAGAGTGAGTTGTATAGAGTGAGTAGTAGAGAGCAGCAGAGAGGGAGTAGTAGGGAGAGAGTAGTAGAGAGAGAATAGTAGAGAGAGAGTAGTAGAGAGTGAGTAGTAGAGTAGTAGATAGTGAGTGGTAGAGAGTAGTAGAGAGTAGTAGAGTGAGTAGTAGAGAATGGCAGAGAGTGAGTAGTAGAGAGAGTAGCAGAGAGTAAGTAGAGAGTGAGTAGTATAGAGTGAGTAGAGAGAGAGTAGTAGAGAGTAGTAGAGAGTAGTAGAGCAGTAGAAAATTAGTAGTAGAGAGTGAGTAGTAGAGAGTAGTAGAGAGCGAGTAGTAGAGAGTGAGTAGTGGAGAGTGAGTAGTAGAGAGTAGTAGAGAGCAAGTAGTAGAGAGTGAGTAGTACAGAGTGAGTAGTAGAGTGTGAATGGTAGAGAGTGAGTAGTAGAGAGAGAGAGTAGTAGAGAGTGAGTAGTAGACTAGTAGAGAGTGAGTGGTAGAGAGTAGTAGAGAGTAGTAGAGTGAGTAGTAGAGAATAGTAGAGAGTGAGTAGTAGAGAGAGTAGCAGAGAGTAGTAGAGTAGTAGAGAGTGAGTAGTAGAGAGTGAGTAGTAGACAGTGAGTAGTGGAGAGTGAGTAGTAGAGAGTAGTAGAGAGCATGTAGTAGAGAGTGAGTAGTAGAGAGCGAGTAGTAGAGTGTGAATGGTAGAGAGTGAGTAGTAGAGTAGTAGAGAGTGAGTGGTAGAGAGTAGTAGAATGAGTAGTAGAGAGTAGTAGAGAGTGAGTAGTAGAGAGTGAATAGTAGAGAGTGAATAGTAGAGATTAGTAGAGAGTGAGTAGTAGAGAGTGCGTAGTAGAGAGTGAGTAGTAGAGAGTAGTAGTGAGTGAGTAGTAGAGAGTGAGTAGTAGAGAGTGACTAGTAGAGAGTGAGTAGTAGAGAATAGTAGAGTAGTAAAGAGTGAGTAGTAGAGAGAGAGTAGTAGAGTGTGAGTAGTAAAGTAGTAGAGAGTGAGTGGTAGAGAGGAGTAGAGAGTAGTAGAGTGAGTAGTAGAGAGTGAATAGTAGAGAGTGAATAGTAGAGAGTAGTAGAGAGTGAGTAGTAGAGAGAGAGTGAGTAGTAGAAAGTAGTAGAGAGTGAGTAGTAGACAGTGAGTAGTAGAGAGTGAGTAGTGGAGAGTGGTAGAGACTGAGTAGTAGAGAGTGAGTAGTAGAGAGTAGTAGAGTAGTAGAGAGTGAGTAGTAGAGAGTGAGTAGTAGAGAGAGAGTAGTAGAGAGTAGTAGAGAGTGAGTGGTAGAGTAGTAGAGAGTAGTCAGTCAGTCAGTGTCAGTCAGTCAGTGTCAGTGTCAGTCAGTCAGTCAGTGTCAGTCAATCAGTGTCATTCAGTGTCAGTCAATCAGTGTAGGTCAGTGTCAGTCAGTCAGTGTCAGTCAATCAACTAGAGTGCTAATATTCCGAATTTATGGCAAATGTGTGACACATCTGAATGCCTTCTTGATGGAATCAAAGTAAAAAACCTGAAAGTATTTCCTACTGAGGAGACTGTAGCAAATGAGTAAATTAGGAAACTTCATAACAAATAAGTCTCCCAAGATGGCCACCAGAGACAAAAGAGCCCAAATGTAGCACAAATATCACCCAGATGTAGCCCAATGACAGAATGTCCCAGAGTGTTCTAAAGAACAACTAGAGCGCTAACAGTCTTACTTATGACAAAAGTATGGCACACCTGAAGCCATCTTGATTGGAATAAAGTGGTAACACATAAAACATTTAATTTGCCAAGGAACAAAATAAGGGGTTCATTTTGCCATAGCAAGTATGAGTAGTGCTGCAGAAAGAAAAATTAGGGCACATTTTGACTTCTCAAATCCTCTTCTATTTCATTAAAACAATCTGACATGCAGACTGAAACATGCACTTTCAATACCAGCAGCAGACTTACCTGGTGAGCAGTAGCTTTACTACAGTGATTTAATGAGCAACTAGAGTGCTACCATTCAGGATTTTTTGCAAATGTGTGACACATCTGAATGCCTTCTTGAGGGAACCAAAGTAAACAAGAATTGAAAATGCAATCGGTCTCGCCTTCGTTTAAGTTAAAGCAATTCTGTTTGTAATTAGGTGGCTTTTTAGCTTTGCTTGTATTAGTATTTTTCAAACTTTCATGTACATAACATGCATATGTATGCATATATGTATATGTATATGTATGCATGCATTTATATTTGTATTTATATAGATATGCAGATTTTATATATGTTTATATATGTACGTATATATATATACTTATACATAAATGCATATGCATATATATATGTGCATATGTGTGCGTGTAGCGATAGGTAGAGGTGTAGAGTTGGAGGTAGAGGTAGAGCAGGAGAGAGGTAGAGAGTAGTAGAGAGAAAGGTCGAGAGGTAGAGAGTAGAGGATGAGTAATAGAGAGTAGAGAGTGTGTAGTTGAGAGTAGCAGAGAGTAGTAGAGAGTGAGTAGTAGAAAGTAGTAGAGTGAGTAGTAGAGAGTGAGTAGTAGAGAGTGAGTAGTAGAGAGTGGTAGAGAGTGAGTAGTGGAGAGCAGTAGAGAGTAGTAGAGAGTGAGTAGTAGAGAGTGAGTTGTATAGAGTGAGTAGTAGAGAGTAGCAGAGAGGGAGTAGTAGGGAGAGAGTAGTAGAGAGAGAATAGTAGAGAGAGAGTAGTAAAGAGTGAGTAGTAGAGTAGTAGAGAGTGAGTGGTAGAGAGTAGTAGAGAGTAGTAGAGTGAGTAGTAGAGAATAGTAGAGAGTGAGTAGTAGAGAGAGTAGCAGAGAGTAGTAGAGTAGTAGAGAGTGAGTAGTAGAGAGTGAGTAGAGAGAGAGTAGTAGAGAGTAGTAGAGCAGAAGAAAATGAGTAGTAGAGAGTGAGTAGTAGAGAGTAGTAGAGAGCGAGTAGTAGAGAGTGAGCAGTGGAGAGTGAGTAGTAGAGAGTAGTAGAGAGCAAGTAGTAGAGAGTGAGTAGTGGAGAGCGAGTAGTAGAGTGTGAATGGTAGAGAGTGAGTAGTAGAGAGAGAGAGTAGTAGAGAGTGAGTAGTAGAGTAGTAGAGAGTGAGTGGTAGAGAGTAGTAGAGACTAGTAGAGTGAGTAGTAGAGAGTAGTAGAGAGTGAGTAGTAGATAGTGAATAGTAGAGAGTGAATAGTAGAGAGTAGTAGAGAGAGAGTAGTAGAGAGTGAGTAGTAGAGAGTGAGTAGTAGAGAATAGTAGAGTAGTAAAGAGTGAGTAGTAGAGAGAGAGTAGTAGAGTGTGAGTAGTAAAGTAGTAGAGAGTGAATGGTAGAGAGGAGTACAGAGTAGCAGAGTGAGTAGTAGAGAGTGAATAGTAGAGAGTGAATAGTAGAGAGTAGTAGAGAGTGAGTAGTAGAGAGAGAGTGAGTAGTAGAAAGTAGTAGAGAGTGAGTAGTAGACAGTAAGTAGTAGAGAGTGAGTAGTAGAGAGTAGTAGAGACTGAGTAGTAGAGAGTGAGTAGTAGAGAGTAGTAGAGTAGTAGAGTAGTAGAGAGTGAGTAGTGGAGAGTAGTAGAGAGTGAGTAGTAGAGAGTGAGTAGTAGAGAGAGAGTAGTAGAGAGTAGTAGAGAGTGAGTGGTAGAGTAGTAGAGAGTAGTCAGTCAGTCAGTGTCAGTCAGTGTCAGTCAGTCAGTGTCAGTCAGTCAGTCACTGTCAGTCAATCAGTGTCAGTCAGTGTCAGTCAATCAGTGTCAGTCATTGTCAGTCAATCAGTGTAGGTCAATCAGTGTCAGTCAGTCAGTCAGTCAGTGTCAGTCAGTCAGTGTCAGTCAATCAATCTCTGACTCTACAGCAGCTCTGCTAACCTGGTTCTCTGTCTCTAGAGCAGCTCTGCTGACCTAGTTCTTAGGCTGTAGAGCAGCTCAGCTGACCTGGTTCTCTGGCTCTTCAACAGCTCTGCTGACCTGTTTCTCTTGCTCTATAGCAGCTCTGATGACCCGGTTCTATGGCTCTAAAGCAGTTCTGCTGACCTGGTTCTCTGGCGCTGGAGCAGCTCTGCTGACCTGGTCCCTTGGCTCTAAAGCAGCTCTGCTGACCTGGTTCTCTAGCTCTACAGCAGCGCTGCTGACCTGGTTCTCTGGCTCTAGAGCAGCTCTGCTGACCTGGTTCTCTGGCTCTAAAGCAGCTCTGCTGACCTGGTTCTCTGGCTCTAAAGCAGCTCTGCTGAGCTGGTTCTCTCCCTCTAAAGCAGCTCTGCTGACCTGGTTTCTCTGGCTCTACAGCAGCTCTGCTGACCTGGTTCTCTGGCTCTAAAGCAGCTCTGCTGACCTGGTTCTCTGGCTCTAAAGCAGCTCTGCTGAGCTGGTTCTCTCCCTCTAAAGCAGCTCTGCTGACCTGGTTTCTCTGGCTCTACAGCAGCTCTGCTGACCTGGTTCTCTGTCTCTAGAGCAGCTCTGCTGACCTAGTTCTTAGGCTGTAGAGCAGCTCTGCTGACCTGGTTCTCTGGCTCTTCAACAGCTCTGCTGACCTGTTTCTCTTGCTCTAAAGCAGCTCTGATGACCCGGTTCTATGGCTCTAAAGCAGTTCTGCTGACCTGGTTCTCTGGCGCTGGAGCAGCTCTGCTGACCTGGTCCCTTGGCTCTAAATCAGCTCTGCTGACCTGGTTCTCTAGCTCTACATCAGCTCTGCTGACCTGGTTCTCTGGCTCTAGAGCAGCTCTGCTGACCTGGTTCTTAGGCTCTTGAGCAGCTCTGCTGACCTGGTTCTCTGGCTCTAAAGCAGCTCTGCTGACCCGGTTCTATGTCTCTAAAGCAGCTCTGCTGACTTGGTTCTCTGGCTCTAGAGCAGCTCTGCTGACCTGGTTCTCTGGCTCCAAAGCAGCTCTGCTGACCTGGTTCTCTGGCTCTAAAGCAGCTCTGCTGACCTGGTTCTCTAGCTCTAAAGCAGCTCTGCTGGCCTGGTTCTCTGGCTCTAAAGCAGCTCTGCTGACCTGGTTTCTCTGGCTCTAAAGCTGCTCTGCTGACCTGGTTCTCTGGCTCTAAAGCAGCTCTGCTGGCCTGGTTCTCTCCCTCTAAAGCAGGTCTGCTGACCTGGTTTCCCTGGCTCTACAGCAGCTCTGCTGACCTGGTTCTCTGTCTCTAGAGCAGCTCTGCTGACCTAGTTCTTAGGCTGTAGAGCAGCTCTGCTGACCTGGTTCTCTGGCTCTAAAGCAGCTCTGCTGACCTGGTTCTCTGGCTCTAAAGCAGCTCTGCTGACCTGGTTCTTTGGCTCTAAAGCAGCTCTGCTGGCCTGGTTCTCTGGCTCTAAAGCAGCTCTGCTGACCTGGTTCTCTCCCTCTAAAGCAGCTCAGCTGACCTTGTTTCTCTGGCTCCACAGCAGCTCTGCTGACATGGTTCTCTGTCTCTAGAGCAGCTCTGCTGACCAAGTTCTTAGGCTGTAGAGCAGCTCTGCTGACCTGGTTCTCTGGCTCTTCAACAGCTCTGCTGACCTGGTTCTCTTCTGTGGCTCTAAAGCAGCTCTGCTGACTGGGTTCTATGGCTAAAAAGCAGTTCTGCTGACCTGTTTCTCTGGCTCTGGAGCGGTTCTGTTGACCGGGTCCCTTGGCTCTAAAGCAGCTCTGCTGACCTTGTTCTCTCCGTCTAAAGCAGCTCTGCTGACCTGGTTCTCTCGCTCTAAAGCAGCTCTACTGACCTGGTTTCTCTAGCTCTACAGCAGCTCTGCTGACCTGGTCCTCTGGCTCTAGAGCAGCTCTGCTGACCCGGTTCCTAGGCTCTAGAGCAGCTCTGCTGACCTGGTTGTCTGGCTCTAAAGCAGCTCTGCTGACCTGATTCCATGGCTCTAAAGCAGCTCTGCTGACCTGGTTCTCTGGGTTGTGGTAAATATTTAAATTACCTGTACTATTTTTTATGCGGTAAAGTCTAGTAAGAATAACTCAGTCAAAATAAGAGGCAGGATCCGTGGTATTAGAGGTTCTGAAAAGGGCTTTATTCCTTACAAAGGAATTATAGTTCGAACTAGGCAATCTTATTCCATCACCACGAAGGTTCAGGAAGGGATAGGCAATACATTATTGACAAGTAACAATATATATAAGGAAAGCATTGCATTAAGACAGATGCAGGAGGCGTAACAGCTGATAATATAGATAAGAATACACATACGTAATGAAAATAGGCGTAAATACAGGCGTATACTAGAAACGTCATTTAAAATGATGTCACAAGTGGGTGGATCCATAAGAGAATCCTGCAGTGTCAGCAGAAATATTTGGCAGAGATGCGCGCGCAGCCGCAAGACGTGTGATTGACGTGCAACTAGAGGGTGAAGGGGAATTGACATTTAGCTCTACATGTGGAGACAGAAGTCTGGGGGGTCAGGTCAACCTAATCCCAAATAGTATCTAATATCTTTGTTTAAGGAACTGTTTTATCCAAAAGGAAAGGTCTCTCGGACGGAATCTATTCTATACTGACTGTTAGTGCATGTACAAGCGTCTATGTGTCTACACGAGATGCGAGGGGGCAGGAATCTTCCATGGTAACAGGGGCTATGAATTACTTGTATAAAGACAGCGAGGCCGAGCCCTTTGCTCGGTAGCTGGAAGGATGTTTACCTAAACTACTAGACAGGAATGCATTGGGTGAGGAGCGGAGCAGATAACTTGAAGGCTGAATACAGTTTTTGGCAGGCAACAGGCCGCGTCAGGCACCGTTAGCCGCGCAGAGAGTAAGACAAAGTTCATGGACACGGATGCAGGTCCAGGCTGGAGCATTTCAGAGGCAGAAGCAGGAAAAAGGCTTGATGACAGAATTCAGGGCCTACTCGCCCGAACGGTAAAACATGAAAAGTGAACCATATAAAGTCGGTGGCCAATCATACTTAGGAATGGACTATTTGACCCATTCATGGCGGATCTGAAAGAGGACACGTTGGCGTTGGACGCACATGTATTTGCGTCTTCATAACTGGAACTGGAAGGGAACATACATGTACTTGTAGCATGTACATGGAGCCGTTGGGGTCTAAGATAGGGGACATAACTGGTCATAAAATTCATATTTCCTCATTCCCTCCTTGTCCCCTACGGACCCTTATGAAATATCCATTTTCATCAATCCATCAATCTGTTCATATAGCATCATTTGTTCTTCTTTCTTCTTCCGGGATCTTGAATGAAAATTTGAAGGCGGGATACACGATGTGGCACACAGACCACAAATCGCTGGCCCACATTGTAGACACAAGCAACAACTGAATAGTATGAGAAAGCCAATACCTAGGAAGGATAGGATCCTCCATCCCCAGGCCGACAACACGCTCCAGAACCAACCGGACCAAGTCCAGGTGCCTGGATTCTGGTGTATCTGGCTTACGATTTTATGAAGTCGAGTTATGGCTTTATATACTGACGGCGCGTTTTCTGGTATGAAAACACAGCAACTTGATCCGATGACCCTACAAGCTCCGCCCCTATCGGCCAGAATGACGTCAAGGACAAGACGATTTTGAAGAACAACTATCCGCATCGCAGACTGCTCCTCTGTTAAGTTGCCTAAGGCGGAAGTAGTTTCATTCACTACTGCTTCAAGGGTTCTAGTTAATCTACGTATCAGCTTACTATTAGTGACTGTACCTATGTAGGGAAAGAAACCTTTATTGAAATCTGTATATTGCTCCCATGCTGTTTCAGTGTAGTCGACAATCGGGAGATCTCTCTGCTGTCTATTGTGTACTAAATGGGTATTCCTATGGTAATCAGGCGGGGCTAGGAAAACAGGTGGCAGAAGGAATGCAATGTAACAGGTTCCATCCCAATCTAGGGGTAGGCGTATGTATGCGGTGTGACCACAAATGAAGTAGGAGTGACGAGAAGCTCTAAATGTAGACTTGCCTTTATCACTGAATTCTATTACAGTGGTACATTTACTATGGCCCATGTGTATTGAACCATTCTTTCTTACACATAATTCGCCTCTAACTGGAAATACTGACATAGCGGGCAAGATTGGTGTAGCTTCGGATTCAACATTCAGGATCATGAGATTAAGTGTAAAGTTACCTAATCCATATACTTCATTTTCTAGATCAGTTCCTGTTCTTTTGGGAAATCCCTCCTTGTTAGGGTAGCAGACCTTAAGTAAAACTAGGTTCAGGTTTCCCCAAACCCAGTTGTCTTGGTAAACTACTGAATTTGAATCTAGGGAATTAATCAAACTAAACCATGCTCCACAGGAGCCATTGTGTGTGAATGGGTACGGAAAGAGGGGCAGAACTCCCTTGTATTTCTGATAGGGAGGGAGTCGACCGCATATCCAACAATTTGTAGCATTGCTGGTCTGATGAGAATGATGTAACATACTAATGAATGTGTTGTTGCGCAGCGCAAATCTATAGGACAACTCATGCGGGGGTAATTCGCTAAAAGAATGTTCGGCAGTAGCATTGAAAGCACGCTTGGAGATAGGGTAATACATGTGTAATAATATACTGGAAATAATAATCAGAAGACTTAGAAAAAACATAATTAACAATGTCACTATGCAGTGACTACGAAGTGATTTACAGTACGCCTGTTTCTTGAGCTGTTCCTGTCTATTTCTCTCTCTATTTCGGTCTAGAGGATACATGTCAGAGACAAATTCAACCGATTCACCTTGGAGAGGACTTAAACAATCAAATTGTCTGACTTGCTAGACCTTAGTTTCAGTTTATAGTTTTGTTTTTCGGTTTTGTCAACCAGGGGGAGTTTTGAGTCAGTCTGTGAGGGAATGCAGGGCTGAAAATTCAAGTCGGATGATAGTCCATGAAACTTTTTGATATGGCTCGAGTGCAACCACCCTTTACGTCCCTCAATCTTCACAGCTGTCCTTGTGGTCAATAAGACGAGTTTAGGCGACTGCCAGCGAGGCTCCAGCGGGTTCCTTCTGTCGAAGTTCCTTACAAATACGATATCTCCCGGAACCACGTCATGGGGCTTCACCTCAGTGTTATCGGGAAAAGCTGCAGCTACCTGTGAACGACAAGATTGTAGTGCAGACATCAAGGAAGCCAGGTAATCTGTCAGCATATTACAATCAACATCAGTTATTTTACGAGGTATAGGCGTCCCCCACATATTTGGTGGTCTACCGAAGATCACCTCATACGGGGATAGCCCTGTTCGAGAGTGTGCTACCATTCTCATGTAAAAGAGCGCAACCGGTAAAGCTACTATCCAGTCGACACCTTTTTCTTTACATACTTTGGACAGTCTAATTTTCAGAGTTTGATTATGTCGCTCCACGAGACCTGCTGCCTCGGGATGTCGGACACAGTGGAATTTCCATTGGTAGCCTAATAGGAGTGAAACGTGTTTCATTAGCTCGGATGAGAATGGCTGGCCATTATATGAGTACACGACACGGGGCAAACCATATCGTGGGAAGAATTCTCGAACTAACTGTTTGGCAGTAGTCGGGGCAGTGTAATCTGAGACGGGATACGCCTCTGTCCACCGGGAAAGAGCGCATACAACTACGAGGACATATTTGAATCCTCGACATCGTTCCATCTGGATATAATCCATCTGGAGGACTTCAAAAGGGTGGTCGGGGGGTTGAAATCCACCCTGTTCTACAGGTACGCCTTTTCCTGGATTGAACTGACAACAAATCATGCAGGTACGTACTTTCTGTTTAGCTGCTGCTCGCAAGTGTTTATTGAACCAAATGTGTTGAATACTGTCTAGCATAGCTTTCTCTCCTAGGTGTGCTGGACTATGTATTGTGTTAATGATGACTTGAACCATTGAGTCGGGGAGAAACCATATAGATTTTCCCTTTGTCATCCATCCTTGATCCGTTTGGATCCCTCCTAATTCAGTCCATTTCTTTATTTCTTCTGGTGTAGCATGTGTCTGTATGTCAATTACATCAAGGGCGGGATCCTTAATTGTCATGCAGTGTGTTGGTATCGGAACTATTGTCTTTGTCGTGTCAGTTGGACGAGTCTGATTCTGAGCAGTCTGTTTAGCTGTTCTGTCAGCTAGGTCGTTACCCTGAGAAATAATGTCAGTTACTTTTGTATGGGCTTTACACTTCATAATCGATATTGCAGTCGGCAGATGTATTGCATCTAACAGAGCTTGAATAAGGGGACCGTGCTGGATGTGGGCACCGTGAGAAGTTAAATAACCTCTCTCTCGCCAAAGCACGCCGAAGTCATGGACGACTCCGAATGCATAACGTGAATCTGTGTATATGTTGACTTTCTTATTTTTGGCTTGAATACAGGCTTGTGTCAGAGCGATGAGCTCTGCTGCTTGAGCTGACAAGGTATCGATACAATTTGTTTCAATAATTTCAGTGTCTGTTGTGACTGCATAAGCGGCCACTAACTCTCCTGTACTTGTTCTCATGCATGAACCATCTACATACAGTGTCAGGTCTGGATCTGATAATGGAATATCTGTCAAGTCTTGTCTGGGTTTCGTCGTAATAGTAATAACTTCAATACAATCATGTGCCAATGGGTCTGTTCCACTTAATGGCAAAAGTGTGGCAGGATTTAATGTACTACAACGTCGGATTTCTATGTGTGGCTGGAACAATGTTAATTCATAACCCGTCAGTCTTGCTATAGTCAAGTGTTGTGTTTGGGTCCGGTTCAAGAGAACCTCTACTGCGTGTGGTACTTGTACTGTCAATTGATGTCCTAACACTATGGCATCGCTTTGTCTGATTGCTAAAGCTGTTGCTGCGACTGATTTCAGGCACGCAGGAAGAGCCTGAGCTACGGGATCTAATGTACTGGAAAAATAAGCACATGGCTTATGTGATCCTGCTTGTTCCTGCGTGAGTACTGACAAAGCAGTACCTTCTCGTTCTGTAACAAAAAGCGTAAAATGTTTGCTGTAACATGGCGTTGCTAAAACAGGTGCTTGGCATAAAGCTTTCTTTAAGCTTTCAAAAGCTTGTGTATGTTCCTGAGTCCAAGGGAGGACAGTCGATGTCGCTGCCTCCTGTGTTGTCAACTGAATGAGTGGTTTCGCTAGAAATGCATATTGAGGGATCCACTGCCTACAGTACGAAGTGAGGCCTATGAATGCCCGTACCTCCTTTTGTGTCTTGGGTGGCGGCCTGTTGACAATTAACTGGATACGGTCGGGTGTAAGCTGTCTTCCCCCCTTGGACAGCAAGTGCCCAAGGTACACAACTTGCTGGACACAGAATTGCAGCTTTGAAGGGGACACCTTGTGCCCCTTGTCGGCTAGGAAATGTAAAACCGTCAGTGATGCTTTCTCACATTCAGGTTCGCTTCGGGCGGTGATCAGCAGATCATCGACGTATTGAAGCAGGGCAGTGTTAGCTGGCATGTGGATACTGTCAAGTTCTCTTTTCAGTGCTTGGCTATAGATGCTGGGGCTTTCTGTGAATCCTTGAGGTGCGCGTGCGAATTTAAAACTTCGTCCATTTAAACTGAATCCGAACAAATATTGGCTTTCCGGATCGATTGGGACGCTAAAGAAAGCGTTCTTGAGATCAATTACAGTAAAGAACGTTGCTTCTGAATCTATGGCTGTTAGCAATGAAGAGATATCTGGGACCACGGGGTATTGTGGTACAATGCATTTATTTAATTCTCGCAGATCAATAACTAATCGATATACTGGTGGTGCTTTTGGATCAGTTCGTTTAAGAATCGGAATTATCGGGGAATTACATACATTGGAGTCGGTTTCCACGACCACTCCTTGTGCAATGAGCTCGTCAATGATTTGCAGTAAAGCCACAACAGCATCTGGGGGTAACTTGTATTGTCGTATTCGTGGTAGTACCACTCCTGTTTTTATTGTGACTCGATATGGTGTAATGTGCATACAACCTACATCAGTGGGGCCTTGCGCCCATAAATGTTCAGGTAGATTCTGTAACCGGTGATCCATGTCTCTAGACACGTAGTGACCTTTAAAATCACGCAAAAATAGTCGTACTCCTTCCGGAAAACAACATATTACAGCTCCTAGAGCCTTCAAAGTTTTTATACCTAACAAGTTTTCTGGACATGATTTCGTAAGTAATAGATCTGTAGTCCGTGTTAATGGACCGACTGTAAATGCAAGTGGTTGCGATACTTCGTTAACAGTAGGCTTTCCTGAAAAACCAAGGGAGATATTTTGTGAGCCTGAGAGGGGTACCCCTGGGACTTCGCTGTGACGGATAGTGGTTCTGCTTGCCCCTGTATCGAGTAGAAACTTTCTATCTTTCCCTAATAACTGACTCTGTACATAAGGACCCTCTTGATCTACTGGAACCTCAATAAGGGGTAAGCCAACTTCCCTCTCTAGGCTATTTCATGTGTAGCGCTGATACTCTGGATAGTCATTTTGTGCATACTGGTACATCTGTTGTGTCGTGTTTTGTGTTGCAGCAATAGGCTGTGGCTGTTGTTGTAATTGTTGTTGTGGTTGTGGTGCGGTCTGTTGTACAGCTGGCATAGGCTGTATATTCTGAGGTACTTGTTGTTGGATCTGATCCTGTCTAGGCGGACGTGGTCTCTCTTTCGTTATACCCGTAGAGATATTATGTTTCAGAACTGCGCAATCGTGTATATAATGACCTGGCTGTTTACAATAGTTGCATGTCCCTCTAACAGGACCCGCTGAATCATTGGACTGTGTCATACCCTTTTTATGACCGTCAGCTGGAACTGACTGGGCAACAAGCATTTTCATTTTCGTGTCTTTCATACGTCTTTGTTCATGTTCTTGTTCTTCTCTAATTCTATTGTGATGATATTGTAACATTTGTAACATCTGTGACGGTGTGTTACCTTGCCAAGTACTCTCGAATTTTAATACTCTACTCTTAACTTGGGGCAGGGAATTCTCAACTAATTTTGTCACAAACAGATGTGGGTATGACTCACTACTAGCTTTTATGCCACTATTAATACCAAAACATTTTTCAAATCGGGAATAGAAATCACTAGTGTCTTCATCTTGTTTTTGTTTACAGGCTGAGATTGCACCCCAGTCTTCCTTTTTCGTAGTTAATAAACGTGGTAGTACCTGCACTAGTAATCCTGGTAATGCTGTAGTCCTTTCCCCAAGCCCTGAACCTGCAGCTCGGGCCTTTTCTTCGTTTTCTAATGCTGTCCAATCTATCTTTTGGTCTCCCACCTCCCATTCCTTTTCTTTGAGTTTCTCGTAAATACCGGCAGGCAATAAAACTTTCAATATTTTCATAATGTCGGGATAAGTATACTCTCCCATGAGTAACATGTCTTTTATCTCACGGTGGAAACCTGCTGGGTCTTTGTCATGGCTAGGTACTACTTTCTTCATTTCTAATAATTCAATTTTAGTTATGGGCGCGTACACAAACACGCGTTTAAAATTATTGTCTTCACCTCTTATAGGGTGTACTTCGCGTAAGGGATTCTGTCTGTCTATGTGATACATTTTTCTTTCCAACTTGGGGGGAACTGAAACATGTTCTGGGCATACGAAGACAATGTACTGGTGTCGATATTCTAGAATTTCCTTAATTAAATCAGTACCTGAACCTCTCCATTTATTCGTGAGTAATTCTATCAGTATATCAGGTAGGGGACCAGGATCGGAGTGTTGACTTCTATATAATATAACGAGGTGTTGTATCATGTATATACCAGCTAAACGCTGTTCGTCTGGGGTGAGATTCAAAAACGTGTGTGCTAACGCATCATCACTGTATTTTTCAGAACTGTCAGCCCATTGTACTGCTGACCTGGCTAATTCTTGTTCATCCATAGAATCGAGCATATGATACCCCCTTCGGTCTCGGAGTAGTTTATCAGCAGCCTGGAATAAGTGTTCAGGGGACTTCGTGTTTAACATAGGGGTTTGGAAATGTCTGTTACATTCTGGACGTATTAGACGTATCGGGTCATTAAAGTATCTGGTATTGTTACAAGGTCTTCCCCTACCTACATAGGCTATCGTTTCTAATTGTCCTGTGGGCATTTCTGATTCTTCCTCCTCCTCTCCCTCTGATTCAGTTTTGTCTGCCTCCAATCTGGCTTTATGTATTCGTTCTACTTCTTTGCGGATCTTTCGGCACATGGCTACTATACATGTCTGTTTATCATGTTTTCCCTCTGATATATTCTGACCCCATCGGGTAAGTACTTGCATTTCATCCTGATCTACCTCGGACCTATCTCTGTTTCTGATCAAGCAGTTTATGAAGAAACGTAACAGTTGTCTCTGTATATCCGCTTTCTGGTATTCCATGGCTTCGTCAATACTTTCAGGGCCTTGCCCGGTTTGGACAAAGCGATATATATTGTCTAGATGATTAATCATTCCTGGTAGTGTCGTTAAATACATTGACGCTCGTCGTATACGTAGTGATGATAGCAGCATTCTGTCATTTTTACCGGGCACTGGATCATATCTACAATCTACAAGATGTTCTTTAAACACGTCGGACGTTGCTATTTGGGGTGTACGTTGGTTTGCTAAATCTCTAAGAGACGATTTACTTCGTGATGGTGGCGTGGCGAAAATTGCTGTCGCACCTTCTGCCGCACCTTCTGAGGTGCTAGGCACGAAAGGATTTGTGGGATGTAAGGTAGAAACTGTGGATGCAGGAAAAACGGTGGAAACAGATGGACCTACTGGATTGTGCGGAGGAGTTCGTTGTTGCGGAGCTGGGGGCTGATGATCTCGGTGTTGAGCACCATCGACAGGTGGCGGGTGTGGTGGAACATTAGCATATTCGGGAGCTGCATCGTCTAAATAGGAAGAAAGGAAAATATCTTTTGCGGTCTTGGGATGTGCTTTAATCGGGAGTAATGGGGGTGGCAAATCTTTCGTTTTTTCCGGGGTGGCCTTAGGTAAACCTTCGGCTAAAAGAGGATACATACCATTCATAAGAGCATTTCGTTGTCTGTCTACTTATTTGGTTTTTACTCGGATACCTTCCTCAACTAATACGTTTTCTCGGGCTCTATTTGAGTTCTCCCTACTTTTCTCTTCCAGTCTGAGTGCTTTCTCTGTGCGCCTATGCGATTCTTTACGCCATAACTCAATGGCATCTTTCTGTGACTGTCTGGCTTTCTTTTTCCATAATTCTTCTTCTACTCTCATGATGCAATCTGCATCCCATGTCCCAGCTGCGGGCCACCTCTGACTTTCTGCTAGATCCTTGGTGTAGTCCACCCATAAGTCAAGATATAATACGGCATCTAGGCCATGTTTATGATACATAAAGTACCCTGGAGTGTCCCTAGGTGGAATGGGAACAGCTTCTTCGAGCACTCCTTTTCTAGTTTTGATCTGTCTTAATTTTGAAAAGAACGGCATTTTTAACACCTTGCTACTTGATTTTTACTTGAACTGGACTTGAACACAATTAATACAATAAACACAATAATGAACACTCATTCATACCACAATTTTTAGACACTGTAAAACATTTAACATTTAACATTTAACTTTTAACGAACAATGATAATTAGAAGAAAACTAGTTACTGACATAATACTAATACTAGATAATATTGAATATATACATGAACATACTGGATATACTGCTAAACAGTACAGATACACTGCTAAAACAGTGCAGACCGGATCTGTGTACCCAAACCCGTCAGGACCGGCACAAATTAATGTGCACGTCTAACTGCCTCCCCAGCAACGGTACTCACCGGGTAGCACGGAACGGAAGGCCTCGGAACTGAACTGAACTGGACCGGACTGGACTCGACGCGACTCGGAACATCGGAACCTGGTGGGCCTCTGTATACCTCGGATCTTGCTCTCTCTGCTAGGCTCTGGTCGGGATACTTCGCACTTCTCACCGCCTCGTCTGGGTGTTGATCGCAGCCTCAGTCACCCCCGCTTGGTCGGAGGGAGATACAGGAAATCCTGCGGGTACGCGTTGTTGTCCGTCCGGCTGTGGCAGGAGACCGGGCCTGCAACGCACCTCCGGCGCGTGAGATGAGAAAGTGTCCCTGTTCGGGCGCCAATTTATGTGGTAAATATTTAAATTACCTGTACTATTTTTTATGCGGTAAAGTCTAGTAAGAATAACTCAGTCAAAATAAGAGGCAGGATCCGTGGTATTAGAGGTTCTGAAAAGGGCTTTATTCCTTACAAAGGAATTATAGTTCGAACTAGGCAATCTTATTCCATCACCACGAAGGTTCAGGAAGGGATAGGCAATACATTATTGACAAGTAACAATATATATAAGGAAAGCATTGCATTAAGACAGATGCAGGAGGCGTAACAGCTGATAATACAGATAAGAATACACATACGTAATGAAAATAGGCGTAAATACAGGCGTATACTAGAAACGTCATTTAAAATGATGTCACAAGTGGGTGGATCCATAAGAGAATCCTGCAGTGTCAGCAGAAATATTTGGCAGAGATGCGCGCGCAGCCGCAAGACGTGTGATTGACGTGCAACTAGAGGGTGAAGGGGAATTGACATTTAGCTCTACATGTGGAGACAGAAGTCTGGGGGGTCAGGTCAACCTAATCCCAAATAGTATCTAATATCTTTGTTTAAGGAACTGTTTTATCCAAAAGGAAAGGTCTCTCGGACGGAATCTATTCTATACTGACTGTTAGTGCATGTACAAGCGTCTATGTGTCTACACGAGATGCGAGGGGGCAGGAATCTTCCATGGTAACAGGGGCTATGAATTACTTGTATAAAGACAGCGAGGCCGAGCCCTTTGCTCGGTAGCTGGAAGGATGTTTACCTAAACTACTAGACAGGAATGCATTGGGTGAGGAGCGGAGCAGATAACTTGAAGGCTGAATACAGTTTTTGGCAGGCAACAGGCCGCGTCAGGCACCGTTAGCCGCGCAGAGAGTAAGACAAAGTTCATGGACACGGATGCAGGTCCAGGCTGGAGCATTTCAGAGGCAGAAGCAGGAAAAAGGCTTGATGACAGAATTCAGGGCCTACTCGCCCGAACTGTAAAACATGAAAAGTGAACCATATAAAGTCGGTGGCCAATCATACTTAGGAATGGACTATTTGACCCATTCATGGCGGATCTGAAAGAGGACACGTTGGCGTTGGACGCACATGTATTTGCGTCTTCATAACTGGAACTGGAGGGAACATACATGTACTTGTAGCATGTACATGGAGCTGTTGGGGTCTAAGATAGGGGACATAACTGGTCATAAAATTCATATTTCCTCAGGGTCTAGAGCAGCTCTGCTGACCTGGTTCTCCTTCTCTAAAGCAGCTCTGCTGACCTGGTTCTCTCCCTCTAAATCAGCTCTACTGACCTGGTTCTCTGCCTCTAGAGCAGCTCTGCTGACCTGGTTCAATCGCTCTAAAGCAGCTCTGCTGACCTGGTTCTCTGGCTCTAGAGCAGCTCTGCTGACCTGGTTCTCTGGCTCTAGAGCAGCTCTGCTGACCTGGTTCTCTCCCTCTCAAGCAGCTCCGCTGACCTGGTTTCTCTGGCTCTAGAGCAGCTCTGCTGACCTGGTTCTCTGGCTCTAAAGCAGCTCTTCTGACCTGGTTCTCTCCCTCTAAAGCAGCTCTGCTTACCATGGTTCTCTGCCTCTAGAGCAGCTCTGCTGACCTCGTTCTCTGGCTCTAAAGCAGCTCTGCTGACCTGGTTCTATGGCTCTAAAGCAGCTCTTCTGGCCTGGTTCTCTGGCTCTAGAGCAGCTCTGCTGACCTGGTTCTCTGGCTCTAGAGCAGCTCTGCTGACCTGGTTCTCTCCCTCTAAAGAGGTCTGCTGACCTGGTTCTCTGGCTCTAAAGCAGTTCTGCTGACCTGGTTCTCTGCCTCTAGAGCAGCTCTGCTGACCTTGTTCTATGGCTCTAAAGCAGCTCTGCTGACCTGGTTCTCTGGCTCTAGAGCACCTCTGCTGACCTGGTTCTCTGGCTCTAAAGCAGTTCTGCTGACCTGGTTCTCTACCTCTAAAACAGCTCTGCTGACCTGGTTTCTCTGGCTCTACAGCAGCTCTGCTTACCTGGTTCTCGGCCTCTAGAGCAGCTCTGCTGACCTGGGTCTCTGGCTCTAGAGCAGCTCTGCTGATCTGTGTCTCTGGTTCTAGAGCAGTTCTGCTGACCTGCTTCTTAGGCTCTAGAGCAGCTCTGCTGACCTGTTTCTCTGGCTCTACAACGTCTCTGCTGACCTGGTTTCTCTGGCTCTACAGCAGCTTTGCTGACCTGGTTCTCTGCACTCACGATGCACACACCCGACTTCGCGAAAACAAATTTAAGAATAATATAAGTTTATTATAAGTACAAATATATTATTTTATGAATATCTTAGATAATCTCTTGCCCTAGTATGCATATTAAAGACACATACATATCATTTTGGAACATTATTTTTTTTTGCAGGAGTCGTGCACCCAGCGCGCCCCAGCACGTATATGACGTCACGCGGGACCCACAACCGCGCAAGCATCTTGTACCGTAATGCGCATGTGTCACGAATGCGCGGGAGCAGGAGTCGCGGACTGGTCGCATACCAAACGTGCACATCACTTAATATTAAATGTACATGATGTAACTGAAAAACACGCAGGCGTCACACACCGTATGCGGATCCTTCACGACTATTCTAAAATGGCGGCTAGATTGCGCACACCCACCGTGATGTGTACGCTTTGAGTGTGCGACTCCGAAAAAAATTTGATTTTTTTTAAAAAAAAGTAAATATTAAAAATATGTCGAAATAAAAAATGAAAAACAAGAAAATTCATCAATATTTCAGTTTGAATTTAAACATTTTTTTTGTTGCAATTTTCAGAAAAATATATAATGTTATTTAATGAATAAAATATTTATAAATAAACAGTTAAAAAACTCGAAAATCAGTACAAAAAAATAGGTACAACTACTATCACACTTAAAAATTTGAATTTAATAAACCTTTGAAATTCACTGAAAAAACCATAGGTTTCAGAGACGTTATAGTTAGAAATTAGCATTTAAAAAACCTTAGAAATTCACAGAAAAAAACAGGTTTCAGGGGTGTTATAGTTAGCTGGCCATTTCACTCGTACAAAACCATAGAAATTCCTCTGTTATAGTTAGTTCTGCTAACTATAACTCGCGTGCCCGCAATGCACTGCTGATGATGTCACATATTGCATCATTCATGACATGGTCAGTGACATCACTGATGACATCACTGATGACATCTCAAATGACATCACTGATGACATAAGCCACGTGATAATCTGATACACCTCATCATACACTAGTATAACCTTTCATCACTCACTGTAAAATACAGAGTACCATATTTGAAACCATTGACACACCAATACCAGTTACTACATACCCACTCACTGATTCCTAAGTCTACACACACAACTACCCATTCAACAACAGAATCATTTATACATGCAGTCACTAATTAATAGAATCCTATTAAATGCATTTATACACATATATAGACATTGACACATCAGCAGTCATCTTAGTCAGTTATGCAGTCACGTACACAATTATCCAACAACACCTCATTTATTCAAACACATAGTAACTCATAGTTAATATGTTAAAAAAAATCACCATTACAATTATACACTCATTCATATAGCTACTTGCACAATCACTGACTCTTACACATACATATTTATATATACCAACTCTCACATACAATGCCTTTTATTTTTTTACTTTGTTGAAAATGTACAACTAAAGCATATATTCGCTCACCAACACACAAATAAATACACTCAGTCACCCAAACAACTGTTTCCACATGCACTCTTAAACCTATACACCTAGTCAATCAACCATTCACACATCTATGCATAGAGTTACACACACCCCATCCAACCACACACAAACTCAGTGTCCCATACAAATACTCACCCAACTAATCAATAACTAATATACACACTCATGTAGTTAGTGACCAACTGATGCAGCATGTCATACAACAACAGAGACAGTGCTGCACACATTCACATAGTTTAGTTACTAATCCATGTATTAAGTGAGACACTTTTAATTACTCACTTAAACAGACAGTCAGACAGCTACTAAATCCTCCATCCAGACAGTTATATCCACTCAATCTTCAATACAGATTGGTATATATATAATACATATTTAAATTTCAAACTAAACCACATTCATTGGATGATGTCATCAGTGGTGTCATCAGTGATGTCATCAGTGATGTCACTGACCATGTCATGAATGATGCAATATGTGACATCATCAGCAGTGCATTGTGGGCGCGCGTGTTATAGTTAGCAGAACTAACTATAACGGACAAATTTATATGGTTTTGTACGAGTGAAATGGCCAGCTAACTATAACACCCCTGAAACCTATGTTTTTTCTGTGAATATATATATATATATATATCCAACGAAACAGTATATGTATATATATATATATATATATATATATATATATATATCACAAACTAAGTTCACCTTTATGAGAATGCCTGAACACATGGAAGATTTGATCCTTCTTTATTGCGGGCTGTAGAAAAGTCATGCTCACACCTTCAGTAAAAGCGCCATATGCGTTTCGGGCAGCCTTAGCCCTTGATCACTGGCAATGCAACAAAAGTCCCGGCAGCCATGGTTAAATACCTCTCGGACCCGCCCCAGTGGGCTATCAAGTCCCAATGCCTTATGATAATGGTAGTTTCATTATATCCGCCGCAGTGGTTGCTACCAAGTTTTTGTGCATGAAAATGTCTTACCCAAGTGGGTTTACTTTGGGGAAAGCCACCCACTTTGCTGCCATCTCCAAGTCCCACAATAGTGGACTTCCATGTCCTCACAGCACTCGAAAAACCCTTATTTAAACTTTACAGAAACACACAGTCACTAGATGATGTCATCAGTGATGTCATCAGTGATGTCATTTGAGACATCGATGTCATCAGTGATGTCACTGACCATGTCATGAATGATGTAATATGTGACATCATCAGCAGTGCATTGTGGGGGCGTGAGTTATAGTTAGCTCAACTAACTATAACAGCCGAATGTCTATGGTTTTGTACGAGTGAAATGTGCAACTAACTATAACGTCCCTGAAACCTATGGTTTTTTCTGTGAATTTCTAAGTTTTTTTAAATGCTAATTTGTAACTATAACGTCCCTGAAACCTATGTTTTTTTCAGTGAATTTCAAAGGTTTTTTAAATGACAATTTGTAACTAAAACGTCCCTGAAACCTATGGTTTTTGTATTGAATTTCAAAGGTTTTTTAAATGATAATTTGTAACTATAACGTCCCTGAACCCTATGGTTTTTTCAGTGAATTTTAAAGGTTTTTTAAATGCTAATTTCTAATTATAATGTTCATTAAACCTATAGTTTTTTCAGTAATTTTAAATTATCATTCCATTCTCAACCTGGTGAAAACAGCCGAAATTGCCAGTTTTTCAGCAATAGCTTCCGCAAAAACAAATCGCCACAAATGAGAGCAACAACTAACGCTAATAATATGCAGAGTAGGCATTCCTATGCAAAAATAACACGAAAATACCACTTCCCGATATTTTCAACGAGCAGCCAAATCTGCGGTGCGATCCAAAAACAGGCGATAAGCTGCATTATCAGTAGGAATGTAACATCTGCCTTTTACTGGTGTAAAGTAGGATGACTACCTACAGTGTGAAAGGGAGCCCAGCCCAGAATCACATCTGAAGACCAACACATGTCATAGAGCTACTGAACATGCACCTCCCACACCCAAGAAGGCCACAAACCCCACTTCCACCACCCTCAGGACCTCCCAACGGACCACCCCCCAACTAACACTGAGGCAGCGCACAACAGGACAGCGAACCTTCCAAAAACAGCATGGCGCCTCAGCCACACAATAGCTGAATGTTGCGAGATGTGTCAACCAAACATGTGTGAAGTCACCCACCAATAATAATGCACACAATACCTGCGCCAGGTATGCCCAGACGTGGGTCTTGGGATCACTGTGCCATGAGAAGAGGGGTGAAACCCCAAAACCAGTCCTAGGATGCTTGTTTCCAGTCCAGCGAGGACCTGGCTTGACAGTTCGGGCTGGACTGTTCCCATGAGGCACAGGGTCCAGACTGATTTGTACATGGCCATGTCTAAACTGGGTTGGCACGGTGAGCAAAAGAATGATGGATTTAACCCAGATCTCTTGACTGGGGGTGAATGTTTTGATTTGTTCTGCATTCCGTCCATCAATTGTGTGCCTTTTGCTTTCTCGCCCTAAGTGCGCCAGGTATGCCCAGACGTGGGTCCTGGGCTCACTGTGCCACTGGAATCAAGCTATCCTGGCTGAAGAGGGGTGAAACCCTGAAACCGGTCCTAGAATGTTTGTTTCCGGTCCAGGGAGGACCTGGCTTGGCAGTTCGGGCTGGACTGTTCCCATGAGGCAAGGGTCAAGACTGATTTGCATATGGCCAGGTCTAAACTGGGGCGGCATGGTGAGCAAAAGAATGATGGATTTAACCCAGATCTCTTGACTGGGGGTGAATGTTTTGATTTGTTTTGCATTCTGTCCATCAGTTGTGTGTCTTATAGTTAAGAGGAAAGCAATAACTAGGAGCATAGAGGCTCTAAGAGGGTTGCACTTTTGGTATATGCTGATTCTACTGACTGAGTGAGAGTGGGAAATGTTTAATCAAGTCAGGATTTCCAACTGCGAGTGCTGTAGGCAGAAAAGTTACTAATACTACCCAGATATGTCCCAGCCCAAGTGTTGATAGAAATTGGGTTGTTGGTTGACTGCGGTATGAGCACTGGTCAAGCAGCAACCACAATCCTAGTCAGGGTAAGAGGCAGATAACCCCAAAATTAACCTTTGCTTACTCTCTACTATCTTGGGACAGAGAAGTCAGGCTAAACTTAGAGGCAATGAGTAAAGTATTTGTGCTACAGTTCAAAAAATAAAACAGCGAAAACACCACACAAAAAGATACCATACCAGGTTTAGAAACCTAGAGTAGACTTTCATAAATAAAAAGACCAAAATGCCAAAAATACAAATAGTAGAGCTGGAGATATTGAATTGTAAAGTTTATAGTGAAAAATAGCACCAAAAAGCACAAAGAGTTATTGTGGCATATCTGGACGCACCGGACTGGGACAAAGTCACAAATTCAGGCTGACCACAATGGAGCATGGGCCGGCAACAGGTACCCAGTTAAGCCTGCTGAGCAAAGTACGTTGCAGAGTGTTGCGTGGATTTGTGTCGCAGATTTGTTTCGCAGCAGAGGTGATGCATCGGTTCTGAGATGCAGTGAGGCTGCGGTGCAAGGTTTTGATGTTTCGGGGTTGAGGATACTGTTGACGTGGCTTGTGTTGCGAAGTACGGTGCTAAGAATATGAGGCTCAGACAAGGCTATGTGTCAGTTCCAATGAGTGGTGAAGATGCAATACAGAGTTTCTGAATTGTCATTGAGGCTTTCATAGACAAGGGATGTGGATAGCTTGTGCCAGAGAAAGCATCACACAATTGCTGTTCTGAAGGTGATGCGTTGGCTCCAAGATGGGGCGGTGGCGGCGATGCAAGCCCTTTGCGACACATTCAATCCATCCAACATCGGTGATGCATTGTTTATGCCCAGGAATGTGTCACTCAGCATAGATGATGCATCAGTTCTGCTGGCAAGCACCTGAGATCCACTTCCAAGAGTCCAGGACTGGGCTGGCACCACTTGGCAGGGTAGACTCACAGATGGCAGAGTCGAGGTACAGGGATTGGAACACTGTTATGTCCCTGAGGCTTCAGATCAGGAGGCCAGGCACTAGCTCCTGGAGTCACTCTAGGTACTGGGGTAAAGTGATGCAGGTCCAGTCATTCTCACCTGGGCAGGTAGGCAGCAGGTCAGCACAGGAAAGCTGGAGTCCAGCAGTGCAGCAGTCCAGCGGAGTGCCAGACCTTGAGCAGCACATCAGCACAGCAGACCTTTTTCCTGGCAGAGTATCCTCAGGTCCAGAAGTGTACTGAAGTGGTGGTGTCTGAGGTCCAGTCTTTATACTCAATGTTGCCTTTGAAGTGGGGGGAAGTACAAAAGACATGCCTTTGAAGTGCACAGATAGCCTGCCTCCCCTGGCTTCAGACTAACCATAGGGACTATTCAGCCCTTTGTGTGGGGACAGGACACTGACTATTCAGGTATAAGTGAGGCTGTGCCCAGCTACTCCCTCCTATCCTAAAAGAGATGGCCCATCAAGACACACCTAAGCTCTGAATGTGTGTTGACAGTCTATGAGGAATACACAAAACCCACTTGCCAACTACACCGTCATGTGATCAGAGACAGGCTACAGGTACCAAATGGATAAAGCAAGAAAATGCCAACCTTCTAAAAGTATTTATATATATTGGGCTTTGGTAATAAAATATATCATTTAGTAAAGGTGCCCTCAAGGGATACGATTTAGATATGCAAAACAGAATTAATACTTTCTAGTATCACTTTGTGAGTGCCCAGATAATTGCCTCAAAAACATGAATCCTGAAAATCAATTTACTTAATCACAAATTAAATAGATCAATAACAAAAACAAGGAGCAGGTGTATTCTTTGGTTAAGGTTTATATTGTATTAATGATGAAAATAGTTATGTTTGCCTAACACACTTGTTTTTATCATTGATATATTAACATTGTACAAGAATTTCTTACCTGACGTATTAGGAATTTGTTTGTGAAAATAGGTATTAGGAATGGACTATTGACAAGAGTGACAAGTAGAAATTTTGTTGAAGAATTGTTAGTCTCTGTCACTCTTGTTTATGTGAACATTGTTTTGTACCCTTAAACTGAATCTATTTGAGTATGACCTTAACCAAAGAAGACACCCATTCCTTTTTTTTTGCTATTGATCTATTTCAATTTTTAAGTAAATTGATTTTCAGGATTCATATTTTTAGGCCACTATTTGGGCACCCTCACAACCTCTCAGATACCCATTCACAGACCCATACCAGTACTCACACACCTATTCACTTATCCATAGTGCCACTGACACACCCACTCACTCACTCAGACATCCATTCACTCACCCATACAGCCACTCATACAACCAGTCACTCACCCGTATAGCCAGTCACATAGCCACACACTCACCCACACAGCTACTCACACACCCACTTATTTACCTACACAGCTACTGACACAACCACTCACTCACCCATACAGCCTCTTAACACAGGCGCTCACTCACCAATGCAAGCACTCACCCACTCACTCACACACCTACATAACCACTAACATATCCATTCACACATCCATACAAGCACTCACACACCAACTCACTTAAGCAAACACCCACTCAACCAGCCACTCACTCACCCATACAGCCTCTTACACAACCAGTCACTCACTCATACAGCCATTCAGACACCCATTCATGCACCCATACAGTCACTACACACCCAATTACCCACCCATAGAGCCACTCACACTGCAACTCACTCACCCATACAGCCACTGACACACCCACTCACTCACCAATGCAGCTACTCACACACCCATTTATACACATATAGAACGGTGCAGAGACAGAATACCTAGCACAAATATCAAGTTATTAATATTGTGGGTCAGGAATATCGACAGCAAGAATATTGTGGTCAAGAATTTCGACTTAAAGTAAGAAATATTGTTTTTAAAAATATCGAATTGTTAAATATTGTTTGCAAAAATATAGTTCTTAAAAATATTGTTGTTTATTATTGTTATGTATTTTAGTATATAGTTTATATGTATGTGACGCATGTTTTTTTGTATAAGATGTGTTTGTATTTTTAATATATGTGTTACATTTTTAGTAGTTATTATTTTTTAATTTGAATTTTGCACGTTTAGTCCCGTAGCGGTTTTGGGATTTATAGGGAAATCGGGTGGGAAGTAATTTAATTATATTAAATGTATTGATTAATTTGTATTTATTAATATTTGGTTAATTCGGATGTTATAGTGTTAAATGTGTAAATTCAATTATTATTAATTAATTAATAATGGTTGTTATTTAATTGGTAATCAATTATGGTAATTGTGTAAATAATTTTAGGTGTGTGTTGTGGTGTTTATAGGTGTTAATTGGGATAAGAAATGTATTTTTAATTTATGAATTATTAATTGGTCGTTAATTAATTTTAATTAATTAATTTGTAATTATTTTGGTAATTGTGTAATTAATTTAATTATGTGTGTGGTAGTTTTTATAGGTGTAAATTAGTAAATTATTTTTCATTAATGAATTAATAATTAGTTGTTAATTAATTTTAATTAGTTCTTTGGTCATTATTTATGGTATTTGTGTAATTATTTTATGTGTGTGCTGTGGTGTTTATAGGAGTAAAGGGTGGGAAGTAATTTGTGTTTAATTAATTAATATATAGTTGTCGATTAATGTTTTTTGTGTTTTGTTTTTACTTTTAAAGGAGTAAAGTGTGGGTATTAAATTAAAAAAATTATTACATCATTAGTTGTCAATAGTAATAGTTTTTCTTTAAAAAATAATATATAATTGTGTTTCATTGTTTTATAGTTTAATTTAGGTGCGTGTTGTGGATATTAGAGTGTTAAAGCTTGTGTACTCAATTTATGTTTATTTGTTTATTAATAAGATGATTGTAATTTATTATTAATTATGTTAATTATGGAAATAAATGTAATTAAAAATGTTGAAGTGTTTTGTTATTGGTGTGGTGTTATATGGTATGAAATAAAATAAATACATTCTTGTTTTAAATGATTTTTTTGTTTTTTAATATTTGCTACTTTTGAATAATTATTGTTTATAAATGTTTTTATTAATTTATTTTATATAATATTTGTAGGTTTTTGTTATATGTAATGAATATTATAATACGGGTTCTTTTTATATGTGTAATAGATTTAAATTTATATTTTTTTAATTTTGTTTCAAATTTTTATGATTTTTTAAAGTTTGTAATAGTTTTTTTTTCAGACTGTTTAAGTGTTATTAGTAATTTTGGTTTCTCTGCTATCCAACACTTCCCTAATGTTTCACTCACTGCAGTGGAAATAGTAATTTTTACCCCTCCACTGTCCAGCACTTTCTCTAATGTTGCACTCACTAGAGTGGGAATATACATTTTTACCCCTCCGCTATCCAACACTTTCCCTACTGTTGCACTTACTGGAGTGGGAATAAAAATGTTTGCCCCTCCGCTATCCCACACTTATCCTACTGTTGTATTCAGTGGAGTGGGAACAGTAATTGTACCTCTCCACTATCCAATGCTTTCCCTACTATTGCACTTACTGGAGTGGTAATAGTAATTTTTGCCCCTTCACTATCCAACACTTTCCCTACTGTTGCACTCTTTGGAGTGGGAATAGTCATTTTTACCCCGTCGCTATCCAACACTTTCCCTACTGTTGCACTTACTGGAGTGGGAATAGCAGTTTTTACTGCTCCGCTATCCAACATTTTCCCTATTTTTGCACTAACTGGAGTTGAAATAGTATATTTAATTCCTCCGCTATCCAACACTCACCCTACTCTTGCCCTCACTGGAGTGGCAATAGTAATTTTTATCCCTCCGCTATCCAACACTTTCCCTACTGTTACACTCTTTGGAGTGGGAATAGTATTTTGTACCCCTCCGCTATCCAACAGTTTCCCTACTGTTGCACTTACTGGAGTGGGAATAGTAAGTTCTACCCCTCCGCTATCCAACATTTTTCCTACTGTTGCACTCACTGGAGGTGGAATAGTAAATTTAATTCCTCCGTTATCCAACACTTACCCTACTTTTGCACTCACCGGAGTGGCAATAGTAGTTTTTAGCCCTGCGCTATCCAACACTTTCCCTACTGTTAAACTCTTTGGAGTGGGAATAGTAATTTTTATCCCTCCGCTATCCAACACTTTCCCTACTGTTACACTCTTTGGAGTGGGAATAGTATTTTGTACCCCTCCGCTATCCAACAGTTTCCCTACTGTTGCACTTACTGGAGTGGGAATAGTAATTTTTACCTCTCCGCTATCGAACATTTTTCCTACTGTTGCACTCACTGGAGTTGGAATAGTGAATTTAATTCCACCGTTATCCAACACTTACCCTACTATTGCACTTACTAGAGTGGGAATAGTAATTGTTACCCCTCCGCTATCCAACACTTTCCCTACTGTTGCACTTATTGTATTGGGAAATGTTAGTTTAATTTTTTTTTTATAGTTTCATGTTTTAATTTATTATAGAATGTTTTTATATTATTCTATATTATTGATATATTTATTTTATTTTTATATAATTTTAAAGTTTAAAAATGAAATAAAGATAATAGTTAATAAATTATTATTAAGTAAATATACGTACATGTATAAATTGGTATGTTTGTGTGTTTATATTCTTTTTAATTACATCTATTTGTTATATTTAGTTAAAATGTATATTACATTTGGGTGCCGATTCCGATCCTGTAAAACCCGGGTACAAATGGTCGTATGGAGCGTTTTCTCCGACGACTCGTACCTGGGAATTCCACCGTACAAACCAGCAAGTACGATTCGTACAGAAATACCATTTCCGTACGAATCGTACAAAACACTGTACGGCTAAAAAATACATACAATTCCGATCCTGGACAGCGCGTACGTGACGTCCGCACGGAGTCAGGCAGCGTTTTACGTACCAGCAAGTACGATTCGTACCTACAGCACTCCGCACGGCTATATTTTTACAGGAGCCAAAAAGTGCCGGAAAAGCTAAGTACGCTGCAATGCACGAGGAAAAGGGAGCCCGCTACGCGACGTACACGCCATCACCCACATCGTACGTGTCATCATGTACGGTGCGTACCCCAACATTGCATATGTACGGCCCGTACCCCCGTATGTATGGCCCGTACCCCCATCCCCATATGTACGGCCCATACCCCCACCCCCCGTATGTACGGCCCGTACCCCCCACCCCCGTATGTATGGCCTGTACCCCCCACCCCCTCATATGTACGGACCGTACCCCCACCCGCGTATGTCCGCACCGTACCCCAGGCGTACCCCCACCCGCGTATGTCTGCACCATACCCCAGGCGTACCCCAATCCTCGCGAATGCATGGTCCGTACATATGCGAGGATTGGGTACGCCTGGGGTACTGTGCGGACATATGCGGGTGGGGTTACGCCTGGGGTACGATCCGTACATACGGGGTATGGGGGGTACTGGCCATACATACGGGGGTGGGGGGTACGGGCCGTACATATGGGGGGTACGGGCCATACATACGGGGGTGGGGGGTACGGTCTGTACATACAGGGGGTGGGGGTACGGGCTGTACATACAGGGGGGTGGGGGGTATGGTCCGTACATACAGGGGGTGGGGGGTACAGTGCGGATGTACGCTGGAGGGCTGGGAGGCTGGGTGGGCCGTACGACTCGTACCCCGGGCACAAGTGTACTCGGGATAGGGGTCGTACAAAGTTTGCTCCATACGGGACCTTTTCCATGCGCTTGTGTTTTCGGACGGGCGGTACGGATCGTACTTGCGCGCTCGGACTTCAGTTTTACGAGTTGTAAGTAAACCTGTCTGGGGACGTCTCGTAGACTTTTCCCGAGGCGATTCGTATGTATTTTCGACATATGAATCGTACTTCGCAGTTTGTACGGGACTTGTAAGATTTGTACGTAAAAAAATACGGATACGAGTCGTACGGGAAAAATAAAAATCCAGGATCGGAATCGACCCCTTAATTTATTTTGGTAAAAATATATTATTATATAATATATTTAATATATATTATTCTATTTTATATATATTTTTAAATCAATATTTTTTACATCTATATTTTTTAACTCAATATTTTTGAGTCAATATTTTTGTACTTACCTGTTAAGATTTGGGAGTCGATATTTTTATAGTCAATATTTTTAACTCAATATTTAGAACTTCGATGTTTGTGACATCGATATTCTATCAGTGAACCCATACAACAATTCACACATCCATTCACACATACCACCACACAGCCAGTCACATAATATATGTTAGAAGTAGAATCACTCAGTAGTCATGCACCTAGTATACTAATTTAACTTTTGTAGTAGGTTAGTATATGTCTTTAACAATCATAAACATTTAGAAAATACTTACATTCCCTAGATTATGTCATTTAAGATGTCATCAGTGATGCCATCAGTGATGTCACTGACCATGTCATGAGTGATGTAATATGTGAAGTCATAAGCAGTGCACTCGGGGCGTAAGTTATAGTTAGCTCAGGTAACTATAACTGAGGAATTTCTATGGTTTTGTACAAGTGGAATCTGAGCCTTACCATGACGCCCCTGTATCCTTTGGTTTTTTCAGTCAAATATATGAACATTTCTTTTACAAATATATTTACTTTCGACTGACAGAAAAAGAGGGTGAAGACACAATGGGCCTGATTTAGAAATTGCGGACCAGTTACTCCATCATAATGGGAATGGCTATTTTGTCGGCCGAAATCTAAATCCATTACGATTTTGTGGGATTTATATTTTGGAAGACAGTATATCCGTCTGTATTGTGATGGAGTAACCGATCCGCCGATATCTAAATCAGGCCCTATGTATACGCTTATTAAATGCAGAAGACATGCATTTTGTTTACCTCATTTGAATGACTAACATCAAGTCAGCAATATTTCCAGGTCACATAACAAAGGAGACAATGATGAAAATAAAAAGGGCCTTAGAGAAATATGTAGGGATAAGTACCAACAGAGAAGGGAATCCTTGAAAAACATCCCAAGCATTTATGATTCAGGACAGAATAAACCCAACACGGAGCTCCAGAAAACATATTTTTTTACAATTCTGGACTGTCCAAAATGTAATAGGGATATTCTTAATTAGAGGAAGTGCCTTCATACATGTTTCTGTGCTGCTCTGTGCAGCATTATATATGCTATACAGAATCTATTTCACTCTAGAAGTTACAGGTAACAATATTAATAAGGTATCATGATGTCTGCCTCATTTACAGGCAGGTTGTGAAAATAAATGTCTTTGGACAAGATTTAGACTAGAATATACTGAATTTGTATATTTTGTCTCCTAAGCCATTCTGTATTTTAAAAAGGATTGGCAACTGTAGCCACCAAAGCCATGCCAGCTTAAAAGCCATTGTAGCTGAATAATAAAGCTCTGGAACATGCTGCATAATTTGCCTTTTGCTGCATATATTGTCTAATTTGTCTCTTCCCTGCTGCATAATGAAGCCAACCCTACTGTATAATATGTTCTCAATTATCACAAAATGTATTTGGCCTCTTTTATAGCTAAATCTAAGATTACCCTTTAATTTCTGAAAGCACTGGAACAAATGCATACCTTGCACCACACATTATGAGGCAGTAAATAACAAACGTGTTCCTCTATTGGATTTTGTAGCCCAATATAAAATGGGTGGTAATGCCATGATATTGACACCAGCCACTGCTCCTCTTGTTGAATATATATTGAAACTGTGCACATGAAGCAATCTAAAACTTAAATCAAGAAGGTTTCTATTAGAATGTGGTTTATTAGTAAGGGCTGATAGATAACTACATTTAGTAATAACACACATGAGACCCAGTCAAGTTCTCAATCAATTAATCATTGCTGAACCCTTGATAACTTGGCTGGTAGCAGACAGGCTTAACTTAGGAGACATCTGTCTAGAGCATTTAAAGACATAAATACATAAAATAAGTAAGACACAACACACAATAACATTTCAACACCAATTTATATAGATAGGAAATATTTTTAAAATTAAAATGACACCATAACGACAAACATCCAATGTAGGAAACCGGGGATATGAATTTTTAAAAATTTAACACTTTCTAGTGCCTAAAAGCAAAAAAATGCCAACTTGGGATATCTGGTTGCAATTGACCGGGAAAAGTCAAAGTTTCAGGTTGAATGCAATGGAGCGCGTGCCAGATACTGTGAGTGGTACCACCCGGTCAAGTTTTTACCTTCTGATTTAGCCACTTTTTTGTTGCTTTTTCTTTTTACGTCAAGCGAGGACAAAAGTTCTCGAAATAATCCTGAAAAATACTTAAAAGTCGACTGAACGCTGTCCAGCTGGGTTCTTCTTGGTGGAGATGATGCAGGAGCTCTTATGACCTGTTGATTTCAGGGAGTCCACTCCTCAAACTTTTAGAGTCAAAGTCCTTCTTTTGCTGATGCTAAAGTGTGCAGCAGGTACAGTCCTTCAGAGTGCAGTCCTCTTGGTGCAGGCCAGGGGTTCAGCGGGGCAGTCCTTCTTCTTCTTGTTTCCTCCAGGCAGGGAAGCTCTGCCATATTTATCCTAGGTTTTGAGGTGGCAAGCAGGGAGACACCCCTGAACAATGGGGTACAGGGTGCCACCCTTTATGAAGACAACTTTCCCTGAAGTGTGGCATATCTTGCCCCAGACAGCACTGTTCTTTAAAAACCAAAATTAGGAAAATGCTCCCCTTCCAGCCCCTATGCTAATTCCATTACAGGGTTCCCATCTGGCTGGGGTGCAGGAAGTGAGGGTAGGCCTAGGGTAGGCCTGGTTCCTCAAGAGTGGGATACTCTGACACAAATCCTCTCTGGAGGGTCCACCAGCTCTTTCCATTTCTGCCAAGTCGGACAGATCTTGCAGGGTTGAAGTTATACTATTATTTAGACACTTTGGATTATTGTTTTAGCTCACTCAATAGTTAGACATAATAGTTTCTCATATTAGCCTATGGAGCAATGCACTACACTAGGAAAAAGCAAAATTGGGGGGTTTCCCCTTACCAGGGCTTATAAAGCATATTTTATAATGTCTCTGCTTATTTTAACATAGTACCCTACCCATGGGGCACTTAGGGTAGACCTTAGGGGTGACTCAAATGTAAAAATAAGGTAGTTTAAGAATTTCAAAGTACCTTTAATTCCAAAGTCGAATGTGGACCTAGTTTTATTTTAAAAGCAGCTTGCAAAGCAGGGCTGACTTTATAAATGACAGCAAGCAACACAGCAGTGCACACTTAAGTGCATTAAATCTGCTGGGCCTCTAAACCTACATGCCCTACCATATACTAGGGTATTAAAAGGTAGGTTGTCATACCAATTGTAATTGCACCTAATTACCGTTTACCTTTAAAGCAGAGCATTGGCCCTGGGCCTGGTCAGCAGGGCTCAGAGCACAGAGTCAGTAACCGCCAGTATCAGTCAAAAAATGGAGGAGATCAGGGCAAAAAGGGTGACTTTCTCACAATATCTTTGAAGAAAGGGGTTTCAATGCACAAACAACTAACCTGCATGCTTTGACAAAAGCAGGACTCAAGAATGCATCTTGTTCTGAGAAACTGTGCTGTGTGAACATCTAAAGTCTTTCTCATGCAACAAAAAGCCTTAGTTGTGGCCAATCTGGACATTGTCATCAGTCTACTCCAGATTCTAACCAACATATCTTGACAAATGCTATTCTCACAATCACAAGATGATCAACAATCATATATAACACTGAAGTCATCAAACCATCAATTGAATTTTGTTCTGATTACCTCCTGGTTGGTCAATGCTGGTGTATCCCAGAAACTATAAAATGCTAATGCGACCTTACTCCTAAAAGAGACCACCAATCTGGAGGTTCTGGACACTATAGGTGAGCTCTGCCCTACCTGCTCTTGCATTAATATGGAGTTCAACTCTTAAGTCTCTTCTCACCTGGAATAATGCAACTTCTTCAGGGACTTGTTGTAAGGTTTCATATTGTGTAAGGGACATGAAAATATCTTTGTGAATATTCGGAAAGATCACAGTGAAGGATCCAGGCTATAATTAGCTACTTTGTTGCAATGATACTCCAGGTCATATGTATGGCATTGATAGATCAGACTTCAATATCTTCTACTCCAGTATGAAGTTGACTGTGGTACTATTGAGGGAACAATATTCAAGCCGTTCTGAACATTCCTTTCAAATAATACTCATCTCAATCTCTAGTCTGATGAAATACCTTTATAGCACTTCTCACTCTTATCCACCAAACTAAATCCCACCTCCAAGCCAAAAACACCCAGATCTATGTCAGGATACTGAGGGACTTAGGAAAATGGTACACTGGCACCGATTTCCTTCACCTATTCAAAAACGGATGAGTCAAAAGTGGGTTTGCCTTACCCGGTGGTTGATCTTCCACTGTGGAAACCTCATGAGAGCTCCAAATTCGTTTAACAAACCTAAGGTTTCATTTGATCTAGGAGTATAATTTTTTCTCTCAAAATAAGATTATATCTAAAAATTATTTTTCCACTTTTGACACCTTCAATGTAATGTTCTGCTGCCGATAGCACACAACCAAATTGCTCAGGTTCTTATATTTGCCTTATCAGTCAATATTTTTTGCAATGGATTTTAGTGAGGCCCCACTGCCTAATTAGTAAGAAAACTCCATAAATAGGTAAGCCAGTGGTTAACCTTTTGGCTTTCATGCCTCCTCCCCACACACATAGCACTTAGACCTGTCTAGTGGAGATGGCTGAAACAATTAGGGAGTGCCTGGACGCGGGCGGCAGGGCGGCCCTGGTTTTGCTCAATCTCTCTGCCGCCTTCGATACGGTACCCCACCATCTTTTCCTTACCCGCCTTGTAAACATCGGCATCACAGGTTCTGCCCTGGATTGGCCTAAATCTTTTTTGGAAGATCGCTCCCAGCAGGTCTGGTCACCTCCGTTTTCTTCAGCTGCCAGGAAAGTGTCTACGGGAGTACCGCAAGGCTCTTCCTTGAGCCCATTACTCTTTAACATCTATTTGACTCCCCTCATTTACCTGGCAGAGGAGCTGGGGGCAAAAATAATTGCCTACGCCGATGACACCCAGCTTCTATTTACTTGGAAAGATGGTGACCTGTCGACTTCTTTGGCGCAGACCTGTCTCTCCTCCGTGTTTCAGTGGCTGGCATGTGCCCAACTGAAGTGCAATGAAGATAAGTCGGAGGTCCTCCTATATGGCTCATTTCCACTTGCCTTTCAAGAAAACATGTGGGCGCCCGATTTCCCTCGCCCTAAGTCTGTGGGCGCGCCTGCTAAGAACCTGGGGATATGGTTCGGTGACGACCTTCGCTTTTCGGTGCAAGTCAAGAAACTCACCGGTGTCTGCTTTGGCACTCCTAAATCTCTTAGAAGGTTTTTCCCCCTACTTCCCAGGCATGCCAAGGAAACGGTTGCTCGGCACTTATTCTCTCTCGCTTGGATTATGCCAACGCCCTATATTGTGGTATCCCGGGATATCTGTTGAGTAAATTGCAAACTATACAAAATGCCGCGGCCAGACTTCTATTTAACATCTCTAGAAGATCTAGCGTGAGACAGTTTTTGCGTGACCTGCGCTGGCTTCCGGTGGCCCAAAGAGTGCAATTTAAAGTTCTTACGGTGGCTCACAGAGCTCTGCATGGTTTGGGCCCTTTATACATCAGGAAGCGGTTCTGCTTCTATGTTCCCAGCAGAGCTCTGCGCTCAGCCACCCAACATCGGATGACCATTCCCCGATTTCGCAGGTCCCGGTTGGGAGGTCAGTCCATCTCTGTCAAAGCCGCTCTGGCTTGGAATGCTCTCCCTCTAGAAATACGAAGTATTCAGGATTTCGGACCCTTCAAGAAATGGCTTAAAACTTTTCTTTTTAACTAGCTCTATGCTTTCCACTCCCCAGGGTCTTTGATAACTGCACGCGCCAGGACACTCTTGAATAATTGAGTGCGCTATAAAACCCTTTATAACATAACATAACACACACTTCCCTAAATCATTATTGGAACCCAGAGAGTCCCAGTGAAGTATTGGAATCCCGCGACCCCCCACAGAGGAAGCAGGGGTCTCCAGCATAAGCTTTTTCAATGATTTAAAAAGTACACAACAAATACAGAAACATCAAGCAAATATATGTATGATGAAATATTTTATTTAATTCACAAACAGATTTTGAAAAAAGTAGAAATTAAATTTTAATGGGAAGGTCATAATTTTAATGCAAAGGTTAGACCTTTTCCAAATTCAATTTAGGCCACTCATTGCCAGTACTATATTTTGTTTGATGCAATTGCACTACTCCCACTACTCTACCTAAGTATATTACCTTAATTTTTACCCTGCAAATTCAAATGACTTCACATTAGCAGAACATTTTAAAATTGTCAATGTTAAATTTTGCTTTTTAATTTTGATACACATTATAAACTTGTTAATATTATTTAATTTTCTGAGCAGTTGTTAACTCCCTAATTAGGCTTCACAGACATCCAAGGGGCCCCAGACCACAGGTTAAGAACCACTGACCCACCTGTGTTAACATTGGTGAAAAATCAAAGGGTCAATTTTCTCCTGCAGTCATATCTTGCTATTGTTAGGGAACAGTTCAATACGAAACACTTTGGGGTAGATGGACTGAAATACAGCACAATATAGAGCAGGGATCAAAGCTTCTGTGCTGCATTGTAATAGGATGAACAGCAGTGCAAAGCCGTATTTACTAAACGTGGCCTGTGGCATGTATATTTTTAAAGTTTACTAACAGACACAAGAGTATCCAGTGCTTTACAAATACACATAACCTTTACTGAAGTTTTAAAGCGCAACTCTGTGGGGAGATTTTTATTCTTCAACACAAAGAGGTAGGTTTATCAAGGCTGTGCACCGCAAAGACATGTAGTGACACAAAGCGGCACTTAGGGGTCGATTAGGATGGCAGTCGCGAATGCATTCCGGCCGCCGTGGTAGCGGAAAATAACCATTTGCATGTACCGCGGCAAAACCGGCCGCCAGATTAGGATGCACTGCTAGAAAAATCAGACTGCGGCAGACAGATTCCTCGAAACTCCACCGGGAACTTCTGGAAAAGCAGAAAATCCATCTGTGGCGGTCGGAATTGCTTGAAAGCATGGTCCAACAGACACTAGTAGCCAGAAAAAATCAAATGTGGGAAAGGATAGTCAACAAAGTCAATGCAGTAGGGACCACCCCGCGCACCCTGCGTGACATCAAGAGGAGGTGGCATGACCTCAAGAGCAGGGTGAAAGAGCGTGCCAACATGAACCTTGAGCTGGCTCAGAGGACTGGCAGTGGCCCTCCCATTCTACCACAAACATTCACTGAATGGGAGGAGAAGGTGCGTCCCATACTGCATCCAGAGAGTCTCACAGGAATGCCAGGGGGAGTGGAGGCTGGTGAGTACCAACAAGTGTCTCCCATTACACTGCTATGTACTGTCTTGCACAACTAGAAAGCTACACTTCCTAGACACAAATGCACTTACGTACAACACACTCTCCCCAACCCATGTCTCACATATCTAACATTTCCTTCCTCTGAATCACCTCAAAGGTAGCTACCAATATTCCCATGGGGGCATATGTACAGGCAGCCAGCACTACAACTCCCACCAGGCCCCCTTCTCCCACAGCTTAGCAGGATGGAATACTTCCCCCACCCAGAACCATGTGGCAGCCATTTCATTTCAGTCCTCAAACTTACAGGTAGGTAGCTATCTTAACAGGGAGGATGTTTGTGAGTAGGAAGCCAGCACTACAGCTCCCACCAGGCCCCCTTGTCAAACAGCTGAGCAGGATGGAGCACTTCCCCACCCAGAACCATGTGGGACACATTTCATTGAACTCCTCAAACTTACAGGTAGGTAGCCATCTTAACAGGGAAGGGTGTTTGAGGGTAGGAAGCCAGCACCACAACTCGCACAAGGCCCCCTTGTCCCACAAACTTTCAGGTAGGTAGCCTTCTCATGCTCTCTTGCCCACAGCTGAGCAGGATGGAACACTTCCCACACCCAGAACCATGCGGCAGTCATCTCATTGCTCCCCTTCACTTAACAGGTAGGTAGCCATCTTAACAGGGAGGGGTGCTTGTGGATGGGAAGCCTGCACTCCAACTCTCACCAGGCACCCTTGTCCCACAGCTGAGCAGGATGGAACACTCCTCCCACCCAGAACCATGTGGCAGCCATTTAATTGCTCACCTTTACCTAACAGGTAGGTATCCATCTTAACAGGGAGGGGTGTTTGTGGGTGGCAAGCCTGCACCCCAACTCCCACCAGGCACCCTTGTCCCACAGCTGAGCAGGATGGAACACTCCCCCCACTCATAACCATGTGGCAGCTATTTCCCTCCACTGTGTCACTGAACAGGTAGGTAGTAACTGCATGCACCCTGCCATCCTACTCAAAATACATGGAGCCATATAACCACACCAGCCCTCACATGTCAGCCAACTTGGCATAGATCCAAAAGCCACATCCAGTGTGCAGACAACTAAGCGCCGGTAACTGTCACAGAAATAAAACTTTGACTCACCAAGTCACATGTGAAAGAAATTCAGGGCCCAATCATGTACAGCACAGAATGCAATGTGTAAGCGCCATGGTGTCAGAGCATGAAGGCCCATATGAACACACCAAACATGCATGGTTAATCTGACAACCAAAGTAAAGAACCTAATATGAAAAAGGTATGTATATTATTACAATGGCTAGTTCTTGCTTGCTGAAATTGATTCAATGAAGAGTAAACAAAAAAGACAAATCATTAAAATGTGATGTGCCACAAGTTGGTAGATGGTGACATGTCCCTGTAATCACATAATCTGTACGTGGCACATGGTTTCAATTTACATGTCACACCATGGACAACTAGTGTATGTACCTCAACATCATGTCATGATGCTCATTATCTTTCATCCATGGTGTATCAAATGTAACATACAAAAGTCTAACACCAAGCTTGTGGAGTGCACTTCAATGACCATTTAACCTTCTGTTTAACAGGAGATCCACAAGCAACTGCAGCAGAAAACCCCACCAACCTGTAGAGACTGTCTCCCCCCTACGTTTTTTGGATGAGGAGCAACAACCTGGCCCCTCCGGACTGCCAGGGAGCAATACGTCTCAGGCCCTCATTGTCCCCACCACCACCACAGCAACAACAACAGCGCTGTCCCCTGCCACAACGACCTTTGCGGCAGCCACCATCACCACTGCTGCCTGCAACACTCTCCCTGCCTCAGTGGTTACCAACACCACAACACAATCAGAGGATGTCAGGGTGAGTGTGCGGGTGCCTCGAGTGCCTAAGCCACAGGTCCGTGTCAGCAGGGCAGGTGGGAGGGCAACTGGCGGACAAATACAGGAGGACACTGAGACCGAAGCCCTGGCCACCATCCCAAGAGTCTTTGGTAGGGGTGGGCGGAATTTGTGGAATTAACCTTCGCAAATTATCGCGAAAATGTTTAAAATTATCGCAAACAAGCAGAAATATCGCGAAGATGCGGAAGTTTTTTTCCGGCATGTTCGCGAGATTTTCTGCATGGTTGCGGGTCGCCAACTTACCCATGTGGTTGCTTGCGGGCGCGGCCATCTTGTTTTGAGTTGTTCTCGCGGTGCATGATCGCGAGAAGAAAGACGTGATCGCGCGACGCATGACGTCACTGCAGGCGCGAACTGTCGCGAGACAGCGCAAATGGCTAAAAACAATACAACATCTCATGGAGAACGCGACCGGATCAAGAAAACTTGTCGGCGAACGCAGGGATTCAGGTAAGGCGATCGCGCGCGCGAGAGAATGTATTATTTTACAGCGCGAGCAAGAAACAAATTATCGCCAAGCTGCGGAAACCGGAATTTTTGACATTTTCGCGCTCTCCGCGGAACGCGAAAATGTCAAATTATCGCAATTTCCGCGAACGGAACGAAATTTTTGCCCAGGCCTAGTCTTTGGGGCATATGAACAGAACGAGGAACAGATGGGCCAGGTTGTGGAAGAAGTGCGTGAGCTCTGCCTGCTGCTGAGGTCCATGGACACACGTATGGGCCAACTTGTAGACCTCATGGGCCAGCTTGTGGGTGTTCGGAGGGACAGACATGTGGCACAAAGAACAGCTCAATCCCCCTCCAGTGGCCCGCCTGCTGATACTCCCACCACCTCAGCTGCAGCCACAGAGAGGGGTAAGCTGCAACAAAATGACTACTCAGACACCGCTGAGCCTGCAGTAGAGTCCCCCCCTGACAAATGCAGTAGGGGACGTCCGAGAAACATCACGGGAGGATCACGTGGCAATGCACCATCCAAAGGCAAGTTGCTGATCCAGCCATGATTGCACTTGTGTTCCCCTTGACATTGGCTTCGTTAACTATCCTTACCCACATTGACATGTTGATGGCAGGAGTCTGTTGGACTGTGTGGCCACATCAATGTGGTGACATCTCTATTTGTCTCATTTACCATCACTGACAACTCATAAATCTGCTTTGCACAATTTTTAAAACAATCACTTCACTGTCATAAATACTTATAGTAAATTAACACTCTTTACACACCTATGTCTTTGTGTCAGCTCCATGTTTATCACAGTATGTACAATGTCAACTCAGATTTTAAAATACCACAAGTTCTGATTGTGAGGAGGCATTTATAGGGTGAAGGAACCTAGAAAGACACAAGAGAATCACATTTACATGTCAGGTGATGCCATTACAGCTAAAGCACATCACTAGTCATCAACGTACAAAAACCAGCACACATAACAATGATCAACAACATAGACATGATGTACTTGGAAAACAATACCCTGTGCCACACACATCAGCCATTAGTTCAGAGCCAACAACAGCCAGCCGTCAAAAAGATCATCTATGCCTTGCCACTACCATCAAAGCCAACAGAAAATGTCACTGTTGTACAATATCACTTACACTCAAGGGAAGTAGTTGTCACTGGGCATGTGTGGATTTGCAGGGGGGGGGCATCTGCTGCTCATCATTGTCAAGGAACAGGGGGATCTCTTTGCACAAGGCCTGGTTGTGGAGCATGCGGCATTCAACTATGATCTGACACAACTTTTGGGGAGAGCAGAGTAGTGCACCTCTGCTCTTGTCCAGACACCGGAATCTAGACTTTCAGAAGCCCAAAAGTACGCTTCACTACACAATGTGCCCTTCCATGTGCATCATTGTAGCAGACTTCACCCGGGGTCCTTGGATTCCTCAGTGGGCTCAGCAACCAAGGCCTGTTGGGATATGAAGAGTCACTTAGGTGTGAGATACACAGAGCAATTTTGTAATACAAACAGTAGCTGAGAACAGCATGTCACACATACAGTACTCACCAACAAGCCACGCACGCTCCAGAGGCAGATTTGCCATCAATTGTGGGATGATGCTGTTATGTAGGATGTAGGAGTCATGTGCAGAACCGGGAAATTTGGTACAGACATGGGAGATAATCATATCCGCTTGGCATACCACTTGAACATTAATGGAATGGAAATGCTTCCTGTTCCGGTAGATGTGCTCATGTGCCTGTGGTGGAATTAGGCCAACATGTGTGCACCCAATGGCTCCAACCACATTAGGTATGTGTCCAAGATCATAAAAATCACCCTTCACATTTGCCAATTCATGTCTCCTTGGAAAGTGGATATAGCGGTCCCTGTACGTCAACAATGCAGACAGGACATCACGTAGCACCATGCTGAACATAGCTTGAGATATCCCACCGGCCAGGGCCACCGTGTACTGAAACAAACCAGTGGCAAAGAAATGCAGGTCTGCCATCACCTTAAAAGTAGTCGGAAAGGTTCTGTGAGGCCTCAGTTGGGGCTCCAACTGACCACATAGGTCTTGATGGGTAGGCGATCCAGACGGAATTTCCTTGTGATGTCCTCTTCCTCCATATTCACCAGCACTGGGACCAGACGATGCACATTTGGTCGTCTCCTACATAATATGAAAGGGGACACATGTCAATTTAATTGCCTTATGAGATGTGTCAAACACCTTACATCTTGGCTGACACAGCGCCAACAATGACTGGACTGTAACAACAGCTTAATGCACAAGTCATATGCAGAGACACTTTGATCTCATGTAGTCGTACATGTGGTCAGTATGTACATACTGACTGACTTCCAAAACAGAATCTGACTATGTGAATGGTAAATGGTACACTCCTACATCTTGTGTCACCAGCCCTGGGTGTAGGTGACACGCACATGTTGGAAACAGCAACACTGCTGACTTCTACATAGCTGCTGGACCTGCCACACCTTCTTGCTTAAGTCGCACACAGAGTACAACTTTTCTACACATCGAGCACAGTGTGTGTAAGCTGATCAACTATCAAAATCAATGCAGCAATGTACACAGTGAAATAAGGGTAATAGGTTATTGTTTAGTTAATTAAAACCTTTACAATTTCCATGTAAAAAATGGCGTAGCAGCAAAGTTCATATTCTAAAACAGATTTTTTTTAAAACATATCATAAAACTTTCATAAATTGTGTTAACAAGTAGATCAATTGTCAGTAACGGACCGTGAGTTAAAAAACGGAGCTCAGTTCTAATAGAGAGTCAGTTTGTTCAGTGATCGGTTGATTTGAAAACAACGACAATGGTAAGTTGCTGTTGACTATCCTGCTTGAGCGTGTATCATCCGGGTGAGGGGTGGCCTGAAAATATGATTTTCGCTGTAATGTGACCCTTTAACAGGCATTTGGATGCAGTGATAAAGCATTCCTGTCGGTTGGTGACAGAGCTTAAGGCACAAGTCATATGCAGAGACACTTTGATCTCATGTAGTCGTACATGTGGTCAGTATGTACATACTGACTATCTTCCAAAACAGAATCTGACTATGTGAATGGTAAATGGTACACTCCTACATCTTGTGTCACCAGCCCTGGGTGTAGGTGACACAGCACATGTTGGAAACAGCAACACTGCTGACTTCTACATAGCTGCTGGACCTGCCACACCTTCTTGCTTAAGTCGCACACAGAGTACAACTTTTCTACACATCGAGCACAGTGTGTGTAAGCTGATCAACTATCAAAATCAATGCAGCAATGTACACAGTGAAATAAGGGTAATAGGTTATTGTTTAGTTAATTAAAACCTTTACAATTTCCATGTAAAAAACGGCGTAGCAGCAAAGTTCATATTCTAAAACAGATTTTTTTTAAAACATATCATAAAACTTTCATAAATTGTGTTAACATAAGTAGATCAATTGTCAGTAACGGACCGTGAGTTAAAAAACGAAGCTCAGTTCTAAGAGAGAGTCAGTTTGTTCAGTGATCGGTTGATTTGAAAACAACGACAGTGGTAAGTTGCTGTTGACTATCCTGCTTGAGCGTGTATTATCCGGGTGAGGGGTGGCCTGAAAATATGATTTTCGCTGTAATGTGACCCTTTAACAGGCATTTGGATGCAGTGATAAAGCATTCCTGTTGGTTGGTGACAGAGCTTTTGCCCCTGCCTCTTCCATGAATTGAACAAAGCGACACGCTAGCTGAACGTCTCCACCTGCAAGGCATGCCTTCACAGCTCGCCTACAGGTTCTTATCCCCTTACTTACAAAGAGTGGCTTCAGTAACTGTCACCGTTCAGCCTGTATATCCCTACAGATACACAATAGGTGTAATACACTTTCATTGGCGTCTTCACATAAGCAGCATATTGTCTGACCGTGGGGTCAATTCCAAGGTGGAAGATGCGGTAATGATGGTCAAATGCCCAAACGGGAATGAAGGTATTTTTCTTTCATCCTTCGATTAAATCCCAAGCCTAGGTATGGTTTGGAGAGGATTTATCATAGCTGTGGACAACAAAGCATCCGTGGGCTCTTTCTGTGAGTGTCGCCTTTTGTTCTACTAGAGATAGTCTTTTCACTGTCTTGTTTACAATTTGTTTAAAACTATGGTAGGTCCCTCAGGCCGCCCAGAGTTCCTCGAGTCCCAGTCAATCTATTGATGCTGTCAAGTAGCTCCTTTCTAGGCACTCCCTCTAGAGGTGTATTTCGTTCCATAAATGGGAGTTCAGTGTACCTGCTTCAGCTTGGCATAGGCTCCTTTGCAGGCTATTTCTTGGCTTTGCAGGCCAAATTCTAGCCTTATTTGGGCTGGCGAGACGTACTTTGGTAAGTTCTTGAGACAGTACTGTCTAAAGTAACCGTGTCTCTTCCCCTCAGCCACTCACTCCCGTAAGTGATTGCCGGGATGAATTTTGCGTGTCAAACTTGTAGCAGTGGTATAAGGCTGGGGCCGGCAGTTTTATGTTTGGTCGATTTTATAGCTACCGCAATGGAGTTGCATCTTCTTTTAATTGCCTCTTTTACAGTGAAATAGGCACATTATGTAGTCAGTCCATCATTACTAGGAGAAGTGTAGCTCACTGGTTAGAGGAGGCATACCCTGAAGCAGAGGTCAGACCCGGGACCAGGGTTCAATTCCCGACGCGGCAGGGTCCGGAGCCCAATTGTCCACGGACTCGATAATTCTCGCTTCGGTGCCCACTCTAAGCATGAGTTCACACTATGCAGCTCTGGGCAACAAGCTTGCTTAATCTCCACAACGGCCCCCCCGCGGCGGGATGCCTGGCTTTCACCTTGGGGATGCCCATTACGGGTTATCTCACAGGGAAAAACCAGGACGGGTTCCCAATGCAAGCGCCAAGATGCCCAAGGGTGAGTTGAGCGCTATATAAGAACTAATAATAATAATAACTAATAATAATAATTACTGTGGGTTGATTAGCCATCTCACACATTGACATGTTCATAAATATGAGACTCCATTACACACAAAATCTGTGTACATGCACACAAATATCATGTGACATGTGAGGAAGTACATGCCAATGCAGGAAATCCTGTGGACAGACATGGCATGTGTAGGCATCAGTGAGTTGAATGGCAGGTGCTGTAATACATTGTAAAGGAATAGTGTTCAATGATGAAAATTGGCTAGTGCCATTGCTAGAGCACTATGTGTCCATAGGTGCGGTATGAGTGCTCCACCACCGCCTGGACCCCGTGGTGTGCCACCTCCAATGCCATTGAAGCCAATGGGAACCGCGATCGCGGTAGGGCAATACAATTTTTAAACCCATGGTAGGCGTGCTCCGCTACCGCGGGCCGGTCATTGGATACAATTGAAAGGTGCAGGATTGCGGTAGTGACCGCCAGGACCCCGCGGTGTGCCACCGCAAATGTCAATGCCATTGCAGCCAATGGGAACGGCGATCGCGGTAGTGCAATATAATTTTGAAACCCGCTGTAGGCTTGCTCCGCTGCCGCTGGCCCGTTCATTGGATACAATGGAAAGATGCAGGATTGTGGTAGTGACCACCTGGTCCCGGTGGTGTGACACCGCCAATGCCATTGCAGCCAATGGGAACCGCAATTGCGGTAGTGCAATACCATTTTGAAACTCGTGATAGGCATGCTCCGCTACTCGCAGTCCCGGTTATTGGATACAATTGAAGAATGCTAACCAGGCAGACCAATTGCAGCAGCAGAGTACCACTGAAACAACCCCAGGGGCCTATAAAAGTCTGTGAGAGAGCCACACATTTCACTTGCATTCAGACACTGCTGCCTGCCATTCTTCACCAACAACTGCTGCTGTTCCTGTATTCTGGACACAGTGATGGCGAGAACTGAGAACATCAGGATCCTTCCCTTCACCACAGAGGAGCTGAAGGTTCTGGAGGACGAGGTCCTTTCACAGTATGGGAGGCTATATGGTGCACCAGATGTACTGGTAAGTGTCTGAGTAAAAGTTTGAGAGTGCTCAAAATGCTCACATGATGTTACTCTGCAGCAGTATGTGCCTGTGAGTGCAAGTCAATGTGCATGCATCCATATTTTGTGTATTGCATTCTCCATACATGACCTATTAAGAATTGCATTTGAGTATGTGGGGAGGATGGCAACATGGACACTTTTTCAGCTCTTATTAAGCCAAAACAAACACATGTTGTTCTTAGACAAGGTAATGTTAATGTGTGATACACTGCCTAGCATGCTGACTTCATGTAAATGGGGTGTGTAGACTTATTTCCACATCCATGACTGCATTGAAGGTTGAGAGTGACATACTGTGGTTTTGTAGTCATACAGCAACACTGCTGTTTTGAGACACTCGGAGTCTGAACACACCTTGCCTGTGTTATGTGATGTCATAGTCCATTAAGTGTTCATATGCTCATTGGTGACATTACAAATGTATTGTGTCCAGAGGGTACTGAATGATGTGTGTACAGTTTTCAAATGGACCCTCTGGTGATTTGTGCATTATGCACAAGAGTACAATGCCCAAGTGTAACACTCTTGGTGGTAATTCACCTATGAAACATCAGATAAATGTGAGGTGGACATGTCATCCTTCTATTGATTCCATGATGTATTCAGTCTCACATGTGTAGGCACTGTTTATACTCTTATATTGTATATGCATGTGATTTCTCTGATGACCCACATTTAACCTCTGACCTGCACAGACACTGACCAATTTAACAAGGACCCATCACTAAAAGGACTGAGTGAAAGATAAGTGTTGTCCACCACCCTATTTCACAATGAGCTATCTTAGGCCGGAGGATTGCACAAGACAGGACTACACCTTGTGAGAAGACTGTGAGAATGTAAGATCATGGCCTAAAATTTGACCACCATGACCCATGCAGCCAAGCACTGGTCAAGGACATTAAGAGGTGTGTAGTGTTGGACACAGTGAGTCTGCCATGACACATCATTTCCACTGTATTGTATGTCATGCTCACTTACATACTGCATCACAGATGAGAGCCATTATCACATTGTTTGCTCTGCTGGCACTCTGCATGTGTATGAGATGGCCATGTAGTGTGTTTATCATCATACCTGTATACATGTCTATGAGATTATTTGATCCAAGTGTGCTATGTGTCATGCTGTATGGCCTCTGCTCCCCATGTATGTATTAATGTGATATGTATTTTGATGCTCCTGTACTGACACACAGTGGTATATGACACAGTGTCAATGAAACTTTCTCTTCTTGTCTCCCATGCCTGCAGCTTAAGGTCCACCAGCGTAAGGCGATATGGAGGGCCATTGCACACAAGATGCGGGCTCTGGGTGTCTCCAACTGATGGCATATACACTGTCAGAAGAGGTGGGATGACATCTGCCGGCTGAGCAACAACTTGGCAGAGAAGACGCTGGGGGTGCTCCCACGGAGTGGCAGGTTGGCACGTAGGAGCATGATACCACTAATGGCCCTCATCTTGACAGTGACACAGCCAGAGCTGGATGGACGCTTGAGGGCCCATCACAGCAAGTTAGGGGTGAGTATTGTGCAAAGTGTGACTTTGGGTGTGAGTGACTGGATGCTCTGTGAAGTCTCTAGTGTGATGCAATGGCTTCTAAGTGGTGTCTGTGTTGAGTGCAGCTGTTCTGCATTTGTACAACATTTTGTTTCTCATGTGTCAACAACCCATGAACCTGGTCACATTCCATCATCTTGAAGTATTGAAAAGTCACATTGCACGAATGTTGTCTGCACTGAGACCCACCTACACAGGATTATTCATTGTGTGAAGTGGGTAGCCCAGGACAATTGTCGTGCTTGTGCGCGCTGTGTGGCTAGTTCAATAGTGTTCTCAGGTGATGATGTGTTAGTGCCTACAGACATGCACAGATGTGGACTCAGGGAGCAGAGAGTTGGTAAGGGTCACGCTTGTCCGTTGCGTCCCTTTTTCCACAATTATAGAGAAGACAGCACCATTTAAAAGTGTATTATCCCAATATCAGCTGCATGGCATTACAGGATGGAATTACCAGGCATAGTGACAGCAAGTGCACACAAGTGCTGAAAGGGTAGATGGTGATGATTGCAGTGATGCATTGGCTACTCTACCTTTGCCATTTGTGCACATGGCAACGTGACTGGGACGGTTAGACTCTGTGTTTCACATGCAAACTAGCTGAACCTGGCTATTGTGAAATAGTTTAGGTACTATGGAGTGTCAGTCCTCAGTATGTGTGCATTGTGGAGGTGTGTCCTTGTGCATCAGTGCATGGTTAAGTTGTGGCTAATGCTTTTAATCAGTGTGTAACTTTTTTGGTATATTGAGGTGTCCTCAATGTCATCAGTCAACACAACATATGGATGTCATATGCCAGACCCTAGGACACATTTGGTGTCCTTATGGAGTCCACCACCTTCATCATAAACAGCAGACACAATCCTGCCTTGAATCAACAAGGGACTGTCAGGGACTTGTGGACATGTTGGTGTGTGGCATGTCACAACCTATGAGGGCCTTGCATTGACTTAACAATCTCATGCTCTAGTGCTTTGTGTTTGTGACTACATTGTGACATGGTGCTCAGATAAGATGTGGCCTTGTTACATATGCTGCAGTATGAGTGTCATAGACGTCAACTGGCAGTGAACGGCAGTGAGCATCATGTTAGTGTACATTCTTAGATGTATGCTGGGCACATCAGATAAATTGTAACAATTACAATGCTGACACCAATGGACAACTGTAGTCGTGCTTTGAAGCCCAACATGGTTGATATCAGGAGCTTGAAGCCCTTGCAAAAGGACATATTTGAGTTTGTATCTGTGGTGTTCCCTTATAGAGACTCCATATGTGACAGAGGCAACATATTTTGATGTATAGCTATCTCATCTACAAGCACGTTTGTTATGCTTACAGACAATAGTATGTGTGGTTATAGGGAGGCACAGGCCCAGCTTTTTGGCTGTGTCAATGCCACATGGAGCATTACTATCAACTATGCATGTTTCCATGCATAATCTGATGATTGCATATATGTAGCACTTGCTGAGTGTACATGGAGGAGTTCAACATAGGAGTATCACTTTAATGTTTTGTGCTTTGCTTGCATATGATGTTTGTGAGTATGGCACTATACTGAACCTATGTCTCTGTCTCTTGCAGCATCTACCGAGGGCCGGGAAGGATGGGGGACCGACACCAGTGGGGAGGCTACTGACATGATTGCTGCACAGGAGTTCACTGACACTGAGGGGACCAACGCCTCGGAGGGGGACAGGAGTGCCCTGGATGATTCACACCCAGAAACACCAGCCTCCACATCTTCAGACTCCAGCGGTAGCTCCTCTGTGTTGGCAGGCAGAGGAGGTTCCAGATCTGCATCTTCTTCTGCCACACCTCGTCCAGTGCCCACCCTCCCAGATGCTCCCCCAAGTGCTGTGTGTGCATGCAGCCCTAAGAGGGGAAGAGTCTTCTTTCCCTCAGGCACCGCTGCCCCTGCCACTGTCTCCCCTGCTGCCCTCAGTGTGAAGGCGGTAGACATTTTGCGCCAGCTGTGTGTGGGTCAGACTGTTCTCCTGAATGCCTTCCAGGATCATGACAAGAAGTTGGCACAGGTAGTTGCGTTCATGGAGGGCATTCATTTGGACGTGGGTGGCATACACCGAACTGTCCAGTCTTTGTCCTCCACAGTGACGGCAGCTATTCTGCAGTCACAAGCTCCCAGTCCAGCTCCTGTCCCTTCAGCAACCACTCTGCCAGTGGCACCACCTGACGAGAATGCACACATCTTTATCAAAAAAGGGGACAGTGGGGCTTTTTAAAGAGGTCCAGCATACATGCCCTATCAGATCATTAAAGCAAAAGATGGATGCTATTCCTCTACCAGTGGTGCCTAGTAAACCTAGGTACGGGATCCAACCGCCAACAAGTAAGTGGGGGTGGAGGGGTAATACTAAGAGGAAGAGGGATGTGGGGATCCCGCTTTTGCGGAACTAGGGTCCTCACACACCCAGCAAGCTAGGTGTTATGCTTCATCATCTGGACCTGCTCCTCGTTGGGTCGGCGCTGTAATACCCAACGGGCACCCGCGAAGGGGCTCTTTATCGGAGATCTTTTGTTCCTTTGCCGTATGATGAAGTGGGGGTGTGTGGCCCCTGAAGGTGTAGATATGGTGAAGTGCAGTGAGTGCATTAAAAGAGGTTGGATATTCCAAATAATGTTTTATTCTGGTTGGTAATCCACCTCGTTAAAAACGCGTAGAGTGGCAATTCCCCTATGGAGGGGTGGTCAGTTGAAACTATGCTCATCTCTTAGGGTCGACATGTTTCTTGCCTGCTGGTTGCTAAATACCGTGGCAATTCTTCAGGACCTATTATGTGAAAAGTGAAAATATTTACACTAAATGGTGCAGCTAATTGCTAACTACCATAGGACAAACACTACATCCGGTCGCTCCGGTAGTGCTCTTTGGAAACCTCCCTATTGTGGGATATTCGCCTCAGCTGGTACGGTGAGCCAAATGGACTCCTCCAAATTAGGTGTCGTGTCCAAGGGGGGGAACGCAGTGGATCACCTACCCTCTTCGCCCGTACACACATGCCAGATCCCTCAGGCATCCAGTCCTCCACACGCAGCACACAACAGCAGCACTCTAAGCGTACCAGACCACCGACAAAACGGGCACACATGAGCGCAAAACAAAAAGCCCATCATGTGACACTCAGGGGCATCAGGCCAAAAAGCATGCATCAACATCACATTCATCAAAATCACCAGCATCCAAGGGCACTCCCATTCCCACACCTGCTCCCAAAGACCCAGAAACACTTGCCCTGTCTGCCTTGAACATGGTGCCTGCCACGATTAAGCCCAAACACATTTCATAGGCAGATTCACCCAAAACGTCAACTCCCGCCCACACCCCTGTGAAGCAGGGACAAGAGAGCAAAGTGGGGGGTTTACCTCGACAACAGGGGATGCAGGGGAAGAGCCAAGTCCACCCCAAGCGTACCACCAGGTCCATCAAATCCCCACAGGGAGAGCCCCCTGCACCTGATACACCTTTGGGGGAGAGTGAGGCTGTTGTGCCCACCTCACTTCCCACCCTGGCCAAGACAATGGTGAGCTATCCGATCCCCAAACAGTTGAGACCCAGCCCACAACATTCACCCTCAACCACTGGGTCTCCACGCAGTATGTCTCCTCCTCCCTGTGCCACCACCCCACCAGGTCCAAGCAGCCCTCAGGCTCCCACAGCCACGGATGCCTCTACCTCTGCCAGTTCTCTCCCTTCCAGGTCCAGTACTCCAACTGGCCCCGACAATCAGCCCCCTCCCAGTACAACTTAAAGCCAAGTACTCCTCCCTACACCATTTCTCCCACAGCGGTGCATGGACTGCCCATATGTAGCCCCTGAGCTGTGGTGATTCCCATGGCAGTGGACGGTGTTACCCATTTGATATTCAAGTTCTCATGGACACATCTGCATACTAGAAATATGGACTGGCCAATGGCCTTGCTGTTTTGTACTTTTGATGCCCATTTCCCGTGCACTTTCTCATGCACACATGTGCGAAGTAGAAATATGGACTGGCCAATGGCCTTGCTGTTTTGTACTTTTGATGCCCGTTTCCGGTGCAGTTTGTCATGCACACATGTGCATATTAGAAATATGGACTGGCCAATGGCCTTGCTGTTTTGTACTGTTGATGCCCATTTCCTATGCACTTTGTCATGCACACATGTGCTGACTAGAAATATGGACTGGCCAATGGCCTTGCTGTTTTGTAATTTTGATGCACATTTCCTGTGCATTTTGACATGCACACATGTGCATACTAGAAATTTGTACTGGCCAATGGCCATGATGTTTTGCACTTTTGATGCCTATCCGGATATTATGTAATAAAGACTGTTACTCATGTTGTCTACTTTGCTGCTGGCCTTGCTAAATACAAAGTTTAATGTAAGGGTCTATGTTCATGTGACACATGCTCTGTATGCCACATTCCATTGGCAATTCCTTGATTTACTTTTTCAGAGGTCGCCAGAGGTTACAGGCACTTTTTTGCTTCTTGACTCTGAGGCTTGAGGGTGCAATGATGGTTGTTTGTGATGATCTACTCTTATCCTAATCAATCTATAGTCAGGTTTGCTAAGTTGTACACATGTCATATTAGTATGCAGTACCACAACAGAGGTGAATTCTATCCACAGGATAACTTGCGGGGTGGACAGGGTCCGTCAAATCTGTGGGATCTTTCCTGATGTGTGAACAGCAGTGTTGATGTGTAGGCATCTTGTGTAGGCCTGTCTTCATAGTCGCATGGGTACATTTGAATGTATGCACTTGAGTAGTCATACAGTGTGATTGTCCTGTAATTGTCAGAAGTGTTGATGTGTATGTGCCCCTGCACATGACACCTACACACATGTATGATCCAGGTAATGAGTGCCTGTTTGTTTACATTATCAGACATGTGCTTCAGATTGTGGGCACATGTAGGAGTTGTAGGTTGTGCACTGTGCATTGTGTCGGTGTGTCCTTGCAATCCTGGGGGACACCTACTTGTTGTCGCTGTCAGTTGTGAGTATGCAGAGTGTGTCACTGCAAAGTCTGTGTTGTGTTTTGTTGATCAGCCATGGGTTTTGTTTAAATTTGTGCTCACTGTGCTGACTGGGTCAGCCACACTGACATTATATGAGACTTTTCTCATACATTGCTGTCACTTGACACATTTTTGGGACAATTATGTGGTATGAAGAGTCATACCATCCCTTTAGGTGCTTCTGATGCCTACACATTGTGAGATACTCCTCCATGTGTTTTTGCACTGTACACTTCTCACCTGTCCAATACTGATGTACACACCACTACAGTCTCATGTCTTCCACCCCATGCCTTGCCAGTGTGTGACCCTCCCCACCACTTCATAGTGTGACACTATACTGTGGGAGGATGATCTATGTACAGGACCAATGTGCCACTAAGGACTGTTTCACAATTAGTTATGTGGTATTTTCTTCTACTTGATTGCAGTCATGGTTGCTCATGTGCAGTGCATATGTTTGAGCAGCCCAGTCCTCTAGTCATGTTGTATAAATCTGGGTTTTCTTGAGTTGTGCAGCAGTGGGTGATGGCTCAGCTGTATGTCTGTTTGCTGAGGTACTGCTACCCTTCCTGAGTGTGATGTGATCTGTGTGCTGTGATCATTTGTGGTGTGGAAGTTCATGGTGGAGCACTCAGATATATGTTATATTGGTTTTGTTAGTGTTCACACACTGCTTACTGTGCGTGCACTGCTGTCAGTGTATGTTGCCTTGCACTTGCCTGGTGTGGATCCCCCTGATGTCCAGCTGAGTTGGCTATGTGATGAATTAGTATGTTCATACGTTGTGTTTTTGTTGTTGATGGATGCAGTGTTTGGTCTGTGTTGGCTCTTTCTACTGACAGGTGTATGTGTGTGTGATGTTCTAATTGCATGACATTGTGTGTGAGTAGTTTGTGCATTATAATACATTCTGATGTGTGTTGAATTTGTAGTGTGCATTTCTTGTGTGAATGTCACATGCAGCAATGTGGATTCTTGTTCATGAGCTTCTTATGAGTGCACATTTGTGCTATGTCCTCCTATATTTGACCTGTCACTTGTCAGGAGTGTGTACGTGCATGCTTGTGCTACACATTGACACCATGCTCACTTGGTAACTGGTGTGGTGTCTATGTCTGTGTTAGCAGATTTGTCCTATTGATCACAGTTAATGTTCATGATTGGCATTTGATGATGCAATTTTTGATTGTGTTGGGATATGGTGTATGTGTATTTGGCCAGAGTGAAAATGTTGTGTATTCCTGTTCTGTCTAGGGTCACATTGCCTATTCAATGTTTGCTTGTACATGGCTGAGCTTGTTGGACTTCTTTGGATGTTGTATGTGAGATTTGTGTTTGGCTATTGGGTTTTGATCAGCATTGGTTCAGACATCCCTGAGTGGGATTCTGACATTTGCAGATACACAGGAGGGTGTGTCTTTGGTTGTCAGGAAACTCACAGGACCTTATTTACACCTTTATGTGGGTTTCTCACAGGTGTTGAGTAGTGCAGGTGTGGGATGGGTAGATGAGGGGTATGTGTGAAGGCCCTACTTGACTTTGACAGTCTGGGAGTGTGACAATGAGCAATGTGTGTTGTGCTGGTGGCATACACATGTCAAAGTAGTTGACACAGATGTTGGGCTGGTCACTGTATGGCTTCTGACACTTCCTATCATTCCTGTGCCTATGCATAGCTTGCATTGCTGTATCTCTGATATATTGCACAGATGTTACTTTAGTTCAATTTCAATCACTGTGCCACCCATGTTTGATTTGATGGCCTAATATGTTCCTCCTTTTGCATGTCATGTACAAATGCTATGTGGCTTGCTCCATGGTTTTCCAGCCCTGTGCACTCCATTTTGGGATAGTCCATGTATTGTCATACATTGCTGCTGACCTATGGTATGTGCATGTGGCAGAGTTTCAGTGTGGGATCTGTCTGAGGACCTTGAGATGCAGTGTGAACAGTTCCATGGTTGTTAATATGCGGAGTGACTCTTCATTTCGCAATTTACTCAGTTTGATTCAAATGAGTGGAAGGCAGGTGTGAGGAGGAGGGTTGTCCAGCCCCTGACCTTCTGTGCAGGGTGTTCATCTTTACCCCCACCTTCCCAGTCAATCTACCTTGCCCTTTGAAGTGTGAGGTGCGAGGTCGAGCCACAGCTGGCTGCTAAATAGTGCATTGAGGCAGGGCATGAGAGGGGCACACAGCATGGGTAGAAATGGTTATGGGAAGCGTGCTGTGGGCTGTGACCAACTGATGTAGGCCACCATGTGGGTAGGGCGAAAGTGGAGCCCTGGGCAGCTGTCCACACTGTCCATGCCTGGCACCAGCCCTGCCTACTACATTGTGCACAGGTTTTCCTGTGTCTTCACCAATGCAGAGACATGACCCGGACATTGCAGTGATTTCTATGTTGATGGGTGACCCCAATGCGGAGGTGTCAATTTCTAGTAAGCAGGACATGTGTGAGTACACTCGGGGATATGTTCCTGTCTCCACCAGAGTGTCTGATGTAGACAGGAACTGTATTTCAGCACAAGAGTTGTGTGTTGTGTTTGTATGCGGAGATGTGTTATTTACTCATCTCCGGTGTTGACCGCGGCGACATCTTATATGCTGGTAGTGGATCAGGTACAGCAGCGGAAGGGTTTGAAGAGCTGGATCCGTGGAGATGCCCGGGATTCGAGTTTCTATCTCCGCAGTAGTGCTTCAGCCGTCTCCGAGTGGCTCGTTTCTCCCCTGCGTTCTGCTGGGCTGTTTGAGGAATCCTGATTTGTCTGGCGGTCGTAACGTCATTCCGCATGGCGGTCTTTCTCTATTGGCTCCCTCTGCCACCGTTGCGGAAGGAAATTTCTGCGGTCCTGAAACTCCGCAGTGGACGGGAAATGGACTATCTTTACCCATTGTAATATGGCAGACGCGAGGGCCGCCGCAGGATTGCGGAAAAGGACGTTTTCCGCCAGCATCGCGGATATGCCAAACACCACCATCCTAATGAGCCCCTAAGCCTTAACAGCGTATTACTTTCCAACATAAACTGTGCCACCAATGCTACCCACTGAGATGTCTAAGCTCAATTTCACTGAACCATGTTTCTCTACTCTGACCAGGTCTTTAAGTGGGATAAAGAAAGGGTGAAATCACTAAAAGGGGCATGTAAACTACATTTCTGTGATTCCAAAAGTGTGCCACCTAACCAGTATTTTGGTGTCTCTCTGAGCGTTCTGTTAGTGCATCCAGATATGTAGCACAGTAATTGACTGTAGGAAGCTGGCTCTCTATATACTATACCAAGAAGAGGTATAGTGTGCGTTGAGTCCAGTGGGTCACCAAAGGCTTGGCAGAGTCTAAAGTAGATAATAATAATGCTCTCTTTTCTGGTAGTGTAGGCGTATCAGAGGGCAATGCTGAGCATTTGTTGTACACACAGTAGCAATAAATGAGGCACACACTTAATGAAAAAACCCAAGACCGGTATATAAAAATAATACTTGGTTATATTATTTTGTAGAACCACAGAACTTCAGCCCAGGTAAATATGTTTGGTAATAGAAATAGGTTTTAATAACAAAAGTAGACACAGTGCAATTCTCAAACTTTGCAATGTTAACCTACGGGAGGAAGAAAATATTCAGCATACATATAGGTAACATGGACTTACAAATCCCGTCTTTGGAAGTTAAGATCAGTATTGGGCAAGGTTCTGTTCAGCACCAACAGTACATCACCAGTGGCACAGGGGGAAGCCGGGAGCAGGATGTAAATACGATGTCAGGAGCCCAATACAACTCAATGAAGAATGGGGCAATTGGACAGATGCTGCTTACAGGTAAGTAACAGCGGCTTGGGGGACCAGTCTCCAGGGTTTGAAGAAAGCACTGGGCAGGATCCAAGGCAGCACCAACAGTACACCACCAGCGGCACAGGGGCGGCCGGGTGAAGGATGCCAACACAGTGTTGGGTGCCCAGTGTTAAGCAATGGAGAAAGGCCAAATTGGAAAAGGGCTGCAGGCTCTGGCCAGGAGGCCGGTCAAAGGAAACCAACAGCTGAAGAGTAAAAATTCAATGCTTGGGGACTTAGGGAAACCTTTATTCCTCTTCACTAAGGTACAGGGCAGACGGGTGCATGGGTGCCTTTTTGTGTCAGAAATGGCTTACCGGAGCACGTTGTGGTTGCAGGGGTCTCCGTGCAGTGGCTGCAGGTGATGTTGAGGAGTCTGGGAGGGGTCAACCCTCGATGGAGTCGGGATTTGGAGTGCTGGGGAACCTTGCTGAAACCACTGGGCCACTCAGACTCAGGCTGTAGGCATCTGGTGCAGAGGTGAAATCGGGAGCAGGGTTTCAAGCTTCTCCAGGTCACAGAGGCCTTGCGTGAAGCTTGTTACTGGTGAACAGATCCACCGCACTCTGGAGATTTTGAGCTTTGTCAAAGGGAGGTAGTCGCCTAGGGTTTTGGAGGTCACTGGACTGCAGGATGAGTCATCTTTGGTGCAGGTGTGTCAAAGGTCGCAGACAGGCCGGTAGGGCTGGGGACAAGTCAGTAGTTCTCTGCAGTTTTCTCTGCTTTTGCGACTCTTTGGTGTCCGGCTATTCTTAGGTCATCATAAACTGAAGTTCAGGATCTGGGGCTGCCATTCAAATACTAGATTTAGGGGGGTTATAATGGAGTGATAGTTAGTGGTCAATGGGCCCCTTAACCCGATGCCTACACCCCCTAGTATCCCCTGAGAGATAGAGGACCTAGCCTTAGCCATGATTGGGGGAGTTCCACCATCTTTAAGATAAAGGGGACTGAAAAGTGTACTTCAAATCACCTCCAACACCTGAGGGTTGGAGTTGGCAGAGGGGGAACGCCTCTTATTCTTTCTAAGTTTTCCTGCCTGTCTTCCCACCAAAAATGGGATGAGAACAGGAAGGGTGCCTGCTCCTTCAAATAGGAGAGGCTGGATTCGTGTTTCAAAGGCGTCAAGGTCTTTGAAGCTTCCTGCCACAGATGGCTCTTCCTGACCAGTGGAGAGTTGTGAACAGCTCCACTTAGGACTGGCATTTTTACCGACCTCCAAGCTCGAAGGCGCTCACCCCGTGAGATCAGAACACTGTCTGTTAGTAGCTTTCCGTCTTAGGCCAGTCGTAGACCATACTAAGGGTTGGTAGGCTTCAGGGAACCCCTCTAAGGGGTCCGCTGTATGCAAGTTTTAACCCCTTCAGCGCGGCGCGGATTCCCGCGCCGTGCTGAAGGGTTCGAGCGCGGGCGGGGCCATGACGGAATGGTTCCGTCATCCGCACAGCTCAACCGATGCTCATGACGGAACCGTTCCGTCATGAGCATCGAAGAGGTTAATAAATCTGACACTGGAATCAGTGAAGGTTTATTATGATGAGATGTTTGGTACCAAACATTCCATACTACTGTGAAGCCATCATGGAGCTGAGGAACTTGTAACAATGAGTGTCCAGTCCATGTACTTACTATGGCTTCTCTGGTCACTTACAATATCCTGGCATCAACATGGATATTGCAGGGGCATATCTACTCATGCAGATATGTCCTCACAGGCAATATAGTGCACCCTGCCTTAGGGCTAAGGTCTCCTAGAGGTGTGTTTTACCTATATCCCATGCAGTGTCTGTGCGAATGGCACACAAGGATGTGTGCCATATCAACATTATTTTTTGTCTGCACCAAGACACACAGCTTGCAATGCCAGAGTGCAGGGCCTTGGTGAGAGGGACCCTAAGAGGACACAATTTGTGCTGCTACCCTTGGGGTCCGTCTTCAGTGCCAATGGGTAAACAAAAGGTACAGTTGAGGTAATGAGCTCTGGAGACCTAGTTGGCAGGGACTCTGTGCACTTATAGTCGAAATTACATCTTTTTTCAGGCAAAACGTTGGGGCTAACCATGTCCAAAAGAGGTACTTTCCAACATGTCTCCCCCCAGACGAAAGATAATGGGTCTAACCTTTCCCTAGTGTCTCCATCAAGTAAGTGGAAGAGCCTCGAAAGGTCATCTGCATTGGCATAGGCAGTCCCAGGTCTGTGTTCCACTTCAAAGTCTATTCCATGGAGAGATATGGACCACCTTAGCAGTTTGGGATTTTCACCTTTCATTTGCATTAACCATCTGAGAGGCCTGTGTCCGGTTTCAACACTAAAGTGAGAGCCAAAAAGGTATGGCCTCAGCTTCTTCAGGGACCAAACCACAGCAAAGGGTTCTCCATATATGGACTCCAACACTGTTCCCTGGGAAGTAACCTTCTACTGATGAAAGCCACTGGCTGATCTTAGTCATTTATTTGGGATAGGACTGCTCCTATCCCATGTTCAGAGGCATCAATATGCACAATAAACTGCTTGTCATAATCTGGAGCTTTCAGAACAGGTGCAGAGCACATTGCTTCCTTCAGATATTCAAAAGCCTTTTGATAGCTCACTGTTCAGTTCACCTTTTTGGGGATTCTTTTAGAGGTCAGTTCTGTGAGGGTGCTACAATGGTGCCATAATCCCACACAAACCTTCTATAGTACCCAGTCAAGCTAAGAAAGGCCCTCACTTGATTCTGGGTTATTGGTCTTGGGCTGCAAGGGTTGAACTTGGCCTCCGCCAACAAGGTGGCCCAAGTATACAACCTTCCTCCACAGTATCTGGCACTTGTTTGCCTTGATAGTGAGGCCTGCACTTCTCAGAGCCTCAAGTACTTTCCCACGGTGGATCAGGTGATCCTGCCAGGTGGAGCTGAAGACAGCGATATCATCCAGATATGTTGCACTGAAGGATTACAATCCAGAAATGACTTTAATCAACAACCTTTGAAAAGTGGCAGGTGCACTTTTCAAACCAAAGGGCATCACAGTGAACTGAAAATTCCCACCTGAGGTTCAAAATGCAGCTTTTTCTTTTGCAACTAGAGTCAGGCCTATCAGTCAGTACCCTGATGTGAGATCAAAGGTACTCAGATACTTATCTGCTCCCAAAGTGTCAATCAGTTCATCTGTCCTTAGAATTCGGTGTGCATCGATTTTGGTCACAGTATTGAGGCCCCTATAGTCCACACAAAACCTAATTTCTTTCTTACCACCCTGACTATGAGACTTGGGGCTAAGACAACCGGGTTTGCCCAGTGGCTCTCAAATGGTCCACGACTCTCAATTCCAGCATCTTGCTTACTTCAACTTTGATGCTCTCTTTCACGTGGTCAGATCACCTGTTTATTTTACTCTTGCAGGTAGTATTTTACCAGTTTCCACATCATTTTGGTACACCAGCTAGTATGACCAGCGGTCAAAGAGAAGAGCTCAGCAAACTGATTTAGGACTTGCCAGCAACCAGTCTGCTGATGGGCAGTGAGGGTGTATGACAATATCACTACTTACACTGACCCATCTTTTAGATTGCTGGACAGGAGGTCAAAAATAGGTCACTCTCTGCTTCCTGTTACTCATCTGTACCCATGAGAATGTTCACATCCACACTGTCATAGTAGGGTTTAAAGCTGTCAACATGGATGACCTTCCTGGGGTTCCTGCAAGAGCCAAAGTCCACCAGATTGGTGACCTCCCCTTTTTTCTCTAGGCTAGAGTAGGGCCCACTCCACTGGCTCCTCTACATCCCACACCTTCTGCCCGTTTGGATCTCAACCATAGCAACCTTTTAGTCATACCACTGCTTCTGGAGCACCTGGCTTGCCTCAAGGAAGTTTATTTGCTTTCTCTATATATTCTGCCATCCTGGAGCACACTAGAGGCCAAACACATACTTCACTCTATCTTGCTTGGGTTCAAAGATAGGTTTCTCCCATCCCTCCTTTACAAGGCACAGTAGTCACCTGACAGGATGGGCAATCAGAAGTTCAAATGGGGAGAACATGGCACATCCATGTAGACAAAAAGAAGGAATGACAGTAAGACATCCCATCTCCTTTTGAGTTTTCAAGGGAGTCCCCCAATCATGCCTTCCATGGTCTTGTTGAATCTTTCAACAAGGCCATTACACTGTAGATGGTGGGAGTATTGAACGGGGAAGCCACTCCACACTCCTTCCACATGTATTTCAGGTAGCCAGAAATGTCTGACACCACCTCCTTCGGGAAGTCCACCCTGGTAGAGATACCCTATGCGGGCCCTAGCCACTGCAGGGGCAGTGGCAGTCCTAAGGGGAATAGCCCCAGGATACCAAGGGGCATGATCCACTACCACTAGAATATATTTGTTTCCTGATACTGTTGGAGGGTCAAGGGGACCAACAATGTCAATCCCTACTGTTAGATTTGGGGTCTCTAGTTGGCAGAGGTAGGTACCTTTGACCAAATAGGGACCCTTGCGTCTAGTCAGGGTAAGGGGCTACACTCCTAAAATAACCCCTGCTCACCCCCTTGGTAGCTTGGCACGAGCAGGCAAGCTTTTTTCAGAGGCAGTGTGTAAAGCATTTGTGATCACATAAAGTAATACAGTGACAACACTACAGATGGACACCACACAGGTTGTATTATAAAAATAAGTATTTTTTATATAGACTTATCACAAGACCAAACGACAAAAATCCACAATACTGTACTCAGCAATAGACTTTAAAATGGTAGGAAATAGCTCAGTTCTCTTAAGATTGTAAGTAAGACACTTTACTTTCAAAGTACCATGGATACGTAACGCAAAGCAAACCAAAGGGTCGCAGGGAAGGTGATGCGTCGGTTATTTACACTCAGGGGAGTGGATGCGTTGGTTCCTTACTGCTGCGCAGGGAAGTTGATGCTCGCTTCCTTACTGTGCGGGGAGGTGATGTGTCGGTTTCTTACTGCTCTCTGGTACAATGCGACAAGATGGCGCCTTGATGCGATACTTCTCTCCGGTGCGATGCGACAAAATGGCGTCTTGGTTACGATGCGACAACGTTGATGCGATGCGTGCACGCCCGACAGCTGTGCGGCGACTCGATGATCTTCTGAGCCGCGACAGGCCCTGCGACACTCTTCTCCGGTGATGCGACGGCGACCTCTGCGGTGGCGGCACGCTTCTCCGGTGATGCGACGCGCTTCGGTGATGCGATGGCGACAGCGGCGGCACGCTTCCTTGGCAATGCAACGGCAACTGCTGCGGTGGTGACACGCTTCTCGTTGTTGTGTTGCGCTTCCAGCTCCCAGCGACACGCAGTCTCTCAGAAGGCCCAGCACAACAGCAGGCACTTCAATTCCCAGCAAGGGAATTCAGGGAGGGGCTGGTTGGTGAAGTCTTGTATTCCTGAGACTTCTGCAGGAGGCAAGCTCAAGTTCAAGCCCTTGGAGATCTTCTGCAAGTTTGATGAGAAGCACACTCAGTCCTCTTCTCCTTTCTTTGGCAATGAAGCAACCACTGTAGGCCATCCCCCAAACACACAGCACAGGGGTAGTCTCCTCCTTCAGCGTCCTGGTTCTTCTCCTTGATTCCCAGAAGTGATCTAAAGTTCTGGGGTCTGGGTCCCCCCTTATATACACCAAAATCCTTTGTCTCTGAAGGCAGAGAGTGTCTGTACCTAGTCCAAACCAGTTCTGTGTAGTCCTGGAGCACTTTGTTTACAGGACTCCTTCTTTCCTTTGACAGTGTGGGCCAGGGTCATCAGACACACCACATTAGGTGGAGCCAGCATTGTGGAAGGCAGGCACAGCCCTATTCAGGCCCAGGTGCTACTCCTCCCACCACTCCTCTTGCAGATAGGTCTATTCAGCCTTGTGCTGACTCACCCTGCTCCTGGAGCCCCCCAGCTCCTGTCACTCAGAAACCAGACATGGAATACACAACCTAGCAGAGGCAGGCTTGGATAGTTAGGCAAGAACGTACCTACTTTCTAAAAGTGGTATTTTCAAACACAGAATGTTAAAACCAACTTCACTAAAGGGTGTATTTTATCATTCTGGGTTCAGGCACACTAAATTCGAATTTCTACCTAGTTCCCTGAGTCAGTTAGGATTATAAGATGTTATAATCAAACTGCCCATCCTGGCCTATGGAAACAGGTAGCCTTGCAATAGTGAAAAACGAAAATGGCTGTAATTCACTATCAGGACATGCCACACACATCAGGTCATGTCCTACCTTTTACATACAATGCACCCTGCCCTTGGGCCTACCTTAGGGGTGGCTAACATGTAGAAAAGGGCAGGTTTAGGGACTGGCAAGTGGGTGCGCTTACCAAGTCAACATGGCATCACTAGGCTCATCGAGGAGCGGAGGTGTACAGTTCTAGGCCTAGAGGCGGAGATCACGACCTGCTACACACTCAGACCTAAGGGGTCTTCTGCCCTCACCCTCCTATGGGGCAAAAGTATCCTCATTATAGGGCTTAGTGTCATGTTTCCTTGCGCCCCTCACCAGCGAACCGGAAGCAGGGCACTCATCACTCGACACGGGACTCCTCCCCCTGGTTGGTTCGGGCAGGTTGCAGTCTAGTCTTTCGGCGTCACGTAGTGGACGCCACCGGCCGGCCGTCACTTCCGGTCGCCTGGGCATATCACAACTGAGAACGGCAGGCTCGGCGCTTCGGATTCCTTCCCTGAGCTTCGCAGGCACGCAGGAGCGTAAGCGAAGGCTCTTCCAGCAACCGGACAGTCGGTCCGGACCGCGCAAGGGCGCCCAAAGATCCCGCCTTTCCCTCGTACTTGGCACGGAGCCGCCATATTCCTAGTTACCTTCCCAGAGCGCAGTGGCGCTTTTCCTTTGCTGAGACGACTCGTGCGACGGCACGAAGTCGCCATAACTGCCTTATTCACCCCAGAGCGCAGTGGCGCTTTTCCTTTGTTGAGACGACTCGTGCGACGGCACGAAGTCGCCATAACTGCCTTATTCACCCCAGAGCGCAGTGGCGCCTTTCCTTTGTTGAGACGACTCGTGCGACGGCACGAAGTCGCCAGAACTGCCTAATTTTTCCCCAGAGCGCAGTGGCGCTTTCCTTTGCTTAGACGACTCGTGCGACGGCACGAAGTCGCCACACCTGTCTTTTCTCCCTCTAGCGCAGTGGCGCTTTCCTGGTACTTGATCCTTTCTAACAGCGCAGGAGCGCTCGTACCCTGGCATACCTTCTGGGTCTTTTCCTTTGGTGACCTTCACTCTCCGCAAGGACCTCGTTGATATCAGCACCTGAACTTCCTCAGTGCAAGAACACCCAGCTCACAGGTAACCAAGAAGAGAGTCCTGCTCCACATAGTATTGTGTCTCCCCCAAACGCTCGGGGGATGTGCATGTTCTCGCCTTACCCCAGCGCTGTAGTCACCCCTGTCTCCTCTCTTGCCTTAGGTATCGTGGACTTCTACACAGACTAAGGAGCCACGAAGGGTATCCCGTCACGCCATCCACTGTCCCGCTCGCACCACCCTTCCTGGCAATCTCCCCCGGTTCCCTCCTGGAACTGGCTAGTGTATTTAGTCCTTCCAGTAACAGAAGGGTTCAGGTAGGGGTTGCTCCTGTCGTCCCTGTGGGATCCCTCCACAAACACGAGGTAAGAATTGTGGGGGTCTGACAGAATCCGAAGCCCAAGTTTATCATCCTACCCGGACACATGGAGGGCCCCGACGTTACGTTACAGGACATAGCAGCAATGTTAACTAACATCCAGGCTGAGAATCGGAGCTTACGAAACGATGTCACTGCATTACAAGGACAGTTGGGTGCAGGACATACAGGAGCCTGGGGCGCGCCCCAGGGACAACAAACCCGACCAGCCGGAATAGTGAGACCTCCTTTGTTTAACCCATGGGGTCAGGCACCTACCGTCTCGTCAAATCCTCCCCCTGTTCAGGTATTAGCCCAACCCATGGCACAATTGGCCGCACCAGAACGTTATTACGGCGATAGTACGAAGTTCAGCATATTCCTCAACCAGTGCCATCTGCACTTCATGGCCAGAGCAACCGCCTTTCCGGATGATGCCTCGTAGGTCGCCTTCGTTCTATCCTATTTAGGGGGTGACGCCGCTCAGTGGTCCATTCCCCTGGTAGAGAATGACGAACCTCTGCTATATAACTTTCCGGTTTTCAAGGAGACCATGAGACGCATGTTTGCCCGCCATACATTCGTCCAAGCCGCGGACAACGAATTGCTCAAATTAAAACAGGGCAACACGGACTTGTTGCACTACATCACAACGTTCAAACGATTGGTGGTGGAGGCTCACTGGCCAGAGGATAAACAAGTATCAGTGTTCTACAGGGGTCTTCGGGAAGAATTGAAGGATCTCATCTCACAGATGACGGAACCTCCTGAGAACATAAACCAGTTTATTGATATGGTAGTGAAACAAAACTATCGCCTGCAAGAGCGGAGAACCGAAAGGTTCAAAGGAAGTGAGACCAGACTCCCGGTGTACAGGGAAACTCCAAAACCCCGTGAAACACCCGAGCCTATGCAGATCGGAGGCGTCCGGGCTCCCTTGACGAAAGAAGAAAAAGAAAAGAGGCGGAAACAGAACCTATGCCTGTACTGTGGAAAAAATGGGCATTTCGTGCGGGATTGCCCTGCTAAGCCACGCCAGCCCAAGGAGAGGAACCCTTCGGCTCTATCGATCACCAGAGAAGAAAGTACGGGAAACGAGACCTCCCAGTAGATAATGGGGTCTGTCTACTGGGACTACACACCGAGAAGACGCAGACCTCGAACACCTGCGCCCGCCATCACCATATGGGTATACCCGTACTCCTTCAGTCGTCTACAGGGTCCTCCTGGCGTGTCATAGCCTTAATCGACTCTGGGGCAACCGGGAATTACATCGATGCACAGTACATGAGGGGGTTGGGCATGCTGACACAAGCCAAGAAGACACCCGAGATAGTCAAAGCCGTAGACGGTACGGACCTAACCTCAGGATTGGTTAGATACCAAACGGAAGATCTGCGAATGGTGTTGGAAAATCAGCATACCGAGACCATCGCCTTCGATGTCATTGATGCCCCTCAGTTCAGGCTGATATTAGGCCTTCCCTGGCTGGTTCAGCACAACCCCTTGATCGATTGGGTTACTGGCAAAACAACAGTGGACTCTGTTTATTGCGCCCAATCCTGCTACCCCTCCGCGGGGAAAGAGGCGACCCGAGAGGTCCTAGCCTGTATCCTACCTAGAGACGGCATGGGCTTGGTCACACAGGAGTCTATACCCCAGGAATACAGGGATCTGGCCCGAGTGTTTGACGAACAAGGAGCTAATACTCTGCCTCCACATCGACACTTTGACTGTAGAATCGATCTGATTCCGGGATCCACGCTCCCTTGTAGTCGAGTATACTCCCTCACAGAAAAAGAAAACGACCATCTCCGCAACTACCTCACTCAATACCTTCAGAACAGGTTCATCCGTCACTCCAAATCTCCGGTCTCCTCCCCTCTCTTCTTTGTGGCAAAGAAGGAGGGGGATCTACGCATGTGCATTGACTTTCAGGCAATGAATGCCATAACCGTTAAGAACAGGTATCCACTCCCCTTAATTCCTGACTTACTGGACCAAGTGAAAGATGCGGCCATATATACCAAGTTGGACTTGCGAGGGGCCTACCATCTAGTCAGAGTCCGAGAGGGTGATGAATGGAAAACCGCCTTCCGGACGCGGTACGGGTTATTTGAGTACCGCGTCATGCCCTTCGGACTCTGCAATGCCCCGGCCGCATTTCAGTACTTCATCGACGAGGTTTTACGGGAGTTCCTTGACCGTTTCTGCATAGTATATATCGATGATATACTGATCTACTCTGCGAACACGGAGGAACATCGCCAACACGTACGAGCCATTCTCCAACAATTGCAAGAACACGGGCTGTACGTGAAATTGGAAAAAAGCGTGTTCCATACCACAACCGTGGAATTCCTGGGACACGTTCTGACACCAGGAGGTGTTCAGATGGATTCCAAAAAAGTCGATGCCATTTTGAGATGGCCAGCCCCGTCCTCCGTGAAACAAGTCCAGAGATGCCTAGGGTTTGCGAATTACTATCGCCGCTTCATTGATGGTTTCTCCCGGATTGTCGCCCCCATTACCGGTCTTCTGCGTAAAGGGGTGCTGTTCGCATGGAACGCCAAAGCAGAACAGGCATTCCGCGACTTGAAAGACCGATTCACCTCGGCTCCAATCCTGAAACATCCTGACCCTACACGCCCCTTTATCGTGGAGGCCGATGCCTCGCAAAACGCCCTCGGGGGAGTATTATCACAGAAAGACGACAAGACAAACATGCTTCACCCAGTAGCATACTACTCCAGAAAGTTGCAGCCCGCTGAAAGCAATTACTCCATTGGGGACAAGGAACTCCTGGCCATCAAAGCAGCGTTTGAGGAATGGCGACACTACCTCAAGGACGCCAAACATACGGTGACCATCTTCACCGACCATAGGAATCTACTGTTCCTCCGTTCAGCCAGAGCATTAACGGCAAGACAGCTACGCTGGACCCTCTTTTTTAACGAATTTGATTTCCAGATCACTTACAGACCCGGAAGGGAGAACGCCAAAGCCGATGCCTTGTCACGAATCGAGGAAAACGGAGACCAGAAACCCCCAGCAGAACCAGTACCCGTTATTCCCCTCCGCTGCTTTCAGGGTGCAGTTACGTCTTCCAACTTCTTGACACAACTCCACCAAGAGTTACAACAGAAAACCAGGGACGACTGGGCCGGAGACGTCCAAGGGCTCACAGAAAACAACGGATTCCTGTTCAAAGACGGGCGATACTATTTACCGTTGCTCACTCAACAACTACAAGCAATGGTCCTTTGCCACGACCACCCCCTAGCTGATCATCCAGGGTATCAAAAAACCAAGGAATTACTGCAGAGACACTTCTGGTGGCCAACCCTTAACCGCGACACACAAGCCTATATCGCCCGCTGTGCCATCTGTACTCAAGGAAAAACGCTCTCACAACCCACAGTAGGGTTGTGTACTGCTCGATTTTCCTGGCCTTCTTGTGTTAACAAGTGATTGGATGTGACTTCAGTCTCTTATCATTCAAGCCTAAGGGTTAGAGTAGTGAATGGAGCCTATTTACTAGGCACTTTGATATGATTCTGTGCTCTTCCCCATAGATCAGGGCTTGCATATATAGCCTAGGGGATAGATTCGTTAGTATTAGGGATAACCTGTCCTATAGTGAGAGTATTTCATGGAGCTGTGCTGAATTCAGGCCTGTTAGGCCTCAAACGGGAGAGACTCCATCTTTCTTTCTGCTTCGGCAGCTTGGGATGCTTCTAGGCCAAAAGCTATGTTTTAGTTATGAGGTGTTATTCGCTTGGAGAGAACCGGTTCAGGCCGGCCCTTATCGAAGGATTGTATTTTTCTTCATGCCGAAGACACTACATCAGGCCGGCCGGCTGGGAACGTGTCCTTGGTACGGGGAGGTACAAGAATTTGGTGGGCGGCAGGTTACGGGTCGGAATTTTCCATGAGGAAATGCACCTCTATATTAGTGAAAGTCTTAGGCAGTTACACGTTCAGTCCGTAGGCGGCATCTGGCCGTTAGCAGTAAAGCTACTACTTATTCCAGGGAAGACAGACGCCATCTTGAAGGCGGAAAAGAACCGAGAGACAGATGCTTTCCTAGCAGAATAGCCAGAGAGGAGAGAGTAGCCGATAAGGGAGAGGTCCCAGTGACTCGAAGAAGGGTGACTCCCGGCGAGCCGAGATACAGACGAGAAGGGAACCTAGATGACCACTGAGTGCAGGCTACATACTACTAAGGTGATGTCGACCCTTTCTTATTAGAGTGTACAACTTAATCTTTCACTTTTCTTTGCAGGTCATGTGTTATATCGTAATGTTATGTGATTATGTATGTAATGAGTAATAAAATACCCAGTTTGTAGTGAACCAACATGTACTGCGTGTTCTTGTATAAGAGGGTAGCCTATTCTTCTAGTCAGCTGCGGCTACATGAACAGATGTTAACCCTGATCAGGTAAGTGGTAACTGAATAAGGGAAAGAGGAGCCCCTCGAACCTGAGAACAGGCTGTACTCAAACTGACAATCCTTGTGTGATCTGATGAATAGTGAGCCCTTTTTGTATGTTATGGTAACCATAGGATGAACTGTATGAGACTGCCATCTGGGTAGAGAGGTCTGGATTCGTAGGGGATCGCGAGGCCGCCACTTGTGCTGATACTTTCGTCTGGGCAGAGAGGTCTGGGTTCGTATGGGACCGCGAGGCCGCCACTTGTGATACTGTCGTCTGGGCAGAGAGGTCTGGGTTCGTATGGGACCGCGAGGCCGCCACTTGTGCTGATACTGTCGTCTGGGCAGAGAGGTCTGGGTTCGTATGGGACCGCGAGGCCGCCACTTGTGATACTGTCGTCTGGGCAGAGAGGTCTGGGTTCGTATGGGACCGCGAGGCCGCCACTTGTGATACTGTCATCTGGGCAGAGAGGTCTGGGTTCGTATGGGACCGCGAGGCCGCCACTTGTGATACTGTCGTATGGGCAGAGAGGTCTGGGTTCGTATGGGACTGCGAGGCCGCCACTTGTGATACTGTCGTCTGGGCAGAGAGGTCTGGGTTTGTATGGGACCGCGAGGCCGCCACTTGTACTGATACTGTCGTCTGGGCAGAGAGGTCTGGGTTCGTAAGGGACCGCGAGGCCGCCACTTGTGATACTGTCGTATGGGCAGAGAGGTCTGGGTTCGTATGGGACCACGAGGCCGCCACTTGTGATACTGTCGTTTGGGCAGAGAGGTCTGGATTCATAGGGGATCGCGAGGCCGCCGATTGTGAGATCTTGGTATACATAGTAGGAATCCCCTGTCCTTAGGTGATAGATATATGTGGTTGTAGGATTGTAAATAGGTTCTAGGGAGGGGGTAACGTTCTGGCTGGGTTAGTGAGGCCCTGATGAGTGGGTTCTATCTGATCCGAAAACCCAAGCAGAACATTTGGCGTCACGAACCGTTTACGAAACCTGTGTGCGTTGTGGTTGTATCGTGTTTGCTTTTGGTGCGTGCGTGGTTTTGTTTGTATATTATTTTTACATACCTGCGAGTGTAGTTTTCTTTTCTCTTTCTTCTTTTTCTTTTTCTCTTTTTCTTTATTTTCAAACATGTTTTCTAGAAAGTCGAAATCTACTTTTAAGTTGCCCGTTGATATTCCCGGCTGGGATTCAACGCCTTATGAGGCCGTAGCCCGTGAGTGGGCTGATTCTACTGGTTTGAGTGAGAATTGGAATTCTTTTTTGGAACTGGCGGAGCCGGCTGATGTGATTGCTTGTTTACAGAAGGCGCCAATATCTAAGGGTGATGAACTTCCCGTTTTGGGGCGCAGAGGTTGGATTGTTCTGTCCGCGTACAGGATCCTGCATGAGAGGTTGTTGAAGTTACAGAATGTGCATAAGGATGTGGAAGCGAATTTTGTTGAGATTCAGAATGCTCATACTTTGTTGCGGTGTCAAAATAAGTTGCTTGCCGACAAACTTGATACGTACCAAACTATTGCCGAGAGGGCGGCTGTGCGAATTGCTCGTTATAAATACAAAAATAGGCGTGGTCGGGTTTCGAAGCGAAAGGTGCGTCTGGTCGTGGCGAAAGCCGGACTGGATTGGAATCCTGATGAATGGGATGGTAAGATCTGGAACTCCAGTGATTCTCCTTCCTCGGGTGAGGAGTCTGCCAAGCGCGAGTCCTCTCGCTCCGGCCGTGATTGTAAATCTGCTTCTTGCGCCTCTGATGGTGCACTCCATGATTGCGTTCGTCCTTCGAGTGGGGTCGATGCTTCTTACACTGATTGTTCCTCTACGTGTACTGGTCGAGCTCCTTGTGTTGCTCGTCCCGCGGTCTCGGTGCATCCGGTTTTTCGGCGGAAGTTGCAGCAGGCTCCCGGTGCCCCGAATGGTATTGCTTTAGACTCTTTGGAGGATTTTACTCAACAAGAAATTAGTGATATTTTACAGAGATTTCGGCAGCGAGCTGGTGAGTCCTTACTCACATGGATGGTGCGCCTTTATGAACTGGGCGCTGCTGGCATTATGTTGGATGCTGGCGATTGTTTGAAGTTTTGTTCCTTGAGTTCGGATTCTACTGTACAGGATCATTTTTCGTAACTTTAATGTTGGTGGTCAAATTTCTTTGCTTCAATTGGCGACTGAGGGTTGTAATCAAAAATATCCTACTGAATCTGATTGGCCTGTGAATGACAGACCGTGGTATACTTTGCGCGATGCTACGCAACGTCTCAAAGAGGAGGTGATGAAAACGGCGATTTTTCTGAATACTGCTGACAGGTTGCTTGATGGTTTCTTGACATCTTCTGTGCGGAATCGTATTATTCGTTCTTCTCCTGTTGCTTATAAGCAGGTTATGATGACTTTATTGATTAATCAGACTGGTAACATGTTATCTGTGGTGCTGGAATCGGTACGCCAACTCGGTGAGTTGGGTGAGTGGTTTAGACCTGAACGGCAATCCCGGCCTGACACTCGTACTCCTGGTGACAATAAACTTACTAGACGTGATATGTTTCTTGGTCTTCTGGCCGATGGTGTGCGGAAAGAGGACATTGATGGTGAGACTACTTCTCGTTTGTGGGAAATGTTTCGCAAACGTGGCTTGGATCGGAAGGAGGGTGCCCGGCGTGTTCGGACGACTGAGTGTGATCGTGGTTTTTCTGACGGTAGCGGTGATGACGACCGCCGTGGGCGCTCTGATCGTCGTGATGATCGACGTTATGTGCGTGACTTGTCCCCCCGTCGTGAGAGAGACAGGGAGAGAGAGGGGGAAAGAGAGAGGGGGAGAGATGATTATGTTAACAGCAGACGCAGAGATGATAGGGATCAATCCCCTGAGTTGAGAAGGAGAGAGGATCGACACACATTGGCCGATCGAAACCCGCAGTACAATGCAGGGAACAGTAATCCATTTCGTAATGGAGATTGATATGAACAGGAGGTATCGATACCTAGGAAACGTGAGAGTCTTTATCCTGATTTATCCTGGTACACAGAACGCAGTAAAGATGACTAGGAAATAGGTCAAGCTCCAGTACACAGATGGGCTCACAGAGATAATAGACCCTATGTAGATATTGATATTTATTGGAGACATCGTAATGTCCAAAGGGCCCGAGCATTGGTAGATACAGGAGCGGAGGCCACTCTTATTCATGGAAAATCAAAGAAGTTTAAAGGTCAGCCTTTTACAATTACCGGATTAGGCGGAAAGGAAACTCCCGCAGTTCAAACCTTACTTGAAATGAGAATAGGTAGAATTCCTAGAAAAGAATACTCTGTATTAGTGGTGCCACTCTTAGAATTCATAATTGGAATTGATATTTTGAAAGGAATGACTTTGTACTTAGATGATGGATGTTACCAATTTGGAACTAAACATTATATATTGTCCAGGCCTGTACGGGTTGGTCGTTTAAGAATGCCCCCCATAAAAGTTCCCCAGGCGACAAAAGTGGTTCGTCAGAAGCAGTATCGTATTCCGGGTGGTCATGAAGAGATTAGTACCACTATTCAGGAGTTGGTGGATGCAGGTGTTATCACCCCAGTTACTTCTGCTTGGAATAATCCTGTTTGGCCTGTACGTAAGAGTGATAATTCTTGGCGCATGACTGTTGATTATCGAGAATTGAATAGACACACACCCTCTTTGACTGTTGCAGTACCGGATGTTATTACCCTAATTGAAAGAATCCAAAAACATCCAGGTACATGGTATGCGTCCATTGATATTGCTAATGCTTTCTTTTCGATTCCGATTGCCCCTGAGTGTCAGGAACAATTCAGTTTTACGTGGAACGGGTGTCAGATGACGTTTAGAAGTCTTCCTCAGGGCTATGTGCATAGTCCTACGATATGTCACCGATTGGTGGCAGAGCATCTGGCTGAGGTACCGGTTCATCCACAAATTCAGATATGTCACTATATTGATGATATTTTGATCCAAGGCGAATCACGAGAGGAAGTTCAGACCCAATTGGATAGAGTCATTGAGTGTCTGCGCGAGAAAGGTTGGGAAATCAACCCGGATAAATTACAAGGTCCGTCCCAAGCTGTAAAATTTTTGGGTATTAATTGGCATGAAGGGCACCGAGAAGTGATCCCTCAGGTTAAACAGAAAATTCTTGATTTCGCAGTTCCGAGGAATAGGAAAGAAGCCCAAACCTTCATTGGTTTGTTTGGATTTTGGCGCCAGCATATTCCTCATTTGAGTCAAATATTGGCCCCTTTGTACCGTGTCACTCGTAAAAAAGAATGCATTTGAATGGGATAAACCACAGCAAGATGCGTTCAGTCTGGCAAAAGAAGCAATTCAGCATGCTCTGGATTTATGGCCTGTATGTGATGGTGATGTGGATTTGAATGTGTCTGTACAAGGCCTTTATGCGAATTGGAGTTTGTGGCAGCAACAAGGTAAGAGTAGAGTACCGTTAGGTTTCTGGACCAAAAAGTTACCTGATGCTGGTGAGCGTTATACACCTTTTGAGAAACAGTTACTTGCATGTTATTGGGCTCTGGTGGAGACCGAGCAATTGACTTTGGGACATGATATAGTTTTGCGACCTGAAATTCCTATCATGCAGTGGGTTATGAGTTCGCCGAAAACTCACCGAATTGGACACGCTCAAGAGGCGAGTGTGATTAAATGGAAATGGTATATACAAGACAGGGCACGTGTGGGACAAAAAGGAGTTGCATCTTTGCATGAGCAGGTGGCACGGGCGCCATCAACTGAAACTGAGAGTGAATGTTCCGTACCTTTAGTACAGGAGTCTCCTGTTAAGTGGGGTAAACCTTTTGATGATTTGTCCGCAGAGGACCGAAACCATGTCTGGTTTACGGATGGTTCAGCAAGGTTCATAGGGACGAAACGGCATTGGAAGGCAGTGTCCTATAATCCGATCACACAAAAATTGCTGAGTACAACTGGTGAGGGTAAAAGCAGTCAATTTGCTGAACTCTATGCTGTTTATCAAGTTCTGAAACAAGAGTTACCTGGCATATGTCATATTTTTACCGATTCTTGGTCTACTGCCAATGGACTGGCAGTTTGGTTACCGACTTGGCATTCCCATAGTTGGAAAATCCATTCCAAGGAATTGTGGGGAAAAGAATTATGGCAGGAGATTTGGGAAATGCTCCCACGGAGTACTGTTACAATCTTCCATGTGGATGCTCATACCCCGATAGACTTTCTTGACAAATTCTTTCATAATATTGCAGATGAGAAATCTAAAATTGCTGAGGCAGTGGTGGACACGCAAGATTCTGATATTGCGGGATTGGCGAAATGGGCACACCAGAAAGCAGGACACTTTGGAGAGAAATCCACTAGCAGGTGGGCTGCTGATAGAGGAATTTATATTCCCCTAGATTTAATTAAAAATGTTATTTTACATTGTCCCATTTGTCAGCATATCAGGCAGCGCAAAGTGCCCCAAATTGTTAAAGGTCATTTACATCGCGGGAAAGTGCCCGCTCAAATTTGGCAGATTGATTACATTGGTCCACTCCCTATGAGTAGGAATTGTCAATATGTTTGCACCATTGTTGATACATACAGTGGCCTGTTGGTGGCCCTTCCCTGTAAGCAAGCTACCCAATTGAATACCGTTAAAACATTGGAATTGATTATGATGTATTATGGTGTGCCATTCCAAATTCAATCTGATAATGCATCCCATTTTCGTGGAAGATTGGTACAGGAATTCTGTGTGGAAAACAATATTGACTGGGTATTTCATATCCCATACTATCCGCAGGCCTCGGGTCTTGTGGAGGGATTGAATGGTCTGCTGAAGGAGCAGCTGCGTAGATTGACAGATGACAAATACAAGAATTGGCGAGACTTTTTGCCCCAAGCGCTATTAATTTTGAATAATCGTCCTTTTCTAAATGCTGAATCTCCACTTATGCGTTTGTTCCCTCCGAATGTTAATGCTCAGCCAAATGAAATCGGAGAGACTGTGATGTACTGGGAAATTACTCCCGGAGCTATGGCTCCATGTAGAGCGACCCCAGGGTCGGCAGGTTTAGACTTGCATGCCATGGATGACACCGTTATAAAAGGTAAAGATCGGGTCATCATCGCGACCGGTGTTGGTGTTCATATACCACCCGGGAATTTTGGATTAATCGCCCCTAGATCGGGGCTGGCTGTAAAAGGCATTCAGGTACTTGGAGGGGTCATTGACAGTGATTATCAGGGAGAGATTAAGGTGCTCCTGCTGAATAGCAGTGAGGCTGACTTGCTGATCCATCGCACTGACCGAGTGGCTCAATTACTCATAATGCCTGTCTTCAGTGGTGGGATGGTAAAAGGCACTGCCCCAACTTTGCTAACTGTACGGGGCCAGAAAGGTTTTGGCTCCACAAATAACCCTGGGGCCAGGGTTTGGGTGCAGTCGCCTAAGAATCCCCCTGAACAAGCAGAGGTCATTGCCACCGGTCATGATAACACCATTTTAGTTATGAGACCAGGGAAAGATAGCTGGGAAGCGGTCCCGGCTGACAAATGTTACTTACGAGAATGATTAATGCCTGTATTTGATTCTCTTTCAGATCATTCTTTGGACTGCTGCTGCAGGATGTGTCGTCGTCGGACTATTTTCGGGTTGGTTCGACGAGAGAGGAGGAATCCCGTCAACCCGGGATGAGCTACGCACCCGAGTGTCGCGTTCCCTCGCTGCGTGGGATTCGTCATCGAACTTTTGGACCTTACTGGCGAAAAGGGTGACCGATGCCCCTCACTTTTGTTTGACGCCGATGAGATCTGTACACGACATCTTAGCGACCTGTCTGGTTGCTGTCCCTGCCTCGCTGGAAACTTTGACTAATATTTCTAACATTTCAAAGGCCCGCCCCAATGTTCTTCTGGGCGATTTTGCCACCCATGCGTATTGCCCCTTATGTACTGAACTACCAGACCAGATACCCCCCGTCCAGTCCCAAATAGTTACCTATAATATCACACAAGGAGATATGTGTTTTTTCCTTACGTGTAACCCTAGTGCAATTTCTGAATGTCTGCGTCTAAAATTGAAAGGTGCTACTTCCTTCACCCTTCATGAGCGAACTTTGTGCTTTCAAAGGACACCGAAAACATGTGCTTCGGTCCAGAACAATATGACTTGCAAGAGTTTGGTAGTTTCCCCTAGTCATTATCGCACGATGTTACTACCTGCCGGATGGCTTTTCTCATGTGGTAATACTTCCTGGCCATATGTCCCCGCAAATATTTCTGGAGGCCCTTGTGCCATTACTAGGCTGAGCCTACTCATGTTTTCCTCACATCCGAATACCAATTCTCGTGTGATTCGAGATACAGTGAGATTACAGGAGGATTGTGACTCATCTTTGCATTTATATTCTAAGTCCGAATATCTTAGCCTGGCTGTTTCAATTATTGGTGTCAGGTTTTGCAAGTACCCTCTTACCTTCAGGAGCACTTGCTTGTTTCGCAGAGACGCTATGAGCCAACTTCCCAGAACTCTACCAAATAACCTATGACTTGTACCTTACTCTAGGCTAAGGAATAGAGCCCCGGGAGGAGGGCCGGATACTGGACGCACGTAGAAATCCTGTTGTCGACCTGCGAGGCAACAGAACATAGATGTAAACTATGCGAACCTAGTTTCCTATTTTACACTAAGTTTAATTCTAGTCTTTTTAATCTTGCCTTTAGTTAATAGAACCTTTTCCTACCTGCGATCTGAGGGAATTCTTGATATGCGCCCAGCAGTCTTGTGAAGGTGTAGGAGTGCAGATTGATGAAATGTTGTTACGAATTCGCTCTGTACCTTGTTGGTTATTCGCTTGTATCTAAGAAAACAAACATATCATTTACTTTCTAATCTTGCAATTGAATAGTCTATTTTCACATTTCTATTACGACTTTCTTTATATACTACGAAGCCACTTACTTTTATAAGCGTGCACCAATAATTCTTAAGCCTTCACCAGACCTGTAATATTTTGGGTAAAAAACATGCTTCACAAAAACATACGAAAATTACTTTTCACAAACTTTTTCTTTTAGCTAAAAGTCCAAGTTCAAAAAGCATTAGCAATGCTACGTAGTTGAGAGTTCCAAAAATTATAGTTCTACTTCACGTAGGTAAAGTACTTCAAGCTTTCTTGCGTAGGGCGCCAGAAATTAAAATCTGTACTTAGCTCTTCATTCTGTGACTTTCTCTGTCCTTAGATCCCTTTGGTGAAGCGATGGTGCCCTCCTGTGGATGAAGACAGAAGACGCGGCAGCTCCGAGATTCAGGTGAGTTCTTCGTAGAATTCAGGAGGCTAAGCACTGGAAAATGGCTGGGTGTGGCTTTAAATACTCCTGCCACACCCAGAACACCAGAACCTTCTTTACGTGACTCGCGCACGTAGCGCGAGTCACCGTCTTTGCCGATCCCGGTTTTAATATCGGGTCGGCTCTTGAATGCAGTGCGCTTCTCTTGCTGCGCGTTAACTCTGCATTTAACAGGCATCCAATTGCCAAAAGCCATACAGCAAAGCGGAAATGTATAATCACGAGCCACCAACACCACAATGTAAAGAATAAGCCCTCCACAGCATAACCCAAACACCTACAGCTATGGCAATCATAACACCCACGGCAGTTACAACAATAATCACCATGAATGATTCATTTAACATAAAACACATTACAAATCTCTTTTCACGGAGTGCTGGTTGCACGGGACAGGGGTGGGTTTTTACATGGGGAGAATTCAAGGCGCTTTAAAGGAAGCGTGTCCTTGATCTTATATGTAAATTAAGTTTCATGACAGTACTCCCCTCTCAAGATCCCCCCTAAAACTAGAGGGACAGGTTTTGGTTTATCAGGATATTTTTTGTGAAAAAGTTTCACCAACCGAGGAGCATTCTGAAGATTCGCAAGAGGTTCCCATGACCTTTCCTCAGGACCGTAACCTTTCCAATCCACTAAATAATGTAATTTCTTTTTAATTCTTTTTGAATCAAGAATTGCTCGAACTTCAAATTCAGGATTACCATCAATTTCTACAACAGGAGGAGGGGCATTAATCCGAGTTAAAGGATTAAAAGGCTTTAATAAAGAAACATGAAAGACTGGGTGAATTTTATAACGAGGTGGTAAGGATAGACGAACACTAACTGGATTTAACACCTTCTCTATAGAAAATGGTCCTATGAAACGAGGACAAAATTTTCTTCCACCTAAAATTTTTAAATTTCTTGTGGATAACCATACCTTATCACCACTGGCATAAGATGGTTGAATTGAGCGATGAGAGTCTGCTTGTTTCTTTTGTGTTTCTTTAGCACCTGCTAGATGATAACGAGCTTGTTGTTGAATAGACACTAATTCTTGCACATAAGTAGAGACCGAGGGAGTCAAGTTAGTTTGAGGTTTGTCAATACAAACACCTTGTGGGTGATAACCATGAGAACAAAAGAATGGAGACATTCCAATAGACACATGGTCAGAATTATTATATGCAAATTCTAAGGCCCATAAAATATTCGACCACTCTTGTTCACAACTGTTGATCGTGCAACGTAAAAATTGCTCAATGGTTTGGTTAGTTCGTTCTGTCAACCCATCCGTTTGTGGGTGATAACTAGATGAAGTACGAATGTCCATTTGTAGGTTCTTCCCCAATTGTTGCCAAAAATGAGAAATGAACTGGGGCCCCTATCTGAAATGATAACTGAGGGAATTCCATGTAATTTTACGATTTCTTTCATGAAAATATTAGTAAAATCTTTAGCTGTGGGTAATTTTTTCAATGGTATAAAATGAGCCATACGAGTGAATTGGTCAATAACAGTTAAAATCGTAGTGTAACCAGTTGAAGTTTTTGGCAATTCTACAATAAAATCAAGAGATATGGTATGCCAAGGTTGTGGAGGTATTGGTAAAGGACGTAATAAACCACTAGGGGATTGATGTATAACCTTGTTTTGTTCACATACAGCACATGTTATAACAAACTTTTTTACATCTTCAAACATAGTTGGCCACCAAAAGGTTCGTTTAATTAACTGATATGTTTTCGTGATTCCAGGGTGTGCAGATAAGATGTTATCATGATGTAAATGCATTACCTTATCTTGTAAAATTACATTTGGTACAAATATTTGGTCACCCATATACAAAAGATCATTTCTTAACTGTAACATAGGATAGTCAGATTTCAACTCCTGCACAGTTTTAGTGTTTAGTTCTTTTCGTATTTCAAATATGATGTTTTTATCAATTATGCCAACTTGAAAACATTGATCGGGTAAAATTTTTTGTGACATTTCTTGACTTTGAAAACAGTCTTCTGTAATTCCGATTCGGGATAAAGCATCCGCTTTATTGTTTTCTTTTCCAGGACGATACGTAATGATGAAATTGTAATCATTAAAAAACAAAGTCCAACGTAACTGACGAGCAGATAGGGCTTTGGCTGATCGTAAAGATTGTAAATTACGATGATCAGTATATATTGTGACCGGGTGACGCGCACCCAACAAGTAATGGCGCCATTCTTCAAATACAGCTTTTATTGCCAATAATTCTCTGTCAGCTATGGCGTAGTTTTGTTCTGTAGGAGTTAATTTCCTAGAATAATAAGCTATTGGATGCATTTGTCCAGTTTCTTTATGTCGTTGTGACAAAATTCCTCCAATAGCAAATTGTGAAGCATCAGCTTCAACTATGAATGGTTGAGACGGGTCAGGATGCATTAAAATTGGAGCTGTGGTAAATTGATTCTTTAATTCTTGAAAAGCCTGTTCAGCAGACTGATCCCATTCAAATTTTGCATGTTTTCGTAATAACTTGGTGATTGGGGTTATGAGCCTTGAAAAATCATGAATAAACCGCCTATAAAAATTGGCAAACCCTAAAAAACTTTGGATTTGTTTCACAGACGTCGGGCTAGGCCAGGTGAGTATGGACTGTATTTTCTTTGGATCCATTTCAATTCCAGATGGAGTAATAATATAACCCAAAAATTCAACTTTAGTGACATGAAACATGCTTTTCTCAAGTTTGACGAACAGAGAATTTTGTAAAAGTTGTTGAAGAATGGCCCTTACTTGCTTTACATGGTCTTCTTTGTTTTTCGAATAAATCAAAATATCATCAATATACACCACGCAACAGATGTCTAAAAAATCTCGTAAGACTTCATTGATAAAAAACTGGAATGCTGCTGGGGCGTTGCAGAGTCCGAAGGGCATGACCTGATATTCATATAAACCAAACTTAGTACGAAATGCGGTCTTCCATTCATCTCCCTCTCGGACTCGTACAAGGTGATATGCCCCACGCAAATCCAGTTTTGTGTATATTGTGGCATCTTTTATCTGATCTAATAAAGTCGGAATTAGTGGTAAAGGGTACCTATTTTTAATTGTCACATTGTTCAAGGCGCGATAGTCTATGCACGTGCGCAAATCTCCCCCGTTCTTCGGTATAAAAAAAAGAGGGGACGAGACTGGGGATTTAGAATGTCTAATAAATCCATTTTCCAAATATTCATCCAAGTAGATTCTCAAATGTTGATTTTCAGACTCAGTAAGTGCATATATGCGACTACAAGGGAGAGTTGCACCTGGCACAAGATCAATCCAACAATCGAAATCTCTATGAGGCGGTAACGTGTTAGCCTTTTTTTTATCAAAAACATCCAAAAGATCTGAATATTCAGATGGAACTCCTTGAATGGCTAACACAGTCTCTGATGTTTTAGGAAACTCATAACCCTGTATTAATAACTCAGAAATGTGTTGTGGTAAACAATTGGCTTGACAATACTCTGATTTAAATAACAAGGTTTTCTTTACCCAATCTATTTGAGGATTGTGTAAAGCTAGCCACGGAATTCCTAAAATTAACCGAAACTGTGGTGCATCTATGACGTCAAAAGATATTGTCTCAGAATGTTGTGCTGAAGAAATCATGAGTAAAGTGTCTGTCTGAAATCGTATTGGGCCTGACGATAACTCTTTTCCATCTACTGCTCTTACTATTTCAGGGTTATCTTTTTGCACTTTTGAAAATCCTAATTCACTTAAGAATTTTGTGTCTATAAAGTTTCCTGTAGCTCCAGAATCAATTAGGGCATCTATAGACCAAATCACAGATTTATTTTCAGGAGATTGTAATGTCACTTTGATACCAAGATGGTTTGAAGTCATAGTAGGAACAGTAGAGGCCAAACTTGCTTGCGTACTCGACAGAACGGCCTCCTTTTTTGTCGAGCACTCTAGTTTTCCGACTGATCTAAAAGGGCCACCTCGTTACTCTTCCCTTTTTCTTTATTAGGACGGGTTGGACATTCTTTTACGAAGTGTCCAGATTTTCCGCAATACAAACATTGATTCATCTTTCTACGTTTCTCTTTTTCTTCCTTTGTGAGAGGGCCTCTCACGGTCCCTATCTGCATTGGTTCTCCCATATCTATTTTGGAAGAGGATTCATTTCTCGGAGTAGATTTATCCTTAAATACAAACATTTTGGAGTCAGTTTTGGTTTTTTCTCCTTTTCGTTCATTTAGCCTGTGATTTAACTTCACTACCAAATCTATAAATTCCCCACAGTCTTCAGGTGGGTCTAAGATTTGAGTAACCATGTCTTTTAATTCATCTCTTAGTCCTCTGTAAAATATTGACACTCTTTTCTCTTCTGGCCAGTCAGCTTCTATAACTAGCCGATTAAATAAGGAGATGTAATGAATTAAATCGGATGATCCTTGTTTTAAATTGAGAAGTGCATGATCGGCCGACTGAACAAAGACATGTTTGGCAAATAATTTTTTCATGGTTTCTTTAAACCGTCTAAGATCATATAGTAATGGATCATTCCTGTCCACAAATGGTACTGACCATAAGGCTGCATCACCCCCTAAATAAGATAAAATGAAAGCCACTTTAGAAGAGTCGTCAGGAAACGCTGTAGGTTTGGCTATAAAATGAAGGTGACATTGATTCATAAAGATAGTAAATTTTGCGCTGTCACCATAAAATCGTTCTGGGGGAGCTAATGGAACTGAAATTGGCGTTACTACTTGAATTTGTGTAGGGGTTGAGGCAGAAGCTTTATGCAAGGTTTGCATATTTTGCGTAAAACTAGATGGTTTTAAAATGGGCTTATTTGTAGAAGGACCTCTCCAAGGATTTACACCAGGAGAAGCTGTGGCCTGCATATTATTTTGTAAGACTGAAATATCTCTACGTAAGGCTGCATTCTCTGTTTTAATATCAGTTAACATTACAGCTATGTCTTGTAACGAGATCTGTGGATCTTGATTCATAGCGTCCGGGCGGAACCCTTTTTCGTGGGCTTAGCCTTCTGTCAGGTTTTGCAAGTACCCTCTTACCTTCAGGAGCACTTGCTTGTTTCGCAGAGACGCTATGAGCCAACTTCCCAGAACTCTACCAAATAACCTATGACTTGTACCTTACTCTAGGCTAAGGAATAGAGCCCCGGGAGGAGGGCCGGATACTGGACGCACGTAGAAATCCTGTTGTCGACCTGCGAGGCAACAGAACATAGATGTAAACTATGCGAACCTAGTTTCCTATTTTACACTAAGTTTAATTCTAGTCTTTTTAATCTTGCCTTTAGTTAATAGAACCTTTTCCTACCTGCGATCTGAGGGAATTCTTGATATGCGCCCAGCAGTCTTGTGAAGGTGTAGGAGTGCAGATTGATGAAATGTTGTTACGAATTCGCTCTGTACCTTGTTGGTTATTCGCTTGTATCTAAGAAAACAAACATATCATTTACTTTCTAATCTTGCAATTGAATAGTCTATTTTCACATTTCTATTACGACTTTCTTTATATACTACGAAGCCACTTACTTTTATAAGCGTGCACCAATAATTCTTAAGCCTTCACCAGACCTGTAATATTTTGGGTAAAAAACATGCTTCACAAAAACATACGAAAATTACTTTTCACAAACTTTTTCTTTTAGCTAAAAGTCCAAGTTCCAAAAGCATTAGCAATGCTACGTAGTTGAGAGTTCCAAAAATTATAGTTCTACTTCACGTAGGTAAAGTACTTCAAGCTTTCTTGCGTAGGGCGCCAGAAATTAAAATCTGTACTTAGCTCTTCATTCTGTGACTTTCTCTGTCCTTAGATCCCTTTGGTGAAGCGATGGTGCCCTCCTGTGGATGAAGACAGAAGACGCGGCAGCTCCGAGATTCAGGTGAGTTCTTCGTAGAATTCAGGAGGCTAAGCACTGGAAAATGGCTGGGTGTGGCTTTAAATACTCCTGCCACACCCAGAACACCAGAACCTTCTTTACGTGACTCGCGCACGTAGCGCGAGTCACCGTCTTTGCCGATCCCGGTTTTAATATCGGGTCGGCTCTTGAATGCAGTGCGCTTCTCTTGCTGCGCGTTAACTCTGCATTTAACAGGCATCCAATTGCCAAAAGCCATACAGCAAAGCGGAAATGTATAATCACGAGCCACCAACACCACAATGTAAAGAATAAGCCCTCCACAGCATAACCCAAACACCTACAGCTATGGCAATCATAACACCCACGGCAGTTACAACAATAATCACCATGAATGATTCATTTAACATAAAACACATTACAAATCTCTTTTCACGGAGTGCTGGTTGCACGGGACAGGGGTGGGTTTTTACATGGGGAGAATTCAAGGCGCTTTAAAGGAAGCGTGTCCTTGATCTTATATGTAAATTAAGTTTCATGACAGGTGTTCCTGCTTTGGCAGTTTATAATGCCAAATCTATTGAGAAAATGGCCTGCTGGATGGTGAAATCCATTAATAATACTTCCACAGTCCTGTCGGACATGCTATTAGACGCCCAGGGTGAACGAAGGGCTATCTTGCAAAATCGAGCGGCCATTGATTATCTTTTGCTTAAACATGGACACGATTGTTCCGATTTTGAGGGTCTTTGTTGTTTTAACTTGTCTGATCATACACAATCCATTCGAGCTCACATTAACAAGTTACATGACTTGACAGAAGAAGTTAGAAAACACATTGACCAGGGCTGGTTTGACTGGCTCTTTAATTGGTTACCTGATTTGCATTTCTTACGCCAAATATTAGGAGGTATTCTGATTACTATCGCCATTTTGATTTCCATTTGTTGCTTTATTCAGTGTGTTCCTTCACTACTTCAATTCTGCACACCTGGTACTCGACATAGATCAGTTAGTTTTGTTTCATATTATTCTTCCACAGATGTTAGTTCCGTTTAATGAATGTATAATAGACTGAAGTCAAGGGTGAAATGTACTGCTCGATTTTCCTGGCCTTCTTGTGTTAACAAGTGATTGGATGTGACTTCAGTCTCTTATCATTCAAGCCTAAGGGTTAGAGTAGTGAATGGAGCCTATTTACTAGGCACTTTGATATGATTCTGTGCTCTTCCCCATAGATCAGGGCTTGCATATATAGCCTAGGGGATAGATTCGTTAGTATTAGGGATAACCTGTCCTATAGTGAGAGTATTTCATGGAGCTGTGCTGAATTCAGGCCTGTTAGGCCTCAAACGGGAGAGACTCCATCTTTCTTTCTGCTTCGGCAGCTTGGGATGCTTCTAGGCCAAAAGCTATGTTTTAGTTATGAGGTGTTATTCGCTTGGAGAGAACCGGTTCAGGCCGGCCCTTATCGAAGGATTGTATTTTTCTTCATGCCGAAGACACTACATCAGGCCGGCCGGCTGGGAACGTGTCCTTGGTACGGGGAGGTACAAGAATTTGGTGGGCGGCAGGTTACGGGCCGGAATTTTCCATGGTGAAATGCACCTCTATATTAGTGAAAGTCTTAGGCAGTTACACGTTCAGTCCGTAGGCGGCATCTGGCCGTTAGCAGTAAAGCTACTACTTATTCCAGGGAAGACAGACACCATCTTGAAGGCGGAGAAGAACCGAGAGACAGATGCTTTCCTAGCAGAATAGCCAGAGAGGAGAGAGTAGCCGATAAGGGAGAGGTCCCAGTGACTCGAAGAAGGGTGACTCCCGGCGAGCCGAGATACAGACGAGAAGGGAACCTAGATGACCACTGAGTGCAGGCTACATACTACTAAGGTGATGTCGACCCTTTCTTATTAGAGTGTACAACTTAATCTTTCACTTTTCTTTGCAGGTCATGTGTTATATCGTAATGTTATGTGATTATGTATGTAATGAGTAATAAAATACCCAGTTTGTAGTGAACCAGCATGTACTGCGTGTTCTTGTATAAGAGGGTAGCCTATTCTTCTAGTCAGCTGCGGCTACATGAACAGATGTTAACCCTGATCAGGTAAGTGGTAACTGAATAAGGGAAAGAGGAGCCCCTCGAACCTGAGAACAGGCTGTACTCAAACTGACAATCCTTGTGTGATCTGATGAATAGTGAGCCCTTTTTGTATGTTATGGTAACCATAGGATGAACTGTATGAGACTGCCATCTGGGTAGAGAGGTCTGGATTCGTAGGGGATCGCGAGGCCGCCACTTGTGCTGATACTGTCGTCTGGGCAGAGAGGTCTGGGTTCGTATGGGACCGCGAGGCCGCCACTTGTGATACTGTCGTCTGGGCAGAGAGGTCTGGGTTCGTATGGGACCGCGAGGCCGCCACTTGTGCTGATACTGTCGTCTGGGCAGAGAGGTCTGGGTTCGTATGGGACCGCGAGGCCGCCACTTGTGATACTGTCGTCTGGGCAGAGAGGTCTGGGTTCGTATGGGACCGCGAGGCCGCCACTTGTGATACTGTCGTCTGGGCAGAGAGGTCTGGGTTCGTATGGGACCGCGAGGCCGCCACTTGTGATACTGTCGTATGGGCAGAGAGGTCTGGGTTCGTATGGGACCGCGAGGCCGCCACTTGTGATACTGTCGTCTGGGCAGAGAGGTCTGGGTTCGTATGGGACCGCGAGGCCGCCACTTGTACTGATACTGTCGTCTGGGCAGAGAGGTCTGGGTTCGTAAGGGACCGCGAGGCCGCCACTTGTGATACTGTCGTATGGGCAGAGAGGTCTGGGTTCGTATGGGACCGCGAGGCCGCCACTTGTGATACTGTCGTTTGGGCAGCGAGGTCTGGATTCATAGGGGATCGCGAGGCCGCCGATTGTGAGATCTTGGTATACATAGTAGGAATCCCCTGTCCTTAGGTGATAGATATATGTGGTTGTAGGATTGTAAATAGGTTCTAGGGAGGGGGTAACGTTCTGGCTGGGTTAGTGAGGCCCTGATGAGTGGGTTCTATCTGATCCGAAAACCCAAGCAGAACAGGTTGTTACACCCCATTCCGGTTCCGCCTTGCCCGTGGCACACTGTCTCGATGGACTTTGTGGCAGAGCTCCCTAAGACCTCCACAGGACACACTACCATTCTTACAATTGTTGACCACTTGACTAAAATGGCGCATTTCATACCTCTAACGCATCTACCCTCAGCGGCAGAACTGGCAGCCCTGTTCATGCAGAACGTGGTACGGTTACATGGCATCCCATCGGTTTTGATAACGGACAGAGGTACTCAATTCGTATCCAGATTCTGGACTGAAGTCTGTTCGCTTTTACAAATGGAAGCCTGTTTATCGTCCTCCTACCATCCCCAAACTGATGGCCAGGCCGAGCGAACAAATCGCACTATGGAACAGTACCTCCGTTGCCTGCTATTGTCCATGGAAACCGAATGGTCCAAAGTGGTGTGGATCGTAGAGTACGCCTACAATAACAGCAAACATGCGGCAACAGGGGTTTCACCGTTCTATTGTCTCCAGGGATATCATCCCAGAACGACCCCCTGGGTGGAAGCTCAAACGTGTGGAGTACCTACTGTAGAGGAACACCATGCTTCCCTCCGCACCATATGGCAACATGCTCGTTTTGAACTCGCAAAGGCCAAAGAATACTACAAACACAACACCGATAAACACCGACAACCCAAACCAGCCTATGTAGTGGGAGACAAGGTGTGGTAATCCATCCAGAACCTCAACACGCATGGCCCCAAGAAACTGTTGCCCCGATACGTAGGTCCCTATCCCATAACCCAGATCATCAACCCAGTGTCCATGAAACTTTTCCTACCGTCTCAAATGAAAATACACCCTGTCTTTCATGTTTCCCTCTTACGCCCTGCGCGTCCAGACAGCTCATTGGCAGAACCCCCTCCTCCTGTTCCCGTGGAAGACCACGTGGAATACGAGGTTCGGGCCATTCTTGATTCCCGCAGAACTAGGGGAAAACTGTTTTACCTAGTGGACTGGAAAGGTTACGGCCCGGAAGAACGCTCCTGGGAACCCCTGTCACACGTCCGTAATGCTCCTTCCTTAGTCAGAGCCTTTCATGCCCGACATCCCCAGAAACCTCGCCCTGTTACCCCTCTGTGACCTGATGGGTTGGTCTGTTTTCAGGGTGGGTGCTGTCATGTTTCCTTGCGCCCCTCACCAGCGAACCGGAAACAGGGCACTCATCACTCGACACGGGACTCCTCCCCCTGGTTGGTCCCGGCAGGTTGCAGTCTAGTCTTTCGGCGTCACGTAGTGGACGCCACCGGCCGGCCGTCACTTCCGGTCGCCTGGGCATATCACAACTGAGAACGGCAGGCTCGGCGCTTCGGATTCCTTCCCTGAGCTTCGCAGGCACGCAGGAGCGTAAGCGAAGGCTCTTCCAGCAACCGGACAGTCGGTCCGGACCGCGCAAGGGCGCCCAAAGATCCTGCCTTTCCCTCGTACTTGACACGGAGCCGCCATATTCCTAGTTACCTTCCCAGAGCGCAGTGGCGCTTTTCCTTTGCTGAGACGACTCGTGCGACGGCATGAAGTCGCCATAACTGCCTTATTCACCCCAGAGCGCAGTGGCGCTTTTCCTTTGTTGAGACGACTCGTGCGACGGCACGAAGTCGCCATAACTGCCTTATTCACCCCAGAGCGCAGTGGCGCCTTTCCTTTGTTGAGACGACTCGTGCGACGGCACGAAGTCGCCAGAACTGCCTAATTTTCCCCCAGAGCGCAGTGGCGCTTTCCTTTGCTTAGACGACTCGTGCGACGGCACGAAGTCGCCACACCTGTCTTTTCTCCCTCTAGCGCAGTGGCGCTTTCCTGGTACTTGATCCTTTCTAACAGCGCAGGAGCGCTCGTACCCTGGCATACCTTCTGGGTCTTTTCCTTTGGTGACCTTCACTCTCCGCAAGGACCTCATTGATATCAGCACCTGAACTTCCTCAGTGCAAGAACACCCAGCTCACAGGTAACCAAGAAGAGAGTCCTGCTCCACATAGTATTGTGTCTCCCCCAAACGCTCGGGGGATGTGCATGTTCTCGCCTTACCCCAGCGCTGTAGTCACCCCTGTCTCCTCTCTTGCCTTAGGTATCGTGGACTTCTACACAGACTAAGGAGCCACGAAGGGTATCCCGTCATGCCATCCACTGTCCCGCTCGCACCACCCTTCCTGGCAATCTCCCCCGGTTCCCTCCTGGAACTGGCTAGTGTATTTAGTCCTTCCAGTAACAGAAGGGTTCAGGTAGGGGTTGCTCCTGTCGTCCCTGTGGGATCCCTCCACAAACACGAGGTAAGAATTGTGGGGGTCTGACACTTAGAATATAGCCACATCATGGTGGAGTGTGATCTACATCACCCCATGTAGTGAAAATCCTCTCACCATAGTTTGGTAAGAGCGGACCCCATTTTTCTTGTTTATCACGGTCCTGATGAATGCCGCGGGTCCAACTGGGCCTTTAGGCAGAAACATGATGACCCCATTGATAGCGGTGGGGAGACAATAATACCCCCATTACACCGATCACCTTGTTTTAAACTACCATATAGATGCCAGCACTATTAAATTTAAGCTGACACCTTTAATGGCCTTTTAACTCACTACCTTCTCCCATGGGCCCCCACTTAGTTTAGAAGTGCATCCCTGTCGTCACGTGTATGCCCGCCATCTATCAAACCAAGTTTTTAGAGGGCGAGGACTGTTCAATGATGAAGCATGACACAAGGCGGTGTGTGAGACCAGTCCTTCACTTTTTGTGAGATGCCTGCACTCACAGACAAAAAACTGCACTAGCGACACTCAACTGGGAGCGGCTTCATTGTGGTACATAGCACTAGGCTGCACACAGGCTCTGCAATGGCAGGCCTGAGCCACAGGTTACAAGCTGCTCCAGTGGGTGGCACAATCAGTGCTGCAAGCCCACCAGCAGCATTTGATTCACAAGCCCTGGGCACACACGGTGCACTGTACTAGGGTGTGACAAGTAAGCCAAATAAGGCCAATCATGGAGTCACTAATCCATTACAACAATTTACAATAGAGAGCATATGCACTTTAGCACTGATCAGCAGTGGTAAAGTGCCCAGAGTCATAAAACCACCAACAACAGGTCAGAGAAAACACAGGAGGAAGGCAAAACGTTCAGGGATGACCCTGCACAAAGGGCCAAGTCAAACACCTACCCTCTCAAAGGGAACCTCAAACACTGGAAGTGAGATTAAGGGGACCTTTGGGTGCCCCTCATGACTTGCCAGTGGCTTGACAGGTGGGACAGGAGTTACAAAACACCTTCACCTTCTGGTTTATCCTTGGCCAGTAGAAGTGGCTGACTAGCCTATTCTAAGTTTTGGTCTGGCCAAGGTGTTTAGCTAGGGGGATGTCATGGGTCAAAGTTAGGAGGAATTCCCTAAATGCCTGAGACACTACAACTCTCCTAGTGGCGCCAGGTTTGGGGTCTCTGGCCTCAGTGTAAAGGATTCCCTACTCCCAATAGGTTCTGTGGGAACCACTGATATCACCTCCTTCCTGTGCAGTAGCTTGCTGTCACAGGCTTTCAAGAGTGGGACAGTTTGTCTGCCCCTGGCACAACTCTTCCCTAGAGGGTTCCCCTGGGCCCAAAAGCTCAGCCTGATAAGCCTCAGTTCCCTTTGAGGCTGGCTCTTCTTACTCCTGAGGAGAAGGGTCTGGTGTCTGATTGGAAGCTGGCCTTTTCTTTTGGAGGATTGGGACATTCTTCAAGGCTTCAACACCTCTTTTTTCTCCCTGGGCTTTGCTCTATGCTCTGGTTTTTACACACACACACACAGTGTGGGATTCCAAGCATTTCTGCATGGATTCTCAGTTCTGTCTCAGCCCAGACTGATGACTCCAAATCATTAACAAGCAAACACTCAACTGGTATGGATGAAGAGACTACTACCTCTTTCTTTCCAGCAGTTAAAGGACACATCACCATGGGATGTTTTTTTCACATTGTCAGCATTGGTGACTGGATAGGTCCTCCCAGGCAGATACTGTTCAGAGGACACTAGCTTCTCAGTCACCATGGTGATGCTGGCACCAGTGTCTCTCAAGGCTTCTACCGTAACCCCATTAATAACAGGATGCTGTCTGTATTTTTGCATGTTAGTGGGTCAGAAAACTAAGGTGGATATGCCTCAGTGAGCTCCTTGGCATGGGTGGTGCTCTCCTGAGATTCCCATCTGTAGATTAGCCATTGCATTTACTGCAGGTGGACTAGAGGCATTTTACTTGTTTTTACAGCTAGGGTCTCCAGTTAGATGCCCTGTGGTTCTACAATCATAGCACCAAGCCTTCTTGGGATCCCAGTTCTTTCCTTTGGCTGTGAAGGGTCTCTGGGCACACCCTACTGAACAGGTTTTAAGGGGCCTGAAGAAGACTATTTGTTTTTAGGTTTACCCTCTTTTACTTGGGGGGGGGGGGGCTCTGTAGCCTCTTTCTTTTGGCCTCCCCCGCCAGTGGTAGTCTTTGTCACCCTTGTATTGGCCCAGAGGTCTGCCTTCTTCACCAACTCTTGAGGAGAAAGTGGACCTAGGTCTACCAGGAATTGATTTAACTTCTCTTGGCAACAGTTACTTAAAATATGCACCTTCATTATCAAATTATAAAGCCCTTCAAAGTAAGGCACATTGTTGCCATCTAACCAACCTCCTAGTGATTTCTCTGAGTAGTCTACAAAATCAACCCAGTACTGGCTCTGGGTTTTGTAGCCTCCCTTATCCTGATTCTATACTCTTCAGTAGTGAATCCAAAGGCCTCAATCAGGGTATCCTTCATGAGATGATAGGATTCAGCATCTGTCTCATGGAATGTCTATCCCTGCACTTCCCTGAGATACTTTCCCACAGGATAGCACTTCGCAGCTTCCTGTGGACCTGTCTGCTAAGACAGGCCTCCTCAAAGGCAATGAACCACGTCATGATATCATCACCTTCAAAGGATGTAGGAACAATCCCTTTGGCGCTTTTAGGGCCAAACAGATCTACCTTCTCCTTAGTTATGATTGTGCTGCCACCAGAGATGGGTCCTAGGCCCAATTATTTTCTTTCTTTCTCTATGGTCAGGAGTTGTGCTTCTAGAGCTGCCCTCCTGCATAATCTTTGTAGACCAAGCTCCTAACCTGAAGGTGCTTCTCTGTCTTGTGGTGTTACACTGTCACCCACATTGTCAGTGTTTTGATCTTCTGCAAGATCAGAGTCATCCTGTGGATGCTCTTCATCATACTCTACCAAAAGCTCCTGGAGCTGGGATTTGTTAGGGTTTGACTCAGTCTTGAGGCCATGGGTTTTACACAAGCCTCTTAGTTGTTTCATGTATAGAGACAAGGGGTGAGGTTGAGCCCCTCAGTCTGTATCCCTCTTCTAAGTTACTACCTCTAGTACTTATTATGTCTACTAAGTTGGGAACCGTTTTGGAGAGGATAGAAAAAGCTAACAACACTGGTTTCCTTAATAAACTAAGGTTTAGACTTTTAAAACAGTTGTACTAAAAAGGACCTAACCAACGCCCTGACAATTATTATAATATTTGAAAAAAATTGTCAATTTGTAAACATACAGTTCAATTAATTTCTGGATTTATTCCTGTTGTCAATTATTGTCAGAGTGGTTCAGCAAAGTTGTAGAACCCACAGGTAATCCACCAATGTAGGAAGCTGGCCCTCTTTATACTATACCAAAAACAGGTATCGTGTGCAAAGAGTCCAGTGGATCTCCAGGTGCTTTTCAGAGGTTAAAGTAGTTAATAATAATGTTTTCTTTAGTGGTAGTTTGGGTGAGCAGTTAGGCTGATCAGAGGGCAATGCTAAGAATTTGTTGGAAACACAGGGCACAAAATCAATAAATTGAGGCAATTTCCTGTTTCTATGAGTGCTGCGGAATGCAGCACATATAGAAAGAGGATAAACTGGATGGAATAAGGATATTTCTCATTGCGCTTCCCTGACGCCACCCCTAGGGTGGTATTAGAATCTGACACATCCCCAGATTTACGATCCTCGTAAATCTGGAAATGCTTCAGATACATGGGTGTTGCATGGGAACACCAACAGCAAAACACCCATGGAGCACCCCTTTCATGCAGTGTTCTGCATGAAAGGGGTACATATTTACAAACCAAATTGGGCAAGAGCTGCAGGCTCAGGCCAGGAGGTAGGTCAAAGGAACCAACAGCTGATGAGGTAAGTTGCGGTGTTCGGGAATGTTGGGACACCTTTGGTCCTCTTCACCAAGGCCCAGGACAGATGGTGCAGGGTGACTTTTGGTATCAGAAATGGCTTACCGGAACAGGTCAAGGTTGCGGGGGGGTTCCGTGCAGAAGCTGCAGGTCACCTTGAGGAGCCAGGAGGATTCAACCCTCAATGGGCTCGGGCTCTGGAGCACTGGGGAACCTCAATGGAACAGGTGGGCCTCTTGAACTTAGGCCAGAGGCGTAGGGTGCACAGGTGGATCCGGGAGCAGGGTTTAGCAGTTCTTCAGGTCACCAAGGCCTTGCTTGAAGCTTGTTGCTGCTGAACAGATCCATTGTTCTTGGGAGATCTTGCTCTTTGTCAAAGGCAGGCAGTCCTCCCAGGGGTTTGGAGGTCATTGAGCTGCACGAGGAGTCGTCTTTAGTGCAGGATTGTTGAGGGCTGCAGACAGGCTGGTCGGACTGAGGCCAAGTCAGTAGTTCTCTGCAGTCTTCTCTGCTTTTGCGACTCTGGGTTGGTATGTTTCAGGGGGCCCCTGTAAGGGGTCCTCTGTTTGCAAGTTTTAATAAATCTGACATTTGAATCAGTGCAGGTTTATATGATGAGGTGTTTGGTACCAAACATGCCATACTTCAGTGACGCCATTATGCAGCTGGGGAAATCGTATTGACAAGTGTCTAGCCCATGCACTGACTAGTGTCTAGCCCATGTACTTACTATGGCTTCCCTGGTCACATTCTATATCTAGGAATCAACATGGATATTACAGGGGCATATCTGCTCATGCCAGATATGACCTCAGAGGGGATATAGTGCACCATGCCTTAGAGCTATGGCCTGCTAGAGGGTTGTCTTACTTATATTCCATGCAGTTTCTGTGGGCACGGCACACAGGGATATCTGCCACGTCAACCTTTCAGTTTTGTCTGCACCAAGGCATGCAGTCTGCAATGGCAAAGTGCAAGGCCCTGGTGAGGGGACCCTAGGGTGGCACAATTTGTGTTGTTACCCTTGGGGTCCCTCCTCAGTGCCAATTCGGAAACAAAAGGTACAGTTTATGGAATAAGGTCCGGCACAAGGGACCTGGTTGGCAGGGACCCTGTGCACTTCCAGTCGAAATGACATCTTTTTCCAGGCAAAGAGTGTTGGCTTGCCATGTTCAAAAGAGGCCCTTTCCTGCACTGATAAACACCTAAAACAAAAAAGCAGTATTGGCTTTGTTGTTAGCTGGCTGAGTGTGCCCTGGACAGAAGCCAAGGATTGAATGATCATGAATCTTAAACACATTTTTGACCAATTGACAGGCACTGCGAGAAATTTGCACTGCCATCAGCCTCAACCGTAGAGGGCTTATTTACAAGCTGCTTCCGCTGCCAGTATCTCAATTTTTCCTCATATTCCCTGCTTAGTCGTGGCCATCATAAACATCTGCAGGCGACTCATTTCAAAGCATGTGCTGTACTACAGTAATCTGGTGAACGAAAAGAAGAATACAACAACACATCATCCTGGCAATAGCTAATATTCTAATTGTGAGCAGGATGCAGTATAATGTGAAATATAAACAGGAAGTAAACCACTGACAAAGATTACCTGAAGATATATTACATAAATTGTTCAGAAATCTTAAGTATATTTGATAGCAAAGTTAAGGATATGTTCATTATAAAATACTAACGGGTCTGAGACCAGGAGGGACCCAGCCCACTAAAAACCATGGGGCAGATTTACAAGCCCCTTGCGACACATTTACGCCACCGTTGCGTCACTTCTGTGACGCAGCAGCATCGTAAACAATGCGCCAAGTTGCTACAAATTTACAGCGTGACACATTTGGGGAGATGCGTCACGTTGTAAAGCCCTGCGCTACATTATACCTGCGTCAGGTATAATGTATTCAGGGTGGGTATTCCGTCGCAAGGAAGTCTCGTAAAAGTGACACAGTGAAATCTACAAGATTTCACTGAGTCACTTTTACGACCCCGCTGCATCAAAACCTTACGCCTGCTACAAGTGACGCAGCACAGCAAGTATAGGCCGCCCCTGAGCAGTGCTGGAGTTGTGTCACGCTTGCAACACAACTCCAGCACTGTGTCACCTTTACACCGACAGATGCGTCACACATCTGTCTATCCTTGCGCCACCATGCACATCCATGGTGGCGCAAAGTTTTTTTTACGTGTTGCATTTTAACTGGCGCATCCCTGCTAATATGCAGGGATGGGCCAGTTCTTGTAAATCTGCCCCCATGGGCCTTATTTAGAAGCCCCTTGCGCCACCAGTACGTCACTTTTCCCATGTTAAAAATGACGCAAAAGTGGCGCAAGCGGCTTGTAAATATGCCCCCACACTTCCTTCAGAAGCATACCTCCCAGGTCGGCTGACCTCCTTGAAGCTGGATATCGAAAGCGCAAATGAGAGACCACCCAGGAGCCTTGGCGATAAGCTCCCCACTGGAGCACGAGCGCCCTCATGCCCCATTTATTAACTTGACGGCTGAGCCCAGCTCCCAGGTGCGTGCTTCAGCAGCACCTTGGCACGTGCTGCCGGCTTGAACACTACACTGACGATGTGGTATGGGTGGGAGAAGGGGCATTCACAAATTTAAACTCTTTGGAATCCATTTACCATTTCCAATTGATCTCCAGAAAGTATTTGGAATCTTGTGTCCCAATACCTCCTATGTACTCAATCTTGCACCTCTCCTCCCCAGACCCTAGAACGCTTTGAATCAGCCCTTTACCTGCTCTGGCATTATCAAAACAGCAAATAAAAAATGGCTAAAAAAAAAATAAAAGCACCAGTTAGTGTCATGCTTAGACATGTCATGTTCTCCACACGTCATGTGTGACTTCTACAGTCAGGTCTGGCTTTTTATCAACAGCATTCTGCTTTTGGTACTTATATAAAAGCTTTCATCAATGTGCTTGGGGCCTGGAAAATTCCAGCTTGCAAACTGTTGTTGGATGCAATTAAATAACTGATACGTATGACGTGTAGACATTAACTAACTTCCGATGAAAATATAAACAGCACAAATATGGAAGACAATACACAGACAGAAACGTTCACATTTCATAAATTTTTAACTGCTGAGTGTACACCAGAAACAATTCAAATCGGCAAACATTGCTTATTTACGCGGCAAAGTGCTTTTTATCCAGTCCCTTAAACTGTTTCTAATGTAGGACATAAATCGTGGAATGGAATGTGAGTGGAATGGTTTTCTTCCCCTTGCATTCTTTAAAATTCCACCAGATGGCACTGCAGTTTAAGAGTCAGAAATTGGAAATAGTTCATTCATTGTATTTGTTCTGTTACGTAATTGAAAATAATGAGGAAAACCAAAGTACAAAATGGCCATGTACCTAGAAAAATAAGCAGACAATTGAATGGGAAAATATGAAATCAAAGACCCTGTACCCAGATGTTCGTGGTGTTAGCATTTGGCTGCTCGCTTCATGGGTTCTCAGTCACTCATCACTCATGTGATCAGAAGATATCTATTCTCCACGAGACAGCAGGTGAAATACAATAAGGGGTCTCATTATGCTGTTCATCTGCCACTTGTCCGTATGACTAAACCGTGATTTGTACCGCCACTCCTGTTTTTTGGCGCGGCTGGAGGGTGGAGGGGTCGAGGTGGGGAAGAGATGAAACCTGCCAGTAAATACTAACAAGCATTGGCAAAGCCAACAGGCCTCGCCTATGGGAGAGCTAGTGCTGGCTTTCGCAATCAGATGGGAGTGGGTAACGGAGGGGCGGATGGGTAAGCTGGGTGGGTAATGCGACAGCGAAAGAAAGCAATATGAAGCGGCCAGCGGTGGCTTCTTTGCAGTTTTTTTTTTCCTTTTCTCAGTGGGAGGGAGAGAAGAAATATGGGTGGAAGGGAGGGTGCTGGGGGAGAGGAAACCGAAATGGGAGTGCAACTGGGAGGGGGGAAGAAACAGGATATGGGCAGATGAGGAAAAGGAAAAAAGTGCTACCGTTGACCAATTAAATATCGATTTAAAAAAAAATATTTCCTGAATCGCAGTGCATGGCCAGCGGAGGGACACTAATTAAACTTAAATAATATGTGCCTGGTCCATGAGCCACCGAAAGAAAAGGAAGTGACACATGGCAGGCACGGCCAATTGGAAGGCAGCAGGGAAAACTGGTAATGCTGCAAACGGATGGTAAACACTGTGCACTTTTCAAGACCATTATAGAACACAAGAGCCTTGCACAGGAGAGTGCATGCGCTAGTGCATGCTCATGCAGGTAAGACCTAAACATGACTTTAAGGAACAGTTTGAAGCAACCAGCAGGTGCACACCTGTTCCTTAAATCTATCGGTCAGCCTTGGTGGAAGGCTTATTACGCTGCCTATGTATGAATGAGCAATGATCCCTTGCTGATCCAAAAGGCCTCAGTTCACAAATGACAGACTGGTGAGCACCGGTGGCCTCTTTTGTGGCAGTGTTTGCATGACCCCACCATGCAAATTCGTACCAGAAGTTTACCATGTGATTTCAGAACGTCCTGATAAAGTGATTATGTCAGGCCCTAAAAGTATTCAAGTGTTTATTCTCAGCATACCAAAAGTAACTCATCTTTTACCGGATGAAGGGGCATATTATTAAGCCCTAGCGATAATTATCGCTGAGCACGCTTAGCACGCTTTTAATTATTACCGGCTATCGCTGGACTATATCGCCAAGCTAGCGCTGTATTATCAACGCTTAGCGCTATGGTGATAAATATTCCAGTGATAGCGGGGTTTTCCATGGAACATCGCTGGTTTTCCAGCGATGTTCCATAGAAAACGGTGATAAGCTTGATGATAGGCCCTGTGGCCTTAGCCCCACAATCCACCTCCCATGTTAGGTATGCCTTAGTCAGGAATTTACCAGACATTAAATTCCTGAGTTAAGGCAGAGTTAGCGCGATTTAAATTATCACTACGCCTCGTTTGTAATATCGCAAAGCTGCCTTTGCGATATTTTCCCATGTTGTTTTCACAGCCACGCCTAAGGGGCAAACGCTGCAAATGTATATTTATTCGAAGAATGCCACAGCTGCAGAATGGCATAATTTCAGTGGCCCTGCCCTTAAATGCAGAAATGTGACAGGCACTACCATAAAAAAGAGCTGACCTTTAGACTATAGACTCAAACTCCTATAGGCTCAAACATCAGTATTAAACGTATCTCACAGGATATGGAGACCATCAGATACAAGAACTGTCCTACACATTATACTTATCTGACATGCTCATGCTTAAAGAGCAAAAGCGTCCCTTAATTTACACATATCTTACAAGCTCAGTCATTATACAGCCAATATATTCCCTAGGTTCCACAGGTCTTAGAGTGCCAGGCTCCAGACAGAAAGTCAAATGACTTTTACAGGCTCAAGAAACTGAGAGCCATGATGTGAAACGTGTTACTCATGCCTTGCAGGTGAAGACCTGTAGCAGTAGATAGATCTTTTAGTTTACAGATATCCAAAAGGCTCAAGCATCTGCTAGTAACACGTCTTACAGGATGAGGTCTTAGACAGAATAACTATCAATCAGGTTAGAAAGGTTTCCAACCCCAGGCTTTTTAAAGTAAGGCTATACATTAGGGGACATAACTTAAAGGCCCAGTAATCTGACAACAAGGTTATTGCTGTGATTACATAGCACCTATAGGTTCATGTGCTTGACAGCAGAGGAGGCTTGAAATCTATGATTGTCAGAGGATTCAAGGTCCTCTTCTGGAAACATTAATAAATTCCCGAAAGTTGTAAATGTGGAAATATGCGAGTGCATAAACTTCAGTAGCACAATTACAATGGGTATATCAGCAACAACCGGTGATAATTATCTCTAAGCGCACTTAGCGCTAGGATAATTATCGCCGGCTAGGATAATTATCGCTGAGATAGCGTGCTATTAGCCACGCTTATCTCAAAAGCAATAAAAATCCTAGTGCTAACTGGCTAACGTGAGATTATCGCTGGAAACCTAACGATAATCTCACAAAATGTGGCGTTAGCTTGCTGATAGGGCCTCACAAACTTAGATATCCACCTTCCATAGGATATCATGGCTAAGTCAGTCCTGAAGCAGGCATAAGGAAAGTAGTGATAACAGGGGTTATCGCTACTTTTCCTGCCGCTATGCTTCATAGCGTGGGGCTTGATGATAGGATAAATGTCGCTTAGCGACATTTCTCCTGTCATGTCAGGTCAGGAACGCCCACTTTGCATCTCATTAGAGATGCAAAGCTGGGCATTGAGAATAGGTGCGCTAATGCAAGGTTTCCCGCGTTAGCGTGACCTTGCTAATTAGGCGATAAAATTATCGCCGCTTTTCGGCCGAAAACGGCTTGTGCGGAACTGACTTCTGTCAATCGTAAAAGCGATTTGCACTTGTAAACAAAAATACAGCGGCATGTAAATGAGACTTACACTGCCTGATTTAATATTGCTAGCACCTATTCAAAGGGAGATCATTTTACAAATACCTTACTCTGTGCTGAGTGAAGGGAGCGAAATCAAATGCTTGCTGTGATTCATGCTGGGAGGGACGGGTAGGAACAATCCAAACCACATTCCTGTCTAGACAGAGGGAGGAAATAAGGAATGGATGGACTAGTGGGTGGGGGAGTGGTCTACTGCAGCTTGCATAGGACAAAGCTGTAGCCGGTATTTGGGATTGGGGTTGTATAGCGCTCAGCTGCCACTTTTATGGTATTTTGATGCAATCCCCTTGTTAGTATTCTTTGACCTTTAAAATGAAATTGTTTTGAAAAATTGCATGAGCTGTGTCATGACTTCATGTGTCTTTTACTTGGCACTGTTCAACATCCGCTCAGCCCCGGGCTAGAGAATAGCGCTTCATCCACTGAAAGCCAGCTTCACTGCACAATGCAATATGTCCCTTAACTGTTCCTTCTATGTAGCAGCGGAGCTCACGAGAGCAGGGCATCTGACGACCAGTGCTCAGGAAGGCATGTCCTTGTAACACCCTCGGGCCATCACTTTTAAGGAACAGTGCCACACACCCCAGAGGAGGGGGTACACTCAAAACTCAAGCCTTGGCAAAGCCAATAGGACATACTAATGGACCAGTTCGCAAGCTTTGACAAATCGGATGGCAGTGGGTATTTTTAAATAAGCGCTATAAAGCGCCCACTGCTGGCTGCTTCATTGCACTTTTTAGGTTGACATTGAAGAGACGGGCAGGTAGGAGGGGGAGATGAACGAGAACGGGCTGAGATGCAACCGAGAGGGAGGGGAGTAAAGCAAGCATTGGCATAGCCAATAGGTCTCGCCTTTGGGACTTTGTAAGTGCTTAGCTAGAGCTATTGGCTTTGCCAATGCTTTTAAGCTATGTTATAGAGTATTGTGACTGCTGTGCACCATGTTGAAAAGTTATAATGAAAAAGTGTCATAGCACTTTTGTTACCTTATATATAACCAAGAAGACATTATGTATAACTGGAGAACCCTATTAAAAAAGAATTCACATTAAAAAAAAAAAGGTATTCTACTTTTTTTGTCCTTTCAATGCTGGCAACTACTTTCCACCTGTTTTATTGCTTGTTTGTTATAATTTTTTTGTTGTTGTGGGGGAGGGGGACATAAACAGCGGGAGGGCGGAGGTTGGTACCTGAATTTCAACACGAGCAGCAGACGGACACTAGGGGAGACTCAACAGATACCAGATTCCAAGGGCAGACTTAGGTGGTGCTGAGTGATGCTGAGGTGGTGGTGTGCTGGTGCGGAGGTGGTGCTGAGTTATTTTGAGGTGGTGGGGCTGCTGCACTGGTACTCAGGCTGCGCTGCTGCTGATGTGGTGCTGCATTGGTGCTGAATTGCTGCTGATGTGGGGCTGTGTTGATGCTGAATTGGTGCTGCACTGGTAGTGGTGCTGAGCAGATGCTGAGATGGTGCTGTTCTGATATGTGAGGTGGTGCTGCCCTGATGCTGAGGTGGTGCTGCGGTGGTGCTGAGGTGGTGTTGCACTGCCTACTAGTAGCATATATTGTTACGTAACCTCACATTACATGCAACGTTTGGAGAAAGCGAGAAAGCATTCCTTGATATTAATTTCATTTCACCAACGATTGAAACCAAAAAGAAAGCACTAAAAGTTTATAGCGTGCAACTTAAAGCTGCTTCCATTTTCATAAAACTGAGCAATAAGTGCATGTTTATCTCTTTAATCATATCCAAATAATCCCAATGTTAAAGCACAATGTAAATTGGTTGATCATTCTGTCAGCCATTTTCTAAAAGTACACTTCCATTAAGTAAGTATATTATTAAGGGTTTGGATATTTGAGCTAATGAAATGAAAAATGGTATAGGATGAAACCCATTAGAGGACCAAACAGTGGAATTTTAAACCTCTTGGGAGTGGACTGCTTTATTTTTTTTTTAATATAGCCAAATAATGCATAATGCAAATATACCCTGAAAAATAATGAGGCCATTTTGGAAAAATTAATCATAGGGAAAATTAGAAGATCTATCATATTTCCAGGAAGAATTACTTCGGTGGCACGAGGCACTTATTGTACTTTGCCCAGCAGTCCCTGGTTATAGAGGACTAAGCATATTAGTGTTTTAATAATACTGACTGTGCAGGCAGTTATACACCTGGAGAGGCAGGCCTGTGTCTCCTGATAGGTTATCATCAATCAGGACATACTGCTTACCTGAAGGGGGATGGGGGGACGAGGGGGTGTCAAAAGTGTGGGTGGGCAGAGTGTGGTGGGAAGAGGGGAGGGAGAGAAGCAAAGAAGGGCGAGCAACAGAGGCAAGGAAACGTGGGGGGGAGAGACTGCTGAGCGCAGACAAACAGGCAGAGAGAGAACAGAAGCAAGCAGAGATGAGCGACACAAAATAAGTAGGAAACAAGCATTGGCTCACGGAGAACATCAAAGCAGCCGCGAAAGTGAAAGTGATCGCAATCGCGATCAAGCGCGGTGCGCACCCGCGCACATGCACTGTAGCTCTAGGCCGGCCATGGTAGCATTTTTTTAAGCCTCACAAAAAGTCTCGCCAGCCCAGCGCATGCGCTGGGTCAGGCGAGAACTAAAAAGAGGTTAAATAAACATGCAAGCATTTATTTAAAGAATAATTAAAGTTTAAAAAAGAAGTACTAAGGGTGTCCTCACTGTTTAACTTTAGGAACACCTATATTTTTAAAGACATCTTGCAGCAAATGTGCAAAAATATGAGAAAGTCTCTTCAAAATTCCAAAAGTTACACGCAGAACCGTTTCATATTAGAACATCAAATTATTTTAGTGCATTGAGATGTATTTTTTAAGTGATAGTTTTCAAACATGAATTTAGAAACATTCATGCTTTCCCCCACCCTGACAGGAATGGCAATAGTGAATTAAGATGTAAGTCAGCCTGTGGGTGCCCTGGGTTCCTATTACACATGAACAACATTATAGTTTATTAAATCAAACACAGGAGAAGGTTTTGCACGGTGCACATCCTAAAGTCAGGTATTTAAAGGTCCACTTATATGCGATAATGACGAAAAATGTGTAAAGTCAAATGAAAAATTGCCTAGAATCACACAATTTGGTCAACTGGGAAAGCCAGGATTGATCCTACATTTTTTGGTTTCACATTGTGCATTTTAGTCACTAAATGTACATGCTTTGCTTCCCCTACATCCACCTTACTCCCCAACACGCCCCCAAACCGACACGATGCTGGCATCAAGGCAGCCCTTGAACACACCACAGACCAAACTTTTTGGTCCCAGGTTTAATGTTTGCGAGTACCCATGTGTTAGGCCATAGCTGCTTTCTGCTTGCCTGTGGAAAACTGCCCCCTCTCTCCTCCAATACACCAAATGTCAAAGCATTTATGCTGTTTTCGGCATTGTTACCTCAGGAATGTATGCTGCTAATTGTGTATTGTCAGCAGGCCGCAAGATGCCAGCAATTGCTTATGGCTGTGGAATTTAAAACTTCATTCATGTTAAAGCCTTTCCAGTAAGGAAACATTCTGGTAAACTATGCAGGAAGAAGGGGCAGCACAATGTCTTAAAATGCATTTGCAAAATGATTACATTTCCTACTCTTCTAGCATGAGCAGATAAGAACGGAGAAAGGACACCGCATTAATACCACATGGGCTTGGTAGATGTTAAGGTATTTGATCTGTTGCGTAAAGGCACTTCATACTCCATTGTTGATGTTTCTAAATTTGCAATAACAGGAGGTACCGTTGCCCCATTAAAAGTGCTCAATTTATCAAACTATGAAGGGCTGAGATGGCCCTGCTATGACTCAAACTCATCACCAACAAGCCATGCACAGATGTCATCCATCAGCAGGTGTGTAAGTTGGTCGTATATTCTGCCTGCTGGTGAAACAATGGTGAAACAGAGGCATGTTAGGTATCCACAAAGTTTCAATGCCTCTAAACGTGTGTAAGGGGCTTCACGACCTATTTTCCAGGGGCCACGTATGACGCACACTACAACATGTAAAATAACGTAAAATTGCCATATTCTGTGACAGCGCTTCAAAATTTCAGAAGAAATGCAAAAAGCACAGTTGATAGAGTTGCAAAGCAGTGGTCATTTAATACCAATCCAGAAACAAAGGTGCATTAATTCGCTATCAAATAGGGGCCCCTGTCCTGTGTTTGTCGCTAGCTCCAAACTAGTTGCCGGCGTCTCGTGCACTTGGCTGTGTGGTTATTTGGCCAGCAGACCTCGTGCTCAACAGTGCCTATTCACATGCACTCTGGAGAATGGATGGAACATCAGTGTTGCACTGAATAAACACTTACACAATTCAAGTTGTGTGCTCGGGGTGAATAGTAATAATCAGTTAGTAAAGGGAAAAACACGGGGGATTACCGAACAGACCCCGCTATTCAGAAATTGGTGAATAATGTCTTTGTAAATCTGTCAGTAAATTAAAACGGCCTCTAAACCACCACAAACTAATCTTTGTGATAAAACAATGTTGAAGGCCCCCTTTGTTTGCACCTGGAGTTCTGCATCGTCACAGCCTTGAAGAACACGATTCAGTCTCACATATGTGTGCAGCTTGACAACGAAGAAGGGCCACGCACAATTCCTTAATTCTGTTTGATATCAGCGGCACTTTTCTTTCAAATATGCGGGAATGGTTGCTTGGGTGAAGTCAGTCAGCATTCAGTCGTATTCTAAACTCAGTTATGAAGGCACATTTAGGAGGTTTTCATACTATATGAGCGCACATGTACCTTGCATTAAAACTTATTATTTGCGTTTATTTAGAAGGTGCGCAATACTATCTCAAAGACAGAAGCCTACAGACAGAACACTGCCAGAAAATGCAGAGTTGTGTCTGCTCAAAGGTATGAATTGGGCTATATCAGAGCTCTCATACCTGTGTACACACCAGGGCTTTAAGTGAAATGAAACAAGCATTGGCCGTGCAGCAGTAAAAGTAACGCCGCGCGGCCGTACATTAGCAATCCGGGAGTTGTGCGTGCTCGCTAAAAGATTTTTTTTTAAAAACAAGCATTGGCCATGAAAGTCATCGCGATCACGATCGCTGTGATAGCGAAAGTGATCGCGATGACGCAGAAAGGCGTTCATGAGTGCTGCTGGCTGGCCTAGCGCATGGCGGCTGCGCGCGTGCACGCTCTTGTGCACGCAAGCGCTAGGCCAGCCAGCAGCACTTAAAAAACTCACATACAAAATGTCTCTCTGAGCCAGCGCATGCGCTGGGCTCAGCGAGAACTAATAAAAACCAGGTCGGTAACAGAGCTCGCCGCCCACTACGTGTCAATGCCCACAGTGTCCCTCGTGAGCGTGTCTGAACGGCATCTGATTAAAGGTTGTGCCGGTGAGATGTGTCTTTATGACAGGCTGTTCAATGAAGTCAGATGCAAAGAAAAGAAAATAAAGAGCGTGTTTCCCCGTGCCTACCCAAAAACCAGCCCAAGCTCTGCCTGTCGCCGGACCTCCAGCGCAGGCACAGACGGAGGCCCCGCGAGAGCAGCAGGGACTGCACCCGCAGCCTGCTACTGCTGCCCGAGGTGCGCACTCTGAAAGCCGGACTCAGGGGCTTGGAGACGCTGAGACTCCAGGAGGCCTGCGCCACCCAGTTGTTGCTTCCAGCTACGCCGGGCCCTTACAGCAGCAAGTCCGAGTCCAGTTCGTACTCCGACCATTCCGAATGCGACTCGGACTTCGGCTCCAGCCTGTCTAGCTGCTGCAATTCGGCATCCTTCGCAGAGGAGAGCCCTTCAGACTCCAGCAACTCGGACGAGGAAATCCTGGTGATATTTTGTTATGTTAAAAACAAGTGGGAGGGGTGGGGGGGAGTGCGGCAGGGACAGCAGTGTTTCCCTTGCGGGAGCGAGCACGATAATTGCTATCACATGGCGTGCTCGCTCCCGCAGGGGAATCGCCAAACGTGCACGCGTTGCATTCAAAGCAATGCAATGCGTGCATGTTTTTGCCTGCAAAGCTGTGCCGTTGGCTGTAGGTCTTTTTCCTATGCAGCGCATGCGCTGCGTAGGCAAGACCTAAAAAGAGAAAAAGGAACAAAGCTGATAGCACTTTAACTCAGGGGCTTAGTTATAAATAGTGCAGCAGGTGCAGTGGCACCAGTGCCTGTGGCCTGTAGCGCTGACTGAACCTCGATTATTGAGGTACTTTACTACCTAACCAGTGGTCTTGGGTATTCATTTCCTTTCTTGCATGCACACTCTTTTATGTATTAATGTTTTATTCCTCCATTTTTCTGTAATATATCACCGAGGCATGAAAGGATAAAAGTCTTTGACTCACGGATTCAAATTTGGAGCAGGCATTGGTTTAGCAGAGCCCGTCCCCTAGGCAATAACCCTGCATCATTGCCCATGCACAAAAATAGGCATTGACAGGCACGAGGCCAGAAGACGTCGATTCATACCGCTATGCATCCTTCCTTTCTTCCAGTGCTTAATTTGCAAACTAATGAGTGCCGGTGTCCAAAGGATGTAGCACCTCTCAATGTCAGCACGCCAAACACCAAGGGGCATATTATCAAGAAACGGCGTTATGAACTAAAGCGGCGATGATGGGTTTGATAATATGCCGCAGAGAATTCCCATAGAAGCCCATGTTCTGGTGTCAACATAGGCTTCTATGGGAATTCTCTGCGGCATATTATCAAGCCCATTATCGCCGCTTTAGCTGCAGTTTTCTGCCGCTAAAGCGGCGATAATCTTAACGCCGTGCTTGATAATATGCCCCCAAGTCTGTAAGCCCAAATCCTTCTCAGGCCTCCTTAATCATGGGCGTAGGAGAGCCTTAATTTCTGGGGGGGGACAGGAACAACCTGGAGGACTTTCCAGTGACCCTATACCAATCACCCATTGTATGAGAACCGTACGCCCCGTTCAACTAATACAATTGCATAGTTTTCAAATACAATATTTAGAAAGGCAGGCATGTAGTAACAGTTTGCAGATATGATTTATTCTTATTTACATTCACAAATTAGACCCAATGTGAAAAAAAAAATCATGAATCTTGCATCTTCATGCACCAAACAAACAAAAGGGCGGACAAAATATAAGGAGAATAAACTAAATGCTCTTAGCGACATTCCTAAATCACAAAATGCGTTTGGACTAATTAGAAATTGAATTTTCTTGATGCAAGAATCTATAAGAAAATTGTGAACTTTAATTTGAAAAGCCAAATAATTTCTCACACCAGACAGTGTGGAGGACAGATTATTTCGCTATTGTCTGTTGGTCAACTGAGTCCATCATCTCTTTACGTATGGTGCATATGGCAACATGATTCAGTCTTTTCTGGGAAATAGTCAATCTTAGCCAAGTTTTCAGTTGGTTGAGAACATTGAAGCTTCTCTCAACCTCACAATTAGATACTGGAATAATCAAAATAATCTGTACTAGCTTTTCAACCTGTGAAAAGAACGCTCTCTCTCTTGGAAGCATTTTTCGGAGTTTGTCTGCCAGTTCGGGGACTGAAGAGTACTTGAAAATAGGTGACAATATAGTTAACTGAGCTGACAGCAGCAAAGGGTCAGATTCTTTCTACTGGGCAAGAGGGTCAATGCCACTGGGCTCTGGTATACAAATGGAATGCAATTATTAGGTTTTGAAACACCCGTACTATATATCAGTATCTGCCATGCATACTGCCCAGTAAGTGCCCATTGCCACAGGCCTTGTCCACTAGGCACATTCTAGCTGTAGATCTAGAATATTTTAAATCTAATCTCAGTTTTACCATTTCACCTAAATATGATGGAAATAGACACTACGGGCCTCATTCACAAAGGACCTCTGCACTCATGGCAGAGGCTTCGCTGTTATGAGCCCCAATGTGCCCCAATAAAGGCCTAGGTAGCTGCACAACCTTTTACCTACATTTGTCCTACCTTGCTCTACATAACGGCTCTGGCGCTGACCTTTTACCTAGTAACGTGCCGATTAATGTTGTGTGGTTTTCTTCGAAGACTAGCCTAATTTTTTATGCATGAGGATTCTTAGTATCATATCTTAACCCCTTGCCTGCAGGATTACCATCTCCTGTATATTAACTCTGTGCAAAAGTCACCGCTAGTGTCATCCTTGGATGACAGGCTTACAGTACAATTACACATCTAGATAGAACCCCCAAGGGTAACTTTCGGTTATAAAAGAAGAACATCTTCACTGGGCAACCAGCGGAAAAGCTTACATGCTGACACAAGACGCTGGTCTTCCTGCACACGGAAACTGCAGCACGCAGTGGTCTGACGTCCCTTGCAGGGTGTCCGACTCCAGACCAAGACGGGGTCCTTGGATCCTTCCCATCAGGTAATGGGGCTGGCTCTTTCCTAGGGGGATTCTTGGCTTTACACCTACATATATGTTAGGTACACTTAGGTACACTTAGCTAGGGTTTGCATCTTAGGAGTGCGCTTGATTACGGTCATGTATTTATATGCCTGTATATATTCACTGTTTTAGCACCATGGTAGAATTCTACCTTTTATTTACTTTGTTGGTGCTTGTAATCATATATATCTGTTTCTGTTTAATGGTTGTTGCAGTACACGTATTTTGTACTAGAATGACTCTGGCTCAGTAAAAGCCTATTGAAAATGTCCCCTTCGTTTATTCTGTACATCTCTCTGAGAAGAAGTGAGTATGAGAGACTGAGCGATAAGTACTGTACGGTTTCCATGATCCCTGAAGGATAAAGGGTTGTCATGTTCGATAGTTGCCAGAAACTATTCGTTCCTTGGTAAGGTTAGGAGGCTAATAGAGGTACTGTGAGCTAGCTGGTCTAAAGGCTAACATATCCGTTGGGGGTGTCTGGAATCAATCTGGACACCAATCCCTTAGTTTATGTTGTCCAGACGTGCAGATCCTATATAGATTTGTAGGAACTACACATCCCCACAGTCGTGAGGGAGTCTCCGCATTCAGGGTGGAATCTCTGCTATGACAATTCTCATTGCGGAGATTTCACCCAGAGTGCAGAGACCCTCCTACAAGTGCAGAGGCCCTCTGTGAATCAGGCCCAATGACTAGAATGAGTTTACTTGGGAAGAGCAAACTCTTGGCCTTGCCATAGGAATTACTGACACTCCAGTTGTGGTCTAGTGGACTAGTTGGAAAAATTAAACCAGGAGGCACGTTTCTTTAATCGCGGCGTCCCATTTGGCCATATTGTGAGCTCTTGGACATTCACTTTTCTCAACCGATTCCTTTTTTGGCAGGATTGGGAGTATTTTGATTCCAAGTAAAAACTGCTGGCAAGCATATGGATACAAAATAGGCTGAATGTTACCTGGGAGGGGAGAAGTGCCCAGTTGCATGGTATATTCACCTAAATACAATACAGTGGTAAATGGACAGCCAGAGCCACTAGAATTATGTGATTGAGGGCCATGGTGTTTTTCTGTATCATTATGAATTTGCTGCAATTGCCACATAAGCCATCATCTGCTGCACAATCTACAGATTTTAACCCTGAAAAAATTGTTTCTAGTTCAAACGGTGCAAAAGTTACTAAAAGTGCTGGGACACATGTTGCTGTGCACTGATAGGCACTTTTCAAAGGTTGACTGGTCATCTCTCTGTTACTTATTGCTATATTTAGGTGTTAAACTTTTACGAATGAGGGGCACTCTTTGCCCAGACATTGTTAACAAGTGTAAAAATGAGAGACTATGTAATACTATTACATATTGGGCCACACTAAGCCGCACAATTTGCTATTTCTAGCTGCATAATTTTGTCGCCCTGTGTAGCCTTTGCACCAAGAAGCAGAGCCCTGCAGTCTTAGCTTCACTAATTTAACCAGCTGTTTGATCTTGGGCATATAATATTTTTCCTGTGCCTTGTACACTTAGGTGCCAATTACGATCCGGTAAAAAAATTCCCCGTGCGACTCGTATCCGGTCTTTTTACCGTACGAATCGTACAAGTGCCGTACGAACTGGCAATCACGATTCGCATGGTAAAAAGTCCATACGAACCGCATCGGGAATGATTTCCCACAGGTCCTCGGGTCGGAAAATGTGTCCGACACGTCCTCGGACGATTTACCGTACAAATGTGAAAGGTGAAGTCCGACCGAGGAATCACGATCCATCCCGTGCGTCCGATGTTACAACCGTATGGAAAAAACACCGTCCGCACCGAACTCCCATAACAAGGACATGGAGACATGTGCCCGCATACGCGCCCAACACTCCCCCCCGCCCCCGTACGTCCGAGACGTACCCCCCGTGTATGTACACCCCACCCGTGTATGTACACCCCAGTACGTTCGAGTCGAACCCCCACCCCTGTACGTGTCCGACCCCCATGTATGTACACCCCAGTACGTTCGAGTCGAACCCCCACTCCTGTACGTGTCCGACCCCCATGTATGTACACCCCAGTACGTTCGAGTCGTACCCCCACCCCTGTACGTGTCGTACCAACGTCTATGTACACCCCAGTATGTTCGAGTCGAACCCCCACCCCTGTACGTGTCGTACCACCGTCTATGTACACCCCAGTACGTTCGAGTCGAACCCCCACCCCTGTACGTGTCGTACCAACGTCTATGTACACCCCAGTACGTTCGAGTCGAACCCCCACCCCTGTACGTGTCGTACCAACGTCTATGTACACCCCAGTACGTTCGAGTCGAACCCCCACCCCTGTACGTGTCGTACCAACGTCCATGTACACCCCAGTACGTTCGAGTCGAACCCCCACCCCTGTACGTGTCCGACCCCCATGTATGTACACCCCAGTACGTTCGAGTCGTACCCCCACCCCTGTACGTGTCGTACCAACGTCCATGTACACCCCAGTACGTTCGAGTCGAACCCCCACCCCTGTACGTGTCGTACCAACGTCCATGTACACCCCAGTACATTTGAGTCGAACCCCCACCCCTGTACGTGTCGTACCACCGTCTATGTACACCCCAGTACGTTCGAGTCGAACCCCCACCCCTGTACGTGTCGTACCACCGTCAATGTACACCCCAGTACGTTCCCGTTGCACCCCCAACACAACCTCCTAAGTACAGAGCGCACCCCAGGCCCCAACATCACAACCGCATGTACGAGTCGTACCAAGCCACACACAAGGACAGCACCGTACAACCAAATGGCCCATGTACACACCGTACACACGCTCAAAACGCACGTACACAACCAGGACAAAACAAAACAACACAAGAATACACTATTCGAATGGCACAAAGCCACTAAACATGGCCAACAAACACTAAAAAAACACATCCACTGACCTGCAACTGCCAAAAACAAACAGAGGCCCAAAACACCACCACTCCTTATAACACACCCACCCAAACTTCAAACACAGCCACACCCACCCATGGACCAATAAAAAGGGCCCACACACACAAACCATGAGCCTTTGCAACAGACTCACTGCTGCCAGACATCACAGAACCATATTACAAGCCTCACCACACCTTACACTTGCACACCTTCACACAACCACCTCCACAAGCACCCCCTCATCACATTCACACACACACACCTGCACAACCACACCCACACACCCACAACCATCCACACACACACCCCACCATCCACACCCACACCCCTCACCATGCCCACTAACAAGAATCCAAAGTTCAGTAACCGAGAGTTGGAGGTCCTTGTTGATGAAATCCTCAGAGTCGAGCCACAGCTCTTTGGAACATTGGTCAGACAGACCAGCATTGCAGCAAAAACAGCCATGTGGCAGACCATCGTCGATGCTGTGAATGCTGTTGCGGACACCAGAAGGACCAGGCAGGAATGCCAAGCCAGGTGGTACGATCTGCGGAGGAGGGTCCGAGCCAAGATGCTGGAGGAACACAACCAGGCCAACGCCACTGGAGGAGGGCCCTCCCGCAGACCCGTACACTACCAGCCCTGGGAGGAGAGGGTGATGGCCATACAGCCGGTGGAGGCAGTCGAAGGATTAGGAGGACTCTGAGACCCGGGTGAGTACACGAACAACGCACCTCACATGGGGGGACCTCATCCACAACCAAAATCACTAACAGGCACGCAACCACCCCAACCTATCGCATGACTCAACCACACTCCATGAACACGCACATGCCACTGCCGCCACCATGCCCCATGCACCCAGCTGGACAATGTCAAGTCACAGGCCACAGAAGACACCAACACATGACACGGTAACCCGGATGGCGGGAGGGTGGTCCCCAAAAATCACATAGTGCAACTCAGAAGCAGACAACAATACCCTCTGCCCATTTGGCCCAGGTCACAGCCAGACAAACAGTGTGTCCCCACACAGGAAAGACTCGCCAGCAAATGGCGGACGCCTTGCATCAACACATGGGGGTGAAGGCACTGTTTTGCACATGACAGCAGCTAATGAACAGCCAACACTGTGAAAGAGTGGCAGCACACACAACCACAGCAGCAGCGCACACACAGACACTACACCCAATGGGTGCCTGGAGATCAGAAACAAACTCACATCAACAAGCCAAGGGCCATTCAAAGGACTGGAAAAAGTGTGTGTCTAGGAAGCTGGGCTGAGGTGACAGAGGGTGACACACAGAGGGAGGGAGAGGGGGACAGAGAGGGAGGGAGAGGGGGACAGAGAGGGAGGGAGACACAGGGACACGGACAGAGGGAGGAGGCTGACACACGGAGGGAGGGAGAGGGGGACAGAGAGGGAGGGAGACACAGGAAGACGGACAGAGGGAGGAGGCTGACACACAGAGGGAGGGAGAGGGGGACAGAGAGGGAGGGAGAGGGGGACAGAGAGGGAGGGAGACACAGGAAGACGGACAGAGGGAGGAGGCTGACACACAGAGGGAGGGAGAGGGGGGCAGAGAGGGAGGGAGAGGGGGACAGAGAGGGAGGGAGAGGGGGACAGAGAGGGAGGGAGACACAGGGACACGGACAGAGGGAGGAGGCTGACACACGGAGGGAGGGAGAGGGGGACAGAGAGGGAGGGAGACACAGGGAGAGCAAATCAGCCGTGTGGTGTGTGGGAATGTCTGCTCGTCAGCAGGTAGACTGCGTGCACGTAGCCAAGGGTGGCCAGTGCCAGAACCCCCCCTCTTCACCATGGCAAAACACAGGGCCATGTCACAACCTGTTCACGAGCACAATGACAGCTACCTGCATTATATAAGTGTGTGGATCCACTCCATGTGCACATGTACAGTGCTACACGGAAGGCGCCAATGCATGGCTCGCCACACCTGCCCACTCCACTGCTGACTGCAGTCACACTTGACGCAGCAAGTAAGACTGTGCCACACATAGTTAAAGGGACCAAAGTGGTGCCCAAGGGACACACCCATGCACAAGTGCACTGTGAGTGGAATGCAAGACAGATCCTAATTCCAAGAGGAAAAGTGCCAACTTTGAAACTGATGAAACATGGATGTTGCATGGACCAAAATTAACATTGTCTCTCTCACACACAGGTCAACGTCGTGGTTCACCCCCCAACACTGGGGGGGAAGACTCACAGGACCCGGACCTGCTGGAGCCCGATCCCACCGGCAGCGACGACTCTCACCACTCTGTGGACGACCCCGACCGACCTGGCCCCTCTGGTGTCCAACCACCTGCAGCACCTGCGTCAGGTACAACTGTGCCAACCACCACCCCCACTCCTGCCACATCCCAGGAGACACCCAGGATCCCTGCCCCACCACCACAATGCAGCCAGGCTGGCCAGGAGGGACACGGTGTCCCGGGCACCCAGGAGGAGGCAGGCGACAACGCCAATGCCACCCCTCAGGGGTCCCGGAGACCCGATGTACCCACAAGGGCAGGCCAGGTGCAAGTGGGCAGGGGTGGTGGGAGTGGAGGACGGCGGAGGCGCGAGCCTGACCAGTTGGCTGGGGAACCGGTATTTGCCCATGTCCGTAACATCATGGACACATACCGGCAGGACACCACGGGCATGGCCCAGGTTGTGTCCACCCTCAATGAGATCAAGGGGACCCTCGATGAGATAAAGACCCAGCAGGCCCAGCAACATGCCTGTCTACTGCAACACCAACGGAGGATGGAGGACAGACAGGCTGAGCAAGTGACGGTGTTCCAGGGGATTCACGATACACTCCGTCGGATGGCCGACAACATGGGCAACCCTCCCTGTGCCAGACGGCGTAGAACATCACCACCCACAGGGAGGGATCAGGAGGAGGAGGAGACATCCGATGGAGCATCCCAAACATCGTCACGGCCTGCTGCTGAGGGTCCCCGCAGGAGGCCGGGTCGTCCACGGAAAGGACCGTGAGGGTCGGCGCTACATCACCATCTCCCAGGACACCTGGCCTGGCACCTGGCCCACTGGAGCAACAGCATCACAGCATCAAGAGACATTCTCTGCCACATGGCCCTGCTGGTCACTGTCTGACCAATGTTGACAAAGACTGTGGCATGGACTATGAGGATTTCCAATGGCAAGGACACCAACTCCCCTACTGAACTTTGGATTCCAAACTCCCGGAAAGCCCCTCACTTTATCCCCCCAACCCCCCCAAAAATAAAAATTCACACCATGAAGAGAAGATGCCTGCTGGTTGCATTATTAACTTACATGTGTCTTGTAAAGTCTAAACATGCCTGAGCTCTCTTTTGACTCCAACCATCCACACCCTGGGGCCTGAGTCTGGCACAGGACACACGGGTCACAGTGTATTAGGCAAGACAGACATGGAGCACCATACACACCCGTGATGGGCCCAACCAGCTGAGGGGCTGGCCGCACAACCGTGCCGACAGACACATTGAGTACAGCAACAGTCATGCGCAGAGGTCAGGGATCATGTCCAGGGTCCTGGGGGGCACCCAGGTATGTGTAGACAGGTGGCAGAACCATGTCCTGCAAGCTTGAGTCCGGTGGATGCAGAGAATGGGGGCCTGGCCAACGTTGGATGCATGGGGAAGGCACATGTCACAATACCCACACAGTCATGGACATCATGCACAATACACAGTCTCAGCCCACACACACAGCTTGCATCTTGCTACTCGACACATCGACACATAGCCACTATCAGGGAAAACCATGCCAGACATGCTGGATGCACCGTGGCAACACACCAGCATTGACGGAGAAGAGGCACCTTGGAGGCATAGGGACACCTTTATTAGTCATGTTTTCGGGATTGCAGAGGCAACTTGAAGTACACATGAACACATCTTGTGGAATAACATGTGGGTCCAACACTGGAACCCCCCTTCTGCAGCACAAATGCGTGATAGCCATGGAACTGGCACACAATTGTCGGCTAACAGCTAAACACCCACAGCTGCTCACGGAGAGACTGCCATCCACCATTGATCCGCTGATGTGGAAGTCCCACACCATGTCAAGCCAATGCTAACCGTATGTGTCCGAGGGCAGTGTCACACACATTGATGCCATCATCATAATCCACTATCCCATCACTGATGACTGTCAACCAGGCAGACCATCTATTCAGGTGTACACAGCTGCATGTCGTGTCCCATGGTGATGCTACATGGCTGCAGAGGAACCAAACATCGACAGGGGCAGTGTGCATACATCGTGAACAACTGCCACACCCAATACACCCCTGATGCATCCCTTACCCTATGGAGACTTCCAAACGTGTCCGTGCCTGTAACGCTGCGTCAGCCCACGATGACGTGTCCATGAGGAATAGCAGAGCCACAACAATGCAAGCAGCAGACGGCATGCGCAAGTACCTGGGGAAGAGAGACACACAAGAAGTCAGCCACAAAAAGCACAGCCACTTGCATGTGCATTTACTCGACACATGTATGGATGACAACATGCTAGGTCACAATTATGACTGGGGAAATACAACCATCACTGCCACCATCACTCCAGTGACACACCCACACACACCTCTGACTCACGTGCTATACATGCAGGTGGAGACACACATCACAACACATGCCACACGGGGACCAATGCGTGCACACTCAGACACTGGTACTCACCACTAAGCAAAGAAGTCGCGTATGAGCCGAGTCCGGATGTCCTCTTGCGGCTCCACATCCTCCACATCACTAGCCCCATTGCCAAGCCCTTCGTCCTCCACGGGTGGATGGTCCTCGTCATGTTGATCCAGGATGAGTGGCACAGCTCTCTCAACTGCCATGTTGTGCAGCATGCAGCAGACCATGAAGATTTTGCAGACCTTCGCAGGGGCATATGGGAGCGCGCCGCCGGTCTTGTGGAGGCACCTAAATCGGCTCTTCAGCAGGCCAAACATCCTCTCTATCACTCGCCTTGTCCGGCCATGGGCGGTGTTGTAGCGGAGCTGGGCCGGCGTGATGGGGTTGTGGAGAGGTGTGAGCAGCCATGGCATGTTGGGATAGCCAGCGTCCCCTACATGGGAAGCACATGGACATCGTTAGAAGTGGTGAAGCGGTCGTGCTGGTAGGCTATGCAAAATACAGGACAGACAGACTGTACCCACCAACAACACATGCTCTTTCGTTGCGCAGCTGCATCATCATTTCAGGCATCCTGCTACGCCTCATGATGTAGGCATCGTGTGCTGATCCTGGAAAACGAGCACAGACATGTGAAATCACCATGTTGGACTGACACACCACAAGGGCATTGATGGAGTGGTAGTGCTTTCGATTGCGGTACGCCACCTCCCGTGCGTGTGGTGGTACCAAAGCTACATGTGTCCCATCTATGGACCCAATGACATGGGGCATCCCTCCCAGGGCATAGAATCCACGCTTGACCGCAGTCAACTGTTCAGGGGTTGGGAACTTGATGAAGTCATCCAGGTGAATCAACATGGCCTCTAAGAAATCATGCAGCACACGGCAGAACATGCTCTGGGACATGCCACCAACATGAGCTATGGTATTTTGAAAGGTACCCGTGGCAAGAAAATGTAGGGCAGCCATTACCTTCAGCTGGGGTGTCAGTGCCGTAGGATACCTGTGCTGCGGTTGCAGGTGTGGTGCCAGTCTCGCCGTCAACTCCAGAATCAACGGTTGGGGGAAGCGGTAGAGCCGGATGCTGTCATTCTCCCGCATGGCAGCCAAGTCCGGAATTGGTCGGGCAAGAGGCGGCGCTCTGCAGTAATTTGGAAGTGACAAGGAAGAGTGAGTGCACTACGACAACAATTCATATGTACTGAGCACATGTTAATCTGTCAATACACATATGCTACATAGGGAGTCAGGTATGTGCTACATGCCCAGGACACGTATGGATGCAAGGTGACACTCCTACCAAGACCCAGCTACACACGGAGATTGAGAACCTCCCCATGCCATGCCATGGGAATAGCTGTGTCCCATTGCAAGTGAACAGCCAGACGCAAGACAGGAGTGACATACGCCCACACATCAGCAGAAGTAGGATGCCGATTGCAGAGACTGGTAGCGGAACACTAGAGCCACAGGTCACATGACATTACACTAGGACAGCCCACACACCTTGCCATGAAGGTGCACATGTCATGACTCACCACACATTCATTGTGAGGATGCAGACATGTCCTTGTCACGCTACTCCGTGTCCCATGCATACATGTGCACCTCACATCCGATACCACATGTGGCATGGTGTGCGGAACAGTGTGCAATGTCAATCTACACACAGACACATGTTGGTTGCTGCAACGGCTGCAGCTTTTGAGGGTGCTCCAACATCACCCTGATGGGAAGCCCCCACACATACATGACATAGTCACATTGTGCACCGTGGGTAGTGACAAGTCAGGTGTGGTGACCCCTGTACCGGGCATCAGGGGAAACTTCCGTGTGTTGGTGTCCGTGCCATGCCAGTGACGCTCACCCCAAGTGTGCAGTACGACATGCACACATGTCAAAGGAGTCAAGGGCATGCCTGGCACACATTGCACCATCACACAGTACATCTGTAGACATCTCAACATACATCTGGTGCCTTCTCGACTCAGGAGTAATGTTCCACATCACAGGCCGTCACACCTGTGCCCCACACATGTAGTAATGCACAGACGATGCCTTGATGTCAATTAATGGACAAGTATGTCCATTCATGGACAAGTATGTCCATCCATGGACAAGTATGTCCATCCATGGACAAGTATGTCCATCCATGGACAAGTATGTCCGCCCTATCCCTACCTGTGTGCCGCCTGTCACCACTGTGATGTGTGAAAACCGCTGTACTGCTGCGAAGAGGGCCTGTGTACGTTCCCATATCACTATGGGAGTGCTGCCGTATGTGTACCCATCGTGATGGCGAGCGTACAGGCATATGTACGGCCCGTACCACTACGAGTACGCATACGCAAGAACACCCATAGTGGTAGGGCCGTACGCACGCCTGTACGCTCCCTATCACTATGGGTGTCCTCGCGTATGCGTACTCGGAGTGGTACGGGCCGTACACACGCCTGTACGCTCCCTATCACTATGGGTGTCCTCGCGTATGCGTACTCGTAGTGGTACGGCCCGTACACACACCTGTACGCTCCCTATCACTATGGGTGTCCTCGCGTATGCGTACTCGTAGTGGTACGGCCCGTACACACGCCTGTACGCTCCCTATCACTATGGGTGGCCTCGCGTATGCGTATACGTTGTGATAGTGAGCGTACAGGCGTGTGTACGGGCCGTACCACTACGAGTACGCATACGCGAGGCCACCCACAGTGATAGGGAGCGTACAGGCGTGTGTACGGCCCATACCACTACGAGTACGCATACGCAAGAACACCCATAGTGGTAGGGCCGTACGCACGCCTGTACGCTCCCTATCACTATGGGTGTCCTCGCGTATGCGTACTCGTAGTGGTACGGGCCGTACACACGCCTGTACGCTCCCTATCACTATGGGTGTCCTCGCGTATGCGTACTCGTAGTGGTACGGCCCGTACACACGCCTGTACGCTCCCTATCACTATGGGTGTCCTCGCGTATGCGTACTCATAGTGGTACGGCCCGTACACACGCCTGTACGCTCCCTATCACTATGGGTGGCCTTGCGTATGCGTACACGTTGTGATAGTGAGCGTACAGGCATGTGTATGGGCCGTACCACTCCGAGTACGCATACGCGAGGACACCCATAGTGATAGGGAGCGTACAGGCGTGTGTACGGCCCGTACCACTACGAGTACGCATACGCAAGAACACCCATAGTGGTAGGGCCGTACGCACGCCTGTACGCTCCCTATCACTATGGGTGTCCTCGCGTATGCGTACTCGTAGTGGTACGGGCCGTACACACGCCTGTACGCTCCCTATCACTATGGGTGTCCTCGCGTATGCGTACTCATAGTGGTACGGCCCGTACACACGCCTGTACGCTCCCTATCACTATGGGTGTCCTCGCGTATGCGTACTCGTAGTGGTACGACCCGTACACACGCCTGTACGCTCCCTATCACTATGGGTGGCCTCGCGTACACGTTGTGATAGTGAGCGTACAGGCGTGTGTACGGGCCGTACCACTACAAGTACGCATACGCGAGGACACCCATAGTGATAGGGAGCGTACAGGCGTGTGTACGGCCCGTACCACTACGAGTACGCATACGCGAGGACACCCATAGTGATAGTGAACGTAGGCACGCGTGTACGGGCCGTTGCAATGCATTTGGGGTGCCCTAGGGCCCCGGAACGCACCGTACCTGTGTGTGAAGCTCCAAATTACATAGGGGACACATGAGGGACAAGTATTAAGGCCTACATGCATGCTGGTTGTCATGGAGACCAAGTTCAAATTTTGAATGTGTTCTGGAAGGTGCACAGCAGAAGTCAGTTGGAAGTAATCTACTTTGTTGCAATGTGTTTGTGGGGCTGACATCATGCAGGAGAATGAAACCGATAGAGAACACACAGACTGCTAGGTTTGAAGGGATTGGAGGAAACATAGGATGCAAATGTGAGTGACCAATCACTCTGTACTCCTGTGCATGAGATGGGCCAGCAAGGCAGATATAAGGCAGCCAGGTCCCATGAGGGAGCATTTGCCTGCACATCTTTGTATTCCACGACCCAGCTGCTGCTACTGATTCCCTGGAACCATGTCAAGGGCTGTGGAGAGGTCACAGCCATTCACCCTGGAGGAGAACATGGCTTTGGTGGATGTGATCCTCCCACGGTACCCCATGCTGTATGGGCGACCAGGTTATCAGGTGAGTTCAGTGTCCACTGGCACAGACTGTTTCCCTTTTTAGTGACTGTGACTCCTGCCATTGTGTCCAGGTGTGACACCCATGCTATGTACTGTAGGGGGGGTCCCAGGGGGGGGAATGCCTGATGTCTCCCAGCAGTGCCCTGAGACAGGAGGGGTGGGTGCCTATCACTCCCAGCAGTGCCCTGAGACAGGAGGGGTGGGGGCCTATCACTCCCAGCAGTGCCCTGAGACAGGAGGGGTGGGTGCCTATCACTCCCAGCAGTGCCCTGAGACAGGAGGGGTGGGGGCCTATCACTCCCAGCAGTGCCCTGAGACAGGAGGGGTGGGGGCCTATCACTCCCAGCAGTGCCCTGAGACAGGAGGGGTGGGTGCAGAGTCCTCCCAGCAGTGCCCTGAGACAGGAGGGGTGGGTGTGATGCACAGTGTGAGCCTGGATCATTGATTGTGTAGTTGCCCTCATTCCACCTGTGTCCTTTCAATGGCACGTACTGCTTTTGGCCTTCCCCCACAGGATCATGTCCCTATGACAAAGGTGCAATGCGTTGGATGCATACTATGCCTTGTTGTAAACAGCAAATGTGTTCTAATCTGTGTCCCCGTGACATGTGCAAAGTGTATTGATGTAGTGTCACTTGTTCATCCTTACAGGTAGACGCCTCTGCCAAGGAGCAGATATGGCTGGACGCCGTCAGCGCCGTGAGGAGTGCGGATGGTCGGAGGCGGCACCTGTCCCAGGTGAGGAAACGCTGGCAGGATATCCGGTGCTGGACGCGGAGGATCGCACGGCTCCTGCTGGGGGACTCACCTGAGAGCCACAAGAACCGCGGGCGCCGCCGTCTCTCCCACATCCAGAAACGTGTGCTGGCGGTGGTCTTTCCTGACTTGGACAGGCGTCTACAGGACATGCAGCAGCCGGAAGGGGGTAGGTACATGTGTATGTTTGTTGTGTTTCACCAGCATTTGTAAATGCACTGTTCCATGGATACACTTCCAGGGTTTATGGTGCTGTGCAGATCCTGTTACCCACAGTGTTGCAGGCCTCTCCTGCCTCCCTTCCCCACCTTGCAATGTGTTCCCTGGTCTCTGTGTAGTCACTCCATCACAAAGTTATGTAGCCCGACACCTTCTCCAAGTGTACAATGCCTGCAGCATCATGTGTGGGGGTGGTGTGTAACAGGTTTAGTGACCTTGCCTGTGCCGTGTCCAGTTCTGGACTTGTGGGTTCCATGACAGTTGGCACTAATGCTGATTTCAGACATGGGAGTTAATATCTTGAGTGCGAGGCCTTCCAGCAGGCATGTCCCATGTGGTGGCCTGTGACATGATGTGCGTTACGCATAGTGCAGGGATGTTAGCGTGTGTTGCAGTCATTTCCATTCAGGAGCATGGAGTTGTGTGGCCACTACTGTCCCCAGGGGCATCTTTTCCTAGGTATCATGTGTGTAATCCGAGAATGTCGACAATCTCTGTGTCTACAGCATAGGTTGTGCTCTGTGCCCTTGTCCCCTGGCACCATGTTTATTGACGTGAGATGTATTACATGTGTCCACTGTCCAGCCTGACCTGATTTTCAAAGTACATACTCACGGTAGCCATTGCCTGTGTGTCTTGTAGCAATCATCTGATGATGCCCATTTGTACATGATTCTTTGGACAGGCGCACCTTGGGTATTTGGTGTGCAATATTGAATTATTGCATCCCATGTGTATTTCACCCAGACTAAGAGATGTAAGTGCTTCCTGTGTCTCCACAGATTTGTCTCATGTAGGGGGTGGGTGGGGCGGCCATGGCCTACATGTCAAGACCTGTCATCTCCTTGCTCGGACTGGCCAGTGTGTGATGTTTGTCTGGACATACACTCAAGGTGCAGCGTGCCAGTCAGGGTGGGCATGTTCTCAGTATAGCCGGTAGAGTCGAGCGAGTTCAGTCTTGCACGCCGTCTCAAGAGGCTGTTTCCTCGGTGATTCGTCTCACCCTACATACCGATTACACAGCGGTGTGCTTTTGATGGAGTATTCTATTCCTCCCCTTTTTTCAAATAATACACGTGACTTTCACTCCCACCTGACTTTTTGAGCCTTCTGTGCCCATATGCCAAGCTGTCACTGACTTGATGTCCTCTCTTTTTCTGGTGCCTACCTTCCCCGGTCCACCATCCTCTTTGTCCTGAGGAAGACCCCACCTGTAAGGATTTAATCTACCTACCTTTGAAGAGGGGTCGAAACGTCGACATCCCATCATGCCAGTACCCTCAATAGTGCGTCGAGCACTGTGAACTTTCTCTTGTATATGGCCTCCTGGCAATAATATTTGATTTTGTCAATGAATGACTCTTGAATATTTGGCACGACACTAAGGTGCCCAACAATTGATTTGTACCATTGCTTTGAACTTGTCTAAGTCACTTATTCTACTACCCTACCCAATTCTTCACTCCCTCCCCTTCCCCGTGGCACCCTGCACATTTGTAAATAGTGTGATTTACTTTATGCATTTATATGCCTGTTCCTAGTGTGATTAAATAACACTATGGTTTTGTCTTAAAATTGTTGCAATTTTTCTTTTTGTTGATCTTTCTCAATCTCTATGTATACTCTGGGACCACTTCTATTCCACTGTTTGTTACCCAGGTCCCAGTGATTATTGGGTTTGCCCTTAGTTCTAACGCATCCCAATTTCCTGCCACGCTGTGTGGTGCAGATGCAGTGCTGTATTGTCCCCAGGGCCTTGCTCCTCAGTCAGAATACCATGTCATCTCATTTGCTATTGTGTCATGCTCTCCATAGTTTTTCCATGGCATGGTGGGTCACACAACTGTGTCCTGCAGGGCCTACGTATGTACCTTGTTTTGTAGTTGTAACTCATCCTTTGTTTCAGGCTATGCACTGTAACCTACGTAGATTGTACTCATGTGACATATGTATACAGGTGTATGATTACTTTCTGTCTCTTCACCCTGCCCACAGCATCGTCGGGGGACACGGAGGGAGACATGGACACAGACGGCGCGGAGGGACCGAGCACCAGTGTCAGCAGTGATATCGGGGCTGGCACTTCGAGTGGGACTGAGGCGGAGGAGAGTGAACCCGGGGACCTGTCGACTGGCACAACAGAGTATGAAGCTGACGGGTCCGAGGATGATCTCTCCGAGTGGGCGGTGGCTGCACCACCATCTGACAGCAGCCCTACATCTGGCACCGCCCCCTCCATTGACATCAGCCGCCTCCCACGTGCTCGTGTCCCTTCCCAACGTGCCCGGTCACCACATGTCTCCTTCCTGCCAGGCACCGCACCCCCTGCCCCTTTCTCCACTGCTGCCGCCAATGCTGAGTCTGTGGACATCCAGCGGCAGTTGCAGATTGGTCAGACTGCGATCCTTAATGTCCTCCATGGCCACAGCCAGGTCCTCAACAACATGGAGGCATACTTGGAGGGCATTCATTCATCGCAGGCTGACCAACGCAACTTGCTGAGGTCCATAGACTCCACACTGACTGCAGCAGTGGGTCTCCTGCAGCGCTACATCCCACCCCCAACCCCTGCTCCTTCCACACTTCCCACTCCCATGCCTGTCCCACATACACCCAGACGTAAGCATGCACCCACCACAACAGACACAGGCACCACACCAGCAGGGAAGGTCCGCCGCACACCTCCTGACAGGCACACACAGGGTGCAGTAGGCACACCCACTGGGTCGGGGGGCAAACGTGTGACACACAGCCAGAGTGGGAGTCCGCATTCCACCCAATCCACTCCCTCCAAATCCCCTCCCCTCAGCTCTCCTGGCCACATCTCCCCCAAAGACTCCTTCATGGCCGCTCTGTCCCTGAGCCCCACAGTGACACCACCCCGCAAGCGGTCAAGGAGGTCCCCGGTCAGGGTGCTTGAGTCCCCCCCCTGTCCACACCATCCCCCAGTGGTGCTGCGACCCATCCCTCTGACCCCCCCTCCTTGGGGCCTGTGGTTCCTTCGGGTGCAGGGGAGTCCCTGGAGGACCTTGCTAAGGTGTGCAGCGAGATCCTGGCCTCCGCCTTTGGCCCTGCCCCACCCCCTGTGGTGGAGTCCTCCATCCCTGCACCGACGACGCCTACCCTTTACCCTCCTGTCCCTGCGGTGCCTGTTTCTTCCCCCCCACATGATGCCCTCACCCCTGTGGAAGACAACGGATTGTAACTGTGCAGGCAAGCTAGGGGACACGCATCCCACTGTGTCCCCCATCCAGCTGGGACTCCTGGACTGCCCTTTGGCCTTAGTTAATATTGGACTTACGTCATACTAGTTTTTTGCTCATGCTGAATAAAGCTATTTATTTTTTGCCCTTGGAACACTCCTGCATTGCTGGCATTGCTGTTGGTGGGGCTGCTACATGGTTGTGGGTGTTGGTCAGTGTTGGGTGTGTGGGAAATGTAGTAGTGTGCTGCTCATAGGGGGGACCCTGGGATCTGTGTGCCATCACACGGTGTTAGCTACCTTTCTCCATTCATGTAAGCAGTTGCTGCATGTTGCAATTGTCCCAAGGTGTATTCCTTCCTCTGTGTACCCTGACTTCTTCCCTGCAGGGTGTCCCCTGACTTTGGCACAGAGCTGTGTGTCCATTAGCTGGGTGTGTGACGTAGTCCTTCACCTTTGCACATGCATGCTGAGCGATGTCTCCACCTGCATCATTCGTGGCATCCTTGGTAGTCATTGTACTTGTGTATGTGGCCTATTGACATGACTTCATGTGTACATGTTTTCTTTTCTGCGCTATGCATGCGTATACTCCCAGCCTTGCACACATGTGGTACATGTACTGCAGGGTCTTTGTGCACCTGACTGACATTTGTGGGCATGGTATCTGTGACTACTCCACCCTTTGTGTGCCATGGGCACTGCTGGGAGTGATGGGCCCCCACCCCTCCTGTCTCAGGGCACTGCTGGGAGGACTCTGCACCCACCCCTCCTGTCTCAGGGCACTGCTGGGAGGTCTCTGCACACACCCCTCCTATCTCAGGGCACTGCTGGGAGGACTCTGCACCCACCCCTCCTGCGTCTGGTCACTGCTGGGAGGGCTCTGCACCCACCCCTCCTGTCTCAGGGCACTGCTGGGAGGACTCTGCACCCACCCCTCCTGTCTCAGGGCACTGCTGGGAGGTCTCTGCACACACCCCTCCTGTCTCAGGGCACTGCTGGGAGGACTCTGCACCCACCCCTCCTGCGTCTGGTCACTGCTGGGAGGACTCTGCACCCACCCCTCCTGTCTCAGGGCACTGCTGGGAGGTCTCTGCACACACCCCTCCTGTCTCTGGGCACTGCTGGGAGGTCTCTGCACCCACCCCTCCTGTCTCAGGGCACTGCTGGGAGGTCTCTGCACACACCCCTCCTGTCTCAGGGCACTGCTGGGAGGACTCTGCACCCACCCCTCCTGCGTCTGGGCACTGCTGGGAGGACTCTGCACCCACCCCTCCTGCGTCTGGTCACTGCTGGGAGGTCTCTGCACCCACCCCTCCTGCGTCTGGGCACTGCTGGGAGGACTCTGCACCCACCCCTCCTGTCTCTGGGCACTGCTGGGAGGACTCTGCACCCACCCCTCCTGTCTCAGGGCACTGCTGGGAGGTCTCTGCACACACCCCTCCTGTCTCTGGGCACTGCTGGGAGGTCTCTGCACCCACCCCTCCTGTTTCAGGGCACTGCTGGGAGGTCTCTGCACACACCCCTCCTGTCTCAGGGAACTGCTGGGAGGACTCTGCAGCCACCCCTCCTGCGTCTGGGCAATGCTCGGAGGACTCTGCACCCACCCCTCCTGTCTCAGGGCACTGCTGGGAGGTCTCTGCACACACCCCTCCTGTCTCTGGGCACTGCTGGGAGGACTCTGCACCCACCCCTCCTGTCTCTGGGCACTGCTGGGAGGACTCTGCACCCACCCCTCCTGCCTCTGGGCACTGCTGGGAGGACTCTGCACCCACCCCTCCTGTCTCAGGGCACTGCTGGGAGGTCTCTGCACACACCCCTCCTGTCTCTGGGCACTGCTGGGAGGACTCTGCACCCACCCCTCCTGCGTCTGGTCACTGCTGGGAGGACTCTGCACCCACCCCTCCTGTCTCAGGGCACTGCTGGGAGGTCTCTGCACACACCCCTCCTGTCTCTTGGCACTGCTGGGAGGACTCTGCACCCACCCCTCCTGTCTCTGGGCACTGCTGGGAGGACTCTGCACACACCCCTCCTGTCTCAGGGCACTGCTGGGAGGATTCTGCACCCACCTCTCCAATTTCACAATATGTATGCTCATGACATACACGGATGTGGGTACGCTCCATGCATTCGAGGTGGGGGTACGTGTCGTACTTACACTGTTGGGGTGGGGGTACGCTGCATATGTACGCGGGTGGGGGTACGGGTCGTACTTACACTGTTGGGGTGGGGCTACGCTCCATGCATTCGAGGTGAGGGTATGTGTCTTACTTACACTGTTGGGGTGGGGGTACGCTCCATACGTACGCGGGTATGGGTACGGGTCGTACTTACACTGTTGGGGTGGGGGTACGCTCCATACGTACGCGGGTGGGGGTACGAGTCGTACTTACACTGTTGGGGTGGGGGTACGCTCCATACGTACGCGGGTGGGGGTACGAGTCGTACTTACACTGTTGGGGTGGGGGTACGCTCCATACGTACGCGGGTGGGGGTACGAGTCGTACTTACACTGTTGGGGTGGGGGTACGCTCCATACGTACGCGGGTGTGGGTACGGGTCGTACTTACACTGTTGGGGTGGGGGTACGCTCCATACGTACACAGGTGGGGGTACGAGTCGTACTTACACTGTTGGGGTGGGGGTACGCTCCATACGTACGCGGGTGGGGGTACGAGTCGTACTTACACTGTTGGGGTGGGGGTACGCTCCATACGTACGCGGGTATGGGTACGTGTCGTACTTACACTGTTGGGGGGCTACGCTCCATGCATTCGAGGTGAGGGTACGTGTCTTACTTACACTGTTGGGGTGGGGGTACGCTGCATACGTACGCGGGTGGGGGTACGGGTCGTACTTACACTGTTGGGGTGGGGGTACGCTCCATGCATACGTGGTGGGGGTAGGGTCCTTACATATCCGTCCCCACGCTATGTGATGCTTGTGCGGGCCGTACCCAGGCCTTTGCCACGTGGGTACGAGCCGTCCCGCCATTGTTGGGGTGACGTGGGTGTGGGCGTGGTACGACTCGTACCCACGCTCTTCAGGCGTGGGTACGGGACGTACCTGTCTGGTTGTGTTGCCGGTTCGTGTCGTGACGGACTTCCGTTGTGGCGGTCGCTGGCTTAGCTGGACACGCCCCCACCCCCTCGTAGTGACCAGGGCATGGGAGTCAGGTATGTCCTGGGCATGTGTGCTGTGTGACTTTGGTGGGGGGTTTGTGGCCTGCCCTGGTCCTGCCACCCCCACCCCACCCCACTTTCCCCCCTCCCTTAGTTGTTCTGACCTTCTGCGGCGTCTGCGTCCGAACCTGTAGAGGAGGTTGACTGCTATGAGGGCCGGGATGACACGTAGGTTCGGGTCCATGTCTGTCCGTCGCGTACGGGTCCTCCTTGTTCGCGTCGTCCTGTCTGTCCGTCGCATACTGGTCCTCCTTGATCGCGTCATCCTGTCTGTCCGTCGCGTACTGGTACTCCTTGTTCGCGTCGTCCTGTCGCGTACTGGTCCTCCTTGTTCGCGTCGTCCTGTCTGTCCGACGCGTACTGGTGGTCCTTGTTCGCGTCGTCCTGCTTTCCCGGCAGTTTTTGGCAGCCGGAAAATATTCACCGTACGGGATGACGTCGGTGCGAATCGTAATTCCTGGTTCGTGAATGGCAGGCTGCGAGCGTCCCGACGTCAGGTCGGCGCTTTCCCGGATCGCATTTGTATGTTTATTTTGTTCGGTCGGGGTTTTTTGCGATTCGTACGGAAATGGTGTTCCCGTGCGAATCGTAATTCCATGTTTGTAAATTTTGTCGACCGGGTACGCGTCGGACGGAAAATATGCTCCGTCCGACGGTTCGTGCCCGGTTTTTACAGGATCGTAATTGGCACCTTAGTTGGCAATGTAACAGCACTTTGAAACAGCCTTAATGGAAGAAATAGGCAGCAAGGCCATACTCCCAAGACAAAGCCTGCACATGGGTGAGATTCAGTCATTCAACGCTGTCTGCATCCCAATAGCTGAAGGTTTTCCTGAAGCTGCTTTTTGCAGGATCCCTCCTGTGCTGCAGCTCCCCCCTTCTAGCTGACAAGCATCTCTTTCACGACTCATCAAGGGCTGAAAAAGAGTTGCTTATCCTTTGTACTTTGAAAAGGTTAAAAAGTGAGGGACTGTGCGTGTCCTGCAGTGCCTTTGTATGGGCAGTGCTGGACCGGATCCGAAAATTACAGGCAAACCTTCTATATAGAGAGACTGGCCACCCTATCTAGGGCCCCAAACCTAGGCCTCGCTGTGCCACGCCATCAGTGCTTTGACCGGGAGGTGTCCCTTTCCTACCCTTAGCAGCGCACCTATGATGTAGCTCTGCAAGGCCCAGGGGATGGTAGTCCCTTCCCTTTCCTGTGGAGTCCCTTTCTTGGGCCTCACATTCATGTCCAGTGCTGCAAGGTCCTTTTCTTTTCAGAGCTAAACGATCCTGAGTTCCCAGGCCTCACATGTTCACACCATAGTTGCGAGGCCCAGGGCAGGGGGCCTCAGAGTCAAGGGCCCCATATTGTTCGCTGGACAGCTGCCCATGCCTAGCATTGTCCTTGGGATCTTGCACAGAGTAGAGTCATGCATAGAGTAGAACTGGGGTATTAACAAGGAGGAATCTGTGAGGAACAATTTACTTCTGCCTCGGCCTCAAGAGGGCAGGAAATAGTACTTAATTCTGCGGATGCAGAATATCAGCTGGCTGCTGTAAATAGCAATGATAATTAGACAACTTCCGAGAAGGCAGAGAAAGAAGACTAGAAGCACAGGGGCCTGCAACCAACAAATAACCATTGTTCATTAACAAATTTGGAACTTTTTGCTGAAAGGTATGCTGGGCCCTGCGTAGCTGGAGAGGGGAGCGGCTCAGTGCTTGAAGAGAGACTTGGAAGCATCTGGCTCGATTCCAAGGATGGACAGCTACGCCAGGATTGGAATTTGTGACCTGCCAATTATCACACAACCGTGTTGATGGAAATTGCAGACCCCTACCAAAATGAGGTGCCATACTGATCATAAATATATACGAACAATGGTTCCAAAGGGAAAGCAGTTACTTACAGTTGAGATAAATCAAATTTCACAAAACACAGCATTAGTAGATCTACCAAATAATCAATATTAAACAATGAATAATAATTCAAAAAAACCACAATAATTTATTTTTTGATTTTCATATGAATTTCAACTCATTTATCAACTCATTTAAATATGTGGGCAAAAATGAAAAAGGCTGTATATACAATGATATTTACAGAGAAACGACGCAGTGACAAAGTGAATAAGGTGACTAAGTGTGATAGTGAAAATGTGAATATTTACAATGTATGTACGTGATTATCAATAAAATACACAAAAAGTTTTTGCAGAAATTTTGCAAAAAAAGTCCTCAGCTTAATTATGGATAGAAAATAGACCTTGTAAGGCACATGTCCTAACTCTTCTGTATATACAAGGAATTCCAATTGGTACGGGACTGTAGAACCGTCAACGTTTCGACCCTATATCAACCAGTTGTTGTACACAGTCATATCGGGTCTTCTTCAGGACACAGGAGGTGTATAACAGCCTACATAAGATAAATATATATAGATCAGTATCTAAGCTGTGTTAAAGGTTTTAAGGCAAGGAGAACAAGAGTTTCCCCATCAACTCACCTAAATTGTAGGTGATAAGACAAATGTCCACCAGTATGTCACAGTTGCCACTCGATTTCAATCGGAAGGGACTACCTGGTGACATGTGTGCACATTAGTAAGCATATATTAGATGCAAAAATTAATTTACAACATTAAGACCGTAGAAAATTGATTACCAGAATCGTAGTAGATCTTGATTCGTCTTGGTCTAATTATTTAATCTTTTTCATCTCTTTCCATTCTGATTACCGGGACCTGTCGTAAATTGCTACAGATATAAACCCAGATAGGCATAATCAGAATGATATTCGTATGACCGACATTAGGTACCATTATAAATTAATGGCCCACGTGATGGCTCACCTGACTTCAGGGTAGATACTTTGCGTATAGTACTGCAGGGGGCACAGTCATCAGGACACAAGTTCAACTAGAAAAAAACCATAAATCAACCCACATTTAGTACCACAGAACTCGTTTAGTCTGTAGAAGGTTCAAATGACCCCAAAAAAAAAAAAATTAGGTCATAGTTTCAAATATGAAAAGCGTGCCTTGATTCCCTTCACTAACAAATTACAGTATCCACAATGTTATCCCAATGGAGATCAACTTCCCAAGTGACATAGGCTAGTGACGAGTCAATATATTCGATACATACGTGCACCATCCAGTGCTTAACCAACAACTGAAGATATAGATATCCAAGGTCTAACTAATATAAACAAATCCGCCGTCATTTTACCGGTAATTTAGTAGCACTAAACGAGTGTCCGACAAAACAATTTGGGACGCCTCCTACCTGATGTTCTCCGGTTGTTTCTCTTAGTCAAGGGGAGTCCGTCTGTTGCACGCCGCAAGCCCGAGAGCAGAGCGTGCAGCAGCTAAATTGGAGCTGTCCATGGACATAGAAACAGGACTATTGTGGGTCTTTTCGATTGGTCTCTCTAAAGTAAACTAATTATTCGTGCGTATGAAGCAAAAGTCAAAAGTGCCAAATTAATTTCAATATTTGAATGCATGAAATCTAAATCGGGCGAAAATATAACGTATTTGGGCAGAGGATACAAATTCTCAACCTTGCAAGGCTTTTGAGAATATAACTTCCGAGCATTTCCTTATTCATGACAGTATTCATACGTGTTAACGACAAACACCAAAGTGCCAAATTGTTTTCAATGTTTACGCGCATGATAACTAAATCGGGCGAAAACATAAAAAACTTTTTCCCAGGCCTCACATGTTCACACCATAGTTGCGAGGCCCAGGGCAGGGGGCCTCAGAGTCAAGGGCCCCATGTTGTTCGCTGGACAGCTGCCCATGCCTAGCATTGGCCTTGGGATCTTGCACAGAGTAGAGTCATGCATAGAGTAGAACTGGGGTATTAACAAGGAGGAATCTGTGAGGAACAATTTACTTCTGCCTCGGCCTCAAGAGGGCAGGAAATAGTACTTAATTCTGCGGATGCAGAATATCAGCTGGCTGCTGTAAATAGCAATGATAATTAGACAACTTCCGGGAAGGCAGAGAAAGAAGACTAGAAGCACAGGGGCCTGCAACCAACAAATAACCATTGTTCATTAACAAATTTGGAACTTTTTGCTGAAAGGTATGCTGGGCCCTGCGTAGCTGGAGAGGGGAGCGGCTCAGTGCTTGAAGAGAGACTTGGAAGCATCTGGCTCGATTCCAAGGATGGACAGCTACGCCAGGATTGGAATTTGTGACCTGCCAATTATCACACAACCGTGTTGATGGAAATTGCAGACCCCTACCAAAATGAGGTGCCATACTGATCATAAAAGCTGCTATACAAATGTTGATGCCGTAACAAAGAACAAATTGTTTTTTTTAAACAGCGCTTTATAACACCCTCTCTAGTTTCTAAGTGCTGTGAATACCCGGCCTTAACATCACCTTTTTGAAGAGCACTCAATGTGCTGACCTCAGAATGGAGTCTCTATTTGGAGTGCCTGTGTGTGAATTTGAAACTTGCAGATGAGCGCAGACGTTACCAGAGAACGTTTAGCTCACTGAGCCACCATACCAATTTGATTGGGGGTGTTGTTGACATGCAAATGGATAAAATGCTGACTTCAGAAGGAATTTTTACAGATTTTTATGACATTTTATAAGTCTGAAAACTTTAGCATTTTTGTGTTACAGGAGCAAAATTCCATCTGGAAAGTTTAACTTCTTGAGAAATGTGCCATTAGGTATTCCTTTTTGCACATTGCCAATATTTGTGTGCATGTGTGTAAGTCTGTGTGTTTCTATGCATGTGTGTGTTTGTGTATACAATTGAGTGTGTCTTGAGTTGTGATCCGGGCACACTATAGCAGTGGTGCGGTGAAGATGCTCACTGCATGAGTGGTGAATCACCTAGGCAAATACTGTGGGGCTTATTTATGAGCCCTTGTGTCGCCTTTGCACCGCAGGTGTGTCACTTTTTGGGACGCACCAGCGGCGTAAAAAATGCACCATGCTGTGTCATATTTACAAAGTGATGCATCTAGGTAGATGCGTCACTTTGTAAACCCCTGCGCCACATTATACCTGCGCCAGGTATAATGTATGCAGGGTGGGCGTTCCGACGGAAGTAAACCTTGTAGAAGTGATGCAGTGAAATTTATGAGATTTCAAAGCACCACTTCTAGGACACAAATGCATCAATATCTTACGCATGCTTCATAGCAGGCGTAAGACTGACGCAGGCACATTTGAAATGGGACTTCCCCATGTGAAATTACCCATTGCTGGAGCTGTGTCACTTTTGTGACACACTCCAGCAATACGTTATTTTTGAGCCTACAGATACGTCAGAAATACTTATGTATCGGTAACTCCTTGAGACATATGTATATATGATGCATCCAGCATGTTGCAAGGAGGGCGTAGTGAAAAGTGACGCATCGCTGTTTTTACGCAGCGATGCGCCACTTTTCATAAATGAGGCCCTGTATTTCCCCAAAGCTCCTTACTTTACTTCTTCAAATCTTCCTGCTGCCTTCAGGGCTCGGTCTTCAAGGCAGCGGGTGGGGTATGGCTGAGGAGGGGCAGGATCAGACTGTAATCAACAAAGGACCTCTCTCCCTTTGTCCTTAGAAGTGCAGACTGCAGTCAGCTGTGGCCGCAAGGTGATAAAAAATTCCTTCGAAGAATAGAAAAACGGTTATGGTTTATTTTTTTGCATCTTTTATATAGCGCAAACTCGACCCAAAGGTATTGGAGCTCTGTACATGAGCACCGTATTTACATTACATATTTAGGCACAGGGAGATTAACTGATTTGCCCAGAATCACAGGATGTGGACACGACACCGAGGCTCGAACCCTGGTTTCCAGCACCAAAGTCGGCAGTCTAGCCGACGGACCACATCCTCTCCCCATGGTTCAAGATTGCCGGACTCTGTGTGGTACCTATTGAAAACATGCTCACTCCCAAGGTCAACCGTTTAGAACACCCCAAAGAACACAGATCATGAAAATTATAAGGGAAGGAGCACTGTATAGTTGGCAATTTATTCCTTAAGAAAATAGTCATTTGTATCACACAAGACAAGACTTAAAAAACATATGAACAATCTAAGTACAGTAACATTTTTGAGAAACTCAAAGACAAAACATCCTCCATGACATCATGTACAGTACATAATCTCAATAACATTCAAGACAAATATTAAAAGCAACATCGAACAATGTTTGAATGCTCCCTATACATAACAATGAATTTTATGAAGACACAACAAAAAGAAAGACAAGTGTACATTGCACTCTTTGTTCAAATCCTAAGCACAGGAACCATACCAAGTCAGAGTTATAAACTAAATTCACTTTTGTCTTATTTGTCCAATACCTCGTTATTATTTGCAACATGACTTGATGCTCAGATATGGGCAAGTTTTTATTGTCAGTATAATTATTATCTTTTACGTATAACATACCTGTTCTGAATACAATTCGAAGTATGCCTAATACATCCCCATATTATAGTAATCTTGTAGAGTTTTGTAGATACACCAAAACAGAAAAAATTGGTTTCCTCATATTATGTTATCGATGCCACTTACCAAATACATGAGCGTGCAGACCATTAGTTGCTAAATAATATTGGTGTGTTGAGAGTTCATGAGTGAGTAAATCATATCTAAAAGAAAGGGCATAATTTTGTTAACTAATCACCTGGGGCAGATTTACAAGCCCCTTGCGTCACTTTTGCACCGTCGTTGCGTCACATTTGTGACGCAGCGGCAGTGTAAAAGTTGCGGCCCATTTACAACGTGACGCATCTAGGGAGATGCGTCACGTTGTGAAGCCCTGCGCCACGTTAAACCTGCGTCAGGTTTAATGTATGCAGGGTGGGCGTTCCGTTGCAGGAAGCCCTTTAAAAGTGACGCAGTGAAATCTACAAGATTTCTCTGAGTCACTTTTGCATCCATGCTGCGTCAAAACCCTGCGCCTGCTTGAAGCAGGCGTAAGAATTGGCGCAGCATGTTAGGCATAGGGCGGCCATGAGCATTGCTAGAGTTGCGTTGTGCTTGCGACACGACTCCAGCAATGCATGACTTTTCCGTCAACAGATGCGTCAGAATTTCTGACGCATCTGTCAATCCTTGCGCCATGGTGCGCCGTATTGTAAATACATGGACGGAATGTTGCACATTGGCAAAACATTCTCCCCCAGTCACAGATCTGGGTTTAATCCATCGGTATTTTGCTCACCACGCGCCCCAGTTCAGACATGGCCATATGCCAATCAGTCTTGACCCTGTGCCTCATGGGAACAGTCCAGCCCGAACTGCCAAGCCATGTCTTCCCTGGACCGGAATCAAGCATCCTAGGACCGGTTTCGGGGTTTCACCCCTCTTCAGCTAGGATAGCTTGACTCCAGTGGCGTAGTGAGCACGGGACCCACGTCTGGGCATACCCTTCCCACATAGGGCGAGCAGCAAAACACACAAGACTGATTTGCATATAGCCAGGTCTAAACTGGGGTGGCAAGGTGAGCAAAAGAATGATGGATTTAACTCAGATCTCTTGACTGGGGGTGAATGCTTTGATTTGTTCTGCATTCTGTCCATCAATTGTGTGTCTTTTGCTTTCTCGCCCTAAGTGCGCCAGGTATGCTCAGACGTGAGTCCTGGGCTCACTGTGCCACTGGAATCAAGCTATCCTGGCTGAAGAGGGGTGAAACCCCGAAACCGGTCCTAGGATGCTTGTTTCCGGTCCAGGGAGGACCTGGCTTGGCAGTTCGGGCTCTATTGTTCCCATGAGGCACAGGGTCAAGACTAATTTGCATATAGCCAGGTCTAAACTGGGGTGGCATGATGAGCAAAAGAATGATGAATTTAACCCAGATCTCTTGACTGGGGGTGAATGTTTTGATTTATTCTGCATTCCGTCCATCAATTGTGTGTCTTTTGTATTGTAAATACGGCGCATCCATGGTGACGCAAGGATTTGGCATTTTGGCGGAGGGAAAGTGACGCATCTCTACAGATGCGTCACTTTCTTGTAAATCTGCCCCCGAATCCATAAGGTGTACAAAACTGGGGCCACAGAAATGATATGGATACAGCTTATTCGGGTTGATGGGCTTTAAGCTTATCAGCTTTTAGGTTCTAACGGTAATAGAGGTGAAATTTATTTTACTCCTTCAAGAAGCCTCCTTACAATCCATTATTTAATTCTTATTTCCATGTACAATGTTTTGCTCTGCCATCTGGTGCGAAGTGGCCGTATTCTTTGACTGGTGGATACCACTCAGTAGTGGTCAGCTTTTCCGAAAAGAAAACAGAAATGTTGCTTGAGACTCAAAAGCTCTAAAGTGGGGTGCAGACGCAGTTTTAGACTCCCAGGTCTGAACATAAGCTTTTACTGTTTGGTAAAACTGAAACTTCATTCCTACTTGTGAAACTTAAAATCATACATTAAAACTTCCTGGAGTAAAACGTTTACCATGCGGCAATAATACTCAGCGTCAGACTTGCCTACATTCAGCATATCCTCCTCTTGTATGGCCTGTCCCATGAAATGCCTTTATAGTCTCAAGTTCATTTGGGAAGTCCTCACTTAGCCCCTTCCATGCGCGGGGAATTCCCGCGCCGTGCGGGCGTTTGTAGTAGTGGGCGGGGATTTGGATGGCCGGGAGCCGTCGTGCGCACACGCCCACCGTGACACGTGACGGCTCCCGGCCGTCATGCGCACGGAAGAGGTTAACCAAACCGTCTGCCTCTGTTGCTACCGCAATCCTCAAAGTGTGCGTGCTGAAACTCTGGCAGAATTCCACAAAATGCTAATGTTTTTCACCGGACCATCCATGCCTTGCTGCTACCCTTCACACTTTGACCATCTCTACGAATGCGCCCCCATCCCACTTCTTCAGTCTCCTGCAATCATATGCAGTCAGTGTCTGTTCAGTGCTCAGCCTGCTACCATACTCAACCACACTGCTGTGCCTGCCCACATTAATCAGTCTTGCTCTTCCCTATCCATATTGTTGGAAGTTTGCTCTCTATATAGTTAAGTAAAACGAAGTACACTGTGCAAAGAGTCCACTGGGTCCCCAATTGGTTTACTGATACTAAAGTAGATAATCATAACCCTCTCTTTTGTGGTAGTGTGGCCGAGCAGTTAGGCTTATCATAGGGTAAGGCTAAGCATTTGTCATACTCACAGAGGCAATAAATGAGACACACATTCAAAGAATTAATCCAAGACCAATTTAGAAAAATAATACTTCTTTTTTATTTATATTTTGAACTCAAGAACTCCGTTTAAAGGTAAGTGCAGGTAAGTGCAGTTTTCGAAATAAATATTCACAGGTAAGTAAAATGTTCAAGCCTGTTCGCTTTTACGCACAATGCAGTCCTAGGGGAGGAAATGTCAAAGATGCATAAAGGTAGGTACAGTGTGTTTCATGGATTCACCTTCTGGGATCAGAATGCTGGTGGGCCAAGGTCCAAAGTACTACCAGCAGTCCTTCAGGAACCGCCCAGGTTCTCCACGGAGCAGGGTGCTGGAGAGGCTGGTAGCTGGCGAGTTATGGAGAAAGGGGGGCCACCTGAAAAGATGCTGCACAGGGGGACTTGCCGACATGTCTGAGGGCTCTGAAACTGGGGCTGAGGTCACAAGGGGTCCTGGAGCACAGGCGGCATTGCCGGTTCATCAGGACCCAAGTCAGGCGACTCAGGTCCAGAGTGGTTATATCGTCTGGGCTGGGTGCGCAAAGATGCATCTCACGGTCGGGGCAAACAGCTGGCAGGGACAAAATCAAAGCAGCTTAGCCACTCTTGGAGTGGGTCTCAGGGATGCTGATGTCTTTTGATGGCTGCTTGGTCCTTGTTCAGTGAGAATCTGGACTTGACTCTCGCTGTTGGTGTTTGGTGCATGGCGTCCGGTACCCCAGGGATTGGTGCTTCATGGCTCCGGTTGGTCCTGGTGTCTTCACACTCAGTGGGGAGACAGATCTGACCTTTCAGAGCACAAGTACCTTCTCCTGATTGTCTGCTGCGTCTGCCTGACCAAGGAGCTGCTAGGCGGTAAACCAGACTCTGTTTGTCAGTGCCTGCCTCCAAAACAACATCTGAAAAGTGGTGTCCACATCAGCTTGCTTGCCCTAGGGGTGGTGCTGGATGAATGTGGGCACACCTTGTAATCTTGCTAATGTTCCCGCATGTCTTGCTGCCAAAAAGTAGGGTCAAGACACAGGGGTGGCTCCACCACTATCTGGAAAGGCCCAGTGTCGCATAACACAGGTGGCAGGGCCTTTGAAACTTCAAGCTCTGGAATGCCCATCCTACTTGGAGGACGCGTGAACACCGCCACCCAGAGCAGGTTTTGTTCCTGACCTCTCGAAGCTAAGGCTCTCACCTCAAGAGGTCAGAAACCCATCTTTGGTGGCTGGCTGCTCGAGACCAGTCACTCAACACACTAGTAGTCAGTAAGTTTTCAGGGGGCACCTCTAAGATATCCTCTGGGTGCATTTATTAATAAATTCAGCACTGGCATCAGTGTGGGTTTATTAAGACAAGGTGTTTGGCACCAAACACCTTGGGGTACAGTGAAGCCATTATGTAGCTGGGTAACTCGTTATGATGGATGTGCAGCCCATTTGCTCATTATAGCTTCCCTGTGCACTGGCAATATCTAAGGGTGAACTTAGATATCACTGGGGCATATCCACTCTTGCAAATGTGCCCACACATGGGTTTAGTGCACCCTGCTTAGGGCTGTAAGGCCCGCCATTGAGGTGACTTACCTATACCACATGTAGGGCTGGCAGGCATGGCACACAGGGATGTGTGCCATTTCGAGTCTTTGGTTTTCTCTGCACCAAGTCATGCAGGTTGCAATGGCAGTTTGCTTGAGCTTAGTGGTAGGTCACTTAGGGTCGCACAATACATGCTGCAGCCCTTAGGGACTCTCTTTAGTTCCAAGGCCTTAGGTACCATGGAGGGGTGCCAATTGTGCCGCAATTGCACAGTTTAGGAAAAGAACACTGATAGTGGGAATCTGGTTAGCAGGAACCCAGTACACTCTCTGTGAAAGTTGTACAAGATACCAGGCAAAAGGTGAGCCGGGGGCATGTCAAAATTGGCACTTTCCTACACATATCTTTATTGTTCCAGGGCTCATCTCTACCTTACCTGCTTGCAACCACAGGAAGCCTGTACTCCCCACACCCTCTGGGGCCCAAAGTGCCACAGAAACATACTAGTGAATATAGCCACCATTTGTCTCACAATAGCCAACATCATTGGCCCACATCTATCCCATGTCTTCCCTCTATCTCTTGCCCTGGCCTTGGCAAATGCTTAGACACCTCTCCATCAACAGGTCCGTAACACTTGAGCATTTTGCTGTGAAAGATAATTCTTGCTAATTTCAGTGAAATCATCAAGGAGGCTAGGCAGGCTGAACAAACAGAAACACAATTGCTGTTGTGCTTTCACCTCTGTCCTCAGCTCCATCCCCCACAACATTCATTCTTGCTCCATTTTCCTGAAATTCACTCCATGCCTGCCTATAGGTCTTTATAACAGCAAGGTCAAAGATGACGCAATAAAATGCAAAGCGCTTGCTTGCCCATGTGCCACAGTTCCTCTGGAAATATGTTGCCCACTCCTCTCCCTTTGACACCAACCAGTAGAATCTCTTGTAGTCCAAATGAGATAGCTCCTATTACTTAAGGCTACAGCGACTGAAAGCAACAAACAGCAATGCAGGATCTGCACTGTGTGCTACACCATCAAATGCTCGAGGTAGCCACCAACGCGAAACTCTAGCAATGACCTTTTACGACACCCAATAAAATCTTCGAATTTCAGAGAAAACCATACTCGACGCTAGGCCTGATTTTCGGCCAACATCTGTGACCATGCATGTCAGTCTCCTTGCTGCCTCCTCCACCACAAATGAAACGTTTTGCTGCAGACTTTGAGATGTAACTTTTTCAGCTGGACTAACCTGGTTCCTATATCTACTGTACAGTTTGTGCTGTTAGGCACTATTTCTACATAAATCTTTGAAACTGAATGATCCCGGTTCAACTGATTAGATTTTTGTCAATGTTATCAATTATTTATTCAAATTTACTCTTGTTGGACTTGGCCCTTTTTGCAGGGTCATCCCAGAACTTTTTGCCTTCCTCCTGTATTTTTTCTGACCTGTTGTTGGTGGTTTTAGAACTCTGGGCACTTAATCACTGCTGATTAATACTAAAGTGCATGTGCTCTCTATGGTAAACTTGGTAATATTGGTCTACACCTGTTTTCGTTTTTTTAAACAGAATTTATTAATTTTTTATACAGACAACAAGTATGGGTCAAAGCATCTCGCTCCTGCCAGTTAGAAGAGTTACATTTTGGTTATTTAACATACAAGTGTGGTAACATGTAATATCCAAGTCTTCGAGCCATTCATGTTGTGTATTCTAACACGATGCGTATTCTAATCAGCTGCAGATAAAACCTTCCCCAACTACCCCCCTACATTCCCACCCCCTAGGCGTGTCACTTAAGGCCAGGTCATTAAAGTACAGTAGTCCTACTTATTCAGTGGGGCGACGACATTGAATGGGACAGTGTCGCGATGGACCTTGATCCTGCTAGGGAATATAAAGTCAGCTCTGGCAGTGAGGCTTCAGATCCTGATGTTCCTGTATCTGTCCACATGCTAGTTGGCGGCCACCATGGGGTAACCTATGGAGGCATCTCCAGCAATGTTCATATGGGCATCTAGTGTTTGTCCGCCACAGATATCTGTTCCAACATTTTCGTGTGTTGCTAAGTTCCAGACTGAAGGTTGTGTCTTTGGCAGGGAGCCACAGGATAATGAGGTATAGTAGCAATAGGGTCCCAAAGTCCTCCCTGCGTTCGATTACCCCCCTGGTGGTGCTTGCTACCCACTGTGTGAGCCATTGGAATTTCGCTGCCAAGTAATAGGTCTCGTAGTCAGGGACCGCTAGGCCACCCTCCGCTCGTGGTCACATAAGTGTAGCGAGCGCCACCCTACGTCTACCAGTGCCCCATATAAAGCTGGTGAGCAGCGTTCGGAGCTCTGTGAAGTATTTTGCCAGGATCCAGATCGGCAAGGTCCCAAAATAATAGAGTAACCTCGGGAGAGTGACCATTTTAAGCAGGGCCACTCGGCCTGCGACTGATAACGGCAGGGAACCCCAGAATTCAAAGTTAGCCTTCGCCCCTTTGATGGCCTTCACTATGTTACCCTCAAGGATGTTGTCCTGACTATGGTATATGTGCGAACCCACATACGATAGGCATCTGTCTTCCCAGGTCACCCCCTCTGTTGCTTGTGGTCCTATTCTGCCCTCCAGTGCCGGAAACAGGCAGGACTTCGTCCAGTTTACCTTCAGTCCTGTGACTCTACTGAGGGCTTGGAGTACGTTTTTGGCCCCTCTAAGTTCTGCCCCCAAATCAGCTAAAAAAAGCAGCAGGTCATCAGCATACAATGCTACGTGGTGAATCTGTCCGTGGACATTGAGCCACTGGTATGCCCGCCCGACCTGGCTCGTGCTGCCAATGGCTCCATTCCCAGGGCAAACAGCAGTGGGGCGAGGGGGCACCCCTGATGGGTTCCTCTACCAACACTGCAGGCATCTGAGATGAGTCCATCAGTTTTAATTCTGGCAGTGGAGTCAGCATACAGGAGAGCAGTCCAACTCACAAAGTCGTTACCCAACCACATTGTCCACATCACATGGAATCGGAAAGTCCACAGCAGGCTGTCAAATGCTTTTTCTATATCCACAGCAAATATCGTTGCTACATCAGTGCGTTAAGAATCCGCTTCAGGGCAGTCATATGGGGGAGTAAGCGGGTAGCCAGGATTTTACTGAGTATTTTATAGTCTGAATCGAGCATGGACAGTGGGTGATATGCAGTTTCATCCCATGCCTGCTTGCCCGGTTTGAGCAAAGGGATGATAATTGCTTCTCTGGTAGAGACAGGTAGTTTGTTTATTCGTTTAGTGTCGTTATACAGCTGCACTAATTCTGGAGCCAGTAATCAATGTATGTGAGATAGAATTCTATCGGTAGGCCATCTGTGCTTGGGGTTTTGTTTCGGGCCAAGGTCTTGATAGCCCCCCGTACCTCTCTAACGTCAATCTCTCGCCCCAGGGTGGTTGCCGTGTCCTCATCTAGGGCTGGCAGTTCTACACCCTGCGTGAACTCATGTAGGTCCTCCTCCGTTGGGGAAAACTGACTTCGGTAGAGGTCAGTGTAGTATGCGAAAAAGAGATCATTAATTCCCTGCTGGTCATACCTCGGTACCCCATTCTGACCCCTTAGCTCCAAGATAACCGAGCCTCGTCTGGCCGGTTTGGCCAGCGAGGCAAGAAGGGCCCCCGATTTATCCCTTTTGGAATGAGCTTGGGCTATGTATGTTTTGTAATCAAAGCAGCGTAGCCGCTTGACTTGTGTTGCTACTGCCTCCCTAGCCTCTAGTAACTCCTGTTGCTTAGCTGGGTTTCCAGGCCTGTCTGTTTCAAGGGTACGCAGTCATCGGTCATCCCTCTCTATGTCTTGAAGGATTGTTTTCTGAACCTCAGCAATCTCTGAAATGCACCTCCCCCTAAGGACTGCCTTACATGCTTCCCATTCCACTAGGGAGGATGTGACAGTGCCTCTGCTAATTTGAAAGTTGGTAGTAATAGCTGATCCTGTTGCTGCGCGAAATACTTTGTTGTCTAAAGCATCAGGGTGCAGGCACCAGGTGGGGATCTTGGGACGTGTGTGGGACCATTGCAATTGTACCAGCACAGGGTTGTGATCAGAAATCGTCCTGGTGAGGTATTCACTGTTACTAATCCCCTCGTGGACATCCGGGGAACACAGTATGGTGTCCAGCCTAACATGCAATTCGTGCAGTGCTGAGAAAAAGGAGTAATCCCGGGCCTCTGGGTGCTGTGCCCTCCAGGAGTTCACTAAGCCCCATTTCTCTTGCCAGCTGCGGCGTGCCTCTGCCAGCTTGTGTGCGGGTGCACCAAGGAGTTGGGGGTGTGAATGGTCCAGATTAACATCGGAAGTGCAATTGAAGTCACCCCCCAGAATGACGGAGCCTGTGAGGACGGTTGCCAATCTTCCAGAGAGATGGGAAAAGAAGGTTGGCTGGTCCGAGTTGGGCGCATATATACTACCTAGCGTAAGATTTCTACCATCCAGCCTCCCGGTCACTACCACATATCTGCCCTCTGGGTCGATCAACTGTGTTGTGCATTGAAATGGGGTACCTGCCCTTATCCAGATTAATACTCCTCTCACAAAAGCGGAGTAAGTGGTGAAATAGGCTTGGCGCCTCCAGCGGCGTTGCAGCGCCCTCCCCTCCTTCGCCAAAAGATGTGATTCCTGAAGGATTGCAATCTGCGGACCAGATAGGAAAGTATTTTATGATGCCGGATCATGGAGTGCATGCCTCTCACATTCCACGAGAGACAGTTCAAGCCTAGTGGGGGTCCCATTGTCGATGTCTGTGCTTGTGCTCATTGAAAAAGTCCCCCCATGTGACACGCCTGGTTCCCCGTACCTTTTCCCACCTGAAAAAACATCCCCAACTACCCCTCCCAGGACAGGTATTGAAAAAAGAGTCCCCGTCCAAACAGGACTAAAACATAACATTATCTGGTGATAGTAGTAAGGGTGGTCACCTGACAACTACTAGACTGAGTTTTGCACAATACCGCCTCCCCAGTAGCTGACCTAGGCGGCTACCCCAGAATTTTTAAACATTACCCATAGTTCAATGGGGGAGAGCATCCCATCTGCGGAAAGTCTGCTGAAATCATAGAGACAGCAGGCCCCAGGAATCAGCTGTAGCTGCCACTGCAGGCAGGCCCTCACATGAGATCGTCGGCCGTTTGGGGTGTAACTTGAGGCAAGACTATTCCCAAGCTTTCAGTGTCACTGTGGTCTGGAGAGGTTTCCGATCTGTCAGTGCGACGTCCGCTCCCACTCGGAGATGGGCTGGGGTTCGCTCAACTATGCATTACTACAGCCTGTAGCGCTTTGCGACGTTCAAGGCTAAGTTCCGTGGGCGAAGGGGCATTAGATACAGGTTTATGGCTGCGGGGCTCAGCTGCGGGGAGGTCAGAGTGGAGGCACGCAGTTCCTTCGATCCCCGTTCTTCAAGCAAGTCTCAAGCCGCTTGTGGCGTGAGGAAGAAGATTGCGTAAGGCAAGCGTAATTGTCGTAATTTGGCCTTGACAGCAGTAAAGGACGATCTGCTCCATTGGACCTTCCTCGTGAAGTCTGGGAATATCATAATGGTATTGTTGTCAATGCGGAGATCCTCTCTTTGGCAGGCCCTTTTCAAAATGTGGTCCCGGTCCTGAAAGTGCAACAGGCGCGCCACAATCGGTCGGGGAGAAGCCCCTGGTTTTGGTGGTTTAGCTGGGACGCTGTGCGCCCGCTCCAGGTCAGAGAAGGGCGATAGGCCCGTCGGGACCACCTCAGATTGGATCAAGTCCTCCAGAAAGCGCACCACGTTCGTTCCTTCCGCTTTTTCTGGCACTCTGATAACGCTGATATTGTTCCTGCGTGATTTCCCTTCACTGTCCTCAGCCCTCATTTCCAGGGTTTTTACTTTAGCTTCCAGGTCCGTGAGGGATCGACGCATTTCGTGTACTGCCTCCGGGAGGCCTCCCAGTTCTTTTTCATTAGTAGACACTCTGTCTTTGAGTTTACGATGATCGTCATCTAGCAGGCTCAGGTCGGTGCCAATGGCATCAATTTTCCCCTCTAAAACCTCTCTGGAGGCCGTAATCGCCTGCATGACGTCGGATAAAGTGGGCTTCCGAGGGGTCGAGTCCAGGCCTGTCTCAAGTACTTCAACTTCCTCTTCTCATTGGGGACCAGAGGCGTCTACTCTGAGGACAGCGAACCCTCTTTTCTTCTCCCCATCGCAGCGAAGCTAAGTTTTGGTTTTGGTGGCTGATCGTCTTCTGCACAAATCCCACAGTTAGGGGCCCATGTTCTCCAGATGGGGTCAGTCCTTGAGGACGATCATTATGGTGTCACCATTCGGCCACGATCTTCCAGCTCCCAAGGACTCACCGATAGCCCACAACCGCTCACCCCCGCAGGGCCACACTGAAGCGTAACCCACCGCGGTAGGTCCACTCTCTGTCCGAGAAGTATGAGGTCCACTGCCACCCTTGGATCCATAGCCTCAGCTTAAGGGTGAGGGGCCGCCTCCCTCAATGGCATCGAGCTCTCCGGGCCAGCTGGGAAATTACTAGTCCTCTCTTTTCTCGGCAGGCAGGGCAGCAGTAGGATTCAGCTCCACCAGCCTAGCGAGGGCCACAGCCGTGAACCGGGATGTGTGTGAGGGGGCAGGTGCAGCCCCCCCTCAAGCTTCAGTGTCCCCAACAGCCTATTGTCCACAATCACCGCTTTGGTAGGAGCTTGTGCAAGGTGCGTACTACTTTGTTGTTCGGCCACTTCGTTTTGCTCCCGACCACGCCAGAAGCTTCGCCAGGGAAAGGCTGCCGCTCCGGAGGAGAGAAGCGGGGTGCAGGGGTTGTCAGTCATCAGTGCAGCTGTTCACAGAGCCTGCCCCATGGATAGATAGTGTGATTTCAGAGGGCAATGCAGCCGGCCTTGGCGGGGTCTTCTCCTTTTGGCAAGGCTTGGTCACACAATGCAGGGCCTTCTCCCGCGCGGGTCATATCCCAGCCGCTCACTCCCTGGACTCCCAGCCTCCACAGCAGCCGCCAGGTGCCAGGCGATTCTGCTTAGGTGACGCATGCACCATCTGCTCGCCGGCATTCCCTTGATGCTCGCTGTGACTTACGGAGTCCCAGGGACCCCCAGGGAGTCAGGACCGCTCTGCCACTGCAGTGGCCATTCCGCAACCTCCAGGGCGCAGGCGCCATTTCGTGGCTGCTCCCACAATATCGAGCACTCCGCTCTGCTGTCCTGTCCCTGGCATTCCCTTTACAGCGCTATGGTGTTTATACTCCCAAGGGTGCAATATGAGCGCCGATGATAATGTGTACACGCTGCAAGTGTTTACTATGGTGCACTGCTAATTATGTTTTGCCTATGCTAAGTGTACTCCTAACAGTAGCTACTGGTCCCTAACTGTACTGTTTATAACAGAGGCCCGATTGGCCTAAGTGATTTATGTAATCCCTGTGAAGTCCTCAGCATGTAACTCCCTCGCCCAGAATAGAGTGGTGGGTTCTGCCTGGCTTAGGTGCATACCCTTGCCAACCAGAAACCCCATTTCTAACAACTCTATTTTTCTAAATCAGTTTGGGATTTTTCTTGGGTTGTGGTTTCACGTTATTGCGGTTTGTGTGCTGCATAAATACTTAATACATTGCCCGTAGGATAAGTCTGACTGCTTTTGTGCCAAGCTAACAGAAGATTAAGCCGGTGAGGCTATCGCTGCATGGCTAAGGGGCATTTCTCTTAAAAACCTTGACAAATTTCTGTATTAAACTGTTTTTATGAGTGTGTTTTAAAATGGAAGGCACTCTTTTAACTTGCTTAATTGCACCGAAAACTAAGGGGGAAGACAAAGAACCTGCCATAGAGCACGTGAGCACTTTGCACTAGCACACCTCTGCCAAAATAACCCCAGTCACGTTGGATCTCTAGTGGTTGAATTGCCCTCAGCCATAAATGACGGTTGGGGCACGAGTGCCCAGGTCAGACTAGCGCTGCACAGCAAAAGGACAGTAGCGGCTCCTGGTGGGAGTGCTGCGGGGTGGTGAGGCGGGGCAGGCAGGGGAGGAGCAGGGTGGGGGTAGTAAACTACGGCATACGGCCGAACAGAGGAAAGTAAACAAATAAATAAATAAAATGAATTTCATTGCGCGCACTGCATTGCCAAATGCAATGCAGTGCGCGCAACAAAATTTATTTTATTTATTTATTTGTTTACTTATCTATGTTCGGCCATATTCCGTAGTTTACCACCCCCCACCCTGCTCCGCCCCGCCCTGCCCACCGCCCGCAGCACTCCCACCACGAGTCGCTACTAAAAAAGGGGAATGTCTCTTAAAAACCTTGACAATTTACAGTGTTGAATTGTTTTTATAAGTGTTATTAGGTCTCGCCTTGCTATCGCGTAAGCGATCGCAAAGCGAGACTATAGAATACAGGTTTGAAAAGTGCTCCCAAAAATCGGATTGCATGGCTAGCACGCGCACAATCACGCGCATCGCGCTGCCATCCAATCCGCTTTTTGGGAGCACTTCAAAGGGTCCGCTCCCCCGCCCCCAAGCACGCGCGTGCCACGCTCCGCCGGGCTTGTTTTTTCTGGAGCAGGATGTGACTGTAAACGCCTCGCGCAACCTCAATGTAAGCCACTTTCTCACAATCAGTTGTGCTCATATCTCCACACGAGCCTGCTCTCTTTGCCTTCCCTTAATCAGATCCGCTTTCAAATGTTATCTTCTCACTTTGATCCTCCGTTCTCCTACCGTTTTGTTCTTTACCGTCATGCCACCCTCTCGTTTTATCCACTCTGCTCTCCGGACTCACGAATTTGACCTGGTCAGCTCTTCACTTAAATGTGACAAAACATGAATGGTTTCCCGAAGTTGGCGTATGTGTCAAGTCTATGTCAGTGGTCTTGTACGTTTTTTGGTCACACGCTCCCAACTTTCGACACTCAGCTGTCATATTATTTCAAACTTACCGTCCTCTCCCCTATAATCCGTCTTGCCTTTATACAACTTTGCGGCATCCCCTCTTAGGTGTACGTGCTTCCACGATTCAACCAATGACACCTATCAACCAATCAGCACTCGGACACCTTCCAATCAGGGTGAGAAAGATACCACAATGACTGGGTAAATGAAGCGCCATTCAAATGTAACCACAGTAAATTGGTTACTCACGCAAAATCCCACCTATTTACAGCAGCTGACCGGAAACATTTGTTCTCTGTTGCCAATCTAAGTGCTTTAGTTAAGTAAGCTCTGGTACGTGTAAGGGTCTTGCGTTACCGGATATCTGACAGCTTAATGTCGAGGAAGGACGGACGGACGGGACGAATCAAGGAGACATGTTTTCTTGAGCAGGTTCATGATTGAAAAGAGGCTGGTTAGCTGGTCGACCATTCGTTAATCCTACCATGGTACTAGCCAGCTGGCCTATGAATCAAAAGACTCGAACATCAGGTCCGTGCTGTGTAAATACCACACTTACCTCGTTTCTTTTTACATTTTATTTTTGTTATTTTATATAGCACCGACGTGGTGTATGGACATTTTTAGAATAAGACCAAAACAATCACATCGTGAAATACCATAACGAAAAGCCGGAAATCGGGAGTAAATGGTAGGAAGGATGTACATAAGTAAAGTTCTCTTAACAGGCCATGCAGGGGGAGGGCTTTAAGTGGGCCGTGTCTCACCGGTGCAGAGCACCGGCAGTTTTGAAAAGTTTGCGGGTTTGAAAAGTGCTCCCAAAAAGCGGATTACATGGCTAGCACGCACACAATCACGCGCATCGTGCCGCCATGCAATCCGCTTTTTAGGAGCACTTCAAAGGGTCCGCTCCCCCGCCTGCAATGCGCTCCCCCGCCCCCAAGCACACGCGCGCCACGCTCCGCCGGGCTTGTTTTTTCGAGCAGGATGTGACTGTAAACGCCTCGCGCAACCTCAATGTAGCATATTAATGCCCATCGCCCCCTCAGGGGGTGGGGGACAAGAATGTAGGACCCAGGCTTGTCGCTAATTTATGTATATTTCTTTCCTTTTGTTCAGGGAAAACAACCTTTGTCTGCATTTAATTTGGGGTGAAAGTATTTCCGTCTTCCCAGTCAAAACACTTCTCGTTGAACTTTTCGGCATTAAACACACTGCACCTTGGTTAAATCTTTAACATGGAAGTTGATCCGAGCCTGTCGGAACAACAATCTAATAAACCAGTCTGACCCCCCAAGAGGCGCAGCCTGCCAGTGCACAGAGCGCCATGGGCCATTTGTTTGAACTGGTTACAGCCACGAGCGCAGCCGGAGCCGTTATAGCATAAACACAGCACTCTCGTCACCTAATTAAGTGGATGCAAGACGTGCTTGCAACCAAATCACATTCAGGTCACTTCCCAGTAATTGGCATGAGCGGCATTGCGGTTCACAGCTAGAAAACATTGTCCGACTCCTCTCTTTCTTTGGTAAACCGCTTCTTTCCTAGATCGCCCGTTTTTTTTGTCTGGCATAATCCAACACCTTTTGTTTTAAATAAATATATAAAATATATATGCACCATGCATGCTTGCTTACATCGGCTTTCAGTGACCCCTCTTCATCCATTGTTCTGCCAAAGTCTCTCTCACAGTCTCTGCCCACTCACCACAGTTTGGGGACACCGCCCAGGGACTACTTTTGCAATGGGTGGCTTTAGATAAGTAATACTTATATATTTTAGATTATACACAATGCTTCTTCTATCTGTAACAATACGCAATATCTCCGGTGCAGCTTTGAAGCGAGTGCACAATCAAAGCTCCATACTTTGAAACCGATTTAGGCTCAACATCCTGTGATTTTCGGCAAATCACTTAACCTCACGTGCCTAAAAAGGAATCGGACTTAGGAGCTCAGGTAAAGCGATCAAATACCTTCGGTTTGAGCTTGCTGTATATAAAATTGCAGAAAAGGGGAGGGGCTCCAGTCTTTCACATCATGAGCTCACTTCCTGCACCTTTGCATGTTCACATAATAAATAGCCTATGCCGCTTGGAACGTGGCATTTTATTATTGTATTTATATACTACCCTTATAAGCCATTTTAACACCTTAAAATTGGGTTTCACATACAGGGTATTGTGTAAGGCTGAATAATTGTGCAGTTTGATGGCCAGTTTCAAACTTTATCACTTACTAGGGATACGCAAAATGCTTCTTGAGAAATTGCTGAGAAAATGATGCAGCATGATGTACCATCAATTAAACGAGGCTGAAAAAACACCCATCCTGTAACCCAGCACAGTGTGAAATGTTTCTCTTTCTTAAAATGGATTTCTACAGTAGCTGCAGACGTATCTCATTTTTATTTATCAGGACTAGGTAGCAGCTTTTCTTCTCTTAAAACTGTGTCATGCATTATCACAAGTAGAACACCAGCACCCCTCCCCCGCCAGCAACTGTTTTCAAAACACGTAAATAAAAGACACCTTCAGCTCAAACATGTGCTATGCTTATGAGAAAAATTGTTGGGGATTTGCTTAAAGAGAGACCTTGGGGGTCTTTTGAACAATAGTCGACCCAGCAGGAGAGTTACTTCCCTACTATTTAACTCTCTCGCATACGAAACATTCATAGAAGCACCAAATACCGCTTATGGCTGGCTGAAAAGCGAGCCTTTTTTTGCACGCAGCACAATTACAACACGGGCCCAGACACAGCTAACATCTAAGAAGCTTCTAGCAGGCGACTGTGAAGGCCATAAACCACCCCCCTTTCAGTGCGAACACAAGGGATTGTAAACCTCAAGGGGCCTTCATGTGGAGCTCAAAGACCTCATAAATCAGGTGCTTATCTCTGGGAAGCTCATTCCTTAGCTGCCCTCTAAGCAGGGACAGGAAGGCAGGATTACGGTTCCAGCAACAAACACGCATTTGCAATGCAATAGGTCTCGTATTTACACGAGTTTAACCCCTTCAGTGCCCATGACGAGCTGGACTCGTCATGGGCCGCGGTGGCGCTGTGCCCATGACGAGTCCAGCTCGTCATAGACCCCGCCCGCTAATACAACGGCCGGCACAGGGCGGGGAAAGGGGCGGGCACTGAAGGGGTTAAGCTATTGGCATTGTAAATGACAATGCCTTTTATTTAGGTTTTAAAAACAAAAAAAAAAGGCATTGTCATTTGCAATGTCAATATCTCAAACTCGCGTAAATGCGAGACCTATTGCATTGCAAATGCTTGTTTTTTAAAAGGAAGCCACTTTTTTAACTTTGTTAAATTGCACTGAGAATGAACGGGCAAGCAGGGAAAACTGGCATAGAGCACTTCGCACTAGGACCCTCAGGTAGGGTGGTAGGTCCTTTTCATATCTCATTCTCAAACTCTGGAACACTCTCCCCATAGCATTAAGATGCCTAAACGAGTCACAGTTCAGGCAAATGCTAAACACATGGCTATACTCACACTAAAAGAGCTTCCTTTTGTTCCTTCCCATGTCCCGGAGCAATGCTATGTCTCAGCCAGTGCTGGGAAGCCTACGGGTAGCCACACACTTCAGAAATCCGCATAGCATAGCATAGCATAGCACAGGTTAATTTAGTTAACTTTCTAGTTCACTCTGACAAAGATTGTGGCTATTGCACGAGTGGGGCTTCCACCCCTCCCCCCAACCCATAACCCAATTTCTTACAAACAATCTGAAACAAACCACAAAAAGCCAAATAATTGGAAGACATACTGACCTGCCCGTCAGACCAGCCTCTCTGGCACCGTCAGATTGACCTATGGGCCAATGGGCTAAGTGTACTCCTGCTCCTTTCCTCCCTTGTGCCTCGCTCTAATGTGCTAACCTTGCATGCATTTGCACATTAAACCCATATGTATTGGCTTTGCCAATTCTTGTGTTATTAATTACTTTGGCAGTAGTAGTGTCTGGCATCTAGATCTGTAGTGCAGCACTTTCTGTTGGGGTGTAAGTCACAAGCACAGCAGTCGAGAGTAACTCAGCCTTCTCCTCTAGATGCCCTGTAGAGAAGTGCTTCCTTTGTCTCATTAAATAGGGTCTGCATGCTTTGTTCATCGTTTCAGACCCTACCCATCCCCCAAAACAGCAGAACGAGGAGGGGGCGGCTCCCGCTTTTCTCCCCAAAGCTCCCCCGCTGTCCTGTGCTGTTTCTCAGTTGCTCGTCAGCGTCTCTCGAAGCTCCTCTACACTATTCACTTAGTGCATTATATATTCACTGGGCATCATACGGTAACAGGCTTATACTTTGACTCTTACATTGATCCTTCTTGAAGGATCGCGCCCACATCTCCCAGTAAATGTCTGAATACAGAAGAGAATGTTCATTAACTTTCAGAATTGGAATGGAGAGCATTTCTAATGATGTCTCTGCGGGGTGTAGTAACTCGCAGGTCAGCCTTACAGTACTCAAAGGCGCATCTTCAGGCTCTCATTCTGTGGGGCGGGACAGTCTGTCATCAGACATGTCTCCTCCTGCCTGTCCTTGGCCGTAAATCTCTTGAAATGTAATTACATTAGCATTAAAAAGCGTTTCCTCTCTGTGTTGGTGAAGTACTGCAGGGTTTCTTTTGTCACATCATTTTCCCTGACAGTGGGACTGCCTCAGAATTGATGTGTTCCAATTACTCTGGTTGATATGAAACATTTAATGATCTAGTTGACATAAAGAAGAGCCAGCGTTCAAGTTAATTACATTCTAAATAGACATGTGCATGGGTAGAAAAAAAGTATTTTTATTTACTATGTTGTAAAGGGACCCTTAGCTATGACCCAGACCGAGAGGTATGTGCGATCAATTACCAGTGTGTGACACCTTTCTGCTTTGATCTGAGTTAACTGTGATGCAGTTCTTTGCAGAAACCCAGCGTCTTGCCTGTGCAATGGCCTGATCTCATTCCCTGAGCATGTTGTTTGATAGTTCTTTCTGAGACCTGCAAGGGTACTACTAACTACATGGTAAGAAGGCAAATCTCTCTGATTATTGTACTGGTCTTGGGGGAAAGAATCATGGGGTACCATCCCCCCTCTGCTCCGAGATGGAGACGTCCACTAAAATTAATATTGTGGAAGAAGAAATAAGCCACCTGGTTATCTTTCTTCTCTTTAACCTCACACTGCAATGTAGTCCATGCACATTCATTTGGGTCCAGACGTATAAAGCCTTTTTGCGGTCGAAAATGGCTTGATTCACAGAATCGGGCCGTTTGCGACTGCAAAAAGACTTTTTCTGATGTATAAACCCCAGATTGCTATTCAGTAATACATTACCAAATTGCAATTTGGATACGAGACCAAATACCAAATTGGTATTAGGAAGGGATGTTTTTAGGACAGCCCTTCAAAATGCCAAATTGGAATGTTATGTATTAATGTTTTGCGACTGAAATCGGGTTGCAAAACATTGGGCCAATTTTTTTTAAAAATTATTTACAAACTGTGATTATACAGTTTGCAATTCAGTATTTCCAAGGGGTGTCTTTAAGGCGTCCCTTTCTAAATACTGAATCGTAGAGGTATGTAGTCATGTTTTGAGTCAGAAATGCGGCTGTGAAACATTAATATTTAGCTGACATCTCATAGGAGGTGGTAAGAGTAGGCAGTGGTCCTATGGATCACTGTCTATTTCTTAGAAAAGGAAACTTCAGTTTCCATTTTTCAAACGTACCCCCTGGACTTTGGTTCACCAGACTGCATGGCTCTCCAACTCTGGCCAGATACTAAGGTCAATGTGGATAGTGTTTTATGTCCTTGGGGGCCTGCTCTTTGCACATGAGCTAAAGGTAACCTCAGTGTTACTCAGCCTGGCTCTCCAATGGGCCATTTAACTCCCATCATATGCCTCCAGGTGCCATAGATTATAAATAGGGTCCAGTTTGAATGCTGTCTATAGTGGCTTAGTGGGCTGATGCCTCCACTTCATGCGTCAATTTGTGACACCAAGAGTAGAGGTTGTAATCCCAGCAGGTTCACCTAGCCTTTCATCCACCTGAGGTAGTTAAAATGAGGTAGTTACAATGAGTACCTCTGTTTAACATCAGCTATATAATACCTGTTGGATCTGGCCTTTTCTGCTGGGTCACCCCCAAACCTTTTGTCTTCCTCCTTCTCCCCTTTGGCTGAATTTATGTTTGTTGATTTTAGGACTCTGCGCATTTTACCTCTGCTAACCAGTGCTAAAGTGCAAGTGCTCTCTGCCTTAAACACGGCAACATTGGCCTACACATTACTGGCATATTTAATGTACTTATAAGTGCCTAGTAAAGTGAACTACATGTGTCCAGGGCTTGTAAATTAAATTATATTAGTGGGCCTGCAGCACTGATTGTGCCACCCACTTTAATAGCCCTTAAACATGTCTTAGGCCTGCCATTGTAGAGCCTGTAGGTGCAGTTTTAATTTGCCATGTCGGCCTGGCAAGTTAACCCACTTGCCAGGCCCATACCTTCTTTGCTAAGACATATAAGTCACCCGCAAAGTAGGCCCTAGGCAGCCCCAAGGGCAGGGTGCAGAGTATTTAAAAGGTTGAACATGTACTTTTAAAGTTTGACATGTCCAGATAGTGAAAAACTCTTAAATTCATTTTTCAGTACTACAAGGCCCTCCCATAGGTTAACATTGGGATTACCTTATTACATTTTATAAGTGTAATTTCCGATTGGCAAAAGATGGATTTTTTAAGTTTAGTGTCTCTCCACTTGCACTTTAAAATCAAAACATATGGTAAAGTTGGACATTGAGTTGCAAGTCTGAAAAGGTCACTTTTAGAAAGTCCGCATTTTCTTACTTTAACCATTCTGTGCCTTCTGCCTGTCTCTGAATACACGCCTGGGGTGGGTGACAGCGGGGCCTCCTGAATTCTGTCTAGACAGCCACACACAGTGGGAGCTTAGGGCTAAGGGGGCCATAATAGGCCATTAACTGCTTGCTGGGGGGCAGAGCAAAGCACAGCGCCACTTGTGCCCAATAGATTGTGGTCTGTCTCCAAACAATAGGCCTAACAACCCTGTATTGTCAATCCAGCCAGCTTGTAGTCAGGGCAGGAGAGGATTCCTTGCACTTCAAAGCCTTTGTCTAGAAGTTTCTCTCACCTTACAGAACTAGGGTACCAAAGTATAAATACAGCACCACTTCAGTACACTTCTGGACCTGTGGATACTATGCCTGAAAGAAGGACTTGTGTGCTGCTGAAAGGTCTGTCACTTGCGGGGAACAACCTTTACAACGCAACTTTTACAACGCACTACCATTACAACGCATTTTTTACAACGCATAATCCATTACAACGCATGACATTACAACGCATGACACTACAACGCATTTTTAAAAACTACCTTTACAACGCATTCCATTACAACGCATACTACCATTACAACGCATACCATTACAACGCATAATATTACACTATACTATCCAACACTTACCCTACTGATGCACCCCCTGGAGTTAGAATAGTAATTTTTACCCCAATACTATCCAACACTTATCCTACTGATGCACCCCCTGGAGTTAGAATAGTAATTTTTACTCCTATACTATCCAACACTTACCCTACTGATGCACCCCCTGGAGTTAGAATAGTAATTTTTACCCCTATACTATCCAACACTTACCCTACTGATGCACCCCCTGGAGTTAGAATAGTAATTTTTACCCCTATACTATCCAACACTTACCCTACTGATGCACCCCCTGGAGTTAGAATAGTAATTTTTACCCCTATACTATCCAACACTTACCCTACTGTTGCACCCCCTGGAGTTAGAATAGTAATTTTTACCCCTATACTATCCAACACTTACCCTACTGTTGCACCCCCTGGAGTTAGAATAGTAATTTTTACCCCTATACTATCCAACACTTACCCTACTGTTGCACCCCCTGGAGTTAGAATAGTAATTTTTACCCCTACACTATCCAACACTTACCCTACTGTTGCACCCCCTGGAGTTAGAATAGTAATGTTTACCCCTACACTATCCAACACTTACCCTACTGTTGCACCCCCTGGAGTTAGAATAGTAATTTTTACCCCTACACTATCCAACACTTACCCTACTGTTGCACCCCCTGGAGTTAGAATAGTAATTTTTACCCCTATACTATCTAATACTTACCTTAAATGTAATTTAATATTATGCGTTGTAATGGTATGCGTTGTAAAGGTAGTATGCGTTGTAATGGTAATGCGTTGTAAAGGTATTTTTTAAAAATGCGTTGTAGTGTCATGCGTTGTAATGTCATGCGTTGTAATGGATTATGCGTTGTAAAAAATGCGTTGTAAGTGCATGCGTTGTAAAAGTGTGCGTTGTAACGTCATACATCCGTCACTTGCTAGACCCCTGCTTTGCTGTGCTGACCTGCTGCCAGATTCCCTCCTTGCCTGGGAGTGAGAAGGACTGGACGTGCTTCTTTCCATCCATAAACCAAAGTGACTCAAAGGACTAGACTGCTTGCCTTCTATTCTAAAGTCTCAGGGACATCAAAGACTTTCAACCACCCTGCTGCAGCACCTCGACTCTGCCATCTGTGAACCTTGCCCTGCTAAGTGGTAACAATCCAGTCCTGGGCCCTTGGAAGTGGGATATAAAGTGCTGTTCCTGTAGAACATCAACACATCTCTTGTCTGAATCCTGCCTCTTTGTTGATGCAATTAGGATTAAGGTACATTTGTTCAGCTGGCCTCTTGGATCCCTGTATCTGGCCCGCACTCCAGCATGGTTGACCTGAACATGTGGCTTTGTCCCAGTCTGACGTGACCAGATAACCACAGTTGGCGCTTTGTGCTTTTATGCACTATTTTCACTTAATTCTTTAAAAATTCATATCTCAACTTCTACTTATTGGATGTTTGTTGTTTTGGTCTTGTTTTGTTCATTAAATTAAGATCATTTTTTCTAACCTTTTGTTGATTATTTTTGTGTGGTGTTTCACTGTTTTACAGTATTAAGGGCCTAATTATGATGTCGGATGGACTTAAGTCTGTGTGCCATCATTTCTTGTCATGGAACCGTAGTCCGTCGACCAATTAGGATGCGACCAAACACTGTTTGGTTGCATTCCTATTCTTTACAATGGGAGCATGTATTCCAACTAGAATGCATGCTCTCATTGTAAAACAAATAGGCGCAGTTTATCTTTGCACCCCTTGGCAGGCACCTCAAGGTGCCTGCCACGGGGTGCAGGGATCAACAGGGGGGCACCGTAAGTGCCCCCTCAGCCACCAACCGGAGACCAGGCACCCATGGGGGACCTGATGGTGGCCCCCAAAGTCAACTTCCTACAGCCTTTCTGTGCCGGAAAGGCCGGCACAGAAAGGCTATTGGAATCCGACATTGTAATCCCTCGTGCAGAAAGAACCACCCTTGGGATTACTGAGGTCATTTCGACTGGCGGACGGGCTCTCTGACCCCAGCGGAGGCCCGTCTGAATGACCGGTCAGATTCCTTTCCAACTTACACCATCAAAATGTCTCAGTCTGAAAGGAATCCGACTGACTCATTACGATGCGTTAAGAAATGGCCCCAACTGACGGTCTGAGCCATTTCCTAATGCATTGTAATCAGCCCCTAAGGGTTGCTCAAATACTTTACACATCGCCTCTTAAGTTAAGCCTGACTGCTATGTGCCAAGCTACCAGAGTGTGACCAGTGACCGCACGTTTATTTAGGGTATTTGGCTTACCCTGACTAGAATGGTGGCCCCTACTTGGAAAGTGTTCCTGCCTCTGCCAACTAAAGACCCAATTTCTAACACTTCCAATTAATAGGGTGACCATGTAATTTATAAACACACAACAGAGACAGACAAAAGATTGTGTCTGGTATGAATTTCAGATACATTGGCGCTACCAATGAGATGCCAGTCAAGCACTACTCCTGCATCAAAACCCTTAATGGTGTGAGTATTATGTCCATATATGCATCTCATTGGCAGTTTTTGATCATCCGGTTTCAATGAATGTGTGATGGATCTTTCTGCATTATCAAACAACTTGTGATGTCTGTTAGAAGAGTTGGAAGAGTTATACACCATGTCCAAGTGGGGACCACCACTGCAGTCAGACTAAGGTAGATACACACTAAAAGATGACCTGTGCTCACCCTCTGGTAGCTTGGCCCAGAGCAGTGAGGCTTATCTAAAAAAGAGGCAATCTGTAAAGGATTTGTGTGACACAAACATACAGTAACACAATGAAAATACCACAAAAAGACTTCTCACAGGTTTAAAAAAAAGACAATAATTTTATAAATAAATCAAGACCAAAAAGACAAAAACCTATGTACAAAACTCAAGTTATGAATTTTAAAAAAATAATAATTCTAGCACTTCTAAGCAATACGCTCCTATGGGGATTACCTGGTCACACTGGACAGAGGCAAAATCAATAATTCAGGCTGACCGCGTTTGAGCGCAGGTTGACTACATGACTCACGCATGCCCCAGTGAACAAAGTACTTTATCCTGGTTGCAACAGTGAGATGCATGGTGCAGTCGAGCGATGCGTCGAGAGACACATCATGTCGATCCCGCAGTAGTAGCGATGTGCTGGTTCTGTTACCGAAGAGCCAAGCAAAGATGTGTTGGTTCCGAAGTGCAATGGTCCGGGTTTCTCCATTCAGTCGAAGGATTATCGATCCTTCTGAACTGCTGCGGTGGTGCTTCTGATCCATTGGGATCTCGATGCGTTGGTTCCGAGAGCGACGTGGCGATTCTGTTCCTGCAACCGGGCCGATGCATTGGCTCTCCTACACGCAGTCTGGAGATGTGTTGATTTCCATGAGGCAAGTATCTGGGTCCACTTCCAATGAACCAGTCATAGGAGCAGGCTAGAGACTTTGATATCCCTGAGTTTCAAGCAACAGTAGGCCAGTCAACAAGCCCCTGTAGATCAGCTTGGTGCAAAAGCACAGTCCAGCTCCCCTCAGTAGGGTCAGAAAGCAGCAGGCAGAAGGGAATCATAAGAGAAAAGCAAGCCTACCAGGTCAGCAGTGTTTTAGTCCTTGAAGCAGCAAAGCAGTTCTTCTAAGAGTTATTTATAGGTCCAGAAGTGTCTGATGTGATGGTGTCAGAGATCCAATACTTATACCAGTTGTGCCTTTGAAGTGGGGATGACTTCAAAGAAGGGTCTTTGAACTGCATAGAGGTCATTTCTCCCCAGCCCTGGTTCCAGACTATCAGTTGGGGGGTAATCAGCCCTCTGTGTGGGGACAGGACACTACCTATTGAGTTGCAAGTGTCAGCTCCTCCCTTCCTTCCTGCCCAGGAGGAGCCATCATGATGCAGATGGGTGCTGAGAAACAATTCAATTTCCTGTGTTTGAGGCTGCCTAGAGGGAGTGAATGAACAAAATGAAGCTGTCATTCACCTCAGACCGAGATTGGAGACAGGCTGAAGGCACACAGAAACGTAAGAGCAGAGACATGCCCACTTTCTAAAAGTAGCTTTTCTAAAATAGTAATGTTAAATCCAACTTGACCACCCAAGGGGATTTATCATTATCATTCCAAAGATATAAAACATGACAAAGCTACTGCTTTCTAATTAGGAATTACAACTTAAATGTGTATTAAGGAATTCCCAGTGTTAACCCATATGACGAGTAGGCCTCACTGTAATGAAAAACAATTTTGGATTCTTGTCACTACCAGGACATGCAGAACTTAACAGTACATTTACTACCTTTTACTTGCACAACACCCTGGCCTATGCAATACCTAGGGCCTACTTTAGGGGTAACATGTGTGTAAGTAAAGGGGAGTTTAAAACTTGGCAAGTAGTTTTAAAAGTCAAGTTAAATGTATCAGTATACTGCACACACAGGCCCTGCAATGGCAGGCCTGAGACTGGTTTGAAAGACAACTTTTGTGACACAATCAGTGCTTCAGGCCCACTAGTCCCATTTAGGTTACAGGCCCTGGGTACAAGGTATACCACTTTACAGGGGTCTTATAAGTAAACTAATTATGCCAATTGTGTATATACCAATGTTACCATGTCTAGGGGAGAGGGACATGCACTTTAGCACTGGTCAGTAGTGGAAAAATGCTCAGAGCCCTAAGGCCAACAAAAACAGGAGGTAAGCATTCAAGACGTTTGGGGGAAGACCACCCTATGGATTACAGGTCTAACACACACCCATGTTTATTGGAGTGATTTACAAGCACCCATCTACCTTCATTCTTGGACTAAATTGTCAAATTCACATGGTCAAGTATGGTTATATGGTTATCTTTGTTGTTCTTGGTGTATCATGAATACATGACCTGACTCACCATATAGGAGTGGAGACCTTTCTCAGCTAACACTTGTTTCAATTTGGCTGTATTTGCCCATGTGTTTTCTCAAAACTAGCACTGTTATAGGATGAAGTGTTTTGCTTTTCTGATGTGGTGAAGATTCAACAGAAGTCAGCCAGTGTCAGTCTTTCTACCATGCTGGATTAATATTGGTTAGTGACCAACTAGCCACACATGTTTCTTCTTTATGGATCCTTCAATTGCTCCCAAATTTTCAGGTGCTTTTCTTGAGGACCACAGTCATGGATTCATTTAGGCCTCCATCTGGCCTTTACAAGGCTAGCTCTCTGATACCTGAGCACAGCCTCTAAACATTTAGGTTTAAAAGTGCAAGATCAAAGTCCTCGGTCCCTCCTCAGGTACGAAGAGATAGTCTGACAACAATTGTCTTCTCTTTGTTACCTCCAGATTCCAGGCAGTTTTATAATTGCCAGGAAGTTGGGAGTCCTAAACCTCTCCTTACAAACTTCCTATGTTGCCTTCCAACATTTTACAACTTCCTCTATTTGACTGCCAAAGTTATACCAAAAAGTATTAGTCCAAAGATTTTACAAATTGTGAAAGGTTATCTCAGATGTTTGAGGTCCCCTACTCACTACATACACAGACCAAATAAAATGAGCTGCAAACCTCTCTCCACTAGAAGAAAGTGTGCTCAAACGGATCTTGGCTCCATGGTCCCACCTTAGATGAAAGGTGGGAGAATAGCCATGGGAAGGCCAGCTTCAAAGACCTTTTTGCATCATACCTTCTTTTAATACAAGTATGAAACCTCTAGAAGTCTTTCATGACTTGGTGGACCAGTCTGTATGAACATTCTTCTCTCCCCCGACATTACTGCTTATGTGCAGGAAGATGTTTTCAGGGGGATGATGTTCTATAATCATCCTTTCCTTGTCTTCTTTCCCCTTACATGCCTGTCTCACATATATTTCCAGAGACTGTGTAATTATCATGTTCTGGTATTCCTGTTAGGAAAGCCTTAAAAGAGCAGCTGCACAAGAATGGCGATTGTCCTCTAGACAGGGCCTTAATGACAGTTGTTTATATTTTTTCCTGGACAGCTCTGGCCTGGTGAAATCTAATTAAAGTCACTGCAGAACTTGGGAGCCTGACAGAACCATTTCAGGGGGAGCATAGGGCTAATGCATAGATACACAACTTTGTTAGAAATCATTTTTTGGGCAAATATACTAAACATCTAAGTTCACCAATAAAATATATTTTTAGTACTGTGTGATTTGCAATAAAAATGTAATTTCTAGTGCTTCCTAGGCAAAATTACACATTTAGCGGTAAAGCATATAAAGCAGACTTTATCAATGTAAAAACTGCGATTAGCCTGTTTAGTAAGTAGCCTTTTGGGATCTTGTCACTGCAGTAGTATGTTAATGGACTCTGAGTGTCTCAGTTCTAAACTCTAAGTGCATGGGCGTTGTGGGATTCACAACACATTTACAGGTGACATATTTAATGCTAGAAATAGGCTTTAAGCATGTCAAAAGTAGTTTATAATGACATGACAATTACAGCTTGGTCTGCGGCCACTCAGGTCTACTCGGCGACCCTGGGGCAATTTTTTAAGTCTCTCATGTGTGGGGTAGCAGAGTGGGGGGATAAATAACACCTTTTCCGACCGCCAATTCAGCATCTAACTTTTATGTCACATGCGTGCGCTTTTAAGGGTAGAGCACATCAACCAGGAGATTTTTAGCAGTCTGCTATAGACCCAAGATACATAAAATGTAAGCAATTTAGGTAGGTAAAAGAGAAACAAAAACTAAGGGCCATATGAAAAAAAAGTGAACTTTGCCATTATATGCTAGAGGTAGGAACTGCCTGTAAATGGGTCCCCTTATGATTAACTGGTTTGGTTACAACACATGTAGGCATCTAAGTAGAAGTAACGATAGCTGCTCCTCGTTACATAGTGGCTGAGATGAGTAAACATAAGATCATTTGCACTGACACCTACAGATTAAATACTATCATGCTGTTCACGGGTTTTCGTGACATAGGCCGTGATGCCAAACGTTAGCTGCTTTGTATGTGCCCCCAGGACATGGGAGGTGAATCATACCACAACAACACGTGTTATTTAGCAATGTACCTTCCATATGTCACGTATAATTGCTTATTTTGGGCTTCTCTTTGGTGTGTAACTTGTGGATTATCAATTATGTCCTGTAATGCACAGGTATTTCGTCATTGTTGGCTGGGTATTGACAGACTTGTCATAAAGGAACAGTTTTGCTGAGCCCAGTTTCCTGGGCAACGTAATTACATCTGCATCTCTCAGTAACAGCTGCCTTCCAAAATGCTGCCACAAGAATTACAACCTGCAACACTGCAACAATTCAACAGCAATCATGTCTGATGTCTTCCTCCTGCATAAGCATAAAAATAGAATAATAAAAAAATTAAAAACATAATTTCAATACGCAATATATATAAAAATAATAAATCGTACTACCTATTTTTGCATCTATATACAGATCCAATAAAAACCATCTAGTCGTTTAATGTTTTATAGGCATGTTCTAAAAAATGAACCATCCTTCTGATTGCACTTTCCCCTGTAAGCCTAAAACAATAACGTATAGCCTGTGTAGTTGTTCTTATTTTGGCATTATTAACCCCTCCCCTGCTCATGACGGAACCACTCCGTCATGAGCCACGGTCGCCGTGTGCTCATGACGGAGTGGTTCCGTCATGCCACGGCCGTTGGCGGCCGCTCCGCCCACGCGGCGCTAATTCCCCGGCTGTGCGGGCGATTAGCGCAGTGGGCGGAGTCATGACGGAACCACTCCGTCATGAGCACAGCTCAACCGTGGCTAATGGCGGAGTGGCTCTGTCATGAGCACAGCGCCACCGCGCTGCCCCCAAACCCCCCCAGCGCTGCGGCGGAATTCCCGCTGCAGCGAAGGGGTTAAACATGGGGCGTAAATATAACCTCCGTGTAGGCAACAGTCTCGGCCGGGCAAATGCATATTAAATGTTCCAGAGTTTCCTTGCCGATTCCACAAAGCCGACATGCCTGTGAATCTTTGAGAGCCTTATTCCAAGTCCCTTCAAACTCCCCTATCGGAATATAGAATTATCTGAACCTTAGGTATTTCCATTTAATGTGACTGGTCAGATTCCATCCCAAGTATCCTTGAGCCTGCAAAGTATATGTATTAATTATTAAGACTGTGTGTTTATATTTCCCGGCTTGTAGACGATCTAAATTCCACTGTGTTAACTTTAATGTTTTACATATTAATTTCTTCTGCACATTCCTAGTTATTCGTCCCATCTCCTGTATATCAGGCAGTTCATAGGAGTCTTTTTCCATCAATGTACTAGAAAGTTGCAGATCTTTTACTTTTTTACTCCGGAGCTGCTCCATTATAAGATGTTTCAATGAGCATGAATCGGCCTTAGCACAATCGATAATATAGTTAACACAGGTGTTCTTATGCAGCATTTCCAAAGATTTTAGGCCGAATTCCAACCGTATCATACAATGTGGAGTAGCGTGTCGTAAGTGGAGTATGGTGCGTACGGATTTCATAAAACATTTTTCAAGTTTGAAGATTACTTTCTTGTTCATGGCAGGAGATGCATACAATAAAAACGGAATCATTTTCAACTGTAAAGCTGTTAATGATGGGATAATTGCATTCCCTCCGCACAGTTTCATAAATCTTGCAATTGATTTTGTAATAGTTGTAGATTTTACTGACCATATGGTTTGACCCTGATAACGTTTTGTCGAAAGTTATGCCGAGGTAGTTATATTGGTCCACTACCTCGATTGAATTTTCTCCTAAATTCCACATTTTTGATTGTGTAGACCATCTAAACGTAACAATTTTTGTTTTAGACAAGTTAGCTATCAAACCATTCACTTTGTTATATGTATCTAGTTGGTTCAGTTGATGCTGTAATCCATTAGAAGTTAAGGATAAAATTACAAAATCATCGGCATATGCTAGGTATGGTATTTTTTTGTCCCCTAATTTACATGCCACACCCATATCTGAACTTAATACCGAATCAATATCTGCAATGTACAAAGAGAATAGCAGAGGAGCAAGGACACAGCCTTGCTTAAGACCGTTAGTGGTATCCATTTTTGGTGATAATGTATTAACATGGGCCAACTTCACCCTGACCCATGTATCCGAATGAAGGCTGATAATAAAATTTAGAAGGCTCAAATCAACCTCCCATGCTGTTAATTTACTCCACAGCCTTTGCCGGTTGACCTTGTCGAATGCTGTGGAATAATCCACAAAGCAGGCATATAGTGTTGTTTTCCGCAAGCTTGCCTTTTTACCCATCATGGCCAATGAAACAATATTATCAAGGGTCGAACATCCTAAGCGAAAGCCAGTTTGAGTTATTGGTATTAATGATTTTTCTCCGCCCATGCCCTTAATTTATTTTGGAGGTGCTTCGAAAACAGTTTCCCTTCAAAATCCAGCAATGCTATCAATCTATAGCTGGATGGATCATCCTTTGGCCCACGCTTGTAAATCGGGTGAATAATCGCTCCTTTCCAGGAAGATGGTATCATTCCACATTTAATTACCTATACGAACAACTGTTTTAACATCGCACTTCAAAAAGTTATGTTATATTTTATCAAGCCAATAAGAATACCATTGGGTCCTGCAGCCTTGGATGAGCAAGCACTCTTTATTAATTTGACAATATCATCTAAAGTTATTTCTGCAAATGAACCATCTGCATTATTTGACATATATTCACATATAACCGATGATTTGTATAAAGATTTGATATGATTTTCGCACTTATGGCTTGGGACAAAAAAGTCATCTGACTGTTCATGCGAATTTGTACCGTGTCCTACCAGGGACCAAAAAGCTTGCTCTTTCCTAGTCCATATAGCATGATATAATTTAGCATAAGCAGTGTCCACACTATCCCGCTTTATCTGTAAGTTCCTATTTTCAAATTCTTTCTTTATGTCTTGTATTTTCATATTCCTCTCATTCGAGATTGGAAATCTAAGATATGACGAATCTCCTTACGATAGACTCTCTTTGATTCCGTTCATTTTGATTTTTTTGTTACGTTAACGTTTAACCGCAGCTCTTCTATACTTGTTACAAGACTGGATAATATATTTTTTAAGATAGATTGCAGGCATCCGACCAGTTGTCTCCAGACTTTAATGCAGTCATGTCTTTCTCAATACTGGCTGTTGTGGTTGTTTCAAGGTTTGATGCCTTCATTTGTAATCTATTGTTTCAGACAAATCTTTTCCCATTTACAGCAGTCAATCTGCCACTGTTGGCCATTGCGTGAGTCTCCCAACAATCATGCTCGATACTGATGATTAACCTTTGGGGATTATGGTCACTCTCGGCTCTAGGTATAATGGCATACTTTTTACATAAGTAAAAATGGGCGTAATGGACAAATGTAAAGTCTATAGTTGAAGACCCCATCGGCCCCTGGAATGTTAAGGAAGCTGGTTGATCATCTTTTAGTCTTCCATTGAGAGTTCAATATCCTAGATCTGTCAACAGGACATATGTATCTCTAGGAGAGGTACCAATCTTTTTTGCCTTATTTTGTAAAGGAAATACTACTTGCGGAATATTGTAGGCCATGTCTGGTTCACCCCCGGTTAATGGATTATCCGCCAAGGGCAACAGAGTCTGATTAAAATCTCCCGTTAATATGACTACCATGTGTTCATTCATTGCCATTATTTTTTCTTAATTCGTTCAAAGTTGCCTGATAGCTACACTTATTTTTCACCAATTGAGGAGGGAAATAAATGTTAATTATCAAACATTTGGTAAGGTTTTGATGTGTTAAGATAATTGGCAATATAAATTTAGATGATGTTTTGAGTTTTTTACTTATCACACATAGTTTGGTACTTATTGATGTTGACAATCCACCGCTTGATCTTCCGAAGGCGTTTTGTTTTGCCTGGATTTCATGTGCTGTAAAATTTTGTATATTTAAATTCCCTGAATGCCAGGTTTCCTGTAGACATATTACACATTGTTCTTGTAGAAAGCTCATCATTTTGTCCCCGGCCTTTTTTAATTGTCGCTCAAAACCCGCTATGTTCCAGGACAATATTGAAAACTCACTTTGTTGGGCTTTCCTTCTGTTAGACCTTTCAGGAATGCTTCTTGGCCTCATATAGATACTGCCTCTGCCCTAAACGTGGAGCATGAGCAGATATCAGATTATTATATTGTACTTTCCTTGTGGTGATTTGAAAATTCTCAAATCTGATGTTATCTTCAGCACTTTTGTATGGAAATCTGGTACTTAAAGGTGGTTTTTCATATTCTGTTCGTCTGTTGGCAGTTCTCAAAATGTGTGGATATTTACGTTCCTCCGGCTGTCTGATTGTAATTCCCCAGTCAGTTAAGAAGTCTTTAATATTAGGAATTGTTAGAGCCACACTCTGAGATACCCATGTTGTTCTTGTGATTTCGTACTCAGAGTTGGCGTTATTATCCGAGACAAAGCAAAGAGCAGCGAGTGATTTTGAGTTCAGTTCTTTCAAACTTTCAAAACAGTTTAATAACTTTAATATGTTTTGCCGATTTAATATGTCATGATAGCCTTCTGACTTATATACAGGTATAAAGTCGATTGTACAATTTTCATCACTACATGAAGATTCTTTATATAGTTGCTGGATCTCTTGGCATAATTTCCTTTTGTTTGATCTTTGGGGTTCCCCCCTCTTCAAATCTGTACAATTTTCCATACCCTCGGTTTTTCCCATATTCACAGTTTTTATTGGATGACTGGATCCCTGACTTCCAGTTTTTCCGTTATCCCTAGTATTCCATTCATAATCTTTTTAAATAAGGATTCTTCATTACTTTGTACTGGCGTAATTCTATCCTCATTCTGAGCACATACATTAACCGAGGAAATACTAGTGTTTTCTATTCCTTTTTGTAATACTTCACTGTACCATAGCTGTGGTGCAGTTATTACATGTCGAGCATTTGTTGGTATCTTATCATTGGATAGAATTGGTGAAATCGATATGGCACTAGTTACCACTCTTGATACAGTTTCATGCTCTGATGTTTTGTCAATTGAGATTGTGACTTTAGCTCGATTAGCCGAGAGACAAGGTTTTTCATAACTTGGCCTGTTTACATCGGACGTATGAGCCCCATTTAGATTCTCTTGTTCCTTTGACTTTTTTGCCGATTTGTTAAATATTGGAAAGATCACACTCTCTTTTAGCGCCAATGCAGCTGGCGTTGTTAGTTTGCTCTCGTATTTTCTCTTCAGCTTTCTTAGGTTTTTTTAGTCTCCTTTTGCTTAAGTAGGGAGCAAAGCCCTCTTGATATCCATCAACTTGTAATCCACTACAGGGGTTTATCTTATTTAACTTTGGCTCTAACAATGTAATTACAGCATCTTTTCTTTGGTCGGAGCTGTCATTTATTGCGTTACTTATTTCGTCTTTTGTTTCTATAAACCTCTCTTCCGTATCTGGAAGAGCATTTTTGTTGATACAGTTTACTCCGCAGTTCCCAATTTTGTTTGGTAATAGTTGTAATAGATCCACAATATCATCCATACGCTCTAGATGTTTAACGGCTTTAATTAGGTCGCCCATGTCCTGTTTGATTGCTGACAAAATTGCGGAGTTGTCCTTTATTGATCTCATTTCTGCTGCCATTTGTCTATGATAATTGATCTGTTCTGTTAATAGCTTTGATTGTGTTGTCAACATTTCCGACATTTGAGTCAATGTACTACTTATTGCCCCCATTGCAGATAGTACCGGGAATTTAGGCGGCGTATCTCTCACCTCAATGAGTTTACCTTCATTTTTTTCAGTTTCCTGAATTTTTATTCCCAGGACCTGGTCTTGTTTATTTCTTCGTTTTATGTTTGTGCTGTTTTGTGTTGTGTTATACTGTGTCCTTGATGTAATTGAGTATATACTCAAATTTGAAATGAATTTAATGAGTTGGCTAAATAATCCAGCTCCCTCAATTGGTTAGATGAAATTTAAGCATTAAATGACACATACGAACCCTCGACTTGATCAAGATCTGAGTCAACAAAACTATTCTCATTCCCTGATACATTTTGATCTTCACGACCATAGATTGAGTCTGTTTCCGAGTTAGTTACATCTTTACTCCCTACATTATTTGCTGGTTCTAAATTACCATGTACCATTTCATCCATTACATCCACATCCACATCCACGTTCTTTTTTCCCATCAATCCACACAAGGTAGACAGGGGCAAACCTTCAGATGTGGTCAGAAGGTCTCCTCCATTTGTATTTTTGTTACCTCCTGAAGTGCACTGCACAACTGGTGTTGATTGTATAGGCAGCGTGTTTAATGTAGGCGATGAGTTTTCTTGATCTCAAATCATCGGAAAAGGTAGTTGTGCAACTTGTGACATGAATGTACTTGTGGAGAAACTTGCGTCACAAGTAGACCTGGGCTAAAATTTCGTTCCGTTCGCGGAAATTGCGATAATTTGACATTTTCGCGTTCCGCGGAGAGCGCGAAAATGTCAAAATTTCTGCTTTCCGCAGCTTGGCGATAATTTGTTTCTTGCTCGCGCTGTAAAATAATACATTCTCGCGCGCGCGCGATCGCCTTACCTGAATCCCTGCGTTCGTCGACAAGTTTTCTTGATCCGGTCGCGTTCTCCATGAGATGTTGTATTGTTTTTAGCCATTTGCGCTGTCTCGCGACAGTTCGTGCCCACAGTGACGTCATGCGTCGCGCGATCACGTCTTTCTTCTCGCGATCATGCAAAACAAGATGGCCGCGCTCGCGAGCAACCAGATGGGTAAGTTGGCGACCCGCAACCATGCAGAAAATCTCGCGAACATGCGGGAAAAAAACTTTCGCATCTTCGAGATATTTCCGCTTGTTTGCGATAATTTTAAACATTTTCGCGATAATTTGCGAAAGTGGATTTCGCAAATTCCGCCCACCCCTAGTCACAAGTTGCTTTGTCATTAACTCTGGGACCATAATCAGCCGAACTCCCTTTTCTCCCGAAACATTCCTTAATTGACTGTTATTTCAGACCTGGAGAGTCTATTGAAACCATTCGATCATGGGGTAGCTTTCTTAAAGTATCCTTTATATCTCCAGATTGAGCCTTATATGGTGTGTCACAGGCAAAGCTCTTCTCCACGCCTCTCTGTTTTGCTCTGGCTCCACCGTGTCTTCCTTGATACATTTTCGCGATAATTTGCGAAAGTGGATTTCGCAAATTCCGCCCACCCCTAGTCACAAGTTGCTTTGTCATTAACTCTGGGACCATAATCAGCCGAACTCCCTTTTCTCCCGAAACATTCCTTAATTGACTGTTATTTCAGACCTGGAGAGTCTATTGAAACCATTCGATCATGGGGTAGCTTTCTTAAAGTATCCTTTATATCTCCAGATTGAGCCTTATATGGTGTGTCACAGGCAAAGCTCTTCTCCACGCCTCTCTGTTTTGCTCTGGCTCCACCGTGTCTTCCTTGATACAATGCCCTGTTTGAGGCTGGTGGCCTTGTCTCTCTACCCATATCACTTCCTAAACAGGTTCCCATGGGCATAACTTTTCTGGGGTGTCTCGCCTTCCCTTGAGACTCTGGAGTCCTTTTGCTTATATTTCGCGTATACCAAGTGTACAGCAGTGTATTTGGTAAAATATGAAAAGTGAAAAATAGGTATCAAGGAAACCTATGTATTTTTGAAATGGGCACAAGACATGGAGTTTATTCGAGTTACTCGACCTGCCGGTCTATCAACATTCTTATGATTTTTCCAGGCCTGTGGAGGACGGAGCCCAGTGTGGGAGCGACTGCCCCAGGGCCTGGCTGGAGCTTCTGAACCTGGCCAAATAGGGGAGGCCTTCCCGGGCCTGTGGGTCCCCTTCCCGGGCACCTGGTCACGGGTACCTAGTCACGCAGCAGGCTACAGGACCCACCGGAGGCCTGGCTTGGGGCCAAGTCTTTCCTGCTGAACCCAGCCAAGCACGGGAAGCCTCCCCGGGCCCATGGAACCCCTGTACCGGGCCTTTGTATTGCAGGAGGCAAAAGGATGGGGCCCAGGACTGGGACACCCAACCCATGGCCCAGGGGGGCCCCGTTCAGATCCTCAAAACCCAGTCACACAGGGGCAGCATCCTCTTTATGACACTGCAGTCCGGGGGAAGGCTCGTAGACCCAGGCCTGCTGGCTCCTTGACCCAGAACATCTCAGTTCTGTCCACTCTGTGGCTCGGAAACCCTGACCAGGGCCAACCAAGCAGCCCACAGTCACCAAATAGGCCCAGCTAAAACCAATCATCCAGAGTCCGATCTGGACAGTCCCTGGGTAGGCTGCCCTGCCCGTGACTGAGGAGCCCATTTCCCCCGCCGCGCCCTCGGCAGCACAGAAGGCTGGCGTATGGATCCGGGGCCCTGCCAGAGCTCTGATGGAGGGGGGGGACCATGGCCTCCCTCCCTGCCAGAGAAGGAGGGAGAGGGCTCCCCTGGCCTACCACTTGCCCTTTCCTAGGCCCTGCTGGTTCTTAGGAGAATGGTAAGCCTTGCGCCAGGCCTGCCAATGGTACCTCATGGGTGGCGTGTGACATCATCAACAGTCGCTGTTATTCGAGATTGGGCCCAGGCATCTGGTTGGCCAGCCGACCAGTCTTCTGGTTGGCCATCCCAGTGACCAGATTGCCTGGGATAACCAGAACAATCCAGTCTCCTTGCCCCAGGCCCCAGACACACGGCGGTCCACCGACAACAAGAAAGGCTGTGAACACTGGTTGCCCTGCTGACCTGCAAGGGATCTTGCCCTGACCCTGCACCCGGCGGTGCGAGAGGGAGGGGTAGGCCCCCATGCCAGGTGACATGTGGGGGTGACAGCCTCCCGTAGCTCCGCAAACCCCTCCACATCCCTCCCGCCAGCGTGGGTGTGGTAGTGGTGCCAGGGGCACCCACAGATGAAGACAGAAGCTTGGTTCAGAGGATGACGTTCAAAAGAACACAGCGAGGCAGCAGCTCTGCTTCTTATGAAACCCTGAGCCAGAATCAGGTTGTCTACGAATGATTTAGCATCAGGTTCTCCATAAACATGAGGTGCACTAAGGGCGATGGAGGCAGCCCCCTTCCGTCTGCGCTCTGATCCCCAAGCAAGCATCTCTACACACTGGACAAGAGGCCAGCAATCCATACCCAACTTAGGCGCAACAGTACTGTGGTATCGTTAGATTTGTTGGGGATTGTGACTTAGTGGCATTCAGTCATAATCCCACAAATTATAGATTTGCTCCATTGGCTCCTCAGCCAAACACATACGCCAAATACATCACCAAGCTCTCTCCCTTGAGCGTTGACAGCAACCGGCCTAAGCGATGGGCCGAGCCATGCCGGCAGGCAGGGGAGTAGCCCACTCCCTGACCTGGTCAGAGGCACTGGAAAGGAAGAGCCGGGTGAATCCCTCATTCCGCACACCCCTGTGTAGCGGAGCCTGGGGTCCCCTCACAGCCCGGGATCAGGCACATGAGAGCCTGAGGTGGCAGGTCTATCAGGGGTAGTCTAAGCAAGGCTAGGCACTGACCCACGGGGTCATGCTGGGTGAGCATGGGTTCCATCTCGGGAAGGCTTTCCATGCCTGGTCCTCACCCATGCACCCAGAGGGGTGCCATGAGGCAGGGGCTGGGACAGACAGTAGCTCGCCTCGTGGCAGCCCACCAGCTCAAACCCAAGATCACAACTGCTAGCTTTCTAATTGCAGCAACTTTGATAAACGCTATAGGAGCTGGAATAACTGTGGCTGCTGGCTGCCCTTCAATAAATCCCCGTTAAAGGATTTAAAGAGTACTCATTTCAACTACATGGCCTCGAAAGAGTCCTGTATTGTTATTTTTTGTCACTACCTCCCAGAGTCGGGAGTGGGTAATTTGCACACCTGCTGCCTTCCTTGGATGTAGTAGCTATTTCTGGAATCGAACCCTGATTCCTCATTACCCGTCGTCACCATGGTAGGCACAGAAAGTACCATCGTAATTTTGTAGTGCAGACATCTGAGTTTATCATCGCTATCAGGGGGACGTGCGATCGGCCAGAGGTTATCTAGAGTCACCAAAGCGGTTGGATGATCCAGGATTGGCCTTTGTCTGATTAATGCAAAGGTCAGCGATCGCCAACATGTATGAGCTCTAGAATTTCCAAAGGTATCCAAAAAAACAGATGGAATGATCAAAGAAACCATAACTGATTCAATGAGCCATTCACAGTTTCAATGTTCCCACTGAGTGTACTAACACGTGCATGGTTTCATCTTTGAGACAAGCGTATGCTACTTGCAGGATTAACCAGATAGCCGCACCTGCTGGATGGGGTTGGGAGCTACGTGCCCATCTCAGACAGACCTTTGCACTCCTCAGAAGCCTGCTGGGGAAGCCCACCCACCGGGGGGGTTAACTTGGGGGACAGGTGTGGTCACACGGGCACCGGTGGGCCCTGCCATCTCCAAGGAAGGGAGAGGCAGGCCGAGGTGCAGCCTGAGTGAGACACTGGGGTGCTGGCCTGGGCAGCAGTGACACCCCATAGAATGGTTGATACAAGCCACTGTGAAAATGCACTTGGCAGAGGAGGATGACAGCATGGTGCACAGGGGCCTGTACCACGAGGCAGCATTCTGGACCTGGCACCACCCAACAATTTTCCACACTGGTCGAATCACTGGGGGTGCTATGGCTTCTCAACCTTTGCTCTGCTGGGTAGGGCTCCGCAAAAGGTAGGCCATCAAGTTGGATGGTTCCCGGCAGGGTGGAACTCTTTGCTTGAAACAACAGCCAAGGCTGGCCAAGCAGTCCATCCCTAAACTAACCAAGCATTCCCAATCGATCGGAGTGTACACCACTGACCAGTCCCTCCCAGGGCAAGCTGCCCTGCACGAGGATGTCGGCTTCACATCCCTGCCTACCCTCGTGGAAAGCAGGCTTGGAGGAAAGGCTTATAAGGCAGGGCTGGGAGACATGCATGGACCTGGCCCCAAGAGGACCCATCAGGCAGGCCCAGGCCCTGGCAGCACCTGGCTGAGAACCGCAGGGCACAGTACCCCGTCCCTGATAATCCAGATGAAGGCTACCGCCCTTTCTTGTAATCCCACGACCTCCTGGAGCCCTGCCTGGGCTTGAGGAAGCAAATGAGCCCTCATTGGAACTTCCAGGGCAACCCAGCCATCTAGTCGCCCTACTGGAAAGCATGCCAGGCAACCAGGTGTTGGGCTTTGAGGGCAGCCATCTGGTCATGCTGTGCCTTACCTTAATGAAATGGCTTATGCTTGTCCTGTGGAGGGGATAGGCGCCCTGCAACCTGAGTGCTCAGACCCCCAGCTGGGCCTCAGACACAGTACTGCGGGAGCCATGACGGAGATTTGACCAGGGACCCGCAGGCACCTTAACATGCAGGCAAAATAGGGTAGGCCTCCCCGGGCCTTATGGACCCCTGTTCTAAGGTGTGGCAGGCTGGAGTACAAAGCCCAAGGTGGGAGCTCCATCACCGAAGCCTAACTGGGCCCCGGGGCCTAGTTGGAGCTCCTGGACCTGGCTACCAATGGAGGCCCCTGCGGGCCCACGGGACCCCATCCTGGGCACTTTACCACACGCCTGGCTTGAGGGCAGAGAAAAAGATGGGGATCCCCTACCCCAAGGGCTGTCGTGGCTCCAGTCAGAACTTCTGAACCCAGCCAAGCAGGGGAAGCCTCCCGGGGCCAATGACCTTAGTCCTGGAGCCCTGGTGGTGCGGCAGGCCAGAGGACGGAGCTCAGGGTGGGATCGCCTGCCCAGGCACCTGGTGGGGCCTTGGTCGGAGCGCCTGGAATGGCCTGTGCGCCCTTCCCTGGCCCAAAGGACCTCTTCTTGGGCACTTTGCTAGGTGGCGGCCCAAGGACGGAGCCCAGGATGGGGATTCACCACTCCAGGGTAGAGCTTCTGAACCCAGCTGATGGACCCCCCCGTCCTGGGCCCTGCGCCGTGCAGCAGGCCTAAGGATGGAGCCCAGCCTGGGGGCCCAGTCAGAACACCAGAAGCCGGTCACGCAGGGGAAGCCCCCCGTCCAATCCTGATGGACCCCATCCCAGGCCCTTTGTGATACAGCCAGCTGAGGACAGAGCCCAGGTTAGGGGTCCCCACCCCTGGGCCCACCAGGGCCCCAGTCAGAGTTTCTGAACCCGGCCAAGCAGGTGAAGCCTCCCCGGGCCCGATGGAGCCCCCTGTCTCAGGTGCTTTGAGGTGCAGCCGGAAGGAGTAAGGAGCCCAGGGTGGGGGTGCTCGCCCCAGGTCCCAGCAGGGCCCGTTTGGAGCTTCGGAGCACAGCCACGCAGGGGAGGCATCCTCAGGCCAGCGGAACCCTTTCCCAGGACAGAGCCAGAGGACAGAGCCCAGGAGGAGGGCTCCCACCCCAGGGTCTGCCGGAGACCCAGTCAGAGCTTCTGAACCGAACCAAACAGGGGAAGCCTTCCCAGGCCCGGACAATTGGTAATAACTATTGTGCTACTTTTCGGTGTTCCCTAAGATTTTGGATCCTCGCTCAGCTGGCACCTAAAAAAACCTAGCCAACCTGTACAATTTTTAAAACTAAACACCTAGAGCTATCCAGGGTGGGCTGACTTGCGTGGATTTCCCCAGTTTTATTACCCAGAATCCCTTGCAAACCTCTAACCTTGACTGAAAAAACACATTTTCCTCACATTTCTGTATTGGAAGGCAAGAGTCATTTGGCAAAACAGGAACAGTTGATTTAATTAAACAATTCGGGCAGGAGCACAGTTACAGAAGCGGGTCTAAGGACTGTCTCAAAGTACAGTGAATCTGAGCAAGTCCTTATACATTTTTTGGGAGTTATAAAGTATATCTGAGGAATCTTTTTGGTAAAAGAATGAGGGCCTTGTCTGTGGAATCATAAATAAGGGCCCTGATAACCAATGCAGGTGGGCCGCGACCTGGGAGGACACAATGGGGTCCAATGGGTTCCATGTCCAAAGGTCCGGCATGAGGGTCCCGTGATCACTGTGTGTACTGTGTGCTCTGCCCTGACTGGCTATGTGTTCCTAACTTTATGTGGCATCTGACTTTATGATATTTTGAGAAGGCGCACACCTTTCTGGTCTTGTGTGATTTATTGGGGCCAATCTCCCTGTACCATTGTGGCATCCGCGCACTTGTCTACCAGTTGTGTGCCACCCCACCTGTGTCCTGTCAATCTGTAACCTCAGGAGTAGGTCGCAGAGCCTGTCTGACCATGTATTTCTAAGTCGTGGTTGATGGAGAGTTCATGACCGAAGAGACTGATAATAGGGATGCAATTTTGCTTGTATATGCAAGGTTATTATTATAAGCATTGGCATCGATTTTATCAGTATTAACATTCCCCCCTTTAGTTGAATGTTAAACTGCAATGTCTAACCCATACTTCATGACAGTCCCATTATTGGAAAATAGCTTTTCTTAGAAAGTGTGATGACAATCAGTTACATGACATAACATTGGATCCATAGTCTGATCCTGGGTAAATCAAGACAACAGTTACATTCACCATATATCTAAGCCTCCCCCATTTGCCTCTTCTTCCACCAGTCGGACCCCCCGTGATCGTCCCATAGGCCTTTCATGTGTCTGCGGCATGCAGATCATCTCTCGATATGCATTCCACTTCCCCATACTTTGGTCAACTTATCTGGACAGCCTCGGCTCTCATAGACTGCCCTCTCCACCAACATACACCAGTCTATATCCATTCTTCACTCATTCAGTGTGGGGGTCGATGCAGCACTCCACAGTTTGGCTATTTTTCCTTTGGCAACCGTAAATCCTAATGTCACCCAGAGGCGCTCTTTGCTATTGAGATCGGTCTCTTCCCATATATTAAAGAGACACCACTTTGGTGATTTGGACATGGTAATATTGCATACGTTTTGAATACAGGACATTACCCTTTCTGAACAAGATATGTCACAACCCTACCTGAACCTCTTTAGAAGAAGGAGTGCTACCTTTGCGGCCGTGAGTTGGTACTATTCGATGGGCAGGCTGTTAGGGACCCCATTCTTCCCTGAATTTAGTTCCAGAATGGTCAGGGCGACCTCGCTTTCAATGAGTTCTTGGTCGAGGAGATCTCTGTCCTCGACTGGGAGACCGGCATTCGAAAGTAAGTCAGCATTTCCCTCGCCTCCTCAGTGGTGACTGTGTGGGACGGGGAGTACAGATGCTCATAATACTCTGTGATTGTGGCTGCTATGCCCTGTCTATCCCGCACCTGGGTACTGTCCACTTCCTTCACTTTGAATACCCATTTCCTCGACGTCACTTCCCGTTTGTCGAGCCATGCTAGAATCTTGCCCGCTCTATCTCCTACCTCATAAAGGCGGTGTTTCATTGCATGCTACCAGACATGGCTGTTTCATCAGCCACCTCCTTAAATTCTCTCTGTTTCAAGGTCGGGTGGTCCTGTACCGACTCATCAGACTCCAAGACCAGGAGGCCCTCCAAATCTAGAATCTCTTGTTCTAGCGTTTCTAACTTAGATCTTTTTTCTTTCCCATGGCCCGCCACCAATGAGATACCTTGACCCCTAATAACGGTTTTGAATGCCTCCCACAACACTACGGCAGAGTCGCGTCCTCTCATTTTCCGCAATGTAGTGGTCTGTGGATTCCTGAACTTTCACACGGATATTGGGTATTTTAAGATACCAGGGGCTAATCACTCTCATGTGATTCTGGCCTGGTGGGCTGTATCTATAGGTTATACACACAGGAGAGTGGTCTGAAATGCCCATGGAAATTGGGTAGCTGATGGGTCAATGTAAAAATGTAATCTATACGGAACAGACTGCTGTGTGCCCCCGAATGAAAGGTATATTGGCGCAATTGGGTTGTGGGCCCTCCACACATCTGCAAGGCCTAGTGCCAGCAAGAAGTATTCTATGATCGTGCCAAGTTGGGCCTGTGGTTAAGCGGGCCATCATTCAGTTTCATGACAGATGGCCGCATTGCAGTCCCCGCCCAGTAACAGTTGGCCCTCAGGGAGATGAAGGCGCAATGACCCCAACTCTGGAAGGAGCTGGGCATGTAGTCTTGGGTATATAAAGTGAGAGTATATTGAATAACTGCCCCTCGTAATGACCCGTGACCACCTCATAGTATCCATGGGAGTCGAGTGTGTCTTGCTAGACTATAAATGAGAATGAGATCCACAAGAGTGCACCCACCCCTGTAGAGCATCTTGTGTACTTCCACATATTTGACCATAGTTTTACCGGAGTGTTCATCCCTCATGCCTGGTCAATTGGGTCTATATCCCCCAGGCCACTTTCGGCTCTGTTTCATCTCTGAAGTTCTCCCGTATCACACCTCGCTTCTCTGTGGTCTTTTGTCTGGGCCCTTGCTTGAATCTCTTTCTCTGGGATTTTTTGTCCTGGACCAGTCTCCAGCCATCCAGCCAGCTCCACACTTCCTCAGGAGTATCAAAGAACCTTGTCTTGTCCTCGGCCACCACATGTAGCCTAGCCAGAAACAGCATTGTGTATTTTGGTTCTTGGTCCCTCAGGACCTTTTTGACTTCGAGGAAGTAACGCAACTTTCATTGAACACGTAAGGTGAAGTCTGGGAAGAAAGTGATAGTGATGTTGTCCTACTTGATCAGTGGAGCAATTTGCACCGTTTGCAGGATCATGTCCTGGTCTCTATAGTTAAAAATGCAAGGAATGACGGGACGTGGAGGAGTGCCTAGCCTCGGCGGGGCTACCAGGACTCGGTGGGTCCGCTCCATCAAAAATTGTCGGATAGTCCTCTGGGCTGCAGGTGTTTTAGTACTAGCTCCTTCACAAATAGATCCACTGTCTGGCCCTCTGCATGTTCTGGGACACCAATGATTCGGATATTGTTGTGGGGCGATTTCCCCTCAGCATCCTCCATCCTCACTTCTAGTGCCGCGACAGTGTCTCTCCAGTCCTCAACTTGGGCCTGTAGTGTCATTTTGTCTGTTTGGAGGGTGGTTATGGAGCCTTCCGCAACCTTCACACGAGCACCTACATTTCACAGATCCGCACGCATTAGCGTCACTTCTATTGTTATGGAGTCAATCTTGCCTTCCAGGGCCGTCTTGACACCTTTCATTGCCGCCATAATGTCTTGTACGGTTCGGGAGTCTTGGGCCACCTGGGGACTGCTGTATCTCTTAGGCCTGCTGGGTCGCTGTCCTCACCACGGGGGCCTCGGGTCTGAGGTGAGCACATTTCTCCATTTTGGTGGAGGGCTGATCGAGAGCACTTACCCCCAACATTGCTGTTGTTGTTACAGGTGGAAGACTTCTACCCGCTTTGTCGCCTCACACTGTTTGCGCATGACTTAGGGTTGGGTGAATGTCGGAACCCACCGCTGCCTATCGGAGGGGCAATGGGCACCCCCTGTGGCCCGTCAGGTTCCCTGCCTACACCGTGTAGCCCACTAATGCTGCAGTGCTTCAGCTTAGATATATACCAGGGTTAGAGATCCTCTTCACAGGCCCGTTCAGTGACTTTAGTTAGGTCCAATGTGGTGGCACTGACAGCCTAGTAGTCGTCAATGGTGGGCGGCGCAGACCAAAAGTGTCATCCAGCACCAGGTCCCCCAGCCTGGTCCAGGTGTCGGATGTGTCGATAAACCACAGATAGCACTGGGCACCCCATTATATGTCCACTGGGGGAATGGGGATCACCTCTGAGACTCCCAGAGTCAGGACCCCGCTATATCCCTCCAGGATCCACTTCACTGCCCCTTCACTGTCTGATCAGGCCCCAAGTTTTGTGGAATCTTTTGCATGGTCGGGGTCTGCAGGGGAGGGCTCCGATCCACTCCCCCGGGGTCGCTTCTTCTCTCTCACAGCTCCAACCTAATCCGGGGTCAGGCTTTCTCAGTCATGCCTTCACACCTGGCCCAGTTCTGCTACTCCAGGAGTGCTCCAGCCTACTGACATGGGATCTCCAGCACACTCGGCCCCTCACTGGACTTCGATGGGCCCCTACCCTTGGAGGGAGGGGGATCCAGGTTCCCCAAGACAGGCCCTGCCAGCAGTATTGGAGCACCATAACCGCGGACCCTCTCTCCTCACACCAGGGTCGGCCTCACCTGCAGGCAAGCTGCAAGGGTCAAGGTGTCCCGTTCGGCCTGGGGGCCAGTCCTTCACTCAAGTTACTGTGTCTGCTTCATGGGCAGTGATGCTCTTCATCAGCGCTCAGGCAACACATTGCAGGGCTCTATTGCGTGTGCTCAGCAGCAGGCCTTTCCCCACTCTAAGCTGAGGATCCGCTGCCTTGAATGGGCCTCACCCACTGGTGCATTCTCGGTCTGTTCATGTCACAGACTGGGTGTCCCCCGATCTCTCCAGGTTATAGTGAACTCCACCAAGCTACCACGGTGGCAACCAATGGATGCTGGAACAGATATATTGGAGGAAATTGAAGGCAGACTGCCGGAGCTCTTTCAAGCTGCGGCCATCTTGCACGGCTGTCGGCCACGCCCATGGTGGGAAATTGTTTTTCTTCAGCTTTGACTATTACTATTTTCCTAGTTACTTGCATTCTTCCCAATTTGGGGATTGTGTCTATATAGCAGTAAACACCTAATCACAGAAAACCATATAAGAACAATAAAATATGAACATAGGCAACAATGACGTGCACAGTCTCGTCAGCCACCGGGGGAGCCAGGAAAACCAGTTCATGTACGATTGCTGCTTAGGGGCACCTCCATCCTCATGCATGTCTCTATGTAAACTGTGCAATGCTTGGATGCAAGAGTCAAAGCCCCGTTGTCTAGGTCATTGCCAGGGATAAACATGCAGCAGGGCACTCTGATCTTGGCACACACCCCTTCCTTTATTGTGGTTATTAAGTCCCAACACATATCGATGTTGCATCACCGTGAGGCGGATGGCTTTTAGTTCTTCCTTGATTGCGTTAAAGCTGAGCTCAGTGCTGTTTATCATTTTGTGCATCTCCCACCTGGTTATTGGCAGCCAATGGTTGTTTGCTTTTGTCTGCACTATGAAGAAGGGTATGGACCCTCCTGTGTTTACTTGTGTGTCCGAAAACAGTCTGAAATGAGCCCCACCAAAATACTCAGCAGTTCTATTTTCTTGAGCCTGAGCAACAGAGTCATCTTTTTCTTTTGTGGATGTTGGTGCAACTCTTACAGATCTTCTTTGGGAATGACCAGGGTTGGGTGTGTATGGTGAAGAGGGAGCAAATGCCACACCATCTGGGGACAAGCTGAGTGTAGGCAAACTCGCTGCATTGTCAGTAGGTATCCATCTGCGTGTAGGTGCTGCACTGCATGTCCAGAATGTGCAGTATTGTGCCACAGTTTTCATTTGTTCCCAGTGCAATGGTTCCTTTCCCTCTGAAGCACAAGGAATACAGTGGACATTTCCTTACGATTTTGGGTTGCCCCATCACTGCTAGCTATGTATACCAATTCCCCTCAGTATCCCAGATTACATGGGGTATCTATGCTGTTGTTCAACCCTCCCCTGCAAGACTCATTATCCCTTGTATCATTGAGATGGATGGGCCTACACTGGACCTCCATGTCTAGGGTCCATTTGTTATTAATGAAGAAAGCCCCAGATATGCCAAGAGCCACCCTGGGACCACAGATTTCCATCCAGGAGAGGACGTGTTTGTGCATTGGTGCAGTGGCTTTGCTACCTCCAAGAATCTCTTTTCTGGAAAGTCTCAAAACAGTGTCCTCTCCTATGGTGCCCCTTCTGCTCATCCTATCTAGCTCGGTCTGAATTTTGCTAGGCTTGCTGAAAAGGTACAATGGTCTTGTATCGGGTCAAATTCACTATTCCTCTATGGGGTTCTACTCTGTTAGGTTGTATGTTGACCCTAATCCTACATATGTATATTATTGCAGTCCCCAGCACAAGCCTATGACAATCAATTGAAAGATAATTCAAGCATCTATTTAGGATCACACATTGGAGTTATTTGAGGTTTCTATCTTGGAGCATGAAAATAACTCCACGAATTTCATCAGGGATCATGATAATTAAATGAGAATTGTTACAGTTGTAGTACTGATCTCCACTTATATATATTTTCTTAGCCCTGAAAAAGTCGCGATAACTGTGACGAAACACGTGTTGGCTTAGATTTGATGAAGAACATTAAAGAAGTGGAATGATTACACGCATGAATTGTCTTTCAATTGATTGTCATAAGCGTATGCTGGGGAATGCAATAATATTGTTTAGATGGTCCAGGCCACGTTTTGGAGGGTAAGGTGGTGTTCTCCACCTTTAGGCACCGCATTTAATTAGTGATTGCTTTACAAATATATTGTGAGCTTCACTCTGGGTGCCACCACTCTATTGAAGACCACCCCTCAGAGAGAAAACTACATATGTATAGATGGAGAAGGCATTTTGCTTTTTTGAAGGCTACATCCTGGCACCTCCTACAACATACCCCAAGCTTGAATGAACATCTTAAGAACTACCCAGAAATGGCCTTTCGAAGAGCTCCGAACCTGAAAACAAAGTTGTGCCATTTGGAATTTACTGACAAAAGAAAGCAAATAACCACATTCTTGGACAGACCACCAGGATTTCCCACTTGCCACAATTGCAGCATATGCAAACTCAGTATTAAAAAAACCACTATGGTACCAATTCCACAAGGGAAACATTTCTCCATCACGGAGTGGATAGACTGTAATAGCAAATTTGTCATCAACGTGATCTTTTGCCCCTGTAACCGACCTTACATTGGAAGCACCATTCAACCACTACGAACTCGTATCCAAGAACATTACAGGAACATACACAAATATAAAACTGGCCATCCACTTACTGAACACTTCCAGTTTGCATATCCGCACAAAAAAGAGTTCTCCTTCTTTGGTCTAGAACTAGTACGACCAGCCAAACGAGGGGGCAACCGTGATCTCAAACTGAGGAGGAGGGAAAGCAAACTTATCCTCAAATTCAACACGTCCAAACTGGGTCTGAATAAAGACGCGGAAATGCATGTTTGGCTGGGCGAAGAATGATTCTTACCTACGACACTCGGGATCCTGACAACAGTCAACCTTGCCGGATAAAGACAATATGTACGATGTGATTGATAATGAGATAATAACAACAATTCACCGGGATGAGATGTTGATAAACTTCACTATGATTCAATAACATTGCCCCTCGTATTTTTGACACTTACATGTTGTTTTGTCCTACTCCCTGTCTTGTTACCCATCAACCACCACATGCCTTTCTCATATCACCCCCTGCCCATTCGTCCTGACACAATAATCGACCCATTTCCATCCGAAGATACTAGCGATTTCATGCTATACATTACACTGGTACCTAGTGATGACCTTTAAAAAAAAAAAAAAATTCTCACACTCCTGCTAAACATCTGAATACTATTTAATAATCTTTCTGGACGATTTAATTCACATCACGAAACTCCAACCGTAGACAATATCACAAGTGGTTAATGACATCACACCTTTATTATTGCCCCATGGGGTGACTCACGTATTTTTCTTGAAACACCTAACAGTACCTGAAGCTCTGACTGTCTCAGTGAGGCTCCCCATTCCAAGATGGCGCCCACCGCCGGACTACCATACTGGATCTAGAATAGCTTTGCGCCCTCTGACCTGGAACCTGTAACGAGGAGGCACATACTTAATGCTTTAACTCCCACACACGGCTGCTGACGCCCACTGCAATGATAGACCGCTCCCGGGCATTCCGCCCTTTATTCATGAGGTAAGCGCTATTGGAACCATTACGCGGTTCCTTTACCATGCCATTTAAGTCTTATACCCATACTAACCCCTGGACGTCCTGTCTCACGTTTCCCATCCCACAGAAGTACGATATTGAGAACTGGACCATTCGGGACAAATCTCTGTCCTTTATTGATTTCTAAACAGTAAGCGTGAATTTACTGACATGCTACTGCAATGTTCCCACTTTTTTCTCCCCCTCTCCACACGTTATTTCGAACAAAAGCCATTTTGTTACTTCACGGTCTCAGGTTAACCATGTACCTCACACAGCCACAGCACTTCAATTTGACCATTTTACCGTACAAGCCACCCTAGACGCATGAGTCGTCCGAGCTTTTTCTCCATCCCTACATAGTTCACAAGACTTACAGGTTATAACTGCTATGACAATTACTGGATACTGCCTGGGTCCATTTCCTCCCATCACCCTAATTTGTATAATATACTTCAGCTAAACAATTCCACTTTTTCATCCCTCCTCCATCCATCCACCCGGATACTGGACTTTGGACCCGATTATCTACGGGAATATGTAAATATGATTCCACCCCCTTTTGTATTGATGATTTGCGATCTCTGACTTTGTACTGTATATATACCTGTAAACTTTACTTATACATATGTTGTTCTGCATGCATACTGCCACTATACCCCTGTACCGATATGGTTCTTTCTTTCCTCATGTTCATGTTGTATTTATGTTGCGCATTTTGCACCACTTGTTTACTGTTTTCCCTTCCCCTGATCTTTGTGCGTCTTCTCACTCATACCCTGTCCACCGACTTATACTTTGACTCATGTCCAATAATCTTCTAATCATCTATTACTGTGCTCCACTTTCCATTCCGGTTTCTTCTAACCTGCAATCTATGGCATACGGACATATGTGCCATATGATTATTGATAACGCACCCTGCTATGCGCCTTAACAATGTTGTGAATACTTCTCTGCAATCACTTGCATTGTAAATACTGCACTTTCTTTTCACATGAAAATGAACAATGCACCCTTTCTAAATACGTCGTAATAATTTTTGGAATACCTCACTGCCATGCTTTGCACTGTAAATTTTGCATGTTTTTCACCTGTAAATGTACAGCCCTGAGGAAGCCCCAGGCCGGATGGCCATGTAAAGGGGCGAAACACGTGTTGGCTGTTACCTCTTGTTACTCACCTGAGAGGAAGTCTCAGCTTAAAAAAACTGCATATATATATATATAAAATAAATATTGCACATGATCAATCGTCTTTTGGAATTTTTCCGTGTTGAACAACATTTTTCCTGAATTTGTCCTGAAACTCTCTTGGAACTTTATTGTCGCCAGTGGGATGGGTGTCCCCCACTGTCAAGGACAAATATTTCATTCGTATTGCACTCAATAATATGGTCAGTAAGGGATTGGGACCTTTTTTCCCCCTCTCTCGCCCTGAATTCCTCCTGGGACAAATAAAGCATGTCTGTGTCTACTGCGTGTGGTATCAGCCAACAGTTGTAACATGACCTGGTTGTTGTTTGGAGCCCACAGTGGTCAAGTGCTGATACCAAGTGTTGTGTAAGAGGGTGCTATGTAGTGCATGTGGAATGGTAGTGTGGTGTTCAGTGTAATTATAAGTGATGTGCAAGAGGTCCCTACGCATGCACGGTGACAGCGTCAGGTTGGACTCCATTTGACTAGGCAGTACTTTGATGATGAATGCATGCAAAAACACCCATAGAAAACAGAGGGTACAGAGAAGTGTAACAATACATAACTTATTGAACATTATAGATCTTCTGGATGAGTCCATGGAAAATGTCTTGTAGTCCTCTAGTGATTGGGGGTTATTGACTTGAAATTTCGAAGCAAAAATTTCAAGATACAGCCCATGGTTCTTTATTCACACACTGTAGATCTCACTGGGGTGTTGATGTGGCTGCTGAAACGGCGGTGCACTTGGATGTTCGATTGCCAACTTATTAAAAAAGAGCTACGTTCATTGGTTAGTTTAGTAAACAGTGCATTATTGCATGTGCCATCAATTTCCTTCGGCGTTCCTGTGCCTTCTTTTTAAGGGTATGCTCTCCTCACTCTATTCACACAATTTTTAGTGAGGCACTGGACTGTCGGGGTATCATTTTTTGAAAGTGCGTTATTGTTCCTGGGGCTCATTTAATTTTTATGGGTTGCTGGACTCCCACCTCTCCATACCTAGCAGGGAGTTTAGACCGATGTAAGATTTTTACGGGATAATCTTGTGAACATGGGATGGTAATATTTTTATCCATGGTTCCATTGGCGTCACCAGCCCCTCTCTCCAAGGTGTGCATGGAGGGTGTTATCCGTGCGGGTGGTGTCTTTTGACCTACATGTGCGCAGCATGTTGTAAAAAAAGGGGGCGTGTCACATTTGATTGTTGATGGTGATCGCAATTGTCCTGAGGTCACGTGTATCCCACTGTGGTTCCGGCATGCAGCATGCAACGTGACCCTACCTAGTGATGCCAGGTGTCTCAACTACACCCTTTTTCCAGGACCTTCCTTTTTGGGCTAATTTTGGGCGCTTTCCCTAGACCTCACGTGATCTGTTATTCTCTTTGTATCAGAAAAAATGGAGGTGGTCAGAAAGATGTCCCGTGGCATGCATGCGCTTCTTTGCGATGTCTGAGATTGAGCTTCTTGCTCCTTCGGATGGCGTGTGTGTAAGGCCAGGTTTAATTGGCTGGTGTACTTGGCCTGATACGAGGGTGAGTACATTCTTGTGTATCGATCTTGCACATAGCTGGGATGGACTCTTGCAGACTCCCTTATTCCCCGGCACCCCCCTCTTCCTCGAACCATGTCTTTTCCTTTGTGTTTGAACCTGTGGTTTCAAGCTGCGACTAGGGGCTTCTACACAGCAGCATGCTTCTGTCGATTTTCTGGAGGGGCACAATCTGGTGAACAGGCTTTGGACACTTGGAAGATTTTGAGAGAAAAGGGAGAAAAAATATTGCTGAAAATCTCATTGAAATTTGTCTAATAAAGGTGATGGACTGGGATAGTTAGTTATCCAGGCCGACCTCCCCTCCCGACTACTTATGCCGTGAGGCACTTCGCAACCTGTCTGATCTTGCGCGGTGGAGTTTATGAGGGTCCTTACTATCCTGAGTGTATGAGAAACCTGGGTCCAGACACCGGAAGACAGCTTAGTTTTGGAACTTAACATTCATTGGCTGGAGGCTGCTAGCTTTTTTGGGGGCGTTGTTGGAACCTCACTCCATGAGGGAATTTTTGTCCCAGGTTGGAGGCCCAGAAATGGTCTCCTCTCGATTTGCTAATCAAACCTTTGACTTGCAGGTGGGGGAACTGGATGCCTGTTTTTGAAAACTGGACGGGGAGCTGCCCTGCCCCTCATCAGTCTGCCCTTCCCCAGTGTGTGGTTGGCCAGTCCACCCTGGGGGATCAGCAGAAGAGGGGGCCTAGGCACCCATAGAAAGCCTGAATGGCAGACTCTAGTGAGGATTCCTGATGGATAAAACACACTAAGCAGCACTGGATTCCCAAACACAAGTAAAGACTTGAATTCCAAATGTGTCTCATTGGTCCCTCTTCTAAGTTTTGGTACAGTGAATTGTGAGCAGCGCATGACATTTTTTTACTTACTGCACACTTGGGTTCTGTGTTTGCGCAAAGTCATTGCCTCTCCTGATACTTAACCCTACCTGCAGCATTTGCATCTCCTGTCCCTGTTGGGCTGAGTTTCCTGTCTGTTGTTGCAGTTGCCACGCGATTGTTCAACTACCTGATTCCTTTTGCAGTGGTGCGGTGGCTGACTGACTTCCCTGAGGCTGTGTGACGGGTGCATTTGGGTCTTCCTGGGCTTGGTCTTGTGGATGGAGGTTTTGCGGGGACTGGCCCAGGTTTAGGACCAGGTTTATCGACCTCTGTTCATGATATGCCTTTAGCTGGCATTGGTTGGCCATATGGCCCATTCTGTGGCAATAGTAACATTCTCTAAGGTCTGGCTGCTGCCACCCTCCCTGACATCTGCCATTATAGCTAGGTTGAAACCCTCTGGTGTTTGGCGGTGGAGCCCCTTTCAAGACTAGTGCCATTTGCACGCTCACAGCTATTGCTGCCCACTCGAGGGTGGTCTTTTTCAACTTGGGTTGGACCAGCTTAGTGGTGTCTCTCAGGGATTGCTCCTGTTTCTCCCTGTCCTTTTCTTGTTTCTTAATGTAATAGTGCAATAGATGAGCCTGTATCTCCTGTCAGGGTTTGGTGTCCAACCCCACTGCGCTGTCCAAACTGCTCTGTATCATGGTGGGTAGCCCCTTTTTGAGGATATTATAAAAGAATGCAACTTGTGGGCCCATATCAATCCATGGCTATCCTGTCTCTTGTCCCCATTGTTCCTTCAATCTGTCTAGAAAATTAGTTACGGTCTCCCCAGGTTGTATACTTTCTGCATTTAACCCTCCTACATCAGGTTGGTTGGTAACATTTCCTCAGGTTCATAAACTTTATTCGGCTGGAGAGAAATACAGCCATAAAAGTGCATAAATAAAAAAGCAAACCAATACATGGGATACAAACAACAAAATATCCCCCAATCATATCATTAAAAAACTCGAATGTATACAGAACATAAAACATAGTAGTATATACAATCCCTGCCCTATTGCAACATTATACCAATTAAAAGGTAGGATCAAGGTCACCTAGAAATTCATACATGCCTTATTTAATCTAATATTCTATACATCAGTCATTAGTTTAAGTAAATCTGCTTAAAATCAGACATATCTACAAAACAATGAGAAGTACGTAGTACTCTATTTCCTTAACTGTTGCAATATGCTTTCCTTATTTTAATCATGCCCTAAAACTGGTCCCAGGATGCTTGTTTCCGGTCCAGTGAGGACTTGGCTTTGCAGTTCGGGCTGGACAATTCCGATAAAGCACTGGGTCAAGACTGATTTGCATATGGCTGGGAATAAACTGGAGTGGTATGGTGAGCAAAAGAACAATGGATTTATCCCAGCTCTCTTGACTGGGGGTGAATGTTTGATTTGGTCTGTATTCTGTCGATCATCTGTGTGTCTTTTGCTTTCGTGCCCTAAGTGTGACGGGTATGCCCAGACGTGGGTCCTGGGCTCACGGTGCCACTGGATTCAAGCTAGCCTGGTTGATGAGGGGTGATTCCCCGAAACTGGTCCCAGGATGCTTGTTTCCGGTCCAGGGAACACCTGGCTTCGCAGGTCGGGCTGAACTGTTCCCATGAGGCACGGGGTCAAGACTGATTTGCATATGGCTGGGTCTAAACTGGGGTGACATGGTGAGCAAAAGAGTGATGGATTTAACCCAGATCTCTTGCCTGGGGAGGAATATTTGATTTGCTCTGCATTCCGTCCATCAACTGTGTGCCTTTTTTTCCTGATTTAAATGGCATTCAATAGGAAAAGGGCAGCATTATGACACAGAGAGGATTCACTTAGTGTCACCAATTATTTCATACCAACTTTATGAGATCTAATATTCTGGGCAACAAACATAGGTTTCAGATGAAAAATCTTACAATTCTGATACAATTTGCAGAACAATAAAAAGTGCAGTGTGCTTTGTTTATTTTGGCCATCGCGGGGTCAGTGGGTCATATCAAGGGGCAAGACCTCATATTAGGGAGAGCAACTAGATGATGCACAATGCCGCATCTCAGTTTTACCAGCACAAAATGGTGCTGCATATTTCTTACGTATATAATAGATAATTATTGCCCCCCCCCTCCACCTGGTCCAAGGACTTGTAGAAAACTACTGACTAAGATTTCCATCCTCCAGCTCACTTTTATCCAATCTGTATTGTAGGAAAGTACCTTTAATCTTATTCTTGGTTAGTGATGTAATCTATGTAGTGTCTTACCACATTGAGAGATTAAACAGCTTGCCATTAAGGGAGTTAATGTAGGATAGCCACGGAATACTCAAAAACGTATCCAAGGCTAAGCACTCCAGGATAATAGTTCTGGTAAAGCTAGTTTCTCCCTTTGCCCATAGTAATACCCATAATGGCAAAGGTCTCACCATAAGATGGTCTTCTAGAAACTGCAGGCCAACCTCTTTATGAACAATAGATATTGTATTATTTGTGGCGGAGGGTGGCAAACATAAAAGCCATTTTAAAAATGTATTTTCCTCTATTTGCAAAGTAGATACATTAACACAGGACCAGAGGCCTGTCCCATAAGTGGCAGTGGTCTCTCCTTTAGCTTTATATATAGCAACCATTTCCTTGATGGGTCGGCTGCCCAGTTTAGAGTGAAAATCCCCTGGGAGACCCTACTCATTTTAGCTCTGGTATTCGATACATGCTGTGTCCATAAGCCATTACCTGCAAATAGAATCCCCAGCTAGCAGAAAGAGTTTATCGAGACTATTGGGCTGGTATCAATAAAAAAGGTTCTACATGGCTTATACATTGGGCCACAGACCATGGTAAATGTTTTAGTTCATTTAATGACCATTTTCTTGGATGCCATGAAGTCACAAAGGCATAAATCAATCTCTGCAGGCCCACCGGTGTTCTTGCTATAAATACTGCATCATCAGCATAAAGCCTCACTGGTATTGGGCGTCCTGCAGCCTTAGCGGCATCGGCCAGCAGGGACTGTGGATGACTATCCACCCCATTAAGAAAAAGTGAAAAAAGTAATGGGGCCAATACACAGTCCTGACGAATTCCACGCCCCATTTTGAACCTTGCAGTATTTTCCCCTTCAGGGCCAAAGTAAACTTGGCTGAATAGGTTCTCATAGAGGCGTGAAAGAAACCCAACAATTGGTCTAGGTGCACCTAAAGAGATCAATGATGCCCAAAGTAGATTGTGGTTGAAAGCACCACTCAAGTCAAGTAAAAGCTTAAGATTAACGCATTGTTCAACAGTTCCTAACTGCTTCCTAAAGCCAAACTGTACCGGGGCTGGATAAATTAAATTGCTCATATGCCCATTCCTCCAATCTTCACAATAGGACTCTACTTGCTTTCATTGAGGACTCCTAAAGGGAATTAGGGCGGTAGATTTTAGGATCTGCTTTATCTCCCTTTTTAGATATAGGCACAATAATAGATGTTCTCCAGGAGGGTGGGATCATATCTGTCGATTCTGCATTAAATACCATGGTCCAACTAGGCCCCCAGCAGTCTGGGGCAGATTTGAATATATACTACTGGAACTCCATCTGGTCCAGGGGCCTGTCCCCCAGCACTGGCCTGTATAGCTGGCAAATATTCTTCATTTGTAATTTCCAGCGTTATGGGTCTCCAGTCACATACCAACCCCCACAGATGTCCTGTGGCAACCTCATTATTTTGTCTACAAATTTCAGAAAAGTGTGAGATTGACTGCTACGCTAACGCCAGGCTATGTTTTTTAATCATCGCTGCTGCTGCAATTATTGCCAAGTTTATTTTAAAAAATTGTGTATTTGCCGTTCTGTTGTTATAAATTTCTTTTGCCTGTCCCCCAACTGCCCGCATTGCCCGCACATACAAATTTTGACAGCACCACTCACCATTTGGGTGTTTGTATTCCACCAAGCTCCCGACCGCCATCTTGGGTGTAGGGCTGAGACGCCCCCAAGACGTTTCCGGGGCTGCGCTCTAGTTGGAACGAGCACCGCCTGGTAAATGCTATTTAGGGGCCAGTTGGTCGGCGCGCGGTCAACAGATTGACTGCTACGCTAACGCCACGCTGTGTTTTTTAATCATCGCTGCTGCTGCAATTATTGCCAAGTTTATTTTTTAAAATTGTGTATTTGCCGTTCTGTTGTTTTAAATTTCTTTTGCCTGTCCCCCAACTGCCCGCATTGCCTGCACATAAAAATTTTGACAGCACCACTCACCATTTGGGTGTTTGTATTCCACCAAGCTCCCGACCGCCATCTTGGGTGTAGGGCTGAGACGCCCCCAAGACGTTTCCGGGGCTGTGCTCTAGTTGGAACGAGCACCGCCTGCCACACGCCATTTAAAGGCCATTATGGTTGCGCGCAGCGTACGCGCGCAGCGTACGCGTGCAGCGTCGCACCAGAGGAAAGCCCGTCTGTGCCCGTCCGGGCCAAAGGGCCACCCCCCCTCTACCGTCCACGGGTTTACTCACCTGCTACCCTCAGATCTCTCCGAACAGCTAAAACCACGTTGGATGGGATAACTTATGCCAGTCTTCGGTCAGAAGCTTTGCTACAGGGAGAGGATATACCTAACCACACTAGCACACAAGGTCTGATAATTGCCACGCTGAACACACGCTCTCTGCATAAACACCATCTGGAGGTATTTACACTTCTGGGTGAGGGTGAGATAGACATCCTTGCTCTCTCAGAAACATGGCTAGGTACCTCATCAACACCGGACATTTTAGCAGCCCTACCTCCAAATTTTGATGCTCTGTGGTATAACCGCCCTAAGGACAGCAGAGGGGGAGGGGTAGCAATCGTGTTCAAGAAGAATCTTAAGGTGACACAGATTATTGCAGAAAACTGTGATTGCGCAGAATTATTAGGGATAAAAATATAATTAAAATCCTCATGCATCCTGCTACTGCTAGTATATCGTCCACCTCAGAGTTCACCAGAATTTAATGATTCTTTCTTTGAACTACTGACGGATCTGGCCTCCAGATATAAGTCCCTTATAGTGGCTGGGGATTTTAACTATCACTGGGACAAGGTCCCTAGGGGACCCATTGTGACTGAGTTCGAAACTAACCTCTCTGCTCTCCATCTAAACCAACTTGTAAAGGGCCCCACCCATGTGAAGGGCCACACTCTTGACCTCGTTTGGTCCTCTCTGTCACTGATGAAAATTCTGGAAGTTAGCCCTTGCATCTGGTCAGATCATTATCTGATCAAGTGCTGGGTTCCGGGAGACCACTTATTAGCGGCCCCTCCACAAATAAGGAGGAAAGTCCGCTCTTGGAAGAAGATTGAGGTTGATTCCTTAGTGTCGACTCTACTCTCCTCCCCCCTCCTAAGATGAAGCAGGTGAATCTGGACTCATATACTATGACCCTTACGACCTGGATCCGATCTGCTTTAGATAAGCTTGTCCCAGAACGACTGGAGCTCACTCAGAAAAAAGGAAAGGGTGCTCCCTGGTTTGATGCTTCACTTAAAGAAAAGAAGCAAGGTGGAGTGTAGGTGGAGACTGAATTATGGGCCAGCAGAGTCACCAACGTTTAAATCACTTCTGGCCAGCTATAAACTGGCTATCCTGGCAAGGAAATCCGCCTTCTATGAGAATAGAATCAGGGAGGCCACAAACAAACAAAGAGAGACCTTTGTGATTCTAAGAGAACTCACGCAGCTAAATGATAAAGGTCTCGGGTTGGACCAACCCGACTGTGATACCTTTCAAGGCTTCTTCCTTCAGAAGGTACAGGATATCCTGATGGACATTGCCACGCTTTCAGATAGTCTGCCACTGCCATCGTGCCTAGACACTCAGCAGCCAGCTGGGACTTTGAATAGCTTACCTGATATTGATGATAAGCATCTGACAGAACTTGTCAGCTATATCAAATCGGGATCTACTATAGATCCTTGTCCCCCAAAAATCTTTAAACTGGCTCTGCCAGGTATTCAGCCCCAACTGCTGCACCTACTGAATGCCTCTCTAGAAGCAGGCTACCTTTCAATATCTCTGAAGGAAGCCAGAGTTTCCCCACTTCTGAAGAAAGCGGGTGTTGACACTAAAGCATTGAAAAATTACAGGCCTATCTCCCAACTGCCTTTTCTTAGTAAGATCTTGGAAAAACATGTCTTGAACGCCTTGGCCAGCTATCTGGAAGAACACCATCTACTTCATGCCAGGCAGGCGGGTTTCCGGCCACAGCACAGTACAGAACTGGTTATGGCTACGGTCACCGATGAGTTACGAATCAGAGCAGACAACAAACAACCATGTGCTCTGATTCTGCTAGACCTGTCGGCAGCCTTCGACACGGTCAGCCATACCATCTTGCTGGATCGCATCGCGAAGCTGGGGATAGCTGGCCAGGCGTTCAAGTGGTTAGAATCCTTCCTATCAGGCCGTACTCAGAGGGTTCAGATGGGGGATCAGTTGTCCGGGATTAAGGATGTGACATGGGGGGTGCCTCAGGGGTCCGCACTATCTCCCTTACTATTTAACATCTACCTGCAACCTCTGATGGAAGAACTCACGCATAGAAATTGTGAGATCTTTAACTACGCTGATGACATGCAGCTACTGGTGCAGCTGGAAGAAACAAAAGAAGCCCAGGAATCAGTAAGGAACTTGCTTAGATTTACGGTCAACTGGATGACCAATAATTTCCTCAAGGTGAACGCCGAGAAAACGGAGGTGTTGGTGCTTACCAACAAGGCCAACCCTTGGGATGATCTGTACTGGCCCCCAGAACTTGGTAAAACTCCCATTCCCGGCACAGTGGTGAAGAGTCTTGGCCTAAAGATCGATGCGGATCTTACCATGGCCCCTCAAGTGTCGGCTGTGGTGGGCTCCTGCACGGCCGTGATGCGGCAGTTACGCAAGCTTACCACCATTCTTTCAGCTTCCATGTTACAAACTATTGTCTCAGGGATTGTTATTTCAAGGCTTGATAATGGTAATGCTTTGTATCTGGGCTTATCGCAGAAGTTGTTGAGGAAACTGCAGGTTGTGCAGAATGACGCAGCCAGGCTGATCTTCTCTCTTCCGAGAAGCTCACATGCAACCATACTTCTTCGTAAGCTGCACTGGTTGCCCGTGAAGTTTAGGGTCCAATTTAAATGTCTCTGCATGGCCCACAAGGTTCTCTTTGGCAACTCCCCAGAGTATATCAAGCAACGCCTGAGGAAGTATGTTCCCGGCAGATCCCTACGCTCTGGTTTTGTCCCCAATCTGGCTCAACCCAGATTTAATTTAAAAACCAAAGGAGGCTGTGCTTTCTCAGTACTTATTCCTCAACTCTGGAATGACCTTCCGGCCAGTCTGAAGGAAGACTCACAGTTACTCTCCTTTAGGAAAAAACTGAAGACACACCTTTTTGGAAAGGTAATATATTCAGTCTAATTGGAGCAGGCAGAGGGCACTGAGGCGTCAGTATGTTTGTGGTTTTTCTGTTGAGCGCTTAGAGACCGGCGGTGATAGGCACTATTTAAAAACCCTATAACATAACATAACATAACATAACACCCCACTGTCACAGGGAACAAAGTAGTTGAACTCAGGGATATCATTATTTTTTAAAAGGGTGCATTCACAGTACCCCAGAACAACTTGCTGTCTCCGATGCAAGGGCAACATTTTCCCAAGCTTTATTCTGAAGCATTTTTATCCTTGTGGCCCTGGCCTGTTTGTATTGAGTGCGCAAGGTCTTAATAGTCAAAGAATCCCGTGGGGAACTACTCATGGCATGTTTAAGGGACCCGAGGGCTTTAGTGCAGGTGTTGTCAAAACATCTCTTTTTATTATTCTCTAGTGTAGTAGGACAGCAAGTGAACAGTAATTTTATAGAGCTAATAATATGCTTAACATTTTTAACTAACAAATTGGGAACAATAGCCTCCTGTAGGCAGTAATTGATTTCCCTGTGATTTGTCACTACTATTTTCCATAGCATATTATTAGGATCAAAACACTCCCAATTAGTTCTCACACCATTAGTCCTGCTTGCTCGGCCATTCACATTTGGTGCCTGTATGAATTGAATGTGGCCCAATCATGCTTGGTTTTTTTACAGCATGCCTGTTGGGAAGTGAGCTCGGGCGAACACTATGTTAGTCTGCTCTCCATTAAGGCTACGTAGCAGACTTTTGGCATTGCCTATTGCTAGATATACTCCTGCGATGTTCTTATCAATACATGACATCAATTTCCCTGCTCCATACAGCAAGGGCGGCAATTTGGTTCTTAGCCCTTCTTTATCCATTTGAGCCTAGAGCACATAGATGGTCCCTGACGTGCCCTTCTGTAGTCACAGGTACATTTTGGCTTGGGGAAGCTCCATTGGTCTTTCCCTAACACAGCATTCCCATCTTCCTAGGCAATCCTGCAAGTAGGGGAAGTTCCATTTGGGATCTCCCCCTCCATGCCGGATGCAGTCTTGCGCAACGGTCATTTCCTCTGGTTCAAAGGATCCCTTCTCCGCCCAGGGTCTATTGTACTGGTCCTCTCCCTTAGTCTAGTGGGCTAGCAGGTGGCAAAATGGCCATGGTAAGATCTTGCCTTTCTCCCAGGTCACTATCTCCCTCGGGGTCAGTCTATCTGTCCTGCGAGTTTGGGAAGAACAGCGGACGTCTTTGTCGCTGCTCCCCTCCAGTACATGTGAAGGGGCCATCTCACTTGTCCTGCGCCTTGGTCTATAATTTCCTGGTCAGCCCCTCTCCTGTGTTGACAATCTGGTGAGGCTCAGATCCCAGCCCAAAGCCTCCCCTCTAGTTCTGCTTTGGACTCTTCCCCAAACAGTGCTCTGTACCTACTCCCGCCCTCCTCAGAACGCAGCGCGCTGCTCTGCGTTCTTGCTGTGCTTCCAGGGTGTGAGCTCTCTCTCGCTCCCTCTTTAGTTCATGTCTTTCCTCTAAATCCCACTAGAGTGCTTCCATAGCTTTGAGCTATGAGCTGTTCTTTTTGGTTGGAACTTGCCTTCAAACGCACTTCCTCTTGTTTCTTCGGCTACCTGAGCTGACCATGTTGCTTACACCTCATCATCGGATTCTAGAAGACTAGGATCCCTTTTCTCACCCCCACTAGTTGTATAATTGTCCAGAACCGCTATGAATCTCCCTGTCACTCGAGAGTGTTCACCTGACTTGGTGGGAGTGCATGCTCTCCATGCCACTATGGTTCAAAAGGCTGAACCCGGGGAGCTCTAGCACTGGACTGGGGTGGTGCTGGGATTGCCTGTGCCTGTTGGCCTGTCAGATTCTCAAGCCTGGACATAACAGTTCGCTATTCAGTAGGTCCCTAACTGCGGCTCCCTCAACTGATGGGTTGGTGCATCCTAATGCAGGGATAGCTGGCATCGAGGAGAACAACTCCACACCTGTGTATGACGAGGTGGTAGGTGCGGATGCTCTGATTATTATCTGTGGGATATGATTGTCAGTCTGGGCCTCCTCGAAGAAGGCCCACAGCTCTAATAGTGCCTTTCTCCTGTCCTTTTTCCTGTCCTTTTTCAGTCCTATGTATTTGGTCTGTATTTGTATCCTCGTGTGTTTGATTATGTTGGTGTCAAAGGTTCCCTGCTTTAGCCAGACAAACACGTACACCTTAGTGTGTACATGCCATTCGTGGCAATAATTATTAAGTGTTTTATCCTGTGTGGGGAACCTGGTTTGCATGTGTTCTAGTGGCGACTGAATAATAAGGTGGGTCATTTTGAAGGGATAGATGCACTCTAGTTTCTCCGGTTTTAGGTAATCTTTAAGCTCTGCTTTTGTCAAGGGGAAATATTATACACGGGGATTACTGGTTCTAACTACTTACCATGAGCTCAACTGTTTTTACAGATGCATCAACACAAATATTTCACACACACAAATAGCAATGCATATGAAGGGTGAAAACCTAGAAGAAAGTGCAATTGTTAAACCATCATGAAATTTGGCACTAAATAGCAAGCTTTACTTTGATATGAAATAACGATTGTGAGAAATAGCAACGCCTTCATAAAGCACATTGAGACATCGAAGAAAACACAATACTCAAGACAAAATACAGTTGCATTAGTTTACCAGCACCACAGTATCAAACTACATCAAATATACCTTGCATTAATTTCAATACTACAATAAGAAAAAAAAACTGACAGAGAAAAAATGATGACTTTGTCAAAAATACCTTAGCCCGCTACTAGTGCATGCCATCTTGTGACCAGGCGAAGCCCTGAGCGGTATAATGAGCTAAGTGAGCCCGATATTCTGTCAATATTGGCTCCAGGACAAAGAAAGGTCAACTTTTTTCACAGAGAAAAGGAATTCTTAAAGAACCACAGGCCCCTCTGTGCCAAGTGCAAGCTACACCTGGTCTCCCAGATCCAAATCTTTTCCCTAACGTCTAAATTTCACCCTGTTTCACACCCAGGGGCTTAGCATACCATCAATATCACACCCACCTCTCACTTCTTTCAGATGCCAACAGTGTTAAGAAACCAGGAGCACTGAGAAGACCCTTTAGACTAAAAAATAAGATTGAGACGCAGGCCCTATATCACAAACAGGGCCCTTGCATACCATCTGCATCACGCCCAGCGGTTCAAGGGATGAGGCCTCAACCCTGTAAAACACCCAGGGGACAAGCGTACTATCTGTATCATGCCCAGTAGTCCAAGCGACAACTGATAATCACCATTCCTAGTGTGCAGACTGCTGAAAACAGGTGACCTGCGCGGGAACGGCTCAAAGGCTGCCTTGCGACTATCCTGTTCGGACACAGAAAATAAGTAACATACCAGCTTTCTGTCAGTGGTAGAGCGCCCAGGTTAAATATTTGCAGTTCTTCCTAGTTTGCCATACGCCAAATGCTGGTGACTAAGGATCAGATGTGGCCTGTTACCCTGTGATGGCAGGCTTAAGGAAGGACCTCAGCCCTGCGTATTAAGCAGAATTTCCAATCAATCATGGTGTCTGCTCACATTTCTTGCTGTGCAAATGTGAATCCTTCAAGGCGGGGTGCCTTTCCTTCGACTGCAGTCGGATACGAGGTACCATTCTCTCCTGGATGGCTCACAAAAATGTTGCTCGAATATGAATTTACCTTCAAGAAACAAAAGACAAGAGGTGTTTGGCTAAACAGGAACTGTTGGTTTAATCAAACACTTCGGCTAGGAGCACAATAACAGAAGTGGGTCTGATGACTGTCTCAAAGTACAATCAATCTAAACAAGTCTTTATACTGTTTTTGGGTACAAGAATGTGGGTCTTGTCGGTGGAGTCATAAATAAGGGCCTGATAGGATTTGCAGGTGAGCCTCGACGCTGCGTGGACACAATGGGGGCCAGTTGGTTACATGTCCAGATGTCCGCCATGAGGGGTATGTGATTGATGCGTGCACTGTGTATTCTGCATCCTGATTGGCTATGTGTTCCTAACTTTATGTGGCATCTGACTTTATGATGTTTTGGGAAGGCGTGCACCCCTCTGGCTCTGTGTGCTTTATTGGGGCCAGCGAGTGTATCATTATGAATAGGGGCATCAATTTCATCAATATTAACAAGATCAAACTTATGAAATCTGGCATGACTTTTCCAATGAACCGATGAAGTTTTACCCTGTCACATTGGCTATACAATTCACCCAACAATGGCATATCAAGTGCAAATAAACTGGCAACCATCATGCATACAGCTATAAAATTACAAATATGTATAGAAATACAGCTATCAATACGCAACCTCTCTCAACAGGACCTAACAAGACTCATCACAGTGAAAACCCCCAGGATTTGTCAGAGTATGTGACCAATGCCAAAGCCGTTGCCTACTACGGTAGCCTGTGTGATTACACAAAAACAAATACCTGTCTGTAGCCTGTAACACAATGTGATAACAACCAGCTTTTACAGGCTTACTGGCTTCAACATATGGTTTTCACAGTGAATACGGTAGACTAACTGCCTTTGTCACAATAGTATCAAACATATGGCATTGGACATACCATTTCCAGTACACCAAACAGACATTTAGCTTGTCACAAAAACCAATTTAGTTCTACATTTTTTGAGCATAAGCTTTTCCACAAAGCGATCTCAGGCATACAGTCATAAAATGTAAAAAGTGTACAAAATTATAGGTGGCTAAGCAAATCACTACCTCTCCTAAGCTGGGCTAACAAGGATTCTCATAGAGCAAACCTTCTATATACACGGTTTGACACACAAGGTGACCAACACCGAAACCATTGCCGACCACAGTAATCTATCAGATTCCATATAACAAAATACCTATCTTTAGGCTTTAATACAGAGTAATAAGAATCCACACATAAATGGCTATTAACGCTAACATATGTTTTTCCACAATAAGAAGTATGTCAGGCCCAGTCCCTTTATCACAAAATTCCATAATAAACATATCAGTCCTATAGCTATGATCTTTGGCTTGCCACCATAAGCAACTCAATGCCGCTGTATTGAGTGTAAACTTTGCCACAAACAATCCAATAAAAGCAGTCTTTTGAGTGGAAACAGAAATTCTGCCCAATCAAAGTCTGTAGACAGGGGATCCAATATGCGGGTGCAGTTCAAGCTCCTCCCTCGATAGAGGTCGCAAAGCTCTTTTTTGTTGATTACATAGGCTGAGTGTAACAGATGCACTGTCAAGCCAGACTGACAAATCCATAGTCCTGGACTCAAAGGGCCCGATTCACAGAACTAACTCAAGACAAAATCCTAAACTTACTAGTTTGGTATTCACAGAAGACACTTACTCATTTTGGTATTCATAGAGGGCACTTACTCATTTTGGTATTCATAGAGGGCACTTACTCATTTCGGTATTCTCAGAAGTTAGGAGTCCTAACTTTACTACTACTAAACTGAGAAAAATCCTAATTTTAAGACTTTCGGTATTCACAGAAGGCATTTAGGAGTCCTAAAGTTAGGAGTCCTAACTTTACTACTACTAAACTGAGAAAAATCCTTATTTTAAGACTTTCGGTATTCACAGAAGACATTTAGGAGTCCTAAAATTAGGACTCCTAACTTCTGTGAATACCGAAATGAGTAAGTGCCTTCTGTGAATACCAAAATGAGTAAGTGCCTTCTGTGAATACCAAAATGGTAGTAAGTTTAGGATTTTGGCTTAAGTTAGTTCTGTGAATCGGGCCCAAAAACACAAAACTATACGCTGAAGTCTAAAGTTAATGAGTGCCCTCCTCCGTTCAGTGCTGCTGCCAGAGAAATACAAACAGCATAAACTATTTAGTTATCTTAAAGACACTTTAATAGTATTACAAAGTGATCAACCAAAACAAGTGCTTTAGAAAGGTGGGGTTCTTTGGCTCTGCCCACAAGATGGCAGCCAGGAGTACATCTTTTGATTGGGAAGAAGTTGTGTGCTTCCACAAAAAAAGCTTTCCCTTTTCAAGGCTGTGATCATTTTGTTTATTTATCCAGCTGCCTAAGCTTGAACATTGCGTATTTTCAGGGACACACACATGACATTGGAGTGCTCTTAAAGTGTCTTAGATTACTAGATAATGTATGATGTTTTTCCCTGACAGCATCACAGATTATAGGAGAGGAGTGCAGTGCAGCCATTAGCCTACATGGATTTTCAAGTCTAGCTTGAAAGTGCAACTGTCACCTGACCTTTTAAAGTACACCAATCATATTCCACCCGTATTATTCCACACAAGTGCATAACTATTTCCATGCTGTTATGTTTCACATTACAGCCATTATAGCCAGACCTCTTGGCATTGCCAGTGCTTGTTTTATTATGGGAGGGATGAAACGCTAAACCGGGAAATCAGATTTAAACCGGTGACAAGGAGATTAGGCAGATATCCCTACAACATTTAAATTAACCCCATGAGCTGTCTTAATTTGTTGTGTTAGATGCCAGTTTCCCACAAAATGAGTGACTGATGAAAAATTCATTATGATGCAGAAATGTCTCCTGGAGCCTCAGACGCTGCTCAGCATGCTGAGCAGGAAAGTAAATACATCTTTGGATATTTATTTGCTTGGCAATAAAAAAATCAGTGCATGAAGGTTCAATTAGACTGATAGCACAGCGGCTGCAGCTCTGTGCATGGCAGCCGAATAGGCTCGTAAAAAGCAGATTAACTCCCCAAAGTGACAACTGCAGCTTGTGACTGTTCTTCGCGTGTATGTTTAGACTGAAGTGTCACAACAGAATCATCACAGCACAAGGAGGAGGGAATGTTGCAGGGTGAGCAGAGGAAACCATTCAGAGGTGTCCGCAGCCCACTGGAGACTCTGGTGCACATGAGAGGTGGGAGAGCTCAGAAGACCTGAGCAAGGAAACACCAGGCACTGTCAAAAGTGAACATTCATTTATTTCCAAAAAAAAGCTGCCCACTTGCCGGTTAGTAAAAGTGCAAAGAAGGCACAGGTCTTTCTATTTGAACCAAAGGTAATTCATACTAACTGGGAATTCCTATTTTATTACCACATTTTTGAACTTTTGGGACCAATTTACATGCAAGAATAGACGAAAAACGATACAAGAACACTACGTTACCGACTCCTTTGTGAATAGGGCCCTAGGTCTGCACACCTGCACATGCATGCTGCCTGCAGGAAGACTGGTAGGTATCACTAAACCGGGTTATTTTTCACTGAAGATTTGAGAGTGCCATAAACAGAGGAGAGCAAATGGGAATCCCTGGGTGGAAATATCTCCTTGGTAACACCTATCCGTGCAAAATGATATTTTGAAAATGTCGCTGCTACGACCCTCAATAATGCATACACACCGCACTCCATCAGGGATTTCCATGCAGATGAAAACTGGTAAAGAAAAGTGTCATGGTGAAGCTATTGAGCACCTGCGGGAATCTGTGATTGACAGCTCGATGCTTTATGATGTCACAAAAGTGGACAACCACATGGATTGTGAAATGGAGTGACGGGACAGCATACTTACAAATCATGGGGAAGGCTGGAACTTCAAACAGCTATACTTAAAATGCATTAATGAAGGACGAACTGGCAGAATCTCTTTAGACATCTTAAATACACCCAAATAAAACATCAGCCGCCTTGGCATGGCCTCTGTTACATCATTTGAGTCAGCACAAGTCGCCCTCGGCTCACGAAACCCCACTAGTGATACAACGAGGACAAATGCCATTTGCTCCAGTGTTTGCCTGCCCTACTGAATGGTTATGAATCACCTTATTTACCACTTGAACATATGATCAATAAAAAAACATTATTTCAAGGCACAAACTTAGATCCGACCCTGAAAGCTATTTTGTTTTTATAATCTCAAGCACTCAGAAATATCCCTGATTATTGTTGCACAAGAAGGCATTACAGAAAATTGTGCTTGATCAGGGGAAATATTTCTGGATGTTGGGTTGTAAAAACAAATACAAAGAAGACATAATAGTAGATAGGCCTGTTAGGTTATATTTTTACCGTTTTTTCCAAGATGACTTGCAGTCCAGGCCCTCTAATGATGACCTTTCAAGAAATGGACGCTAACGAACATGACTTCCTGCTTCTGCTTCCCTCATATCAGTTGCTTGTAGTGTTGGCTTTGTCTTTTGCCAGATGAGGAGGAATATGTTAAGCTAAAGAGTACCCCAAAGGTATTGCTATCAATGTAAGTGTCCTTGTAGGAAATTACTATGAATCCGAGAGTTGTTCCGGAAAAAGGTCAATTTACTTTTTCTTAAGAACAAATTTTGGATCCCATCAGTTCATCTACAACTAAGGGATCGATTCCAATGCGGCAGGAAGGGCTCAGATTGTCAGTCGGAACCCTCCTGCCCTCATCAGAATGTGCCATTCGGATTCCTTTCCGACTGAGCTATTCTGATGGGCTTGGTCAGAAAGGAATCCAACGCAGTTTTCGGGAAAGCTTCCGATGGGCTGAGAGAGCCCGTCCGCTCCGGAAACCCTTCAGTACTCCCCAGCTGGCTCTTTCCGGTTGAGGGTGTGCGATGGCAGTTTCCCTCTGCCTTTTTGTACCGGCCTTTCAGACACAGAAAGGCAGTGGGAAACTGTCTTTGGGGGTCCCCAGCAGGGCCCCAATGGGAGTGAGCCCACCGTATGGAGTCATAAGGGGCACGTCTGGTGCCCCCCTGTTGGTCCCTGCACCCAGTGTGCAGGGATGAACTTCACCTCTGCACTTAACAATGCGAGGAATGCTCCCATTGTTTAGTATAGGATTGCGACTTCACAGGGTTCGGTCCCTCCTACTTACAGATCTGGAACCGCTGACAATAGGTCGTTCGGTTCCAGTTCCCGTCCGACATCGGAATCGACCCCTAAGAGTGATGCAATTATATTTTAATGAAATCATACACTACCTCTGATGTGAAAAATAATTGTAGCTGTTAGTGGATATCTAGACACATTTTTGGTGGCCCACTCTGAATTCTGATGTCGTACATTAAGGGGCTCATTACGATGTCATGCGGGAAGCCTCCGCCCGACAGTCGGAAGCATTCCTACCACGTCGGAGCCCCTCCGACTGACCCAGTCAGTTTACAGTCCGACCACTCGATTAAGATGTTCACGATCAGAATGTAAACCGGCCAGTCATTCTGACTCGGTTCCGACAGACTCGCGGAGTATTCCTGTTGGTTGGAATGTCACCGTAACCCCCTATAGACGGCGTTACCAATATCGGGATTACGATGTCGGTATCCAACAGCCATCCGCGCTGGCCTTTCCGACACAAAAAGGCTGTTGGAAAGTGACTTTGAGACCCCCGGCAGAGCCTCCTAGCATCCGCACCCTACATTTGGTGGCCGAGGGGGTACCTATGGAATCCCCCTGTAAAACCCTGCACTGTGTGGCAGGCACCATGGGGTGCCCGCAACAGGGTGTATGGTTTTACACACACACACACCATTTCCCTATAGGAGACTGTGTTCTGGACAGTTCTCAGGCGTAACATGGGCTCCCATAGGAAACAATGGAAATCTGACCGTACAGTGTTCGGTCACATCGTAAACTGGCAGTCGGAACCACCGAACACAAGTCGGTCGGTCCCGAGTCCGACACGGTGTCGGGCAAATGCTTTCTGCCCAACATCATAATGAGCCCCTTAGTTTGGGTTGTGCCCATGCTCATGTTTATAAGAAGCACCCTTCAGACATTTATGACCATTAGAGGCCCTGGAGATTTGCCTGTCTTCTGGATTTATTGCAGACTTTCCAACTTTTAATAGGGTTTGAGTTGTTTTGCTTACTGTAGAAACATTTACCAACATGCCGTATTTTTCTCCTCAAGAGATGGCCAGATTGTTTAAGAGAGAAGTATGTAAACTCCATGGCCTACCCAAAAAGATAATATGCTGCTGGGGATCATGGTTTGTTTCTCATGAATGCAATGCTTCCAACTCAGAGAAGATCAGTGGCCACCATCAAAAATAAGGAAATACCACCCCGTTTGTATCTGAAAGCAATAGGAAACAGGCTGGGTACCTGTTAAAACTATATATTTCATTATAAGTGTTCCTATTTAGATATAAATCAGCATTGTGGAAGGAGACATATGCTTGAAGGTCTGTAAGAAGATTCTGTCATGGGCCTTAACCTGTAGGTTTTCAGTTGAATTGCTGGAATGGCGTAGACTCATCCACTATCATGTCTAGCTTGCAGAGTGGTATACTCCCCAAGATGTGAACCACCTAGACAGCCAAGCAAGGGAAAGAGGGAAGGGAATGTGGAAATTTAGCTCGCAAACTGAACATTATCTGCGCCATCTTGCCCCTCCCCAGCACCACGCGCAACGAATGCACGGCCGCCATTTTAGACACCCCACTCATTGTCAATCGCCAGCGCGGTCCCCTTGGCGCTGCGAGCATCCCCCGCGCGCTGGCCACCCCCGCTCTCTCATACAGGCCATAAACCCTCTCCTTCTGCGCGACCCTGCTACGGAACCACTTCCGACCGACAAACCCATACATGGTCATGCCTCTCCTTTGATAACCCCCTTCCTCTGCGCCCCATTGACCGAACTGGTCCCAGGCCATCACCTAGCCCTGCGGATGCAGTTTATTGCCCCTACTGTAAAGGAAACACCCCACATCAAAGGGATTACAGTAGAATCAAAGCCCCTACCCCCTGAGACCCGGCCAGTTGCACACACCCCCGGGAATTAGCGGAATTCCCTGCTGCGCGATAGCCATCTCCCACTGCGGGTAGGGTGGGAACTTCTACTGTATCTATGTGTGGGATCGGATCTGAACCGGGGCTTCAGGGGATATTTCCCCGCACATCAAGGGAATCACAAGAATGTACTATGTGTAATAAAGCAATAAACCAGTGTATAAGAGACCAGGTCTCAGAGATGCAGTTAGAGCACCTCGTGACGATACCTTGCTGTCTGATCTGATGTGTTCTGCTCCGACGGAATAAAACCTTGTTTCCTGCCTTCCAGTCTCCGGCGCCTGCCTCTTTTATTGGTAAATTATCGAGTGGTATGAGAGGCGATTATCGCCGGGCAAAATACTTGGAAGATATCGACTGAAACTGCCGCTACCATTTAACAATTGGCGTCCCAAACGTGGGGCCCATCAGCGACACGTGGATCCAGTGGGAGAGGTCCCGACGACAGAGTGAACGACTGCAACGATCGGGAGAGCTCCTGCCCAATAGACCCTCGTCTGGCAGCCGATCATCCGAACTTCACTGGTTCCGAGCAGACCTCTCTCGAGTGATCTACGGTCCTGACTGGGAACCATCAGGAGTGCCGCGGCAAATACGGAGAATAGAGGACGATCGGGCGCTGGAGGCGGAAGACGAGAAACTGTCCATGCGGTCCGGGTAAGGTCGTGAAACACGACAAAAGTGCGAAATAATTGATTGATTGATTGAATACTAGTATTGCTCATTGATTGTGCTCATTGATTGTTCTCTTTTGAGATATTCGCTGTCTACAAACGGGGAGGAGTAGAAATACTCTCTCTCTCTCTCCCTTTGCAGATAGTGAAGGGTAGGTAACGCAGACTTTTGTCCCCGTTGAAACCCGTCGTGCCTATCTTTATCTCCCCATTGATTGATTGTCCGAACATTGATTGTTTTGAAGAATAGTGCTTTTTGAGATATTCTCTGTTTGCAAATAACGTAGAATAGGAATATTCTGTCTAGTCTTTGCAAATAGTGAAGGGTAGGTAACGCAGACTTTTGTCCCCATTGAAACCCGTCGTGCCTATCTTTATCTCCCCATTGATTGATTGATTGATTGTCCGAACACTAGTTGTTCGATATTGGTTCTTTGGAGGTATTCTCTGCTTACAAATAACGAGGAATAGAGATATTCTGTCTAGTCTTTGCAAGCAGTGAAAAGATAGGTAGTGCTGACTTTTGTCCCCGTTGAAACCCGTCATGCCTATCTTCTCCCCACTGATTGGTAGTTGGTTCTGCCCGGACCGCTTATTAGAGGTGAACCACCCGGCTCCACTGGAAGGCACCCCTAATAAGGACATGTTCACTAAATATGGACTAGTCGCCGTGGCTTATAGCAAGCTGTGGCATAAATATACCAAGAAGGAGCCCGAAAGTCAGTGGCCACTGATGGGATCCTTCGACGATCGCAAGATAGAAGCGCTAGAAGTAGCTCTGCGTAGCAATAAGACGACGCCTACTATGCTTGACAGTATTGGCATGTGGCGTAAAGAAGCGACGCAACGGAAAAAGAGGGAAGAAGTAAAAGCAGAAAAGGAATTACGAAAGGCAGCTCACCTTGCCGCTAAAAAGTTAGAAGAAGACATAAAAGAGAGAAGGGAAACTAAGCTAAGCCAGGAGCCCGAAACCTCAGGCCAGTACGCTGTTAGGTCCCCTTCTTTGCTCTACCCTGTGTTGTCCTCCAGGCAGCAAACGAATGACGAATTACTGTTAGGTCCCCCGACCATTTACATGCCCCCTCCGTATGCACCCTCCCAATCAGTAGTGCAACACCCACAACCCCCGAACACGAACGAAAGCAGTACAGGGGCCTCGGCCCTCACGGCCTCCGCGCCGGCTGAACCTCTTGTACTAAACCTAACGTCGACTACAACGCTAGACGACCATGAGATAGGAAAGAAAGAGTCCACCAGAATGAATCGGTTAACTAAAGATGAACGAGCAGGAATTGACAAGATAGTAGGGACGCTGGTGGAGCGAAAAGAAAGTGAGGAGTATATAACGGACGTGTATAAATCGTATGCCGACAGCCGCAGACGACACTTCGTCGTACGGCTCTGTTATCGCACCCTGAATACATATGAGAATAGGTACCACGATAAAGGTCCCGAAGGCCTAGCGGCCCTATATAGGAAGGTAGACATTGGGGAAGAAAGAGAGGGCGATGTAACGAACCTCTTCACTCGTACACTCGAGGTCTACCGACACCTTAAAGAACATGGACAGACAACCACAACGGAAACCCCCATGGCAACTAAGCCCCAGGGAGGAAGGGCCGAGGCCATGATGCCCATTAAAGAAGCTGCCCCCTACTGGGTCCCCCCACGGGGTCAGGGAACACACGACGACATCAACCACCAAGATGCGAAGGGAAGGGTTGTATATAACTGGGTCTACCAGCCGTGGGACCGGCAAGATATTTTGACCTTTAGAAAGACCCTACCCGACTTGAGAAAGAACCCGACTGCCTTCTACACTGAATTAGGTACAGCCTTAGGCTCAACGATAATGACGTTAGCAGATATCGACTTGTTCTTTGGGCTATGTCTGCCGGCTGATGTGTGGAAACAAATCCGGAAAGTTGACCACGCTGAGCCGTTCGGATATACCTGGGTACAACTCGATACCATAGGTAAACAGCGAGAACCAGGACAAAAACCCCCTAGAGACCATGCATCTACACCCTACAACGGACGGAGAGACTTAGATGGAAATCAATGTGCATTCTGTAGAGGGTTCGGACACTGGAAATCCCAGTGCCCGGTCCATTTGGAACTGAACAAAAATAGGGACCCCAATAGACACAACCGGAAGTTTGTTGATACCCACCATCAACGTCACCACACTTGATTAGGATCACGTGCAATCGAGCAAATGCCATTTTTTTCCGAATACGCTAACCAGATCACTGATACGTACAACGCTCCAGCGAAATAGTATGGTCAAACATTTTTTAATAAATTACAAGTATAACAACATTCCGGCAAAATGAACAGGATAAAACACGTTTTAAAAAACAACTATTTACATAACAGTCTGCTGCAACCTCCATCCCAAAGCCTTAACGTCCACGTGACACCGTCCTCGCCTCTCCTTCCTCGAAATTGCAACATTGGCCTGTTTTGGGCGGTCCCTCTTAGTTGACTTTGGGCTATAAAAACCATGCAAAAAATCCATTGACATCAGTGGCGAGCGATTGTGCGAATAGGCCGGAGGCTATACGAAGCGCCGAAGTTCTGGCAAATACCAGGGCGAAGCCCGCCACGCTGTGCGGACCTTCCCGTTTTCTTTCTTTCTTCAATTATGGCTGCTGCCCTGGCGGGGGGAGGCGACGCGAACGGACCTCCCCCACCTCCCCAGGTGGAGGCTTGCCAGGCATCCCAACCGCCTTTAACTCTCCGGCCAGCTGAGCTGCACCCAGCCATCTTTTTCATCGGCCTGCTGAATTTCACCCTGGCACGCTGTGCGGGTCTTCCCAGTCACTTCTTCCTTCAATAACGGAGGGTGCCCTGGCGGGGGGAGGCGACGCGAACGGACCTCCCCCACCTCCCCAGGTGGAGGCTCGCCATCAGATGAGGGCACCCCAAACCACGCCTTTCACACGTCGGCCAGCTGAGTTGCGCCCTGCCACTTCATTCGCCGTTCGGCTGAGCCGGCACCCCTGCACGCGGCCGCCAGGCAACCACCCAAGGACAGGGTTCACCAGGACTACCGCTAGCACCCGACGCGGGGAGTGGGCCCCCGCAGCCAAGTAAGTAGGGGCCCACTCCGATGATGATATCCTCCGGATTGCTGTTGTCGCTGCAACTGATGCCACTCCGGTGGCAGCACCACCCGATCTGCTACTGTTACTGCTGCTGGCTCCTCTCCGGTGACTGTACCGAGGAGCTGCTGCTACTGCTGCCCTTGAACTCCGGCGGCCGACCCCTCCGGTTCCAGGCCTGGCCCACCGTGAGACAATTCTGGACTCAAAAGCTTGTTTGCTAGGGCATGGGCCCCACCCTTGACAGAACGCTCCCCTCAGCCTTGCAGAATTGGTTGGAGTCATTTGACATTCGACTCCTGCGGACTTCCGGTAAGGACAAAACCACCGCCATTGCTCTTTTTTCCCCGGGCGGCAGCCGCCTTGCCTCCGCTTGGTGCAGTAAGAAAGTAAAGCGTCGGCGGAAGAACCCGCCTGCTGCCCCCGCCCTAAGAACGAACCATGGCATTGCTACAAGGTTGCAGTGACGCCATGCTGACGCAAAGCTTGACGCTAACGAAGGTTCTCGAACCACCGAAAGGAATTCTGGTTCAACTGCTAAATTCATGGAAAGACTTAGACTGTGCACTGGCCCGACCCCGCCCCAAGATGGCGCTGATGTAGGAGTGGCCTATAACTCCTTGTGGCGTTCCAGCCACGTGACATTTGTGTTAAAAAGACATATATATATGTATGCGATACTTTCACACATGATGGTGGGGGAAAGGGGGGAACCAAATTTTTTATATTAATCTAGTGTTGCTCATGTTGCTCGACGCCTCTCACACCGTGGCCGATCTATGGCGGCTGTAGGCCCGTATTTCCATACTGACATTGTTTTAAATAAAGGGCTTCTTAAAAAAAAAAAAGGAATTACGAAATCAGTGTCATGACTAATCATCTAGGTTGTTGAAAGTTTTTTCCTTTTTGAACAAATGATTGTTACTCCTAAGCGAAAGCATGCCGATAATACAAACTCGATTTGCCTAACACATTTTTGTTTTACGGAATTTGTACCCACCATGCCTGTCCTTTTCAAAGAGTTGTCAAATCAATGATCAACTATAAGGTATATACCGAACGCAAGGTATGATATCTTGCACCACAATATACGACCAATTGAGAAATACATGTACGACCAGGGAACCCGAATTCAGGAAATGAATGAACTAGAACATCTTCGCATCGACCTAGAGAATAATAAGTCCGTGGTATCACACACTCCTGCGGCTAGCCTGGTACATGGTAGGTAGAACTTTTTCGTGTCTACACGCGCTAAGGTATTTTTACTACTGCACCTCCCCTCCCCTCTTATTTTCCCCTCTATAGGTCACGACGAAGTTCCGACTGAAAAGTGGAGTGGACACGGACCGCACCAAGTTCAATATCAGGGAAACCATAGACAAATGTTGCGAGATAGTGCGAAAAATTACAGATCATCATTGGAAACGTGGAAAACTGTATGACATGATTGTGCGTGTATACTACGACTATACGATATGAATGTGTATGCATTTCATGTTTGGGTCACTTGAAGAGAGCGTCATTGTATGATTGAAGTGTGCGTCTACCGATCAAAGGGAGGAGAATAAAAGGGTCAGACAACCCATAAGATAAACTACAAAATACTAAAGGTACGCAGCGTGCATAGGAATAGAGGACAGGAAAGGAGAGGTCCCCGTGCTCGACGCAACCCTGAGTCTCCATCTTGTTGCATGTGCTGTCATACCCTATCCGACATTTGTGTGTACATGATCACCGAATTTATGTCTTTTCCCCGCTTGTGTTTTCTTACATGGAACAGACCCATGCTACCCCATGTTGTATGTGCACCAAGTGGCCTATTATCTCTCTCTCTCTCTCTCTCTCTCTCTCTCTCTCTCTCTCTCTCTCTCCCCCTCCCTCGCAAAAGGCTCTCTCTCTCTCTCTCGCCCTCTTTTCTTCTTGAATAAATTAAACGACATACACCCCTTTGGTAAGTGTATAATTGGCCTGAACACAGTGGTGTTCGAACAAATTGACAGAAACAAAAACGACCATACTTTACCACGTTACTACCTCTCCTTTTTACAAACATTAAGCCTAATCGGCTGAGAAGGAAAGGACAGGTAAGACGACTGATGTCCCCCAATCTGACCCACAACACGGGGACTATATGTCAGTGGTTTTTGTTCTTAAAGGACACCATCTCCACCACCCAGAATTACTCCCGCCCAATTACCCCGAAGTAATATGTCTAAAGCACCCTGTTCTCCCAAAGATAACCCCAGCCCTATACTAGCCGCCTCAGAGTATTTCGAACGACACAGCTGATGACCTTATTCACTAATAAAACCTCGCCTAAACTGATAAAGGGTTATCTATTGTCACCAGCAAAAATAATGCTTAGCTTATGTTCCTCCCCGAAATGGATACTCGTGAACCCGTGACAGTAGCACCTCGCACTTTCTTTTTATAAACTTAGCAGTCCTCGGAAAGAAATATGTAGTAACAAAACTTGTGTTGGGACGAACGAGCCTCTGCCGGAGAAGCCGGTTCGAATTTCTTTTTTTATATACTAGGAGGTTGACCGATGTCAGGCTTCCTACAACCAGTATCAGGCGCAGGAATCGACACCTAGGGGGCCAGACGATGGACAGGGACACCCACAGAAACTTGCACCACAACAATAATTGATAAGATTAGTAAACGCACACACTATCATCAGAGTTAAGAGACACCAATCATGCAGCAACCGATAAAAACATGTCCGCGACTACTCGGTGGTTGGGAGAGAGGATGAAGTATGTAAATGTCTTCCCTGCCAACTCTCTAAGACTTTTGTTTCTTGTACCCATTTAAAGATAACGTGCTGCCATCGGAAGGGAGGGGTCGGACGTGACGCACAGCCTGGCTGCAGACCTTGGAACATCTATGACATCGACCAAGGGGGAGGCTACGAAGCAAAAGGGGCATGGGACGAGACACCTTTTTCAGGACGATAAGCGCGAGGGGCTACCTCGAGGCCCCCTGCTCACCGACCAGCGCGCCTGAAGTCTCAACCCGTCGGGCCCGATTGATGGGCCCAGTGCTGGAAGATTCTGCTCCCCTTGGTCCACATATTTGATCTGATCCCACTCCACCCCCTCTTCCCTCGGCGTCCCGAAGCACGTCACACCCTTCTCTCTCTCACCATCTTTTATATGGATTATGAATCTGACCCACCCACAGAAGAACAAAAGGCAGGTACCCTGTCTCAAAGTACCTATGGTGAACTGTGTTAAGGAACAGGGCTGTGATCGGAGAACAATGAATGATCACACCCTGCAACGTGAGAAATTGGATTTGAGCTGGACCTTAGCTCCGCCGCCGGTGCTCAACAGTGCCAACGAAAGAAGAACAACAATGAGAGCTTACCAGTGATAGCTCTTTATAAAAAGGACACTGGAAAGAAGAACCCATGTCAAAGTCGAAAATCCTCTCCCAACCACCTTTTTATATTAACTATCTTCTTATCAAGTTTTCATGGTGTTGCATCAATCACTTCCGACTGTACACTGAGAAGTTAAGAAAATGTAACTTTGTATAGTAACATTCATACAACACCAGCCATGTACACAACTATACTGCAACTTTGAATGTACTTCCTCCTCGCCTGCTTCATCAAACTGTATGAGACAATGTACAAATGTGTCAGATTACTCCTGCCTACCCTAAAGACTCTGTATCTTTAAAATGTGTGACGAACATTGACGATACTGTAACTGAAAGGCTAACAAAGGCAAATATTGGCCGGACAAGCTGGCGAGATATGTTAAAAGGGAGGACTGTGGAAATTTAGCTCGCAAACTGAACATTATCTGCGCCATCTTGCCCCTCCCCAGCACCACGCGCAACGAATGCACGGCCGCCATTTTAGACACCCCACTCATTGTCAATCGCCAGCGCGGTCCCCTTGGCGCTGCGAGCATCCCCCGCGCGCTGGCCACCCCCGCTCTCTCATACAGGCCATAAACCCTCTCCTTCTGCGCGACCCTGCTACGGAACCACTTCCGACCGACAAACCCATACATGGTCATGCCTCTCCTTTGATAACCCCCTTCCTCTGCGCCCCATTGACCGAACTGGTCCCAGGCCATCACCTAGCCCTGCGGATGCAGTTTATTGCCCCTACTGTAAAGGAAACACCCCACATCAAAGGGATTACAGTAGAATCAAAGCCCCTACCCCCTGAGACCCGGCCAGTTGCACACACCCCCGGGAATTAGCGGAATTCCCTGCTGCGCGATAGCCATCTCCCACTGCGGGTAGGGTGGGAACTTCTACTGTATCTATGTGTGGGATCGGATCTGAACCGGGGCTTCAGGGGATATTTCCCCGCACATCAAGGGAATCACAAGAATGTACTATGTGTAATAAAGCAATAAACCAGTGTATAAGAGACCAGGTCTCAGAGATGCAGTTAGAGCACCTCGTGACGATACCTTGCTGTCTGATCTGATGTGTTCTGCTCCGACGGAATAAAACCTTGTTTCCTGCCTTCCAGTCTCCGGCGCCTGCCTCTTTTATTGGTAAATTATCGAGTGGTATGAGAGGCGATTATCGCCGGGCAAAATACTTGGAAGATATCGACTGAAACTGCCGCTACCATTTAACAGGAATGAGAAAAGAATCTGATGGCTGAAGTGTTATCGTCACACCTCTAGTTTGTGCTTCTTCTCTGGAATCTCAAAACCTTAGATTGTTGTATACGGCTGTGTGACTTTGCTGCAATGATTATCTATTTAATCAGACAGACACAAACTATACATAGTACCATCTCTTAACCACTTTTAACTCTTTTTAATCAACGGTCTTTCTTAGTAAGAGCTTTCCAGGAATTATATTCTTTTGACATCTGTTCTCAAATAATACTCTACAAGTTAGCGTTGTTACCTCACAACACACTTTCTTGTATGCCATCACAATCCATGAAGAGATGAGTTATTTCTTTATTGTTGATTCAAAACCCATTCTATTCACAGAGTAATGTTCATCAAATATGATATCTTGCCTTTAAAACATCCATGGCTGTTAGGCGATTTCACTTTTAGAGAGATGAAAAGTCTGATCAACATAAACTCAGAGGCTTCTTTATTCTCAGCTAGTGTTTTCCTTTCATAACATATGATTGTTTTCAAATCCACACCCAAAACTCTTTGCATCTTACCAATTCTTTGTATGTCTACAATTGTGTTGGTGCGCCAACCTTTTTAGAAGAGTGAGTCTTAGTCTCCTACTTTTTTAGGAGTCAGGTAACACACAGGAAGTGCCCACCTTCTGAGAGCAATGAAGATTCACTGGATGTTTCAGGAAGCAGCCTGATTCTGAGTCTTGAAACTATGTCCTGGTTCAAAGCCTCTTCTCCTTGAATTTGTGCGAAAGCCAAGCACTCGATCAGCACCCAGGATGGCCTCCAAGTCTCACCAGATCTTGAAATCCCATTGAAATATCATGAGATTTTAACAGTCAAATTGAAGGCAACCTAAACGAGTGAATCATACCTTGCTTACTTTTTAAGAGTCTTCTTGAGAATTCATTATTATTTATGCTGAAGCTGCCTTTAGAATATTATTTTGCAAAGACAAATGGTCTTGGGCATTCCAATAAATGAAATCCCAACCAAACTCTTTCATAAATTAGAGTGAATAAATTGTCACCTTTGCACTTCTTACAGATTATGCATTTCTTGACGTTTTAGTGGTGTCAATGTACCACTCAAAGGCAAAAAATGTCACCAATGTTGAGATGAAAGTGGGTTGCACCAGCACTGCTACAATTGGCCCCAAGATATTGGCAATGAAGCTTTACCCAAAAAACACCATCTCGAAATGTGTTTGTTGATATATTGATAGTAGAGTAGACGTACTCCTTGTTACATGACATGATAACATTTGCTGTACATCAACTTCTTTGTGTTCAGTTGAATCTAGCGGATACAATCAATGTGCGATTTATATAGCAAACTCCACAACTGAGCATGTATCAAATAAAAAAATTGTCATGACAAGTGTAATTTTCTTAACACATGTATATGTCAAACATATGTCTGAATTCTGCCATTTGTTGCTACAAGTTAGGCTTTGATGTCAAGCTAGCTGAAGTCTGAATGAATGGAAAGTTTGATAGATGTGTCATTAAAACCCCCTATTTTGAGATTTTCTATGAAAGGAAACTCATACTTTCATAGTTCAAAGTATGTGTGTAAAAAGTTTCTGCTGTCATGAGTGCCTAGGGACTCAGATGTAATGATAAAAGGATCAAAGTTACCCTTCTTTTTGCCCTTGTGAACCTAAATCCTTACTGTCTTATGGGACTATTACAGATCACAAAGAGAGTTATTCAAGTTAAGGTGTGATCTGTTGACACTGTAGCAGAGCTATCTGAGGACTGTGGAGAATGGACCACATGATGCGGTTGAGTCAATCAAAATGGTCCTCGTCTTTTTTGACATAGGCAAAGGCAGTAAACTCGCAGTTCACTTGTGTTTTGTCCAAAGACACGCTGTCAGTATGTACAGCCAAAACCTACTTTGATGGAATTGTCTCCAAGACAAAGTCACAATTCCTTGGTAACTATTCCGTGGCAGCACACAGCATGGAAGAAGCTGAGTGAGGAGGTGTTACACTTCAGAAAAATGTTGCCTGGTCTCCTGCACATTATGTGACAGATCAAGGAGTAACTAAAGATGAGGATTTGTGCACCCTGGAAGATCAGGGATGTACATTTTAAATCCAAACAAGAACGCTTGTGATTAAGTAATGCTTGTCTCAGAAAGTTACTCAGTGCTTTATGAGTGCTATATGAGCTTTTAGCCATGAAACACCATTAACTAAGACTCTCCAAACCAATACCCATCTAACTCTCTACAATTGCATTTGATTCTGATGTGAATGATTCACAGACTTTTTGTAGTGCCCCTACCCCAATCCCCACTGAGATGAAAGTGAAAGTAGGCCACTTTGAAAGTGAAAGTAGGCCACAGGTCTGACTAAAATATGTGCACCCCATCCATTGCTAATAGACTCACAGAAGTCATTGGTTGATGCTGCATCCACACCCACATAAAGTGCCTACATGGATCTATCTCTACGAATATACATTTCTATTGATTTATTGGTAGGAGATGTAAATGTATGCAGGCAGATTTACAATTTACATGCTTATGGTAAACACATGAATGTGTGTTGTGTTCCTCAAAAGTGAATGCTGTTAAGTAGTGTGAGTTAGATACATACTATACCTTGTGTGAAAAAAGCATTGGCTACTTCTAGAGTACTTTTGTACATTGTGCAAGTAAGCTTTGTCATTAGACCTATGTTATCAGCATTTTGAACAGCATTTGTTTTACCGCCTTTACAGTATTAGTTGAGACTTCTAAAACCCACAACTAATCTCCAGGAACCATTGTGTCTAGGAAAAAAGAAATATCCAGTTGGTCATTGTAAATAGACATAAAGTGATGTTGAGACCTGGCATCCTGACTTTTTTGCCTTCTGACCTCCTCTATTTAACTGTTGCGCTGACTTCGTTTTTGCTGGATTTAGGAATCTGGGCTCATAACCAGTGCTAAAGTGCATGGGCTCTTTACTTAAAACATAGTGACATTTGTTTATCTACAATTGGCATATTTGATTTTCTTGTAAGTCCCTAGTAAAGAGCACTACGTGCGCCCAGGGCCTGTAAATCAAAAGCTACCAGTGGGCCTGCAGCAGTGTTTGTACCACCCAGGTAAGTAGCCCTTTAACCATGTCTCAGGCCTGCCACTGCAGACCCTGTGTGTGGAGTTTTAAATTCCCAATTCAACCTGCCAAGTTAACCTACTTGAGGCCCAAACCTTCCCTTTTATTACATGTAAGTCAGCCCTAGGGTAGGCCCTGGACAGCACATAGGCAGGGTGCAGTGTATTTAAAAAGAAGGAGATGTATTTGAAAGTTTATAATGTCCTGGCAGTGAAATACCCTTAAATTCGTTTTTCACTACTGCAAGGTCTATCTCTCCCATACAATAACATTGAGATTTTAAGTGTAATTTCCCCTGGGAAGAGATGGGACGCCCAAATATGGTGTCTCTGGAATCACAATTTAAAAACACAAATTATGGTGAAGTTGGTTTTTAAATTGGAGTTCCAAAAATGCCACTTTTAAAAAGGAAAAGCTGGGATTTTCTTACCATTTGGTGCCTTCTTGCTTTTTCTGGAATACACATCTGGGGTGGTGACAGCTTAGACAGCCACAAACAAAGTAAGGGTAGGTGTGACTAAGTGGCCATCTGCATGCTGATGGGTCATTCTGAGCAGGATGGAAGGGAGGAGCTGACACTTACACCTGAAAGGGCTGTGTCCTGTCCCCACACAAGGGTTGCATATCCCCCTTTAGCAAGTCTGGCTCCATGACAGGAAATACATGGACTCTGTGTACTTCAAAGTATCTCTTTGAAGTCTCCAACACTTCAAAGGCCCAACTAGGTAAAGTACTGGACCTCTGACACCACCAAATCAGAACACTTCTGAGACTGAGGACATTCTACCAGGAAGAAAGACTACTGAGCTGCTGGAGGGACTACCATTTTTCTGAACTGCTTGCTGTGTTGACCTGCTGCTTCTTGCCTGGCGGTCAGAAGGACTGTACCTGCATATCTGCATCCCAGAACCAAAGTATCTCCCTGGGCTTTTTGGCTTGCCTCCTGTTTCTGAAGTCTAAGGGACATCAAAGACTTCTCTCTTCAACCTGAAAACAGCACTTGTACTCTATCTGCTGTACGTCCTGCTCTCCCAAGTGGTGCCACTCCAGTCCTGGGCCCTTGGAAGTGAGTATAAAGTGCTGTATCTGTCAGAACGCATCAACCTTTTTTTAAACCAATGCAGTGGCAGGGTCAAATGCGCAAACTCATTTAGATGTTCCCTCTCTGTAAAAAGAGAACAGTTCTCAAACTAGTGCTCAAGAGGAAGAGGGCCGCCACTTGATGCCCACAAATCCGGACCGGAAACACGAGTCCTTTATACAGTTAAATACAGTTTCCTGAGCACCAACAAGTGTACAAATTCAAATTGTCCAAATGTCCTTTCAATCCCAATCTGATTTATTTCTTCAGAAATCTTCTGATTGACAAATCCTCATAATCAGATATAGCAGATATAGCCCACACGTGTTTCGTCAGATCACGATGTTATCACATCACTGACTTCATGGTACCATGCCATCCAGAATCGTACTAGGAGTACTCTCCGTCGTACAAGGCTGAATAATACGTGTTCTGACCGTAAAATGGATGACATACAAGGGAATGTGAGGGAGCATTGAAATACTGATATTGACAGTGGATGTAGGAAGCCCTGATGAAGTCAGTGATGTGATACCATCGTGATCTGACGAAACACGTGTATGCTATATCGCGTATATCTGATGAGGATTTGTCAAGCAGAAGATTTCTGAAGAAATAAATCAGATTAGGATTGAAAGGACATTTGGACAATTTGAATTTGTACACACATCAACCTTGTTGTGCCGATCGGAACCGATGCATCCCCACTGTTGCTGAAACCAGATCAATGTATCGCTCTTGTACTCTCCCTCCCTTAAAGCACTTTGACTGATCCCAGAAGAAGTGACACAGCTTCTACCAAGATGAACTCTGAAGAGCCCTCACTTCTGCCAGCATAGACACACAGGCAACCTCACATAAAGTATACATTGGAACAAGGCAACTATCAGCATAGAATATATTATTGTAAGAATACTGTGGAGGGGGTTTAGGGGTGGTGCCTTTAGGGGTTAATGAGTTTATATACAACAATGCTATATTATGTTTGTTTTCATATGATACGTTCCGCGCTGACCTGTGGGTTGTAGGCGACAGTTTGTGTTATGTTTTCAAAATGAAATAAATAGAGTTAAACCTATCTTTTCAAGTCTATTTTAACCTCAGACAGCATACATTGGTGATACTGGCTTTGTGTTTCATCATGATTTTTGTGAAGGGCTGCCCTAACTTCAATGATCATGTCACAGCATTGGAACCCCTAAGTGGTTCAGACGCAATAGACGAAAAGACACCCATTATAACTATTTCTCCACTGGCAGCATCAATTACAAGTTGTAGTGACCAATCATCTTTAGTTAAGGTAATATGTTATGTCATGTTAATTTACTCTTGTATAGCGCATATACACCGACAGGTCTCTTAGCTCTCTGGAAGAGGGAGACACATAATCAAAGAGGCGGGCAAGGTCTTCAGGTACCGAAAGGACTTTAAGCCATATCTAAAGCTTCCTTAAAAAGGAAGGTTTTTAGTTGTTTCCGGAAGGGGAGAAGTCTGGGTTCTTTCCGGAAAATCACGGGCAACTGATTCCAAAGTTGTGGCAGAATGACAGAAAAAGCTCTCCCTCCTTTGGGTGTGGTGTTAAAGCGTGGGCAGGTCAGCCGGCCAGCTTCCGCTGAGCGCAGCGCGCGCCCTGGCACATATTTAAGTAAGCGTTCTTTTATGTACCCTGGGGCGTGTCCGTATAGAGCTTTGTGCACAACCCCTTAAACTTCGCTCTTTGCTTAATGGGCAACCAGTGCAATTCGCTCAGCAGGGGAGTGGCATGGGTTCTTCTGGGCAGCCTGAAGATGAGCCTGACTGCGTCATTCAACACTATCTGCAGTTTGTTAGTGAGTTTCTAGGGTAGCCCGACATAAAGCGCGTTGCCATAGTCAAGTCTTGAAACAATAGTTGCTGCTACTATCGTTTTCATTGTCGAGACCGAAAGAAGAGGGACCAGTTTCCTCAGCTGTCTTAGAAGACCTATACAAGTTCCGGTCACAGAATTGACTTGATTGGTCATAGAAAGCTCAGAGTCGATCGTAATGCCAGGACTTTTCACCAAAGGTGCTGGGTTAGGGGTGACCCCGAGCTCCTGGGGCCAGAACTGATCGCTCCAGGGGTTGTTTTTAGTTGAAATGGGTAGGACCTCCATCTTGTCTGGATTGATTTTTAAGGAATTAGCAGTCATCCAGTTAACTGTAAACCTGAGTATGCTCAGGGCTGACTGTTGGGCGTGGGCCGAGTTATCGATCCTTAGGATGAGTTGGGTGTCATACGTGTAGTTGAATACTTGGCAGTCCATTTTGGCTAGCGCGGGCACCAAAGTCTGAAGGTATATATTAAAGAGGAGGGGGGACAGTGCGGAGCCTTGAGGGACCCCGCATGAGATGTTACCCTTTTCCGATACCTGCTCACCCAGTTGGATCCTCTGCATTCGTCCTGATAGAAAGGATTCTAGCCATTTGTGGACCTGCCCTTGAATGCCCAAGTCCGCCAGCCGGGTGAGTAGTTTTAGGTGGCAGACCGTATTGAACGCCGCTGACAGGTCTAATAGGATCAGGGCGCTCGATTCTTTGTTGTCGGCCTTAATCCTGAGTTCGTCCAGAACTGATAGCATAACCAGCTCCATACTATGATGGGCTCTGAAGCCTGCCTGGTGGGCATGGAGAAGCTCGTGTTTCTCCAGGAATGCTGAAATGGAATTCAAGACATGTTTCTCTACAACCTTCGCCAGGAAGGGAAGCTGAGAGATAGGCCTATAATTTTTTAATATATTCGTGTCTACCCCTGTTTTTTTCAAAAGAGGAGTAACTCTGGCCTCCTTCAAATTTGTGGGGACCAGGCCAGTCGCCAAGCAATTATTCAGGAGGGTGAGAATCTGGCTTTCCAAGGCAGGCAGTGCCATTCTGAAGAACCGTGGTGGGCATGGGTCGACAGGGGAGCCTGACTTGGTGCCATTGGCCAAGAGTGTTAGAGACCTTGAGTCTAGTTGAGGAAAGCTGGTGAGAAGATGGCCGGTGGGGGGTAGGGGTGTGGACAATCCGAGGGAGCTCGTGGTAATGCAAATGTTTTCAATCTCTAAAATGATGTCTGCTACTTTCTGGAGGAAAAAAGCCTGTAGGACATTACAGTCAGTGGGTGCAACTGCAAGGTTAGCATCTGACTTTTTGCTGAGTTCTTTCAAGATCTTAAAAGTCTCCTTTTGTATATTAGGCGCGTCGGTGATTCACGCTGCATAGTACTCAGCTTTCCTAGAAATTATGGCTTTTTTATAAAGTGTGAGTAGAGATTGATATGTTGTTAGCTCAGCGGGGTCATAAGCTTTCCGCCACCGTCCTTCAGCTTGACAAAGGCTTTGATTCCTTTCCCTCAGTTGCTTGTTAAACAAAGGGGCCCCCTTGCTTTTATGTCTAATTCTTTTGTTACGTTCTGGAGCTGCCTGATCAATAGCCGCTTGTAGGGTGTTAGTGAGAGTTTCGCTTTCTAAATCAATATTGCCTTCCACAAATTTGGGTGAGGGTAGCCTCTATAGTGTATCCACTAAGTTCTCTGCCTGAATTTTATTCCAGCTCCGCACTTTCCTCCATTTAAGAGGAATTTGTGGAAGTGGGCTATCCATAGGCACCCAGCACGAGATCAATGAATGGTCCGACCAGACGCATATTGTAGGACTCCTAACTTTGCTACTCATAAACTGAGAAAAATCCTAACTTTAAGACTTTCGGCATTAACAGAAGGCATTTAGGAGGGTAAACGGCGTTTACTTAGCATGCGTTACTTCGCATGCCATTACTATGCGGACGTTAGTACGCACGCGTTTTTAGTTCGCATACCTTTTTTTTTTTAAATCCAACACCTTCCCTAGTGTCCGCATAGACTGGAGTTGGAATAGTAAATTATACTATTCCAACATCCACCACCCCCTACTGCAATTCGTTGTTCCAAATTGCGTAGGAAAGGTATGCGAACTAAAAACGCGGTCGTACTAACGACCGCGTAGTAATGGCATGCTTACTAAACGCATGCGAAGTAACGTCATATATTCGTTTATTGCGCCACATATAAAAGTACAGTATAATATAATTAGATTTTTCGTATTAAAGACTTCATTTATAGGGTCATATGCAGGTTGTAGGATTAATATGCATTTAAAGAGAACTGTTACATTAGCATTATTGTGACCTTAAGTTTACAGTCGAGACATTGAGTTCTAACGTGGAAGTTGTTTTTCTGCATGTTTTCTCCTCTGCAGGTGCAGACCTAAGGCTTTAATTAGTTTGTAAAAAGCACATTTTATTTCTGAGACAGTGAGGTGAGGAAGAACTGCCAAGGTCAAATCATTTTAATGAAGAACAAACAAGTAATTTTCACCCCTACACTATCCAACACTTACCCTACTGTTGCCCTAAAAGTATTATGTGTTTTAATGGTATGCTTTGTAATGGTATGCGTTGTAATGTATTGCGTGGTAAATGTAGTTTCTAAAAATGCATTTTGATGGCATGCGTTGTAAAATCATGCATTGTAATGGATGTTGCAATGTAAAAACCGCGTTGTAAACGCATGTGTTGCAAATGTTTGCATTGTAACATGTCCTATTCCACTTCAGAAGTGTAAACTGGAATATGGGAGTATTGTTGAAGGCACCAAGTCTTTTCTTGGAAACTGAAAAAGTTCTTTGATGTGTATGAAATTGTATTTTTCACATGTTCTTTGTGCATTTTAATTAGTGGCCCCGCCTTGGGGTTAGTAGGATTCCCTTTAGACTTGGACAGGTACAGACATCTCTTGACATCTCTCATTGTGTGGCTACATGCTATAAATGATTATTTACCTATAGAATCTCTTCAGAGGTTCTGATGCTGACATCTTTTTTGATTTCTTGGTTGATAGGGTTTTCTCTATCCTTAGTTTAGTGCAGAGTTTATTAGATGATGCAAATATTCTCCATGTATGGGGAGAAGGATCAAAACTATTTGTATAGTTATTAAATCCTTTTCCTTGTTTTCTGCATCGCTGCTACAGAAATTCTTACATGCTCACTGCTGTTGAGGACCAATATTGTAGCAGGCTTTGGTCTTCCTTTGATAATTTTGTATTTTTATAGCATGTCCTTGAGATTGATTTACATCAGTCTGGCTGTGAGTTTGTAATAAATCTTTTTAACTCATGTTACTGACTTAGATCTCCACCCTGAGTGCAGACATAAAGATAGTACTCGTAAATCCCTTTTGTGAATTCCCAAAGTCATAAATTTAGACCAAACATTTATGTTTACCTTTGTGAATTAGGCCCTTTATTTTTTTGAGAAAATCAAGTAAGTTCAGTGCAGTTCTTTGTGTTGGTAGGCACCAGTATAAATGTTCTTTTTTTGTTTAGTTTTTTTCATTTCATTGGTTGCTGATGACTTGGAGTTTAAATTAGGGGATGTGCAGGTATGCCCATGTGAGATTAAGGGATAATGTGCATTTTGTATGGTGGAACCACTGGGTTAATTATATTACCTAATTGTCCTGGTGTTTTTTGTAAATTTTGCTCAGATTTGCCTTCATACTGTGGTGTGTTGTACGTTTTGGAGCATAGTCTGCTGTAGTTTCTTATATATGTTTTTAATGGGTTTTTGTTAACATTTTAATTGCCTTCTGTGTTAGAGATTTGTTTTTTATTCTTTTAGGACTTATGGATGGCTTTGTAGGTATGCCAAATTTAAGATATCATTTTCTTTGAGTGAATCTGTTGGTGGATAGGGTTTGGATGCCTCTAGTAGTCCAGTCCTATGTAGCCAGACATCTTCCTTTGTTCTTCCCCATGTGCTTGTCCACCAATGTGTGTTTATGTTTGCATTAGATTGCCAATTGAATCCCTTTCTACTCTTTTTACAAGTATTTTGGAGGGGTAATTGTTGCCGTGTGCTGTTTCCGTGTGGGGCATTCCTAAAGTTTATTTTAATCTTTTCTCATTTTTCCGTTTAGCTGTACTGCTATTATGTTTTTATCTTATTGAATTTTCTTTTACTGGTAGTGTACTATGTGCTAACAACCACGGATGAGCCCTGTTGTATTTTGGGTATATATATTTTGCAATCCTGCGGGTTTTGGTTGGTGGAGGACTAGGAAGGGGTTCAAGTTGGTTAGGGCCACCATGTTCTTTTTGTTTTCCATGATTCCATCTTCGCTGGCTATGGAAACCGTGTGTGTGTTTCAAGGGTCGACATTTAGTCTTTGTTCCCCTCCTTTGCTGGCCATGTGGTAAGCGACCATTATTTTGTGGAGCCAGTGTGTTGGTTATGATTAATGATAATTTTATTTCATTTTCTAGGAACATTAATATTAAAAGCATATGCCATTTTTGTTTATTTGTTTTCTAATTCAGTTTTTCTGATATATATATATTTGTGCTGATTGTTGCAGGCAATAATAGTACACTGTTATTGTTTTTAATTAACATATTTGATTTTAGGCTGCCTTCCATTTATTTAATTTTTACATGCCTCCCCCGTCTCCTATATGGGCCCCATGAGCCACAGAAGCCCACCAGGTATTTTTATATTACTTTAATACATGTTTAACTCCCTCTCACCTGTATTTCATAGGAACCCCATTTGCCCTGGAGGGACACAAGGTCTATTTATTTTCAATGTAATAACTTTTTATAGTATTGTTATAATGAATATAATAATGATATGTATTGTACTGGCAAGAATTGCCATGCCTTACACTTCCTTCTTATTTTATATTGTCTACAGGTGCTCAAGAGGATACTGACTGATATGGAGAGAAGCCGGTGAATTAGCTGACACTGGATCCAAAGACCTCTCTGCTAGGTGCTTCTGCTCATGCTGCTGGGCAACAGTAGAATAAAAAGAAAACTGGCACCAAAGAAGCAGGCTTCTGCCAGGAATGTGACCTTTAAGGAGAAGAGGTCTTTTGCCACCACTGGATTCAAGGCATCATCCCTTTTCAGGCAATGCAGTATACCACTTCAACCATGTAGGAGGAGGAGTAGGAAGGTGTTGAGTGGAGCGTCACTTGAAGAAGTTGAGCTTGTTGCAGAAGAGCAGGTTCTTGCTACTTTTCCACTGGACACATTGTCTTCACTATTGCATCAATGGAAAACATTTAGTACTCTCCCACCTTCTCCAAGCCCACATCACATGATCATGATATACACTGGACTTCTGACCCCTGCCATGGAAGACAAGGGAAAAGGAAAGTTGCCAAAAGTCTTGGAAGTGAGAGAGATGAGCCAGTGATTTGTTTGTGTAGAGAGTGGCACAGTGAAACTGCAAATCACTTTAATACAAACAGCTCCTATTCATGTAGTACCATCAGCCCCCTTACCTCCATCCTTTTAAAGACCTTGAAGGCCTTTGGTGGAAATAAAGGGATTTCATGAATTTGTAGAGAACCCCTTCCAAAATGGAAAATTCTGAACCATACCTATTTTTCAGCTGTTGCAGTGCCAACACTGCACGATCAAGTGCTGGAATTGATTAGTGAAGCAATGACGCTGGAGCGCTGTTCAGTTCACCCACCTCAAAACTGATATGTGGACTAGCTGTGGACTCACAGACTACATGTGCATAACTTCACACTGTGTCTCCTTCAAGGGGTTTTAGCAAAGGCTAGCTGCCAGTGACACGGTTATTGATGCTTTGTAAGGCATTTGGTAGCATGCAACAATTGCAACGTTCTCCAAGGAGAAATCACATAACGCTGCCAACATCCTGCAAGAATTTAAAACAAAAGTCAATGAATTGCCTCAACCCAAAGGTCTCAGCATTGGATTCATTGCCACTGAAAATGGGAGTGATATTGTCAAAGTCATAGCTGACGGAGGAAATTTAACAGCCCTACGTGTAGCTCATTGCATCACCCTCAATGTGTAGGATGTCCTAAACAAAGATGTAGTCAACAACATACTGGTCACCTGTTAATGGATTTGAACTCACTTCAGCCATTCCTTTAAAGCCCGGAAGCAGCTGAGGATCAATCAGTGTTCTAATGGAGTTACTCTAAAAGCTCTCATACAGGAGGTCCCCACCCATTGAAATGCCACATTCTACTTGCTGCAATGCCTGTTTGAGCAGTACAGATCTAGTAGTGATTACATACATCATATAAGACGCAATGTATGTGCGAAAGCCATGGCAATGGAGGTTGGCAAATGTGGGCAAGTGGAGTACCTGGCCCAAATGCTTCTGCCTTTTGAAATTTTGACATGGGAAATCAGGAAGGAGGATTGCACAACAAGCCGAGCCATTCCCTTGTTGCACGTGCTGCAGGACCATTTGCAAAGTGTTGAACAACAAACACAAATATCCATGAAGAAGCGGTTGCTTGGGTCAACAATTTAATCATTCAAGTGAACACAAATTGAAGGCTGCAAAAAGAGATTTTGTCCTCCGAAGAGTGCATCTATGCCACAATGCTGAAACCATGGCACAAACAAGGGCTACCAACTTTTATTCCTTGTTCATCAGAGCATCTGCTAATTTACAAGAACTGGACTCTCAGGAAAGCAGGTGACCTAGAGGATGATTAATTGAAACATTGATGACGTAGCAAAACTGATGTGCTGCCTTCAACCTCCAAAGAGCACACACCTGTGGTAACTCAGTCACCTGCTACTAAACACACAGCAGCACCAACAGCAGCACTTTCAATTCCAGTATTTGTAATGGATTGGCTTATGAATATTCCAAGACTTAAATCAAGTGCACAAGCACATGTGATTCCAAAACAGACAATGTTCACTAGGATAACAATAGTGAAGACTGTACAAGAATATTTGGATGACCAAACAGAAGTCTACTTGGATCATGAGTCATTCACATATTGGCAAAGGAAAAGAGTGCGGCCAAAACTCTGTAGACCGCCAATAAAATATCTTGCATGTTTTAGAGCCATAGTATCATTGGAGCGGTTGTTTAGTGCAGCTGCTGCAATTGTGGGGATCAAAAGGACCAGGTTCTCTCAAAACCTGGAAAGACTGACAATGTTTAAAATTAATACATATTTCATACCCATCCATTATAGGACTCCACAAGACAAAATCATGGATGAGAGCAATTTGTTTGACGTGTAGTGAGATCATCCTCCTAACAAGCTCCCTGACTTTGAGGATAAAATCTATTTTTCGGATTTAAAAAGAAGAAACAATAACAAAATAGAAATGTCTGTAGTAAAAAAAAAATCTGGAAAAAAGTTACATTTTTATAGCTGGTGTGCAGCTATCGTAAGTAAAGGAAATTAACCAGTGTGCATCGCCTAGATAAACAACAAAAGATCATGCATTTTCTGGCCTGTTGACTAAGTGGGAAGAGAGGACAAAGAAAGAAAACAAATTTAACCTTACCGTCAACTATTGGATTTGCAGGGAGCAGTCAATATTGTTTAATTAAGCAATGCTCGTCTCCAGAAAACTGTCTGAAAAAACAAGATGCCTGCATTGCATGCCTAAATTTGCATTTGCTTGCACAGTTGTAAAGGAAGATGCAAAGGATCGCTGCACAGCTTGTGTATGTTCTTTCCATGAGAAAAAAAGAGAAGTGTCAGTAGATGGACACCACAATTGGAATAGGTAACTTGCGGGGGTGGACGGGACTCTAGGAGTTTCACTCTGCAGAATTCCTGGAGTCACATGAACCTCTGTGAGACTTCACGGAGTTCCACGAGCGGGCACAAATTTGGCACGTCACGCTGCCCGTGCTGATGTTTAACACCGAGAGCTTGTTCCACGCTGTAAAATCAGCACAAATTGCACTATGTGGTGCACCAGAGGGCCCTGCTTCTGTCAACCGCTCTAGTAGATTTTCTACTCAAGCCCCAGCTTTGTCAGCACGAACGGTCACGACTGGCCACGACTGTTCACATTGAGAAATCGCACCAAGTAGCATTCTATCACCTAAAAATCATGCTAGGGGACAGAAATTCTTGCTCACCACTTTAGCGATGACTAGCTGCATGCGATATAAAACTCCGGCATGCAGCAGTTGGCGGAGTTTTACCAGAACTGTGCGTATCAAGCGGAACGCAGGGTGGGCAAAACTCTGTGAGCGGAATTTTTACCCACCCCAGTAACTTGCTTGACTGAATGCTAAATGATGATTCATGTGATGGATTTGATTAGCTTAGCCTAGCTAAGGCTGCTATCTCATGCTTGGTTGATTGATCATTTGATTCAGATGAATGCCAGACGAGTTACTTGATTACCACTCAGAACTTTCACTCAACCATTTCTTGGTTCTTCTGAAAGTTCTAGTTTGCAAACACTAAACTAAGAATACATTATCTTTATTGTCTAATTCAACAGGTCTGAGTCTCTTTGGAAGAATTCAAATCTGCAAGTTTTGACAGCAACTTGCAGCAGTAGGCCACTGCCTATATACTTCTATGAGAAAAAAGATTACTCAAAGAGGCCAGGAAAGAGGTGAGTTTTTTAAGTTTAAATCTTTTATTAGTTTTACCATGAACAGAGTATCATTGGCAGCATCAGCAGCTTCCGCCTACAACCCTGAGGGCCGGCTCATTACTGCGTCGGGGGGGGCAGCATACCATCACTCCCATATAGCCCCGAAGGTAGGTCAATGTTAACACAGCATGTCGCCTACAACCCCTCAGGGCCGGCCGCGTCTCATACTAAAGGGAGTACCGTAGGCTGCAATCAGTGTAGCGCGTATCCCGTGTAATCAGACCCGCTGGGCGTCCCTTGGTGAAGCACCAGATTGTGACGGGTGAGGGCCCAGTCCCTGCAGCAGGCCCTATGATTAAGTCTGGTCCAGCAGGACTGCTATCTGCCATGATACTCAGAAAATTAAAAGAACCAAACCCAGTCCCGTCCCAACTCCCCCCTCCCTCTCCCCGTCCCACCACCCACGTCCCCCCTACCCCTACCTCCCCCCTCCCCAGTCCAGTGCGTGCTTCCAGTAAATCCCGTTTAGCCTAATTGCTTCGTCCGGGGGCTTCATCATGCTCTAACCGCAAGCCCCGTCAGGGGGCGGAGTCCTCCTGTGTAGTGAGCCTCAAGAGGCGGAGGTATTTGGGGCAGGTCAGTTCCCTGAATTCTGTGACCAGTAGGGACCGGAATGATTGCCAGAGGTCATTAAACGTCTCTGTGTCTCCTGTCATTGTCAATGACAGTTTCTCCATGCCTAACACATAATCTATGCAGCCAGCCCATGATCGTGGGGGGTGTGGGTGAGCGCCAGTGTACCAGGATATTCTGAATGGCGGCCCCCAACGCTATGGCGATCTGCCTGCCTCTGCGGGATTTCAGGGGGTACATCAGGTCGTTGGGGAGGCCTAGTAAGATATAAGCTGGGAAGCGCGGCAACTCAGTCTTAAAGTGGGAGTCTACCTCGTCTATCACCTCCTTCCAGTAAGCGGTAAGCAGGGGGCAGTCCCACAGGATATGTGTCAGTGTTCCCACCTGCCCACAGCCCCTCCAACAGGTGTCCTCCTTACTACCGTCCATAGCGTGTATACGTGCTGGAGTGTAATACCAATATGTGGAAACCTTAGTGAAAGTTTCGGTAAGGCCCGTATGATATGCCGAGTGCCTAGCCCTGTAAGCTCTCTGTCCCAATTCCTCGTGACTCAGGGTCCTACCCAGCTCCCTCTCCCATCGCTCCCGTCCCGGGTTGTAAAAGTGCGAGGGGGGCACTTGGAGGAATCGGTACAGGTCGCTGATGAGTTTGGCATCGGACGAGCGCGTTAACAGCCAGGGTTCGTAAGGGAGGAGTCGTCTGTCCGCTGTTTCGCGTACCTGTGGGTGCAACGCCCAGTGGCGAACCTGCAAATATCGTAATCTCTCGGTTTCCGGCAATGTGTAGTCCCGTCGGAGGTCCGCAAAGGGGACAATCCCTTCTGCATTATACAGGTGGCACAGGGCCCTGCATCCCGCCGCTCGCCAGCGCACAAATGTGCCCCTCTCCATCCCCGGAGCAAACTCCGGATTATCCGCCAAGGGCGTCAACGGGGAGGGGAACGTGGTCAACCCGTGTGCGAGAGTTGTGGCGTCCCATACTTGGAGATGCACTCTGGTGATAAAGGAGGCATATAAGTTGGCAGGGCGGTGAGCTCTGCGTAAAAATGGTATCTCCTGTAGAGGTCGCCCCGCCACCGCCTGATCCTGGAAGAGCCAGTGTTTATCCGACTCCCATCTGCTCCACTCCACCAGGTAACGCAACTGCGCCGCATGAAAGTATTTGCGGAGGTCCGGGATGCCGAGCCCCCCCGCCTCCGGCGCCAGTAATGAAAGTGCGCCAGTAATGAAAGTGCTCTCCGCATTCTGGGCTTCTTGCCCTGCCAAATGAAGCGTCCCAGGTCCGACTGCATCTGCCGGAGCCAACCCGCTGGCGGGCGCAGCGGAAGCGCCCGAAACAAATAGAGGACCTGAGGCCAAATTGTCATCTTGACCGCCGCCACCCTGCCCAGCAGCAACAGGGTGCCACGATCCCAGCGTGTTAACTCATCCCGTACTTTCAGGCCCAAAGCGGTGTAATTGGCCAATACCATTGTGGGCAAGGTTGGGGCCAGGAGGACCCCCAGGTAGGGCACCGGCTCCCGGGACCAAACTATTGGGACCCGGCGTTGTAAAAGGGTCCTGGTCGCTGGCGCCAGGGAGAGATCCAAGGCAACCGACTTGCCCATATTCATTTTAAATCCTGCCACCTCTGCGAAGGAAGTCAATTCTTCAATGCAAGCCAGCAAGGCCGAGAGCGGGTCGTCCAAGGAGAGTATCACGTCATCAGCGTATAAGCTAACGGCATGACTAAAGCCACCAAACTTCACCCCTTTCACCGCCGGGTTATCCCGGATCCGCTGTGCAAAGGGTTCCATATATAATGCAAAGAGTAAGGGTGACAGCGGGCACCCCTGTCTCGTGCCTCTTTCAATGTCGAAGCTCTTTGAATTGTACCCATTGACTCTTACTATGCCGTTGGGGATCTATAGCAATTAAAAGTCATGTGGCGAAATTTGTCTTCCACTCCTACTTTCTCCAACACCTGTTCTAGGTTCGGCCAATGTACGCGATCAAACGGCTTTTCGGCGTCCACTAATAGCAACATCCTCTCTCCCCTGATTCGCGACGCTTTCTCTATGAGATGAGTGATCCTTTTGGTGTGATCGACCGTTTGTCGTCCGGGGATAAAACCCGCCTGATCCGGGTCTACGAGCCATGGCAAGAGGGGGGCAAGACGCGCCGCTAAGATCCCCGTGTATAGTTTGAGATCGATATTAAGGAGAGATATTGGTCGATAGGAGCCGCAGTGCGATCTGTCCTTACCCGGCTTGGGGATGACCGTAAGGGATGCTCGCAACAGGTCCGGCGGGATTGCACCGGGTGTCGCAAAGGTGTTAAACAAACGTGTGAGGATCGGTGCCAGTAGGGCACAGAACGTTTTATATAAGAGTGACTTAAAGCCGTCCGGGCCCGGGGATTTACCATGTTTGAGGCGGGCTATCGCTGATATCACCTCCTCAGTTCTAATTTCCCCCTCAAGGGCCTCTGCCTGGGAGGGCGTTAAAGATGGCAGGGAGACCGAGGCCAAATACCTCTGTGTTGCGAGCGCATCCAGGGGATCTCCAGCGTATAGGTCCGCATAATACCTGCGAAAACGCTCCGCTATTTGAGCATCCTCCGTAACCGAAGACCCTGACGGGTGACCCTAAGCTTACTCGCTAACAATCTGCCACATTTGTCTCCCCCTGTGTAATAGGCATGCTTGAGGCGCAGTGCCGCGTATTCCGCGCGATCCATATCCAAGGCCGTCAGGAGTTTTCTCGCCCCTTGGAGTTGCCGCCAGATCCGGGGGGCCTCCGTCCGGCTATGCATGTGCTCCAATTCACGGACCTTCTGCGTGAGCTCCTCCCGCTTCCCCCTCCTGTTGGCATTGTCCGCCGAGGAAATCGCGATAAATTCCCCTCGGAGCACTGCTTTCAGAGCCACCCATTGAGTCGCCCGAGACGTGTCGGTGTTCTCATTATGTGACAAGTATTCCCGTATCGCCGTCGTCACCTGCTTGACCACGTCGCGTCTACCGAGTAGCGCGTCCCGCAGGCGCCAGACCCATGGGGGACAGAAGGCCGGCGGGAGACGGAGGGTGGCCATCACTGGGGCGTGATCCGACACTGAGATCACTCCTATGTCCGCTGCCGTGGCCAGCGGGCGTACCGGCCCGGAGACCAAAAGGTGGTCCAGCCGTGCGTACGTCTTGTGCGCGTGCGAGTAGAACGATTAGCTCCGTTCCGTAGGGTGCATGTGACGCCAGAGGTCTCCGACATCCATCTCCGCCAGCAGAGCCCTACACCCCGCCGAGAACTCCCCCGTCTGTGGGGAGCGGTGGGCAGATCTATCGGCAGCACCATCAAAGACCATGTTAAAGTCGCCCCTAAGATTATATGCCTATCCTGTGCAGTCGCGGTCTCCTCTAGCGCCGAGCAGAGAAATCGTTCTTGCCGTTCGTTTGGGCTGTAAATGGACCCGATCGCGAACGTGAGACCAGCCACATGGACTCTGTAGACCAGGAGCCTGCCTTTCAGTTCCGCGTGTTTGTGGAGTACTTCCCCTCTAAAGTGCCGGGCTATTAGGATCGCCACCCCCGCGGTTTTAGTGTTGTTGGAGGAAAAGAATTGTGTAGGGAATGCGGAGGATCGCAGTCTAGAACAGTCCCGGGGTAAGAGGTGAGTCTCCTGGAGGAGACAGATATCTGCTTGGGTGTTTTCCAGGAGGGACAGAACGGCACGCCGTTTGATTGGGTTATTAAGGCCCCTGACGTTAAGCGTGACAATTTTAAAAGGTGTACGTGTCATGTAGGAGGATCGTCAAGACCGCCCTGTCCCCTGAGGATCTACGGATTGTGGTATGTACGCCACTAAGGTACCTGCATCCACGGACACGCACTGGACTGCCCCCCCTGCGTCCCTGATTCCCCCCTCCCCCTCCCGGTGTGCCCCGAAGCCCCCCTCCCCCCCTCCCATTCCCCCAAACTCCACCCAAAACTCCCCGATCACCCGCCCACCTCTCCCTTGACAACATGCCCCCAACACTTCTCTCCTCACCCCCAAGTCCGGAAACATCAATGTCCAAGTCCCGCTTCTTGGGAAGCAGGTCTTCGGTGGAATATACCAGTGGACGTCTAGCCACCACTCCCTCCCCGCCCGCCCCCCCCCGCCCCGGCCCCCAAACCTGCATAGCAAAGAAAGCTGTGTTGATCTCCCCCCGGAGTTGCCTCATGCAGTCAATGCGACGTCGCTGGAGCCAGTGTTCCCGGCCACCTCCATTACCGCATCGTCCATGCTGGCTCTGATGGTGGGTGAGTCCGGTCTTGCAGGACACTCACGGGGGCGACGCCCCGACACCCTCCGCCATCCGTCCTCCCGGGAGCACCCCCGCCGCTGCACAGCCACCTCGTTGTCTGGTGCAGTAATGCCTAGGACCCCGCAAGTCTCTTGCAGGGAACGGAGTTGGTGCATAGTACCATTCCAGCGGAAGATGAGTCGAAAAGGGTGTCCCCAGGTATAGGGCGTGCCTTGTGCTCTTAGGAAGTCCGTAGTGGTCTTGAACGCTTTTCGCTTCTGCAGCGTGATGGCTGACAGGTCCTGGTAGAGGGCCACCTGATGGCCTCGGAAAGTCAGAGGCTGCCGCTTCCGTGCCTCTGCCATGATGCGTTCCTTGGGAGGAAAGCCAGAATGTCCGGGGGTGGCGCCGGCGCTCTGCGTCGGGGTCCCACTCTATGCACCCTGTCAATCCGGATAGGGAACCCCTCCGCCTCTCCCAATACCTCTCGGAACAGGGCTTGCATGTAGCCTGCTACGTCCGTCCCTTCGGCTGTGGATGGAAGTCCTCGAACCCTAATGTTGTTCCGCCGAGACCTGTTTTCAAGGTCCTCAGCGTGTGCCTGGAGGTCAATCTGCTGGTCCCTGAGGCGCAGCACTTCTTGTTGTAATTGTTCAAACTCCTCGTCTCTTCTGTGGCCGGCGTCCTCTACTGCGGCCACCCGTTCTCCCAGGCCATCCACCTCCCGGCGCATCTCCCGCACCTCCCCTGCCACTTCGCTCTTCAGGGTTTGGAAATCCTCCCTGAGGGTGCCGAAGAGAGACTCCATAAAGGACCTGGTGATGGGAGGTTCTCCGCCCCCGGCGTCCAGTGTCCCTCCAGAGGAGCCGGGAGACTGTTGCCCCCGGTCCGCTCACTGTTGGTGTCTTCCTAGTAGTTCGGGGAGGGTGCGCTCCCCCTTCCTCTACTGCCGGCCATGGTCGCTGGGACACGGCGTCGCCTGGGCCCTCACCGCCACGGGTCCGCCTCCCGCGGTCTCCTTCCCCATGGCGCGGCGGGGCCACCCTCGTCTCCACTCGGTGCTGGCCCCGACTTCTGTGCAAGGCCGCTCTGCACCTCCGGCGGTAAAGCCACTCCGTTTCGTGCTCGAGGCCGTTTCCCGCCTCCTCCAAACTCTCCCCCGGGTGGCACCCTGCCTCCACCCCCGACTGTGTCGCAGTGTCAATGCCGGGGCTGTTGGGCCGCAATACCCTCTGCTCTGCCCCTCTCCCCCGCGGAGAGGGCCTCCGGTCTTCAGTCGCTCCCCCGCACTGCCGCGATCCGCGGGCTCCGAGAAATACGCCACAGAGGGGCGAGGGGAGGGAGAATAGAGAAAGGGCGAGGGGGGAGCCTCCCCGTCGTCGCCTCACCTGCTGGGCCGTTGGCCGCCACCTGCAGCACTTCCTCTCAGGTTCTGGCGGCAGGGGTCATTCACTCAGGCCATGAGCGGCCAGTTCTCCAGCGGGGCTCCTCAGAATTCTGCTCGCTACATCCACGTGGAACAGTCTCGTCCCCGCAGAGGAGCCCCCAGCCAGGGGCCGCCTCCGAGGACCCAACGGCGGCACCACCGGGGGCGGGTCCGTTATCTTCCGGGCGGTCAAGGGTTCCCCCCACGCCCGTACCGCATCAAGCTTCCTGGCAGAGCCCAGCGCCAGAGCTCGTACTTGCCGCGGCTGCCCCTGGTTGCTCTGGCCCTCCGGGGAGGTCGTCTGCGCCGCTGCCTCTCGCGGCCACCGGCGAAGGAGTCCAACAGTCTGCCGGGTCGGGTCCCACCTCTGACGGCCCCTGGGCAACAGCCCGTCTCCCGGGTTGGTTCCGGAACCCCACAGCAAGGGACTGCGTCTCACCGCTGCGTGTCTTCAGGCCCTTCCAGCAAGCCAGGGCACTCGTGTGATCCACTAGCCGACCGCAATCTCGTCTGGCTCGGCGCGATGCCCCGCCTCCTCACGGCTTCTCAACTCCGGCAGCGCTCTGTCCGTCGCTGGGACGTCCTGGGTGCTTTAAGCTTCTCGCCGGCTTGCTCTCGGTCTCCGCCGCCCCCGCTTCAAGTTCTCTCGCCAAATGGGGGGAGATTCAGCTAAAAAACCAAGGTTAGGGGCTCAACGGAGCGGGAGCCGGCAGGAAAGGCGTCCGCTCACCTCGCCATCTTGGCCACGCCCCCAGGTGAGTTTTTTAAAATAATACTGCAGACTAGTGGCCTGAGTGGAAAATGTGGTTTTGGTTGTAAATTATGATGAGCACAGTTAAACCTTTTGATTGTTTGTTCTCTGATCAATCATTCAAGGCACTTGCAGGTAGTTGTGTATGATCAATGGTACTAGATTAGCCCTTAGTTATTTGTACTCCAGCTTATTCTTTGCACTCTGACTATCACACACCATATTTACCTTGACCCTCAAATATTGTCATTCATTTTATGTGCTCATTCTGCAGACATTCACTTCTGCCAAAAAGGAGAAGCTCCGTGGTTCTCCTAATTTGCAGTTATCCTCTGCTTCCAAGACAGACAATGCAAGAACAATGCAGAACCACCATTTGCATACAGTATCATTTTACTTAAACTTTATCCTTAATATTTTTGAATGGTGTTTATTGTTGCCATTCTGAAATCCAGCTCAGATAACTATAACAATGAATGTGGGAGTCTGTTGGCTGCTAAAGATAGAGTAGTTAAATTTATACGGCAAATGTGCCATGCTCATAGTATGCTGAATGCTGTGTTTGTCTACCAAAGTTGTTCCCTAATTCACATCCAATCAAATCCCTAATCATCTTCTCATGAGATGTGAGATCTAATGTGCTGTCATCTATGTCCATATGCAACTAATCTCAAACTTGGTTGGGTGGATGTGGTTTAAGCAATGGTATACCGTTACAGTATTAGGTTACACAAAATTGCTAACTTTGCTCATACCCCCCCTTGTTCAATGCAGGAAGTGATAGAATGCTGTAGAGAACAAACTATAACAATATTAGGCCATGGGTAAGTACTTTGCACTTTTTTCCCCACTATCTATGGAAATTCTTCTGTTCCGAAGGAAACTCCTCTCGAAACATGATTGCACACTTGCTTTAGTAAATGACTTACACTGTGTGTAGTTGTTGACTTGATTTATGCTGGACTTTAACTTAAATATCCACTCGCTCAGTTTTATCTTTTAGTGTCATTTTCAGAAGGAGAATCAACTGCTTCATTTTGGCCAAAAAGCACCTTGTTTTTCATAGGACATCTTCGCTGTTTATGACTATTAACGCTGTTAGAAGTTAGTCCCTTTAAAAAGAACACTGCATCATCAATATCCACAATAGCAAGACACAGAGAAGTGGCTGACAATTCCTTTCTGCTTAGGTAAAAAGAAGTACTTGATGGAGGAAGTGGTTGGGTTCGAGGTTCAACAGGACTTTGAACTATGCATAATATATAAATATACTGTTTTCTATGGGTTGCTGTAAGCGTATTTTTCTAAAGTGGTGAGTAATGATGACTGGGTGCACAGATATTAACACTATTGCTGAATTATGGGAGGGAGGGTGCTCTGAAGCGGCATCAGTCATTAAGGAGGGAGGAAAAGGTACATCATGAGTTTTCCATCACTGATTGCAGGGAGGTCTACATGGGGCCTTTCATTGGTGGTAGCCTGGTAAGGGAACTCAGGTCAAGTAGAAAGTAGAATAGAAAAAGGATGATGAGGGTGGATAATTTGATAATTTCTTTGCGATGAGCCAGGTTTGGAGGTCAGCATCTACTCTGATGGTAGGTAGGTGGAGCACACCGTTTTACTGATGTTACAGTAAAAAGTACAACTAATGGTAAAACCAATAACAATAATAGGAAAAATAAGAATAATAATACAAAAGCTTGGAAACAAAAACACCCAAAATAGACCCACCCCTCCCCATAGACTCCCAAATAACTATCCTACTTCTTAATCTATCTCTTCCTCAACTGTCCCCCCTCAACAGGCCCACCTTCTCCCTGAATCTTTCAAAAACTCATAATAAGAAACTATACTAAACTAATCTACCCCTTCTCCAACTATCCCCACCCATACAACCAGCAACAGGCCCACCACTCTCTCTACTTAAAACACCCCTTCAAAACTTCCTGTTTGTGCAATGTTCCTCTGGATTTCATGTAAGTCCTAAACTCATTTGAGGACCCTGCAGAGTAGGACCTCAATGGTTAAGGGGGGGGGGGGGGGGGGGTGGTGGTGGCTGCATGAGACCTGCAGAGGCTGAGGTGATGGTGCCTTGTTCTTGGTTTTGCTGGCTGAGCACTGGTAGAAAGAAAAGCTGTGGCTGCCACCCAATCCTCCTCTTACTCCTCCTCCAGTAACACCAGAAGGCAACAGGACAATGCGATCACCTCCCTTCTCTGGAGCCGAACAGCTACCTCCGCTCATCACCCATCCTCCTTTGTGGAACTGGAGCTTGAGGTTAACATGAACTCTAGAATCCATTGCAAGCATGTTTGTATGGTCAGTCGGGCATACAGCACTGTTGATTCTCTAAAGCCACTGAAGTTTTTTTATGTGATACCATGTCCATATGACTTACATGTTACTCACATTATTACAATTTGGAGAACATTGCATTATTAAATCGACTTCAAGTTAAATTAATAATTGTATTGTGTAACACTTTCTTTCCCCATAGTCTCTCTCTCTCTCTCTTTATCTATATATATATAGATAGATCGATAGAGAGAGAGATATAGAGATATATACATGTATATATAGATATATACATATATATATGTTCATTGCCATTGCATACTTTGATGCTTAAATTTATGCTGCACAATTTATTTTAATATCTCATTGTCTCATTCTACAATATACATATATACTTATCCCATTTAACATTAATAGAGCTACCCTGACAGGGCAAAATGATTTTTAGACAACTATTGGCAAATAACAATAATTCTAGTCGTCCTACTCTTTCCTTTATCCAGAGTCCCACCCCAGGACTCAGTGCCCACACTATACTCTCCCCCCATAATTCATTACCAGTGCTACAGATATTCTAGGGTTAGGGAGCAAGTGATCAATTAGAAAGTTGACATTTTAGGCCAGGGCTCATGCTACATTTAGGTTGGACTGTGTACAGGTTGTGTGGTTAATGGAACGTAGAAGACAGACCAGTGTAAGAGCTGGCATACAAGGAAGATAAACTGGAAGAAATTGAAAGAGAAACTGTGGCAAGTGTTGTAAATGGGTATGGATGGAATCGGAAATGGAAGGTATGAGTGGTAGGTGGACATTAGGCAAGGGCATCATGAACACACCTCTTCTTGTGAAGAAGTGAAAAACCAAGAAGACAGGCGGAAGAAAGCTGAGGAAGACAGGCAAAAGAAAGCTAAGAAAATATACATATATATACAGCAAAGGCTAAAGGGACGCTAAATTTAGATAGTTAGGTAAGGTAATAAGCTTTTAGTTTAAATTTACAAAACCACTGTAAAAAGTTAAGGTGACCTTATAGTTAGTAGTTAGGTGTTGTAAAAATATAAAAAACGAATGTGCAAAAACACTGACATTTATTTGTTATAGTTTATTGAGCAAATTAAGACTTGCACCCTGTTATACACTGCATATGACCTCACAAATTACATTGCTAATGACATGTTAAATGACATTACAGTTTACTGAGCTCACTGTAACTTGTGCCCCATCACACATTATGACCTCACATATTACATCACTCATTACATGTTAAATGACATATGACATCACTGATGAATTCATTGATGACATGATGATGAAATCACTGAGCACAGCTCACAATTACTGTGAATTGCAGTCATGCATTTAAAATGAATTGTACCGTAATTCAAATGCCTATTGCCGAAGCTATATGAGAGAAACTAAAACTTCTCCTTACAATACATTATTCTCCTGAGGGTGTCTGTGTGCATGCTGATGTTAAAGAGTTGTCATATAGTGCCATAGACAATTTCTATATAAATTGGAGATTTATAAAGTACACATATTTATTTCCAAAAGTTCAGTGAAAATTCTGAGACATTATACATTGTTGTAAAATATATAATCTATGGGTGACTGACTAACAGACGGTTCAAGCCGCAGTATCATTGTAAGCACTGTTGAAATGGTGCACTCCACTCTGTTCATTTCAGGAATATATCTAGGATAGCTTTATATAGGGGTGGGGGAAACTCAAGGAGTTTTACTCCACCAAAATCTGTGGAGCTGCATAAAAACTCTAAAATATTATGCAGAGTTTCACCCACTTCTCTCTTCAGGGTGAGTACAGCAATGGAGATGCACATCAGAAGTAATTCTAAGGAGACATCCAGGCTTTACCTTTAGGGAGCGAAATTCACTTGGCTCTGTCCTTTCTACTCTCTGATGAACGCTGTGGGTGTGCAGCATGTGCAGTTGAGGGTTGCCGGTTTAACTATGTGTGCCGAGCTTGGACAAAAGCCCATCACCTCGGAACTTCCAGCGCATAGTGGCTGGCCACCACGGTCTCTAGTGAATACTCACTACCTGATTCACCGATTTCTCCACCACTTACGAAAGAAGTTTCTGTTTCTCTGTGTCAGAGTTCAGCTGACGTCCGTGATGAAAGGAGGGAACCTAAGCATTGTAGCCAATGATTTTTTGGGAAACAAGCCCAAACAACCTTGTTCCACATAATGGCAACATGCATGCACACAATATGTGCCCGATGGACTTTTTGTGTACCCAGCCAGTGTGCTTTTGCCATATTCCTGCATGTGTTCTTTGTTGTCCATGCCTCCTTGCTTGTTGTTGTCGTTGACCATGTGGCCGGTGGCCATTTTGTATAGCCAGCCAGAAGCTTCTGCCATAGGCCCTAATGTGCTCTCTATTATTCAATCCTTCTTGCTTCTTGTTGTTGGTTGACCATGTGGCCGGTGGGCATTTTGTGAAGCCAGCCACTGTGTAAATCCTTTTTTTCCAGTTTTCAAAGTCATTTTCTAGGAAGGAGAGGACTCAAACTAGTACCTAATTGTCACTGGAAACTAAGCAAAGTGAAGTAGGAGCAGAACTGGAGGTTCTTGAACCATTGGCTTCCACATTTCCAGAAAGTTAAAGAAAGGATACTCGAACATCTTCTCCAAGCCCCTTTTCTAATGATCTGGACATGGATCGGAGACAAGGGAAAAAGAAAATTCCTTAAAGCCTTACAGTAATGTAAGGCAATGAGGAACACAAGCCAGTCATTGTCATGGTAGCTGACTCAGAGGACACTCACATTACACCTCCTATTCAATCTACTCCAAGTGATCTGACACCCGTTCCACCACCACTAGCTGCCATATTTGTAAGACCCCTGCTGAGACCTTTATCCACCACTACCTCATTTAAAGTATGCACTGCATAGAGGCAATCAACAACATAAGCACCTACCTCCAGTTCTTCTTTAGGCATTGGCGCACTAAGAAAGTACTCCAACCCAGTTTTGATGTCTTTATAATTAACAAGCAGGAGGAAATGCTCAATTTGCCACTCAAGTGTTTGTCGAGGTAAGCCTGGTCACACTATTGTCCTGGACACCAAACGACCCATATGAAAAAACGCAATCCAAGCCGGTGGGAGGTACACCGTAAGAAATTGCTTCAGGTGGTGGTGGTGATGAGAGAGGAGAATCAGCTCTGATCAGGGTGGGAGGTGAGGGTGATGGGGAAGAAGAGGCTGACACCTTTAAGCATAGCAGCACTGTCCCTAGCAGTGCCAACCTAAAAATGGCAAAAAGTCAGAAGGAGACACCAAAGCATACTGTGACTGCCCCAAGATGCACACTGAGTCTACCACCTCCTGGTTCTTCTCTCTGGAAGTCACCTGTGTCAATGGCGCCAAAAAGGCTACTATTACGGGCATGTTCAAGCTAGAGGGGCCCACGAATGCAACCACCCAACAGCATGTTTGTGCAATGGGAAGCTGGCTAAAATGTTAGCACCAGACCTCCTCCCTTTTTCTTTTCCGCAAGGAGTGGGCCCTTTAGAATTTTTGGTGGCCATTTGTCCAAAATGGACGGCTTCTAGCCGGACCTATTTTGATACAGTTGCTGTTCCAGCACTCCATCATGATGTGCTGCAATTGGTTGTACAAACTTTGCCGCAGAGTGCTGTTTACAATATTTACCTGACGACAGACATATAGACCAGTTGTCAAACCACTCATTACATGGGTATAATTGCACACTAGATCCCTTTTGTAGGGGCTTGGCAACATCTATCAACAGGTCTCAGTGCTGAAGTAACTTTTAAGGGCATTTAGCAGCATGCAACAGTAGCAATGTTCGCCATGGAGAAATCCCATACAGTTGCAAGCATCATGGAAGACTTGAACATGAAGGTATTTGAATGGCTACGACCCAGAGGTCTCAGAATTTGATTTATTGCTATGGACAATGGCAGTAAAATGGCAGTAAAATAGTTAGTTGTTTTTAATCAGGGTGTTGACCATACTTTATTAAATTTGTTTGAAGAGGATCACCTACCCTGTTTTAGTACACTTACCCTTCACTTCACTTGCACCTACACCATTTATCCTAATTAACTGTTTTCCCCACACACCTACTCACTGGCGTTTGGAAATAAAGATCTCCGACAGGAAGGCCCCCTCAGGGTGCCTGATCGGGCATTGCACTGCCGGCCCGATAAGGAGCAAAGACCCGGTGATGAAGCAAGACACCCGCTTGTTGGGTGTGTGAGGGTCTTCTTTTCCAGAAGGAGTACTTTCTACTCCGTTCAATCAGACCGTTTTCACACCATCACCTTGGGACCTAGTGATTCTAACACACACTGCGTTATCATCAGGAACTGCATACCCTTTTGTTAATATAGTAAAATAGTTAAGGCCAAGGCAGATGCTGGCGGTTTCAGTGTCCTGTATTTGGTCCATTGCATCAACCTGGTTGTGCAGAGTATTCTCAAAAGAAAAGACATAGTCGGCAAGCATACTGACCACCTGCAGAAAAATCTGTACTCTTTCCAGCCATTCTTTTAAAGCATGGAAGCAGTTGAGGGTCATTCACCATGCTAATAGAGTACCAGCTAAATCCCTCATGAAGGAGGTGCCAACACGTTGGAACTTCACCTATTACATGTTGCAACATCTGCTTGAGCAGTATAAATCAATCAATTACCATGCCATTCAAAGAGGTGGCAATGCAAATGGGAAAAGAATGACCACGGAGGTGAATAATTGGGCCTAGTCAAATGCCTGACACAGATGCTACTTCATTTTGAGGTTTTCACATGGAAAGTCAGCAACGAGGACAGTGTGTTGAGCCAAGCTCTTCCGTTGTTGCAGCTGCTACAGGTCCAGTTAAAAAAGGTGTTGCAATGGTTCACAGGTGTGAACAGCAGTGGAGAAGTACATGGCTTGATTGAGAGCCTATTTAATCGCGTGGCTGTTAATCCAAGGCTACAAAGAGACATTGTGTCATCCAAAGAGTAAATCTGTGCCACAATCCTTGATCCAACGTACAGAAAAATACTCGCCACTTACATCCTTTTTCCCGAAATTAAGGGTTCATAACTCAAGATGTTGATTGTTCATCAAACAAGAGACCTGGAAGAAGAATGCTTGGAAATTATAGTCTGGGGGAAGGCCTCAACTTTCAGAGAGGGCTGTGCTGTCAACACCAGCAACAAGAACACCGGCAACAACAGCAAAAGGAATAGAAGAATCGGTCCTGACCTCTGCATTGGCTTGGTTATTAGTGGCAGGGCTTAGGTCAAGGGCAGAGGTGAAGGAAAAAGAGGTTGAACAAGTGGCAGCACCAATGACCATTCAGAGGATTTTCCAGGACTATCTGGAAGACCCAAAAGAGGACTACATGAATCAAAACCCATATGTCTATTGGTATGGGCAGATGTGCAAAGGGGCAGAGCTCAGCAGCCTGGCAATAAAGTATCTGGCATGTCCAGTAGCCAGTGTTTCTTCTGAGCGTGTGTTCAGTACAGCTGGCACAGTTGTCACAGTGAGAAGGACCAGTCTCTTGCCTCAAAATGTGGTTAGATTGACCATTATTAAAATATACCAACACTTCGTAGCACATTGTTCCTGAAATATCGCAGGATGAGGGTGACAGGTCAGACTCAAGTGTGTTAGCTGACCAACTTCTTGGTGAAGCAACTGTGTTTGCAAACAAGCTCTACTTCCCTGACTGAGTAGGCCACCATAGAACGTTTTTATTATTTATCGTGGAACTGCTTTGCCAAAAAGAAATTAGAAATGAGTGTCGCTGGAGGAACATTATATATTTTGTTTGGGTCTGACTTATGCAGCCCCACCATTTTGGACACATGTAAGGCCGGATTGGAGTTGGAACAATGTGCAGTGAAGAAGCCTACCCATTCCCTTCAAGGACATTGGAGACAATGCCTGCCTACATCTCATGCCTATTCTTTTTTCATCCCCTAGCAAGGCTGCACCAGTAAAGATCATTTGGTTTAAAAGACTGCCAATGTGCTGTTTCCATCGAAAGAGGAGATACAATTGTGTACCAACATGCTTGTATTGAAACAGGTAACAATTGCACCAATTACCCAATGTAACAGGTCATTTTCCTTGCAGCAATAGCAGTGTATGTCATCTTATAACTCCAACAATGACTCTGAATTTGGAACCTGGCAAAATCTGGCATCTCAAGAAACATACCAGCTGCAACTCACCAAATGTCATATATATGATTATTTCTACATGTGACCCAAGATATATTGGCGTGACCAGTAGAAAGTTGAAAACAAGAATCTGCGAACACCCCAGCAGCATAAGATGCAAATGGACTACAAAAATGACCGACCATTACCTAACAACAATACACACAACCAATGACCTAAGATGGGTTGTCTTTGAACAACATTTACAAAACCTGCAGGTCAGGCTTTTCGAAAAAGAACTGAGATGGATTTACCGCCTGTCCACGCAAAACAGGGGTTGAATGATAACATCCTGAGGAATGATCTGAATAATGGACGCTTGGCCTAATTCGACCATTATCTGATTCCTATTACCTTTGATAATATGACCTTGATAACCCACAATACCCGTGAGTACAAATAAATGATACTATACCAGTAACATGGAAATATTAAGTGCAAAAATTGAGCATAAACTTTCCAATGCATGCACATACCAGAAAAGTTTGTGCACACAAAAAACATGCATGACAATTTCTCAGTGCCTTTTCAGTGAGCACTGATAAGTAGCCAATCTCGCAGGTGGCATGGTGGGATGATTGATCTGTGGGCATGCAGGAGCAATAACAAGAAAGTGCGATGATGATTCTACATAAAAAAACTGCATTATTGAAGCATGATTGCACAGTAATATCCGTAATAATTTTGTCAAAAACATTTTCACTCTACAGGTATTATGTATGTTGCGAAAACTGTGAGTTACAATTTCACCTTAGCAACAGAGGTAATTACTCAGCACTTGTTGAAAACATTCCATAGCGTGTGTTTTTACTACACCAGAGACCAAATTTCCTTTGCCACTTTCACTATTTGGTCCTAACGAAAGCCATTCCAATCAAATTCTATTTGGCTGAAACAAGTAGACCATTTGAAGGATGTAAGAGATCATTGATTTCTCAAAAACATTGCATTCCCTTTTTTAACCCTATCCCAGGCTTTCATTAAAAAAAAAGAAACCCCACTTATGGGGTTTCTCTGGAGATAATTTAAATTCACTTCTATTGCACAAATTGTCACCAATAAAAAAAACTAAGAAAATCCTGCTCTGCTGTAATCAGGCATTGCAGCACACCTTGATGAACTTGGCATCATAGGTGGGAACCCTATGATGAAGCATGCCACCAACAAGGATGGTGGGTGAGGGTTCTTTTGAAAAAAACCTATCGGTTTGTCCTTTGCATAATGTTGCTTCATATGTAGTTGACATTGTGAGCCCGTTCCTATTGTGGATTTACAGAGAGTAGAAGTACAAGGGTATAACTAACTAGTATTCATTATGATAAGTGCATTAAAAAAAAGGCTGCACCAAAAGGCAGCAGTGAAAAGGAAAACACAAAAAAGATATGAGGCATAAAGTAACCGAATGTCCCTTTAATTGTTCTTAACAATGAAATCCCATCCTCTCCACCCACAACAGGCCCATTCCTCTCCCCAAGCAAATCAGTAATCACTACATTCCCAACAAATGTCCAAAAGAATGTCCAAACAAAGTCCAACTTCCCATTCGCTTACCAATTTACACCTTGTCCTCCCACAACAAACGTCCCTCCCACCAAAGCAAAAAATAAAGAAAGGGCATCAGAGAGCATCATCAATGCAGACGCAAACTATTGGCCAGGTTAAAACTAAGTGACACTTTGTGTATAAAAATAAAAATAAATTACCACTCAATGTATAAGTAATTATGCACTATGCAGCACCATTATAGTATTCTTGATGTGCTAAATGAATGGAGACATGCTAGCGAGTTGGGTACTTTGCTACTCTCGGAAGTCTACAGCTGAGGCAGACTGCAATGGACAATTTATTATCTTATTTTAATTGCAATTGCCCTGACATTCTCCGACTAACTATCTTTAGTGAGCTGGCATTGGAACATTGCTCTCAGAACCCCAGTAACAAGATTAGCGAAACACAAGATTTTCATTGGGAGCATTAGTAACCTTGGAAGTATTAGTATATATTTCATTTGAGACAGGCGTAAGGACCAGGGGCTGTATTACACAAGGTGCCTGGGGGGAGCAGCGTGCATTTGTGCCCGCTTTGCATGCCCGGGGCACTTTGGTATTACAGAAGGGGCTGCAGATGCTTGTGCGGCCCCTTCTGTAATACTGATATCGCTGGCACACATAAAGCACCAGAGCTATCTTTAAGGGGCGTTCCCTCACTTGCAAGGTGGCATACCCCATGCAAATGAGGGAAATCCTTTGCCTCTGCACCCTACCTTATTACAGACACAAGCGCAGAGGCAAAGAAGCAGTCAGGAGGCGTACTGAGAGTGCGCTACGTAAAAGATGGTGCACTGTCAGTGCGCTCCTTGATGGCAGCCCTCTTGAGTGTTGATAGGGGGTCCCATGGATCCCCAGACATCCCATTGCAGGCGGGTGCAGTCACTGACTGCACCCACCTGCAAGGAGATCTCTAATTCCTTTTGAGTTGCAGGTTGCTGTTTGCACTGTGAAAACATGGAGCAGCTTAAAGCAGCTGCTTCATTTTTCACAGGAATACGCTGCTCCCAGGGTAGAGCGAGTTTGTGGCTTCCCTAGGGACAGCGCATTCACCAGAATAAGGCACAGTTTCCTGGATTACGCTATGCGCACCTTTTGAAAGGTGCTCCCAGCGCAATCCAGGAAAATGCTCTGCATGTATAATATGGCCCAAGGAAGGTTAAAAAGGATACATGCTTCAGATAATAAGAAGAAGAAGATGAAAAGCACAAGGAATGCGGAAATACGCGCATAAAAAGAGTTTATTCTGCAATATTAGGCACAAGCTAAGACATCCTGTTTTAAGTGAATGGTCTGTGAATACAAATGCAATGTTGTATTAATACACTATAAGACCTAATGCTTAAGTTCATGTACATTAACATAAGAGCACAAAGAGGACTTTAAGGCACATCACAGCTTATTGGCAACTTTTGCGAACCCAGGTGAGCACCTGAAGAAAATCCATATTTTTCCTGAAGAGATCCATTAGCTTGGACGCCGATTCACCAGGATGTAAGGGGAAAATGGAAGTTACATCACAAACCCTTTGACCTCAATGACATCACAGGAATTGATATAATATGAAGTTTGGCCTTAATATGCCTGGAAACTTGTGACACATAACATTTGATTTTGATGACATCAAATTAATGTGCCTTGCTGAAGCCAGACTATTCTCATAATAGTTACTAAGAGATGTCTATTTTAGATACCGTCTGTATTTTCACTAGGGGGGCGCCATGACATGCTAGGGAATACATTATACTTTCCATTTGAAGAGGAGGCTGTACTGCCAATAAAATTATAAACACTGGAAACTGATAATATTTATTTGGCAAAAAGTAGTGATTCCATGATTGCACTTATAAATATCTCATAGGGAAAATATATTCATCACACAGAGGAAAAGCCTAAAAAAAACAATAGGGGTGTTGTCCCTTGTATTAGATCAAACGGGTCACAACTATTGACTTTAACATGAACCATGGTATTGTCTTGCAATATTTTCAGTGATGGGCAATACGATTGATTTCCGGATCACGTCTAAGGTACTATCCTTGGAGTGAGGCACAGAGGCGGAAATTTTGTTGACATCGAGTTGTTTAAAATGTGTTTTTTGCACTGAAAAAATATTGAGCAAAGACTTACAATTAAAACATAAATGAATAATGTAGTAGATATAAGCCAGCGAGTGACCCAACAATAATATAAAAACGTTCTAATAAATATTGAAATTGCTTGTTTCCTGATCTGTGCTTTGAATTAAAGTGCAACATTTATATTGATAACGAGCAGGTGGGCTCAGGTTTCAGAATTGCAACGGGGGCAAACTACTGGACGTATTTATTTCATAAAACTGAAAGTTTATTGTCAAGTTTCCAGAGAGAGGTGCAGAAAGTAAACTGTGTTCAAGAGCATCATGTTTACATTTTGTTCTTGAGATCATGCATGAATTATGACTGGTTCGGTTTTAGGGGCGCTGGGGTGTTCTGACCCAAATAAAATATAAACCAAATACATACATCTCACCGGCCATACAATAAAAACGAAGAAAACTTTGAGTAACAGGAAACGTGATCTAGTCCTGGTCTGGAGTAGACAGAATCGTATATTTTGTAGTTCACTTATATGTCTATTTTTATGAAGAATGCATCTAACTAAGCTGAATATTACAATAATTTGCACTTTACAGTACATAAAGTATGAGTTAAAAAAATGTTGAAACATTTGACACTGTGAGCAAACGAGTAGTTAAGCATTCACGTTACTTCAACCAAGAGTTATGGGCACCCGAGTAGGGTAATGCGCAGGTTGAAATATAAAAAAATATAAGGCGAAGAACAAAGGCCTTTTGCAGGGTTAATGATGTAGTTTTGGGAATCTGTGATCCATTGTCCTTTATGTGCTAAGTCTGAAAAGGGCCATGTAGGAGAGTAGGATCTCCTTCACTTGTTTACCCCCACTTTTTGCTGGTGTTTCACTGTTTTTCGACTTTAGTCTGGCTGGGACCCTGCTAATCAGGGCCCCAGCCTAGCTGCTTCCTCTCTAAAATGATGCCGTGTACTTTAGGTACAGTTCAGATCTGATCTGAGGTGCCCTTGTAAGTCCCTAGTATATGGTATACTATGTACCCAGGGCATAATTACCCCAGAGGCCTACCAGGGGCTGAAGCATGTATTATGCACCCCTGGAAAGCCACCCAAAATGACACCACAGATCTGCTACTGCAGCCTGGGTAAGGTGGTGCATGCACCCCTTACTGTGATATAGGTTACCTATATCACTATATATATATATACACACATATAAACCTATAAGTCACTCCTATGGCAGGCTTTATCAATCCTGAATATGTAAAAAAGAGAGATTCTCTTGGGTGTATATGACCACCTAGGCTACAATCATGTCAAATTCACTCAGAACATGCAAACAAATTCAACTGGGGGTCTAAAATACCCAAAACAATAGCCGCATATATCTCAAAGACAAACAAACCAAATTGAGTAAAAATTAATGTTGTGATTTATTAATAACAATATATCCACATATCTGTGATTGTATACTAAAATTCATATAAACAGTCAAAATAAAGAACATAAACAATGTCTAAAACATAAAAGTTAGAGAGCAAGGATACGGTGTGAAATCAATATATTCATCACAGAATGGTGTAATTCCAGTGTACATTAATATATATGTGTGTATCACAGGTCTATTTTTAATACAGTAGATCCAAGTGTGAGACAGTTTCTGGATTTTAGACCAATTCTGAATGGTACTGGCGTCGACGCGTTTCGGTGGTAAATTCTAATTAAGATCCACCTTCCTCAGGACAAAGATAAAAACTCTCCAATATTTTTGAACAATTTAAAAACCTATTAAGACAATGAAAGAGAAAGCTCATTTAGAATCATAGAGGTGATTTATCATTTTTTATAACCACAATACTAATAATGGTTCTACTGCTGTGAATCATCCACAAATATTGTTATATACATTAACTAATGTTTAACAATAAAGAATTTTTTTTAGTACAAAACGGCCTATATCTCATGTAGGCCTGGGCAAAAATTTCGTTCCGTTCGCGGAAATTGCGATAATTTGACATTTTTGCGTTCCGCGGAGAGCGCGAAAATATCAAAAATTCCGGTTTCCGCAGCTTGGCGATAATTTGTTTCTTGCTCGCGCTGTAAAATGATACATTCTCGCGCGCGCGCGATCGCCTTACCTGAATCCCTGCGTTCGCCGACAAGTTTTCTTGATCCGGTCGCGTTCTCCATGAGATGTTGTATTGTTTTTAGCCATTTGCGCTGTCTCGCGACAGTTCGCGCCCGCAGTGACGTCATGTGTCGCGCGATCACGTCTTTCTTCTCGCGATCATGCACCGCGAGAACAACTCAAAACAAGATGGCCGCGCCCGCAAGCAACCACATGGGTAAGTTGGCGACCCGCAACCATGCAGAAAATCTCGCGAACATGCCGGAAAAAAACTTCCGCATCTTCGCGATATTTCTGCTTGTTTGCAATAATTTTAAACATTCTCGCGATAATTTGCGAAGGTTAATTCCGCAAATTCCGCCCACCCCTAATCTCATGTGTTACATTATGAAGACGGGAATCCCACTACTTCCACACACCTATCGGGCAAGAAGCCCCAAATAGTATTTGTCAATGAGTGCATGCGGCTACCGGTGACCAATTCACCAAAACTCAAGTTCATACCCATACCAGTCATACAAATATCATGCAAACTCTTTATGGTACAAGTACCCAGACCCAAAGATACAAAGGTGCTTTAGGGTTGACCAATGAAACCTAATATCCATTCATACCCTAATCATCTTTTTGTATGTAAAATAACGGTAGTACATACCCCTATTGCGGGTGCAGTCCACTTTAAGAAACAGATGTATGAATATTATCTGTTGCGAGAATGTTCTTAATGCAGTCCTTTAAAGTCCCTGTTTGTTGAGACTATAGGGATCTAATGGAAAATATATATATAGAAAAACTCTTAGGTTTAGTCCTAATCTCAAAACAGTTTTGTTTAGATGTGGTCGTATGGTTTTCCCCGCTTACCTCAATAGTAATAGGTTACTGCGGAATATAGGGGACTCTGCCCAGTAGGATCCGGTCCACTCATTCATCAAGATTCTGCATCAATACTGCACGATTACCACTGTCCAGCGTTAGCTCCTCGTTGGAGAATTATTCCAAACGTGCACCTATAATGTTAATTAAGGTGTCTTAAGGCCAATGAATAATGAATGTCAATCACAGGCCTACTACGAATCTTATTTGGGCTTGATTTAGTTTACTAAATATCTACTTCTAAATAGGCAGTCAAATTGGCTTTATGTTTTCCTCTTTGTCGAAGCATATAGGGGGATAAAGTTAGTGATGCCCTTCTTACATTTATAAGCATGTGTATAAGCATACATCACACAATATATTTCGGGACCGAGTTGTAAGGCGGAGACTATGTTTAACTAAATAAAGAGAAAGTCGTTCCCCCAAGGTACTCGTCCTGTTATTACCTTCGTAAATTGGCGGTGTCTGCTCGTAGTGCGGCGTTGTCCGATCCTTTAGGATATCGTGCCGTCTCCCCGTATTTCTCATCCCCGGGTGAGTAACCAATGGATTGCTGTTTTTTAGTGGTGTCTTTTATACGTTGGGAACTTCGGTTGAACTATCTACACCTGAAGTCCTGCGTGAGAGATACGCGACTTTTCATGTTATAGTTAAATCGACCAGCTTTCCTTAAAGCGATAACGTTTTATTTTGTAGTTAAACCGGCCCGCTTTTCTTAAAGCGGCAACCGCAGGGTCTATTAACCTGAAAATAGGGTCCACCTATTGTCAACGTTAGGTAAATAATAAAGTTTTGTACTTGACTCATTATCCGAATAATGGTACCAATGTCTAATTAATTTATTTAATTTGTTTTATATAGTTTAAAGGAGTTTGCAACGGCCCTGCTCATTTCGTAGCCCCGCTTATCTGAACCCCATCAGGTTACGGAGTCACTTCCTCATAGTCAAAGTATATGAGATCGTTTTATTTATTTTGTTAAATTTTTTGGGTGGTCATAAAAAATTTAACAAAATAAATAAAACGATTTAACTATAACATGAAAAGTCGCGTATCTCTGACGCAGGACTTCAGGTGTAGATAGTTCAACCGAAGTTCCCAACGTATAAAAGACACCACTAAAAAACAGCAATCCATTGGTTACTCACCCGGGGATGAGAAATACGGGGAGACGGCACGATATCCTAAAGGATCGGACAACGCCGCACTACGAGCAGACACCGCCAATTTACGAAGGTAATAACAGGACGAGTACCTTGGGGGAACAACTTTCTCTTTATTTAGTTAAACATAGTCTCCGCCTTACAACTCGGTCCCGAAATATATTGTGTGATGTATGCTTATACACATGCTTATAAATGTAAGAAGGGCATCACTAACTTTATCCCCCTATATGCTTCGACAAAGAGGAAAACATAAAGCCAATTTGACTGCCTATTTAGAAGTATATATTTAGTAAACTAAATCAAGCCCAAATAAGATTCGTAGTAGGCCTGTGATTGACATTCATTATTCATTGGCCTTAAGACACCTTAATTAACATTATAGGTGCACGTTTGGAATAATTCCCCAACGAGGAGCTAACGCTGGACAGTGGTAATCGTGCAGTATTGATGCGGAATCTTGATGAATGAGTGGACCGGATCCTACTGGGCAGAGTCCCCTATATTCCGCAGTAACCTATAACTATTGAGGTAAGCGGGGAAAACCATACGACCACATCTAAACAAAACTGTTTTGAGATTAGGACTAACCCTAAGAGTTTTTCTATATATATATTTTCCATTAGATCCCTATAGTCTCAACAAACAGGGACTTTAAAGGACTGCATTAAGAACATTCTCGCAACAGATAATATTCATACATCTGTTTCTTAAAGTGGACTGCACCCGCAATAGGGGTATGTACTACCGTTATTTTACATACAACAAGATGATTAGGGTATGAATGGATATTAGGTTTCATTGGTCAACCCTAAAGCACCTTTGTATCTTTGGGTCTGGGTACTTGTACCATAAAGAGTTTGCATGATATTTGTATGACTGGTATGGGTATGAACTTGAGTTTCGGTGAATTGGTCACCGGTAGCTGCATGCACTCATTGACAAATACTATTTGGGGCTTCTTGCCCGATAGGTGTGTGGAAGTAGTGGGATTCCCGTCTTCATAATGTAACACATGAGATATAGGCCGTTTTGTACTAAAAAAAATTCTTTATTGTTAAACATTAGTTAATGTATATAACAATATTTATGGATGATTCACAGCAGTAGAACCATTATTAGTATTGTGGTTATAAAAAATGATAAATCACCTCTATGATTCTAAATGAGCTTTCTCTTTCATTGTCTTAATAGGTTTTTAAATTGTTCAAAAATATTGGAGAGTTTTTATCTTTGTCCTGAGGAAGGTGGATCTTAATTAGAATTTACCACCGAAACGCGTCGACGCCTGTACCATTCAGAATTGGTCTAAAATCCAGAAACTGTCTCACACTTGGATCTACTGTATTAAAAATAGACCTGTGATACACACATATATATTAATGTACACTGGAATTACACCATTCTGTGATGAATATATTGATTTCACACCGTATCCTTGCTCTCTAACTTTTATGTTTTAGACATTGTTTATGTTCTTTATTTTGACTGTTTATATGAATTTTAGAATACAATCACAGATATGTGGATATATTGTTATTAATAAATCACAACATTAATTTTTACTCAATTTGGTTTGTTTGTCTTTGAGATATATGCGGCTATTGTTTTGGGTATTTTAGACCCCCAGTTGAGTTTGTTTGCATGTTCTGAGTGAATTTGACATGATTGTAGCCTAGGTGGTCATATACACCCAAGAGAATCTCTCTTTTTTACATATTTGTGGTACCCTGTCTCTTGGGCAGTGGGGTCCCTCCCATGTTTTTTACATACATTTATCAATCCTGAAGGCAGAGTGATTGGTTCTTACGTGAGAGGGTGCCCCTGCAGGAGCAGAGCCCCTCTGCAGCGTACGGAGACTCTTCTCTGATGCTGTTTGTAGTGCAGCCCGACCATATACTCTTAAGTGCATTATAACCAAACGGTAAATGCTAACTTTGGACTGGCTGCACGGAAAAATGTTGTGTTTGGTGTCAAACACCTTGGAATCATACCCCCACACCAGTAACTGGTGTGGGAGTATGATCTCACCCTTCTAGAGGGAGAGACATGACAGCACTGGTATACCCGGTAGAAACTTAATAGAGCCCTGGCATTACAAAATGGATGCTGCAGCCACAGTCACGGGTCTGGCCTCCTGCTGCTGACCGAAACTCCGGCAGGGGAGGCCTGGACAATAGGTTTCCTGTCACAGGGAGGTGAAACCACCTCCCAGACAGGCTTATGTGTATTGGGGCTAGGTGGGAGGACTCTCTGAGTGCTTTGAAGTCCTGCACTGGGGGCACATTTGGTGTCCCTGTGCATAGTCCAGCTCAAACCGGTCCAGGGGCTTCCAGCCCATGCTCTGGCGCGAAACTGGACAAAGGAAATGGGTGTAGCCACCCCTCTTTTCAAACCCTCCCATAGGTGGGTCCCCAGAGTATGTCCAACCCCCCTACCTTAGTATAAGTATGGGACCCCTGTTCTTAGGACTTTAGATTACCCTGGACAAAACTCTGAAGCTGAATCCTGGACCTTCAACGCTCTGCTCAAGATCAGAGGACTGAAGAAATCTCCCTTGGGGTCAAGGAGTGACTCCCCTGCTTGGCAGGCACCAACGAAGCAATTTGCTGGTCTGCATCATCGAAGCTGAGATACAACACATTGCACACAATACTTTGTCACTAGAATATGTAAATAGCACAGAATACACAGTGGTATCTAGGGGAGACCAAACCATATACTAAAATAGTGGAATGTGGATCACGACCTAAGTCGAGAATGGACCCAGAAGACGTAGAAGATCTAGGGACCCCATGGAGGTCACATGCAGAGTGGATACACGATCGCATGCTCAATGTTAGTCAATAGGTAAGTCGCGATTTCAAAGAAGAAGCACCCTTCCCAGCCGACCCCGAAGAAACCATGTGAAAGATGGAAGGTTGGAGAGTCACCCCACCTATAGATACCCCAGGAACCAGAATACCTACACCAGGGAAGCCGGGTGCATAGATGTGTAGTGACGTGGGAAACCGCAGTAGACCACAATGGAGGACTTCGGAAAAGATGCCGCTGGCGAAGAAAGTGATAGTGTCCGGTGGAACCCGAAGTTGAATTCAAGCTGAGAAGTACCTACAATCAGAGGGGACAGAGTCTACACCACTCAGGAGTGACCGGGAGGTACGGAAGATGAATGTCCACTGATGTTGGAGATGCAGGAGAGTTGACGGTGTCCTAGAAGTTGCAGCAATACGGACCATGGGTTGCAGAGGAGGACCAGGAGCCGTGCGCAAGCTGTCCCAGAGCGGATGTCAAGAGTCAAGGGGTCAGTGTCCGGCAGGGCACCAACAAGCCTTGGCAACAGCAACCAACGTAGATGAAGAAAAAGGTGCAGTGTCTAGACCAGCAAGGTCCAAGTGACTCACCTTGACCAGGTAAGCCAGGGCAGGCCCCAAGCAAGCAGGGATACCCACTGGAGACAAAGAAGACCCTTGAGAGGACTAACGGGCCGAAGGCACAGGAGTTGTAAGAGGACCTCTACCAGCTGTGATGCAGGCAAAGATCTTGGCTGCAGGAGATGCTTGTGGTAGGAGCTTCTTGGAGCATGAAGATCTCTGGAGGAGAGAGTCAACAAGCCTTGGCAACAGCAAGTTGACCAGTGCACAGGGGTTGTGCTCCAGCGGTTCCGACGAGGAATTCTGGCCTCAAACTCTGTGAGAAGACAGTGCAGGCCTCAAGGGAGATGCAGAACCACCACCTGTGTTGCTGGCCTTTTGGAGTCCGTGGAAGCCCAGGTTCAGCAGACTGGTCAGCTGTGTTATGGTGCCTGCAGATGCAGGGGAGTGACTCCTTCACTCCAAGGGAGATTCCTACAGATATCTTGGGTGAAGAACCTGTATGGAGCACAAGACCAGGTGTTGCAGCAGACTTGCAGAACAAGGAGACCAGGAGCAGAAGGAGTCTTCCTAGTTGCAGACTCAATTCCTAACACAAAGTCCAGCGAGGTCCAGAGTGCCCAGACGGTCGAAGTTGAAGTAGTATGTGATCTCAATCTTGTCCCATTATAAATCTAGGGACCCATGCACAGGCAAGCGCTAAAGTACCCTAAGGAAAGGGTTGAAACGATTCAGGGTTCTCTCCCATTGGAGGGGCTAGACAGCGGGGAGGATACTCCCATGTCCTTTGTCTAGTTTCATAGTAGAGCGAGAGCCAACGACTCCCTGTACTGGTTTGGACTGGAGTATGCAAGGAGGACACCAAATGTGCCCTTCAAGCAGTCTGAGTGGCTCGAGCAAACGCCCCACCCTGTCCCAATACACTAGTCCTGTCTCGGAGGTGGTCACACTTCTTTGTAACAGGATACCTATTATCCTGCTATCCTCTGCTCGAGCTTGGCTCAGCAGCAGGAGGGCAGAATTGATTTATTTAAGCAATTTGTAAAGCGCGCACCCTTAGGTGTCTCGGCGCTGCGGACTAGGCAAGGAAGGCCAGGTGCGGAAGGATTATTCGCTGAAAAACCATGTCTTTAATTGTTTCCGGAATGTAAGCAGGGTGGGACTGGCCTTGATGTGGAAGGGGAGTGTGTTCCATAATTTGGCGGTGGCGACCGTGAATCTTCTGTCGCCTCAAGATGCTTTCTTGGTTCGGGGAACAGTCAACAGGTTCGCTGCTGATGAGCGCAAGGATCTGCTGGGCTTGTAGAGGCAGAGAGTTTTCCTGAGAAACTGAGGTCCGGTGTCGTGGATTGCCCTGTATGCAATGCATAGGGCCTTAAACTTGGTTCTGCTCCTGATGGGTAGCCAGTGGAGCTGCCGCACCATGTTTGATATAGGTTTGAATTTAGGAGTGGCTGTCAGAATCCTGGCGACTGCATTCTGCACCAGTTGTAATTTATTTATGACTCTTTCTTGAGCATTGAGGAGTAGACCATTAGAATAGTCTACTTTTAACATGACTAATGTACTGATGAGAGTCCTGCCGGTGTTGGTTGCGAGGAAAGGAGGAGTTTTTTTATCATCCTGAGCACATGGAAGGATGCAGAGACGACTGCGTTGGCATGGTGCATGAATGACAGCTTGTCGTCAAACATAGTACCCACATTTCTGACTTTTGAGACTGGAGACAGGGGAGAGGAGCTGGCCTAATGGCTAGGGCGCTCGACCTCGGACCTGGGGATCTGGGTTCCAGTCTCGGTAATGACGCTGAACATCCTGTGATTCTGGGCAAATCACTTAATCTCCCCGTGCCTAACAAAAAATGAATGTGTGTCCTCATGTAACGTAACTGGTGCCATGTAAAGCGCTCTGATACCTGATTGGATTCAGGTCAAGTTCGAACTATATAAAACTCTAGAAAAGAAAAGAGCCTAACTTAGCTGGCCACCAAGTAGGGGACCAGCTAGGGGAGAGATTGCCAAAAATCATCACCTCCGTCTTGTCTGAGTTTAATTTGAGTCAGTTGTTTGCCATCCAAGCACTAATGGCAAGCATTCCCTCTTGAAATTTTGCCACGACTGCCCCTCCGTCATTGTGTACTGCAAGCACCAGTTGTGTGTTATCGGCGTAGGATGTTAGGCCCATGCTGTGTGTTTTAATGATCCTCGCCACGTCCAATACGTATATGTTAAACAAGGTCGGACTCAGCGATGATCCTTTTGGCACACCACATGGGAGAGCAAATGAAGGGGAGTTAAAATCACCAAGCGCCACTAGTTGAGTCCGATTGGATAGAAAAGAGGCTAGGAGGGCCTTGGCTTTGTGTGTGATGCCGATGGCTGCGACACGGTCGATCAAGGTTACGTGATCGACCGTGTCGAATGCCGCTGAGAGATCCAGCAGCACAAGGACAGCGGCACCGCCCTCATCAAGTATCTTCCTGATTTCATCCGATGCCTTTATGAGAGCTGTTTCAGTGCCATGGCCCTTTCTGAAGCCAAATTGGGTGTCGTCAAGTAAGTTGTCATCGTCAATAAATTGGGCTAATTGAGTGTTTATGACCCTTTCAAAAACCTTTGTTGGGAATTGGAGACAAGCAATTGGTCTGTAGATTTTTGTTTCTGTGGGATCGAGATAGTTTTTCTTTAGTAAAGGCTTGATGACAGCCTTTTTCCAGATGGAAGGGTAAGTACCTGTCCTAAACATCGAGTTACAGATTTTTGCTAGGTTAGGGCCTATGATGTCAGGAATCAGTTTCAGAGTGGATGGCAGACAGGGGTCGTTGGGGGATCCGGATTTGATTGTGGAAATTAGGTGTATGATCTGTTCTGGTGAGACCTGGCTGAATTCCGTTAGGTTAGGAGTAGTTTGATCATCGATGGGGTTGAGTTTGGGTGGGTTAGGAGAGTTTTTACCTTTGCTTTGAATGTCTATCGGGTTGTTGATTTTAGAATGGGCTGAAAAATTAGTGTAAATTTGACTAACTTTTTCTTGGAAGAAACTGGCCAGTGAGTTGCACAGAGTTTGGGTGGCGATTATGTGGGGTTTGTACCCTTCATCTCATCATGTCTCTTGTCGGCAGCAGCAATAGATTGCTGTCCCAGTCTAGAAGACTGGTACTGGGAACACTGGGGACCTCCTGGAGGAGCTTTACAGTGCATGGAATCATACCTCCCACACCATTTACGAGGGGGTGGTTTGATTCCAAAATGTTTGATACCAAACACAACAGAGTTTGTTACAGCCAGTTTAGAGATGACGCACGGCCACTCTATGTATCTTAATGGCTGATGCACTTACAACCTGGAAAAATGGACTCTGAAGGTTGTAGTGGTGTCATACTCCTGCAGGGGCACACTCACACTTAGAACCAAACATCCTGCCTTCAGAATTGAAAGGCCTGCCTTAGGGGTGACTTATAGGTTTTAAGTGCAGTGACCTCAGATATAAGGAAACTTATATCTGTCATCACATATTATATCTGTCATCATACATCTGCCTGTTATCACAATTTGAGTGGTCTCTCATGGGTGGCATAATACATGCTTCAGCCCATGGGAGACACCTGGCATACCTATGCCCTAGGTACCTTATTACCATGTACTATGGACTTACAAGGGTACACCAGTAGCCAATCTGGAGTGTACCCAAGTACTCACCATGTCGAATTTAGGGAATAAGCACATAGACTGAAGTCTTGATTAGCAGGATCCCAGTCAGACTAGTCAGAAAAACATAATGACACCAGCAAAAAGTGGGGGGCCCATGAATACAGAAACTACTTTCCTACATCCACCAAACAAAGAAGCACCTACTTTAAATAGTTAAGAGGAAGTACCCTTGTTTTGTGGAGATTCACCTCTTTGTAGTTGTGTTGTCTTCTCTAGAGGAGGATTCATGTTATCACAGATTTCTAGGTAAAGACACACGCGGATCAATCACAATGCTGAAATTAAACACGCATAAGATCACTAGAGACACTTCCTCATGGTACATTATGCAGCTGTTGTGTAGAATAACCATTAGGCATTTACCCAATGTGGTAGCACTTTTCAATTAACCTGTAGAAAGTACTCCAGTTGGGTAGACATTTTGTGCAAAACTGTAGAATCTAGTTTGATAAAGGGGAAAGTGAGGTTCAATTCTGGCCCAGTCAATCACACAGCTACCGACACATGCACACAGACACCCACTCACACACCTATTTAGCCACCCCCACATCCACTCACAGACCCACTATGCCACTTGTACAGGCATTCACACACCCACTCACGCATCCATAAAACTACTCATACACCTACTCACAGACCCTTACAGTCACTCACCCACTTACACACTGCATAACCACTCACACATTCACTCACAGACCCATATAAATACTCACATACCCACAAAACCACGCACACAACCACTCACACTGCTGCACCCCCCCCAAAATACAAAAAAAATGAAAAAGTGGGGTGGGGGCTGGCTTCCAACAGGGTGTTGTCAGACCACAGAGTTGGGTACAGAGCTTAGCTGCAGGCCTGGCTCTGCAGCTAAACTCACTCCAAGCACAGCCGAAGCCCATGTGTTTTGGTGAGTTGGCCTGGCCAAGGTTTGCAGGGCTGGGCGATAGGCAGGCCCTGCAGCCAATCCCACAGTGTACATAGGTGAAGGCTGTGCATGGCAGGGATTTTGCATCTTGCTGGGGATTTGGCACAGTACTAGCTGCATGCCAGGTGTGGAAGCCAATGCCACGAAGTGCATGGTCAAAGGCTGTGTGCAGTTGGGGTTTGGATGACCACAGGGTGTTGGTCGCAGGTCTGGGCTGCAGGCCAAGACCTGCATATAACCCCCTAATGTGCATCGTCAAAAGGTATGCTCAATGCGGAAGTTGGGTGATTATAATTAAAAAAAACTGAATTCACTGAAAAAACCCTGACAAGGACTGTGTTTTCTATTTGAGCTTCCAGCCCGTTCAAGTGATAATCCAATTTGTTACAATGGTGCATTGTGCTGCTACTACCTCTCCCACCTGCACTATAAGGTCAGCTTACTTCCTCTGCCCCCTACATCTGCCCTCCCTTTTCTGTGTGTGCTCCTCCCCCTCCCTCTTACTCTCCATGGTCTGTTGTGCTGCCACTACACTCTCACCTGCCCTGTGAGGTCTAATTTGCTGCCACTAAGCCTACCCCCTGCCCTGTGCGGTCAGCTTGCTGCCCTGCCACCTACCTCCTGTCATCCATTTTCCAATTTGTGCCCTTTCTGCATTCCTCCTGTTTCTCATGGTTCATTGTGCTGCCCCTGCCTCTCTCACTTGTCATTGTGTGGTTGAGTTGCTACCCGTGACCACTCCCCCTGTCTTCTATGGTCTGGTGTTCTGCCACTGCACATCCTGCCTGCTCTGCATGGCCCATTGGGGTGCCATGCCTTCCCGCCTACCTGGCATGGTCAGTCTGATGCTTTTGTCCCTGCTGACACCTCCCTGCCCTCCATTGTCCAATTGTCCTTCCCCACAGTGTTTTAAAGAACATCTAAAGTGCTATTATTCTGTATTTATGACAAAAGTATTGCACACCTGAAGTTATCTTGAAGAAATAACAACTATTAAGCCTAAAGCATTTCATTTAGAAACAAACATAAAATAGGGAAGTTCTTTTTCTTAAAGAAATTATGGTTCATTTACTTATTTATAAGGTTTTATTTAGCACAAAAATGACCTGTGAATGTATCAGAGTGCTTTGCAAATGTGTGAGAAAAAGAAAAAACAAGAAAGCAAACGACAGCATAACCAAGCGAAGGTATCAACCGTGAAAGTTAAGCAAATGCAGAAGGTACTGTCTCTTGGAAATGTCGACGAGAAAATAGATGTAGTTGGAGAGTCTAGTGATAATCATCATGAGTGCAGATCTTGAGTCGAATTGTATGACCTAGGACAGGAATTTCATCATAAGTAGACTTTTCACTTCTATTTTGAAAGATGCATTTGAGGTAATTATTCTGATTTCAGGTGGCAGGGATTTCCAAATTCTTTGGTCAATACCCGAGCATTTTTGCTAGTTTTCTTTTTACTGAATTTCTGTAGTTTTAGTAATATGGTGCTGTTGCCTCTAAAGGATCTGCATCCATCAGACAATTCTAGCTTTTATGTCAGGTACCTTGCGGTGTTGTAGCGTAGAGCTTTGTGGGTCATGCAGGCCATATTTAACTGATTTCTGTGCTCAAATGAGAGCCAGTTTAGGGCTTTAACATCCAGGGAGATGTGATTGTTTCTTTTTGATTCTGTGATGAGCCTGACTGCAGCATAGAGAGAGGCTTTTAGATGTGCCAACGTAGATCGAGGAAGACCACAGAGGGTTGCGCCTCCGTAGTTCAATCTGGAAATGACTAGTGCCTGGACCGCTGATTTGAAGTCGTCTTGAGGAAGAAAGGGTTTTAATATACATAAAAATGTTCATTTGGTAGTTTGCACCTTTGACTTTGGAACGGATGTGTTCCCGCATTTTGAGGTTCTTGTCAAGTGTTATTTCCAGACATATTGTGGAGTCTATAATGCGTGGTGTTCAATTGAGAGTGGTTAGAATATTTATCCTTAGAGTGATCTTGAGCGAGTGATTGAGTGGGACTATTAGGAGAAATTCCATTTTGATGGCATTGAGTTTGAGGTGGTTGCAGGTAAGCCAGTTTGGGTTTTTTAGTAGGGTTGTGTTGAGGAACCTAATATCTTCTGTTGATGACATTTTCCGGTAGAGTTGGGTGTCATTCGTGTTTGTGTGGTAGTGGGTGGGGCTCCATGTAAAGGTTGAAGAGCATAGGTGAAATAGGGGACCCTTGTGGAACCCTAACGTAACCTATGTGGCATTGGACAGGGAATGGTTAACTTTAATTCTTTGAGATCTGTTATGGAGAAATGAGGAGAAACAATTTAAAATGGACCCTAAAAGTCCCATCCTCCTTTCAAGTAAGTCTAGGAGACTTTCATGTTTAACCGTATCAAACGCAGATGATAGGTCAAGGAGGATTAGAAGGCAGGATTCGTTCTGGTTGAAAAAATATAACAAGTTGTCCACTATGTGCACGAGGGCCGATTCAGTGCTGTGGCTTTGACTGAAGCCGGGAATTGGTCTAGAAGTTGGAAGTGGTCTATGTGGGTGCAAAGTTGGACCTCAATGCATTTGCATTTTTCAATGAGCTTAGCTAAAGTTGGGATGTTGGATATAGCACAGAAGCTGTTTGGGTCCGAGCGATCTGCAGTGGGTTTTTTCAGGATAGTGGTTACCTGTCCTACTTTTAGGCAGTCCAGGATATTGCTAGCGCTGGGCATCAAACTCCGCTCCACCGGGGGAGTTTTGGGAGTTTTGCCAACTCTGCAGAGTTCAGGCAAAAACTCCCACTCCGCAATCGAGCATAGTTAGTCCCTGCACCCACACCCAAAAAAAGAGTAGGAAATAAACATTTACCTGCTCTGGCATCTCTGAGCTGCCCTCCTCCTCAACGTCTGCCGCCATCGCAGTTACAAACCCTAGTTTGTACATCTTGAGAGGACTGCAGTTCTGGCAAGACGTACAACGTAGGGGTTTACAACCGGCAAGGATGGCGGACGGCGAGAAGGAGACCACAGCGAGGAGGAGGGCAGCCCAGGAATGCCAGAGCAGGTAAGTGTTTAATTCCTACTTTTACATTTTTTATTGTAGGTGGAGGGGAGCGGAGCAGAGTTCCACCAAGTTTTTTTTCAACTTCATGGAACTCAGCATAGTGACACTCCGCCAACTCCGCCGACCCATAGATATTGCCTTACTGAAGTGAGGTGTTTACTATCTTGGTCCAAAGTGGGTGTAAAGAGGATTTGAGGTCCTTTAAGATATTCAATGGTAACAGGTCTTTGAAGTGGTTTATGGGTTTAAGCGTAGTACGGATGTTTTGAATGTCGTTTTCACTGAGGGTTTTGAATGTATTCCAGGAGGCATTGTTTTTGGGTGTGTGCAATATGAGCCCAAGTGGCTCAGCTGTTCATGAGAGAGAAAGGCTGAAAGATGGTATAACCAGAAGGAGATCCCTTGCAATCCACAGGTCCTTTTCAATTGTTTTCACCTTTCCCAAGAAGGAGGAAAAATCTTAAAAATTTGGTTGTAGATAGGACTCATTTATAGCTGGGTTGAGTTGAATATTCGATTGTTGTTTGGCCAGTTCAATCAGCTTTTTAGGTTGGTTTTTGGCTAGGTCTAGCAGAGTTCTAAAGAAGTTTGCATTTGAACTTCTGATGTGTTTATTTTAGGTGTCCTCACCGATCCTAAGCATTTTAGGTGTTCGATGGAGGGTGAGCATCTCTATGCTCGTCCGGCTAGTCTTAGGTTGCATCTGTCTGCATTTAGACTGTCATTGAACAATGGGTTTGAGTATTTGGTAGATATTCTATTTAGTTGTAACGGTGCAATTGAGTCAAGGATGCTCAGTATGGAGGTATTGTGGTGATCTGTAAGGGCTTAGAGATCAATCATGTCTATCTGGGGAGGGGTCGGATGTTGTTGCTGAGGCAAGCAACATAATTTAGGTTTATGTTCCTTGTGTTTCTTTTCAATACTTTGAGTTTCTTTAGTTGAGCCTTTATTGTACTCACAGTATTTGCGATGCAGAAGGTGATACAATGGTGGTCTGTTCAGTCGCAAGGGACTATGAATTCGAGTTGGATGCTATCCACCTTTGCAATGATAAGGTTCAAAGTTGCACCCTTGAATAGGGTCAGGTCAATGTTGTTTAGAACGTTTTTAAGGCTGTTTATTGCTTTGTCATTCAGGTCATTCCAATGTAGGTTAAAGTCTCCAAGAAAAATGTGGGTAACATGATGTCCCATGTTGGTTGTGATGATTTTCATGATTTGCTCAATGAATGGTAGGTTGTCACCCGGTGGATAGTAGATCATATGAAGTTTGCATATGGGACTGTGTCGGACTGTGCCCCGTTCCCCTGTGGCCTCACCTGGTGACTCCCCTGATCCTTCCGCTTTCTCTCCATTTCAGCCCCATGACGGCCGTGAACACCTCGGGAGGAATGAGGAAGTCTGTGACGATTGGCCCTTTACTCCCGCCCCTTCCTCCAAGGGGGCAGAGCTTCACTTTCCCGAGCCAAACAAGAGGAGCCCGCTCGATGACGAAAGCGGAACCAGGAAGACGGAAGGAGAGGACTGGCTTCAGTACGCGAGGACGCCGGAGATCGAGAGAAGAGCTGTTCCAGATGCCGAGACCGTGAGGAGGGAGCGGAGAGACCCCCAGGAGGACGCAGTGCCCAGCCACGGCCCCGGAGGGTCGTGGCTTGAACAGGTGCATGCCCGAGTACGCGGGATTGGGAGCAGGGTGGGGACACGGAAAACGACAGGCTACTCAGGGACGGGCTCACGCGCCTCTGCCGGTAAAGACCGAGAGTACCTATGAGCCAGTCTTGATCTGTCCCCCGCCTTTTTCTTTCTTCAGTGATGGTGATCGTCCTCCAACTCCTCTAAATCACTCACTAGCCGCCTAGGTGAAATCCAACACGGGTATTCCCCGCTTATTCAGATACTGTGGTACCCCGAGCACTGACCAGTGCCTCTTTGTGGTTTTTTTTCTCGGTCTGCCTCAGCGTCTAAGAAAAAGAGGGACCCCAGCCCAACAGCATCAAGAGAAGGGAGAAGAATCCTTTCTTCAAAGGAGAACGACGCCAGACTGAATCCTACAGCGTTCCATTTTGATATCTTTTTGTGACCATCCCTAATAAAATAAGGGGACCCCAACCCCATTTATACAGCACTCTGTGGTCCGCCTATCTCTACATCCCTACAGTTGGCGAGCCAGATAGGAGCCATCCTCCATTGCGGGAAAGAATGGAGGCCTTAATCCAGCACTTGACCGAAGGGCAAAAGAAACTGGAGTGGGCTATGGAGAGACAGATGAACATTGCCCAAGCTGATCGGGACCTGTTTAAAGACCTGATCAAGGGACAAATGGATACCCTTCTGCGTGTAGGGGAGGAGGCAGTGCAGGGAGGCGGAACCACAAAAGGGAGCAAGATCCTCTCCTCCGCACCTACGGTCTCTCTTCAGAAGTACGTTCCTGGGGAAGACCCCGATGCCTTCCTTTTGGGGCCTCTGGTTGGCCTGTAGCAAAATGGCCCTTCTTTTTGGCCCCGTTGTTGTCTGGTGAGGCACAGGCAGCCTACCAGGTTGCCAACGTGGGAGGTGTCACTCCCTACGAAGAGGTGAAGGCCATTATTCTTGATCACCTGGGTATGGACTCCGAAACTTATAGGATGAGGTTCCGGAAAGAGAGGGGGGCACCGGGAGATAACCCCAAAACTCTATATTTTCAACTAAAGATGGCGGCAGATAAATGTTTGAAACCTACCGAACGCAGTAAAGAAGAAATCATGAATTCCATCTATCTGGAACAGTTCGTGGAAGCGTTACCCTATCCCACGCAAAGGTGGTTGAAGCAACATTCCAACCTGACGCCTGAGCAAGCGGTGGACATGGCCGCCTCGTACTCCCGGGCACAACCCCGAATACCCCACATGGAAGCTGAATAAACCTCCCGATCGCATTCCATACCTCGGAAGCCACTGCGACCCATCAGGGATGCAGATAGAATACCGCCACCTCGAGGGGACGCCCCTCCCAACCGGGGACCGCAGTGCTTGGACTGTGGAGGTTGGGGCCACATTGCCCGGACATGCCCCAAGAAACATACCGACGAACCCATGGATGTCAGCTGCACACCCCGCAGCCTCTTCTACATGGAAGAAGTAGGCTCCTGTTTCTATGTGAGTGTTAAAGTAAACGGGGTTCCCATAGAAGCCCTTCTGGATTCGGGTTGTAGGCAATCCGTAATCCATGCCAGTCTGGTGAGAAAGGAACAATTCACTCCGGGGGAAAGGCACATATCCGGTGTGTTCACAGAGATGTAAAGGAATACTCTATAGCTCCTGTACCCTTAACCTGTCACAAGGCCTCTCCCACCAGAATTATAGTCGGGGTCTTACCCACCCTCCCCAAACAACTGATCCTAGGCACTGATAATCCGGAGTTCATGTCCCTTATACAGGAGCAAACGGAGGCAGCACGTCCCATCCCAAGGAGAACAGGGGGTCAGAAGGCTTTGCTTACCCAGGAAACCTGGCACCAAGATAAAAATTTCCAATGGGCCCTGACTAGTGATCCCTCACTTGCTACTGCTTGGCAACAAGCCCGAACCACAGCTGAGAACGCCTCGCCCTTCTACTCCATGTTTAAGGTAACAAAGGGTTTGTTATATAGGATTGCTAAGGAAGGCGAAACGCCTCAACTGCTTGTTCCCCAGGCCTTTAGAGAACAGGTCATGTTTTATGCCCATTCTCATCTGTTAGCAGGGCATTTAGGTCCAGATAAAGTGACCCGCAACCTCCTTCGGTATTTCTACTGGCCAGGTATATATGCCCATATAAAGAAATATTGTCAGGAGTGCCCCATATGTCAAACTAAGAACCCCTACCGACCAAGGGCCGTTCACCTACAGCCTCTACCAATCATAGGAAAACCTTTTGAACGTGTAGGCAGGGACCTTATAGGACCGCTGCCTAAGACCACCAAATGATACCAATATGTGTTGGTGGATTATTGTACGCGTTTACCGGAGGCTTTTCCGCTCCGAGCACCCACCACCGCAGCCATCGCCGATCGACTTCTGGAGTATTTCTCCCGTGTGGGGTTTCCCCATGAAATCTTAACAGACCAGGGAACCCCCTTCGTCTCCTGACTAATGAAACAAGTTTGTATCCTTTTGAAAATCAGGCAGATAAAAACCTCAGCCTATCACCCTCAAACTGACGGTTTAGTGGAACGGTACAACGGGACCCTGAAGTTAACCGTTAAAAAAATGTTGGCCCTGGAAGGAAGGCAGTGGGATCACCTCCTCCCGCTTGCCCTGTTTGTCATACGAAGACAGGTCCAGGCGAGTTTGGGCTGTTCTTCATTTGAAATGTTATACGGAAGGCAACCCCGGACCTTATTAGAGATGACCAGGGAAGCATGGGAGGAGGAACCCAATGAGGCCCTTGACCTACTGGAATATAGCCGACAGTTAAAATCTCATCGGGCCAAATTGCGTGATCTAGCCCACGCCAATCTTGAGAAAAAGCAAGAGAAACAGAGAACCCAGTATGATAAGGGAAAGAAATGCCGTTCTCTTCAAGTGGGTGACTGGGCCCTAGTCTGTTTACCCAGCTCCCTGACCACCGTAAAGAGCGAATGGAAGGGGCCTTATAAAGTGATAACGGTCTTCGGAAAAACCACCTATAGATTAGCAATCGGGCCAAATCGCACCCAAACATATCACATCAATCTCCTAAAGAAATGGCTAGGACCCCTCCCTTCCACCACGATACCCATCTTGTCCAGATACCTGGTTCCATTGAAAGCACCTTGGAACAACTAGTTGTGAATGATCTTCTGAGCCCCTGTCAACAAACGTCCCTATTAAACGTATTAACACCATTTGCTCACCTGTTCTCCGATCAGCCCGGAAAAACCACCCTCGTTGAACATAACATACATACCATCCCGGGTAAAGTAGTCTGCCTGCGTCCCTATAGAATACCCGCCAATCGTAGAGCAGCCGTGACCCAAGAAATCCAGAGTATGTTATGTATGGGGGTTATTGAACCCTCCCATAGCGACTGGTCATCCCCTATCGTCCTTGTTCCTAAAACCGATGGCAGTATCCGATTTTGCGTCGACTTTAGACGAGTGAACGCCATCTCCACTCTCGATGCCTATCCCCTGCCTCGAGTCGACGAACTCATAGAGCGACTGGGTGAAGCCCAATACATAACCACTCTGGATCTCACAAAAGGGTATTGGCAGGTGCCTTTATGTAAAGTGGACCAGGAGAAAACCGCCTTCATAACAACAGATGGCCTCTTTCAATTGACTGTCCTGCCCTTCGGATTACACGGGGCCCCAGCCACCTTCCAACGGCTTATGAACCACGTCCTACTACAACCCCATCAGGGATACTCATCCGCCTATCTAGACGATATAGTCATATATAGTACACACTGGGATCAACACCTAGAACACGTCCAGTTGATATTGGGGGCCTTGGGACAGGCAGGACTACATATAAAGGCAAGAAAATCAAAAGTCGGGTTCCACAAGGTCAAATACCTAGGATACCTCCTAGGTAATGGTTGCATAGAACCGCAAAAGGGAAAAGTGAGGGCCATCATGGACGCCCCCCTTCCCACCACAAAAAAGGGTATACAAGCCTTTTTAGGTCTCCTCGGCTACTATCGACGTTTCATACCCCATTACTCTACCCTTTCTGCTCCTCTTACAGACCTTCTAAAAAAAGAAGCCAAGACTCGCGATCTACTGTCTCCCTCCCCCGCTGTTCAACGTGCCTTTCACGATCTAAAACCCGCCATCATACAGGGTCCTGTGCTTCTTTCTCCTGACTTCTCTCGGCCCTTCATCCTACAGACTGACGCTTCTGAGGTAGGGATAGGAGCTGTTCTCTCCCAGGAAACAAAGGAAGGGGTGGAATGCCCGATCTTCATTAGCTGCAAACTGTTCCCTAGAGAAACCTTCTATCCTGCCCTTGAAAAGGAATGTCTGGCCATCAAGTGGGCGGTGGAAAAACTGCGATACTATCTGGAGGGTGGCAGGTTCACCCTGTTTACGGATCACGCACCTCTAGTCTGGTTGGCTCGGAACAAGGGGAACAACCCTAGGGAGATGCGGTGGTTCCTCTCCATACAACCCTTTGCATTTGAAGTCAGGCACAGGAAAGGGATCTTGAACGTTAATGCTGATTTCCTGTCTCGGTTCCCTGTCCTCCCCGAACGGGACGACTCTAGGGGAGGGGTGTGTCGGACTGTGCCCAGTTCCCCTGTGGCCTCACCTGGTGACTCCACTGATCCTTCCGCTTTCTCTCCATTTCAGCCCCATGACGGCCGCGAACACCTCGGGAGGAATGAGGAAGTCTGTGACGATTGGCCCTTTACTCCCGCCCCTTCCTCCAAGGGGGTGGAGCTTCTCTTTCCCGAGCCAAACAAGAGGAGCCCGCTCGATGAAGAAAGCGGAATCAGGAAGACGGAAGGAGAGGACTGGCTTCAGTACGCGAGGACGCCGGAGATCGAGAGAAGAGCTGTTCCATATGCCGAGACCGTCAGGAGGGAGCGGAGAGACCCCCAGGGGGACGCAGCGCCCAGCCACTCCGCTGCTCGTGGAACTCCGCGCTGCAGAGTTTTTGAGCTCCACCCAGCTAATCTTCGGAGAGGAAAGGAGGAGGGTTGGAGAGGCATCCAAGACCAGAGGTTAGCAGATTGAGTGTTGTTATGATTACAATTCATCAGAGACCAATTAGGCCACTGATTGATCACCAGCTCTGTAGTGATGCTTGTGAGGCTTTGTAATTAAGCCTTGAAGCGAATGGGGATCAGAGAGATCTCATCTAGTCTAGATTCCAAGGAAGCATGGAAATAAGTGGTCATAATGTAGGGCAGGGGGTTCGGTGAAGAAGGAGTGCCTCAGGTTGTGGTGAGGAAATTGTGCTGGTCAGGGAGGACAAGCGGGGCGGTCAGGTTAAAGATGGGGTTCGGTTGGAGAGGAATAAGAGAGGGGCTCGAAAGATGATTGAGGATCGTATGAGACAAGTTTTTGATCAGGGTGGAGTTTTCGGACTTTGGGATTGCCCACGATAAGCCATGAGGGGAGTCATGGAAGCAGAAGCAGGTCCAGCGTGAGTATATTCAGGGGATACAGAAATAGTCATGGGGCAGACGTTAGTTCCAGGACTGTGCAGCACTGTACTCCCTGTTTAGGAGGAGTGCTGTAAGTAGGTCTAATACTTCGATTGCTGGGGGAGCTACACACCTTACTGAGGGTGTTGTAGAAATGGTACTATAAGTAGGGATTGAGGTGGGGGAGCAAGTGTGAGGGATGGGTACGGTGCTAGGTATGTCAAGGGCCAGTGTGGACACAAATAGTAGTTCCGTAGAGGTGCCCCATGGACTAAAACTGTCTTGGGAGGGGGGCGGCCTCTTTACTGGTTATAGAAGTCTTGATGGTTGCAACAATTTCATCCAGTATTTCTAGGTTGCTATTTGAAGATTGGATGAGGATAATCCCATTGTTATATGGTTGCATTAGCTCTGCAGAAGGGAGAGGGCACTACCGATAGTCTTAGACCTTGTGGAGTTTTATTTTATGTGGGTATCAAAAGCTTTGAGAATAGGGGTGTCCTTCATAGGGTTGGCCTTTTTGTGTAGAATATAGGGTCATTAATTATAGCTCCTTGATTTGAACAGAAGTATGTGTCAGAGGTTAGTGTTTCAGGGTGAGCTTTGAGGAGTCTGTATTTAAAGCTCTTCAATGCATTTTTAGATTAATTGTGTGGATACTTAATTTTAAACGCATTGCATCCTATTGGCTCTAATTAATTGTGTGGATACTTAATTTTAAATGCATTGCATCCTATTGGCTCTAATTTGATGTCAAGCGTTCTGGAGGAGTTGGGAGAAGCAACTAAAGCCCAACTGTGCGGAAACCAGTCCGCAAGTATTTATCTAATGCACAGTGATTAAAAACAAAAGCAGGAGGAGGAATATTGTGGAGGACTAATATGTAAATCTGAATAAGAAAAATACTATCTAGTATGGTTAGTGCTCTAGAAAGCTAAATCATTTTCTGTATTCTCAAATAGTGACAAAGGGCTTTTAGGCTAATTGCTGTTTATGTTTTTTATCCACTTGATCACTTTAGTATCTATTACATATGTTACTTTACTGTTTTGTACACTTCTATCATTGGGCTTAATTTGGTCTACATTTGAGTGATAGTCGGACTGCATGTCAGAATGTTTTACTGAAATGGCTGAGGAATATATTTGAGAACGCATAGAAAATGTATTCTAGTTTTGCTGTCTACAGCACCAACCATCATTTCAATGACAAAATTAACCTCTCCGTTTTGTGCATTTCTAAAGCAATTGTTTTAGGTTTTACAACATTTATTCAATCAAGATAGATTCAGTGTGTCACACGTCTTTCATAAATGTAAAATGTTGGTGCTCTTGTCCATTAGAACATTGAGAGAAGCTGCAGTAGAACACTGGGTAATCATCTGACAGGCTTCTGCTCTTCTAAGTACATCTTTCACTCAGTACGTCAGAATTTATTCTCAAATGGCTGAAGAAGTTCATGTGAATTTACAGAATGTACGCTCTTTTTTCAGATTCTGTAGCACCTTGGATAACGTCTATGAGAAAATCATGAGAGAAAACATTTTCTCTCAAACATGGTTCATCCACTCCTAGCAGAGGCTCAGCACTTTACACAGAGTAAAATTGCATTAGAATACATCACAATTCCTAAAATTAGTTTGGTACCAACAACAAATGATTTATATTATGACTAAAATCTGTTATATGTGCTTCTTTTGTGACCCTCAAAAATAGGCTATATCTACAATGCATTTCAATGAGGACAATGTCCCAAAGTCTTGAAATAGCTAAGCTGGACTGACTGGTCCACTTGAAAGTGGCCAATCAAAGCATATCTAGGCAAGTCCTGTCCAGATATCTCTAGTTTTGTACTTTAATTTCTCAAAAACTACTGAACAGATTTGCATAAGATCACAAACACCATGCGTTTTGTGCAAAGACGTAGCTTTCTGCCACATTCTGCTCAGCTGTTTTTTCTGTATCATTCACTAATTTTCCCTATGGTAATTGCATGGATATATGTATGGAAATGTATATATATTCACTTAAAACCAAAGGTTTAAGTAATGTATATTTTGGTGAATATGCAGTGATAGCATTACATTTTTTAACTAAAAAAAACACAGAAATTCACAAGCTATAGTCAGCGGAGATAACTATAACTTGTGCACCCGCCGTGCACTGCTTATGACCTTACATATTACATCACTCATAACATATTCAATGACATCATTTATGACATCTAAAATGACATCATTGAGGACTTCACTGATGACATCATCCAAATGGTGAGCAAGTGTGCTTTAAAGTTAACATAGTGGCGTGTAACTGCCATATTACTTTTCAACCGAATTTTCAACCAGCTAATGGGTATGTATACAAAACCCATGCACTTCTAATGCATCATAGGTGAGTAGAGGTATTGAATAGTTACGCTACGCAGGTGACAGTTGACGTCTGATGTCCAGTGTGTTCTACACAAGATTTTTGGTTCTGCAGAAAACGTTTCCAAAAGGGTAATGATTCTACGTACTAGATACTAAGGGGCATATTTACAAGCCCCTATCGCCACAGGAATGTCACTTTTAGTGACGATTCTGTGGATATGTGCTTTGCCTTATTTACAAGGCAGCATTAAGTCACTTAACATGGGTTAACGCTGCCTTTTAAATAAGGCACCCTTTTATGCTCTACTCAGCGTGAAAGGTGAGGGCAATGGGTGTTGAGGTGGGCGTTCCACCTCAACACCCATTGATTTTGATGCTGCCCCCTAGTTACAAGAACAGCATAAATAGGAGGCAGCGCCAAAATTAAGACCAGAGAAAAACTGGTTTTAAACTGACGAAACGAGGAGAAATTCTTTATTTCTCCTCATTTTTGCTGTTTCCATGTAATGTAAATAAAACTTATAAAGCGCGGCTTATGCCCGAGGGCGTCTTGGCACTATAGAACTCTGATCAAGGGCAATAGAAATAGCCAATGTGATAAGCGGGAGGTTAAGATGCTTTAACCATCCTGTGTAAAAAGCCATGTTTTTAAGGCTTTTCTGAAACTGAGAAGAGAAGGAGCTGTTTTTCGGTTAAAAGACAATTTATTTCAGAGCTTTGCCGTTGTCCTGTAAATGCTCCTACCTCCCCCCGTAGCCTTTTTAAATGGGGAAACCGTCATGTTCCTGGTCAAACCTGAACGTAGTGCTCTTGCCGGTATGTACTATTTAAGTTTTCTCTTAAGCTGGTCAGGCCCCAGTCCGTGCAAAGATTTAAATGCTAGAAAGAGGACTTTGAACTTACATCATTGTCTAACTGGCAACCAATGTAGTTTTCTCATGGCTTCGCTCGCTGATTCGTATTTTTGTATTTCAAAAATGAAGCGGGCCTCGGCATTTTGCAGAATCTGGAGTCTGTTCAGAAGACTTGATGTTAGAGTGAGATAGAGACTGTTACAGTAGTCTATCCGTGTAAGGACCATAGCCATGGTCACTGTTTTTAAAAGGTCAGGAGGTAGATTTTTTTTAATTTTTTTTATGAGCCTTATGGAGCACAAGGATGCAGATATGATTTTGTTGACTTGCTCTTTGAATTTCTCAAATCACTGTCTTTCATGACTCCTAGGTTCTTTACCTTGGTAGAAGGTATGGGCAGTGCATCCAATTCTGGCAGCCACCAATCCGGTGTCCAGAGGGAGGGTTTGTTTCTGAAGATGATCACCTCGGTCTTTGAGCCATTCAGCTTCAGGCAATTGCAATCCATCCAATTGCTCACCTTCCTCATACATAAGCTGAATGCCTCACCTGCGCTTTTTTCCCCGTTAGTTAGAGACACCACAATTTGGGTGTCGTCCGCATATTAGGCCAAGGTAAAACCAGCGTCTTTGATGATTGCCGCCAGTGGCGTAACATAAAGATTAAAAAGTGTAGGGCTTAGTGCTGATCCCTGTGAGACTCCGCATGGCAGGGAAAACTGCCTGGAGACAAAATTGCCATAGCTGTTCCTTTTATCCCCAAGTCATAGAGCTGATCGACCAAGATCTCGTGGCTGACGGTATCAAAGGCCGGAGGAGGTCAAGCAGCACCAGCGCCTCCGTCCCTCCTCTGTCAAGCACTTCCTGTATGACTTCCATTGCTACAAATAGTGCAGATTCTGTACTAAGATTTTTTCAAGTTCACTTCTATGTATTTTGAGATTTGTTGGTTCCTAATTTTCCTCTGCCAGCTTAGCAGCAAAAGGGAGTCTCGAGATAAGGCGGTAATTACTCGGGTCTGCAGTGTCCATATTGTCTTTTTTTAGAAGTGGGAGAATTGAGGGAAGTTTCCAGTGGGAGGGGAAGAACCCTCTGGTGAATATATCATTAAGGATTTGTCCCAGATTTTTTTCCACTTGGTAGGGTATCATGTGCATTATACTGGGCGGGCAGGGATCATATGGTGAGCCAGATTTAATTAACAGAATTAGGTCTCTGACTTGTTCCTCCTGGGAGATCTTAAAGGTGGAGAAGCTGACTCTACCCACTAGGTCAGTTGGCGTATGCCCAACCTGTTGATTAGCTACTTTGTTTGCCGTAAATTTATTGTAAATATTAACAACCTTCTCTTGAAAAAAGCTAGCTAGCGTGTGTTGGACTTGGCCCTTTTTGGCTAAAGTTCCCTAAACTTTTTGCTTTCCCCCTAGACCTTTTTTCTGACATGGTGTTGCCAACTTAGAAGCTTTGGACACTTTGCCAGTGCTAATCAGTGTCAAAGTGCAAGTGCTCCCTGTGTAAAGTGTAATGATAATTGGTTGTCCATGATTGGTATGTTTGCCTTACTAGTAAAGTCCCTAGTAAAGTGCACTATGTGTACCAGGGCTGGTAATGCAAATGCTACTAGTGGGCCTGCAGCACTAATTGTGCCATCCACACAAGTAGCCTTAAAGAGGGAACTCAGGCCTGCCACTGCAGTGCCTGCGTGCAGTTTGTTTAACTGCCATGTTGTCCTGACAAGTGCACCCACTTGCCAGGCCTTACCCTTCCCTTTCTATGCACATCAGACACCCCTATGGTAGGTCGAAGTTACCCCCTGGGCAGGGTCCACTGCATGTGAAAGGTAGGACAGGTACTAAGGTATGTACCATGTTCTGACAGTGAAATAATCTCCATTTCATTTTTCACTGTTGAAAGGCCATCTTGCCCCTAGGATAGAATGGGGAGGCTGTGTAATATGTTTTCCAGCCTATCTTCCCAAAGGCTTAAGATGGAGAGGTGAAGTTTAGCGTGCCTGAACTCACAATGTAATAACACATCTTTTTATGGAGGAGGTTTTTGCATTGTGTGTTTAGAAACTACTCTTTTTAGAATTGGCTGGGTTTTTGTGCTCTAACATTTCTGTGTGTCTCTGCCTGGTTGTGGATTGACTGTCTGGATTTCAAAGTGATAGTATCTGGGGAATGTCTTGACCCAGGGGAGGAGATGGGACAGCAACAGGCTGACCTGCATCTGGAGTGTAGGTGGGAGAAGTAGCCCCTAGAGGTGAAGAGGCGTGGGTTGCTGCCATAAAACAATGGTCCCATCTCCTGCTGAGTGATTGAGAATCCAGACCCCAACTAATCGAAGGTAGAAGGTGTCACTGGCAGGGAGGCACCCAGAACTAGTTTGAACTGAGGTCAGCGCCCCCCTGAACACAAAGACTTCAAAGAAATTTAGGGGTATAACTATGAGAGCTGAAGCTCCTGAACTTTGGAGAAATGGATTGATCAAGACTGAACAACTACTTTGTGGTTAAGACGAACCTCTGGCAAGGAAGAAACAGCTGAAGAGACTGAAGGAAAGGACTGACACTTGCTGTGTGTTCTGGGGCTGGCCTGTAGTTTGCTGCTTTAACCAAGGAGAGGCTAAAGGGACTTTGCTGCGTGCTGTGTCCCCCTGCTTGAAAGGACTTTGCTGTGTGCTGTGTCCAGAAGTAGCTTTTTCCCAAGTGCCCGAGGTGAGCTGGCTCCCTGTTGCGGAAACTAAGGAACACAAAAGTTTCCAGGTGAGTCTCAACAATGCTGTGTGCGTGTGCTTCATGCAGCCTGAGACCTTCGTGAGGAGTGACCTGTGATCATGCACCCAAAGCTCAAGTAAGTCTCAGCGAAACTGTGTGCGTGTGCTTTGTGCAGCCTGAGACCTTCAGGAGGATTGCCTTGTTATCGTGCACCCGGAGTTCAAGTGAGTCTCAGCGATGCTGTGTGTGTGTGCTTTGTGCAGCTTGAGACCTTCATGAGGGGTGCCCTGTGATCGTGCATCTGAAGCTCAAGTGAGTCTCAGCAACGCTGTGTGTGTGCCCTGTTGCAGCCTGAGATCTTCGTAGCACCAGCGGCCCGGACCGGCAGCCCCGGAGGAGCTGAGCCGCCGGTCCTAGCCCGCTGTTGCCAGTGCGGGAACTCGAACTTCCCTCGGTGAGGGAGGGCCCAAGTCTCACTGTCCGGAATCCACAAAGATTGAATTGGAGGCCCAAGTCGTGGGAAGAGGAGAGGAGAGTGAGGTCGCACCCCCCAGGTAACGTGTGTCGACGCCTTGGGCGAGATGCGGGCTCGGAGGGAGACCTCCCCCATTCCTCCATCACAAGCCTCTACTTTGGCTCGTATCGCGGCCCGTACTTACCAAAGGAGTGGCAGTACCAGGGCCGGAGTGCAGAGCTGCTCTTTTGTTTACACCATACCCGTGTGGGGGCAACTGTTGACAGAAGCTGACTGCGAGTCAGTACGAGGGGTGGAAAGATCACCTAAGGCACCGTGATTGGTGTTGGAGTGTATTACGAATTGCATTATTTCTGCATTACAAACTACCTGATTGTTGCATTACGCATTGCATCATTTCTGCATTACAAACTACCTGATTGTCGTATTACGCATTGAATTATTTCTGCATTATGACGTACCTGATTAGTGTATTACGCATTGCGTTATTTCTGCATTACAAACTACTTGATTGTCATATTACCCATTGCATTATTTCTGCATTACAAACTGCCTGATTGTTGCATTGCGCATTGCACTATTTTTGCATAACGAACTACCTGATTGTTGCATTACACATTGCGTTAGGTTGCATAAAGGACTACCTGATTGTTGCGTTATGCATTGCATTAGTTTGGCATTATGAATTGCTTGATTGTTGTATAACAAACTGCATTATTTTTACCTTGCAAAGGGCCTGATTCTAGCATTACGAACTGCATTGCATTGTGTTAGGACTAAAGTGGTTCATTTAGAATTGCTCATTAATATCGCTAGAACTTACAAGGGCTGGCTGGCCTATCAACCGGCCAAGAGGAATATTACAAATACGCATATGTTGGATTCATATTGTGTGGTCTCATCGTATATCTTTTTATATAAATGTATACTCGTTTTTATGAAACTCGTGTGGAGTCCATTTGTGGTGTCATCATTGGGTTACTGAGAGCATGGTTGCAAATACTTTACACATTTGCCTTAAATAAGCCTGGCTGCACGTGCCAAGCTACCAAGGGGGTGAACGGGGGCTATCTGAGAAGGTGTCCTTCCTTTCCCTGATGTGGAAGCAAGGTTCCCTATTTGGCCTAAGGTACCTACCTCAGCCAACTAGCGACCCCCAGGTCTAACAGAGTGTCACAGAAATCTTGATTTATCCCAGCGTGACTGGCACTAGTTGGTGTAACCAGCTTCTTTATTACAGAAAAGAGAGTTTTATTTGCATCATATGCGGCTTTTATGTGCTCTGAGTAAGTGATCTTTGCGGCTAGGATACCATCTTTATGCTTTGCTAGTTTAGCTTTATAAATGATCTTTTCCTCTGCCTCATCGCTTTTCTCCATCTTTGTTCTTGTCTGCGACATTTGTGCCTAGATAGCCTGAGATTCTCATCATACCAGGGCTGGAACCTTTTTTTTGTTGAGTTTTTGTATGAAGTTGGTGCTACCGTGTCTAATGTGGTGTTTAACCAGTGCGAAAAATTCTCCACGTTTTTCTCCAGGTTATCCCCCATTTGACAGGGGTTGGAGGTAATGGCCTCTCTTAATTCAGCTGATCGTATTCTATGCCAGGCTCTGCCCTTTGTTTGCTGGATAGGGTTCCTATGTTTGATGGTTTTTCCGGTTTTTATTAGCCCTTTAACCACCCAGTGATCAGACCATGTCACTGGAAAAGATGGCAAAAGATTGATGGCATCATCAGTGGAAAAGATACCATCCAACATGTGACCAGCCCTGTGTGTTGGACCTTTGGTGATTAAAGAGAGTCTGAAGGATTCCATAGTATCAATATGTTTTTGAGAGTCAGGGTCAGTTTTTTTTCCAAATGTAAATTTAAATCCTCCAGCACAGTAAAGCTTATCATTGATAATAAGAGATTCTATCACCATTCTGAGTTTATCAGTAAAACTACTGCTTATTCCTAGCAGACGATATATTAGCATCCCCTTAATGGCTGATACGTCTGGAGGCTGTACTGAGAAGGCTAATGCCTTGAAGCCTGTAGTGGTTAATGGTTCGAATTTTGTTTTAAAATGGCTGCGATAAAATATCGCCAGTCCCCCTCCCTTTTTTTGCTGTCTATATACAGCAAATCTGGGGGGTGTGGCAGCAACGATATCTGGGCCGGAGCTCTCGTCTGCCCAGGTTTCTGTTACAAATGCCACATCAGCGTCTTGGGTTTGAACAAGATCATAGAAATCTAGCTGGTGTTTCATCAGAAATCTTGTATTTAGTAGCATGCAGCAGACATTAGGGCTGTCGGGGCCAGGGCCCTTCTCTTGCGTATGGCCAGATTTTTCTATTAGGTCTGGATGGCTTCCTAAGTGGGGTTTGAGTCGATCATTATCATTAGGGTGATGTGGGAGGCATGGAGTAATAATGGTAGTGGTAGATCTTAGTGTCAGTAGTGTTACTCGAGAGTAGCAGAGGTTACCTGCCTTTATTTGGAAAAGAGGACCAGGGGGACCGGCACTGGGCACTGTCCAGGCGTGGATGGGCGCAGACAGGCTTGCCTTTGGTGTTCTGCCGGAGCACCCGCTGCACGCGTCCGCTGTGCGTCAGCGCCATAGCCTCTTTTTAAAGTGCCAAGCTTATCTGGATATGAAAGACTAGACTGTTCCTTCCCCAAGATGGCGGATGGAACGTAGCCCAGCGGAAGTGAGTCACCTTTGATTTACCAAGATCTCCCTCCACTCAAACAGCCGACTAATGGCTGCAGTGGAGAAATCGATGGAAGAAGAGAGCGCTGCCTTTCCAAGACAGCAGTGTTCAGATCTAAAGGTTGGTGCAAATAAACAAGTGGTGCAATATGCGCAAATATGTGCAATTTGAGCAAGGATCCCTACGAGCTAAAAACAATCAATCTTTAAAACGTTTCAGAGCATTAAAACACACAGGTTAAAAAACATGACTGTTCTTGCCTCTTAGAAGGTTCTTCCTGCCTTTACTAATCCTGTGTGCTGCGTTGTGCAGCACACATAGACACAGCAACATGCCATTGATTGTTTATGTAGTGGAAGCGGATCCTTCCTGCACATAAACAATCTTTTCATCTTTTCAAAGAAATTACAGTTTGTAATGTCCTTGTGTGCTGCAATAAGCAGCACACATAAAATTGACAAAACGCCATTCAAAGATTGTTTATGTGGAGTAAGGGAGACCTTCCTGCACATAAACTATCTTCCCCTCAATGCAGACACCCTTCCACTATGGTGCATAACATAGAAGACTGTGGTGCACCAGGTACTAACCTAAGATGTGCTTCTGTTGCTACAGAAGAATGGATATCTGTAAAGTTTTCAACACAGTGTGAAGGCTGCAGGTAGTATGGACTACTTTCTCTGTGGATGAAGACAATGTACTTTAGCACAATGCTGTCTTTCTCAGAGAAGGAACAAGTGTTTGAAGAAGGGTGACCTATTGTCCCCTGCTGTATGTTCTTGTTGGTGGAAACAAACTGTTAATGAAACTAAATCAGAACGGTAAATACAGATGGCTGGCCGAAAACTCCTATAAGTAAGTAAGTAAGTAAGTATAAATTATATATATTTTGTTGAAATCATAAGGTTTAGCTAATGTGAAAGGTTTAAATGTTATTATGCACTGCAACATGACAAAACCTCAAAACTTTTTGAAACCAAGAAGATTACTGGTATTTTACTTTGTCAAAGTATACTGTGTTATAAAATTTGTGTTAAATTAAATCCAATTGTGCTTCATCTGAAGTGTGAGAGTGCATATCTACCTGTGTACTTTTAAGTAAATTAGTTTAAAGTGGCAACTTACTCATGTCCAGTGCTGAATTTGAGCCGGTGCTATCCAGTGCTCAGCATCTGCACTTAATTGGCTACCTGTGCTCGGCACCAGCACTTAACTATTCTAAGTATGGTGTTGACAGTCTATCACATGGTGACGCTGCTCATCTAATTTAGAGTTGAGCAGAACAACGGTTGTTTCGGAATACAATATACATTAAAATTGATAATACCTGCCTCCCCAGCCATCCCTTTAGCTTTGGGGACCTGGAATAATCTAAACTTTTGCATTTACATGTGAGAGAGATGGTTAGTAGTAGTTAGTAGTAGTTTTGGCAGCGATGACATGGGCGATGTGTGGTGCAAGCTGCAGTGGCCTCCTTAAATTAAGCACTGCTCATGTCCTCCCAAAGCTGCCAGTTAAATTTGTCCAAACTGCTAAATTATGTCGTACAGATTCCAGTGACAAAATAGGAGGTGTGCTTGTGTGACCTTATTCTATTCTATATTTCTAAGATTGTTGCTCACATTGCTGAGAAATCAATTTCACTTGTCCTGGATGGCTAAGCAAAGCAATTTTTCGGAGCAGCAGAGGCCAGCCTTTCACGTTCATTATTCATGTCCCTGTCTACTCTCACATTAGATTGACACACTTTCCACATTCTGTCTACCTGGAAACACGGACGAAGAACAGTTCCTGCTCAGTCGAGATGAGTTCTTTATAGCTCAGTAGGCCATTTGAGAAGCACATTGCATCAGAAATGCAGTAGTGGCTTGTTTACAGTAAAATAATTTGCTGAGATGTCTTTCTGTGAATTTAATGAATTGTGGAACGAAATCTGCTGCCCTCTCCGAAAAAGATTTGTTGAACAAACACACTTGGTATTAACATGATAAAGAGAAGGTCATATTTCTGGAGTAGTGTGATCAATACACTCCAGAATAGACTCTGCTATCACTGTGAGGCTGCCTGAAATCCAGTAAAAAAGAAAAGCTCGTTTTACATAGACAGTCATGTAATTGACATGTTAGGGTTTGCTAGTTTTAGACTCATTTAGACCCAGGAGGATGGGCTGCTAATCTGCCTTGCTGACAGGTCCTCGCCTCTGCGGCTGGAGCTCAATAGTAAGAGAAGTGTTCTGATGGTTGCACAGGTGTGACATATTGCTCCCCCACCCAAAAGACGGGGCAAGAAACTTAGATGCCGCTTCAGCCGAAGTCTCATGCAATTGCTACAGGCAGAGTGCAGAGTTACCATCTGGTAAAACTGGGTCTAGTGTTGTAACATCTGGAGAAGATGGTCCACTTAAACTGAGGTGGAGTAGAATTCTGTCCAGTAATTCTGCTCTGCCTCACTCATAATCCGGGTGTAATATCTAGCCTCAGGAGGGTGGTAACTGGCATGGTCATTCTAGATAGAACTCTGGGATCTAAAAATTAGAACACTGACAGGCATCTTTTAAAAGATCAGCTGATGAGATTGTAATCAGCAATGCTGCGGATGGATGAAGCGCTTCTATATTCTGCCTGGGTGTGTGCCTATCTATTTACTATTACAGTGTAAATAGTGTAGAAACCATTTTCTTTCAGGCTCCATTTTGTCCCACTTTACTTGACTGCTTCGGTTAGCATTTTTGATGTCATAATCAAATATCCATACAAAGGGGCGTGGCTACGCGGCATAGCAAGATGGCCACAGGCTAGGGTCACTCCATTCCACCCTCCCTAAAAGCATAAATCCGGCAAATACATCTGCTCCCCGAGGTGAGAATTGGCAGTCAGATGATCCGTTGCTCACAACGAGCCCTAACTCGGACCAGACAGCTCCCGGGAGCAGATCATAGCGACGTGACTAACTGCAGCCTTCTCCTGCGTGGAAGATGGGACCTAAAGTAGCGGCCGCGCCCAGAGGTGTACAAGCGGAAGGCGGCGAGAACCTGTCGTGGTCCCTGGCGATCGGTTCGGCGCTTACACGTACACTACTGTGGGATGGAAAGTGGCATCGGGGAGTGCTGCTGTGCCCGGCGGTGCCGCGTCATAGACAGAACTCGGAGGAGCAGCAAAAGCGCTGGAATCTTGCTGGCGAGGCGGCGATGGCAAGGGGGTGAAGACCACTGCCGTAGGAATGCCTCATCTTATTAAAGGCCCCCTGGCAGGCCAAGGTGCCCTCGGGCCACGTTGAACCCAAAAGGGGTGTCCTTTATCTCACAGTGAGGAATTGGAGGAGCACACCCCACAAAGGATCGAAGGCAGTGATCCTGGAGCATGAGGGGCGGGCGGCTGGTGTGCACGCAGCTCAGGATAAGATCGGGGGTAGAGGAACTGCCTTGGGTGACAGGTAGACCGCTATGTCCCCCACCCACTATACTTGCCAAACTCCGGCGGGGGCGCACCTCCCCCCCTTGCAGACTTACTGAGTGGCAATGCTCCGGTGGAACTCGCCAGACACAGTCGGTGGGAGCGGCTGGTACCGAGGAACTTGTGATATAAAGCGCGCACTTTAAGGGTGCCCCGGCAGTAAAGGTACCGCTCTCTGAAGATCAAATTAAGCTGTGGCTAGCTCATAATCTTCAAGGTCGGCCCACTGGTGGGAAGTGAGATACCAGTGTTGAGGGCATCACAAGAGAGGGTTTTGTGGCCCAGAGTGGAGCAGAGACGAATCAAAATTCAAATACTGCCAAGCGCTACTCTCCCTTGACAAAGCGTAGTGGTGCCCCGATGCCCACAGAAACCCCCCCACCTAAGTGGAGGACAAACTGCGCCAAGAAACGGTGTTGCCAGCCGTGTGACCTCGGGCCTGAGACAAAGTCGAACCAGATCGTCATGTCAGCTGCGAGGGCACTAAAGTCACCCAGCACAATAAACTGGACCGATATACCTACCCAAATGCGGCACTATCTGAGCAGCAGCTACTCAAAGATAAGCCGACGGGGGGCAGAGGGTGAGGTCCTGGAACTGACATTAAAGGATATCATGGAAGCAATCACCGGGGTTCGCACATCCATGGAACAACGGATGAACACGCTCGCTCATCAGGGCGGATCTCTCATCAAACATGGAAAAGGTCAACAATTGGAAATTACCACGACGAGTCTAGTGAGCGATACCACGCAGCTGCAAAATGATGTCCAGGAACTACAAGCAGTCTGGAAATTCACAGAAAGCAAGCTTAACGACTATGAAGGGTGCATGAGGTGCAACAATGTGCACATTTTAGGGGTACCGGACAAAAGCAGAGGGGCAAGCTACGGACCTCTTTGTAGAAAACCTAATCACTGCCCACCTACAACCAAAAGGCCTATCAAACCTCTTTGTGATCGAAAGAGCCCATAGGGTTCCGGGGGGCCGCCCAAAGTCTGCCCCCCCACCACGTCCGATACTGGCCAGACTCTTGGACTACAGAGACAGAGACATTATCCTACAAACGGCCAGAGTAGCACCGCCGCTCAGGTATGAGAACTCGGAAATCACCTTCTTTCTGGACTTCACGCAGGTGGTACAACAGCAGAGGCGACCATTTCTGACAGTCAAAAAGAGACTTAGAGAAAAAGGCCTGAAATACGCAATGCTGTTCCCGGCCCTGCTCCGAGTGGAAGCCGAAGGAAAAACCTGATTTTTTTACTTCCGAGAGACTGCAGCTGAGTGGCTGGATGGCTAGAGAGACACAGCAGAGCACAACTCCCGTTGACACTGAGTAAACCGAGCTGAACAATTGCAACTGGAGCCGGAAGTGATGACCGAGACAACACCCACTCACCACCGAACATTGCCTGCCTGATGCAGGAACAGGTAGAATGCTGTTGGGGCGGTCACAGACTTGAGGGCTCCGGACTAGTAAACTGTAATGATACTGCGGCCTAACCCTACCCGGGGAACTTAATGGACCATATAATTGGAGAGGGGAGGGAGGTACGGGACACCATGTTCTCCTCCAGTTTTCTTCTTTTAGTTTAGTCGTTGGGTGACAGGCACACTGCATTAAGAGAGTAATGGCCAATTTCGAGCCCAGAGTGCAGGGAAGCAAGGAGGGGGGTAGTTGAGTGGGGCTGTTGTTTGTTTGTGTTGAATCGACAAGGTGCCATAGATTCATCCCGACTCATGGTTGGGAACACGTAGGTCCTGATGAGTACGCAATGGGAAAAGAGTATTAAATTGATGAGCTGGAATGTTAATGGTTTGGGTTACAAAGTTAAACGGTGTGTAGTATTGCAGCATATTAAGCGACACGCTCCAGACGTGGTATTGCTCCAAGAGATGCATTTGGTGGGTAACACTTGCAAGGCCCTAAATAGGTGGGGATACAAGCTGATTGCCCACTCGGACTTCATCACGGGCTCAAGGGGTTCGGAAATATTGCTGAGGCACTCCTTTCCAATGGTAGTAGCTTCAACATTGGCTGATACATGGGGTAGGTACATAAGAATCACAGGAAAATGGGAAGGGAAAACATTGACCCTGATGTCGGTGTATGTCCCATCCGGCCTACAGGGGCTTGCATTGAAAGATCTGGGCTCTATACTACTATCAATCCCAGACGGCCTCCTGATAGTGGGATGAGATCTTAATTCTGTGGTCTCGGGCACGTTGGACCGTCACCCACCCCGAGAGTTAGGCCCCTCGAACCGTTGGTTGCCGGACTTCTTAGAGACCCTAGGATTGATCGATGTCTGGCGGGCTTTTCTCCCTGACAGTGTCCAGCACACCTACCACTCAGGGGCGCATCATAGCCTGTCACGAATAGATTACCTACTGATACCAGTATCCCAAGTTGCACACGTTCAGGAAGTAAGACACATGGCGCGGGGCATCTCAGATCACTCCCCAATATGGGCCCAGTTTGTTATTGGTCAACACACAGTGGGTAGAGTCGCCCCCATTAACCCCTGGCACCTCCGTAACCCAGAGGTCCGAAAAGCGTTGCACGAAGCAATGGAGCACTACTTCCAGGAAAATGAGGGGTCGGTACACTCCCACCGGATAATGTGGGAAGCATTTAATACTGTAATAAGGGGACTCTCCCAGATAGCCGGAGCGTGGAAGGAGAAGTTAAAAGAGGTGGTTGCAGCAGAAGATGAAATCCTCCAGCTTGAGGAAGAACTTGACGGGGATATAACGCCAGAAAGACTTCATGTTCTGCAACTCAAGAGAGACAGTTGCAAGGCAATAGTGACTGATAGGGCCAAAGCAATGGGAAGGGAGACACAGGGTAGGATATATGATCTTGGAGACAAGGCGGGGAAATTAATTGCACAGCTGGATAAGAAAGAACTTGCGAATAGACTGGTGCCTGAGTTGACTGACAAGGCAGGCCAGTCAATCACCAATCCTCAGGAGATAGCGAACACATTCACGGCTCACTACAGTGAGATATACGGCTCACAGACAACATGTATTGCAAGTGATTCTCAACAACTGCTCAGGGACATCACCCTCCCGACCCTCTAGGCCGATGACTTAAAATTGCTGGAAAGTGAACTCACCAACAACGAGATAGCCCAAGCAATTAGAAGTCTCAGATCGGGGAAGGCCCTAGGCCCGAATGGCCCACCGATCGAGGTTTACAAACTTAGGCCAGATAGACTTGCCCCCTACATACGAGCTATGTATGAGGAGAGTAGGAAACAGGGAGTACTTCCAAGAGACCAGAGGATCGCGAAGCTGGTCACAATACATAAGGAGGGCTAGACGGACTGTGCCTCTTATAGGCCAATTTCTTTGCTGAACGCGGAACCCAAGATTTTAGCCAAACTCCTTGCTAACCGTCTGGTCAAAGTGATCACCAGATTGGTTCACCTAGAAAAATCGGGCTTTATACCTCAACGTAACACCGCATTGAACCTTTGCAGAGTGCATGGGGTGATGGGAAGGGCGGCCACAACCTAGGAAGCGGCAATAAATGTATCCCTTGATGCCACAATGGCATTCGACACTGTCAAATGGCCAAACCTTTTTGTGGTCCTCGTGAAAATGGGTTTTGGACCACGCTTCACCCACTGGATCAAACTCCTCTACTCGGAGCCCTTATCCCAAGTGGTCGTCAATAACAAAAAGTCAGAAGTATTCTAACTGAGTAGGAGGACTCGTCAGGGCTGCCCACTCTCCCACCTCCTGTTCGCGCTAGCGCTGGAGCCATTGGCATCATGGATTGGTAGGGATCCGGTGACATGAGGACTGCGATGGGCAGAAAACTGGGAGGACCGTATTTCAATGTATGCAGACGACATCCTCCTCTTTGTAGCCTCCCCAAAGGCATCACTCATAAGTGACTTGATATATTCGCAGCCTTCGGCAGACACTCCGGCTATTCGATCAACTGGAGTAAATCTATATTGTATGTCCTCAATGGACCCCCGCCTAGTCTCCCCAGGGGCTGTCCAGTTCAGGTCACGACGGTAGGCTTCAAATACTTGGGTATTTTCATCACAGCACATCCCATGCGCCGCTTTGAACATAACCTCCTTCCACCCCTGCAAAGGTTGAAACAGGACACAGTAAGCAGGAGGGCACTCCCGCTTTCATTGCTAGGCAGGGCGTCGCCTTTAAAAATGATGTCCCTGCCCCGCCTTTTATATGAGTTGCAAAACTCTCCTGATCTAGATCCCACCAGTTATTTTAGGGAAATTGAAAGCTTGCAGAGAAATCTATTGTGGAATGGTAAGCCCCGCATAGCTCTCGCCAAACTCAACCTCAGCTGGTATGATGGGGGAATTGGCCTCCCCGACCGTAAAAAATATTACTGGGCTGCGCACTTGGCCGCCAACACCCATGGTACTTTCCGCCAGATAGATGACACGGGCTATGCCACGGATCGTTGGTTGCTACCGGGAGGGAATTACAACAGAGTGTTGCATTCAAAATGCGGGCAACCTCATCTGACGGGGCCGACCAAGCACTCGGTGCCAGTCTGGCACGCCACCAATAGAAGCTTGGAATGGGAGCACAAGTTAACGCTGGCAACCCCCTTGTGGGAGTCGGAACTGCTTGGGAACCTGTGGAAGTCGAAGGGTTTCGATAAATGGGACCTCATAGGTATCTCTAGGATAGGAGACCTCTGGGTGAAAGGGGAAGTTAAATTATTTGCCTCCCTACAGCAAGAATACGACTTGGCCACCACAGAACATTTCCCGTACATGCAGGTTCACCATGCATTACGGATGCTACTACAGAAGGGGGTCACTCTTCCAGAATCCTCGCCTCTCGAGTATAGGTTGCTGTACGGCTATCTGCCTTCAAAGGCCATTTCATTGACCTACAAAAAACTGATCAATCACTCCAGTGACCCACTCCGATGCACAAGAGAGAAATGGGTAAGAGACGGTATAGTCATAGATGATGAAGACTGGGTAGTGGCGACGGTGTATCCACGGGAGGTGGCTATATCAGCTAGGCTGTAGCTTGTCCAATTAAAGATACTACACAGAGTATACATAACAGGGCCATGTCTAGTGAAAATCGGGGCAGCGGATGACGGAAACTGTAGGAGGCCCTGCGGTAGTGTAGGAAACTTCATGCATATATTGTGGGAGTGCGATCACATCCAACGGTACTAACGTAAAATACACAAAATCATCAGTAAAGTACTCTCACTTACAATCCGCCCAGAAGCCAAGAGGTGTCTCCTGAATGTGTGGAAGCTCATGGATCTGAATAGCAAGCGCATCATATGGGTAACACTGGATCTTGTTGTAGCAAAGAGAAATATCGCACACCTATGGGGGGCCGTACACACACCAACGATAGAGGCCTGGAAAAGAGACATGGATAGGTGTATGTTTAGGGAAAAGACGGTATACGTAGCTCAGGGGTGCCCCCAAAAATGGTCCCATATCTGGAAAGACTGGAATGTATATAGAGGTGATATCTGTACCCCCAAACATTCCCACTCATGATGACCCACCGTCGCCATAAATGATGTAGCAACTAATAAGTAAGTACTCATGTACTGATATGAATGTAACAGTAATGTACTACGTATTTATCTGCACTATGATGTACCTTGTGATTTCGATTCTTATTTGTTCAATAAAAAGAATCATAAAATAAGAAAATATCCATACAAAGGTAAATGTTAATTCTGATAAATTACTAAATTATTATTGCGGAATATGCTACACCAGGTACGTGCCCTGATTGGCAGTGTATCGTGAGCATTATGTACCCAAATATATAAAAAACATGAAAATTGTTATTTGATGAGTCCAGACTAACTTTGCATCTGACTACAGGCAGTATTTTGATGACATTTTCCTTTGACCCTTACTGCGTATTTGCTTTATGGATTTTAAGCTTCCACAAACTTGCATGACAGTGTGGGCAGGACTCTGGAGCACTGAACACTGGCATTCAAAGTGAGCTTCGCACTGAGTGGATAATAATTGGCACTTCAAACACCAAAAGGCACCGCAAGAAGGAACTTGACACCCACTTACAGGACATTCACGGCATTCATTACACCCTTTGGGTGTCACCAACCCAAGCTGATGTCCTTTGGGATAGCATCGGCGGCTGCCGTTTTCTAAAGGCTAGTGTACAAGTTATTTGGGAAGGAAAAAAAGGGGTGTTGTTCTTTGAGGATGACAATCTAATTTTGCGTACAGTAGGAGTATGCATTATGAGAGACTGAGGAAGGTTCTGAGTGTACTGGAAGACATAAGGTTAACAGTGGAGGAAGGATGAAGTGAGGTCATTCTTAGGCATGACAGAGTACTGTGCAAAATGTATTTTAAACTTGCAGAGAAGATGTACAACATGAGGCAATTGTTGAAGAATAACGTAAAGTTTGAATGGAACTTTTGGTATGAGGAGGGATTTTGCTGAATCATGCAACACATGGCAAATGTACCCACATAGGGTTGATTTGATCCACGATTGGAGTGTTTCATAACAACGATTTCTAGTAATAAACAGTTAGGGGAAAGTTTGGCACAGAGGGATGCTAAAGCTAATGAGGCCACAATTTTGTTTGCATCAAAATCACTCTCACCTACACAGTTAAAATATCCGATCATTTAGAAGGTAGGCATCAGCATGTGCATGGGCCTTAGATCACTTCTGAGCGTTTGTCTGGGGCTGTCCTACTATGATCCAATGTGACCATAAGCCCTTGGTGAAGTTGTTACCTACAGAAGGGAACAAGACTGCATCTGCGAGAATTGAGAGATTGTCCATGCGTTTGAAGGACTACATTTACAGAATTGTGGGTTTGTTCAGCCGGGGCAATGTAGTAGAAGATTGCTTGTCCATTGGAGGAGTATGAAGATGATGCTTGGAATAATTTTAGGGTGGCATAGTGCACAACTGTGTCATGCATGCAATAACAAAAGTGGACTGGATGAAGGAGCATGGGAACTATATTGTTTTACAAGAAGTTATAAAGTATATGTATGAAGGCTGGTCAAAGAAAGAACAGCTTGAGGAGCCTCTCAGGCTTCAGAGGAAGCAAGATAGTTCCTCCTAAGGGACTGTGCAAACTCATCATGGAACTTTGTCATGAAGTACAGTTTGGCGTGGTATGAGCCAAGGCTTTTGTGAAGGATCTATTTCGGAGGCATGGGGTGGATGTAGCTGTAGAGAGGTTTGTGAGGACATGCATTAGTTATTCCTATGCAGCAAAGTCTCTACGCACGTTGCGACCACCCATGAGTGAATTTTTGATTCCCAAGCAGCCTTCGTAATGTGTGGCAGTGGATTTATTAGGCCCTATTGGTGGGGTGCGGGAGTATGTCATTGTACTAATTGGTCTGTTCTCCAGATGGCCAATCGTGAGTATAGTGGAAAAAACAGACACTAATACAGTATTGAGATTTTTGGATGAAACATTTCTCTCAGAAGGTAATCCACCTTAAGAGTGCTAATGGAGGGCAGTTTGTCTCTAATGCAGCCAAAGCTTATTCGAGTGAGCTGGCATCAAACATAAAACCACTTCCATTTATAATCCCATTGGGAACGGTATGGTAGAGAGATTTAACTGTGTGGTTAAAGGTGTAATTCAGTCTGCTGTTGGAAGGCAGTGTGATTGGCGGAATGAAGTAAGGAAAGCTGTGTGGGCTTACAGAGTGACTACCAATGAGCCTGCTGGACTGTCCCCATGTATAATAATGAGAATGGATTCCGAGGAGCAAATACACCCCCGCATGGTTGTGGGACAGTAAAGTGAAATAATGGTTACCAGATTTGGTAGGTAAGAGACTGAAAGAGACGCATGAGAGGAGTAAAGCATACTATGATGACAAACATGGAACTAACGTTGTCCAGATAAGGATTGGGGATTGGGTGCAGATGAAAAAACCTATTAAAGTTCCCGAATGGGAAAGTCAGTTTTTCCCACTGGAGGTGGTGATGGAAGTACTACAGAATGCAGTCAGAGTGACTAGTGGTAAAGTATGGAACCTTAAGAGGGTAGCGCTGAGTTCAAGAGATGTGTGTGAAAAGGAAGGGAAGAAGGGTGAAGATTTGAAGTGGTTGGATGTTGAGGACAAGCTACCGGCTGTGATTGGAAATGCAAGATCTGCACTGGGTAATGGTGTCAGTGAAGATACACAGATTGATTTGAGCAAATTACATAAGGAAGGGGGAGAAGTGGTGAAGTATGAAAATGGAGGTGTGGTACATGAATCCGCTGTTTTGAGGGCATGGAAAGAGTTGAAGATAGTAAGAGGAGGTAAATACCTGGGTGGATGAAGGATTATTTTGTGATTTATTAGCATAGCGCCTTGTGTTTTGAAGTATTTCTATGTATTTAATTTATTTTAAAAATTGTATTTATTTCCTTTTCTCATCTCTCTTAGTACATTGTTTGGTATAAGGGAGAAGTAGGTGTGAAATTTTGTTGTGTATTAAAATGGGGAGATGTGTTATGCTCTGTACTTGTATTCCATTGGAATGGAATTGTAAGGTGTCATTCTAATGTCATTTAGCATTCTGTGGGAGGACAATTTGCTGGGGGCAGGGGAACTGTACAGACCTGTTTCCTGTGTACAGAGATACTTCATCAAGTAATATCCTTAAGCTTACTGCTTCTGCATGTACTGACTGTGCACATCAAAAGGTACACACACAACACACAAACTTGGAGTGCAATGTGTACAGGACTCTGGAGCACTGAACACTGGCATTCGAAGTGAGCTTTGCATTAATTGGAGAATAAGTGGCACTTCAGACGCCAAAAGGCACAGCAAGAAGGAACTTATTTTCCATTCTGGTCTCTGTAAGTGAAGCACTCACCCACTCCAGAGGTGAGTGTCCTGAGTCTTATCCTGCCGTTAAGCTCTTGTTTAAAATGCTGTTTAAATGCCTTCTTATTGTCCTAGGAGAGCATAGCTTTTTGTACACATGGATAAGCAAGGTTAAGGGTATGTTACTGTGTGCCCATATTAAATGGTTGAGAGGAGGCTGTGCTTGGATAGAAGAGCAGGAGGACAAGGGATTTTAGATGGAATGTTTAACATGTCTGTGACCGAGAGGGGTGAAAGTGGTTCAGTAAGATGTCACATCGCAACTACAACCCTCACCCAATTGTAAATGGTTTGTAGATGAGTGCAAGGAATTAGACAGTAGTGCAATGTTAAACCTTTTGCTATCCATGTGCTGTTTCCTTTACTTAACACTCATCATGTTTTTCTTTCATTATGCCTGATTCCCCATGCCCTCTATGTGTGTGAACCCGTGAGTCCTGGAAATTACTTTCAAGGATTTCCATTCTAAGAAATTTAGAATGATGCAAATGTGTTTGCATGATCAAGACACAGGGACAGTCAGAGCGGGTCGAGTACAGTGGGCTCTCAAAATGTAAGCGATGGATGAAAGCAGACCTGCCCCTCCTAAAGTGTCACTTATCAGATAGCCATCAAAGTAGGAATGAGCTCATACTTATGATAAAATAATTGCCACCACAATAAAATGATGGATGAAATGCTGAACGTTGTCAAACATTTACCCCTGGTACAGAGATCTGGCCTAAATCCATTGCTTTTTTGCTCACCCCGCCATTTCAGTTTGGACCCAGGCATATGCAAACCAGTCTTGACCCTGCTTACCATGGGAACAGTCCAGCCCGAACTGCCAAACAGTTCTTTTTACATTTGTCACCGCAAGTGGGTCCCATGGACTTCATGCCACTGGATTCAGGTTAATGAGAGGTGATACCGTGAAACGGGTCCTAGGATGCTTGTTTCCAGTCCAGGGTAGACCTGGCCTGGCAGTTTGGGCTGGACTATTCCCATGTGGTGCAGGGAAAAGACTTATTTGCATATGGCTGGGTCCAAACTGGAGTGGTGTGGTGAGCAAAAAACAATGGATTTTGACATAGAGTTCTGTACTGGGGGAGAATGTTTGACATTGTTCAGCATTCCGTCCATCAATTGTTCTTTTTGCATTTGTTACCCCAAGCGGGACGGGGAAGCCCAGACGTAGGTCCTGTGCTTGTCATGTTACTGGTTTCAGGCTATCCTGGCTGATTAGGGGCGATACCCCAAAAGCGGCCCTAGGCAGCTTGTTTCTGGTCCAGGGAGGACCTGGCCTGGCAGTTCGGGCTGTGCTGTTCCCATGGGGAGCAGGGTCAAGACTGATTTGTACATGGCTGGGTTTACACTGGAATGGCATGGGAAGCAAAAAGAACACTGGATTTAGGCCCAGATCTCTATACTGGGGGAAATGTTTGACATTGTTCAGCACTCTGTCCATCAATTGTTCTTTTAACTTTCTAAAAGTGGCATTTTCAAAATTGTAATATAAAATCCAACTTTACCATAAAAGAGGATTTTTCATTACAATCTCAAAGATATCAGTCATGAATTGGTTACCTGTTCCTATTTGGAAGTTTCATTGATTAAATATAATAAGGTAACTCAGATGTTATCCTATGGGAGAGGTAGGCCTTGCATTCTTGTTAAAAGAATGTAAGAGTTTCTCACTCCCAGGACATATAAAACTAAAAAGTACATGTCCAACATTTTAAATACACTGCACTCTGCCCTCTGGGCTGTCCAGGGCCTACCGTCGGGGTGACTTATATGTATTAAAATAGGAAGGTCGGTGCCTGGCAAAAGGTTTATTTTTGCCAGGTCAAAATGGCAGTCTACAACTGCACACAGGCTATAGTGGCAGGCCTGAGATGTGTTTAAAGGGCTACACAAGTGGGTGGCAAAATCAGTGCTGCAGGCCCATTAGTAGAATTTAATTTACGGGCCCTGGGTACACATAGTGGCACTTTACTATGGACATACAAGTAAATTGAATATGTGAATTTGGTATAAGCTAATTGTACCATGTTTTAAAGAGACAGCACAAGCATTTTAGCACCAGTTAGTGTGCAGCCCTAAAGGCCAACTAAAATAGGTTCAGAAAACAGGATGGTGAAGGCAAAAACTTTGGGGATGACCCTGCAGAAAGGGTCACGTCCAACACTTAGATATATTGTTTAACATTATGGTGCCTAAAGACAAATGCCAAAAAACAGTAAACTTGCAAACAGAATAAACAAAAATAGGGAAAGGCAATGGTCCAGGTGTGGCAGTTGCAGCTTAATAAAACGAAGTTCTGGACCATGTCAGGATGAAGGTTGCAAAGGAGAGGGTAGATTGGTCTGAAATAATATCCCCCACTCATGGAAAAGACGAGACGGTGAGCCAATTTCAGAATGCAAAAGAGGTGAGATATCGGCAATTACAGCAGTTAATACTTGTGAATGGAAAAGCTCTTACTTACTTATGCATAGGACAGGATCTAACAGGACTAATATGTTTCCATAAAACGTATGCTTATAAGGCCATTAGTTAAGCAGGAAATAGGACTTGAAAAAGCACCTGATGTTCCCAACACCATTCCCACTAATAAATCCAACCCCTGCATTAATAGGTTACTAACATGACTAACCAACTAAAATGGCGGACGAAAGGCAGCAGAGCTCCTGACTGAAGCCCAGAAAAGCCAGCATTATCCATGTATGGGATCCAGCGATTGACCAACGCTCTTTATCCTCAGCTAGATGCACTGGCCTGCGGGTCCAGGAGGCTGCTCAGACTGGCGCCTTCCCTGGATCATATCAAAACCTGCAGGGAGGCCTCGATGCCACTGACAAACATTGCTACTGCTGCTTAGCGCCCGAAACCTGCACTTGGGCAGTTGAAGTTGGGAAGCCCCCTCTCTCATGTGAGTAATAACTGCTGTGGGAAGCTGGCTTTTTATGCAGTGATGCCAATGTAAGGGCACACTATGGAAAACGTCCAGATGACCCTTATTTGGCTGACAGGGTTTACTTTAATAAGCCCACGCACCCTATTAGGGGTAGTGTGGTCAAGCAGCTTATGCTTATCTGAGGGTAGTGTTAAGCATTTGTTGTACACACACAGTCAATAAATGGTCCTCACATTCAATGAGAAACCCGAGACCAATTTAGAAATAAAAGTTGACTTTTATAGGAATTTAGACACCAAGATCTTTAGAACAACTTTAGTACATTCAGAGGTATTTATTTTCAAATAAAACAACAAAATAGTTGAAAAAAATGTTTTGATGCATACACAATGTTAACCTATAGGAAGAAAACCACATGTAGCAAAATGGTACATGCAAGTGGAGTTCAGTGGTGGATATGGTGTTAGGAAACCAAGGCCCAAAGTACCACCCCCTGTTTCCTTTTGCCCTGGTGTGTCCGAGTGCAGAGGTGCTAGCCTAGATAGTTGATTCGAGAGCTACACCGGTACAGTAAAGGGGACCTGAAACAAAGAAGCTTCAGTGGGAGCCTTGAGGGCAAGTCCAGCTGAATCCAAAGGGGGCCTCAAGTTGTGGGGGCCCCTAGGCCAAGGGGACGCATTCAGGAATCATGAATTCGGGCCACGGGACTTGGGTGCAGAGGTGTTTGGCTGACTATCCACTTGCGTTTGAACCTCCTATGGTTGTCGGTAAACCTGCAGGAGAGGGGAAAACAAGATAGCAGGGCCACTCTGTTCATGGGATTCATCTGTCCTGAAGTTCCTCAACATGCAGGAAGGCTTCCAAGGCAGTGGTGTCAAGACTGGAAGAAGAACAAGCCTTGGTTGGTGCAAGCGCCCCAGTAGGTAGGATATTGTTGCATGGGGGCTCCTGGAGGATCTAGCATTTTAAAGCTTAGCAGAGAGATGGGGCTGACCACCTAGAGCCAAAACATCTCCTCCGGAATTGTTGCTCCCTTTGCAGGCCCCATGGGCAACAATAAGGTGAACCAGGCAGATGTGGTCGGTGTTTCCGGAAGCAGGGGAATGGCTCACTCACCCCAAAAGAAATGCTAGATGGCTGTTGAAGTGCTGGACAGTCCTCCAAGTGTTGGAGAGGATGCACTGCTGCATGATGAGTCGGATCTGTGCAATCTTTAAGGAGTAGACAGCAAAACAGGGTTTGGTAAAAGTTTCTGTGCCCGTCTCAGGTTCTCGAGTTGTCGTCGACCTCTTTGTCCTTGTTCTGTTCCCACGTAGTCGAATCTGTCTGTCTGGTGTTGAGGGACCCCTGAATACTGAATTTAGTAGCATTTAGGGAAGCATATGGTAGTCAGTACCTATCATTAGGGTGACTACATCCCCTATATGGCCACTTCCTGTGGGGAGTGGGAATAACCCTGACCCAGAAGTCTCTATTGTCTCTGGCTGTTCACTTCCGGTAGCCCTCTTAGGGGTTTGACTAGCCCATGAGTGAAACACACTTCCTGAATATCTATATTCCCCTACTGCTCTGATGCCAAATGGGCCCCTATGGCAGGGGGTGGCATTCCCCAGCTCTGAGGGGAAGCCAGGTTGCATATCAAAGGCGGTAGAGTCTTTTAAGCCTCTGGCCTTAATATGCTACAATGCGAGCCATCCTGTTGTAGGAGGTGGGAACACCTTCTGCAAGGCTGCCACTGTTCCGAATTTCTGCGAGCGAGGGCTTTTCCTTGTAGGAGGTCAGAAAGTCGTCTGTGGTGGCAGGCTGGAAGTGTGGGCTGTCCCTTGCAGGGGGTATTGAACTTGTCTATGATGGCAGGCTGGAAGATACCAGTCAGCCAACACACTAGGGGCCTCATTACGATGCCGGTCGGAAAGCATACCGACCAACTCGGTCTCGGAATCTGATTCGGGGAGTCCGACCGACTGATTACGATGTTTCCGAACACCGTTCAGTCGGACTACCATTGACTTCAATGGAAGCCTGTGTTTCAACCGACTGCACAGGCTCCCATTGAATAAAGGGATGGGTGGAGAAAGTTGTGCACCCTGTGGCGGGCACCCCACAGTGCCTGCCACACTGTGCATAGTATTAAAGGGGGGACCCATGGGTAACCCCACAGCTCCATTCAGAGGGCCCCTGATGAAGGGGGGCCTGCTTCGGGTCCCCACAGTTGGATTCCGACAGCTGATCCATGTCAGAACAACTGATTCTGAATAATACATCGGTCAGAAACGTGGTCCGTAGACCTGTAAGAGTGGGCTCCGAACGACTCGGTTACTCCGAATGCTGTTCGGAACCGATGCGGAAAGCCCGAACGGTTTCCGACTATCGGAATCGGTCGGTCGGAAGGCTTTCTGAATCATTCGGAAAGACAGGTTCCGAATCGGATTTGGATGGACCGAATGCCATTCAGAGCCTTTCCGACCAACATCATAATGAGGACCTAAGGTACTAGAATGGTTACAGTGCGTATCTCTAAGGGGCCCTATGAATGCATGTAAATTTGATACTGGAATCAGTACAGATTTATTAATACAAGGTGTTTTATACCAGACACCACAACTTTCAGTGAAGCCATCATGTAGCTGGGTGACTCGTAGTGACCAGTGCCTAGTACATGTTCTTAAAATGGCTTCCTGAACCCTTGCAATAACTAGTAATGAAGCTAGGCATCACAGAGGGACATCTGCTCATGTAGATGAGCCCTCACATGTGATATATGCACCCTGCCTTAGGGACCTTAAGGTCTGCTGTAGGGGTGACTTACATATAATACATGCAGTGTGGGTGGACATTGCACACGGTTGTTTTTTCAGAGTGGCTTTCACTATTGCACACATCCTGCAATGGCAGTCTGCATTAATTTTATGTGTGGGTCTCTTTGGGTGGCACAATACATGCCATTGCCCTTCTGGACCCTCTTTAGTACCCAAGCCCTGGGTACCAGGGGTATAATTTACCAGGGCCTTACAAGAGGGCTTAAATCCTTGCCACTTGGGGTACAATCAACATCTGTATCTTTTTTGCGGACAGAGCACTGGCACTGGGGCCTGGTTAGTAGGGACCCAGTGCACTTCCAGTCAAAATCATCAGTACCAGTGGGCAAAAAGTGAGGCACTTTGCTACAATGGCCCCCACCATTCCTAATTTATATTCAATGTAAGACACCACACCCGGTGCCCCAGCAGTGCAAGCTGAGGTTGGGGGGCCCTAAGGATTGCTGATCTCTCATTGGTCTTGTTCCTGCAGACTCCTAACCAGCGGCTGGTAGTGGGAGCCCTGCGTGGCATTCTTCAGGCCCTAGCTCTCACCAACTTGGGCCCTGAAACCTAGGGGTGCAGTTGGGGCCCAACTGTAGGGAGATTTATTTCCCCTCTCCCTCATCTGGCACAGTGAGTGCAGGTGGATTTACATGCCAAAGACTCTCCGCAGCACTGCCCTTCTTCCATTGTCTCTAGGGGCTAACTATTCAGCGGCGGAAGAGCCCTCTGTTAATGCACTCTTGGTGGACATCATGGAGTGGCACATTGCATCCTGCATTTGCTATTCTTGCCCTTTTCCCACTGGCTTCAGCTTGGCTGATTGTACTGTCAACTAGCCTTGACCCTCCACAGTGTATGGTGTTCAGGGCAACAAAGGGCTCCATAGAATGTAGTGCTGTTCCTGACCACTGGGATATTTTGCCATTGGCGGGGCCTCTCCCTCAGCATGGCATTTGATGCACCATGGGGGTGCTGCCAGTGCTCAACTGCCTTCATTTTGCCCTGGGCACTGCACCTGCTCATGCCGGCTTGAGGGATATGCACGGATTAATCCCAAGAGAGCCAGGCGGACGCTCACATATTGCACTAATCTATATTGCACTCCTTTTCTGAATGAAGCCACACATAGTCGCCACCTGCTGCCCAAAAAGGCAGGAAGAAATACAATAAATGAGTCTCAAACCAAGATTGAGACATGTCAACGCTACCACAGCTCTCCACTCCCCTGAGGAGATGCAGTTCACTGTCCAAAAGGTGGAACCTGATAAACTGGTTTGGATTCTTCTAGCCGTAGGGGGAACTCGAGCTGCACTGGTAGTGAAAATAGACACCTTGGTTCTGGACTGAATATAACATGTGAGGATCAACAGAAATTGTGTGACAGAGTATAGAGTACTGAGGAGACAGTCAAGAAGATTGTCCTGCAGACTTAAATGCCACAAAAGCACTGTGGGAACATACAGATCGAGTTGCCTTTCTTCAGGGACCTGCAGAAGATGCAGGAGGACATCCCAGATGCAATACCTTGAAGATAGTTGGGCCTGCCTGTGAACAAGAAGGGCTCAAATGCTACACTCTACAACAAGAGATGGCTCCAGCATGATGTGTCCCTCAGAGCCTGTCACCATTGTTTGCAGTTGAGAGGGTGCATTGGGTTCCTGCCTGGTGGCCTACACCTTGAGCTCCCCCAGACCAATAGTCACGAAACTATCCAAACCACATCCTCATGCTCCAGAATGCTTACACCGTGTCCTCTTTGATACTTGGACCATGACAGAATTATACACATTGGTTGAGCCAAATGGGGAAAGTTTTTACTTTATGGAAAAATCATGCATAAACTTAAAAGGATGTGGAACGCAGGTGGATTATAATCCTGCATGCATTTAGGCCTATTTTTTGTATTAATTGGAGCTATTAATCCTGACAATTCATTCATTGTACACCTATCAGCACAGAAAGGCAAAATATATTGATTACATCAAGATACCATAGGTCAGTTACTTAATGTAATAATACTCTTCCGTGAACTAACATGATTCCTTGCATATCTAAAAAAAAATCCTCTTAATTTCAGATGAGTAGAGTGGATTATTCTGGTGTTGAACATGCTCCCAGTCCACTTATAAAAATAAAAAAAAAACGAGCAGCTCTTTCTGACTAGGCCCCCAGCCTATTCTCTTTCCCCTTTACTCCCCATCTAGTCTGCCAGCGGAACCCATATGAAGGCTACATGTTTCATTGCTTTCCAACGTTTACATTATATAAGCTTCTCTCCAGATTATACATTGATACGAGTCTCACCCTCCATTCCTGCAAAGTTGGGGGTTCAGCTCTCAACCATGCTGTCACTACACACATACGGGCCAATGCCATGGCTAGAAATGTAAAATACAGTCATCTGTTCCAAATAACATCAGCTGGGGTGAGATCTCAACCTGTGTCCTCAAAACCGTATCCACAAAAGCCCCAATTCCTTCAGTGATGGCCTTTAACCCCGGGCATGGACAGAACATGTGTAGTATATCTACATATGCCTCCCCTATCAATGACATTAGGTATCTTGCTTCATCTGAAATGCTTGGCGTGGGTATAATATAGATTAAATATAGATTTAAAATGTTGGCCCATGAGGTAATAATATCTCTGCTCCCACCGTTAATGACTTCTGAAGACTCAGCCCCTCAGCCCCCAGCCTAGCCTCCCACTTGGCTTCTTGAACCTCCAAGCAGTCTGGCATGGTGTCAACCAATAGTTTATACTTTTGCGAGATTCTAGCTGCCCCCCCCCCCCCTGATAGCTTCAATGATTGGGAGTTTTACAATCATAAAATTGATCAGTGACTATCTTATCCATAAAGTCCCTTATCTGTAAATATTTTACAAAACAATTTCCCTCAGCCAGACCATATTTTTCTTGAAATTCATTAACTGAGTGCAATTGACCCCAATTTAGTAAATCTTCCTCTCTGACAATTCACCTCTGCTCCCATCCTTTGCAAATAAATTTGTGAAATATGGTGCGAAAAATAGCTGACCTCCATAACCGAGTATATTTGTTACATTTCATCACTTCATCACTTCAATTTTTGCCTTTGCCTACCTCCCCCTCAACCTACGACAAACTGAAGACCTGCTGACCTTCAGGAGACGACTCAAGACCTGGCTTTTCGACCAGTAGCAGCAGCACCCCCCCCCCCCCAGCGCCTTGGAACCCTTGTGGGTGAGTAGTGCGCTTTACAAATTAACTGATTGATTGATTGATTGATATATGTCCCCATCACATCTTAAATCTGACCTTTTTGTAGTAGCTGTTTTCAATGTTTCTCAAAAAGCACCCCTTGGCCTTCAAGCCCAGCTTTATCTCATATGTAGATGGTGACCTCATAGGGCTTAAAGCCTCTTCTTGCTCTCGCGTGTTTTAAGTTCCCACCTGCTGCAACATACAAGACCAGTAGTAAAATCTAAAATTGGGAACAGCCCTATCCACCCGTTTCTAGGAAGCACCATATACCTAGAAGCTCTCCTTGCCCTTTTGAGCTGCTATAAAAAAAACTAAAATAAATACCCTCAAGCTTGGAGAACCATTGTTTTTCAATTTCCAGCGGGATGGCTCTAAACATATATAAGGTTTCTATGGCTCTAAAGATATATAGGATTTTGGGGAGTATTATAATTTTTAATACGTTGCACCACCCAAAAAGGATCAGATGTCATATTGATCCTCCTTAAGTCTTTCCTGACTTAATTGCTCTAGCCGTGATCTTTACCCCTAAATAACTAGCACTATCCACTCTTTGTTGGTCCCCCAGATTAATGTCACTAGTACAGACTATTTGAGGCTTTTCCTTGTTAGGATGGTAGACCGCTATCTGCCCAGATTTTCTGACCTCCCGTTCTGCTTTTGCCAAAGCACCTACAGAGTCTGGTGCTGCAAGGGCAATGTTGTCCGCATAAGCCAGATTTTTGGTGCGTGTGCTGTTCACTTTCATGGTCTTATTAGAAAGTTCTTCTCTACCCAAGTGAAAAAAGGATCAATATATAATACAAAGGGCAGCGTTGAGCATGGACACCGCTGTCTGGTCCGCCCTGTTATAAAAATGGTTGAGGTAAGACCAAGCTGGCTATGACCTTGCCCATACACATTGTGGTTATTTTAGAGTACATTTTTGCATTGCTGTTTATCAACGAGATTGAACTACAAGACCCTTGGCTCAAAGGGGGTTTACCCTTTTTCTTGGACATGACTATATTAGGTGCCTCCCAGGAGGTAGCTTCCTGCCTCTCCCTCTGGACTCCAAGGAAAATTATGAATATATCCCTTCCTAGTTTAGATAGAATATTTGATGGAACTCTAGGAGTATTTTATCTGGTCCTCAGGGGTTATTGGTGATTCCAAAGAGGTCTGATCTTCTACCACGCCTGTTGTATCAAAAATGCCTTATATCTGCTCGGATGAGGAAATGTATCTTCTTTATAGAGTTCTTCATAGTATTCTTTGAATACTCTGATAATCTCGTCCACAATGTTAACCTGATGTTCCCTTCTGTCCGATATAGCATCTGTGCCCCTTTCTGTCATACTTTGCCTTGTACCCAAAGCCTACAGTTTACAAACAGTTTCACAGTACTCATAGCTTTCTGCTCTATGACTTTGATATTGCTCAGCTATCTCTTTAATGTTACAGCTATTTATCCTGACCTTAGTCACTCCGATCTTCTGTTGCATCTCCTCATAATCCTGCCCTGCTGTTATCAGCTTATTATGTTGAACTTCTGAATCTAAGTGCTCTTCATAGAATCCCCGAACCTCAATGACCTTCTTTTTGTGTTTATATAGGCTATTGCTCTGGTTTTCGCCATCCTATACTACACTATCTGAGGAAGTACCCCTGTTTATTGTCAAAAAATCATTGATACACCTTCTCATGTGCTCAATAAAGTGAGAGTTAAAAAGCAGCTTCCGGTTGAATTCATCGACTTAAGGCCCAACGCTTCCATTTCTCTTTTAGCTTTATTATTCAATCCTCATACATTAACCGAGCAGATTCACAATCTACTATTTTGCATCCTAGAGTCTATATAATACACGTATCATTATTATTTTCTGCTGGAGCTGGTGCTGTTCAAGGGAAACTCGTCAAGGGGAATTGTAAAAAATGTTTTTCATTAAACATTAAATACTCTATGGGCCTATAGGTGATCCCTCCAACATTTGGGAAACTTTTCCTGACTCAAATAACACACATCTTTCAAGAAAAAGATATCCTAAAACCACTCACACAACACAAACATTAAATTATGTTTTAAACATATTATTTTTCATATATCAAACACACAAAACATGTATATATATTTCTTTTCATTTTTCTCTTTTCAACAGCTGTCCGGAAAACATAAAGAACAAAACATCACATTAACATATACGTAGTAAAAATCAAAAATCTCCCAGCGATCACATGCACAAACATGAGACATTGGAACCACATATAATCAACCTGTCCCCAAAAATGTTTTGTTCAGTATATCCTTATATCTACATTACATATTCCAAGGATAGCTGGAATAGGACATAACGTAACGTTGTTGACGTTTCGACCATTTGTTCAAGTGTTGGTGGGTCTTCCTCATGACTAAATCGGACCAATAGGCAGCCTTAAATGTATTCAAAGAAAGACACATATGACGTGTCCAGACCAGTATCCCTTAGTTATGTACCATGAAATTTCAGGCCCCAGCTGGTGTTCACCCGATGTGGGGATGCAGGACGACAGCAGGCAAGACAGGTGCTGTTTCTGGTCACTTTCTAAATCGGTAACTAATGAAGCCACGATTGGGCAGAGAGGACTACAATTGAAGGAGGGTAACTGACCGCCCCATCACCACATCGAGTAAAGTCCGGCTGGGGTCTGAAATGTCATGGTACATAACTAACGGATACTGGTCTGGACACATTATATGTGTCTTTCTTTAAATACATTTAAGGTTTAATCAAAAAAGTATTTACAATTCCCCTTGAGGAGATTTCTTTCACCCGATAGAACTGTTTGTAGCTCATAGTTGTAGGTAGGTAAAGCTTTATTCGATATAAAATATCATAAAAGCACAACATACAATGATAAAAAAGAGGATCAAGTGTACATAAAAAACATCAGTAGTCGCGAACGTCTTAAAAAGTTATAAAAACAGTTAAAAACAACATGTAAGAAACAGAGAATAAAGTGCTTAGTTATTTAAAGTTCGTTAAAATACATGGTAGCCGTCGATCTCATAAATGGGTCAGTGCAGTTGGGATGGAATGTTTTTCTTACGCAATAGCCACGCACAACCCAAGTACTTGGCAATGCCGCAGACAATAGTAAGGGACGAAGTATCCGTCTGCAGAATGCGTAGCACAGTACAGTAGTCACGACATCCCAACATTCTGCAGATCGGACGGAGCCATTTAGCTCTTGGCCTTCGATAATGATGGCAAGCAAATAGGAAGTGAGGAATGGACTCACTAGGTGCTGTGCAACTCGGACAACCAGCAGATGGCGGTAGGGATCCCTTCCAACCAGCAGTCACACAATTAAGGGGGAGGGACCCTAGTCTAAATCGTACATACAGGGATCCGTCCAGAGGGGACTGGATGAAGTCAAGATATGCCTCAAGTTTACAAACGGGCTTATGTTCTAAGAAAGCCACACTCAACTTCCCCAATTTGGGATTATTCAGATCTCTTGTATTTACCCAACTCCAATATGCTTCCTTAAGATCCTGTTTCTGAGGGGGTACCTGAGATACCCAGGAGTCTTCGTAGCCAATGGATTTCAGTGTTTGCTTTATGTGGGTGATCCATTTTAACCTCCGCCCAGTGTCTGCTAATAGGAGATCATCCAGACCTGCCGCATATTTAGCAAGTTCAGGGGTCCTCCGCAGTCTAGCCCAGAATAGTAAAGGGCGTAGGCGTGCAATGTCCTGGATGGAGTGTCTCCCCAGGTCATGCAGCAAAGGTTTTAACGGGGATGATACTGGGACGGAGATGAGGTTCCTCATAAATTTGTTCTCTGAGACAACCAAATCGTGAATGTTTTCGTAACCCCAAATTTCAGCCCCATACATGGAGCTAGACAATGCCTGGGCCTCATATACCACAAGAGCCGGTGCCGCAGGTCGGCTAGTAGAGAGATGTTGTTCTCTTATAATGGCACCGGAAACCCTCTTGTGGCACAGAAGCATCTTGGTCAAGTGTGCACTCCACTTCATCCCTTTTGCAATGCGTATCCCTAGATAATCAAAAGAATCTACAATGTCTAGGGGAGTGCCATCAAGGGTAAAAGTATAACTAAAGCGTCTCGGAGAATTTATAACCATTAATTTGGTTTTTTCAGTATTAATAATGAGCCCATAGGATTTGCAAAAGAGAGCAAATCTATCTAGATTTCTTTGTAGGCCAGCCGGGAATTTTGAAATCAGGAGAGTGTCGTTGGCGAACAGGAGGGTGGGGATCTTTTCACCAGCCAGGGCTGGCGCATCGGCAGGGACCTCTCTAAGGAAGTCCACCACCCCATTAATGTATAGAGAAAACAGGGTGGGAGCCAGCACACAGCCCTGGCGTACCCCCCTATTCACCGCGACACTCCCTGTAAGCTGGCCTTGGGCCCCCCATCTGATATTGGCATGGTTATTTTCATGTAAAAGCTTTAAAAAGGCAAGAATCTCATGGGGAACACCTAGCTGAAATAAAACCTGCCACAAACGTTGGCGGGGAATTAGGTCGAAAGCCGACTTTAAATCAAGCAAAGCTAAATATAGGGTTCCCTTGCCTAAGACTACCGTTTTCCAATATATCATAAAAAATCTAAAAACTTGATCCATGGTGCCTACCTTTTGTCTAAAACCTGCTTGATAATGTGATAAAACATCCCCATTCCCAATCCAGCATCTCAGTCTCATTAGGAGAACCCTGCCAACTACCTTCTGTATTACATCAATTAGACTGATAGGTCTATAGTTAGCAGGGTCCTCCTTATTGCCCTTTTTAAAAATTGGCACAACCACCGCGGCTTTCCAGGACGCCGGTACTATACAGCCCTTAGCTATGGCATTCATGACAACAACAATGAATGAGGCCCAGGGAATTGGGTCATGTAGAAGAAGGTCACCTGGTATGCCATCAGGCCCAGCCGCCTTACCTGGGGCAATACTTTTGATGGCCAAGATGGTTTCGTGGATCCCAAAGTTGGTCTCCGCTGGGAACTCAACAATGGGTGGCGAATCCTCCGCCACCGGTGTGTCAGAGGCAGTCACCCCCTCATATATAGCAGAGAAATGGTCGAACCATTGCAGCTCCGCTATGTGATTAGGGATACTTATTGTTTTGGCCCTTTTGGCTCTGTTCAGAATATCCCAGAAGGTTGTCGAATTCCGATTTAAAGCCGCCTCCTTGAGTTCCTGCCAATGACTTTCTTCCCAATCCCGTTTGGCATCTTTCAATGATCTTGCATAGTCTTGTCTTGCCTTACTGATTAGGTTTCTGTCCTGTTTCCTTAAGGCTTGGGACAGAGTAATTCTGGCCCTTCTGCAACCTTTGGAGTACCAAGGGTTCCCGCTCATTGAGGAGTCCGCCTTGGGGCGAGCTTTCTCCCCCACAATAAAGAAATCCCCTATTTTGCTGATGGTGTCATAATAGACAGAGGCTATTAGGTGGGGATCATCCATTTTAGTACTAGCATCATGGAGTTCGGTAAGTTTCCCGGCTAGAAGCTCTTTGATCAGAGCAAGCTTCTCCTCATGTTGGGAGATCCCGTGCCATTTAAGGCGTCGACAGCACCCTGCCAATGACACCTCCTTGGTTGCCATTACTGGGGATTCGTTGGCCACATTAGGTGTTATCATCCAAGGGTCTTTGGCTTGTAGACATAGTGGATTGTGGTCGCTATCTATTGTATTTTTGACGACCATATCTATGATGAGCCCCCATGAGTGGATATCGACAAGGATATAATCGATGCGTGATGGCGAAGATAATCTGTTGAAGGTGAAGGCGCCACCCTTGTCAGATATAGATCTGCCATTCACTGCATGTAGATTGAATTCTTGTGTAAGTGCGTTCAGTTGGATGGCCCTTTGTGACCATTTCTTAATCGGAGCAAGTTCCAAAGGCGGGATTCCCCAAGTGAGATCTGGATCACTAAGCCCGAGTAGATCTTCTGAGGCTAGGGGTTCGAAAGTGCAGTTAAAATCTCCGCAGATAATAATAGTGGAGTTCCGGTCAATATGTGTAAGTTCATGTTCCAGAGCAACCACTGTCTGAGAGATCTGACCACCCATAGAACCTCTAGCATAAATGTTGAAGAGATCAAGGGTGGGGCCGCCATGCGTGCCTTTTATTGTCAGATGTAGCAGATCCGGGGAAACATTGTTATGGCACTGAACCTGCCAGTTGTGCTTAATGTTTATCCACACAAGGAGTCCCCCGGAAGGGCGACCTTTCCCTGAGCTTATGGCCGGTAAGAAATATGTGGAATACCCTGATTTGTATAACGGGGTTGTACTCCATGTCTCTTGGAATGCACATATGTCGAATGTGCCAATAAAATCGTGCCATTCCGGGATCAAAAGCTTTTTGGTGAGCCCCGCAACGTTCCATGACACAAGATTAAAAAGGGACATAGGCTTTGCAGGTGGGATGGTAGACTGAGAGACAGGGGGCATCTCACAGGACGGGGAGGGCAGAAAAGGGGGGGACAAGCTTTCAGGGGCTGTGGTGATGTCGTTAAGAACAACAGTGATCTCCTCCATAAGACAAACCTCGAGAGGAGGATTTTGGGCCAGTCAGTCAACCCTGTTCAAATTGGAATCGTTGCTAAAAATCCTCTGTCTACCCGATGGGAAATCGTTGCTTGGGATCCAAGGCGGAATGCGCCTTATCTGGATACCAGAATGGTCCGGGGCCGAGGTACGATACTCGAGGAGTACCAGATTCTCGGCCAGGGTACTGTTAGAAAAAGTAAGCTCAATGCAATCCGATTGGCTAGTATAATGAGACAGTCTCCTGGCCTTGGTAATGTCTTCTCGAATAATGGACCTACAGCCCCTGACATGCCTAACCCAGTGTATGGCTTTGTTTGTAAGGGAGTCCGCATTTTCGTGAGATTGGTTATTAGTAAGTCTTGGTACCCCAGTCATATATACTACAGTTGGGTTGGACAGTGAACTAGCGAGAGTAGTATTGGGTGCGATACTGTCTCCAGGGCATGGCACAGACCTCTGGCTACTGGGTCTCACTGGTCCAATTCCTACAGCTAAAGGTGGGATAGGAGTAGTAACTTTGTCAGTTCTCAGATTGTTTGCAGTATCCCTATTTGGTGGTATACTCCGGCTAGGAGGGAGCAGAGTAATCTGGCTAATGAAGTTAGTTATGGCATGGGATTGATCTTTAGCCTTACGAGTAACTGACAAAGGGCCTGTTTGGACGGTGGTTTGAGTTGCAAGTGATGTTGGCTCCACAGGGCTACTAGACGTTGCAGGCTGCATAGGAGTTAGTAAGAGCCTCTTGCTCAATTCCATGACTATCTTCTTCAGGGATACTATCTCTAACAATAACTGGTCGATTTTTTGTTCCATCAAGACCCCATGCAAGACAGGGGTCTGAGCTTCGTTAGGGAGCGAGGGACCAGCCGCTTGACAAGCAGCTGTATCCTCCTCTAGATCTTCCAGGATAGCAAACCTATTAGAGCAAGTGAGGTCAAGCTGAGTGGTGGAAGAGAGAAATTCAGTGTCTGGTGTAAGACTCTGTGTGGCCTGTTTGTCTTCCTGACAGGACTCATGATTATGGACTATAGGTGTACGGGAAGCGGGTGCATTGGAAGGGGCTTCCCTGGCTTTGGTAAACATACTAGGGATCTTGTGAATGGAGAGACTAGATGGCAAATCATTGGTCAAGTCCCCAATGCTAAGGGGAGCAGAGCTAGAGTCCTCTAGTATGACTTGACAATCGTCCACAATAGCTTCAAGCCTGTCTAGAATACAGTTGCCAGCAGCATGGTTAACTTTTTTTGCTTTCTTCCCCTTTTTGGAAGCATTGCCCCCTCCTCCTTCCATGGATTTCCTTTTAGCCATGGAAACAACACAAGGGAAATGGAGGATAACAGCAACGCCACAGACCTGGGAACAGTGTATAATCAGGGAGCAGTATACAACGACAGTACTTAATTCAAGTTCCCACAGATGGCAATGTTGTATAGTATATTATGGGCCCAGGTTTGTTCTGGGGATGGAAGAATCTCAGCAATACAGTACCTTGGTGTGCCAGCTCACGAGTCAGAGGGGTGGCCCAGCCCGGCCGCTTCCGGCCCCGGACGGCCACAGACGGCCCGCCCTCTGCCCGGGCTCAGCCCGGCGACGCCCGCGCGCGTCCCGCGACGCTGGAGGAGCCTCGTTCTATATAGCGCCTCCGGGCGCGTTGTCCGGCGGAAGTGGGCGGGGCGGAGGAGAATGCTGGGGCCTGTAGTTTCGCCCTACTGCGGCCTCAGATGGCAGGAGGCGGCGGGAAAAACAAACGGCCAGAAGGTTCGTGCAGGCTGCTGACAGGAGCCCAGGTGAGTGCTGCGCTGTGTCCGTAGTGACAGGTTTCGTTGCAATGCCCCCCCGCTCCACCGGAGGAGCCTCGTTCTATATAGCGCCTCCGGGCGCGTTGTCCGGCGGAAGTGGGCGGGGCGGAGGAGAATGCTAGGGCCTGTAGTTTCGCCCTACTGCGGCCTCAGATGGCAGGAGTCGGCGGGAAAAACAAACGGCCAGAAGGTTCGTGCAGGCTGCTGACAGGAGCCCAGGTGAGTGCTGCGCTGTGTCCGTAGTGACAGGTTTCGTTGCAATGCCCCCATAGTTGTATACCCAGGTTCTGAGGGACACAGGGTAACCCCATTATATTTAATGCTGCAAAGGAAGCTCAGCACCCAATGGAGTACTTCTGGAAGTATAAAACCTGACAAAGAGGAGGTGGAAGGGAAGAACAGGATCGAAGGCTCAGCAGCCCCCAGGCAGGCTCTATCTGATTTTTTCCAAACTCCCCCCTCAGGGCACTAGGACAAGCAACCACTGGGAAGGAGAAGGACGGCTTCCCCCGCTATTTCCGCAGGGAATAATGGTAGACATAGATAAGGAGGCCTGGCTGAACAAATCAAAAGACACTGCAGGGGGAGGCAGAGTTAACCTTAGCAAGATGCACTAGGGGGGATGTCACAGATGGAGTTTATGCCTACAGATCTCTCTGAGGAATTTGGGATGAGCTCCTCTACCCTCCCACTCATTGGATGGTTGGCAGAAAATAAAGCCAGTCTAAAGGTGAGTGAAACCACTCAGGAAGGCTCAGTCGGCCCACTGTAAATCAAAATGGCCTCCTGTAAAATGAGGGAGAAACACATGGGGTGGAGCTTACCTGGAAGAGTGCTACTTTAGGGCAAGGGCACAGGTCATCCCATTGAGGAAAAGCAGCAAAAGGCAGGCTAAAAAGGAGAGGCATTCCATTAACATAGTCAGGTCCCGATATTGAGGTAGCAGAGTGCTTTTTTCCACTCTCAGACCAATCAGATTGGTCACAGGGCAACTGGATTCCCTAGAAGGGAACTCTAGAGGAGACTCAAAAGAGAGCGCATCGAGTGCATTGAGTGGGTAAAGTGAAAGTAGTGATCCCCCGCAAGGGACATGGGCCATAACAGCTCTTGGTTAACTATCAAAATAATCCATATGGTGGAGGCAAGTAAACTGGCTAGTGGTGATGAAAGCTTAAAGTGGGACTATTCTGCTATGCCCGGGCAGGGGTAAGTTCAACAGAGACCCAAGGCAACACAATTCAGGATGGGATAACTGACTCAGCCACACTTGAAGCTATCTATCATGGGATCATGTCTCAGAGAGAAGAGACCCAGATGAACAGTTGCAGGGTCTGGGTTGCCATCAGAAAATAACAAGGGGCCGTCTGAAAGGTATCATATTTCTCTGATAGGATGACAGCATTAGATGGGAGGGTGGCAGCTCTGGATGAAGATGATGTGAATAACAAGAGCACTGTGGTGGTTCTTGGAGCACAACTAATTGATACTCAATGGAAACTGGAGGAATATGCAAACAGGGTGCAATACAATAATCTCTGAGTTGTAGGTGTCGAAGAGGGGGCAGAATGGAGCGATACAAGGAAATATATAGTCCAGCCATTCAAGAGCACTGTCCCTGAGCTAGGAGGCTGGATTTGGGAATAGGAGATACAAGAAGCCCATAGGTTTCCATTTACGCAGAAAAAATCGACACATGATTCAGGGAAACCTAGGGCTATTTTGTTCTTCTACAGGAACTTTCTTCTCAGGCAGGCTGTATTCAAGAGGGCACGCTTGGACTTTAAGCGCTCTGCTGAAAGATGTACATTTTTGGTGAAATCATATTTTTGCCATGTCACTGTCAAAAAACGCTGGCAATTGAGCCAGATGATCAAACCTTTTCGGAATAAGGGGGCTCAAGCCCTTTTGATGCACCCAGCCAGGCTCAAGGTAATTGATAAGACATATGCCGTCACATCTGAAATTAAGGCTAAAGAGTTTTTAGATAATATGCATATGCTATATATATGGAGTAAGGGGGCCAGAACTTTGACCCAGTGGAAACTATTGTATTGTCTTATGAAATGTAATCTAATATTTTAACAGCTCTTTACCATATATAATTATTTGTGGCCGCAGAGGTAACATAATTGGGAGCAACAAGGCAAATTGTGATGAATGAATCCTGAGACCTGAGGGTCCGGAGGCGCAGGAGAGGAGGAGGTGGGATGGGTGCAAGGGGTAGGAGTGAAGGGGAGAAAATGGAGCTTAAAGGTTAGGCAGAGTAAGGGAATGCTCAGACTAACAGTTACGGACTATCCTCGGCTAAGGAGCATTCTGTCCTATACACACTAAAGGTTGATCATATAACTTTGCGAAGCTTTCAATAAATCAATCAAATAATTTATTGTTTGATTAAATAAAATCATCAACAATACATAGATCAGAAGCCAAATCAGTATAAAAAAGATAAAATATTGCCTTAAAAGATCCCAACCATCGTCTTAAGGCCACGTATTAAAAATATACATTTTTAAGAAAGCTTTACAATCCATGTCGGGAGGTATTTCCATTTAACCAGTGCCAACAACAAGTTTATTCAAGGAAATATAAAGTGCTTTTAGTCTTAAATTTCTCCATACTTAATAAGAACCATTTCATGTGTAAGAGACAACACAGTAAAAAGTTTCTTTTTGAGAATACTGTGAAATAAAAAGATCTTAAAATCCAAGTTGGGAGACATAATAATGCAACCAATAACGATAACAAATTTTCTCATTTCCTCTCGACCGATTACGATGCGACCGAACACTGTTCAGTCGGAGGCCCATTGTTCCCTAAGGGAGCCCGTGTTCTGTCCGACTAAACACATGCTTCTTTGGAAAAATGGGGTTTGTGTATAAAACCATGCACCCTGTCGCAGGTGCCCGTCATACAATGCAGGGTTATACAGGGGAGTCCCTTAGGTACCCCCTCGGCCCCCAACCGGAACACTCCGGATGAAGGGGGCCCTGCTAGGTGCCCCAAAAGTCACTTTCCTACAGCCTTTTCGTGTCAGACTGGCCAACTTGAAAAAGGTTGTTGGAATTCAATATCTTAATCTGTCGGTCGTAAACGCTGTTCATAGAGGTGCACAATGCAGTTCCAATTGACACGAATACTTTGTGATCCAGTTGGAACTACAGGATTTATTCATTCCTTTTTACAAGCCATTTCAGACAGAGGTCTGAGATTGGGATATCGACCAAGCGCAGACGGATTATTTCCATTTCTTTGTGGTGAAGATAGGTGGAGCTTAGGTATTCCTGATGTGCTAAAGTCTTACAGGACTGGAGGGTTATCCATGAGTGAGCATGCTTTGAGAAGATATTTATATCCTCCAATAGTGAAAACTCTCAAGTCACTTTATTGACATGTATCCTAAAGACTTGAAATGAGGTTGGAAGTTCCCACAAATTGTTAATTTGTAAAGACTCAATGCTGGACCATAAACAATCATTGTGTTGGCCCTTGTTTGTAGGCAATCCAATCCAGAGCTATCCTTTAACACACTGGGGTGTCTCTTCAGCTTCTTAAAGACCAATGGCAGAAATGCTCGGAATGGGCATATAATGGCAAAGAATGGCAGAGATCCATTGAGTACCCTTGGAAAGTGTTCAGAAATGCTTGTTTTAGGTTCCTTCAATTTAGAATGCTACAAAGAGCCTACCTCACATCACATACATTTCATCTGATATTCCCAGGAGCATCTTCAGCCTGTCATAGATGTCATGATCAATCAATCAATCAATCAATCAATCAATCAATCAATCAATCAATCAATCAATCATACAATTATAAAGCTCAGCAAATCACACCAAGGTATCTCTAGGCACTGGAGATGTTGCTGCTCCTGCTGCATGGAGGAACAGCCATTCAAACAACCAGGTCTTTAGCTCTCTTCTGAATTGCTGGAGTGACCGTGCAGTCCTGAGGTGCAGGGGGAGGCCGGTCCAAGCCTTGGCTGGCAGGTGCGAGAAGGAGTGTCCTCCACTGTTGGTTCGGTGGATACATGGTGTGTCTGCGAGGGAGAGGGAAGCTGATCATGGGTGTCTGGTCGGTTGGTGGAAGGTCAGGCGTTTGTTGAAGTATGCCGGTCCTTCATTGTTCAGGGCCTTGTATGCATGGGTCAGCATCTTGAACTGGTATCTCTTCTGGATCAGAAGCCAGTGCAGTTACTTGAGATGGGGTGTGATGTGAATTCTTCTGGGGGTGTCGAGTATGATTATTGCCGCTGAGTTTGCATTGTCTAAAGTCTTCTCAGGAAGCGTGGGGTGATTCCTACACAAAGCGTGCTTCCGTAGTCCAGTCTGCTGGTGATGAGGGGCTCTGTGACAGTCCTTCTGGTGTTATGCAGGACAAACATGGCTGATCTACATCTCAACTTGGAATTACAGTTCATCAAATGTAATAGGGAATTCCTAATGTTAATCTGTGAGAGAGGTTGACCTCACAGTAGTAAAACGCAAAATTGAGAGTTTTTCACTACCCGATCTGTTTTCAACAAAGGTTTGGATTACATGAGAAAATAGTAACACAGACCTGCCAACTTGAGAACAAAATTGACTGTGTGATGAGGGGGCATGGCCTTGTGGGCATGACCTTGGCGGGGGCAAGGTTTTACGCCGGGAACTTTGGCCCCCGTCCCCTGCCTCTATTGACCTCCTCCTTCCATCAAAAAACAACAAGATAAAAAGGTTTTTAAGGCTGCTGCTGATGTCCTGGGGTGTTCTTACACCCCATAATGGACTTTGCCTGCTTTCAGCCTCAAAAGATGAGCTGGAAATCCACACTCTGCAGTGGTTTCCATCTAGCCTTGCCTCCAACCATGTGATTTCGGTTCCTCACCTTGTAACCGTGTGAAGGGAGACGAAATTGTGCGATACATGGTGGCACCATGTGAGTTGGCAGGTCTGGTAATAGCATGCCAGTACTTGTGACTTTTCTCTCCACCTGCATGCTCACGACATCCAGCGCGTGTCCTTTCTTCATACCTCAATCTGACCCCTTGTGCCAACCTTGGAGGTGGATCAAGGCACAGTGTCCACTGTAGGAATGCCAAAGCCCATGTTCCATTTTCATTGTTCCGTCCATTTAGGGTTTATAGCAAGTGCGTCTATGAGCAGCACTGTGAGTCCGACTATGTCCAATGCACCCAGCTGCTCTCACGTGTGGGAGGAACATATATTTAGAAGGAAAAGCATATTAAGGCACACTTATGAAGAAATCACACTTGGTGCAACATTAACTGGAGTGTACAATATCTTTAGGAGAACAAATCGCATTTAAGAATAAAACTCACTATTGTGAATAATCGTCCATAATGCACCCAAGTGCCGATGGAAGTGGTGGATATTGATATATTAATGGAATTTTCTGAAGCTCACATTGAGGTGAAAAGGGAAAGGAAACGATAACTAAAGAAAAGAGTTTCTCTCAAATAGTGTGTATCTCTTTTTTAATATACTAAATGTGTTTAGAATTTATTACATATCCAAACAATCACACGTTATTCCAGATAATTAATATTAATACAAACCATTAATTATTACTTAGATCACAGAAAAGATCAATAAACTTAACATTCTCCCCATATATAAATCAAGACCTAATCACATTGGACTATGTTTACTGCTCTGTCTATTCAAGTGAAACTTTGCTTTCCCTAGCGAGTCTAATGAATTCATTGCATATAAAGGTTTTGAGCATTGAAAAGACTAATATCCCTAACATGATGTATGGCTTTAATCATTTTAACCATCCTCTCTGGTCGACGGCAATGCCATATTCCACTTTCCAAGTTGTAATTAAGCCTACTAATTAATAGGACGCAGAAAGAGCAGACACACCCCTTAGAAACCTGCTTGGCTATAAACTTAGGGGCAGATTTATTATAGTTTTGAGTCACCCTTGCACTACACATGGCTATGCTTGGTGACACAAAGCCTGGATTCAGTTTTACCAAGCCACGCAAGGCCAGCCTGCGTGACTTGGTAAATCTGGTGTAACGCTAGTCAGCGCAAGTTGCTGTCTTGCGTTACACTCCGTGGCGGGGCAGTAACTGGGTGGAGCATGGGCGTTCCCATGCTTCCACCCTTGCATTTTGATGCATTCCCAGATTAACCAACACTGGTAGACCTGGGACTGTGTCAGAATAGTACGTCTTCCCACTGGAGGTGTATCAAGGAGAAATATCTTCTGCAGCTCACTTAGAAAGAGGAAAACGGCTCTGAGGATTTTTTTTGTGCATGAATGTGCCCATTCTTGCACCAAAACAACCCTGCCTACGAAACAGGCCCCCTTGCACCTGGGCGCAAGGGTGCATGTGTTTGTGTAACACAGCACGTTGTGCGCCAGTGCAAGGAGTGGATAGGAATGCACCATATCTTGGTAGATATGGTGCATTCCTGCCCTCTACTTTTGTAGCAGCGCAGCGAGGTGCCTTGGTAAGATTGGTAGGAAAGGGTTAGCGTCTCAGACGCTTGATCTAGAGTCTTCAATGGGTCAGAAAATAAGGGTTAGCCTAGAGCCACACTTAGGGAAAAATGAGGGGCAAACATAGAGATTTACACCTCTCTATGTCCATAGGCAGAGGGAAATCAGGTGAGTCGTTTGCAAAGAAATCCACAAGAGAGATCTGCCCAGGGTCTGCAGAAGGGATCACTAAGTGAAAATCTAAAGGAGTCTCTGGTCAAGGGGTTCTGAAGGAAGTTCTGCAAAGAGGGGTGTGAAAGGCTCCAAGAGAGAATCTAAACCTGAAAAGGGGTGAACACTAAATTATAATACAGAAAGTCTTCAGGTAACACCCTCATTGTACGCATCATCAGGGGTCTATTGTCATAATCAGTTCTTATGTTGGAGACTGCAACATCCAAGAAAAGTCACACACTGGACATGAGAACAAAATATCTTTCTCATGCAGCAATCATTTCGAAACATTACTGAATAGGCCTTCCAGTTGACTCTCTGGTTCCCCATGTTCTCTCGTCAAGGTCTTATGCTCAGGCTTCTTTCTCCATCTCTAGTACAGTTATGTATCTATTCTATAACTAACAATGCATGTGAATACCTCAAAGAAATGTCATGTTAGCAGACAATGGAAAACAGTATTTATGCAGCACAGTGAAATACAGGTCTACTAAGGACAACTTAAAGCATTAACTCAATGGTGCACATTTAATTTGCATGTGCACATGTAAACACAAATGGATATAAGTTCTAGTACCTTGCATTGCATTCATATAGCATATGACATACAGTAAATCTTCAAATTAATTAGGTGTAAGTATGACTAAGATCTACAAAAATCAAATATATGAGGAGGGTTTTTAATCAATAGCTAAACTGTAAGTACTATTTAATGTATCAAGGGCACACATTGTGTAGATCGATTAAACTTTATAATAAATATATGTCTACTAAGTAAGAACGTTTTGTGTTTTGCGAAATAGACCTGAAGGTGTCAGATTGCTTTACATGAGCCCCAGTTACGTTACAGAAGGACAGATTCATCTTTGTTAGGAAGGGGGATTAAGTGATTTGCCCCCAATCACAGAATGTTGAGGCTCCCTGAGGAGCCTCGAACCCAGTTCCCCAGCTCAGAGGTCGACCACCCTAGCTGTTAGGCGACATTCTCTCCCCTTATTTATTCATTCTCCAAAATAGAATAGTATGAGGGACATTCTTCATCAGATTTCTAATATGATGTTTAATATGATTAATGCACACAGTGTATTGTATTATAGTTGCTTGTACAGCGCAGCTGACACCCTACGGGTAACCTGGTGCTTATGTTAGGATGTTGACTGAAGTATGAAAAGCAGACTAGGCCCCTGCCAGGCGGAATTAGCAGGGTGCTAGATGGTGGGCCCGGGGAAAGAGCCAGGATTTTATCCTTTTTCTGAACTGCATCAGATTGTCTATCTGTCGAATGTCCAATGGGAGTGTATTCCAGAGCCGGGGAGCTGCTGTGCAAAAGGCCCGACCTCCTGATTCAACTTTCCTGATTCTCTGAACCCTCACCAGATTTGATGAGGAAGAGCGAAGCAACCGAGGGGGGGCATACCAACTAAATTTTTCTTGCAGGGATTTCGGCCCCTGTCCATGTAGGGCCTTAAACAACAAGCATAAGGCCTTAAATTGTATTCTCTGTAGGACTGGTAGCCAGTGTAGGTCCGAAAGTGCCAGAGAGGCAGAGGAACGACGTGATCATCCCAGTGCTGTCTTTGCGGCCATGGTCTGTATTCTCTGCAATCTGTCAATCAGATACCGTGGGGACTCCAGGAGCAGAGCATTGCAGTAGTCCAACCTGCCGAGAATAGTACTCCGGACTATCAATGTCCTGGCCTCTAGTGAAAACATCGGAAAGATTTTTCGAAATGCCCTAATAAATCTAAAACAGCTCCCAACTGTCTTGTTGACGTGTTTCTCTAATGTCAGTTTATTGTCAAACGTGACTCCCAGGTTACGCACGGCAGTACTGGGAGCTTAAGAGCCAGAACCAATTGGACCTGGCGGCGCAGGGTACGCCTTAATCTCCTGGGTTCTCCGGCTTAGCTAGACAGAGACACGGGGACACTCTGTCGGCGTAAAAGATCAGATTTTATTAGCTGCAGCTAGTACAGTTGTCCTAGAAGTACACACGGTATGTTCTCAGGAGACTGCCACTTCACTCCATGGCGCACAATCTTATATAGTACATAGGTGACATATACATTAACTAAGAACACACCTAAAACATATAAAAGGAGCCAATAAGAAAAGTTGAAAAACAGAACAGAACCAATAGGAAAGGTTTGAAAATAAAGTATCGAGTAACTCAAAGAAGCCTCTCCTCTAACTGTGTTTGTCACCCCTCCCCACAAGCTAATTCATTAACTGACTTGTAGCTGACTTGCAGGTGACGAGATACGTTTGTGTGTTTTGGAGGACAGTTGTGAAACAAGAGAATACGAGCAGCAGACAGCGAAGGCCAGACGATAAGATTAAATCAGAAGAGAATAGTGTGAACCAACAGATAGTAAAGACAGGGATTAGAAAAACCAGACAGGGATTAGTGTACTCGGCCAGTCTCTAACACAAGTTTTTGTAAACAGTGGCACAAGGCTACTTCGACACAATATTGCAGGAAAAGCAGAAAAGACTTCGATCGTCGTGCTGCCTGAGTGAGGGCAACACAAAATGGCGGCGAAGCACAAAATGGCGGGTCGATACGATCACAATCAAAAATCGAAGTTCCTCAGACCCTCCTTTTGCCAGAACTCAGGCAAGATACACAGACTTACATTAATCTGAGTCAATGTCGATGGCCATGAGGTCATCGAGCTGTTGCTGTAGCATCATTCTGATATTCTCTGTTCTTTGTGACTTGGGTTTAGGGATGCACATAGTAGCAAAAAGGTCGCAGATGGCGGGGCCACAGTGCATACAAAGGCAACAAGAGAAAATTATGGCTAAGACTATTCCAAGGAACGTCAATATCTTCCAACCCCATTTAGACAGTAGTCCCCAAAACCACTCCAATAAAGACCAATCTCCTTCGTCCTGATGATGACTCAGAGATTATATGTAACTTAGAGATGGCTTGGTATACTGTCGGAGCGTCATTAGGTATGAAAATACAGCAACTTGACCCAATCAATTTGCACACTCCACCACGATTCGCAAGAACAAAGTCTATGGCAACTCGATTTTGTAAAGTCATAAGACGATCCGCCTGTAGTTCTGCCGTGATATTACTCAAGGCTCCTACAGTGATGTCTATAGTGGTTTCTACGACACGAACCAATTGCCTTATATTTCTGCTGTTGGCCATTGGACCCCAAAAAGGAAGAAACCCTTTGAGGAAATCTCCTCCCTCCTGTCCTGCTGTGTCTTTGGAATCAATAATTCCTCTGCCATATCTGTTTCGATGATGATTTGCAGAAGCTGTGTATGTAGGGGGAAGAAGGAAAGCTATATAACAGGTACCAGAAAAACCAGTTGGCAACCACATGTAAGCCCTATTGTGGCAGATAAAATATGTGCCTCGAGATGGTATTAGAGGCGGCGAGTTCTGAGAGGAGTAGACATATGTGTGGGAACAGCTGTTTCTTTGTACGATGTCAGTAGACTGACCATTTATTTGCAGACAGAAATTGCCTTCATGTGGTACAGTCGAAATCGGTGGAGATTTTCCTTTTTTAACATTATCACTAAGTCTAGTGACATAATGGGTGACGTTCCAGTTAGTGTACGCTTTTCTTTCGCTTTTCTTTCGTCAATGGAAATCTTACTATTTTCCATGATTTTAGCCATAGCTACCATTCCCTTTATCAATGAACTATGACTAAAATCCGGACCACCAATATATGAACTAACGGATCGTCTGAATTTGCTTTGATAGGCATTGGAGAAGATAACAAAATAAGCCCAAGCAGAACCGTCATAAGAGAACGGAAGAACTAAATACGGCATCCCTTTTCCTACGGTATGTGGCATAAGTCCACACACCCAACAGTCAGTTGTGTTGATCACTAATTGGTGTTGATGTAACAACTGGACAAATGAGTTATTGTAATATTCAGTTCTTCTTATGAGTTCATGTTGAGGAAGTGTATGAAATAGATGTGGAGAGACAGTAGAAGAAGACGAGGAGGTAGAAGGAGAGACAACTTTTCGCTGCAGAGAAATAAAAATCCAGTTTATACACGCCAAAAGAATACACAATAATATAATAATACATAAAGCTATACCACAACGACTATACATTGATTTGTGATGTTTTTTCTTCATCTTATCCTTTCTCTCTCTTTCGCCTAATGTAGTCTCCATCTTTCTAAGTGGATGCTCACGGCAATCTTCCTCAATCACTTAATTATGATTATTTACCGTCCTATGACATGGTAAGTCCTGCCGACCTATTGCCACTACTCAGGTCACAATTAAGACTCCTACCGTGACCTTGCAACCATTTCAACTAGGCATTGGTTTCCTGTCCCGGACAGTTTCTAGAGGCTGCTCTTCTCCTCTGTTGTTGCCTCTCAGGCTCTGCGGTCGCGGACATTGACGGAGAGAGCGGGGTATAGCCGGGGCCGCTCTATCTCCTTTGCTCTTGGAGATTCCATGCAGGTAAAATCAGCTCCATTCTGCTAATCCCATCCCTAACTTTCCAAAACCGTCAGAGGCAGGCAGGCTCACGGAGTCACTCTTGTTTACTCAGCGAGTCTGATACAGTTTTGCAACCTTTCTACTGTCAGCCTGTTTATTCTTAAATGCATGGTGAGAAGAGGCTCAGATAAGATTCTTCCTGTTTCTCTTGCTAAACCATAGCGCGGCATTATCACTTGCAAAAGTGCCGATTTTGCGAAAATCACGGCATTTTTGCAAAAGTGCCGATTTCGCGGGCACTTTAGTAAAAATTGCGGCATTTTTGCAAAAGTGCCGATTTCGCGGCAAACCGCGAAATCGCGAAATCGCGATATCCTGGAGGGTCTGACATAAGGTGGAATCTCCAGACAACCCACATCGTTCGGACCCGTGGCCCAAAGCGTTGCCGGGAGAGAAAGCAATTCAGGTGGAAACTGATCTTTGGACAAATACATTGGAGAAGTCAGTTTCTGTCCTAAAGTAAGGTGTACACCAGAAGGAGAACAATATATCGTAGCATGCATTCTTTTCAATAAATCCAGACCCAACAGATTTTCACCGCAACCATTCGTCAAAAGAAGCAGAGCTTCCAAATCATACGGGCCAACTGAAATAGGCAAAGGGCAAGAAACCGGATTATGAACAGGGGCGCCAGAAAATCCTACAGAAACATTCGTTAAGCCAGACAAAGGTGCCCCAGGGAGTTTGGAATGAATGATAGAACTTCTCATCGCACCAGTATCTAGGAGAAATGGCTCTGAAATACCCATTGTAGTGACATTAACATAAGGTCCATTCTGATCTACTGGAATTGACACAACTCCCTTACTTTGTCCATGGCTGTCCTAGTTAGCATGAAGACTTTCATTCTCGCCTTCAACATAACAATCCTCATTGTAATACTGTGTAGACCTAACATTTTGCTGATCAAAATAATTCACGGAATTAGAAAGAGGAAGGGAACGCTGTTCTTGAGTCGACATACCTGGACCTCTACCTCTGTTTGCTGACTGGAGGCCAGCACGACCTCGTGGAGCAGATAGTGTCCCATTGCGCTGCAATAAAACCGGACAACTATTCTTAAAATGACCTTCCTCTCTACAATAGGCACATTGATTAGGTCCTAACAAAGGTCGCGGAATATATGGCTCAGACTTTTGATACAACCTCTGAAACTGCGGAGGCTGTTGAAACTGAGGCTGAACATAGCGAGGAGGATAAGCCTGTTGCAAGAGAACCTTCGTATTCAATTCTTTAGTCTTTTTCTCTTGCTTTTCTTTTTCTTCTTTATCTCTGTTTTCATAATATTGTACAGTAGCCAATAGCTGGGCAGAAGAAGAAACAGAGACTTGGTAAGAGTATTCTGCATCATTCAGAAACTCTGTCCATCACCACCCCCTTTTTCCCAAATCGATTTTATCCACACTCAGTGTGGGAGGGTATGTTCAGACGTGAGTCCCTTGCTCATTGCACCATCAGGATTCAGGCAAGCCGGGCCGACGAAGGCTGTGATGCCAGAAACCGGTCCCCGGAAGCTTGTTTCCTTCCCAGTATAAGAATTGGCTTGGTAGTTTGGTTTGCCCTGTTCCCATCATGCACTGGGACAAGTACAGACTAATTTGCATGTAGCCAGGTTCTGAGCTGGGATGGTGCAGTGAGCTAAAAAACGGTGATGGATTAAAACCATGATCTCTTGACTTGGTAAGAGTATTCTGCATCATTCAGAAACTCTGTCCATCACCACCCCCTTTTTCCCAAATCGATTTTATCCACACTCAGTGTGGGAGGGTATGCTCAGACGTGAATCCCTTGCTCATTGCACTATCAGGATTCAGGCAAGCCGGGCCGACGAAGGCTGTGATGCCAGAAACCGGTCCCCGGAAGCTTGTTTCCTTCCCAGTATAAGAATTGGCTTGGTAGTTTGGTTTGCCCTGTTCCCATCATGCACTGGGACAGGTACAGACTAATTTGCATGTAGCCAGGTTCTGAGCTGGGATGGTGCAGTGAGCTAAAAAACGGTGATGGATTAAAACCATGATCTCTTGACTTGGTAAGAGTATTCTGCATCATTCAGAAACTCTGTCCATCACCACCCCCTTTTTCCCAAATCGATTTTATCCACACTCAGTGTGGGAGGGTATGCTCAGACGTGAGTCCCTTGCTCATTGCACCATCAGGATTCAGGCAAGCCGGGCCGACGAAGGCTGTGATGCCAGAAACCGGTCCCCGGAAGCTTGTTTCCTTCCCAGTATAAGAATTGGCTTGGTAGTTTGGTTTGCCCTGTTCCCATCATGCACTGGGACAGGTACAGACTAATTTGCATGTAGCCAGGTTCTGAGCTGGGATGGCGCAGTGAGCTAAAAAACGGTGATGGATTAAAACCATGATCTCTTGACTTGGTAAGAGTATTCTGCATCATTCAGAAACTCTGTCCATCACCACCCCCTTTTTCCCAAATCGATTTTATCCACACTCAGTGTGGGAGGGTATGCTCAGACGTGAGTCCCTTGCTCATTGCACCATCAGGATTCAGGCAAGCCGGGCCGACGAAGGCTGTGATGCCAGAAACCGGTCCCCGGAAGCTTGTTTCCTTCCCAGTATAAGAATTGGCTTGGTAGTTTGGTTTGCCCTGTTCCCATCATGCACTGGGACAGGTACAGACTAATTTGCATGTAGCCAGGTTCTGAGCTGGGATGGTGCAGTGAGCTAAAAAACGGTGATGGATTAAAACCATGATCTCTCGACTTGGTAAGAGTATTCTGCATCATTCAGAAACTCTGTCCATCACCACCCCCTTTTTCCCAAATCGATTTTATCCACACTCAGTGTGGGAGGGTATGCTCAGACGTGAGTCCCTTGCTCATTGCACCATCAGGATTCAGGCAAGCCGGGCCGACGAAGGCTGTGATGCCAGAAACCGGTCCCCGGAAGCTTGTTTCCTTCCCAGTATAAGAATTGGCTTGGTAGTTTGGTTTGCCCTGTTCCCATCATGCACTGGGACAGGTACAGACTAATTTGCATGTAGCCAGGTTCTGAGCTGGGATGGTGCAGTGAGCTAAAAAACGGTGATGGATTAAAACCATGATCTCTTGACTTGGTAAGAGTATTCTGCATCATTCAGAAACTCTGTCCATCACCACCCCCTTTTTCCCAAATCGATTTTATCCACACTCAGTGTGGGAGGGTATGCTCAGACGTGAGTCCCTTGCTCATTGCACCATCAGGATTCAGGCAAGCCGGGCCGACGAAGGCTGTGATGCCAGAAACCGGTCCCCGGAAGCTTGTTTCCTTCCCAGTATAAGAATTGGCTTGGTAGTTTGGTTTGCCCTGTTCCCATCATGCACTGGGACAGGTACAGACTAATTTGCATGTAGCCAGGTTCTGAGCTGGGATGGTGCAGTGAGCTAAAAAACGGTGATGGATTAAAACCATGATCTCTTGACTTGGTAAGAGTATTCTGCATCATTCAGAAACTCTGTCCATCACCACCCCCTTTTTGCCAAATCGATTTTATCCACACTCAGTGTGGGAGGGTATGCTCAGACGTGAGTCCCTTGCTCATTGCACCATCAGGATTCAGGCAAGCCGGGCCGACGAAGGCTGTGATGCCAGAAACCGGTCCCCGGAAGCTTGTTTCCTTCCCAGTATAAGAATTGGCTTGGTAGTTTGGTTTGCCCTGTTCCCATCATGCACTGGGACAGGTACAGACTAATTTGCATGTAGCCAGGTTCTGAGCTGGGATGGTGCAGTGAGCTAAAAAACGGTGATGGATTAAAACCATGATCTCTTGACTTGGTAAGAGTATTCTGCATCATTCAGAAACTCTGTCCATCACCACCCCCTTTTTCCCAAATCGATTTTATCCACACTCAGTGTGGGAGGGTATGCTCAGACGTGAGTCCCTTGCTCATTGCACCATCAGGATTCAGGCAAGCCGGGCCGACGAAGGCTGTGATGCCAGAAACCGGTCCCCGGAAGCTTGTTTCCTTCCCAGTATAAGAATTGGCTTGGTAGTTTGGTTTGCCCTGTACCCATCATGCACTGGGACAGGTACAGACTAATTTGCATGTAGCCAGGTTCTGAGCTGGGATGGTGCAGTGAGCTAAAAAACGGTGATGGATTAAAACCATGATCTCTTGACTTGGTAAGAGTATTCTGCATCATTCAGAAACTCTGTCCATCACCACCCCCTTTTTCACAAACAGAAGAAGAAACAGCCCATGAACTTTCAGAATCTTTCAATTTGTGTGACAGCTCAGGAAGCAAATTAAATACAAATTTGTCTATGAATAACCGCTGTCCACCCTCTGTAGCCATATCTTGACCACTGTGATCGATGAATGTCTCCTCAAAGCGAGTAAAGAAATCGGAGACACTTTCATCTTTCTTTTGTTTGCATGACGCTAATTTATCCCAGTTAACTCTTAAGGCAGGCATCATCGTTTTCATTAATGTAATAACCCTACCGGGGAGTTCCGAGATCAAAGCTTCAGGTTTGGCACCACCCACTTGAGCTGCATCTGCGGCAATTATAGCAGCCCAATCACCACCTAATGCTTGAGCATGATCTTCTCTACGAATCTTAGCCCATAAAGCTTGTGGAACTACATTCCCCATCAACATGTCGATGTCAGCTAGATTCATGATGCAAGCTGTGATAATTCTTTATAATAACCCGCAGGGTTTTCACGAGGATCCGGTAGAGTCTGTTTAAGTGCTAAAACTTCAGATCTCTTCCAGGGGACATGTGCCCATATACGCTGGAAATTAGCAGGAATAGCTGGATTATAACCTTGAGCCGCAACTTCTTCCTTCCAAACTGGAGGAACCTCTCTCATGGGATAATGTTTCAGTGTCAGTCTAACCGATGGATCGGAATCAAGGCAAGTCTGGGAGGACAACAAGGTTCTAAAGAAAATAAATGTCCATATAGCGTTTTCAACCTTAGGACCCACAAGTCCTTTATCAAAATCAGTCTGAACATCTAACAGATCCTGTGGAACCGAACTCAAATTCACATCCTCCCATTCTTTAATGAGAGTATCACACATTACATAAAAAACATATCTTTGCGTAGGCGCATTCCATTGTGAGAAGGTAGACATACTATCGGGTACACTATACTGTGGACCCCTCTTGATCCATTTACGTGCAAGAGAGTCCAACCTTTCTCGTTCTTTAGAATCTGGGAACTGACTACGAGACTGTCTTCGAGCAAAAGCCGGAGACATATTTAAAGCTTCAAAGAAAGGTGATAGAATACCAGTGACAGTGTCCGTGAGTCGCTTACGCACAGACGGATAATTGGACATAAGGATAGGGGACAAGGTATTAGGCGAACTAACTGAAGGAGAACCAGTAATTGCAGCAGGAGCAGAAGGCACAGGAGATCGAAGATCAGGAGATGAGGACAAAGTAGAAGAAGTTAAAGGCAAAACTGGTAAAGGCGGTAATACTGGAAGGGGCAAATGCGGAAGAGCCGGAGCAGGCGGAGGTACTGCTGGCGGCTGAACAGGCTGTAACAACTGGGGTGCATTAGCACCTTGTGCATAGGGCGGAGGCAATCTCAATAAGTGAGACATCAAGGGATCTGGCTAATTCTAGGTGCACGGACAGCACAACTATTTGCACCTGAGGTACTTATTATTGGCACAGCCCCATCCATGCACTATGTTTGAGCTTGTAGCTGTGGCGCTTTATAATGAAATGACCACGCACATTTACGATTCTTTTATGTTTTGTCCTGTGTTTGTATGTCCTTTTTTCATTATAGAGTAAACTCGTTTCTCTCCACCATCATATCACTTGGCGGATTTTGAACTATATATTTTTTCACACAGCAGCCCACGGTAGGGTGAACCTTAGCGCGTTCATACCACCGGGGCTCCCACACTCCCACTCTGGTCCTGATGAAAGCCTGTCGAACACACATAAAGGCAGAAACATGTTGACCGCCATGGAGTGAACCCGGTCTGTTATTTTTTGACCCTCACTCCTTTTTATTTTTTAATTTTTTCCAATTAGCAAAACTATTAAATTATTATTTTTTTGACTCGATTGGGAATTTTAAATTCACTGTCACCACACACAATCCCGCTCCACAGTAACCTGGCGTTGCAGCACACTGGGATGGCATTCGGCCATACCCAGTGGAGCCCGATGATGAAGAATGTCACCAACCAGGTTGGTGAGTGAGGGCTTTCATACATAACTTGTATTACCTCCTTAGGTCTGTTTTCCTCCCTATAACATATTGGGCAGGTTCTGACTCTGGAGACTCGTGCCTTTTGGATGGTTAGCGCATTTATCTATCGCCATACGATGCTGTCTTTCTGAAATTTCCATCGCATTATTAATTTCGTCATCTTTGAATTGTTGGGCAGCCTGTATAATTGTCAAACCCTGTGGTTTCATATCTCGTTTTGCTTGCTTAATTTCTCTCTGTTTGGCTTCCTTACGCCAAAGGCGGAAGGAGTCAAACATTGCCGGCCAGGCTTTTTTCTATTGAATAAAACTGCTTCCAAATTATCTAGCACATCAGAATCGAAACTACCATTTTCTGGCCATTTTAAAACACCATCTTTCTTCGTGTATCGGGTCCATGTCTCGTTAAAGGCAATGGGGCCAACACCATGTTTTGAATAGAGCTCATATGTGGGAGTTCCAACCGAAGGAATCGGACAAGAGTCCTCAAGCCGGGAATCCCTATTATAACCAAAGCAACAAAGTTTTCCAAACTTAGTCAGACCAGGCATCTCGTGATTTCACCAGACTGTTCACAAACTTCAAGGGGGTAAAACTCAGTTTACGCAGCACAAATGCACTTACCCCTCAGCTTCGGCTATTGCAATAGTCGAATCTAAGGACCAAAGAAACTAAGGAACAAAGAACCAAAGGACAAAGATTGTGGGAGCGACCCACCAAATACTTAACTAAGGTTGTGTTCTTACGCCAACAGAGGCCCGTCTATCGTCTCGCCTTACCATACATCAACAAAGGAAGGGCCAAGGCAGGGCAGCAGTCAGGGCAGCGGTCGTCAGTAGCCATCAGGAAGGAGTAACCACGCTGCAAAAGACCTTCGGACCACTTTCGACATACAGGGGTCGCTTGACGTGGCTCGCGATTCCACCAGAATTGTCTTGCGGGGTTCCTCACGACCTTCAGGCAGAACCACTACCACTGAAGCCGCTCCACGTTGGGCGCCATTTGAAGAACCAGAACCAATTGGACCTGGCGGCGCAGGGTATGCCTTAATCTCCTGGGTTCTCCTGCTTAGCTACACAGAGACACGGGGACAATCTGTCGTCGTAAAAGATCAGATTTTATTAGCTGCAGATAGTACAGTTGTCCTAGAAGTACACACGGTATGTTCTCAGGAGACTGCCACTTCACTCCGTGGCGCACAATCTTATATAGTACATAGGTGACATATACATTAACTAAGAACACACCTAAAACATATAAAAGGAGCCAATAAGAAAAGTTGAAAAACAGAACAGAACCAATAGGAAAGGTTTGAAAATAAAGTATCGAGTAACTCGAAGAAGCCTCTCCTCTAACTGTGTTTGTCACCCCTCCCCACGAGGCTGACTTGCAGGTGACGAGATACCTTTGTGTGTTTTGGAGGACAGTTGTGAAACAAGAGAATACGAGCAGCGGACAGCGAAGTCCAGACGATAAGATTAAGTCAGAAGAGAATAGTGTGAACAAACAGATAATAAAGACAGGGATTAGAAAAACCAGACAGGGATTAGTGTACTCGGCCAGTCTCTAACACCAGTTTTTGTAAACAGAGGCACAAGGCTACTTCGACACAATATTGCAGGAAAAGCAGAAAAGACTTCGATCGTCGTGCTGCCTGAGTGAGGGCAACACAAAATGGCGGCGGAGCACAAAATGGCGGGTCAATACGATCACGATCAAACATCGAAGTTCCTCAGAGCCAGTGAAGCGCTAGCCGCAGTTGGCCAAAAGTTAGATGGAAGTAAGGGGGGAACTCTTCCTGTTGCGCAATATAAGATCTCTGTCTTTTCACAGTTAAATTGAAGGGAGTTCTCCCTAAGCCAAGTCACTATATCCTGCAGGCATGCATGAAAATCTATTAGAGGGACTGATTGCTCACCTTCTAAGGACAGGATAAGCTGGGTATCGTCTGCATAATTAACTAGATTGACATTATGAGATCTTATAATTGCAGGTAAGGGACTCATATACAAATTAAAAAGGATGGGACTTATTGCCGATCCCTGTGGGACACCATGCAGTATATTAGAAAACTTAGAGCGAAAGGGAGGAAGAGCTATTGCTTGTTGTCTATTGGATAAGTAAGAATGAAACCACTTAAGGGCAGTGCCCGTCACTCCCACCTCTTCAAGCCTGGACAGAAGGATTCCATGGTTTACCGTATCGAATGCGGCAGACAGGTCGAGAAGGACCAAAATGGCCGACTGTCCCCTGTCTGCTCGCATTCGTAGATCATCCATGACGGTCACCAAAGCCGACTCTGTCCCATGGCCGGGGTGGAATCCAAATTGTACCCTATCCAGAATGTTATTACGTTCTAAAAACTGGGAGAGTGTTTTACTAACCACTCGCTCCAGGATTTTTATTGGGTAGGGTAAAAGGGAAATTGGTCTATAATTCTTCATACATGCTGGGTTTAGTGTCGCCTTTTTCAGCAGAGGCGTCACTGACGCCTGCTTCCAGCAGGCTGGCACTGTGCCATCCATCAAGGATTGGTTGCAGATTTGCCATAGTGCCGGAAATAATTCCGGAGCCAATCCCTTCCAAATTTTATGTGGCAATGGATCCAAAGGTGATCCCGAGGATATTCCCATGGCCATTTTTTCAAAATCCCCTAAAGAGAGAGTGTCAAAATGATCCAGGGAGTGTATTTTCCCCCTCTCAGCTTGATTAAAAAAATTTGATTCCTTGAGCATGTGTCCTGGGACAAGATCATTAACAATATTACTTATCTTGTCCTCAAAGAAGGATGCCAGTCCATCACACAGTGCCTGACTAGGCACAATCTCATTCTTTACACACTCAGGATTGATCAGAGTGTCTACAATCCTGAAAACATCCTTGATGCTATTTTGTGCCTTCAGGATAGAATTCGCGAAAAACTCTGTTTTAGCTCTCACAATTTCTTTTCTATACTCCATTAATGCTACCTTCCAGAGGATTTTATCCTTCTCGGCATAGGCTCTGCGCCATTTCCTTTCTGCTTGCTTACAGCTAAGTTTTAAGGTTCTGAGTTTTTCAGTAAACCATGGGGCTGACGGTCTACCACGTTTTTTATGATCTTTTAATGGGGCGATTTGATCTAGCTTGGTACTAATATTATTACAATAGTTTGTATAATTCTCCTCCGCCGTCTTGTCAGTATCATACATCTCAATGGATGCAAACACCGGGCGGACCTTTGCTTTCTTTAAAAGGCCCTTCCAATCCCTACTTTGAAATCTTTGGGCAATCTTCTGGTTTGAATTATTTAATCCCAGATTATACAGCTGGAAGATAATCAGATAATGATCTTACCAGCATACTGGTAGGGCCTCAATAGGTCCCATTAGCTGTTCATTGGAGAACACTAAGTCCACCGTGTGTCCCCCCTGTGGGTAGGTCCCTTAACCCACTGTTGTAGATTAAGAATTTCACAGGATTGAACAATATTGTGATAACCTAAGTCTAATATCCCATTTGGCCATAATTTAAAATCCCCTACGACAAGCAGTCTAGAGTGGCACAAAGCCAAGTTACTCAGGACTTCTATGAGTCCTTGTTGAAAGGGGGGACTAGCTGTTCCAGGGGGCCTATAACTAACTAGGCCAGTTAGTAGTTGTCCCTTGGGCTCTTTTATTGAGAAGCCCATGAGTTCTATCCCTTCCGGTTCCTCAATAGCAAGAGGTGAAAAGTCCCAGCTGTCTTTAAAAATAATCCCAACCCCACCTCCCCGACCACCCAAGCGAGGTTTATGGAGGACTTCATACCCAGATGGACAGGCCATGCCCAGCTCCAGGTCTGAGTCAGGATGTGTCCATGTTTCAGTCATAAACAGCACATCCAATTCGTGCAGTTCCACCAACAAATGAATCTCCAAATGGTGCTTTGGTAGCGACCAGACATTAAGCAGTCCGCACCTCAGGCCATCTTTTTTTATAAAATCAAGCTTCAGACCTGCCATCGCTTCTAGTATAGCCCTACCTCTCCTGCCTCCTGCTACCCCCAGCTCCAGCAGCTGTTCTCTTGTATAAACGTACCTTCTATCACCAGAATCATGTATACCAACATGAGCAGCATAGCTGGTGCTGTGCACGGTCGGTGCGCGGACGGGCGCAGACGGGCTTGCCTTAGGCGCGCCTTCGGCGTGCCAGCGGCACGCCAGCTGCGCGCGTCCGCTGCACGACCACGCCAGCGTGCTGTATTTATGGGTGTGGGACAAACAACTAGACTGGTGACCTTAGCGAGGGCGGGTACGCTCTAACAGGCGGGCACCGCGAGGTAAAAAAGCCGGTAAGCACAAAGTTAATTTCTTTTTAAGTTTTCAATCGGTTCAACAATTTTTAATAAAAGGTTCAGCACAATACGATTTTAAAAACAGGAATATTTAAAAAGTGCAAAGTGCAATAGCAGCAACAGACAAGTCTTCACGCTCTCATTCCAAGCAGCGTTTCACACGTCAATTACCTCAAAACACGCTGCGCGACCACGCCAGCGTGCTGTATTTATGGGTGTGGGCCAAACAACTAGACCGGTGACCTCAGCGAGGGCGGGTCCGCTCTAACAGGCGGGCACCGCAAGGTAAAAAAGCCGGTAAGCACAAAGTTAATTTCTTTTTAAGTTTTCAATCGGTTCAACAATTTTTAATAAAAGGTTCAGCACAATACGATTTTAAAAACAGGAATATTTAAAAAGTGCATAGCAGCAACAGACAATTCTTAACGCTCTCATTCCAAGCAGAGTTTCACACGTCAATCACCTCAAAACACAGTGAATACTGATTTCTCTACTTCTACCATGAATGCACTTTTGATATATATTTCAAGGGCAACACTTAACATCAATACTATTAGCGTACACAAGAAACATGTGCTAAGTGCACATTTGATTTCATGCATCAGTTATGGAATGTGACACATTTGTGATGTGTAAAGGGTGGGCAAATTTGCGCTGCACCACATCGTACCCATTTCTTTTATAGAAAAGGAACATGATAGTGTTCAGTCCAGTTTTGAGAGATTTTGCTGGAATAAAGTTGGAGCTCAGGAACATGTCACTTGCTTTCTTGATCCCCCCATTTCAAAAGTTTCTTTAGGGCGCCTGCCTCACTGATGATTTGCGTTAGTGGGAAGTGTGTAAGTGATTGGAAGCCGCTTGGCCGCAGTGCGCTTAATTAAATACTTTTTTCATTTCATTTCATTTCATTTCATTGTTCAGGTGAATATAGAATAGGGCACTCTTGCTGCCGTCTTATGCTATCCCAGTCATTATGTGTGTTGGTCGCTGTATTGATTATTTTATGGTTGAGAGGAGGGGCAGGCCGATCAGGGATCCCAGCAGGGTACTGTAGGCGAGGTTGTGTTCCCCTGCCAGATGACTTATGTAGGGAGGAGGGCGCAACCAATGGTGTGCAAAGTGTGCTTGCCGTGGTAAAAATACAGTTCAAAGTCAGATACTGCTAATCCCCCCTGCTCATGCAGGAGTGTTAGTGTTTCCCAACTTACACAAGGCTGTTTCCCCACCCATGCTAATGTCATCAGGGACTTTAGCCTGCTGAAAAAGTATTTTGGCAACGGGACTAGGATTTTGGTGAATAAGTTCAGAGGTTGTGGGAGGCCGTTCATCTTCATGAGTGCAATCCTACCGTGCAGTGTCAGTGGGAGTCTGATCCTAGTGTGAACCTGGTCTTGCAGTCTTAACATCGCTGTCCCATAGTTTTTAGTGATCACTGTCACCTTGTCATGGTTCACATAATTACCTTGATACATAATTGTATCACACTATGATAGGGGCAGCTGGGATAGAGTGCTGGGGTTAAAGGGAGCATATGCAATTTATCCCAGCTGATTGATATCCAAGATAGTAATTTGAAAATAGTAAATTACTGTATCAATAGGGAGAGATCATTGGTTGGTTTTCAGGGGTACAATATTGTATAGTCTGTACAGATTTATACAATAATGATTTAGGAAGAGAAGGCAAGGCCCTGTGTCCATGGAGTTGGTGAATCACTCATGCCAAGGGTTCAGAGGCCAATGCGTACAGTATTAGAGAAAGGGAGCACCCCTGCCTTTGTATTGTAAATGATGCTGATAGAAGACCGTTAAGGTATATTCTTGCCGTATGGACATAGTACAACAGCGAAGAAGCTTTATGAATCGCTGTACCAATGCGTGTCAACACTGTAAATAAGGAGAGCCATCCAGGGAGTCTTTCCTGACACTAAAAGGAATATTGCGTAATTTATGTTTAACAGTGTCAGGCTCTCCAAATCCGTGTCCTCAGGGCTGTGTCGATGCTCTATGGGGGCCCACCTCTGAATCGACCCAAGTCTGGCGCATGTATAAATACACAGACTTTTGGGGCAATTGAGCGGGGGAAGGAAAGGATGGGGACTGCGGGGAGGGAGACCTGTGGGGAGAAACAAGGAAACAATGTGAAGACCGAACAGCTGTGTCTCTTCTCTCCCTCCAACTCCCTTATCCCCTTCAACTACCCCCTCTATTTCACCTCTCCTACCTGCAAAGGAAAAGAAGGGAGGCTTTGAGTATGTCCAAAGATAAACAAAGGTAGCACTCAAGGAGGCAAGCCAGGTGTAATCGGGGCCCAGTAACCAGGTATCGCTACAGTGCTTCTTCCTCCTGTATGCTGGAGTGTTTGTTCCTGGGTGAAGGCAAAAAAGGAAACAAAATTACAGCACAATAGAACACTCTTCACTGTAGGGCATATGTCTGGGAACCCTCGGTGGAGTATACTGCCACACCTGGCGCTCTGTACCTGAGAGCACTCTAAATCGAGTTCAAAGCCACATATAATAATAATTGTGTGTTACTTATCACACACTCCTTTCGTTCTGACTGAATAAAGTTGTTCTTGAAGGAACAATATCCCCCTCTCACTGATTCAATACGTAAATCTTGATGTGTGTTTTTCCCAAAGTTCGAAAGTCACTGCACACACTCACGCTCCATACACATACTGTAAATCGCGGGCACTATACCCTCCCTGCATAAAAACCAAGCCTGTTTTTTTCCAATAGAGAGAATGTTGCCCAAGCGCCTCTATGGGCGACAACTCTCCTCTGCATGAAACGGCCTCGAAAGCGCGTCTCTGCCAACAGAGGAGATAGCGTGACCCGGGACGTCCGTCACCGGACCAAATCAAGAATATGGCGGTTCCAGGAGCCTTATCTCCAGAACCCTCTTACCGCCTCTAGGAGTAGCCGGAGTTCCAATCTGCACGGGAACAGACCTCAGGGAAGAATAATCGGCAGCGCCGCCCGGGGCTCGAGCCGTTTTAGTTCCTGCTTCCGGCTCCGCCTCTTCGTTACGCGTGCCGTGCCCCCGCTAAGTATGCTGGGTAATGTAGTTCCTGGCCGGACATACGCTGTTGCAGCTAGCATTATAACCGGCCACGGAAATCGTGACAGACAGGAGTGATGTCTTGTTTGACTTTTACAGAATATACAAAATTTGAAATTTTCCCTAAATTATTTTGCAACACTTTAAGAAATGTATTTTCCCAGTCATTAGCAATGATAGAAACAGATTTGATGTCATGTTTTTCAATGGTGATAGGATTATCAGATCCAGGTCTTATGGTTAGATTAAACTCAGCTTGGTGAATGAGTCCTAAGACGTTTATGCCTTTACATGCTACATAAACTTTTCCACTTATCGATGAGTGTAAACGTTTGATGGATGACTAAAAATAACCCATCAAATCTACTTGACTGCCCTCAAAAGCTGCTGTCATAACATCTGGTGGTAAAAGATGTTGTGAACTCCACAATTGTGAATATTTGACATGGTCTATAACAGTGATGCGTGCTCCAGTATCTACTAAAAGTGTAATAGGAACATTGTTGATCTTTACTTCTATCTCAAGATCACAAATTGAAGACATTTTTTCTTGTTTAACACATCTGACACCTAAAGCTAACTCTTTAATTAAAATATCACTGTTATTGTCATCATAAACATGGTCTTCATTAACTACACAGCGAACAGGGTTGGGTATATTGAAACTACCCCCCTACAAGCATTTGAGAAATGTCCTCTTTTCCCACATTTCTTACATTGTTGTCCAAGTGCAGAACAATACCTGAAAGAAGAAACATGGTTAGGTGAACCAAATCTAAAGCAGATAATCTTACAAGTTTGGGAAAAAGAATGGGGGGTTTGAGATATAGGTAAAAAGACAGTATTGTTCTTTTTGAAGTCACTTTTATCAGAACCAGAAATGGATTTATTAATGACAGTGCCAGAGATAGTTGTTTTGCTAAGTGATTCTTCTAAAAACTTCACATCCTCACAAGAACCTTCAATACTCTTGACTATATCCACAGCCTTATCCAAAGATGGATTTTTGCAAGTGAGGAGACGCTCTTGTTTTTTTTTAGAGTTACATCGAACTACAAGTTGATCTCTTATCAACTGTGAAGTGAAATTTTCAAATTCACAAGTTGCCGCTAGAACTTTTAAAGCAGTAACGTAAGAGTCAATACTCTCTGTAGGTTTTTGTACTCTGGAGAAAAATTTAAATTTATGAACAACCACATTTTTTGACTTGGAAAAGTTTTTATCAAGTTGAGCCGTAGCAAGTTGATATTCATCAAGATCAGTTTCATCTATATCAGGGTAGTCAGGTAAATGATCAAAAATGTTCTGTCCCTCAACTCCTAAATGGTAGTACATTAAACCTTTTTTTCTATCTGGTTTGAATTTAGTAGCATCAATGGCCACTAAATATACGTTGAAAGAGCGAATCCATAATTTCCACTCTAGTATAGGTTCACCAGGCTCTTGTAGAAAAGGTGCCAGAGGTGAGATACTCTGCATGGTTCTCGGAAAATTGAACGATTTGCTGAAAAGAGGAGAGAAAAAAAATATTGAATAAAGTTGCGTAGAGCGTGCACATCACTGAAAGTTTTGGTTTGCACTTAATGAAATAATTGTGTGCACATCACAGAGAAAAGTATGAAAATGCAGGTGGAAGTAATGTAGAAATAAAGCGTGCAAATCGCTGGAGATATTGATATGCACTTAATGATGTTGTTTGCACATCACAGAATAAAGAATGCAATTACAGGTAGGTACAACGGATGGAAACAACGCTGAAAAGTGTGCAAATCACTGAACATGTTGATTTGCACTTTGTAACATAAGCATAAGTGTGTGCACATCACAGACGAAAGTGTGCAGTTGTAGATGAAAGTAATGTTGAAACAAAGTGTGCAAGTCACTGGAAGTATTGATTTGCACTTAATAATATAATTGTGTGCACATCACAGAATAAAACATGCACGCGTGTAGTTTTATTTATTGTAAGAGAGCGTGCATATCGCTGAAGAGACAGATTGAATTTTGTGGTAAAATACCATGAAAGGCCACTGGAGGCACTGCTATATGAGGATTGTTCACGAGTCTCTATAATCTTCACAATCATAGACAGTTGCCGAGAGTAGTGAGCGTTGGAACTCTGCTGTGCACAAACCTCAATTCAACTATGTCGGGTGAACCGCTACGGGAAGAGGTAAGGAGAGACATCCTTGATAAAAAACTAGCCTTAATACTTGAGCGCTTGTCGATGAATGTTTGAAGCGCGAGGTGATCAGTGCTTGAGCGCTCGCCGAATGATCTTTGAAGTATGATGATCAGTATTGGCAAGCGTGAGCATGAGGGTACACGTGTATAGATACGTTTTGAAATTTTTTCTTTGTGCTTTGCTCACATGTGAAACAATGACAGCAGAAAAGGTCATCAAAAGTACAGTGTGTGAAGCGCTCAAAATGAAAAAAAAATGGCTGTTATTTGATAAAGTGAGCAGTGCTCAAGTACATTTAATGAACGGTTGCTAAGCAACCATTCCAGTGTTGTAACAGTCTCGATGGTAGCGTAATTTTGAAGATATTTGATAAAATTCTCACTGGATAGCGGAATGAACCGTCGAGAAGAGAAAAAGAAATATTCTCTCACCTTGGCTGTTCAATTACTGGAGAAGAGTAATGTCTTTAAAGTTAAAGCTGTTACCGGCTTGCTCTCTAGCCCCTTCTTTGAAAACAAATTCCAGATTGCGTAGAAAGTATCTAGATGATCCCGATCGTCGCCAGTGTAATAAAGATGATTCACAGCAGCTTGTAGGGAAGTTGCAGGATTTATTCAGTAAGATACGTCTCTTCATGAAGGGGCACTGGAGCAACTGCTAACAGTCAGAATGCAGAGCTTCAGTGACTTCATGACACATTCTAACTGCTGGACATTCTAAGCCAAAGGCTTACATTACCACAGAAATGCATTGTGCAGCACACATAGAAACAGCAAAATAACATTGTTGGTTTATGTGCAAGAAGGTGTCTCTTCCTGCCATAAGCATTTTTAAAAAATGACGAATTGCAACTTCTATGTGTGCAGCATTCTGCAGCACACATAGAAATTACAAAAAGCCATTACTGATTGTTCATTTGCAGGAAGGGACACTTTCCTGCACATAAACAATCTTTCCCTGCAACTCAGGCTCCCTTGCACAATGGTGCAAGAGTGCCTGTATTGGCACTAGGCAGCTACATTTAACTCCAGCACTAAGGGAAAGGCAGGGGTGCACCTTATTCTTGTAAATTCGGGGAGTCCATGCATTTGGAAATTGATGGAGTGCGTAGTTAGCCTTCTCAGCTGAACACTACGCTCCGACAGTTTCCTAGTAAATATGCCCCTTAGTGTGAATATCCTCTAAAGGTTGCTGTTGTTGGTTTATTCATGTAGTCTCTTTCAAACACCTGGATGTCTTGTTACAGCCTATTTAATCAATCTTGTAGGGCCTTGCGGATGCCCTGCTGTTTTCAGACACCCCTAGTCCCTCATGTATGCTTTAAATGTATCCCAGAGGAGGCCTGGGAATTTGACTCATGCTTCATTTGTCCAATAAAAGGTCTGTATTTCATCATGTACTTTACTTCTAAAAGTGTCATCTACCAATGTCAACGGTGAAAGGTGCCAGGTGAACTTCCTGTGCATAGAGACATGTGTTTTGATTGTTAATATCACTGGGGATGGGTCTGACAGTGTACATAGAAGGTGTTCTATACATTTAGTCCAGCTACAGATGTCACGTGTGCCAAGTCAGTAGTCCTGCGTGGCCCAGGAGTCATTGGCTGTTTGGTTTGGCTAGTGTGGGTGGGGGAGGAGGTTTGTTTGTGTCAGTGCAACTGGTTCTCATATTACCACTGATACCTTGGTGACACATCACCAGTAGTCACAACATACACTTGTCAGGCATTATATCCTGGCTGTTGAGATCTGGGTCCCCTCTCTGAGGTCGGTGTAGCGGTGCAGCCAAAGATTGCGTAGGTTGTGTGTAGTTTGATTAGCTGTAATGAGACAGTGAAAGATTCCAAACTATTTTACAAAAAGTACCCGCATATTTTGAGCATCCTCTGACTTCAGAGCAACTACTAAGTGTCAAAAATCACAGCTAATCCAAGGTTACATCTTGGCTCTATTCATTCCACTTGCCGCACGAAGAAAATACATATGAATAAAGATAAGCATCTTGATGGGAGATGGGTAGCTTGGCTTTCAAGTCTGCACTTTAGAAAATTGACAATAGCGCTGAGTTTCTGTTTTCTGAAAACCCTTGACATAAACCGATGTGTTTCAAAACTTTATAACCATATCCTATGTCAGCACAATTCTCAAGCTCGTCACGTTACAGCGTCATGCCTATATTCAGTACGACCGGAATTATGTGCAAGGGAGGACCAAAAATCCAAAATAATGTAGCAGGGCTGACTAAATTATGCGGCAAACAAAGGGTAAAATATGTGACCAAATCGGCACATTTTGTCATAGGAGTGCTTCATGCTTTTGTTATTTTTCACATGGTAACACTGTTTGGACAAAGGTTTCCCCACATTAGTACCAGTTTAACATCCAAATACAATAATAGGCAACTGAAAGATGACCAATCAACCATCACATAGTGCCTTACACTATGGGGGATTTTCTCAAGAACGTGTGATAACTACTGCAAAAGTAGCTTAACACAACCCTTCACATCGCAGTATATCGCAGGAAGATAACTCAGTGTTGATGTGGTATTCTCAACACAGCGGCACCATGCGATAGACCCCCGATAACGTATCAAACGAAAGTGTTAAAATCAATGCGATTCCGCAAAAATGCGAAAAACCAACACGAAAAAAGTGGCGATTATGCTAATCGCAACACAAAAAGCTGCAAAAACCAGCCACAGGCCTGCAATCCCCACGCGTCATGCAGGAAAATGCACTATAAAAGTTGAAAAAAAAAATACATACAAAAGCCAAACAACAGCGAAGCACAATGAAGGTAGTCGGAGCAAGTGCAGAGGACAGCCAGAACCCCACAAGCCCCGCGGATGACCAGCCTGGGACCTCGGGGTCATGGCAAGGACAAGAAGAGTAGGAAGAAAAGGTTCAGTCCGCAGGAAAATAGGATCCTGATAACGGAGGTGATAGAACACCATCAACTACTGTTCGTTACCTCCACTGTGTCACTGGCAACTAAAAATGGAATATGGCAAACCATTGTGGACAAGGTGAATGCAGCCGGAGTACTGAAGAGGACAATGTAAGAGGTCAAGAGGCGCTAGAATGATGTCAAGCGTAAATCCAAGCAGAAACTCACAAACAACCGGAAGGCAGCAATGCAGACTGGAGGTGGGAGCCCAGCGCCACAGGAGGAGTTGGACGAGATGGAGGCAATGGTGTCCACAGTCATCAGTGGGGAGGCGGTGGCCGGAGTTGGGGGACCGGACACTGCTCAACATGACCGGACACAACAGCAACAGGGTGAGTAACAACCAGGGACTGGGGGGATGGGGGTGGATGGGTACAATGGCACACATGCACAATTAAGCATAGCACAGCTCCGGACAAACCATGCCCCAGAGTCCCAACTCCCACCAAGAGCCCAATGTACCCAAGTCCGGAACATCCCAGCACTGTATGAGCACAGAAGTCAAAGGCACACCGAATTAAAGGGATCCAAATCAGAGCTGCAAGGGCGACTCTCCCAAAATGCAGCACACACACATAGCATGCAGAGCACAGCAACAGTGACAACAATGTGGTACAAACCCCAACCCCAACACGTCCACATCAGAACAGAGAACACAACTGGTGCTGCTTGTGTGCAGAAACTTGCCAATCACATTTGGCATAGTAGGGAAATGTGAGATGATGATGTACAAGTACAAACACACATCCGTGATGTTGTCGAAATGTCCACTGTCCCCCATCAAATAGGCAGCTCCCCCAAACACTCACAATGTACACTGACATGCAGTCTGAATGTAAACATGTACAATGCGTCAACACACATGTGAACACAATGTTAAACTGCATCTCCCCTTCACATTGCAGGGGGAAATCCACCACCTCCTGCAGGGCAGCCTGAACCTCTCTTCTCCGATGACAGAGAGGACCACCACACCTTCGACTTTGATGTCCTCCAACAGCTTGTGGAGAGCCTCCGCACCCCACTTCCAGGAGCAGGGCAGCCCAGCTGCTACGAGGAAAACCCACCACCTGCACAGAATACACAGCAGGCAGCACCCACCACCACGGCTGCCTACCAGGACCCCCATGACGGTGCCAGGAGAAGCTGGCTGGACAGGTGCAAGTGGGGTTCGACCGCATGGCAGACAAACTAGATGCCTTATGTGGGTGTCTAAGTCCCATCAGGGACCACTCACAGTCCCTAACGGACACCCACAGTCTGCTCCATGTTCTCCAATGAACCATGGCTGACATCGCCAGAGTCCTGACTCTGTGACAAGAATGACCGTCCAGTCAGAGTGGCTCCAGCGAGCTTGCTCGGGAGTTGGGACTCATGCGGAGGCTCATGGAGAACATGGAGCAGATGCGGGCAGAAAGAGCGGCTGCCACGGCTGCACACCAGCGAGAGGTAGCTGGGTCCCTCAATGCCCTGAAGACCATCCTCATGGCATTGCTGCCACAAGGCCTGGTGCTGATGCATGCTGCTGCTACCACTCCATCCACATCTCCGTCCCCTGATGTGTCAGTGCCACACACTGCGTCAGACATTCCACCTCCGGCCCCTGAGGTATCACTGCCACACAGTGCTGTAGACAGAACACCACCACCCACATGTGAGGCACATGCAACAGCAGAGGATGAAGATGCGGATGAATCTGCCTCTGTGGTCAGAAGGACGCAGTAGCATACATCTCTGCCATATGGCCTGTTTCTGCTTGGTTCAGCCCTCTACATCATCACCTTCCACTGTCCCCCGATGCACTCCGCGACACTCACTTTGGACCTCGACATGGACTGCCATATTCTGTTTGGTCACCAATGACACAGCTATCAATATGCGGACTGAACTCCTCCTTTTCTGATGTACCTGTCATTCCTTGAAGGTGGGGTTTGCATGGCACTGTACTGCTCCAGCTACAACACTCCACTGAATGTGCATTAAACATTCATTTTCACACCGATGTGTCATGTCTATGATCTTGCAAGTGTGGAGGTATGGGTGGATGTAGGGTCAGTGATTCCCCCTTACGTCCATGTTGCTCATGTTGTGGGACTTGGGTCACAGGGTGACACATTGCCGATTGCGTTCCGGGTGGCGCCGACACTAGAATGGAGACACACGCATTAGTTACTTCCTTGTCCAGCCCAGAACGGAACCACGCCCAGAGCCCCGGGGGTCATTGTTCACACCCTTATGCTGGACTGGAATACGCCAGGCCAGCCCACTCTGCTTACGCTCACAGGGGGGGACGACAACTCTACATGTCCCAGGTCTACCCTGTAGGGATCTGCTGCTCACAGGTCTAGCTGTCAGCATGCCATAGCCCCTCCCTCACGGCTGGTTTACACCCACACCACACCCATCCAGCACAGCCGTGACAGGACATGTGACCCTGCCAATAAAAAGGGCGAGGCGCACGTGCCTGATGCCATTTCCACTCTCTAACTGGGTGTCTCCGTGTGGTTATCATTTATGCATGAGGGCCTAGGGCCCTGCCACAGCACATTGCCCAGTGCCAAGGGTGATATGATGGCGTCCGCACCACGAGACTCAATCATAAAGAGTCCATGGCTTGCACAGACTTGGTGGCACCGGATACACTGTGGCAGGCACAGGCACACCGCCACGGGACAGTGTCTTTCGGTGCACTGAGGTAGGGGCACCTTAAGTGCTGAGCGGGTGTGCAGCCTGCGATAATGCACCGTCCTGGCAGTCCGGACTGGTAGGCTTAGTGTGAGCCCTGCTGGACCGCAGTGTAGGTCTGAGCCAGTGGGCAGTGCGGGCCTCCTGACACGTAGCATCGCCTTGTGCTTCACAGAGTTAGTGGCACCTCAAGAGCTGAGTGGGTGTGCAGCCTGCAATGATACAGTGTGCACTGATATGTTCTCTGCCATTGCGAAATCAAGACCCAGAATCAAGTGTGTGACCTGGTGGCACGTGGTGCGGGGCTGCATGATGTGGAGGGTGCCATGGTTGCGGGCCCCGGGCTTGGAGCTCCCACCGGCACGTGGTGGGCCCTCTTGGAGACACGCCGGTGGCGGAATGTGAGCAGTGAGGCCTGGTTGCGCAGGGGCGGGCAATCACCACTGGGCGGCGGGAGTGGCTGGGGTGCATCAACCTGTGTGCGCAGGAGCGGGCAAGCAATGATGGCGTGTGCTACTGTATGGACTCTGCCATTCATGTCTCTGGAAACTGTTTCAGATGAGGGACCTGGGGGACTGCAGTGTGTACCGGCACATGGTTGGAGGCACACCGGTGGCAGCAGGTGAGCAGTGAGACCTGGGTCCGCAGTGTCGGCACTCTCTCTCTCCCTCTCTTTCTCTCTCCCTCTCTCCCTCTTTCTCTCTCTCTCTCCCTCTCTTTCTCTCTCTCTGTCTCTCTCTCTTTCTCTCTCTCTCCCTCTCTTTCTCTCTTTATCTCTCTCTCTCTTTTGCTCTCTCTCTCTGTACTTTGATGAGCGCATGACACACCTTCTTATCTAGGTTTTTGTCTTGCGCGCTGTGACTTACAGAATGTCCTGAGAAGACCCGCCATGTCTCTTCCGAATTGTTGTTTTGAGTTTATTCTATAATAAAGGGATTATTGGGATATTCTAAGATGGATGTATGATTGTTCTTTTTCTGACCACACATGTATGTTAGGTGTTGTGATTGTGCGACTACAGGCGAATTGTGTGGTTCATGATTTTGTGGAGTTGATGTGCAATATCTTTGTCTCTGAGAGGGGGCGGGGTCCTGGGGGTGGTGGCGGTGGATGGTGTTGCCCTATTGGAGCTCCGGGCTGCATGTTCAGTTGCTCCTGGGCATCTGTTGTTCTTCATGTGTGGCTCTGGGCTGTGCTCCCTTGTCTGGTGCCGGTTGTCATCCGACTTTACACCACGTCAGAGCAGGTGTTAGTTTCCTGCTGCTAACGCGCCTTATCGCCTGTTTTGTGATCTCATCGCAGATCTGCCTGGTCATTGAGAATGTTGCGAAGTGGTGTTGTCGCGGGTTTTTGCTCGGGAATGCCTACTCTGCATCTCATTAGTGTTAGTTGCTGGGGTCATCTGTGGCGAAGTTTTTTGCGGCTGCTATCTCAGGTAAACTGGTGATATGGGCTTTTAGCACCTGCTTGTGAATGGAGCGATGAATTTATCGCGACTTTGGCTGCGCTAAAGTGCCGATAACTCGGCGATAGATCCTTGAGAATATGCCCCTATAATGCAACACAGGTTGCTGCGATTTTAGTAACTTTTGATTTGTTGAAGCTAGAACACCTTTTTTGTTAATTCTGCGGGTCTGCAGCCAATGATGAATTATGTGGCAAATCCATAATTGTGCAGAAAATGCTGCAGCTGCAGAATGGCATAATTCCAGTGCCCCTGTCTATGTGCCACTTCCTGTCTTAGGTGCACCAGCTCCTATCTCTGGAGCAGGCAGACCAGAGTGCTGTTGCCAGCTCCCAAGGCAGCACATGATAGTGCTGCTCATGGGGGACCCGGCGAAGGCAGCCAGGGATGGGCTACGGAAGATGCTCTCCAACGTTAGCAAGTGCATGCAGCGCAGGTCGAGGTTGCATGAAAGTTTAAAAAAAACAAATAAAAACTTCATCTCTGCCCTCCCCGGCCCAGCGGGAGAGCTGCTGCTATAATATTTACTGCACTACGGAGACTGGCCCCATAATGCTCTGCGGGACTGTTTTTTAAAGGATATTGTGCCTATATCTGTGCCTGCCGTGGTCCTAGGACCATTACCAAATTGCTCAGCTTGACGTGGTGCTTACCAGATCATCACCTTCCCAGCTTATACTCGCATTTCTAAGGTCTTCCATGGCTGGAGCATTTTGTTTTAAACCCTGGTAGAGTGATGTTCACTAGCAATGAACAGTGGTAATTGCATGCTTGTGTAATTTTATATGTTCAAAGTGTAGTATGATATTTTTGCAAACACTCTCTAGGTATGAAGGAAGGTTAATACAGAGTGATGTACTTATAAACCTGAAGCTCTTTAAGGGCTGTGATTAAATTACATTATTCTTGCTAAAAGTTGTGATGTTTACACTGCACTCCCATGCATGCTTGGGCATATACTCTTGCTAATGCATTATTTAAATAATGTGACTGACAGCACTTGTGACTAACGTTTGCATGCTTTATTGCCAGTATTCAGTGCTCTAAGACATTTCGACTAGGCAAAATAACCCTTTTCACAGGCCTAAACCTCCTCTGTAATACATTTAGGCACCCCTAAGAAAAGCTTTGGACAGCCCGGAGAGTGGCTGCAATGTATTTAGAAAGAAGAACATGTACTTTTCCATTTTACAAGTCCTGGTAGAGGAAAACTCTAACATTCATTTAACAATGCTGCAAGGCCTATCTCTCCCGTAAGATAGCATTTGAGTTACAATATTACCTTTAATATGCTGTACTGTCCGAATAGGAGCAGGATATCTGTTAACGTTTGGTGTCTTTGGAATTGTAATGAAAAATCTGAACTTACAGTGAAGATAATTTTATATTACAATTTTGAAGATGGCATTTTCAGAAGTTATGTATTTTCCTGCCTTAGCCATTTGGTGCCTGCAGCCTGTCTCTGGGTGCAGTTGACAGTTGGGCTTTGTATATTCCTCCTAGACAGCCACACAAATTAGGGGGATTAGTTGTGCATAGATGGGCCGTCACTGGCAGTGAGGAAGAAAGAAGCTGGACCTAACTTCACTTACACTTGAATAGGCTGCATCCTGCCTGAAAACTAAGGGTTGCACTCTTCCTTTTGTTCGTCTGGAGCTGGGAAGGCAAGGCACCTGTGCACTTCAGAGGCCTGCCTCTAAAAGCTTCTCCCAACTTCAAAGGTACGACTGGGTATAAATATTGGACCTCAGACACCAACTACCCAGTACATTTCTGGACCTGTATCACAAAACACAGTAGAGCAGTAAACCACCGAAGATGCCACACCTCCCTCTTGTCCCAAAACATTAACTGGTGTAATTCTACTGCGTGCAACCCACCAAAGCACAACCAGAAGGTCAAACTAAATCCAAAATATACAAATGGTATATACAAATGGTACAAAAATAGAGTCCATTTATATACAAGTCCATTTCCAAATGGTGTATAATCCAAGTCTTCTTTATTTTCAATGGTGATAGCACACAACTGCTAGCATGTTTCCTTTACCACACTGTGGAAATGTGGATTTTCCTGATCAGTTATGTCCCCTATCTTGGACCCCAACGGTTCTATATGCATGTTACAAGTACATGTATGTTCCCTCCAGTTCCAGTTTCTAAGACGCAAACCTATGTGTGTCTACCGTCAACATGTTCTCTGTCAGATCCGCCATCAACGGGCTGGATATTCGATTCCTAAGTATGAAAGGCCACCGACTTTATATGGCTAAGTTACTCCATTTTTACAGTTCAGGCGAGTAGGCCCGATTCTGTCCTCAAAGCCTTTCCCTGCTCTCTGTCTCTGACAGCTTCAGCTTGAGCTCGCATCTGTATCCATGAACTTTGTCCTACTCCCTGTGCAGCTAACGGTGCCTGCCTCGGCCAGTTTTCGCCTGTCTGCCAAGAAGTTGTATTTCACCTTCGAATTATCTATTTTGCTCTCCAGCCGATGCATTCCTGTCCAGTGATTTAGGTAAACATTTCCTTTAGCTCACAAGCAAGGGACTCAGCCTTTCCGTCCTCCTGCGAGTGATTCATAGCCCTGTTGCCATGGAAAGTTTTCTATCCCTCGCATCTCATATAGACACTTAGACGCTTGTACACGCACACAGTCAGTATAGAATAGATTCTGTCCGAGAGTCCTTCCTTGTGGATAACATAGTTCTTTAAACATAGGATATTAGATATGATTTGGGATTAGGTTGACTTGACCCCAGACTTCTCGTCTCCACATGTAGAGCTAAATGTCAAGTCCCCTTCACCCCCTAGTTGCACGTCAATTACACGTCATGCTGCCGCGCGCGCATCTATGCCAAGTATTATCTTATAGATCCACCTATGTCTGATAATCCTAACCAATTATGTTTCTTTTATTCCTTATTACGCCTAGTTTCGATTATGTCACTGTTACGTCATTTTCCTTATCAAATGTTACGCCTTCTACATTCGTTTCATTGTAATGCACTTATTATAAAAATGTATGTCTATCAACAAAATATTGTACTTCACTTCCTGAACCCTCGTGGTGACGGAACCTGAAGGCCGCCACTCGAGTCGGCCATTTTGAATGGAATAAAGCCCATTAGAAACCTTTTATACCACGGATTCTGCCTCTTGATATTTTGAGCTATTTACTTTATTTTAAGATTCCGCATGAAATTCAGTCCGGTAATATTTATTTTATTTACCACATAATGGCGCCCGAACAGGGACACTTTCTCATCTCACGCGCCGGCGGTGCGTTGCAGGCCCGGTCTCCTGCCACAGCTGGACGGACCATAAACGCGTACCAGCAGGATTTCCTGTAAGCTCCCTCCGGTCAAGCGGGGGCGACTGAGGCTGCGATCAACCCAGACGAGGCGGTGAGAAGTGCGAAGTATCCCGACCAGAGCCTAGCTGAGAGAGCAAGATCCGAGGTATACAGAGGCCCACCAGGTTTTCCGAAAGCCCGATGTCCAGAGGGTCCGATGTCCGCAGTTATCGAGTCCTGTCCATTCTCTGAGGCCTTCCGTTTCAAGGAGCTACTCGGTGAGTACCATCGCCGGGGAGGCGTGTTGACGCGCACATAGGTTGTGCCGGTCAAGACGGATTTGGGTACACAAATCCGGTCTGCACTGTTTAGCAGTGTATATGTACTGTTTAGCAGTATATCAAGTATTCCGAAGTATTCAGTTATTGTCAAGAATTCAGCGTGGTGATTAGTTAAGCAGACTGTCATCATTGTCGACCATTATTAAATGTTTAATGTTTAATGTTTAAAGTATTCAGAAAATGTCTTGCATATTGTGGTATGAATGACTGTTCATTGTTCACTGTTCATTATTGTGTTTCTCGTATTAAGTAAGTTCAAGAGTAAGTATCAGGTCGGTTGTCAATATGCCGCTCTTCTCGAAGTTAAGACAGATTACTACCAGAAAAGGGGTGCTTGAAGAAGCAGTTCCTATTCCTCCTAGAGACACTCCAGGACATTTCATGTACCATAAACATGGCTTAGATGCCATATTGTTTCTTGATCTATGGGTAGATTATACCAAGGGATTACCAGAAAGTCAAAGGTGGCCCGCAGCGGGAACCTGGGATGCAGAGTGCATCATGAAAGTGGAGGAAGAGTTATGGAAAAGAAAGGTCAGACAATCACAGAAAGACGCTGTTGAGTTATGGCGTAAAGAATCTCATAGACGAACAGAAAAAGCACGTAGACAAGAAGAGAGGAGTAAAGAAAGTTCAAATAAAGTTCAAGAAAATCTATTAACTGAGGAAGGTATCCGAGTGAAATCAGAACAAGTAAATAGACAAAGAAATGCTCTTATGAATGGTATGTATCCCCTTCTAGCCGAAGGACTACCTAAGGCTGCTCCAGAGATACCAAAAGACTTGCCACCCCCATTATTTCCAATTAAGGTACATCCAAAGGGGTTTCCCAGAACCGCAGAAGATGTTTTTCTTTCCTCATATCTAGATGACGCAGCTCCCGAGTATGCTAACGCCACACCACATAGACCGTCTGGCGGAAGGGTTCAAGTATCTGTTCCCGTGCAACAGCAAGTCCCGACACAAGCTTCGGCAAGCACATCTGTTTCCGCATCTGTCTCCGCAGTCGACTCTACAGAGGTATCGACATCCATAGTTGCGGTGTCACGTTCGACGAACCCATTCACACCCGACGCCCCAGATGGGGCCACGGGAGGTGCTAGCAGTACTTTTACACCACCTAGAATAAATAAACTTGTCTTTCAAGAGTCAACGCATTCACGTACACCAAAATTCGTAAATGAACGTACGCTTAAGGAACTCCTTGTAAATTGTAGATATGACCCAGTGGTTGGTAAAGAGGACGAAATGGTCCTGGCATCATTACGTATCAGGCGAGCCGCAGAGTATTTAGCAAGGTTACCAGGAATGACTACGCATCTGGATAACATATATCATTTTGTTCAAACAGGACGAGATCCAGGATGTATTAACAGAGCTATGGAATTCCAGAAAGTAGAAATACAGGGGGAACTGTTACGTTTCCTCATAAACTGTGTGATCAGAAATCAAGATCGTCCGGGGGTAGACCTGAATGTAATGCTTACTCTTACAAGATGGAGTCAGAATATATCAGAAGGGAGACACGATAAGCAAAATTGTATAATAGCCATGTGCCGAAAAATTCGTAAAGAAATAGAGCGTCTTCATGCAGAAAGATTGGGAACAGACGAGTTTGAGCAAGATGAAGTGCCCGAATCAGGGAACTCTGCAAGACAGTCAGAGACCATAGCCTATGTAGGCAGAGGAAGATCCTGTGAAAATTCTAGATGTTTTTCTGATCCAATACACTCTGTATACCCAAATAATAGCAGAACGTATCCGACGCCTGTAATAAATCTGAAGTCTCCTGAACATTCGTTTCAAGCCGCAGATAAAATACTACGAGAACGAAGGGGTTACCACCTCCTCGATTCCATGGATGAGCAAGAATTAGCCAGATCAGCCGTGCACTGGATTGTTAGTCCTGAAAAATACGGTGATGAGACCGTAGCACACACGTTTCTCAATCTCAGTACAGATGAACAACGTTTAGCTGGAATCTATATGATTCAGCAACTCCTTATATTATATAAGAGCCAACATGCTGACCCTGGTCCTTTACCTGATATATTAACGGAACTACTCACGTACAGATGGAGAGGTTCTAGTAACAAGTTAATTAAAGAAATATTAGCGTCACGTAAGCAGTACGTCCTTTTTGTAAATCCAGATTCTCTCTCCCTGCCCCCCAGAGAAAGAGCACCGTACTACATGGATAGACAAAATCCTTTACGGGAAGTGCACCCAATAAAAGGCGAAGACAATGAGTTTCACCGTGTATTTGTTTACACACCCATATCAAAAATGGAATTATTAGAAATGAAGAAAGTAGTACCTAGTCATGACAAAGACCCAGCGGGTTTCCACCGAGAAATTAAAGACATGTTACTGATGGGAGAGTACACCTTTCCTGATATTATGACGATATTAAAGGTGCTTTTGCCTGCTGGCATTTATGAAAAACTGAAAGAAAAAGAGTGGGAAGTGGGAGACCAAAAGATAGACTGGACAGCATTAGCAGAGGAAGAAAGGGGCCGAGCTGCAGGTTCAGGGCTCGGGGATAAAGTTAAACTGTTACCAGGTTTACTAGTACAGGTACTGCCACGTTTATTAACTACAAAAAAGGAAGATTGGGGTGCAATCACAGCCTGTAAACAAAAGCAAGATGAAGACACAAGCGATTATTATGCTCGATTTGAAAAATGTTTTGGTATAAATAGTGGTATAAAAGCAAGTAGTGACTCATATCCACATTTATTTGTGACAAAATTAGTGGAAAATGCATTGCCTCCAGTAAAGAATAGAATATTGAAATTCGAGAGTACCTGGCAAAGTAACACTCCGTCGCAAATGCTACAAATGTTACAGTATCATCACAATAGAATTAGGGATGAACAAGAACACGAGCATAGACGCATGAAGGATACAAAAATGAAAATGCTAGTTTCTCAGACAGTACCAGCAGATGGTCACAAAAAGGGTGTGACACATTCTGGTGATTCTGCAGTTCCTGTAAAAGGAACCTGCAATTACTGTAAACAACTAGGCCATTATGTACATGATTGTCCAGTCTTGAAACGTAATATAGCTACAGGTATTGCAAAAGAGAGACCACGATTAGTTAGACAAGATCAGAATGAACAAGGAGCTATGCAGCATGGACAGTCCATGCCAGTTCAGCAACAGTCCATGCCAGCCTCACAGCAACCCATACAGTTTGTGCCAGCTGCACCACCGTTGCCCGCTACTGCCACACAAACTACAACACAACAAATGTATCAGACTGCACAGTATGAATACCCTGAGTATCAGCGTTATGCATGAACCAGCCTAGAGAGGGAAGTTGACTTACCGCTTATCGAGATTCCGGTAGATCAAGAAGGACCTTATGTACATAGTGAATTATTAGGTCAAGATAGAAAATTCTTACTCGATACAGGGGCAAGTCGAACAACCATAAAACGTAGTGAAGTTCCAGGGGCACCCCTCTCAGGCTCTCAAAATGTTTCCCTTGGTTTTTCGGGAAAACCTATTGTTAATGAAGTATCACAACCTCTACCACTTACGATAGGACCTTTGACACGAACTACAGATTTATTGCTTACTAAATCATGCCCAGAAAATTTGTTAGGAATTAAAACTCTGAAAGCACTAGGAGCCATAATATGTTGTTCTCCGGAAGGAGTAAGGTTGTTTTTGCGTGATTTTAAAGGTCACTATGTGTCTAGAGACATGGATCCCCGACTACAGACTTTACCAGTACATCTATGGGCACAAGGCCCTACGGATGTTGGCTGCATGAACATTACACCCTATCGAGTTACATTGAAAGCAGGAGTGGTACTACCACGAATGCGACAATACAAGTTACCGCATGATGCTGTAGTGGCTTTGCTGAAAATCATTGATGAGCTAATTGCCCAGGGAGTAGTTGTAGAAACAGACTCCAATGTATGTAATTCACCGATAATTCCGATTCTTAAACGAACTGATCCTACTGCTCCACCAGTGTACCGATTGGTTATTGATTTGCGTGAACTAAACAAGTGTATTGTACCACAATTCCCTGTGGTCCCTGATATATCATCATTGTTGACAGCAATTGATTCCGAAGCAACATTTTTTACTGTAATTGATCTCAAGAATGCCTTTTTCAGCGTCCCAATAGATCCGGAAAGCCAATACTTGTTCGGATTCAGTTTAAATGGGCGTAGCTTTAAATTCTCACGCGCTCCCCAAGGATTCACAGAAAGCCCCAGCATCTATAGCCAAGCACTGAAACGAGAACTTGACAGTATCCACATGCCAGTCAATACAGCACTGCTTCAATATGTCGATGATCTGCTGATCACCGCGAGAAGCGAGCCAGAATGTGAAAAAGCTTCTCTGACAGTTTTACATTTCCTAGCCGACAAGGGGCACAAGGTGTCCCCTTCTAAGCTGCAATTCTGTGTTCAGCGAGTTATTTATCTTGGTCACTCGCTGTCCAAGGAGGGAAGGCAGCTTACACCAGATCGCATCCAGTTAATTGCTAATATGTCAATACCCCAGACACAGAAGGAGGTGCGAGCTTTTATAGGCCTCACTTCATATTGTAGGCAGTGGATCCCTCAGTACGCATTTCTAGCAAAACCACTCATTCAGTTAACCACACAGGAGGCAGCCACATCGACTGTTCTCCCTTGGACTCAGGAACATACACAAGCTTTTGAAAGCCTAAAGGAAGCTTTATGTCAAGCACCTGTTTTAGCAACACCATGTTATAGCAAACATTTTACACTCTTTGTTACAGAACGCGAAGGTACTGCCTTGTCAGTACTCACTCAGGATCAAGCAGGATCACGCAAGCCATGTGCTTATTTTTCCAGTACATTAGATCCCGTAGCTCAGGCTTTGCCTGCATGCCTGAAATCAGTGGCAGCGACAGCTTTAGCAATCAGACAAAGCGATGCCATAGTATTAGGACACCCATTGACAGTACAAGTACCACATGCAGTAGAGGTTCTTGTGAACCGAACACAAACGCAACACTTGACCATAGCAAGACTTACCGGTTATGAACTGACATTGTTTCAACCACACATAGAGATCCGACGGTGTAATACATTGAATCCTGCTACACTATTACCTGTAATTGGAACAGACCCACTAGCTCATGATTGTGTTGAAATCATTGAAATAAAGACGAAACCTAGACAAGATTTGACAGACGTTCCATTGTTAGATCCAGACCTGACGTTGTATGTAGACGGATCATGCATGAGAACAAGTACAGGAGATTTAGTGGCCGCGTATGCAGTCACAACAGACACTGAAGTTATTGAGACAAATTGTATAGATACTCTGTCAGCCCAAGCAGCAGAACTTATTGCTCTAACAAAAGCCTGTATTCAAGCCACAAATAAGAAAGTTAATGTATACACTGATTCACGTTATGCATTCGGAGTTGTACACGACTTCGGCGTGCTGTGGCGAGAGAGAGGTTATTTAACTTCCCATGGTGCCCACATTCAGCACGGACCCCTCATTCATGCCTTGTTAGACGCAATACATCTACCCACTGCTATATCGATTATGAAATGTAAAGCACACACGAAGGTTACTGATACCATTTCTCAAGGCAATGACTTAGCTGACAGAACAGCTAAACAGACTGCTCAGAATCGCACATTAGACATGACAAAGCCAATAGTTCAGACACCAACACAGTGTATGACAATTAAGGATCCCGCACTTGACGTAATTGACATACAGACACATGCCACAGCAGAAGAAATAAAGAAGTGGACTGAACTAGGAGGGATCCAGACAGATCAAGGATGGATGACGAAAGAGAAATCTGTATGGTTTCTCCCTGATTCCATGGTTCAAGCCATTATAGCTACAGTTCACAGTCCAGCACATTTAGGAGAGAAGGCTATGCTAGACAGCATTCAGCACATTTGGTTCAACAAACATTTACGAGCAGCAGCTAAACAAAAAGTTCGTACCTGTATGATATGTTGTCAGTTTAATCCAGGAAAGAGTGTTCCCGTAGAGCAGGGTGGATTTCAGCCTCCTGACCATCCTTTTGAAGTCCTCCAGATGGATTATATTCAGATGGAACGTTGTCGAGGATTCAAATATGTCCTCGTAGTTGTCTGCGCTCTCTCCCGTTGGACAGAGGCGTATCCCGTATCAGATTACACTGCCCCGACTACTGCCAAACAGCTAGTTCGAGAATTCTTCCCACGGTACGGTTTACCACGTGTTGTATATTCAGATAACGGCCAGCCTTTCTCATCCGAATTAATGAAACATGTCTCACTCTTGTTGGGATATCAGTGGAAATTCCACTGTGTCCGACACCCCGAGGCAGCAGGTCTCGTAGAAAGACATAACCAGACACTGAAAATCAGACTGTCCAAAATATGTATAGAGAAAGGTGTCGACTGGATAGTAGCATTACCAGTTGCACTCTTTTACATGAGAATGGTAGCACACTCTAGAACAGGGCTATCCCCGTATGAGGTGATCTTTGGTAGACCACCGAATATGTGGGGGACGCCTATACCCCGTAAAATAACTGATGTTGACTGTAATATGCTGACAGATTACCTGGCTTCCTTGATGTCTGCACTACAATCTTCTCGTTCACAGGTAGCTGCAGCCTTTCCCGACAACACTGAGGCGAAACCCCATGACGTTGTTCCGGGTAATCTTGTCTTTGTGAGAAATTTCGACAGGAAGAGTCAATTGGAGCCCAGGTGGAAAGCACCCAAGTTGGTCCTGTTGACCACAAGAACAGCCGTGAAGATCGAGGGACGCAAAGGGTGGATTCACTCAAGTCACGTCAAAAAATTTCATGGACTACCTTCAGATATAGACACTGTGCCCTGCACTCCCTCACAGACTGATTCAAAACTTCCTTTTGTTGAACAAAATGACTCTCAGTGCTATAAACAGAAACTCAGGTCCAGATCTAAACTGTCGGACGATTTGATTGTTTAAGTCCTCTCCAAGGTGAAGCGGTTGAATCTGTCCCGACATGTACCCCTTAGGTCTGAATCACGTAGAGTCCAGAATCATAATGAAACGACATGCTTATTGTAAATTACTGCGTAACCACTGTATTGTGACTTTATTAATTTTGTCTTCCTTGAGTTTTTTAATAGTTACTGCAAGTATATTGTTGCATATGTATTATCCTGTTTCTAAACGTGTTTCCAATATAACTGATGAACATTCTTTTAGTGACCTACCGCCACATGAGTTATCCTATAGACTTGCGCTGCGTAATAACACATTCATTAGTATGTTACATCATTCCCATCAGACTAGTAATGCCACCAATTGTTGGGTGTGTGGCCGACTTCCTCCCTATCAGAATAACAAAGGAGTTCTGCCATTCTTTCCACATCCGTTCACACACAATGGCTCCTGTGGAGCATGGTTTAGTTTATTAAATTCCATAGACCCAGACACAGCAGTTTATCAACAACATTGGATATGGGGAAATCTGAATCTAGTTTTATTCAAAGTCTGTCACCCTAATAAGGAGGGTCACCCCAGTAGAACAGGAACTGATTTAGAAAATGAAGTGTATAAATTAGGTAATTTTACGCCTAATCTTATGATTTTGAATGTCAAATCCGAAGTTGAACTAATTCTGCCCACTATGTCAGTATTTCCAGTAAAGGGTGAATTATGTGTAAGAAAAGTTGGTTCCATACATGTGGGCCATAGCCAATGTGTTACTACAGTAGAATATAGTGATCAAGGCAAATCTTCATTTAGAGCTTCTCGCCATTCTTACTTTATATGTGGTCAGACGGCATATATGCGTCTGCCTCTAGATTGGGATGGTACCTGTTACATAGCATTCCTTCTGCCACCTGTTTTTCTAGCTCCTCCTGATTATTATCGAAATGTTCATTTAGTACACAATAGAGAGCGAAGAGATCTCCCAGTTGTCGATTATACTGAGACAGCATGGGACAAGTATGTAGATTTCAATAAAGGTATCTTTCCCTATATAGGTACAATATCAAATAGTAAGCTGATACGTAGACTAACCAAGACTCTTGAAGCTGTAGTAAACAAGACTATAGCCGCCCTAGGCAATCTGACAGAGGAACAATCAGTGATGAGAATTGTTGTTCTCCAGAATCGTCTTGTCCTTGACGTCATCCTGGCCGATAGGGGCGGAGCTTGCAGGGTCATCGGATCCAGCTGCTGCATATTCATACCAGAAAATTCGCCATCTGTATATAAAGCTATAACACGCCTTCATAAGATTGTAAGCCAGATACACGAGAATCCAGGCACTTGGACGTGGTCCGGGTGGTTTTGGAGTGTGATATCAGCCTGGGGATGGAGAGTTCTATCCTTCCTAGGTATTGGCCTTCTTATGCTCTTCAGTTGTTGTTTATGCCTGCAATGTGGACCAGCGATTTGTGGTCTGTGTGCCACATCATGCATTCCACATCAAGGTTTTCGCTCAAGATGCCGGAAGAAGAAAGAAGAAGAAATGATGCTCCATGAGCAAATCGATGGAATAATGAAGATTGATGTCTCGTGAAGGGCAAGAAGGGGACAAGGAGGGAATGTGGAAATGTGGATTTTCCTGATCAGTTATGTCCCCTATCTTGGACCCCAACGGTTCTATATGCATGTTACAAGTACATGTATGTTCCCTCCAGTTCCAGTTTCTAAGACGCAAACCTATGTGTGTCTACCGTCAACATGTTCTCTGTCAGATCCGCCATCAACGGGCTGGATATTCGATTCCTAAGTATGAAAGGCCACCGACTTTATATGGCTAAGTTACTCCATTTTTACAGTTCAGGCGAGTAGGCCCGATTCTGTCCTCAAAGCCTTTCCCTGCTCTCTGTCTCTGACAGCTTCAGCTTGAGCTCGCATCTGTATCCATGAACTTTGTCCTACTCCCTGTGCAGCTAACGGTGCCTGCCTCGGCCAGTTTTCGCCTGTCTGCCAAGAAGTTGTATTTCACCTTCGAATTATCTATTTTGCTCTCCAGCCGATGCATTCCTGTCCAGTGATTTAGGTAAACATTTCCTTTAGCTCACAAGCAAGGGACTCAGCCTTTCCGTCCTCCTGCGAGTGATTCATAGCCCTGTTGCCATGGAAAGTTTTCTATCCCTCGCATCTCATATAGACACTTAGACGCTTGTACACGCACACAGTCAGTATAGAATAGATTCTGTCCGAGAGTCCTTCCTTGTGGATAACATAGTTCTTTAAACATAGGATATTAGATATGATTTGGGATTAGGTTGACTTGACCCCAGACTTCTCGTCTCCACATGTAGAGCTAAATGTCAAGTCCCCTTCACCCCCTAGTTGCACGTCAATTACACGTCATGCTGCCGCGCGCGCATCTATGCCAAGTATTATCTTATAGATCCACCTATGTCTGATAATCCTAACCAATTATGTTTCTTTTATTCCTTATTACGCCTAGTTTCGATTATGTCACTGTTACGTCATTTTCCTTATCAAATGTTACGCCTTCTACATTCGTTTCATTGTAATGCACTTATTATAAAAATGTATGTCTATCAACAAAATATTGTACTTCACTTCCTGAACCCTCGTGGTGACGGAACCTGAAGGCCGCCACTCGAGTCGGCCATTTTGAATGGAATAAAGCCCATTAGAAACCTTTTATACCACGGATTCTGCCTCTTGATATTTTGAGCTATTTACTTTATTTTAAGATTCCGCATGAAATTCAGTCCGGTAATATTTATTTTATTTACCACAACACGCGAACTTCCTCTGGGCTGCAAAAAGATACTGCCCTCTTGCCTGGGTGAGAAGGACTGGACCTGCATCTGTTGAATCCAGGACTAGTTGGCGGGCCTCCTGAATTGAGCCACAGGGTCAGAAGGCTCCCACAACCTCAACCCCAGCACCTGGACTCTCCCATCTGTGAATATACCCTGCCAAGTGGTACCCCCCAATTCTGGACCCTTGGAAGTGGGCCTAAGGTGCTCTGCCAGCCTCTTTTGGATCTAATCTAGAAGAACCACTGCATCTCCTCTGCTATGCAGCGTACCCCCGACAAGAGCCTGCGCAAAGCCACCACTGCATGAACCAGAACTGCCACAAAGACCAGCATTGCATCGTAGCCACCACTTTGCTGCAACTGCCACTGCGCCACACATCCTAGATGTAGGTGCTTGCATCCCTCATCTATGGCTGGGTCAACAACGAAATCCTTGGAACTGACGCAGCGCCTTGAGTGCACATACACCCTCGATACCGGTCTTCACATCGCAAGCCCACATCGACCCTCGACGATGGCACAGAACGTCGCACCGCAGCCTCATCACAACTCGGAACCGACGCATCGCTTTGGCTGTGTGATGCATCTTTGACATGGATCATCGCAGTGCTTTGCAAACCAGGATTTAAGGTACTTTTTTCAGTGGCCCTATTTTCACTGAAATCTTTAAACTTGCATATCTCCAGTTTTACTGATTGGATCTTTGTCATTTTGGTCTTGCTTTATTTTTTAGAAATTACTTTATGTTTCTAGTGTGGGACCCTTTTTGTGTGGGGTTTTCACTTTATTACGTTTGAAGTGTAGCACAAATATTTTACACATTGCCTCTAAGTTGAACCTGACTGAGGGTTGAGCACAGGTTAATTTAGTGTTGGCCTGTCCCTCACCCTGACAAGGATTGTGATTGCTGCCTGGCAAGAGCTGACATTCCGCTCAACCAAGAACCCTGTTTCTTACAATGGCCCATTTGAACATGAAACTAAAGAAAGATTTGTGAAAAAATATCTCTGTGGATAACAGTAATGAGGCACTTTTTCATTCTACCACTCACACTGTCACACAGTCACATACCATCTGATTGCAACATAAAGAAACAGGAGAGGAAGGAAGACAGGCAAGAACCAACAACAATCAATATAACAATCACTATGCAAAATAGAGGCAAAAGAAAAAGAACATAAACAATGTGAGAATGAAAACCTCACTGGAGGGAGTGTCTGGGCAACATATACTTTAGTGTTTATTTCTTGAATTAAGCCTTATTCCAAGTGTTCATATATTGTTAGATTAGGACACAGAGACAGTAGGAATGTTCCATGGTCAAACATTTTTATAAACTAGGAGGCCTAGTTATACACCACAATACTACTTGCTTGAAAGGATATCACTTTACCAACATATTATATTTTGGTGAACAAAAATGATGATGGGGTGATGCCTAGCTTCTTGGGCCCTCTTAGTCACCATGTTGAGGTATCAGCCAGTCCAGTTTTTTCCAACCACTTTGTGAGAAAGTTGTCCCTTTTGCCCTGATCACCCCAATGTTTGACTGATACTGGTGGTGACTGACTCTGACAAACCCCTGGGCACTGCTAACCATGCAAAGGGCCAGTGCTCTGATTAAAAAGGTATATGGCAATTAGGTGTTATTACAATTGGCACTGACAAACTACCTGTAAGTCCCTAGTATATGGCAGGGCATGTAGGTTTAGAGACTCTGCAGCTTTGAGACATTTATGTGTGCACTGCTGTGTTGCCTGCTATCATTTTAAAAGTCAGCACTGCTTTGCAGGCTGCTTTTATATTGAAAATACATTGAAAATTCCACTTTGTTTTTAAAGGTACTTCCAAAGCATTAAACTACCTTATTTTTACATATGCCACCTCTAAAGTCTACCCCATGTGCCGCCAGGGAAGGGTGCCATGTAAAAGTATACAGGGACATTTTAAAAGAAGTTTTATATACCGTGATTAAGGAAAAGCTACCAATTTCGTGTTTCCCCATTGTAGCTTTTTAGCTCCAATGGCTAACATAGAAATATTGTAATACAGTGTCACTGTTGACAGGAGTGAGCTAAAATAATATTCCAAGGACTTAAAAGATTGGTAAAGATAAATCCAACAGCTTGCCACTGTTGAATTTATCATAACTAATAAGGAAAATATGTTGTAGAACTTCCTTTACTGTGAGTTACAAGCCAGTCTTCTAGCAACCTCTTCTAATTGGCAGGCCCTCAACAGGCTTAGCCAAACTGCTTTGATGAGGTGATAAGTGGCCTCACAGAGACAGAGGGCATCTGGTGGGGAAGCTCTGCAGCTGCAGAGAACAGGCCAGGAATGGGGCTAGGTAAACAAACTGGGCTTGAAAGAGAGCAAGTCAGTATGAATGCCAGCTAGACCTATCTCTTCTTCCTTTACCCCCAGCCAGATGGGACCCCCAGCAATGGATTTTGCAGGAGGTCTGGAGGGGAAGTGTTAAGAGAATTGAGCCAAACCAGTAGGATGGATTAGGCAGATCTTACTCCCAAGGAGAGACATTCTCCATCTTGAAATATTAAGTACAGTGCTTTGTGGGACAAGAACATGCCACACTTTGGCGGAAGCTGTCATGCTTTTGGGTGGCACCCCGACCCCGTTTGGACAAGGGTGCCCCCCTACTTTGGATAAATATGTGAGAGCTGCATGCATAGCATCTCACATCTGCTGCCTGAAACTACAAGAAGAAGAAGGGCTGCCCTGTGGAAACCTGGCCTGCACCAAGTGGACTGCACACTGAATGACAGCACCTGCTGCACACTAAGGAACTACAGCACTAAGGACTTTGCATTGCTTCACAAAGAGAAGGAATGGACTCTCTGAAAGCAACAGCAATAACAATAGCTTCACCTGCATCATCTCCAGCAAGACGAACCCAGCTGACACCCTTTAGCTGGACTCAATATGATTTGGTCAGGTGCATTGTGGGAATTGTAGTCCCAACATCCTAAGGACATTTTCAAAATGTCTAGATCTCTGCATTGGTGACACTTGGATCCCCTCAAGGAGACCATATGTAAGAAGTTCCAGAAGTTTGGAGCAACTTTTGTAAAAAGCTCCATAAGCTGACCAGGTGCATTATGGGAGTTGCAGTCCTAGACCCCAAGAGGCAAACCAGGGCATCTGAACCCTTGGATGGTGCTGTGGATCACTTTCCTGCACCAAAAAACACTAGTGGAAGTAAGTGGAAAGAACTCTTGACTTTTTCCAGCCCAACACAACTTTTTTTTCAACCCTTTGATCTAATTTTGTTTCGAAGCACTAGATTTACATTTAATCTGTAAAAATTAATCTTGCTGGTTCCCTACATTGGATAGTTGTCATTTTGAGGTATTTGTTCATAAAAATATATTCTATTTTTATAAATTGGTGTTATATTTGTATTGTTTGTTGTGTCTTACTTATTTAATGCATTGGCGTTTTTAAATGCTTTTTCATTCCTGTCTTCTAAGTCAAGTCTGTCTGCTTGTTGCCCGCTACCAAGAATTGAGCAAGGGAATATTGTATTGAGACCATGACTGAACCTTTTAGTGTGTTTGTGGCCTTATTACTAGTGGTAGGTCCCTACTTATTACTACTAATAAACCACTTTCCAACAGTCTTGTATAATGTGTATGTGTGATGTAAAGTGCTCTGACAGACTACACTGGTATGAGTAGTGGTTAGAAAGATGAAATGTATGTGAGAGAATGCGTATGGAGGAGGGTGACACCGAGCGAATCCATGGAGGAGGTCATGGGGGGGGCACCAAAAAAGACTGCCACTCTAAGCAGTCACCAGCGCTAAAGGCGGCCCTGCGAGGAGCAGTCTTAAATAATAGCAGGGAATACTCCTCTCCCACGGCAGCTAATCCTAGGAAGCTTTTTTGGCTGAACATCAAGTTGCAGGAAATGGAGCTCAGTGATACTAAACTTTGCCTTTAATCATGCCAGTTGAAGGAAGTGACCCGATTAGGGCCACCCGGGCTACTATCGACCTCCTCTAGCCTTCCAAGAATGAAGTCGATGATGCTGTAGAGAACACAAGCAATCTAGTTTATTCACTGCAGTGGAGTCCAATCAGACCAGCCCCCTATGACGGCTGACGAGGGACTGACTGGTACAAACATAAAGTTACATTATGTAAATTGCTAAGTTCAAAAAGACCCGCCTACCATGGAAAGACACTAGTAGGTGTTGTAATACAATGGGGTGCAGAACATAAGTCTCGATTCTGCAGTCAGGTACAAGCTATCTACATTTCAAGGTTGTCTGGCTATCCTCCCTTCTAGACAGGTGGGAGAAGGCCTTGATAAAAAAGGAAAGGCATGTACTAACAAGATAACATGGGCATTGAAGAAACGAAACTTACCAAAGACCATTTCTCGTAAATGAGCAAAATACAGTTTCGAATATGTAAGTAACAGTTTCGATTGCATGGCATCCTTCTAACTAAAATGGCAGCACAGATGTCAACCTAACTGGCGCAACATCTGTACAAACTTATTACATCTTCCATAGAATACGTAAATATAATGTATTTAGCCATATAAATGGTAATATAATATGAAGTAAAATACGATTGAGAGGTAAAACTACCTTTCAATTCTATCAGACCCTCCTTTTAGACTTTTACCTAAATCATCTTTATTTGTGCTATCAGGTAAGGGTCTTTACAATTCTAATAAGTAAGAGCAAACTTTATTACAGCACCTGCTCCACCATTCTTAGCTAAAATAAAATCAACAGCATATCTTGTTTGCGCAGAATATATGTGCATACTTTTTTAACTGAGTGGTGATATTCCGTAAAGCTGCTACTGTTGAATTAGAAAAAATTTGTAATTTACACCCAAAATACTCTCTAGCACGTTCACCTCTGGCCATAGCAGTACCACCGAATGTGATAATGAAAGAAAGGATGTACCCAAAAGTAATACCATTGCTATAATTATTAACTTCCAAATCTGTAACTACTTCACAGAATTCCTTGGTCAATGTTGTTTTTACCCATCTTATATTTGGTTTACTATGCCTGCAAGGTACCCCGAGAGGTAACACCATTCCCAAAGCTACATCCTCTGTACCATTATACATATTAGAATATGTGCCATTGGATAGTAAGTAGAAACTGGGGTGTGCATAGAGTGGACCTTGGTAATCTAATGGAGCATATCTAGTGCTCAATCCTTTCATACTAGGGTCATCCCTTTTCCCTAAACTTAGGACATTTTTGTGTACTATTTCTCGAGAAAAGTTAAGATACAAATAAGTATCAGTACTATTTAATTCAGTACAACACGCAGGATATATTCCTGCATCTTGAGTGACAGTCAGCTTTTGATAATTCCATCCTGTCAGTGTGATATTCCGTTTGCTGAAAGATAGATCACCACAATACATTTCGGGTCTATATCCCAGATATCCTGTACTTCTTGTTTTTTTATAATATAGACATGGTCCAGGGTATCCCAAACCAAATTCACTTTTTACCTCTACAATTGTGGAGGGACTAACATATGGGTAATTTACCAGTGAGAGGGGATAGGCTGCCCATAAATTTGTAACAGAATCATTAGGATAACAAGCTGTGTTATCCCCAAAGAATTTTTGGTGGATATCCAGGAAAACATTATTTTGTATAGTGCACTTCTGATGATCCGAGGAACAGCTTGATACAAGACACATGACGATGTAACTCCAGAGCAAAGATCTTTTTCTTGAGCAACCATTCATAACCAACCCGCTCTGGGCGTATAGCAACAAGACCTTGTTCATCTGCTGCAAGGGGGCGACCAAAAACATACATTTTCTGTATATTTATATTCATAGATCAAAGCATCAAAAGAAAGAACGACTTAGAATGGAGCCAATGATGCAAAAAAGCACAAAAGAATAAAAAAGAAAAAGGAAATCAAAAGGGATTGGGAATCAGGGTCTGTGCCCAGCCTCCCTGGCAGGCTTCTTTTGTCCACTCCTCCGGGGTGCTGTTGAGCACTCTTGCGTTGGAGCCACACCGTTGCAGCTCATCTGCAAATGTTATCTGCTCTCAAGATAGGGCACTCTCCCTCCTTGGAAGATACCCTCAACTTATCCTGTCCTGCATCACAGGCAGTGCACCAATCTTCTGATCCCTAATCTAAGTGGAAGGGGCAAAAGGGCACAGGACCCCTTTTTTGTTTTTACATATCTTATGCAATGAAGTTCATCCCTAACTACTCTCACTTTTCTTTTGGTGTCCCACCTTTCCATCGAAGACGCCAACTATACCTGTCTTTTCCGGGCACTGTCTCATCTCGAAGTAGAATCTGAAATTCAGGGGACGTTGAGGACTGGAACTCAGGGTCCAGGGAATCAGATAAGGTGGAACCCTGAGTAGCCCTTATTTCCGGAGGGACTGCTTCGTTTAACACAGCATCATTTTCCGCCTCTAGTTGCGTCCAAACCAATTGAGCATCCGAGAACGGAAGGTATTGAGGGACCTTGTCAGTTTTGTGGTCTCTGATGCCCTCTCTCACCCAGGGGTCATAGGGCAGGGGCAGAGGCACTCTCGTACAGTGAGAGGCATGCACCAAATTCTTCCGACCTTCCACTCTCACCGCTGTCCTCGTGGCGATGAGGACCAAATAAGGCCCCTTCCATCTTGGCTCCAAGCTGTCCTTTCTTTCAAAAACTTTGAATCAGTGTGTAGTCACCAGGCTGAATCGTGTGCCCAGGCCCCTCAGGTGCGCCTCGTGTATCTGTTGATGAATAGAACGTAAGCTTTTAATAAGTTCATACAAATAGTCAACCAACAAAGGGTACTCACTATCCGAAAATCTCTTTGGTCTAGGGACACCTCACACATTCGCTGGATGACTGAAAACTACCTTATAATGAGATAATCCCGTCCTGGAATGGGCAGTCATTCTAGTGGACAGCAAAGCAAGGGGCAATGCATCTGGCCATTGCAACCCAGTACTCTCCTTCACTTTTGCCAACTTTAACTTGGGAGTACCATTGTACTTCTCAACCAAGCCTGCTGACTGGGTGTCATTGGCTGCATGAAACTTTTGCCGAATATGCTACCCATCGCATATCAGCTGAATCAATTTGGCATTGAAGTGACTTCCATTGTCACTCCAGATCAATCGGGGCAAGCAGTAACGGGAAAAAATTCCTTTACAAGGGTCATGCCGTTGCCATGGTGGTGTTTTCTTTCGTGGGGTAAGCCTCAAACATTTGCTAAAAGCACAAATTACCACTAGCACATATTTCAAATTGTTAACCCGTGGCAATTCTATATAGTCTATTAGGAGTATCTCAAAAAGAGGGAGGTGAAAAATTACCAGAAGGTGTAGGGGTACCCTTCCTAGGATTGTGTCTGAGAGAGATCATACAGTATTTCACCAAGTGAGTAGCAACCTTTTGGATTTTATCATTGTTTCACACGGGCTCTGACAGTTTGTAAATGCCCTTAGCCCAATCGGGAAATAATGAGGGCTGCCCGGGCTGTGCTTGCCCTACGGAATCTACAGCACATTTTATCTTTCCTTGTAGGGCATACAGCCAAGTGAGGTCCAGGTGGCTAAAACCAGTTTGTTCTAATTTGGGCTGCTCATCCCATCGGGTGGCCTTACGCATTTTGACTTATGAGACGCTAATCCCAAGTGTTACCTGTGGTACAGCAAAGTTTTTAGGACACGCTTGGAGGATAAGGCAAAGGCTCGTTAAGGGAAAATCAGCTTAACAAACTGTTGTGAGTTTTGTCTACCAAGCTCTCTTGTCCTGGATGGGTTTTTAATCATACTGCTATGTGGTTTTTATGTATGTATTATCTATGGCTTGATCCATTTTTTAGCTTTGTCTTTAGTTCTGCTTCCTTTTAACATCCATCTAAGAGAACAAGAAAACTGACCATTTGCTGACATGAATTTTTCTGGTCTTTTGATTATCAACTGTGATGCATTTTTGTACTTTTATGATTGATATTTTATTAATCGAATAAAGTGATTTGAATTGAATTGAAATGCCCTTAGCGCTAATATGAGCTGGATCATGTGCCATAGGAACCACGGGAAGTACATATGCATTTGGTAACATCCACCTCTATTTCTCAGACAAATCAGTCCAACATACCTCGTCATCTAGACGCCCTTTCTTCTCCTGCCACATTGCCAGCTCCTCCATTGTCGCTTTACTCTGAATCTCCTTAACATTGGCTAGTGTGTCCTCAAACATACGATTCTCAGGCACCCGCCTAGCTCGGCTCGCCACAAATATTTTTTTTTATCTTTGATCTAGCTGTCTCCTTAGCTGTGTGATCTGCAAATGCATTTCCTTTTCCAACATCATCAATAATTATTTTATGGGCACTACATTTTATTATTGCCAATTGTTTGGGACGAGTCAAGGCTGTTATAAGTTTCTCTATCAACAGACCGAGTTGAATTTTGGTCCAGTGCGATATCAAGAATCCTCTCTCTGCCCAGAGGCTTCGCAAATTATGGGCCACCCCAAAGGCATATTGGCTGTCAGTATAAATATTGACAGTCAGTCCTTCCCTGAGCTCACAGGCCCGCAAAAGGGCCAAGAGCTCCGCAGCCAGTGCTGACTGATAAGGAACACATGACGTCTCAACTACAGTGTGCAGCATAGTAATAGCATACACCGCTGTAGTGGTGCCATCTGACAATTTAAAACAAGAGCCATCGACATATAGTTCCCCTTGTGGGTCAGATAAGGGAACATCAGTCAGGTCTACCCGTCCCTTTTGTCTCTTCGTCTGTGCGAAACAAACAATCATGGACATCCGTGTCCCCTTCTTCCAAGGGGAAGGGTAGTAACGTGGCTGGATTCAGTGTGGCACTTCTAATATGTAATATGAGGTGCAAGCACTGGTAAGGTGCTTTGTCTTAGTTTTATTTAAAAGTACATCCACAGCATGTGGTACCATTACTGTGAGATCATGATTGAGAACGAGCCCTGACGATTATTGAATAGAGACCGCCGCAGCCGCGGCGGCTCTTAAACAGCTCGGGAGGGCTCTGGTGACAGAGTCAAGCGTAGCAGAAAAATAAGCACACGGCCTCAGCTTACCTCCAAAGGCTTGTGTTAACACAGAAGGTGCACATCCAGCCGCTTTGTGTACGTATAACACGAAAGGCTTCTTATAATCAGGCGTGCCAAGCACAGGTGTAGGTCAAAGCACAACTTTTAATTGCTCAAAAGTAGGCTGACAATCATGCGTCCAGGGCAAGGGTTCGTGCACATCTTCAGTGGTTAGGTAAAGCAAAGGATGTATTAGTAAAGAGTAAGCAGGTATCCAGTGCCGACAATACGAGGTGATGCCTATGAATCATCACACATCACTTTGAGTCTCAGGGACGGGCATCTTAACAATAGCATCAACCCATTTGAGTGTTAGCCTCCGACCCTCCTTCGACAGCAGGTGACCTAGATAGGTGACCTGCTATTGACAAAATTGGAATTTAGAAAGGGACACTTTGGTGCCGATTACGATCCGGTAAAAACCGGGTACGAACCGTCGGTCGGAGCGTATTCTCCGTCCGACTCGTACCCGGTTGTAAAACATTACAAACATGGAATTACGATTCGCACGGAAACACCATTTCCGTACGAATCGTAAAAAACACCGACCGACGAAAATATGCATACGAATGTGATCCGGGAATGCTGCGACGTGACGTCGGGACGCTTCTAGGCAGCGTTTACGGCACGTACATGCGGGGGCTGGGGGGGTACGGCACGTACCGGGCACCTGTTTGGACGTCTCCATGGTTGTTATAGGAGTTCGGTGCGGTCGGTCTTTTAACCATACGGTTGTACATTCGGACGCCCGGGACGGATCGTGATTCCCCGGTCGGACTTCGCTTTTCACGTTTGTACGGTAAATCGTACGAGGACGTGTCGGACACTTTTTCCGACCCGAGGACGTGTGGGGAATTATTCCCAATGCGATTCGTATGGTCTTTTTCCCATGCGAATCGTGATTGCCAGTTCGTACGGCACTTGTACGATTCGTACGGTAAAAAGACCGGATACGAGTCGCACGGGGAATATTTTTACCGGATCGTGATCGGCACCTTTATGTCCATTTTCCGCCAAATGCATTAACAGTTTTACCGTGGCATCCCGACAACCCTCTTCGGTGTCGGAGGCTATCAAAATTTCATCCACATATTGCAATAATACATTACCTGCGGGGAGAGAGAGAGAGTCCAACTGACCTTTCAAAGCCTGACAATAAATACTAGGACTTTCTGTATACCCCTGAGGAACCCGACAGAATTGGAAGATTTTTCCAGCTAAAGCAAAACCAAATAGATAGCGGCTATCAGGGTGGACAGGAATGCTAAAGAAAGCATTCTTCAAATCGATCACGGAGAAATATTTTGCCAAAGAAGGGATCATTGTGAGGATGACTGTTATATCAGGAACCTCCGTAAACAACTATTTTATTAACTTCCCGTAAATCAATGACAAATCGATAAACATCAGGGTGCGCATCAAGGGAATCCACAGGAGCCTTTTTAAGGCTACTGCCTTCTCCATCACCCCCAACTTAATCAAATCCTGTATAATTCGCATCAAAGCCTGTTCCCCAGCTTGCGATATTTTGTATTGAGGAATACGAGGAAGCACAGCATTATCCTTGATCTTGATAGAAACGGGTAGTATCTGTAACAACCGAACATCAGTGTCCCCTGTCACCCACAAAGAAGACGGGACATCCCGAAACTCAACAGGAAGTGGAGCGTCCTTTTAAAAACACTGTCTCGCGCCATCTACATTAGGTCCGAAAGTCATATAAACACCGTCTGGGGAGCAATAAATAGTAGCACATAACTTCTTTAATAAATCTAATCCTAATAAATTTTCACCACAATTTGATGTCGACAGAAATGGAGAATCTACCTTAAAAGGAACAACAGTCAAAGCCAAACGTTTGGAAATGGGGTTCACAACCGGTACACCTGAAAAACCTAGCAAGACATTATTGCGGCCAGACAGGGCGGCCCCAGGGACCAGTGTATGAGAAACAGAGCTATTCATTGCACCTGTATCCACCAAAATGTTTTGCGTCGAACCATGTAGGTCGGCTGTGACATGAGGACCACGCTGATCTACATGAATCTGGACTGGCCCCTCAGCCTGTCCCTTGCTGGCCTAGCTATAGGACATCCCTGTGACTTCATCGATAACATAATCATCATGATAATACTGCCTACCTCGGGGATCGTCAAAATAATTCTGATCAGACCAACCCCCTGAGGATGCATCCCCTTGAGCCTCATCTCAGCTACCTGCAAGACGAACTCTTCCATTCCAACCCCTTCCTCTCGGTGCTGCAACCTTCTGTAACAATTCTGGGCACTCACTTTGCCAATGCCCCTCCTTTTTACAATACGCACACTGATTCAGCCCCAAAGGCACACCACCTCTACCGGCACCTCATGACCTCTATGCTGGACCAGTACCTCGACCCCTTCCAGATCCCCTTGCAACTTGCTGTAACAACACCTTCACCTTTAAATCCTTACTCTTTTTCTCCACTTTATCCTTCTCCTTGTTTTCTCGATGCTCATAATATTGGGCCATGCTCAATATCACTGAAGGGGAGGAAGTGGCCCATGTACTTTCAGAGGCTTGCAGCCGAGCTGCAATCTCAGGAAGTTGATTTGTAACAAACCTGTTAACAAACACACAAATCCCACCTTCCACTGAGAAATCTTGTCCACTAAAATCCCAAAACACCCCAAGTAAAAAAATCAGACACGCTCTCTTCTTTCTTCTGGCGACATGCCGTCAACTTATCCCAATGTACTCGCCTGGGTGGAATAAGAGAATGCATGTAAGTAATAATACGAATTGGCAAAACCAATATCCCAGCCCTAGGTTTGTCGCCAGACTTCCATTCTTTATCCCACACCTTAACCTCGTCCCATGTACCACCTAATTTCACTCTATGATCCTGCGTATGTACCTGTCTCCATATATCTACCGGCACTAGCATCCCAACAAATATCTCAATATCTGCTAGCGTCATAATTGACGAAGAGGAAGCCTCTGTTAATTCTTTATAGTATGCAAGTACCTCACTTCTCTTCCAAGGGGTATAAACCCACTGCACCTGAAAGCGAGCCTCTACTCTCTGCTGAGCAACAACATTTGCTGCATTACGCTGCTCTGGAATTTCAGGGTGGTAAATGGGATGCACTTCCCTCATTGGGAACTGGGATGCTGGAATCGAAGTGCTATGACATAATTTTGCCCCATAACTAAGTAATGTCCCAGCGTTACTGTGAACTTACCCAGGAGCCATACCAACGGAATATACACGATCTCGAATATCATAAACGATTTGCGGAGCCTTACCTCCAATACACTGTTCCCACAAACCAATCAATGTATTCGACATGTGCTGAAGGGCATGTTGTTGCACAAACTAATCAAAATCTTTCATCACACTCCATATATCTTCCAAACCATAAATCACACTCCAAGCCCACTGGGCTGCCTGGATTGCAACCATCCTTTTCTCTTCTTCCCCCACATCAGCTCGAATCATTGCCCGCTCTAATCGCCTCTGTGCCTCTGCCCAATTTCCTCCATCTGACCCTCGCACTGACGTACCAACACTGCTCAATACCGCGGGTGACATAGTCAGAGGGAACACAACAGATGCCGATGCAGGTGACAGTGTCAATATTGGCTGTGTGGTAGGTGTAAGAGAAGGAGGGGAAATGGAAACAAAAGCATCTGACACTATGGGGGTGCCCACAGTCACTGTACTCGCAATTTACGAAACCGAGGGAAAAATGGTTACGGCTGGAGCCGAGGCTGTTGAGGTTGCGGAGGGAACAGGGGAAGACGAGGGAACAGCAGCAGACTGAGACGATGGAGCAACAGGATATATTCTTTGCAGGGCATAGGGAGGGGGGGGCAACTTTCCAACAAATCCTCCACGAAAGGCTCCTCTTCCTCTCGAACGACATAGGACCTATCACACTGTAATTGAAACTTCCTATCTGCACACTCAATACCCTTCTCTGTTCTCTCCTTAACATAAGCTACCGCTTTCTGCACCACAGTTTGCATCACCTTTTTCCTAGACTCCTTTTCAGCCCGCATACGCCTCTGCTTAGCTTCCTTCTGCCATACCTGCAAAGTATCAAACATTGAATGTCGACTTCTTCTGGCAAATAGTTTATCCTGTAAGTAATTACATTTTTGTTCATCAAAGATGCCATTCGTGGCCACTGAAGCTCAATATTGCCCATCGTATACTTGTGCCACAATGTACAAAACATAATAGGGCCAATACCATGCTTCACATACATATCAAAATTCGAAGTGCCTTCTGGATGAGCAGACTGCCGCTCCTCCAAGCGATGTTTGGCAGAGCAGCACCGGCACCCCAAAAACCACACTTTACTCCAACAAGGCATCCTGGCATCAGACACATCCACATATTCACTCAATCAACACACACACAACAAAACACACATAAACAAAGAGCTCTCAAAAACAGTCCGCAGACTGTGTCAAGAAAAGTCAGTCCTCAGACTGCACCAAGACAAGATAGGCTGTAGCCCCAGACCTTTTCAAGAATAAACCAAATTTAACCAGTGGCCTGGCAGAACGTTCAACAACACTCTGTATCACAAGGGTCCACAGACCTACCAAATTAACCAAGACGTTGTTGCACTTACCAAGAATTCAAAACGAACTCACCCGGTGCATACAGGTCAGACAAGAATATTCTCCACTGCCGCCACTTCGGACCTAACAGTCAGATCCAAGGGTTTCGCCTCTTCAGGACCCAAGCCAAGGCAACCGCTAGACGAGGAGCCGTACGATCAGACAGGCGGGGTAGCTGCGAGAACCAGGCTCGATCTTGTTGGGATCCTCGATCCGACCAGACACAACCCGTCCTCTACAACCCGACCACGGGCGAGACGTGTCACCTGTGGGGTCCCTGTTTGGGCACCAACTGAAGAATGTGACCCGATTAGGGCCACCCGGGCCACTCTTGACCTCCCCTAGCCTTCTAAGAATAGAGTCGATGACGCAGTAGAGAATACAAGCAATCCAGCTTATTCACTGCAGTGGAGTCCAATCAGACCAGCCCCCTATGATGGCTGACGAGGGACTGACTGGTACATGAATAAAGTTACATTATGCATATTGCAGAGTTCACAAAGACCCGCCTACCATGGAAAAACCCTAGTAGGTGTCGTAATACAATGGGAGTACAGAACATAAGTCTTGATTCTGCAGCTTGGTACATGCTATCTACATTTCAAGGTTGTCTGGCCTATCCTGCCTTCTAGACTGGTGGGAAAAGGCCTTGATCTAAAAGGAAAGGCATGCACTAACGAGCTAACATGGGCATTGAAGAAACAAAACTTACCAATGGACCATTTCTTGTAAGTTAGGAAAATACAGTTTTGAATATGTAAGTAACAGTTTCGATTGCATCAGAACATGGCGTCCTTCTAAATAAAATGGCAGCACAGATGTCAACCTAACTGGCGTGACATCTGTATCAACTCATTACATCTTACACACAATACGTAAATATAATGTATTTAGCCATATAAATGCTAACATAATATAAAGTGAAATGCAAGTAAGATGTAAAACTACGTTTCAATTCTATCACAGTCTAAGGCCATCTTTACACATGGAGGGATCATAATTATAAATTGGCGGACAATTCTCACACCATCACAGTTTTTTCCTTATAGATTCTGGCAGGTTATTCTGGCTAAAAATTATCAAGGGAAACTCTCTGTAAAAAAGGCAAATCAAGCAGAGTTTGGTATGTTAATGTCTAATTGTTATGGCTTGCTGGGGCCCAATTTTCTTGTTTCCATTTATCTCCAAGAACCCACTCTGGTCGATTGAACCTTTTTACTTGCCCAATAGCGTGGAGGGAGCAAACACAATTATACTTTCCGCAATTTGACATAATTAAGGACTCAAAACTCAATCTCTATTGCCCTCGGGATTTTATTATCAACATAAACATCTGCAGATATAAGCACCTTAGCACAAGGCACAACAGGTAAATGGGTACTAATACAAATGCCACTCTACGAAGAATCCGCATTCGACTGAATATAAACAGAAGTACAGCTTCTAAAACCATGAGGTAGATAACTACCAAGCTAATGTCGATATTAGGAATCATTAAACCAAAGCATCTCTGTCCCTACTCTATGCTAGATGACATCCCTGCTTACCATTCCCTTAAGACCCAAGAAATCGTGAAAAGGTGTCAGAAGTGAACTTCCTAAGAAGTCTTCACTTAGAGAGAGCTTGATCTAAAACGCTCTTTCTAGCTCGTCGCCTACCTCTTCTCTGCTCAACCCCCGGGGCGCTGTCCCTAATACAAAACCCCAAATCACAGAACACGCCCTCCGGCACACCTCCTCGACCAGGTCTTCTTCCAGTAATTTTCCATCGGGCTCTGTCCATCTTCCGTCGTCCATCAGCTTGGCCTTGAGTCCCAGACACCGTCCACACTAGGAGTTGCGATTGGCACATTCCAATGCACTCCCATGTCTGGCTTCCCCCATAATTCAACTCTTAGACAAAGACCTTTTCTACTAACGAACCAACTATCCTTGCCCCTGCGGTGAGATCATGGGATGGAGAAATACTTTGCATCTTTTAACTTTACAATTTACTGCAGCCCAAAACCTCTACCGAAATAAATCAATTGCGGCCTACCGCATTCAGCTAACATAAGAAATACCAGGCCTTTCTTCTCAACGATATATGTGAATTCGGGCCTCTACTAGGTTAAACACGCTATTAAATCACATTCTAAGCATTAGTGCTTTTACTTTCATATACATGAATAAACGTCATACATGAGTAAATTCAATCAGGTTATACGTTTAGCCTAATACATTGCATTGAACGGAAACTAATCATTATGCATTTTCTAAATACGTTCACAGTATGTGTTCACGTCTCTAACACTTCTACATTGCGATTTAATTGATACATTTCTTAATACATTTCGCACAACACATCTAAATATACATTGATTATACGCGGGTGCCAACTAACAGTGAATATGATGCACCCCTACAAATTTCAAAACCTTTAGGCGCTACATCAGTTCCCCCCTTTGATGACAACTGTCATCACACCATCATATTCTCATTTCCCCTGGAATAAGAAGCTGATCTAAACTGCAGTTGCTACCATTCCACCATGTCGGATCCCTTCCATCCTTTTAAGATTCTGATATTGACGGTCCTGCAATCTTGCCATTCTCTGCTCATCCGCTCTGAGGGCTCTTTCGGCCCTTTTCCCTCTGTACCACTTCCAGGCTCTTAAGAGTCCTCACAGACAAATCACACAAACCACAGCAATTATGATTGGCTTCAACACAGATCCCAGGAATCCCATTCCCAAATTCGCAAACCAAGTCCCCACTCGACCAAAGCCTTGACCAATCTTTTCCCACACATTCTCTTCCGTCAAATCTACTATTTCCTTATGGATCGAGGTAATATTGTCTATGTATTTCTCCAGGTCCTTACTATTGTCTGGAATATACGTGCAACATTCTTGGACCTTCAGCAATTTACAGACTCCGCCCTCTTTTGCCAAAAATACGTCTAACGCAAGTCGATTCTGCAAAACCATATTCCTTATCGACAACATTTCTCCATTCACCAACAATAACCTCACCGAATTCATTGACAATTCATCCACCACAGTCCCCAATCTTCTTATTTTCACATCATTCAGGACCACACCCAAACTAGGTATTGTCACTCCGAATATATCACCAATCACCATTCCTGCATTTGCAGCTCTACGCACTTTAGAATGACGTCCCGTCTCTAGTAGCTTCAAATCTTCAGTATGATAAATCTTTGGGAAGATGATGGCCAAATAACACGTACCATACCAATTTGCAGGCAATATCACATATGCATTCCTCCCACACACATAATACACAGTGGGAATCACCTGTACCGAACCTTGCAAGAAATTCTTAGCAGAGTCCTCCATGGTAAAGGTATGTTCACACGTACTATGCCCCACTAGAACCTTCTCCTTAGGAGTTTGAGGACGGGCAACACACAATTTCCCCTTCTGTACTTTATCTAATGCAATCGGTCCATAACTTCCCTTATATCTGTGCAATCTCTCCTCATCCGTCCAATCCACTGGACTATCCCCTGTATTTCGTGTCTGGGTCAGTTTTCTATACCTATCCTCTATCTGACCTATGAACTTCTTTTCCGTTTCGGACAACCAACATGTCAAATTATGTCTATGAGCATAAGCTGTATCTAGCTTCACAGTCGGTATGAAATACTTCCGAAGTCTATCCTCTGACTTGTAATAATCATACTTATTCAAATGCTTGTATGCCGGAACTTCAGGAAGTACTGTATCATAATTTGAAAATAAATACTCAAACTGTTTCCTCTCATAAAACAAACTAAGCAATAGACTACAAGAAATCCCATATGTCAATGGGAGATGATGGTATCTAATACCTTCGTCTACTGAAGCAGGCAACTGCATGCACACATAACAATCTTTCGCATCCATCGCATCAACATACTCGTACAACAGCTTCGCATAAGCATTACGTTTAAAATCAGCTCTGGACAAATCTATGTGAAACATACGACTCTCCTCAAGCATCTGAGCTCTCTGATCTCTAATAGTGACCCCTCACTGTCCTAGAGTGGTAGGTGTGGGTGTTCCCTGAACCTCCCCCTCCTGTCTGTGGGCCACCATGTATGAAGTTAGTACTACTGCAAATATAACGGCTATCACTACCCCTAACAGTGTGCATATCACTATTTCCAGGTTCCGCCATCTCTGAAATGTTCTCAATGTTCAGTACAGTCTCTGCTGACACAAGTCTCTTTCTCATCCAACAAGTTGAATTCAGCTGCTCTCTTCAACCGGGGAAACCTTTAACAGAGTTCAATTTCTCGTCTCTTTTGATCAAGCAGACTTCCCTAGTTCTTCTTCACCTCCTAACGGAAAATCCCTAACTTTATTCTTCTTCCTCTCGGTCCTAGGTTATCTCTTTTCAACCTTTATATACAGCAACTTTTACAATCAGTCCAGAATAACTGCCGGTCCCAACAGCTCTAGGACCGCCTGCAAAATTTCAAGTTTAACGGTTGTCAGTTCTTGGAGAGCTGGTATGACGGCAAAGGTTGGGAAGTCCAGCGTTTCCGAAATCAAACCACGGATGATGCTCAACAGCGGCGGATTCGGAATATTGATGGTCAATATTCCTTCGATCTCCAATCCTGGAATCTTCAACAACACTTCCACTCTCGGAAACGGGAAACTGTTGATCAGTGTGATCGATCTCAACCTTCCCGTGTTCAGTAAACTTGGCATCAGTCACTGAGTATGCCCACTCTGGTGAGGCGTACTTTTGGCACGGCACTCTTGTTCTCTTCGATCTTCTCAGAGCATCTTGGGGTCGACCTTCGTCACTTTGCTCTGCTTCTGATTCTTCGGAAACTGGGGCGAGATCTGTTCTTGGTGCCAATCTCGAGTTTACCCGTCTCTGACTCCCAGGCCAAACCCTTTCTGCTTCTGTGGCACCTCCACGCTCCCTTCTGATACCCTGTGCACTACCTTCTTCTTCAGCAGAATTCGACTCGGTACTGCCCACTGCAGCTCTTTCTTCTTCTTCCGAGTCCGTTTCAGTGTTACCTTCACGTTCCCTTTCGGTTTGGTTCAGTGCACAACCAGCTGCGTCAGCAACCCCTACAGCTTGACTTGCCCTCTCAGGTGGCTCTGCCACCTCGGCTGGATTCTCGTTCCCGAGAGGGGCTGTTTCTTCCAAGGGTGCTGGAACTCTACGGGTATGGGAGGCGTGTACCCAGTTTGGCAATCCTCCACACTTCACTGCTGTGTTCGTAACTAGAATGATTTGATATGGCCCACGCTACCGAGCATCCAGGCAACTCTTCCTCACGTGTTTGTGCACCAATACCCAGTCCCCTGGGCACAAGTCGTGGCACAGGTCGCTTGCGGCTGGAACCGTTGCTGTCTGCACCTGCTGAGACACAGAACAGACCACGTCAGCCAATAGTCCAAAATCATATCATCAGTGATGTTAATCAAAGCAGTGGCAGGTATTGCTGGCAAGCGCATCGCCCTTCCCATAATGATCTCGTGGGGTGACAATCCAGTCCTCCTATCAGGGACACTACGGAGACTCATGAGAACTAAAGGTAATGCATCTGGCCATTTCAAAGATGTCGAAGAACATACTTTCGCCATTCGTGCTTTCAAAGTTCCATTAACCTGCTCCACAATGCCAGAAGCCTCTGGTCGGTAACTGCAGTGCAATCTTTGGTCTACATTTAAGGCGGCACAGAGCAGCTTCATGATCTCATTGTGGAAATGCGTTCCTCTATCTGATTCAAAAGAGGTCGGAAAACCGTACCTCGGGATTAGTTCTCTCAATAGTAACTTAGCTATGGTGAGTGTGTCACACCTACGTGTTGGGTAAGCCTCCACCCACCTGGAAAAGACACATACTATAACTAATATGTACCTCAACCAATTACACTTCGGCATTTCAATAAAATCCAGCTGCATTCTATTGAAAGGTCTGCCTGACCTACCTATGTGACTCAACGTCACAGCAGTCCTCTTTCCTACATTCATCTGTTGACATGTAACACACCTCTGGCACACAGCCTCAGCTACCGTCTGAAACTTCGGATTGTACCATGTCTGGCGAAACACTCGCATCATGGCATCTCTGCCAAGATGTACAGCACCATGTATCAACCTCGCCATGGGGTTCAACAAACATTCCGGCAACACAGCACGTCCATCATTCGAAACCCATATATCCATATCTTCCTTCTCACATCCAGCTCGCATCCAGCTATCCCGCTCCTGATCAGAGACCCCATCTTGCAGCTGCTTCAGTTCTTCCCATGAATCTGCCATAGCTAACATCACATTGTAATCTGTTTTTTCTTCGCTTTCCACAACATGTTTCTCAGTATAATTACATCCCTGTTCTGCACAAAATCGAGCAACTTCATCTGCGTAATTATTACCCAATGACACAAAATCATTTCCTTTAGTGTGTGCAGAACATTTAACAACAGCAATTTCATCTGGGCTTTGCAATGCTTCCAACAATTGTCGTACATAATCCCCATTTCTAATGGGTGAACCAGAAGATGTCATAAACCCTCTCTGGGACCATAGCTGTCCGAAATCAGGAACTACACCAATCCCATATTGACTATCCGTGTAAATCGTTACACGGATCTTCTCAGCGGCCAAACAGGCACGGGTCAAGGCAATAAGCTCAGCCACCTGTGCGGAGTGTACTCCTTCTAGACAAGTGGCTTCAACCACCCCTGTGATGGTACAAACAGCAAACGCTGCTCTCAATCGACCAACACTGTCTCTTAAACACGAACTGTCCACAAAGAAAATCTCATCTGAGACTGGGAGCGGTTCATCGACAATGTCAGGTCTCGGTTTGATGCATAGTTCCGTCACATCGAGACAATCATGGTCCTCACAATCTTCATCATCATTTACATTTGGAATCGGCAACAGCGTAGCAGGATTTAAAACAGAACACCTCTTCAGCGTCACATTGTCTGCAGCAAGGATGACTTGCTCATACCGAGTCAACCTATTATTTGTGAGGTGCTGTGTTTTAGTCCTAGTCATCAACAATTCAACAGAATGTGGCACATGAACAGTAAGCGGATGACCCATCACAATGCTCTCACATCTTTCGATACTGACGCCTGTTGCAGCAACGGATCTGAGACATCCGGGCAACGCAGAAGCTACGGGATCTAAAGTAGCTGAGAAATAAGCAACTGGTCTACGGACACCTCCGTGACTCTGAGTCAACACTGCTAATGCGCAACCTTCCTTTTCGCAACAGAATAAGGCGAATGCCTTGTTATAATCTGGCATTCCCAAAGCTGGAGCGCTGCATAAAGCTTCTCTCAGCCTCAAAAATGACCTTAAGCAGTCGTCATCCCATGGTACCGGATCACTCACATCCTTACGCGTCAGCCGCTGTAAAGGCTTCGCTTCAAAGGAAAAGTTTGGGATCCACTGGCGGCAATAGCCCACCATTCCCAGAAACATTCTGACTTCCCTCTGAGTCGAGGGAACCGGCATTCTCAAAATCGCATCAATACGATCTGGAGACACCTTTCTCTTGCCTTTCTCGATTCGGTGCCCCAAATACTGTACCTCGCTCAAACAGTATTGCAGCTTGTTTGGAGACACCTTGTGACCATTCTCTCCCAGGTAATTCAACAGAGCAACGGTATCAATTCTGCAGGCGTCTTCCGTCTCCGACGCAACAAGCAGATCATCAATGTATTGCACTAAAACAGAGTTTTGTGGCAACACAAGACCTTCAAGATTTTTCTGATTAAAGATAGATGGGCTCTCTGTATACCCCTGTGGGATACGACACCACGTTAACACACGATTTTCCAGCCGAAATGCAAAAAGAAATCGGCTATCCTTATGTAGAGGTATCGAGAAAAAAGCTTGACACAAGTCAATCACTGTGAACCATTCAGCTTCACATGGGATCTGAAATAGGATCACAGATGGATTCGGTACCACTGGACAACATGGAACAACTATTTTGTTTATTTTTCGCAAATCCTGCACAATCCTAAATTTCCCACTTGGTTTCTGTAGTCCCATGATAGACGAATTACATGGGCTACCCATAATCTCCATCAATATTCCCTGCTTGATCATAGACTCAATCACAGGTTTAATCCCTGTAATAGTTTCAGGAGATAACTTGTACTGGGATGTCCTCGGAAACTCTACATTAGGTTTAATCTGTATTTTCACTGGGTCTACTCCCTTGACTAAACCAATCTCCTCACCACTAAGGTCCCATACGTCAATAGACACTGAGTCCCTCAGATCAAGTGGAAGCTCCTCCACTGTCAATGCTGGGTACATTTCCACACACACCCGCTGATTTGCAACCTTAAAGGTCGCATCGTCTCTCGTCTGTACCTCCACTCCTTTCGGGGTACAGTAGATTGTGCAGTTAAGCTTGCACAATAGATCTCTTCCTAACAGGCAAACCGGACTAGAATCGCACACCACGAACTGGTGTCGATCACTGAAATTTCCTATCCTGATTGGAATTGGCTCCGTCAGTGGACTAATCAATTTCTTATTCGCCACTCCAACAACCTGGATACTTTGTCCCGAAAGAGCTAGACCTGGAACCACTGCCGATCTAATAGTCGATCTGGTAGCCCCCGTATCAACCAAAAAGGTTGTAGGGTGACCGTCAAGGTCTGCTTCCACAAAAGGTCCTTTCTGATCCACCTCTAGAATGGCTTTAAGCATGCAATCCTTATCTCTCTTTGACCATGATCGCGCCAACAGGCTTGTATCATTTTCCTCACTCACTTCAAACATTGGCATTTGCAAATAAGTTCGAGCTCCCTGCTGTACATTCTGTATTCTGGGTGGCTGGGGAACCTGCACCTGCGGAACACCAGTCCCCCCTTTTATCGTTCTGGGTCTAGTTACTGTCGGTACCGCCTCCGCCCCAGGGACCTGAACTACTTCTCCTTCGGCTGTATCTGATTCCACGGGTTCAGGGGACACTCGCGTCTCCAGTGTCCGACCTGGTGGCACTGATAACATGCTGTAGTCTTTTTCAATGTCGCCACATCCATCCCTGTCCTAGGGTCTATTGGTCTTGGCCATCCCTGCCCCTGAACATTTTGATTTCCCGCCTGATAATTTCCCTGTCTTCTTACTAACACTCCCCCATTAGGCTGTCCCTGAGCGGTTTGCATCTGGACAAGCATCAGGTTATCCTTCAACTTCCTGTGTTTGGATTCAATCTCATCTGTGCAATGTTGGGCGTACCGTAAAATCTCATCAACCGGCTTGTTCTGCCAACAAATCAAATGCTGCTGTATCATGAGACTAACCTCTGGCCTCAGTCCCAACACAAACTTTGAAACAAACTGTCCCATATCTTTTGTGTCCAACGCATCTAGGCCACTGTACTGCTTAAAAGCCTGCAAGAGTCTCTCATAAAATTCATCTACCGTCTCCTTAGGTTCCTGCACTGTCCTGTCTATCTTCACCCAATCGATGTCCTGTGGTGAAACCTTCGACTTCAACCAAGCAATCACTTGCTCGTACTTCCTCATCACTATCATTGCCGGACCATTCGTGATCGCGTTCCTATCAGGCTCGTAAGTCGGCCAATCAACGGCAATCTTGCATGCTGCCCACAAATCTCCCGGAACTACAATATCAAATAAGGTATTCAGATCGATCCACAATACCTTCGAAATCTTTACAAAGCGGTCAACCTGCCTATACCACTCTGCGGGCTTCTCCCTAAGCCAGGGAAAATCATTGGTAAACGCCGCCAAATCACCCCTGCTCCAGGGCACATGCACGTATCCTCCATTCTGCACTTCCCTCAAAGGGAAATTCCTTATCTCCAACACCCCTCCACCCGGAGGTGGGGTCTCTCCTGTCGTTCTCCTAGAGCTCTTCTTCTTGGCCCACCTTTCTTCCCACCTATCGAGCATCATCCATGCACACATTGATGTGATCAGATCTCTACTGTGGGATCTCAATCGGATGTATGACGTTACAACGCATGCTATTACAACGCATGTATTTACAATGCATTTTTTACAACGCAAATACTTTTACAACGCATGTTGTTACTACGAAAACTGTTACAACGCGAGAAAGAGATATTAAATGAAAAGTACTTTTACAACGAACACAACTATATCGCATACCTTTACAACGCATCAATAAATATATATATATATATATATATTTTTGTTAAATAAAACCTGGCACGGGATGCAGGGAAATTAGGGGTTTTTGGGTGGGGAAGTGTTTTAAAACGTAGAGAAAAACTGAACGTAAATGTATTGAAAAGCATATTATTTGTAAATATTAATACCCGAGCACTAAAATTAATACTCGAGTATTAAAATTAATACTCATATATAAACAAATTCTATTATTCAACATTTTTAAAAGTATTCTACAAACAACAATTTATTAAATATATTAAACATACAAAATAATATTAACTAACAAAACAAATGAACGAAATAAAACATGTCACATACACATAGTCGCCATTTTAAACATTCTACTTCGAAAACATGTCCTACAACACTTTCCATGAAAATAAAACCACAACACTACTTTCAAAATGGATGCCTAAACGGAACTTAAAAGTAAAAACAACACATCTTAAAATGTTTTTAAAATTATAAGTTTACACAGCAAATGAAACCACATTAAAAATTATAACCAACGCTGTGTTTAAAAAAATTAATGACACTGACTAAAACTTATAAATACAAGCAAGACACCATTTTTAAACCAGTTGATTGTTGACTCCCAGAGAGACCAGACTCAGAAACCTGACCCTCTGACCTCTTCACCGAGAAAACGCCGAAATACATTTGAGAAGCATTTTTGTTTTCGAAATACAAGTAAGTTTCTATTAAAATTAAACACAAACTGCTTCTTTATTCATTTTACATTTCAAACATTGCATACACTGCACCTAATAAAATACAAACATTATTTTTTAATCACAAACATGTTAAGCAAAATTAACATTTAATGAAATATATGTTAACTAAATATTAAGATGTATTATTTTTCGAAAAATACCAACAATTTTTTTTTTTACTATAGCATAAGTTGTATCAACTGTGATGAAAAAGACAACGTAAAAAAACGAAGTTTATCTAAAGATCCTACACTCCTCATCTTTACTAATGTGAAGGTATATTTCTAAATAATTGTATGCACAATTGTAAAATAGTAAATAGAAAATATTTGTTGCGTAGCATAAATATTTTATGTTTATCATACAAATCCAAATCGTAAATACATTTTTTTTTTGGGTTAAACTATAGAAATTGTGAGATAGTATGATTGTTAAAATTATTAATGTAACTCCAGAAATGTGCTGCTAGTGACAAATTGTAGTATAGTGTAAGAGAATAAATAAAAATTCTAACTTCATGAACGTAGAGCAGTAAGAAAGCTTTTATTAAATGGTGTAGGTGTAAAAATTACGATTCTAACTCCAGTAAGGTAGAGCAGTAGGGAAAGGGTTGGATCATGTAGGGGTAAATATTACTATTCTAACTCCAGGAAGATACCGCAGTAGGGAAAGTAATGGATGGTGTACGGGTAAAATTGACTTTTCCAACTCCAGAAAGTTAGAACAGTAGGAAAAGTGAGGAATGGTGTAGGGATACAAATTACTAATCTAATTCCATAAAGGTAGAGCAGTAGAAAAATTGTTGCATGGTGTAGAGATATCAATTACTATTCTAACTCCAGTAAGTTGTAGCAGTAGTAAAACTTTTGAAAACAGTACAGATACACTATAATAAATTATCATCAAAGCACAGAAATGTTTACATATGTAAAATTTTAAATAAACGTTTTTATAAATGTACATTAACTTTTTTTTTCTTATAGATCCTTTCACAAATCTATTCAAGTCTTTAACAAAACTGGAAGCACATAAAACCAGCCAACCCAAATCAACACAAAATTACAACATAGAAGACAGGAAGCCAGACCAAGAAAAAATCACCCAAACCAAAAGGTATTTAAAATAAACACACCCAAATACTGCACAAATTAATAGTTAAAACTTTTTATAAACTAATCAATATAGCTTAAAAAATACAGAAATTGTAGGATAGTCTAGGGGTTATAATTACTATTCTAACTCCATGAAGGTGCAGCATTAGGGAAAGTGATGGATAATTTTGTTTTATCAATTAATATTCTAACTCCAAGAATGTGCAACAGTAGGGAAAGTGTTGAATAGTGTAGGGGTAAAAATTACTATTCTAACTCCAGAAAAGTGCAGCAGTAGGGAAAGTGATGAATGCTGTAAGGGTAAAAATTACTATTCTAACTCCAATAAAATACAGCAGTAGGGAAAGTGTTAGATAGTGTAGGGGTAAAAATTACTATTCTAACTACAGGAAGATGCAGCAGTATTAAAAGTGATGGATGCTGTAGGAAAACAATGATTATTCGAACTCCAGTAAGATACAGCAGTAGGGAAGGTTTGGGATATTTTTAGGGTATCAATTAATATTCTAACTCAAAGAAAGTGCAGCAGTAGAGAAAGTGATGGATGGTGTAGGGGTAAACATTACTATTCTAACTCCAGTAAGATGCAGCAGTTGGGAAAGTTTTGAATGGTGTAGGGATAAAAATTAATATTCTAACTCCAGGAAGGTAGAGCAGTAGAAAAAGTGTTACATGGTAAACAGGTATCAATTACTATTCTAACTCCTGGAAGATGTAGCAGTAGTCAAACTTTTTAAAACAGTACAGGTACACTATAATAAATAATCATCAAAGCACAGAAATGTTTACATATTTGCAATTTTAAATAAATGTTTTTATAAATGTACATTAAAACTTTTTATTCTTATAGATCCTGACACAAATCGATTCAACTCTTGAACAAAACTCGAAGCACAAAAAACCAGCCAACCAAAATTACCAGAAAATTACAACATAGAAGACAAAAAGCCAGACCAAGAAAAAATCACCCAAACCAAAAGGTATTTGAAATAAACACTCCTAAATACTGCACAAATTAATAGTCAAAAGTTTTTTAAATAATAAATATAGCTTAAAAAATAAAGAAATTGTGGGATACTCTAGGGGTAAAAATTACTATTCTAACTTCAGGAAGGTGCAGCAGAAGGGAAAATGATGGTTAATTTTGGTGTAAGAATTACTATTCTAACTCCAGAAGGTGCAGCAGTAGGGAAAGTGTTAGATAGTATAGGGGTACAAATTACTATTCTTACTCCAGGAAGGTGCAGCAGTAGGAAAATTGATGGATGCTGTAGGGGTAAAAATAACTATTCAAACTCCAGTAAGATACAGCAATAGAGAAAGTGTTGGATAATTTGAGTGTATCAATTAATATTCTAACTCAAGTAAAGTCCAGCAGTAGAGAAAGTGATGGATGGTGTAGGGGAAAACATTACTATTCTAACTCCAGGAAGATGCAGCAGTAGGGAAACTGTTGGATAGTTTAGGGGTATCATTTACTATTCTAACTCAAGGAAGGTACAGCAGTAGAGAAAGTGATGAATGGTGTAGGGGTAAACATTACTATTCTAACTCCAGGAAGATACAGCAGTAGGGAAAGTTTTGAATGGTGTAGGGATAAAAATTTATATTCTAACTCCAGGAAGGTAGAGCAGTAGAAAAAGTGTTACATGGTAAACAGGTATCAATTACTATTCTAACTCCTGGAAGATGTAGCAGTAGTAACACTTTTTAAAACAGTACAGGTACACTATAATACATTTTCAACAAAGCAATGAAATGTTTACATATTTGCAATTTTAAATAAATGTTTTTATAAATGTACATTAACATTTTTTATTCTTATAGATCCTGACACAAATCGATTCAACTCTTGAACAAAACTCGAATCACATAAAACCAGCCAACCCAAATCACCAGAAAATTACAACATAGAATACAGAAAGCCAGACCAAGAAAAAATCACCCAAACCAAAAGGTATTTGAAATAAACACACCTTAATACTGCACAAATTAATAGTTATAACTTTTTTTTAAATAATCAATATAGGTTTAAAAATTCAGAAATTGTGGCATACTCTAGTGGTATAATTTACTATTCTAACTCCTGGAAGGTGCAGCAGTAGGGAAAGAAATGGATAATTTTGGTGTATGGATTACTATTCTAACTCCAGAAGGTGCAGCAGTAGGGAAAGTGTTGGATAGTGTTGTGGTAAAAATTACTATTCTAACTCCAGGAAGGTGCAGCAGTTGGAAAAGTGATGGATGCTGTAGGGGTAAAAATTACTATTCTAACTCCAGTAACATACAGCAGTAGAGAAAGTGTTGGATAGTGTAGGTGTAAAAATTACTATTCTAATTCCAGGAAAATGCAGCAATAGTGAAAGTGATGGATGCTGTAGGGGTAAAAATGACTATTCTAACTCCAGTAAGATGCAGCAGTCGGGAAAGTATTGGAAGGTGTAGTAGTAGACTTATTGTTGAATATTTTAAAGTAACTGTAAAGCCATTTTTTTGTAAAGCAAACTAAATTAGAACACAGATTTTTAGATAAATGCAGCATATTCTTCACTCATATATCTCATTTTAATTTTTAAAGTAATTTTTTCCTTTTTTTCTTTACAGATAATGTCTACACAAGAAACTGCTACCTATATTAAATCTAGTAAAGGGAACAACTTACTAAACCATGCTGGATACATATATTGTAAAGAAACAATAGGTTTCCCAAGAAATCATTGGAGGTGTGTGCAATACTACTCTACCCATTGCACTGGCAGAGCGGTAACACATGATAATTTCATTGTAAAAACAACTGAACATAACCACTCTGCCTCTGCAATTGAGGTAGAAGTAAGAGAAACCTTAAACGAAATGAAAGCAATTGCAAGCACCTCCAATGATTCAACAGGATCCATTCTAAGAGAGGTTGCACAGCATGTCCCCAGTCATGTTGCTAGTAACATGCCTATAATTCCTAATTTGAGACGAATTATTCAAAGACAAAAGCAGGCAAGTAACACAAAAACCACTACACCTCATACATTTTCTGACATTATTATTCCACATGAACTTTCTATTTCTTTTGCTGATGAACCCTTCCTCCTGCATGACAACGAAAACCCTCAAAAACATATTCTTATCTTTAGTACACCACGTAACCTTGTTAAATTAGAAAATAGTGACATTTGGATGATGGATGGGACATTTAAAAGTACACCCCATCCTTTCACTCAAATTTACACTATACACGCTAAAATTAACCATAATGTGATCCCCTTAGTATATAGTTTGCTACCTGATAAGACTTCTGCTACTTACTCTGAACTTTTATCAGTTATTAAAAATTCTACATCAAAAAGTCCTAGGAAAATTATAGTAGATTTTGAATTGAGCATGATCAATGTGATCAGTAAAACGTACATGGATACCCAAATTCAGGGATGTTTTTTCCATTTTTCCCAGGCATTTTGGCGTAAATTACAAAAAACATCCCTGGTAGCAGAATATTCTCGTGGTAGCAAACTACAATTTGAATTTAAAAAAATTAACAGCTCTTTGTTTTGTTCCTCCTGATAGTGTGGACGAGTACTACACTTCCATTACAGAATCAGAATTTTACAATGTAAATGAAGAAAAATTGGCCCCCATTCTAAATTATTTTGAAGACACATGGATTGGACACCTAAGCAGATCTGGTCGCAGGAGGAAGCCACGTTTCCATGTGGAGTGGTGGAACTGCTACACGAGCTGCTTAGAGGGAGAAGCTAAAACAAATAATGCCATGAGGGATGGCATAACTCCTTCAATCATACCATTGGTAAACCACACCCTAACTTCTACTCTTTCTTGGAAACTTTGAAGAAGGAGCAAAGTTTTCAAGAAATGAGACTTTCACAAACACTAGCTGGTAGTCTAAACCCACGAGTTTCTCTAAAAACAAAGGAAATGTCTGAAAGACTATTGGGTGCTATACAACAATTTTCGTTGTGTGTGGCTTTAGACTACCTTGAAAATCTTGCTAACATTCTTAACTTCTAACTATCTTTTTCAAGATACTTTCCTGCTTTGCATTAAATTTTATTCCACATTAATTACAATTGGCAATAACATTTTTCAAAAACATTTTTCTAAATTAATAGTCGGGTCAGCCTATGTTATTTTTCCATTTCCCTATTTCATCTCCTTATTCCATCAAAATTAGATCTATTTTCCCAACAACCAAACTCTAATTCAAAAGTACAGTTTTCTTAATTTTTCTAAATGTGAAAAACAATTCCTATATTACAATTACTACTACCTACAAAATTTTAATCTCACTACCTCTGCAAATTACCCAATATAAAACCACAACCTCAATAAATCAATAAACCTTTTTCCATATTAAATAAAGGCCATTTTTTTTACCCCTACCAAAACAATGTTTTTTTTTTTTTACGAACTTTATTTAAATCGCATTTTTGAATTCCTTAATTTTCATTAGCACATATATTAACAAACAGTTTTTGGTTTTTCACAAAATAATAACAATAAATAACTTTACAATGTAACTTTCAGCGACCCGACATAGGCATACGCTATTAACACGATTGGGGACATGCGTTTTTACAATTTTTCCATCTAATTTTTAAACTGCAACCTCTCCTTATTCTTTCTTTACAATATATGTATCCTTTTTTTAAATTACAAATATAAATACATTTAAAATAGTTTCCTACCTGGACGTAGATCAGCTTCCAGCTGCTTCCTCCATCGATGCTGTTCAAAATGGCCGCTTACGTTCACGTTGACGTGTTGACGTCATTGCTGCAAAGAAGAAAAACGGACTATTTATTTATATATTTTTAATAAATATATGTTTTCTTTTATAAATAAATATTATGTTACATATGATAAACATTTAAAAAATATGATAATATTTAAAAATTTAAAAGCATTTTTTCAAATTTTTGTTTAATAAAAATATTTTTTTTTAAGAATCTGTGCATTATTTCCTATAATCTTTATATTTATCCTTTACATGTAACTTCTATGTTATATGTTCTTAAATAACCTTAATTCATCCTTACCTCGACAATATTTCGGTTTTCTGTCCAAACTTCCCCTTTCTTCCTTTCTCACTGCTTCCTTTCCAGTTCCGCGGGTTGATACTGCTTGAGCTATAGAAGTAAATAAAGGACAATTTTTCACATTGACTTCAATACAAAAGCGTGGGAATATTATTAAATATCATTCTTTTTTTTAAATACATTTTTTTTAATGTAATTATTAATTATATATTTTTGTAAAAATGTTGAAGTTTTTCTTACATTTACATCTTGTTTATTTCAATGTTTAAAAATTAAAATAAACAACTTTTTTTTTTTTTCTTTTACTTAACACTATTTTTTTTTTCCTGAAATGTATTAATAAATATAAATTTATTATTCACACAATTAACATGTTTTATAATCATTTTTTTGTGTATAATATTTTCACTTAACTTTGTATTCTTTGAAAATATTTAATTCATAAAATTAATTTTTTTTTAACTTTTTTCACCCTTTTTTAATATGTTTGAAAATGTACACAGTTTATTTTTTCCCATTAATACAACTATATTAATACAGTAATATAATTCTTTATTTGTTATTTATTTTCCTTAAATAATATATACACCAGGGTGCCAATTCCGATCCGGTAAAAAAATTCCCCGTCCGACTCGTATCCGGATTTTTTTCCGTCCGAATCGTCAAAGTAGCGTACAAACTGCCAAGTACGATTCGAACGGAAAAAAGTCCATACGAATCGCATTGGGAAGATTTCCCCACACGTCCTCGGGTCGGGAAAAGTCACCGACACGTCCCCGGTCGAAAAACCCACCGTGCGGAAAAATAAAGTCCGACTGCGCAAGTACGATCCCTCCCGTCCTCCCCATTTCACAACCGTACGCAAAAAACACCGTCCGAACCGAACTCCCATAGCAACCATGGAGACATGTGCCCGCATACGCGCCGAACACCCCACTACCCCCCCGCCCGTGTATGTACGCACCGAACCCCCACCCGTGTATGTACGCCCCCGAACCCCCACCCGTGTATGTACGCACCGAACCCCCACCTGTGTATGTACGCCCCCGAACCCCCCCCAGCCGTGTATGTACGCACCGAACCACCACCCGTGTATGTACGCCCCCGAACCCCCACCCGTGTATGTACGCACCAAACCCCCCCCAGCCGTGTATGTACGCACCGAACCCCCAACCGTGTATGTATGCCCCCGAACCCCCACCCGTGTATGTACGCACCGAACCCCCACCTGTGTATGTACGCCCCCGAACCCCCCCAGCCTTGTATGTACGCACCGAACCACCACCCGTGTATGTACGCCCCCGAACCCCCACCCGTGTATGTACGCACCAAACCCCCCCCAGCCGTGTATGTACGCACCGAACCCCCACCCGTGTATGTACGCCCCCGAACCCCCACCCGTGTATGTACGCACCAAACCCCCCCCAGCCGTGTATGTACGCACCAAACCCCCCCCCAGCCGTGTATGTACGCACCAAACCCCCACCCGTGCATGTACGCCCCCGAACCCCCACCCGTGTATGTACGCACCAAACCCCCACCCGTGTATGAACGGACCGAACCCCCCCCAGCCGTGTATGTACGCACCGAACCCCCCCCAGCCGTGTATGTACGCACCGAACCCCCCCCAGCCGTGTATGTACGCACCGAACCCCCACCCGTGTATGTACGCCCCCGAACCCCCCCCAGCCGTGTATGTACGCACCGAACCACCACCCGTGTATGTACGCCCCCGAACGCCCCCAAACCCCCCCCCAGCCGTGTATGTACGCACCGAACCACCACCCGTGTATGTACGCCCCCGAACCCCCCCAGCCGTGTATGTACGCACCGAACCACCACCCGTGTATGTACGCCCCCGAACCCCCACCCGTGTATGTACGCACCAAACCCCCCCCAGCCGTGTATGTATGCACCGAACCCCCACCCGTGTATGTACGCCCCCGAACCCCCCCCAGCCGTGTATGTACGCACCGAACCACCACCCGTGTATGTACGCCCCCGAACCCCCACCCGTGTATGTACGCACCAAACCCCCCCCAGCCGTGTATGTACGCACCAAACCCCCCCCAGCCGTGTATGTACGCACCAAACCCCCACCCGTGCATGTACGCCCCCGAACCCCCACCCGTGTATGTACGCACCAAACCCCCACCCGTGTATGAACGGACCGAACCCCCCCCAGCCGTGTATGTACGCACCGAACCCCCCCCAGCCGTGTATGTACGCACCGAACCCCCACCCGTGTATGTACGCCCCCGAACCCCCCCCCAGCCGTGTATGTACGCACCGAACCACCACCCGTGTATGTACGCCCCCGAACCCCCCCCAGCCGTGTATGTACGCACCGAACCACCACCCGTGTATGTACGCCCCCGAACCCCCACCCGTGTATGAACGGACCGAACCCCCCCAGCCGTGTATGTACGCACCGAACCCCCCCCAGCCGTGTATGTACGCACCGAACCCCCCCCAGCCGTGTATGTACGCACCGAACCACCACCCGTGTATGTACGCCCCCGAACCCCCACCCGTGTATGTACGCACCAAACCCCCCCCAGCCGTGTATGTACGCACCGAACCCCCACCCGTGTATGTACGCCCCCGAACCCCCACCCGTGTATGTACGCACCAAACCCCCCCCCAGCCGTGTATGTACGCACCAAACCCCCCCCAGCCGTGTATGTACGCACCGCACCCCCACCAGTGCATGTACGGACCGTACTGACGCCAAAAAAACACGTACTGAACCAGGACAAACCATACTTACACAAGGAGAGTCAAGTAGAGTTTCCCCACACCACCAAACATGCCCAACAACCCCACAAACATCACATACACTCACCTGCAACTGCCAAACTGCCAAACAGAGGCCCAAAACTCAATCACTCCTCATAACACACCTACACAAATTTCAAACACAGCCACACCCACAAATGGACCAATAAAAATGGACCACACACACAAACCATGAGCCTTTGCAACAGACCCACTGCTGCCAGAGCCCACAGACGACCCACACCACCATACTTGAACCTCACACTTGCATACCTTCACACAACCACCTACACAAACACCCCCTCATCACATTCACACACACACCTCCACTACCACACCCACACACCCACAACCATCCACACCCACACCCCCACAACCATCCACACCCACACCCCCACAACCATCCACACCCACACCCCACGCCATGTCCACCACCAAGAATCCAAAGTTCACAAAGGAGGAGCTGGAGATCCTTGTCGACGAAATCCTCAGAGTCGAGCCACAGCTCTTTGGGACATTGGTCAGACAGACCAGCATATCCGAAAAAACGGCCATGTGGCAGAGGATCGTCGATTCTGTGAATGCTGTTGGGACCACCAGAAGGACCAGGCACGAGTGCCAATCCAGGTGGTACGATCTGCGGAGGACGGTCAAGAGGAAGATGACTGACAATCACAACCAGGGGAACATCACTGGAGGAGGGCCGCCCCCCAGACCGGTACAATACCATCCCTGGGAGGAGAAGGTGATGTCCACGCTGGCGGTGGAGGGACTACACGGACTGCCAGGACTCCCAGACCCTGGTGAGTACACAAACAACTCACCGCACATGGGGGGGATGCCATACACAATCAATCATGCATGCCACCCCCCCCAAGCCACCACCGGACACAACAACACTCCACAAACACACACATGCCACTAGCGCCTCCATGCCCCATGCATCAATCAGGGCCATGCCAAGTCACAGGCCACACAAAACACCAACACAACACAGGATGTGGTCGATGCTGGGAGTGGGGGCATCAAAACTAACATTGAGCAACTCACAAGCACACAACAATGCCCTGAGCCCATATGGCCCAGGGCACAGCCATACAAACTGTGTGTACCCACACAGTACTGTCTTGCCTGCAAATGGTGGCTGCCATGCAGGATGACATGGGTCTGAAGGCACAATTTGCACATAACAGCAGACAATGAAGATGCATCGCTCTGATAGAGTCTCAGCACACACCGCCACAGCAGCAGCCTACACTCAGACACACTGCCCAATGGGTGCCCGGAGAACAGGGACTAACTCACATGAACAAGCCAATGGCCATTCAAAGACCGGCTAACTGTGTGTGCCCAGGAAGCTGGCCTGAGGTGACAGAGAGTGACAAAGAGAGGGAGGGAGAGGGGGAATGAGAGGGAAGGAGACAGAGGGGGAGACAGGGAGACAGACAGAGGGAGGGAGTAGGGTGACAGAGGGAGACCGACAGAGGGAGGGAGGAGGGTGACAGAGGGAGGGAGGAAGGGAGACACAGGGAGACTAAATCACCCTTGGGTGGTGTGGCCATGTCCACTCGTCAGCCGGTGGACTGTGTGCATGCAGACCAGGTCTGGCAGTGCCTCAACCCCCCCTTCCGTAGATGAAGACCGGTCCATGTGTCAATCTGTGCACGAGTCCATCCGTGCTGCAGGCACAGACCTAACCACACACCCAGTATACACACCCACTGTGTCGGTAAGAACCCTGTCACAAATGCTTCAGTCCCCTACCTGCAACATCAAATTGCCTTGGCAAAACACCATTTGGCCACGTACAGTGCAACACGTAAGGCACCTCTGCATGGCTCGCTACGCCCGCACACCACACTGCTGACTGTGTACCCAAATAGATGCATCAACTAAGATTGTGTCTCACACATGCGTAAAGCCCTGACAGCTGTGGCCAAGGGACATAGCCATGCACAAGTGCACTGTGAGAGGAATGCAGGACAGATCCAACTACCCAGAGGAAGAGTGCCAAATCAGAAATGCATGCAACATGGATGCCACATCTGACACTGTTAACATTGTCTCTCTCACACACAGGTCAACGTCGACGAACACCCCCCAACACTGGGGGGGAAATCTCACAGGACCAGGCTCCGCGGGATGAGGACCCCACCGCCAGTGATGACTCTCACCACTCCGTGGATGACCCAGACCAACCTGGCCCCTCTGGTGTCCAACCACCTGCAGCACCTGCGTCAGGTACAACTGTGCCAACCACCACCCCCATTCCTGCCACATCCCAGGAGACGTCCAGGAGCCCTGCCCGCACACGACCACCCAGCCAGTCTGCCCAGGAGGGACACGGTCCTCCGGGCACCCAGGAGGAGGCAGGCGGCAACGCAGATGCCATCCCTCAGGGGTCCCGGAGACCCGATGCACCCACAACGGCAGGCCAGGTGCACGTGGGCAGGGGTGGCGGGAGTGGAGGACGGCGGAGGCGCGAACCTGACCAGGCAGCTCAGGACCCGGTAGTGTCCCAGGTCAGCAACATCCTGGATACATACCGGCGTGACACCAGGGGCATGGACCAGATTGCGTCCACCCTCAATGACATCAAGGGGACCCTCCAGGAGATGAAGACCCTGCAGTCCCAGCAACATGCCTGTCAACTGCAACACCAAGGAAGGATGGAGGATAGACAGGCTGAGCTCGTGGCGGTGCAAACCCAAATGACCGGTGTACTCCGTCGGATTGCCGACAACATGGGCAACCCTCCCTGTGGCACCAGGCGAAGGCCATTACCAGACACAGGGAGGGATCAGGAGGAGGAGGATTCATCCGACGGAGCGTCACAGACATCGTCACGGACTGCTTCCGAGGGTCCCCGCAGGAAGGTGGGTCGTCCACGAAAAAGACTGTGAGAGTCAGCAGAACATCACCATCTCCCAGGTCACCTGGCCTGGCACCTGGCCCTCTGGCCCAATAGCAGCACATGACATTCTCTGCCACATGGACTTGCTGGTCACTGTCTGACCTATGTTGACGAAGACTGTGGCATGGACTCTGACATTTTGCTACGGCAAGGATACCAACTCCCCCAGTGAACTTTGGATTCTACACTCCCGCTGTGCACCTCTTGTCATCCCCACAAACCCGTACCCCACCACAAATAAATTAATCACACTTACAAGATGATGCCGTGATTCTGCATTATTACAATACATGTGTGTGTCGTGAAGTCAAAGCATGCCTGATCTCAGAATTAACTCCAACCATCCAAACCGTGGGGTCGCAGTCTTGCCCAGGACACACATGGGTCCCAATGTATCATCTGATACAGACATGGAGTACCATACTCACCTGTGCTGGGCCCAACCAGCTGAGTGGTTCCCGCACAACTGTGGCTACAGACACATTCAGGGGAGCAACAGTCATGCGCAGAGGTCAGGGATCATGTGGAGTGACCTGGCTTGCCGCTCCCAGGTATGTCTAGACATGTGTCCCTACAATGTGCAGCATGCTTGCGTCAGGCGGATGTTGAGAATGGTGGCTAGGCCAAGGTTGGATGCATGGAGATGCCAGAATGCAGTTTAGGATCACAGTGCCACATGCTTGTGTTGGGGTTGTGGGCTGCATCATGAGTGTGGGCGTGGATCGAGAAGGTCATCCTGCAGCTGGCTGTGAAACATTCCCCCCATCCCGTTTGGACGTTGATGTGGCCTGGTTGCCCGACGCAGTAGCAGAGCTGTGCAGATGCACTCCGGATATGGACAAGTACCATGGGAGTCGTAAGGCACATGTCCGTAGACTGCAGGGTAGGATTCGACACGGATGTTGTAGTTGCCCTGGGGGATGGTCTCTCTTGCCTTGAGGTGGATGGAACTGTGCATCTTGTGCATAATACAGTTCCCACTCCCTGACAAACCCCTAGCATCTTGTCACTCTACACATAGACACATATGCACCACCTATGAAAACTATGCCAGGCATGCCGCACGCACAGTGGCAACAGGCCACCATTGACAGGGAAGAGGCACCTTGGAGACAGAGGGACAAATTTATTAGTCATGTGTGTTGGAATGACAATGATACTCTGTCAACACATACACAGGTCATGTGGATGAACATGTGGGAGCAACACTGGCACCCCCCATTGCAACACAGATGCTGGTATCCCATTGACCTGGCACACAAGTGACGGATAACAGCTAAACACCCCCTGCTGCCACGGAGAGGCCGCTATACACCATTGAGGCCCTGATGGGGCAATCACACACCATGTCAACCCGGTGCAACCTGTATGTTTCCGAGGCCAGTGTTACACACAATGATGGCCTCATCACAATCCCCAATCCCCTGCCACATGACAGTCACCAAGTCTGACCATGGCTCCAGGTGAAGCCTGCCCCATGTCATGTTCCCCATGTAGGATCACCATGTATGCAAATGGAACACACATGAACCGGAGAAGTGCACACAGACTACAAACAATTCACACACCAAAAACGACGTGAGGCATCCCTTACCCTAAGGAGATTTCAACACTTGCCCGTGCATGTGACGCTGAATCAGCACATGTTGCTGTGTTCATGAGGAGTAGCAGGAGCACAACAATGCCACCAGCAGACAGCATGCACATGGACCTGTGGAAGAGAGACACATAAGGAGTCAGCACAAAGGAGCACATCCGCAAGCATGTACTCAACACGTATCATGTTGTCAACATGACAGGTGACAATGATGACCCTCAGACAACATCCTTCCATTGCGCCATCACTTGAGTTACACTTCAATACACACCACTGACTCACTTGGCAGACATGCAGATGGACACACACATTGCAACACATGCCACACACGGCCCAATGCGTGCACACTCAGACACTGGAACTCACCACTAAGCAAAGAAGTTGCGTATGAGCCGACTCCGCATGTCCTCCACAGCCTCCTCCTCCTCCACATCACTTGCCCCGTCACCAAGGCCTTCATCCTCCACGGGTGGATGGTCCTGGTCATCTTGATCCAGTATGAGTGGAACAGCTTCCTCCACTGCCATGTTGTGCAGCATGCAGCAGACGATGATGATCTTGCACACCTTCACCGGGGCATATGGGAGTGCTCCGCCGGTCTTGTGGAGGCACCGGAATCGGCTCTTCAGAAGGCCAAACGTCCTCTCAATGACTCTCCTGGTCCGCCCATGTGCGTTGTTGTAGCGGTGCTCGGCAGCCGTGCTGGGGTTGCGGACAGGCGTCATCAGCCATGGCATGTTGGGATAGCCAGCGTCCCCTACTAGGAAACATCATGGACAGAAGTGTGTCAGCACAGGCAGTGAGATTGGAAGATGACGCCAAACACTGAACTGCCAGAGTCTACCCACCAACAATACATGCTCGCTCGTTCCGCAGCTGCAGCATCATTTCAGGCAGCCTGCTACGCCTCATGATGAAGGCATCGTGTGCTGATCCTGGAAAGCGAACACAGACATGTGAAATCACCATGTTGGACAGACACACCACAAGGGCATTAATGGAGTGATAATGTTTGCGATTCCTATACACCACCTCCTGTGCCTGTGGTGGTACCAACGCAACATGTGTCCCATCTATGGACCCAATGACATGGGGCATCCCTCCCAGGGCATAGAACTCACGCTTGACATCTGTCAACTGCTCACGAATTGGGAATTTTATGTACTCATCCAGGTGAACCAACATGGCCTCTAAGAAATCATGCAGAACACGGCTGAACATCGTCTGGGACATGCCCCCGACATCAGCAATGGTATGTTGGAACGTACCCGTGGCAAGGAAATGTAGGGCTGCCATCACCTTCAACTTGGGTGTCAGTGCACTGGGATACCTGTGGCGCGGGAGGAGTTGTGCTTCCAGCCGGCCAGTCAACTCATCAATCAACCGTTGGCTGAATCTGTAGCGGCGTATACAGTCCCGTTCATGCAGGGCAGCCATGTCTGGCATACGTCGAGGGAGAGGCGGAGCCCTGCAGTGAAATGGAAGGAACACCGAAGAGTGAGCACTGTACAACGACATCGTCAATGCACTGAGCACATATTACACAGCCAATACACATATGCCACGTTGTGAGTCAGGTCTGTGCCACATTTCCTGGACACGTACGCCAGTCAGGTGACACTCCTACCAAGGGACAGCCACTAACGGAGGGGGGCAAGATCACGATGACATGGCATGAGACTAGCTGTGGGCCAGTGTGAGTGAACATGCACACGCATCACAGGATTCACAGACATCCACACATGTGCAGAAGTAGTATGCGTATGGTACAGACAGGTAGTTGGATGCGATATGCACTGGTCACATGTCATAGGAATAGGACCGGCCACACACATTGCCTTTGAGGAGTACATGTCGAGACAGAACATACATAGGGAGCATGTGGATATGTACTTGTGTTGATACTCCGTGTAGTTGCATACATACACACCTCATGGCAAATCACATATGTGGGCTGGTGTGCGGAACAGTGTGCCATGCCCATCGACACACGGACACATGTTGGCAGCAGCAACTGCTGATGCATTGAACCACACACCTACAGCAAAATCATGGAAAGACATGCCACACACATGACATGGTTGCAGCGTGCAACGCAGCCATACACATGTCATGTGTAATATTCCGTGTACCTGGCATCAGGGGACAGGTGCGGGTGTCCGTGACTGGGACATGCAAGTGACTCATGGCTCCACTAGTGTGTACGACATGCACACATGTCAAAGGAGTGCAGGGGATGTGTTGTACAATGCGCACCATCACACCCGACATGTGTACACAGCTCATCGTACATGTGCTTTGCCCACACCTCAGGGGTAAAGTGCCACATCACATCCTGACACACCTGTGTCACACACATGTGGTATTGCACAGACAATGCATTGGTGTCCACCCTTGGCAATACCTGTCCGCTCCATTCCTGTCTGTGTGCCGCCTGTCACCACTGACAGTTGTGAAACGCACCGTACATACGCTCGGAGTGCGTGTATAGGGTCCCTGGGCCAATATTGCCGCTGGCGTATGCGTACGCCACAGTAGTACGGCCCGTACAAGCGCTTGTGCGGTCCGGATCACAATATGGGCGCTGGCGTATGCGTACGCCACAGTAGTACGGACCGTACAAGCGCTTGTACGGTCCGGATCACAATATGGGCGCTGGCGTATGCGTATGCCACAGTAGTACAGACTGTACAAGCGCTTGTACGGTCCGGATCACAATATGGGCGCTGGCGTATGCGTACGCCACAGTAGTACGGACCGTACAAGCGCTTGTACGGTCCGGATCACAATATGGGCACTGGCGTATGCGTACGCCACAGTAGTACGGACCGTACAAGCGCTTGTACGGTCCGGATCACAATATGGGCGCTGGCGTATGCGTACGCCACAGTAGTACGGACTGTACACGCGCTTGTACGGTCCGTACTACTGTGGCGTACGCATACGCCAGCGCCCATATTGTGATCCGGACCGTACAAGCGCTTGTACAGTCCGTACTACTGTGGCGTACGCATACGCCAGCGCCCATATTGTGATCCGGACCGTACAAGCGCTTGTACAGTCCGTACTACTGTGGCGTACGCATACGCCAGCGCCCATATTGTGATCCGGACCGTACAAGCGCTTGTACAGTCCGTACTACTGTGGCGTACGCATACGCCAGCGCCCATATTGTGATCCGGACCGTACAAGCGCTTGTACAGTCCGTACTACTGTGGCGTACGCATACGCCAGCGCCCATATTGTGATCCGGACCGTACAAGCGCTTGTACGGTCGGTATCACTGCTTGTGGGGTGCCCTAGGGCGTGGAACGCACCGTACCTGTGTGTAAATGTATGAAAACACATAGGGGACACATGAGGGACAAGTATAAGGGCCTAAATGCATGATGGTTGCCATGGAGACTGAGTTAGATTTTTGAATTTGAGCACCAGGTGCCCAGCAGAAGTCAGTTTGAAAGAATCTACATTGTTGCAATGTGGATGATGACTTGACATCATCATCAAAACTGAAACCATGCAAAGGCACACACTGGGGTAGGTTTGAAGGGATTGGATGAAACGTAGGATGCAAATGTGACTGACCAATCAATCAGTACTCCTGTACATGAACAGGCCAGCCAGGCATATATAAGGCAGCCAGGTCCCATGAGAGAGCACTTGCCTGCACATCCATTCATCCATGACCACTGCTGCTGATAGTGATTCCTCTGGCACCATGTCCAGGACTGTGGAGAGGTCACAGCCATTCACCCAGGAGGAGAACCTTGCCCTGATAGATGTGATCCTCCCACAGTTCCAGAGCCTGTATGGTCGACCAGGGGTTCAGGTGAGTGCTGACTCCACTAGCTTAGACTGTGCCCCTTTTGTGTGCCAGTGACTTCTGCCATTGTATCCATGTGTGACAGACATGCACTGTTGTTTGGAGTGGGTCCCAGGGTGTGGAAGGCCTGATGTCACCCATGCAGAGCATGCTGTGTTTCCTGTGTGCACTCCTCACTTGCATAGTGCCTACTGTGACAATGAATGCACGGTGCATGCCACATTCTGCATGCATACTCCTCCCGGGGATGTTGTTTCCACAGTCCTGATGTGATCCTGTGTTCCCCCCAGTGTGACAGGTGTCAGTACCCATGGATGTGTGTTTGTTCAGTGTACCTGTGCTGTGAGTGTCCAAAGGCGGTGTTCGTCCCCTGCACATTGGTGTGTGTGTAAGTCCCCTGTCATGTGGGTGAGTGCATATGGGGAGTGTTGCACACAAGCAGCATGAGGGATGGATGTAGCCTGGCCATCCAATGTGAGCAGGGAGCAGTGCTGTGTGCATGCCGTGCTGAGCCAGCCCCACACCTGTGACACCCCCGTCTACTGGCACATGGGCAGAGTGAGGTGTGTACCCCCAGTTGGCAATGCCATGTGATTGTCCTGTACCTGTGTGTGTCTGTGTACTCTGATGAGGTAGCATCAGTGTGCTGGGGCAGGTGACTGCTGTGAGGTGCTGTACATAATCCTGTTGTAGCCTGTGAGGCACAGTGTGATCCCTGGTCAGTGAGTGTGTGGTACCCCTCATGCCACCCGTGTACTTTCAAGGGCACGTAGTGCATTTGGCCTTCCACAGTGGATAATGTCCCTATGACAAAGGTGCAATTAGTTGCATGCATACCATGGCCTGTTCATAAAGAGGATTGTTCTATATGTGTGTCTCTGTGTCTCTGCTCATGTGGATTAATGTATTCTCACTTTTGCATCCTCACAGGTAGGCGCCATTGCCAAGGGGGAGATCTGGAGTGAAGCCGTCAGTGCCGTGAGGGGTACAGAGGGTCGGAGGCGGAGCCTGTCTCAGGTGAGGAAACGCTGGCAGGACATCCGGTGCTGGACGAGGAGGATTGCACGGGTCCTGCTGGGGGACTCACCTGTGAGCCGTAAGAACCGTGGGCGCCGTCGTCTGACCCACATCCAGAAGCGTGTGCTGGCGGTGGTCTTCCCCGATATGGACAGGCGCCTACAGGAGAAGCAGCAGCAGGAAGGGGGTAGGTACATGTGTGTCAGTTGTGTGTCCCCAGCCAATGTAAGTGTGCAGTTGCATGGATACACTGCCAGGGTTTGATTGTGCAGTGCGTCAACTTCTCAACAATTTAGCACAGTGCTGTTCTCACTCCCTCCCTTCCCCTCCTTGCCATGTGTTCCCTGGTCTGTCTGTAGCCACTCTTGCACAAGGTTATTTAGGCAGGCAGTTCATGCAGGTGACCTATGCCATCAGCATCATGTGTGGGGGTGATGTGCCACAGGTATGGGGACCTTGCGTGTGCCATGGCCAATTTCAGTCATTGTGGTGTCCATGTCACTTGGCACTGATTGTGAATCACGACATAGGGGTGTGTCTCCAAACTGTACAGCCTTCCAGCATGCATGTCCAATTGTGTGCCCTTTGACATGATGTGCCTGAGTGGGAGGCCTGCTAAGTGCAGGGACGGTTGCTTAATTTGCAGTCATGTCCATCCTGGACCATGGAGGAGTGTGGGTACTACTGTGCCCTGGGGCACCTCTTCCTAGGTATCATGTGCGTCATCCAACAATATGGACATTCACTGTGTCTTCGCCATGGGTTGGGTAGGGTGGCATTGTACCCTGGGCTCAACTGTTAGGACCTACAGGTTGCTACATGTGTCCACTGTACAGGGGGACCCATTTTGCTTGTGCATTCTCACAGTGGGCATTACCTGTGTGTGTTGTTGAGACAATCTGATGATGTTTGCCTGTCAATGATGTGTGGACATGCCCACCAGGGGCTGTGTGTGTACAGTCATGAATTAGTGGAGGCCATGTGTTTCCATCCCAGAGTAAGAGGTGTACATACTTTCTCCGTCTCAATGAGATTGTCTCAGGTGTGGGTGGTTTGTGCGTACAAGGCCTACATGTCAGAAGCTTCATCCTCCTTGCTGGGTGTGGCCTGTGTGTGATGTTTGACTGGACATACGCTCAAGGTGCAGTGACCCTGTCATGTGTGGCCTGGTTTCATGTATTGCCTTTGCAGCATGCGGCAAGAGTAAATGGATATGATTCATGCTCATCCCTTTTTGACGACGCAGTGTGGTGCAGGTGCTGTGCACATTTGTCCCCAGAGGCTGGCTCCTCTCTAAAATTTCAGGTGCAGTGATTTGCTGTTGTGTCATGATCTCCATTGTGTCTCAGTGGCATGGTGGGTCGAAAAACTGTGTGTTCCATGGCCTACATGTGTACATTGTTTTGTAGGTGTTACTCCTGTTGCTTTTCAGGCTATGCAATGTGACCTATGTATATTTGACTCATGTGACATATGTGTACAGGTGTCTGATTTTCTCCTGTCTCTTCACCTTGCCCACAGCATCGCCGGGGGACACGGAAGGAGACACTAGCACGGACCGGGAGGAGGGATTGAGCACCAGTGCCAGCAGTGCTGTCCTGTCTGGCACATGGAGTGGCACGGAGGCCGAAGGGAGTGAGGCAGAGGACCTGTTGACTGCCAACACAGACTATGACGCAGACGGGTCCGAGGCTGAGCTCCCAGAGGTGGCGGAGTCTGCCCCCCCAGCTGATGGCAGCCCTCCACATCCCCCCGCCACCTCAGGTTCCATCACCGGCCTCCCACATGCTCGTGGCCCTTCCCTCCGTGCTCGGTCCCCACATGTCTCCTTCCTGCCAGGCACCGCACCCCCTGCCCCTGTCACCACTGCTGCGGTGAGTGCGGAGTCTGTGGACATCCTGAGGCAGTTGCAGGTTGGTCAGACTGCGATGCTAAATGTCCTCCATGCCCACACCCAGGTGCTGACCCAGATGGAGGCATACATGGAGGGCATGTCGGCTGCGCAGTCTGACCAACGGCAGTTGCTGAGGTCCATAGACTCCACACTGACTGCAGCACTGGATCTCCTGCAGCGCTGCGTAACACCCCCTACCCCTGCCCCATCCACAATTCCCACTCCCGTGCCTGTCCCACGCACATCCAGACGTCAGCGTGCACGCACCCCAACAGACACAGGCACCACACCACCAGGGAAGTCGAAGCGCACACCTCCTGTCACGCACACACAGGGTGAGGAAGGCACACCCACTGGGTCGGGGGGGAAACGTAGAACACGCAGCCACAGTGGGAGTCCGCATTCCACACAACCCACTCCCTCCAAATCCACTCCCCTTAGCTCTCCTGGCCAACAGTCAGTGACAGCATCATCCACTGCGAGTGTGCCCCCCAGCCCCAGGATGACACCACCCCGCAAGCGGTGGAGGCGGGACCCGGCCAGGGGAGTTGAGTCCCCCACCCTGTCCACACCCTCCCCCAGTGGCGCTGCGACCCATCCCTTTGCCCCCCCCCCTCCTTGGGGCCTGTGGTTGGATTGGGTGCGGGGGAGTCGCTGGGGGAACTTGCCGACGTGTGCAGCGCCATTCTGTCCTCCACCTTTGGCGCTGGCACCCCCCCTGTGGCAGAATCATCCCTCCCTGCACCCACAACACCTACCCTTTCCCCTCCTGTCCCTGGTGTGCCTGTTTCCACCCTCCCCCCTGATGCCCCCTCTTCTGTGGATGAAATGGACTTGTGAACTGTGCAGGCAAGCTAGGGGACACACGTCCCGATGTGTACCCCCCCCCCGGACTTTGCTGCTGGGCTGGCCCATGGCCCTTGTACATAGTGGACATTTTCTCAGATATATTTTCCTGCTGAATAAAGCCTTTTATTTTGGTTTTGCACACTGATGCTTTCCTGGACTTGCTGTTGGTGCTGGTGCTCCCTGCGTTGGGGTGGTGATAATGTGTTAGGGGTCTGTGAAATGTTGGAGTGTGCTGCTCATGGGGTGTACCCTGCCATCTGCGTGCCATCACAAAGGTCTCTGCCAATGGTATTTGGTCATGTTTGCTCTCACTGTATGGTGACATTGTCCCAAGGTGTGTTCCATCCTCTGTGGAGCAGGCCATTTTCCCTGCAGGGTGTCTCCCAAATGCTGTGCTGTGCTGTGTCTACATTTCCTGGATGTGTGAGGGTTGCCGTTCAATATAGCCATGCTGGCTCAGCGATGGCTCCGCCTGCATCTGGGGTATCACCCTTGTAGGTCACTGAACTTGTTGATGGGGTATATTGTCCTATGTCTGGGCACTGCTGGGAGGACTCTGCACACACCCCTCCTGTGTCTGGGCACTGCTGGGAGGACCCTGCACCCACCCCTCCTGTGTCTGGGCACTGCTGGGGGACTCTGCACCCACCCCTCCTGTGTCTGGGCACTGCTGGGAGGACTCTGCACCCACCCCTCCTGTGTCTGGGCACTGCTGGGAGGACCCTGCACCCACCCCTCCTGTGTCTGGGCACTGCTGGGGGTGTTTGGCACACCCCATTCTTATTGCAGGTTCGGTGCGTACATACACGGGTGGCGCTTGGGTGCGTACATACACGGGTGGGGGTTCGGTGCGTACATACACGGGTGAGGTTTCGATGCGTACATACACGGGTGGGGGTTCGGGGCGTACATACACGGGTGAGGTTTCGGTGCGTACATACACGGGTGGGGGTTCGGGGCGTACATACACGGGTGAGGTTTCGGTGCGTACATACACGGGTGGGGGTTCGGGGCGTACATACACGGGTGAGGTTTCGGTGCGTACATACACGGGTGGCGCTTGGGTGCGTACATACACGGGTGGGGGTTCGGTGCGTACATACACGGGTGAGGTTTCGGTGCGTACATACACGGGTGGGGGTTCGGGGCGTACATACACGGCTGGGGGTTTGGTGCGTACATATACGGGTGGGGGTTCGGTGCGTACATACATGGGTGGGGGTTCGGGGCGTACATACACGGGTGGGGGTTCGGTGCGTACATACACGGGTGGCGCTTGGGTGCGTACATACACGGGTGGGGGTTCGGTGCGTACATACACGGGTGAGGTTTCGGTGCGTACATACACGGGTGGGGGTTCGGGGCGTACATACACGGGTGAGGTTTCGGTGCGTACATACACGGGTGGGGGTTCGGGGCGTACATACACGGGTGAGGTTTCGGTGCGTACATACACGGGTGGCGCTTGGGTGCGTACATACACGGGTGGGGGTTCGGTGCGTACATACACGGGTGAGGTTTCGGTGCGTACATACACGGGTGGGGGTTCGGGGCGTACATACACGGCTGGGGGTTTGGTGCGTACATACACGGGTGGGGGTTCGGTGCGTACATACACGGGTGGGGGTTCGGGGCGTACATACACGGGTGGGGGTTCGGTGCGTACATACACGGGTGGCGCTTGGGTGCGTACATACACGGGTGGGGGTTCGGTGCGTACATACACGGGTGAGGTTTCGGTGCGTACATACACGGGTGGGGGTTCGGGGCGTACATACACGGGTGAGGTTTCGGTGCGTACATACACGGGTGGGGGTTCGGGGCGTACATACACGGGTGAGGTTTCGGTGCGTACATACACGGGTGGCGCTTGGGTGCGTACATACACGGGTGGGGGTTCGGTGCGTACATACACGGGTGAGGTTTCGGTGCGTACATACACGGGTGGGGGTTCGGGGCGTACATACACGGCTGGGGGTTTGGTGCGTACATACACGGGTGGGGGTTCGGTGCGTACATACACGGGTGGGGGTTCGGGGCGTACATACACGGGTGGGGGTTCGGTGCGTACATACACGGGTGAGGTTTTGGTGCGTACATACTCGGGTGGGGGTTCGGGGCGTACATACACGGGTGGGGGTTCGGGGCGTATATACACGGGTGGTGCTTGGGTGCGTACATACACGGGTGGGGGTTCGGGGCGTACATGCATGGGTGGGGGTACGGGCCGTACTTCTACGGGTGGGGGTACGGTCCGTACATACCCCTGCCCACGCTCTGCGTGCCTGGGTACGGGCCGTACCCATGCCTTTGGTGGGTGGGTACGGTGCGTCCCCCCATTGTTGCGGTGCCGTGGGGTCCGCACCGTACACAGGCCTTGGGGGCGTGGCTACGGGTCATACCACGCGTACCCCTACATGACCCCAGCAATGCTGGTACGAGCTGTACCAAGGCCTTTCTGACGTGGGTACGGGCCGTACCGCCATTGTTGGAGTGACGTAGGGGGACGCGTGGTACGTTCCGTACCCACGCTCTTGCGGCCTGGGTAGGGTACGTACCGGTTCGCGTGACCATCCACTTCCGTTGTGGCGGACGCTTGCGTTGCTGGCCTCGCCCCCACACCCTGGCAGTGTCCAGGCCCTGATGGTCAGGTATGTCCAGGCCATGTGTGATTTGGTACCATGTGTTGGTGTTGTGTGTCCTGCCCCTGCCCCCCCCTTTGCCCCTGGTTGTTGTGCTGACCTTCTGCGGCGTCTGCGTCGGTTCCTGTACGCCAGGTGGACTGCTAGGAGGGCAGGGATGGCACGTAGGTTCGGGTCCATGTCTGTTCGTCGCGTCCAGCTGCTCCTTGCGTGTCTCGTCCTGATTTCCCGGCAGTTTTTGGCAGCCGGTAAATATTTACCGTGCGGGATGACGTCGGTTCGAATCGTACTTCCTGGTTCGTGAAACGTAGGCTGGATGCGTACCGACGTCACGTCGGCGCCTTTCAGGATCGGAATTGTGTTTAGTTTCTGTTCGGTCGGTGTTTTGTTCGATTCGTACGGAAATGGTGTTTCCGTATGAATCGTACTTGCATTTTCGGATGGATTTCGCACCGGGTACGAGTCGGACGGAGAAAAGGCTCCGTCCGACGGTTCGTACCCGGTTTTTACCGGATCGGAATTGGCACCCAGATAATAAATAAAATAAATACTTGAGTATCTTTTTATTTTTTAAACCTCTACCAATAATTAATAATATATATATATATTCTTTCTAGAGTAATTTTTTAAGATAATTTTGCGAAATATTAATAACACTAAATCACATTTTTTTTTCATTTTTAAATACTTTTATTTTTTATCATTCCAAATTAATTAATTTATTTTTTTAAATAATTAATTTATTCTCAAATTATTAAATATAATAAATACTTGCGTTTTCTTCAAATAATTAATACTCAAGTATTTTTTTTAATACTATAGTACTAAATACTTATTATATTTCTTAAATATTAATATAACAAAATCACTTTATTTGTTCATTTTTTAACACAATTTTTTATTATACATCACAAAAAAAATTATATATTATTGTTACATTATATAAAAAATCAAATAATACAGATAATAAATACTTACATTTTGAAGGTACTTTAGCGTTGTAAAAGTATGCGTGGTAATGGAACTTGCGTTGTAAATGCATGCGTTGTAAAATTCTGCGATGTAAATGAACTTGCGTTGTAAAACTTGTGTTGTAATGGTAGTGCGTTGTAAAAGTTGCGTTGTAAAGGTTGTTAACCATCTCAATCCAGCAACCCTTTTCTCCTCCAGTTCCTGGTCACTGTACTGCAACCTATGACCTCCTTGCAATGTTTTCGTTTTGGACAAATCCACCTCATATCGCCTAGCCAATTCTGACAATTTCTCATGTGCAACTCTTGCCTCTCGAGTCACATCCTTCGCTACGAAGAGTAATTCATCTGGTCCATATATTAATATTCTCTCAAGGGGTAAGCTTCCACCTACTATCTCATCCACTTCCGCTTTTAACCTTACTACATCTATCATCATCCCCCCTTTCAGGGCTCCTCTCAGTATTTCTCGGCAGGCTGCCCCTTCCCTACCGCTGTCCTCACATTCTTGGTCCTGCGACCTACTCTCTTCTGGTATACCCATTGGAGCGGACCGATCCCTGAAAACGACCCGTTCTCTCTCTGCTGTCATCACTCTTGGGCTTTGGTTTCTTACTGGTGGTACCCATGATCGTAAATCTGATCTCGACTCCATCAGAGACCTCGGCCTCTCTGGTCTCTGCTCTCTCTGTTCCCCAGATGAGTCTGACATGGCTGGCAAGGGTGTCCTCCATTCTATAGGGTCCGGAGTCCGAGCCCTTGCACCCACTAGGTCACTTCCTGCGACCTCTCTCCTTACCCCCCGGCTGTCTGCTCTGGGTTCGCAACTTCCTCTGAATCTGGGTGGTAAATCGAAACAATGGGTCCGATAGTGACCGGTACCTTAAAAGCATCCGGTAACCTCACATCTCTCTCGACTTTTACGCTAGCCTCAGACGGGCTCCTTGCACTCTCTGTTCCTATCGAGATCCTTCCTTCTACTCTCGTCTCTGGGTGGATTGTTACTCCTCTAGTCTCCTCTATCCGAACCAACGTCTCTTCTGGGACCTCTGGGTTATACGGAGGTGGTCTCTCTGATAACAACCTCTCCAATAGGCTATCATCGGTATCACTATCATCCTCGTCTTCTGACTTTACGTTCTTTACCCCCTCCGAAGTGATCAATAAGGGATACAGTCTATCTGCCTCTATCGCCTGTACTCTCCACCTTTTCTCCGCTGCATCCCATCTGGCATCCTGAAAAGCCCTGATCGACTTTTTCACCCTTTCCTGATTTCTTCCTCTTTCCCTATTATGCGCTGCTCTAATCCACGCATGTAGTGCTTCAAATTGTGTTGGCCTTGGCAAAGGTCGTAACCCCGCCATCACAGACTTCAACTGGTACAACACTGCTAACCTGAATGAGCCATACCTCGGGAATGCTAATTCTCCTTCACTTTGAGTCATTTTATGCCAATTCTCAAGCCAAATTATCGTATGCAATCCCACATTCTTTGCCATGTAATGTGCTGGCGTATCCTCTGGAGGGGCTTCTTCTCCCTCTCGAGTAACCACATGTTTGTCACCTCTACACAGTTCTCGAAAAACCTTAAAACACTTCATGATTGACAAAATTCGATCTCACACACTGTTTACCTCTTGATGTCGAACCCTCCAATAACACCAACCAGCCTATCACAGCGCGACACTCTCTGACACTTCCTTCGTTCGCAGCAGTTCCCTTTCCTTACTGTTTACGTCTCACGCCTGCACTCATCCCATTCATACACTGAAATAACAGTTTGTCCCAAACAAGTTACTTCTCTGGCTGTCCGTCCACAGCCTCTGACTGTTCGTCCACAGTCTCTCGAAATTGTTGACCTCGGTTGGCAACTGTCTGTCCCCGTCCGGCCAGACAGTTCACCTCTGATAGGTTACAAACACTCAAATCCTCATACAGCAACCCACGACCAGCGTCGAGTTGTCATGCACTCACACATTCGCTCCCCCTACCTCGGTCCAGGTGATCGATGGTACCTCACGATCTCCTTTGGGTGGTTAACAAAATCTACCACGGGTGTCTTCTACACACAATTCCCGGGCTGCGCGCGCTCACAGCCTGATCTCACAATCACTCAACATTCACTCCAACTCCGCAAGACATCACACAACAAATCAACACCGCAATCTACAACATCTCATCCTATTCATACTCACTCCACGAACTGCTGCTTCCTGCCACACTGCTACTCGCCGTCAATGTTCATCATCTGCCGTCGTCTGCTGCTCACCATCTGATGATTCACCATCACTTATCGTCTATGGGTCTCAAGGATCACTTATCCTAATCTAATCGTCCCTCGCTATCGGAAGTAACCATCCGACTCTGCTACCAACTGCTGGGGCCCAATTTTCTTGTTTCCATTTATCTCCAAGAACCCACTCTGGTCGATTGAACCTTTTTACTTGCCCAATAGCGTGGAGGGAGCAAACACAATTATCAGAGAATACTTTCCGCAATTTGACATAATTAAGGACTCGAAACTCAATCTCTATTGCCATCGGGATTTTATTATCAACATAAACATCTGCAGATATAAGCACCTTAGCACAAGGCACAACAGGTAAATGGGTACTAATACAAATGCCACTCTACGAAGAATCCGCATTCAACTGAATATAAACAGAAGTACAGCTTCTAAAAGCATGAGGTAGATAACTACCAAGCTAATTTCGATATTCGGAATCATTAAACCAAAGCATCTCTGTCCCTACTCTATGCTAGATGACATCCCTGCTTACCATTCCCTTAAGACCCAAGAAATCGTGAAAAGGTGTCAGAAGTGAACTTCCTAAGAAGTCTTCACTTAGAGAGAGCTTGATCTAAAACGCTCCTTCTAGCTCCTCGCCTACCTCTTCTCTGCTCAACCCCCGGGGCGCTGTCCCTAATACAAAACCCCAAATCACAGAACACGCCCTCCGGCACACCTTGTCGACCAGGTCTTCTTCCAGTAATTTTCCATCCAGCTCTATCCATCTTCCGTCGTCCATCAGCTTGGCCTTGAGTCCCAGACACCGTCCGCACTAGGAGTTGCGATTGGCACATTCCAATGCACTCCCATGTCTGGCTTCCCCCATAATTCAACTCTTAGACAAAGACCTTTTCTACTAACGAACCAACTGTCCTTGCACCTGCGGTGAGATCATGGGATGGAGAAATACTTCCCATCTTTTAATTTTACAATGTACTGCAGCTCAAAACCTCTACCGAAATAAATCAATTGCGGCCTACCGCATTCAGCTAACATAAGAAATACCAGGCCTTTCTTCTCAACAATATATGTGAATTCGGGCCTCTACTAGGTTAAACACGCTATCAAATCACATTCTAAGCATTAGTGCTTTTACTTTCATATACATGAATAAACGACATGCATGAGTAAATTCAATCAGGTTATACGTTTAGCCTAATACATTGCATTGAACGGAAACTAATTGTTATGCATTTTCTAAATAGGTTCACAGTATGTGTTCACGTCTCTAACACTTCTACATTGCGATTTAATTGATACATTTCTTAATACATTTCGCACAACACATCTAAATATACATTTATTATACGCGGGTGCCAACTAACAGTGAATATGATGCACCCCTACAAATTTCAAAACCTTTAGGCGCTACATCAGGCTCATTTAAAAAATTGAAATATGGGGTCATTACCACTCATGGTAAATACCTAGCCATAGGCTAATGGTATTTATCAGGCGCAGTAAATACCTAAACCTTTTTCTTTTAACCTGTAATGAAGGCCTTAGTTGAAATGTTTTCCTGCCTTCACGTAACACAGACTAACCTTTCTCCAGGTTTTTAAAGGTAGCTCCTGTTTATGCAGTTGTTCGCAAGAAAACGCATTGCACAACAATTCTTGGAAACAGTCATTAGTCTATGTCCACTGCAGTATGTTATTGTGGAATATGACATTTATTACTAGAAAGAGACCAATCACCACCACCACCAAAATATGTACAACTACTCAAGCATACTCAATCTACATTCATGGTCAAAGTGCAGGAGCCCACAGGGAGCAGCTGCATTCAGTTTAATCCTATGCAGTCACATAAATCTGCAACTGAATTAAATTCAGTAGTTAAGGAGCAAACAAATCTCCTCCCAACATTACATTGATAACATCGTATATCACCCTGTATGCGGGGACGTCATATTTTATGTTTCTGTCAAACTGAATATAATACATGATTCCTGGATCCCCCTGGCACCCATAATTTAAGCTTACCTAGCCAAATGCTAAGTGGACGCGGCATGAGGCAGAGATGAAATCAAGGAGGTGGCTAGCATTTTCCCAAGCCATGGGTTTGACAGAACGACCAAACTGTAGCTAATATGGCAGTATGACACTTGACTTTCATTTTAAGTTCAGAGCTAAATTCCAATCCCTTTATTTGCACATGATCAGAATTAGGACTCATGAGATAATGATCCCACCCTGCCAGTTTTGCTCTAATAAATTACGGGAGGTAAAGGTTGCAAAAATTTATCAGGGGAAAAGGTCTGCAAAAAAATTAAAAACATGTGGAAATAAGGGTGTGTTAAATACCAATTCTACATGCAATGCTTTATTCACAAATTGAAAACTTGGAATGGGAGGCATTTCCCACAAGCGGTAACTACCTCACCCTGGGGTAATGGTATTTACCGTGCGTGGTACATGCCTTACCCTCCTTTGCTTAAGTGTAATGATTGCCAAAGGCTCATGGACTGGCCCCTGTTTTTATCAGACCCGGTAAAATCCTTATCCATTTAGTGAGAATTTATCCGGAATGATTAGTAACTCCCAGTTAAGTGACTGTCCCTGATAATGGTGCTTAATGCACCAAATCTGTATATCCCAACAATTACCCTGCAATTTTCCTACAATTATTTTTGGCTGGTTTGGCCTGTGAAAATGTATGCGAGGAAAACTGATCACAATTAACTGGGCTATTTATAATGAGGGTCTAAATAAATCCTGTCAATCCTGGATGGTAAATTTGCCAATTACTATCCCGTTCTCTGTGTCCGTGCTTGGAATAAGACACAACACGCGGAGTTTGCGCACCTGATTTAAAAATATTTTGGGGCAGATTTACAAGCCCCTTGCGCTGCCAGTACGTCACTTTTTGTGACGCACTGGCAGCGCATTTCTCTGCCCCATATTTGCAAGGACAGGGGAAGCCACCCTGCATGACTTTTCCTTTCCTTGTATTTACGACCCCTTTACACGCAGCACTTTGCATGAAAGGGGCGTTCCATGGGTGTTGCTGTGGGTGTTCCCACGCAACACCCATGGAACCAGACGTATTTCCAGATTTACGAGGATTCCTAAACCTGGAAATGCGGCAGTATGCTACGTAGCGAGACGCAATGAGGAGAAATGCTTTCATTTCTCCTAGTTTTTTTCCTCTTTCAGTGCGTGCTGCATTCTACAGCACGCATTGAAAGAGGAAAATGCCTGTAGTGATTGTTTTTGTGCAGGAAGGTGCCCCTTCCTGCACAAAATCAATCTCCCCATGGCACCATGGTGCAAGGGTGCCTGAGTCGGTGCATGGCAGCTGTTTGTGTGCCAACCCAGGGGTGAGCTCAGGAATGTGACATATCATTGTAAATATGTTGCATTCCTGTGCTCCGAAAGTGCAGCTGCGTGGCGCAGCCAAAGGGCTTGCGGTGCCACGCTGCAGCACCTTCTTGTAAATCTGCCCCTCTGCCCTTTTCAAGCAGTTTTTCTCTTTAACATTGCCCCAGATGTTTCCTATCTCAAGGTAAAGCAGAACACTTCAGATGTGCGAAGTTTGCAATGAAAGTCACAATCCTTTCCCCTCCACCCAAAGTGATGCTTTTCTTTCGCACTATTTTTCCGACCATAAAGTTTTGTGACTCATTAAACTAATCATTGTATTTGTCTGTTTTGTGGGTGCTGTTAGCCCTTTTTAGACTCTTGGGCATGGTACGGGGCGTAATAACTTCATCACATTTGCCTCGGATGTTTCTTGAGAGTTTTCGAGTAAATCACAGTAAACGAAAAACATGGCAAGAGCAAACACATATGAGTTTTCGTGACTTATTTATAAATTGCCTGTGGTTTGCTGTTAATAGCAGCCCAGTCCTAGTGACAAGAAGCAGATGCAAAACCCAAGGAAGTCTAATTTACATCGAGTAGCATTTCGACCCAGGACCAAATGTGCGCAAATAATATTTAATACCATTTTTATTTAGATTCACAAAATTATGTTTTAATGCCTTGAACACTTCACAAAGTGTGAAACCCTCAAGGGTCATTAAAAATAAGTATTGGCAAAGCCAATAGGCCTGGCTATAATATATTAACACATGTAAATATAGGCATTTACAAATTCTGTTTATCTGCGATGCATGCAAAAAATCACATTACAGCCTGCCCTGTTGATTTGTTTGCTAGGATTTGTGTGCGAAGTGTGATTGCGAGTAATGCTGTAATCACTGCACTGTCTTGCAATATTTCACTGGACGTTTTCGATAGATAAAGCCTGCCTTAATTTCCAAAGGGGGGGAAGGGTATAATGTGCACTGCTTCTGTGTGTAATTCTACATTTTGTGAGGGAAAATTCAGAATTTTGCACCCAGAGACATACCTACCACACTGCAGAGTCAGTGGGCCTCATTTATGAAAAGTGGCGCATCACTGCGTGAAAACAGTGATGCGTCACTTTTCACTGCGCCCTCCCTGCGACTCCAATGATGCGTCATATTTACAGTATGACGCATCATGTCGCAAGGAGTCACAGATACGTCAGTATTTCTGACGTATCTGTAGGCGCAAAAGTGACGCATTGCTGGAGTGTGTCACAAAAGTGACGCAACTCTAGCAATGTGTCCTTTCACATGGGGCAAGCCCCATGTGAAATGGCCTGCGTCAGTCTTACGCCTGCTGTGAGGCAGGCGCAAGATATTGACGCATTTGCACCCTAGAAGTGGCGCAGTGAAATCTCGTAGATTTCACTGCGTCACTTCTACGATGCTTACTTACGTGGGAACGCCCACCCTGCATACATTATACCTGACGCAGGTATAATTCCAAGTGTAATCAATGACATATAAACATTCTAAAACAAGAGTACAATACAACACATCTCCTTCCTTATAACAAATTGTGATAATAACATAAACAGTAATTGTTCACACAAGGTAAAGCGAGGAGAGAACAAAAAAATATATACAGGGGCAATGAATAAATGGAAACTGTTACACAAACCGAAACCTATGTAGGGGAGAAAATGAACAACATCCACAAGAAAGAAAAATAAAAGGCCAACAATAAGTGACATAATCCTTGAGGTACTCTGGTGGTCTAATTTCTCCTCCAAGTTTGTTATGGGAATGGCCCTCTGGGATAGGTACGGTATGTCTAACATTTTCTTGTGTTAGCTTCTCACCGTGTAAAGGTGCACCATCGGGCTGTGGTGACCCCCCCGGATTCTGGCAAGGTTCACCTCTTGTGGAAATGTGACATCCAAACTGAAGAGAATCCAGCCAATGAAAACTCCTCTCTTCCTGAACGTCCACCCAATCGATCAACCCTTTATTGTATTTCATCAATCTACTCAAGAACCACACTTTCCCATCACACAATCTTGCTGCATTCCTAAATAATTGCACAACTTCCAAAGGCTTGGAGAATTTGCTCTCACCTTTCCTCACCCTAAAAGGTAACGTCACTCTCTTTGGCATTGCCTTTTAAATCATAATACTGCTTAAACTTCTGTTGGTACCGCACAATATTTTTCTTTACTTCTCTTGGAGACCACTCACACAACCTGGAATGTTTCAGCCAACACTGACTATCTTTGTTAAAGGGTACTCTACCTCTCATGATGGTAAAGGGGCTGTACCCAGTGACAGTGGGCGTTATGTGATACATCAACAATTTTTTTTTACAGCTACAATCCAATTTTGATTCTTGAGTTTGTCCACTTGTAATGTTATGTTAATGTTAATTTGGAATTTATAAAGCGAGCGGCTACTCCCAGGAGTGTCCCGGCGCTTAACAAAAAGACCACGTAACAGAAACAGAAAAACTCCCAAGGCAGAGACAGCGAAAACATATTTATAGTTGAAAAAGCCATGTTTTCATTTTTTTCCTAAAGGTGAGAAGGTCCTGGACCTGTCTAAGAGACAGAGGAAGGCCATTCCACAGGCGGGAGGCTAGTACTTGAAAAGATCTTCCTCCAACCCGGGAGAGTGAGAATTTAGGAACAGGAATCAAAAGCAGAGCCGAAGATCTTAAAGTACGTTGGGGAATCGTGAGGTTGAAGCGCTCAACCTCACGATTCCCACTGGGATGATAGATCGATGTAACTTTATGTTCAATCCCATTTCATTTAAAAAAACTGTTCAACACAAATATTCTTAAACTGAACATCGTTGTCGTTATTAACTCACTTAGGCAACCCTTCTCTTTGGAACAATTCGTCCATGAACATACCTGCACTTCGAGAGTCAGCACGTTCCACAACCTTGACTTCTGCCCACTTTGAAAAGTAATCAATCGCATCCAGAATTAACCAACTTTGGTGTTGCTAAACAATAGGACCCATATAATCAAAACCCAATGCTTCCCATGCCATATCAGGACAAGGAATAGGTGTTAGGGGAGGATTAACTAACTTCTGAGTTTTATCCAAATTTAAGCATGAATAACATTATCTCACCACTCTCTCCACTTCAACTTCTAAGCCCGGCCACCAATACATTTCTTTCACTCTTTTTTTGCTTTTGACAATCCCCAGATGTCCCTCATGACACAAGTTGATCAACTAGACTCTCAACCCTTTGGGAGGAATAATCCTTACACCTCGTAACATATTATTCCCCACCAAGGATAATTTTTCATGCACCTCCCAAAAATGCTTTAGTTCCTCGCTTAAATACTTTTTTTCAGGACTACCTTGCACAACAAACATTTTGACATAGAATAAATAACTTCCACTACTTACATTAGTCCGAGATATGCTTAAATCATCCCATGTTTCAGGTGCAGCTTCCAAAGGCAAGGGCAACCTGCTTAATCAATCCGATACCTAATTTTTCACCCCAGGTATGTAACACACTGAATATCTGTAATGTAAACGCACAGACATCCTTGTAAATCTTGGTGTAGCTTCAAGTAACCCTTCGGTAGACAATACTTTGACCAGTGGTTTATGATTACACCTTACTTCCACAAGAAGACATCAAATGAAGTTTCTGAAGTGTTCCAACAACCCCCTACAACTGTAAGGGTTTCCCTTTCTATGACCGAATAGCGTTCTTCAGGCAGAGACAACACTCTAGAAGCATAAGCCACTGTGCCTACTTTCTCATCAATGTCCTTTTGTGACAATACAGCTCCTAAGCCCTTTTTGCATGCATCATTTGTGATAGTATATGCAAGGTCAGGATCAAACCCCACCAAATTCTTTGCTTCACACAGTTTATGTTTCATACTTTCAAAATCATTCTGAAGGCACTCTGTCCACACAAAAGTGGATTTGTTCTTTAACAACTGACGTAGATTGTAATTAAAAAAAAAACCTCTGAATAAACTTGCTATAAAACTCTATAAGGCCCAGGAAAGACTGTACATCATCCTTATTCTGGGATGTGGGAGCGTTCTTTATCAAGTTCAATACATTTTCTTTTGGTTTGATCCCCTCAACTGAAATTTCATGTCCCAAGTAATCTAATGACTGAACAACAGATTTGCATTTAGACAATTCTGCTGTCAATCCACTATCATGCAACTTCTCAAAAATAACATGCACTCTACTATCATGGACATTTTTTGACTCCCCCGTGATACTGATGTCATCCAGGAAAAAAATTACCCTTGGAAAGCCCACACACAACTTATGCATCCGTTTCTGAAAAACGTCTGGAGACGATGCCACCCCAAAGGGCATACGTAAAAAACGATAACATCCCTGGGGCGTCATAAAGGTGGTTAAGCTTTTGCTATCTTCATGTAACATTACCTGATGGTAAACCAATGTTAAATCTATCTCTGAAAACCACTTCATATTATTAGTGAGTGGCATCAACTCATTAATTGTTGGAAGAGGAATCTTTTCAACAAGAATGTTCTCATTAAGGCTTTTTGAGTCAACACATAAACACATTTTCACATTGGCCTCAGATGCAATAACCATGGGTGTGACCCATTCTGAAAGATCAACATCTTTAATGATACCACCCTCCAATAAGGTCTTTAACTCTTTTTCAACCTCCTCCCTAAGAACCCATGGAATATCCCTATATTTGTGAATCTTGGGTCTTTCAGGACAATTTTTTGTGCATATCCTTTCAAACTTCTGTTCTTACAGGAAATCACCTCAGGAAACTCTTCTTTAAACTTCTGATGTTAGAGGTCATTATGATCCAACACCAGAACTTGTTCTGTGTATTAGGGTCCATGAAGATATTTACATTTCTCTGATCTATGCACCCCAAAACTGATGGGTCCTCAAGAGCGACATACAATTTCCGTATAGATGTCAGGGTGAGCTTCCTTCCTCGGATCTGGATGCGAAGATACAATGAACCCACCTCTCGATACCTTCAACTCTGATTTTTATATTACAGAGTACTGAAATGATCAAGCAGGGGGAAGGGAAATTAGGATGGGAACAGCTGGGAAGGAGATCTGGAAAGGAAAATGTTAGCAACAGCACAAAATACAACATGCATTAACCAAGTATTAATGACACATTTGAATACTTTAATCCAAGCAGAACCTTAATGAGCTTCTTTGTGCTTTGTCTCAAGGTTCTCTTCCGTTATAAGATGTCTAAGGCACTCTGATAATAACGTAAGTTTAACAGCACTCACTGAATCTTTATAATTTTGCATATGAGTTAGAAACACTCATCAATGACCTAAATGGCATTGTCAAAAATGACTCTCTTATGCGAAATTGAAGTTGCTAAGTCCCTGTGCCACTGCATAATGAAATAATACGCAAATGCACTCTTCGTCGGGAAAAACTAAGTTGCTCTATTCCTGTGCAACTTCATAATGAAATAATATGATTAATGCTTTTTGTTTTAATCAAGATAACCACAAAAAGAAGACAAGTACTGAGCAACTATGGAACAAAATAATATGCCAAATGCGCTCATGAACGAGAAAACGAAGTTGCGATGTCCAAAGCAATTACGTAACGAGTTATATTCCAATCTTACTTACAGAGTATGGCCTACTCTGAAATTACTTACTTGTGCTGGCTTATGGCGGGAGCCCACTTGAGCCTGCGGAGAGCAGCGTGGGGGCCAGCCGCGACAAAGGAATAGCCGAAGGAAACAACCAAGGACCTCCGACAGGTGAGAGCCACACACCGGAAGTTTCAGGGAAGCACACAGGCTCTCACAAAGAACCAGCAAGGCGCCAACTGGGTAATGGAGCCGGAACAGAGATCAGGAGCTCCGCACTAGGAAAGCCTCAGAGAATAGTGAGCACGGAGGAAGGGGCGTGGCCAATGATGAAGACATTGTCATGCTCACCGTGCCGCCCCCAAGGATGATGGGATATGTAGTTCACAAGAAGGAAACCTTTCTTGCTAGACAGCAAAGAGCTGTGAGAGCTCCTGGAACTCAATGAAACAAAAGATAACAAATTGAGAGGCAGTTTGTACAAAATCACCTACAATGAGAGCACCAAACCCACCATCGAGTTACTGAAGCTGCCTCATGCGCTTTGATACAGCGCACCTTGGCGCATGGTGGCATGGGCGCATGACTATGGTGTATAATAGGGATGTGTGAAGTGAGTGGGGCGGGTCCTAGACCGCGTGCCACCCTAAACCTGACAGTACTTCCCCCTCCCCAGCGCGGTCTAGGGCCCGGCTTTTGAGGATAGCGGAGGTGGAAGCGTCTCACTAAACGTGGTGCTTGAACATTTCGTGCAGGCTCCCATGAGTCATTTTCAGGCCCATATCCTTTTCAGGATATCAAATACCACAGCACAGAGCCCCTGAACTTTGAATCCAAAATGTCACATTCTTCGTATTCCCAATGACCTTGGACCAAGAGAGGTGCAGGATGTTCCGAGCACGTCTCACTGGCAGGTTTTAACAAAGAAGTGTGAAACACTAGGTGAATTCGTAATGAACCAGCTAGTTGTAATTTATAGGTAACAGGGTTAACTTGACGCACAACCTTATATAACCCAATGAATTTTGGATGGAATAAGCTTTTTACCTTGAAGGCAAAATGTTTGGTGGAAAGCCACTCCTTGTCCCCTGAGTGATAGAGTGGGCCGAGCCTATGGTGTTTATCATATTGTTGTTTATAGTTTTGTTTGGCTTGAGTAAAATTCTTTTGAATCTGTTGATGTATTTGTTGCATGTGGAGAACGGTATCCTGTAAAGCTGGCGTATCAGAACTTGTTTTTGGTAATGTCACTGAGATAGTGTTGGGGACATATCCGTACAAGCCAACAAAAGGAGACATACCAGTGGAGGAATGCGGGGAGGTGTTGTAAGCTAATTCAGCCATCCATAGTAAGTCCAACCAAGAGTGTTTTGCTTCTGAGACGTAGCAGCGCAAATATTCTTTCAGAGTTTGGTTGAGTCTCTCAATCTGGCCATCTGTCTGAGGATGATAACTTGCTGACATGCTTGATGTGATTTGAAAAGTTCGACACCACTGTTGCCAGAATTTAGATGAAAACTGAGATCCCCGGTCGGCTAAAAGTACAGCAGGCAATCCATGGAATCGTACTATTTGCTGTGAAAATATTTGTGCTAATTAACTGGTGATTGGTAACTTTTTACAGGCGATAAAATGAGCATACTTTGTTAAACTGTCTATGACTACTAGAGTAACTGAATGTTGTTGCGCCAGAGGTAATCCTGTGATGAAATCCATTGACACATGTTCCCACGGCATGTAAGTGATAGGAAGAACTTGTAACAACCCCTTTGGTTTACTGTGATCAGATTTGTTTCTTGTAGTTCTTTGGTGGGCAGATACACTTGTTGTTCATGAAAGGGTATCCCTTCTTTCACTGTTTCCTTACTGTTTTGTTTGATCCAATTTGACCAAGAAGAAGGGGGAAAGTTTGCATGGATGTTATCTAAAAATTGTTCTGCTGATAACACACATAACACCTTTGAAGGGGTAATTATAGATTGGGGTGTCCCTTCTAGCCTATGTAAAGAAGAATCTTTTCAAGACAAGGCATCAGCTTTTTTATTGCCTAGACCAGGTTGATAAGTAACCATGAAATCGTATTCTGCAAAGAACATCATCCAACGCAGCTGGTGTGGTGTTAAACCCCTAGCTGCACTCATGAATTGGAGATTTCTGTGATCTGTGTATACAGTGACATGTAAGCGTGCCCCTAAGAGATAGTGGTGCCATTCTTTGAAGGCGCCGTGGATGGCAAGCAATTCCTTCTCTGCTATTGTATAATTCTATTCGGCAGAATTTAATTTTCTAGACATATACGCCACTGGATGTAATTGTCCTGAACTTGAGTTTCTTTGCCACAGAATGGCACCAATGGCAACATCAGAAGCGTCCGCTTCTATGATAAACAGCTCTTGAACATCTAGATGCATTAGGATCGGGGCAGCTATAAAAGCCCTTTTAGATCTTGAAAAGCAGAATCAGCTTTAGGAGACCAGTCAAACATCACCTTTTTTCCCACCAAACGCATGATTGGGGCTTTTAAGGACAAAAAATGGTCAATGAAACATAGATAGAAATTTGCAAAGCCTAAAAAGCATTGCACGTCTATGATAGACTTGGGTATTGGCCAGTCTACAACAGCTTGAATCTTTCTGTCAGTCATTTTCATTCCTCATGGTGTCAGAATTACTCCTAAAAATTCCAGTTCTGTAACGTGAAAGTCACACTTTGATAATTTACAGTATAAATGATGTTTTTGTAGAGTAGTCAAAGCAATTCAATTCAAAGAACTTTATTCGGTTATTATAGAAAAAAATAACCATAAAAGCTCAATTTATAAATCACACTAAAGTTCCACAATTTAAAATAAAATCAATAGATGAAGCTAAAAACGTAATAATCATATCACAATTGATTTACGGAATTTAAAAACATTTTTAAAAAATGCAGTAACAGAGGTAATAGTGAATACATTGTCCAAATTCTGCAGCACCAGGAATGCAGGGCGACATCGTCTCAGTTCCAATCTTTTTAACACAGGAACAATCCATCTTTTCCTAGGTTTGGAATAAAATGTGCAAAAAAAAAACATATCTATAGATGACTGGGCTGACACATCATCACATGGGCAGTTACAGAGTGTTCTTGACCAGTCGTTTACCTCAGGAAAACTCAAAGATCTATGCAAGATATCCAGTCTGAGGCGCGTTAACAAAAATCTATCATAATCCCTAGAGGTTAGCAAAATATATGGTTGTATATTTACAGAGATCAAAGTAAGGTGGTGTGCTACCACTGTAGTCTTGGCCATTTCACTCGATATTCTGGATTCGCTCATGTATGACATGCATATATTTTTAAGGTCCTTTCTTGATACCCTGCACATAGTAGAGGGGTCATTATAATATTCAATATGGCCTGTTTGAGAAAAAAATGTTTTAACGTATTTTAGCCATCTTATATGTTTGGCCCCGTCAATTCCCAGTACGTCCTTTAGAATATGGCGATTAAAAACAGACTCTTCAGTAGTCCACGCCTTATGCCACAGGAGAACAGGCTGTATCTTAATCACATCCCCAATGTATGGCAGGCCCAATTCTGTATGACAGATAAATGTTGACGTACTCTCAGGTACTGCCAAAAGATACCTGAGGTTGATGTTTTCTGCTACTTGGAGTGAGTTAACATTAGCGTATCCCCAGATACCTGCTCCATAAGTGGCAATCGCTGCACATGTTGCTCTATTTATGGGTAACAGTTCCCCTGGAGAGCGTTTACCCAATTTCCTGTTAAACTTTGTTAAAGCCATCAGTGATTTACTGAATAGCAGCCTTCTCGCTTTGATAGCCCTGCTCCAAGAGCCTGACTGATCAAATAGGATCCCTAGGTATGAAAAAGTATTAGTATTCTCTAATGCCTTAGTATTAATAAAAATAGTGTTTTTCTTTTTATTTGCCCCAGTCCCACATTTCATAGAGAACGTTTTTGAACAGTTAATTGTGAGGCCCAAATTTGTCATAAATTTTGTAAAGGAAGTTACTACCCTTTGGAGACCAATGGGCGTACGGGCCATCAGGACCGCATCATCTACATAAAGAAGTGCAGGGATGGGGCGTGTAACTACCAATGGCAGATCCCTGCACTCCTTGATTAAAGTACTTTCAAGATAATTTATATATAACGAAAATAGGAATGGGGCAAGGACACAGCCTTGCCGCACTCCTCTCGAAACTCCAAAGTGCTTAGTGCAATCTCCCCCCTGTCCAAAACGGACCCTCGCCTTTGCCCCCGAATATAGCTCCTTAAGAAGGAAATTATAAAGTTGTCCACCCCCAGCCCCTCCAAAATTACCCAAAGCTTTTCGTGGACTACGCAATCGAATGCTGATGTTAAATCAACAAAAGTTAAAAACAGCCTTTCCCTTTTAGCTTTGGTATATTAATCTAAAAGAATATGTAAGTTTAGACCCTGATCAATTGTCCCAAGACCCTTACGAAAGCCATATTGCAAGCCACTTAAAATAGAGTGATCCTCTGCCCACAATTGTAGTCTATCCAAAACCACACGCCCTATTATCTTGACTGTAGAATCCAATAATGAAATTGGGCGGTAACAAGCTGGATTCGCCCTATCGCCCTTTTTAAAAATAGGAACGATAATGGATTCATACCAAGATGATAAAAACCCCCTGGAACAACAGGCATTAAAAGTGGTCAAATCCTTTTTTACGTGACTTTCATGGACGTCTGATGTTTCTGAATAAATCAAAATGTCATCTATATACACAATGACAAATAGATCCAAATATTCACGCAACACATCATTTAAGAAGAATTGAAACGCCGCTGGTGCGTTGCAAAGCCCAAATGGCATGACTAAATATTCAAAGAGACCATATCGTGTTTTAAAGGTGGTCTTCCATTCGTCTCCCTTTCTGATACGAACCAAATGGTACGCGCCCTAAGGTCCAATTTAGGGTAAATTACAGCTGTTTTCACTTGATCCAAAAGGACAGGAATCAGTGGAAGGTCGTATTTATTTTTAATCGTGATCTTATTCAATGCCCTATAATCGATGCACGTTCTTAAGTCACCATTGGCCTTTGGAATAAAACAAAGTGGAGATGCTGCTGGAGACCGAGATGGCCGTATGAAACCGTTCTCTAGGTATTGATCGAAATATTGCCGCAAGTGTTGATTTTCGTTTTCAGAGAGAGCATACATTTGGCAATTCGGTACACAAGAACCAGGTATTAGATCTATCTGACAATCATATGTCTGATGTGGTGGCAGAATGGCAGCCTTGGATTCTCTGAATACATCATGGAATTGCGCTTATTAAATAGTCAGGATGGTTTCCTTTTCTTCTGCTGTGGCAATATGCCCTTGTACGGTTTTGCTGGTATTGTTCGTTATAGAAAGAAAGCGAGTTTGACAGTGACTGGAAAGAAAATGAAGTTCTCTTTTTTGCCAATCAATCACAGGGTTATGAAGACAGAGCCAAGACATCCCTAAAATGAAACCATATTATGGGGCTTGAATAACATCAAACTGTACCTCTTCTGAATGTTTCTGTTCCTTAGCATCTGTACAGAACATGCAGATTTTGATAGTTTGCATGGTTACCTGACCTCCTGACAACATTTTTCCATCAACTGCTTGTACAATTTCTGGTGTTTCCTTCTGTACACATACTATGTGTAGCCTTTGGGCTGTTTCCAAATCAACGAAATTACCTGTTGCACCTGAGTCCACCAATACCTCCAACTGATGGACTGTGGTGTTAAGCATGATTTGTACTGCTAAATGGAAATGCGCCTTGTAATTCATAACACAAGAATTTAGAGAAAGGAAGGCAAGAGTACCCTAGAGATCCCCTTCCAAACATCTTGGGCAAATCAGTTTTCCGTCAACTTATAAGTAGCAGCAGCAGTTTTCCGTCAACTTATAAGTAGCAGCAGCAGTTTTGGCAAAGGGATTCTTTCCTTTAGGTTTTACCAGACAGTCCTTAACAAAATGCCTTTCTGGCCACAGTACAAGCATTCTTACGACGAGTGTCATTTTCGTCTTAGGATAAATTCTATCTAAGAGATCCTATTTCCATAGGCTCTACTGTTGATTCTGAAGTAATAGGTTGTACCCTGGACCTCTCTGGATGCCAACCAGGTGTGTCTGGTCTTTTCCTTTCACTCTTTCTTTCGGAGAGTCCGTGATCTAATCGCAGAGTCAGGTTTATTAACTCTGGACACGTAGTCGTTGAGGATCAATTTGAGCGAGAACATCTTTTAACTCATCCTTTATAGTATAAGGCTGCTCTTTTTTCCTCAGGCCAGGAAGTCTCGGCTATTAAGCGATTGAAGTGTGATAAATACAAGACCAAGTCTTTGTTCCGCTGCTTTAGTTCTAATAATTCTCTGTTGGCCGACAGAGTAACCTCACGTCTATCAAATACCTATTCAAACTCCTCCACAAACCTTCGCCAATTGTACAATAACGGGCTGTCTTGTCGCGCCAGAGGAACGGCCCAGGTAGCTGCATATCCAGACAGATAGGATATTAAAAAGGCAATCCTAGATTGAGGATCTGGAAATGCAGTAGGCCTGCATGTAAAATGTAATTCCACCTGAGTCAGAAATATTTGTACCTTTGGAAGGGTCATCAAGAAAACGCACAGGAGGAGTCAATGGAATCTGTGTAGGTATGTTCACAACAATGTTAGTGGAGGGCTGTGAGTGTAATCTCGCTGTGGTGTCGTGGTTTGGGGAAAAGGACCACCAACACCCTGTTGCTGCATTCGATCTACTTTATCAGAATGTGCTGCTGTAACATTTTGAGCTTCTACTAAATCCCTCTGCATCTGAGAAATAACCTTCATAAGATCGAGTAAGGTGGCCATTGTAACTTCTCGTACAGACCGGGAGGAATAAAATTCATGGGCTCACTATTCTGTCAGGGTGAGCTTCCTTCCTCTGGATCTGGACAGGAAGATACAATGAACCCTCTCGATACCTTCAACTCTGATTTTTATAATACAGAGTATTGAAGTGATCAAGCAGGGGGAAGGGAAATTAGGATGGGCACAGCTGGGAAGGAGATCTGGAAAAGAAAATGTTAGCAACAGCACAAGATACAACATGCATTAATCAAGTATTAATGACACATTTGGATACTTTAATCCAAGCAGAACCTTAATGAGCTTCTTTGAGCTTCGTCTCAAGGTTCTCTTTCGTTATAAGATGTCTAAGGCACTATGATACTAATGTAAGTTTAACAGCACTCACTAAATCTTTATAACTTTGCATATGAGTTAGAAACACTCATCAATGAACTAAATGATATTTTCACAAATGACTCTCTTATGCGAATATGAAGTTGCTAAGTCCCCGTGTCAATGCGTAATTAAATAATATGCAAATGCGCTCTTCGTGGGGAAAAACTATGGGGCATATCAACAACAACCAGCGATAATTATCGCTAAGCGCACTTAGCGCTAGGATAATTATCGCCGGCTAGCGTTGATTTTTATCGCTGAGATAGCGTGCTATTAGCAACGCTTATCTCAATAGCGATAAAAATCCTCACGCTAAGTGGCTAATGTGAGATTATCGCTGGAAACCCAGCGATAATCTCACGTTAGCTTGTTGATAGGGACAGACAAACTTAGCCATGATATCCTCCTTCCATAGGATATCATGGCTAATTCAGAAAAATACCAGACGTAAAAAAGCAGCGTTAACCGCGGTTAGCGCTGCTTTTTTTTTGTCTCTAACAGGGTTAGCGATATTCTTGATAATAGGAGAAATGTCGCTTAGCGACATTTCTCCTATTATTTTACTCTGAAACGCCCCCTTTGCATCTCATTAGAGATGCAAGGGGAAGCATAGAGTAAAAGGGTGCTAACATGCGAATTTGCATGTTAGCACCCTGTTGTTGATAGAGTGCTAGTTTTATCTCTGCTTTTTTGGCTTTTAAAGCTAAAGCCCTTGTTGATATGCCCCTAAGTTGCTATATTCCTGTGCAACTTCAGAATGAAATAATATGCTTAATGCTTTTTGTTTTAATCAAGATAACAACAAAAGGAAGTCGCGTACTGTGCAACTACGAAACAAAATAATATGCAAATGTGCTCATGAACGAGAAAACGAAATTGCGATGTCCAAAGTAATTGCCTAACCAGTTTTATTCCAATCTTACCTACAGAGTACAGCCTACTCTGAAATTCCATACTTGTGCTGGCTTATGGCAGGGAAAGATAACGGGACCCGGCTTGAGCCTGCGGTGAGCAGCGAGGGGGCCAGCCTCGAAAAAGGAATAGCCGAAGGAAACAACCAAGGCCTCCCACAGGTGAGAGCCCCACACCAAAAGCTTCAGGGAAGCACAAAGGCTCTCACCAAGAACCAGCAAGTCACCAACTGGGAAATGGAGCCGGAACAGAGATCAGAAGCTCCGCACTCGGGAAGCCTCAGAGAATAGTGAGCACGGAGTAAGTGGCGTGGCCGATGATGAAGACATTGTCACGCTCACAGTGCCGCCTCCCAAGCATGATGGGATATGTAGTTCACAAAAAGGGAAACCTTTCCTGAAAGACAACAAAGAGCTATGAGAGCTCCTGGAACTCAATGAAACAAAAGATAACAGATTGAGAGGCAGTTTGTACAAAATCCCCTACAATGAGAGTACTAAACCCACCATCAAGTTACTGAAGCTGCCTCATGCGCTTTGCCACAGCGCACCTTGGTACACGGTGGCATGGGCACACAACTCTGGTGTATAATAGGGATGGGTGAAGTGAGTGGGGCGGGCTCTAGATCGCGTGCCGCCCTAAACCTTACAATAGATGATCTTCCTTTGAATTCAAAGTTACGTTCCCTGTACCCCACCAGAGATATCTTTTCACCTGTAAAACTTTCTGGCGCTACGTCAGTTTGTACCAAGGATGGACCAAGTACTTCTACAAACCTCTTTCCCCACTGTTCCTTGTCGATAATGGTATAGGGAGACCCAGAATCAGCTACTATGAGCATCTCAACTCCACCAAAACACATGGATGACACAGGTTTACTCTTACACTGTAATTTCAAAAGAGCCACGTTGTCAGTAATACCCAGAATACAGTCTATAATTTTGTATGAATCTTTTCCCTTGGAATGTCAAGACCAGCATCATCTTTGTCACCGGTAACTATGGATACTTTCTTCCCATTGCCTTTTCTCCATCTACAAAACTTGGCATAGTGGCTAATCAACTCACATTCGCCACATTTTTGGTTTTTAGCTGGATACCTCTTACTATAAGCAGGGTGATCCTTACTTCCACATCTGTAACATTTTACCTCTTTGTTATTGTACTCCATACCCTAGCTCATTTTTTGAGTATAGTATTTACTCTTGACTTCACTCCCCACTTTGCTGACTGTAACCTTCTCCTCTTTGTTAGGTACCCCTGAAGCTGCTTTAGCACACGTTAGTGATCTCTGCATTCTTAACTAATGCAAACACATCTGCTAACTGAGCTTTGCCATACACCCATAATCACTCTTGAACATGCTCATTGTTCATATACATAATGATTTGGTCACAAATAAATTCATCATGTAAGGGTCCAGATCTGCACATAAAGGCTAACTTTTTAAAGTCAGAAACAAATTGTCGATCAATGGCAATGCAGACCGAAGTGGATTAAAAGGCATGTAAATCTTCTAACGTGTGAAGAAAAACATCAGAGTCTCTGATGCGCGAATCTTTTTTTCTATATATAGCGTTGTATACCTTAAGGCTTGGAGGACCAAGTGAATGTAGCAAGATTTCTTTTCCGTACTTTGGATAATTCCTCTTCCACATCTTCTAATGCATCAAGATAGTTTAAAAAATACTCCCTCCATTGTACTAATGTTATGGAAGGATCTCCAGTAGTCGCAAGAAAAGACTGGAGGTGTTAGGAAATATGTTTGAGATGCACACATTATAAGGATGGGAGATGAAAAAAAACCACACAGAAATACTTGCCAGAACAAATTTAAAAGATAAGGTGTGCCTGTCACCATCGAAAACATTGCACTGGGAAAAAAGATCACACGCTGTACAGAATTCTTTAAAGATGTGTTAGCCCAATGAACTCCAATAGCCTGCAACACGATGAACTCAAGAAAAAAAGAGAAGTACCTTGTTAATGGGTGTACCTATCACCGCAGAGTAACAGGCTTCTGCTGCTTGTCACCAATAAGTATGCCTGCTGCACTAGAGGTGTGCCTGTCACCAAAAGTAATAACAATCCGTAGAACACTGTAGACAGGAAATGCCCTTTCAACAATAAACTCCATAAATGTAGCGTTGTTAATCACACAATCATAAAACAAAATGCCTGATCCAAGATGATGGCCTTTACGTAGCGCAATGACGTCAGTGAGAATATTACGGACCAGCGTTGTGCATCAGATGGGCAGCTGCATGAGGAGATGCAGCACGTACACCTCAGTGCAGGACAGCGCAGCCGGGGTAGTGCGTGAGGTGCATGCAGACAACGACAGAGGCTGCAAACACCAGCCACAGCGCATACCGAGGCAGGTCCCGATACAACTCAGTTAGGGAAAAATGGCCTGCCAAAATGTCATTAAGGCTCTTACACTCCTCAGGAGAAACGTTGGGGGGGCTGACCTACAGAATAAAACATTACTTACAGTTTTGTAGCGCATACTGTTTACCCCTTGAGCAAAGACGATATAAGGAAGTTCTGGATGTCGTAGATCCAAAGTCCAAGTGTTGCCAAAGATTGTTAAGTAAATCAGGAACCGTTGCAAGATTCAAAGGAGAATCTTTATTAAGATAAATCTTCCACTGAATGTCAGCACATCTGTCCCAACCGGCAGCAACTTCTCCAACTGATTATTGATGACACTGTGGCATTCCAAGTGTCATCAATGACATATAAACATTCTAAAACAACAGTACAGTACAACTAGGATACCTTGTTTATTTCAAGTGGTGTTCTTGCATCAGCATAATTAACATATCAGGACTCACTGCGGTGCGACACCCTGGTGCACCATTAGGAGTAACCAGGGGCACGCACGATGTGGGAAAGAGAGCGTGTGCTGAGGAAGCTTGTAATCATGTTGTGAGAATGTGAGCAATTGAACAATGATGCGTCTCTCGACGCCCTCCCTGTTAACCTGAAGGCAGAAATTGAAGCGTATTTATATTACACCCAGCCGCAGCGCAACACAAGGGGGATGTTACAAATGCCACCTGTATAATCCAAAATCATGGTCACTGAAAGTCAAAAGTCATGTGATGTCACTTCCTGTAACTGCATTGGATCAGAGGTCATGAGAAGTCAGTTTCCATGATGATGTCACTTTCACTAGCATTGTTAATAAAGGGAGGCTTGGGTTGTTGCGCAAACTAGATTGGACCACTTTTATTATGTAACCTAACTAGTATCTAGTTGTCTTATTTATCAGTTATTCAAAGATAAAGGTACCAATGTTCTGATTTCATTAGCCCTTGTGATTTATTTCACTTTTCTTTTTCAGAAATATGTTTTTTACATTAAAGCACGTCTTCTCAAAGGGCAACACACTAAGGCATATTTATCATATACCGTTATTGCGATTCTCAAATAGCGATTTTTAGAGAATCGCTATTTGAGAATCGCAAAACGGGATATAATATAAAAATCGCAAATAATTTGCGATTCCTTGGCATTCCTTAATTGCGATTAGCAAATTGCAAATCGCAATTAAGGAATACCTTCCCATTCATTCCTATGGGCTAGGAGGCCCATAGGAATGAGTGGCAGGACATTCTCGATTTGCAATTCGCAATTATAGAATCGCAAAATGAGAATGCAATTTCAAGGGTGCCAGGGTGTCAAAAGGACACCCTTTTGCACCCCTGAAATATGTATGTGTGCATGTGGCGCAAGGGCATGTATGTGCGCCACATGGCACTTTGAAAAATGCAAAAACGTGCATTTTTCAAAGAAATCGCAAATTACCACCAACTTGAAGTTGCTTAAGGCCAAATCGCACTTTTTCTGTGCTTCATACATTGCATTTAAGGAATCGCAATTCCTTAAATGCCTTCGCAAAATAGAGAATCACAAATTTTGCAAATCTCTAATATGCGATGCCCTTTTGGGATGATACATCCCAAAAGGCCTTTTCCCGTTCGCAAACGGGCGATTTTGAGAATCGGCCCGTTTGCGAACGGGAAAAGGGCTTGATACATATACCCCTTGATTCTGAAAACACATAGTACAAACATACATTTGATTAAACCACAATTGTACGTACATAAATTACCAAACAACATATATTGACCTACTGGTATATTCATATACATAAACAACATCAAGTGTGTGGCCTCTCTTGGCCTCTCTTTGACCAGTCCTTCATTAACACATTAACACTCAGTGGATAGTTCACTTTTATAATGTATAATGAATCCTGCCATTGAGTATTGCCCTGGAGTCGCTCGCTTTGAATGTGGTTAAAAGGGAGAGTAGCTACAATTCTGGATCTCTCTCAGACACTATCACTGCAAATGTTCTTTCCCCAACGCATGGGTCAACGCATTTCAAGCCCCTAACTGTTCCAGGGGTTCTCATCAGGACCTGGACTCGGTCATTTCTGTTGAAATTAAACGGAACGAGTATTTGTTAGGGAAAATGGATTATGGATTAACCCTGTTATTTTTCACTTTCACCAGCCTGGCATTTTTTGAATTGACATCCATGCTAACCTTTAATTCATTCAAAGGCCAGGGGTATCCAAAATGGATCCCACAGGCCTCCATTACTCTGCCTCACTCACACACATCATACCATTTAATTTACAGGCCCTGGGTACATGTGGTACCAAATACTAGGGAATTGCACGTAAATTATGTGTGGCAATAAAATGTGGGCCAATTTTACCAAATTATTTGGGAGATAGCACAAGAATTTTAGCACTGGTTAGCAGTGGTAAAGGGTACAGAGTCCTAAAGTCAAGTAAAACAAATTCAGCAAAAGGGTGAAGATATAAGGTTTAGGGGACTACCACCCAAGGGTGTCAGGTCTAACAAAACTACATGCTATGCAGCACTCTGTGGAACAGGACTAAGAGAAGGCACAAAGGCCACATGAGATTTCCAGGCATGCGCCTGGAAATCTGACACTGCAGCAGTTTTTCAGGCATATTCCTGGGAATGTTTATGAGTGGGAAAAAATAAGAAATGTATTTGCAGATGGAGGCTGAGATCTTTTCCAACTTCCTTTGTTAATACTCTGCTTTATCAGGAGCTGTTCAAGCTTTAACAATTTCAGATCCATGATGCCTGGTTTCAATTTGAATGGCGATGCTGCAATGTAACCATTTCCTCCCAGAAGTCCTTAGGTCTGCTCCTGATAAACAAAAAGTAATATTTTAAGGCCTTATGCCTCACTCATATGGCACCAAGAGCCTGTTACTTCCCTTATCACACAGGCTAATCAGAGCCACATGTCCAACATGCATCTTTGACTCGTCTGCTCAGCTTGTCAAGACTGACTCGTAAGCCACAAGGATGATCATGAAGGACATAATATATATGTGCCCTGACTACCCACAAACCTGTCTAGTTTTCCTGTTATTTTCCCTCCTTGAAAAGCGCCTTGACATGAATATTAAATTTGTGCGGTGTGTCATAGGATAGTATATAAGACTGTTTTGTGTGTCCATTTACAAATGTGATTGTAGGAAATAAATTAGGGGTGGGCGGTAAACTCCACTCCACTGCATGGCAGAGTTTTACTGGCACACACCCCTTTTTATTATGATGCTCAGCAAAAATGTCTAGCTCCTTCCTGGCTAACCATTTCATGTAACGTGGTGGGAGTCTTTGATAAGTTTGAGTCATTTGCCAAACTGGTCATATATATTAAAGAAATACTACATGTTTTAGAAGAGTTTTGAAATATATGTTATGTTTATTGAAAATATGTAGCAGTATGTCTGAAGACATATAAAACACGTTATCATCAGCCATTTTTCAGTATTTATGATTGCTGATGTCAACAGAGTACCGTACCTTCACAAGATGGCCGACGCGGAGCAGACACAGGACAACTGAGCAGTACATTAGCTAGTCTGCCATCAGTTTCCATGAAAGAATGAGGGCTAGCGAACCCCAAACAGTCTGAAGATGGCAGGGTCTGTGGTGCTGTGCCAGGACACACTGCTCACTGACCCTTTGCTGCTTATCCTATCCTTCCTTGATTATCGTGATCTGACCACATACCTGGGTGTGGGGAGCAGTGAGAGTATAGGAGAGGCAACAAAGAGTTACATGGAGTGCATTGGGATAATGTTAGCACTGCAGTCGAGAGGGAGCAAAGTCCTACAGTGGGAGCCACTTCAGCTGATGCACTTGCACTTTCCATGTTCTTTAGTGGGAAGTGGCTTGTGTTATTATTGACGGGTGGAGCCAGTCTTGGATTTTTGCTGACATAAAATTCCACTTAGGGATTTTAAGACATTACCTTGTTTTGAAAATATGCAAATTACAAGTCTTAGGGTGAAAGTGTCACACAGGTCATGAGGATGGCCACATAGCAGTGGTGTCATTCATTCTGCTTTTTGCATCACTGCTTGTACAGGTAACTGCATTGTAGGCACGTCTCCACACCCCCATGTTCTCTTGAAGGTTAGGGGTAGCCAAGCAATACTCCGCCAACACATGCAGAACTCTGCATAATTTGACGGAGATTTTCGGTAACACTGCTAAGGTCTGTGAAGTGAAACTCTGCGAGCTCCACCTAAGCCTAATAAAAATAGATGGCAATAGAGCAATTATATATGGTAATATCTTAAACAATATATATTGTCACATGGAGGATCCTAATGGGATCAGAGAAACCAGGCACGTACTAATCCCTATTGATCAGAAAACTCAAAAACTCACAAAATGTATGTTTGGTTGTGTGAACAGAGGGGAACATTGTATCTCATGTATCAAAATTTGGTCTTGTATGTTTTACCCGTGATCCTGTGGAACACTGCTGCCAGAAAAGAGACCTTTTTAGAACAAGAAGCCTCACTCACCCGAAGGTGGCATGCTTCATCATTGGGTTCCCTTTTCACACCTGGACTGCAAGGTCCATGGTGTGGGCTACAACTTCCCTGAGGGGAGTATCGGAGGGGTTTTGCAAGGATGAGCGATGGTACGGGGGGGTGAGGGGCAGAGTGCAGAGACAAGTGTTATAGTGATAGGGAAAACTATTTCCAGGGGTCCACGTAGACTTTATTGAGTGGCCTATGGGATAGAATTTAAAAAGAGACTTTTGGATTGATATATCATATCCCTATTGGGGTTCAACATGTTTCTGCCCAGCTATGGTTCCATACAGCGATTCCAGGGCTTTCGTCAGGACATCAAAGTTATAAAGTCACTCTGCAACAACTCGTGATTTTTTTATTTTCAAAAACAAAATCCCAAAATGGGATTTTGTTTTTGAAAAGAAGAAACATAATGGCAGCCTCACTTTTTCTCCTGTGGAGAGGGGGGTCATTTAATGTTTTTTTGCATTCAGAAAGGGCCACGTTTTATATGCCAGTATGTGAAAGCAAATCTACCCATGTGTTTGCTCACTCTAGGTAGAGCGGGCGGACAAATGGCCCTTACTCTGCCATCTACAAACAGAAGTTCTGCCCAATTCTAAATAAGGTGGGCTGAACTTTGCTTTTGTGGAGAGGGTTCTCTGTCAGATTTGTGATAGTGTACCTCTCTGCCAAAGTCTAATTCAGCTCCTAAATGTATATTTGGTAAAAATGGACTGTAACTGTCCAATTTATTGAGGAACAATTTCTGATTTGATAGAATAAAATCTGTACTGCATCATTCACAGATCAGCCAGAGAAGTAGCTATGACTACGACCAGGATGCTGCATGTCAAGTTTGCACAGCACTATGGACTTATTCAGATTTACTGAGAACAAATCAATAATTTATGCATCCAAGACTCCAACACTATGCAAGATTGTCCATCTCATGGTAATAATAAAACATCTTCACATGCTTTGATTCTCATCACTGCTATATGGTGATAGAAAGACTGAGGGGCAGATTTATTATTATTTTATTCAGTGCAATGCAAAAAGACACCTTGATGCACTGCGTGAAAAGTCAAGGGCCGAAATGCGCTGTATTTGCTATTCTACACTGCATTCCTGTCCTTTCTTAGCACTGGCGCAGCTTTGGCTGCTTAGTGCCAACGCAGAGACCCTTGCATCATGGTGCAAGGTTGTCTGCGCTGTAGGCAGGATTGCTTTTGTGTAGGAAGGGACACTTGAGAGTCATTTTCCTCTTTCTCTGTGTGCTGCAAAATATAGAACATGCAGAAAGAGGAACAACAGAGGAGAAATAAAGTTATTTCTCCTCGTTACGCCTCACCTGGGAAGGCGTAGCATTTTCAAGCATTCCCAGGTCCAACACTAATGGTAAATCAGAGAATACATCAAACTTCATGGGTGGACGCGTGGGAAACCCCACACTCCACCCATGAAGCCTCCCTGCCCCAGAGTAATGCAAGGCAGCAATTTGCGCTGCCTTGTGTTATTCTAGATTTATCAAGCCATGCAGGGCCATGCAAGGTTTTGCAGCACCCTTGCACCCCTTGAGTGGTGCAAGAGCAATGCAAAACCTTGATAAATCTGGCCCTGAGATTTTAAACTTGGTTTGTGACATGTGAAGTGCATCTTAGTATTGATTCCTGGCTATGAAGATACCAGGCATGGAGTCGGGTGGAATGAGACAGACATGACCCCCACAGCTCCTCTTTTCCTCTTCGCCTCCCTCACTTCCTTTTCATCCCTGGTGTAACCCAGCATTTGCAGGACCTGCCACCAGAGGCGGCTGCTTTTTTAATAATTTTTTTAAATGTGGCATTTCAAATGCACCTGTCATATGACCGCCTCTGCTACGTGCTTTTGAAGATTTTTTTTTAAGTTGCATAATCAAAGCACCGCTGGATGGCCATACTTGCACCATCATTGGGAATGACTGTGCAGAGCAGTAAGGTTCTGCAATAAGATTAGATATGGTTAAGGCTAAGCACTGTCAATACATATGAGACAGTGAATGCACTCCAGTCTCAGATTGCTGTTCTCAACATGGGCTGCAGGAACCAACACAAGGTAGGGAAGGTAAGAAAAAAGAATCAATATATAGTTGCATGTGAAGAGGTAGGAATGGCAGCCTCTGATGTATGTGTGTATAATAAACACACAAAAGAAGATGGAAGAATGCTTGTAATAAGTGTAACAACAGGCAATAATTTGGGTTAGTATTCCAACCCATAATTTTTTTGCCCACTCTGCAACCTCAGTTTGAACCCAGCTATATTCAAATCAGTTTATACCCTATGTCGAGTCGAAACATTCAAGCCTGAACTGCCAGGCCAGGTCTTCCATGAACCTGAACACAAACAACCAAAGACCGGATTTGCCCAATAGGGGCTCATCAGTCAGGTGTAGCTTGGTTTCACTGGGGCAGTTAGCACTTGGTACCCAAATCTGGGCCACCCTTGGCCACTTAGGCTGTGAGATCAAACAGACAAAAGGTGATGAGAGGAATGCTTTCAATGCATCTAACCTCTAGCAATTGCTTGGGGCAGCATTTCAACCCAGTGGTTCCAGTGGCACAGTGAACATGGGTTCCACATTGGGGCATGTCCTTTGGTACTTGCATGTTTTGTGTGATTAATGTTACTCCCTAAGTGGGCAAGGGCATGCCCTAACGTAGGTCCCTTTCTTACTGTGCCACAGGCTCCAACCTATACCTCACTGACAAGGCCTAAAAAGGCTGAAACTAGTCTGGGTTGCTTGTTTTCCCTTCTCATGGGGGCATCGTCTGCCATTTTGGGATGGACTGTACCCATGGGGAGCAGAGTCAGTCTATTTTGCATCAGGTGGGTCTTTGTCTAGTGTGGCACAATAAGTGAAGAACGAGGGATTCAAATACTACTCTGAGAGATTGCCAGGGGGCAAATCATTTGCATACATTTCTCCAACACCTTTCATTTGATTATCGCGTCTATAATATACATGAGTGAGTGCATGTCTGTGTGTGTGAATGTCTTGGAGTGCCTTTGAGTGTTTCTGTGTATACATGTCTATGTGCCCCAGAGAGTATGTGAGTATGCTTTTCCTCTCTGTTGAGCTTTATCACCCATCAGTGACCTCTAGCATCTTGAACCAGGCACCAGAATACTGGGACCACTTCTGGCTTGATGGGGTGCATCCTTCACATAATGATATCTCTTGGCACACTACAGCATCCATGACACAACACCACCCATTACTTGACAAAATGCTGGCCCTCCAGTAGTTCATATATTGTGTTTTTGTTTGAGAAGAAGTAATCCCTGGATAGACTTGTGTGATGGGAGGGCTGCTCAGTTCCGGATTACCAAATAGGCAAAGTAGACACCGGCCTATGGGCCCACTCCTTTTAGGGGCACACAAAACAGATAAAAAAAATATTGATTTGATCTTAAAAGAAAATTACAATCAAGCTTTCTTAAATATTGTTTCCAAAAGATAGAAAACAAATAATCAACTGAAATAAACAAAAACTTTACATTAAAGAGAAAATACTGTATTAATGTAATGTACCCATTAACAACTTAAAGTACATAAACCGGAGACATCAGATTCACATAATAATTTGTCTCCTAAAAGCTCATATTCTGGCAGCTAACAGTTTGTAAAATAATCTGGTGCATTGGGTATTAGAAGATCATTTGTGAGGGGGGCCCGAAAATGTGACTGCCTGGGGTCTCCACAGGGTTTAATCCGACACTGGGGCTGCTGGTTCACAGAATCAGAATGGTACGACAGCTCTATCTCGCAATGTGTGCTGTGCTTAAGACCCCTATCCCACACCAACTAGGCTAATCTCCATCAGCTCATCCTTGGTTGTAGTAGAGTTCCACCACTGCCAGTGTGTGCTGAGCATGGCCCTGAGTAGAGAGAGAACACCTCGGCCTGAATGGAGTGGAGAGGGAGCCAGTGACCCTGCTGCTGTGGACGTGTTGCTGTTGGTGCAGGGAGTGAACTCTGAAGTTAGTAGCGGGCTTGGGCGTACCCTAGCCCCAATACTAGTAAATGCAAAAAACTGTGAGTAATGGATTATTACACATTTTTCCAGATGAACAAAGTTACAACCAATCCAAAATGGGTCCACCTGGGTGCTAAACTGATCTGTGCCTACAATTGCCTTAATGTTTTGATACCAGTTAATTTAGTCAGGATAAACAGATAGGTCGCCATTTTGTGTCTTGCTTTACTTTCAACTGCATTTTCATAGTCTGTTCAGTACCAAAGGGTTTTGGGTCTTGGACCTGTTCAGTAAGCTTACATTTTCTGCTCTCCATCTAGCAGGATGCTCAGAGTCCGACAACATCTTTGCTGTTTGGTTAAGTAGTGTATAGGTTCAGTGGCAAGAGACCCCTTAGAACAGTGTACACTCGAGTAAAGTAGAATGATTCTTTCAAGGACCCATAAAAAGGGGCATAGCTATCAATTTTACAGCAGCTGAAGTGGCACTGAAGCCCAGGGATGTGAGGGGCACACTGCACTTGAATTATGGCTACCTTTTAATAGAGATCTGAGGTGGGGGAGCATTTCTTTGCTCACATAGAGCCCATGTCCCCCATGCTACACCCTAGGATTTAAAGTTATCCCAAAGATAACAGTTTGTTCACATAGGCATCTCCAAGTCACACAAGATCCCTATCACCTATGGAGTCACCCAGGGCTCCATAGTGCCTCCTGTGTCATCTTTAACCTCTACAAGGAGCTGTTTTGTGCTCTGCTCACAGATAACAGCATCAAAAACACCACTATGCCAATGATACACAAATCGACTTCAAAGTTTCCTTTCCTTCAGACATCCAATGCCTCTCAAACACTGCTTGCACCCAGATTTCCAGTGCTTATCAGGCAGACGCTCAACTCAACCAAGACTGAATTTGTGTTATTTTTCAAGAACATCTAACAAGATACAGTATGAACCTGGCTCAATGACATGGACCGTTACAGCTTTTAAATGCCAACTTTTACCTAATGGTATGTCACTTGATTTACCCTGGACACCAACCCCAACCCCAAGGAAAACATTGACAAAAAACAAGGACAACCTTGTACCCTCTCTCTTTTCAGAGGAAATTCAAACTGTTTCTTCCAGAAAGCAACTTGAGAACTACAGTTCAAGCCCTAGAACTCTTGCAACTGGATGGTTATAATGCCCTACTCAAAGAGCTCACGCTATCCACACTGGCATTCATTAGATTTATCTGATGTACCATAGCATACCTGCTCTAGACCCCGAAGAAATATGATAACACCTTTAAGAAACTGGTTATTTCTTAATGCGGGGAAGTGACTACCCACCTTAAGAAATAAACATAATCCTTGCCAGATCAACTACTAAAGTCACTAAATTAGAGTGAGTTTAACCCCTTGGAACCTATGACACAGAGTAGTCAAGCTTAGCTCAGAGGCAATATATAAAGTATTTATGCAGTACCAAAGCACTAATAAAGTCAAAACATAAAACAATTAAAATACCAAATGAATTTAGAAAAATAGTGGATACTATATATAAAATAAAATGACACCAAACAACAAAAATCCAATAAGGGAACCGAAGATATGAATTTTTAAAGTTTAAAAGAAATTAGCGCTAACGAATAGGAGACTTTACATAGCATGCGTTTACAACGTATGCGATTACAACACGGTTGTTACAACGACCACGTTGTTACATTGCAGTACATTGCAACGCAAGTTGTTAGATCGACTTGCTGTAGGGGGTGCGCTGGACTTAGGAATAGTATAATTTACTATTCCAACTCCAGTGTGTGCAACAGTAGGGAAGGTGTTAGAATAGTAAATTATACTATTCCTTAGGTTAGCGTGCCCCCTACAGCAAGTGGATGTAACGACCTGCGTTGTAATGTACTGCAATGTAACACTGCGGTCGTTGTAACAACCACGTTGTAATCACATGCGTTGTAACGCATGCGATGCAATGGCTGTTTCCCACGCCAACTGCGGTCATCTGGTCACAGTAGACCAGCGAATTGGAGTCCGACTATGATGGATAATGGGCCAGCTACAGAAACCAGTTTCGACCTGGTCAGAAGTTTTACACTTGGACTTTGTCTCTTTGGAAATGAAAAGTCTTCAGTGCGACAAGGCAGTAGTCTGTGGCCGAGAAGGGTTTCACAAGGTTTGATAGTCATTGGATAAGGCAAGGTCCCAGCTAAGTGCTTGACTTCAGGCAGGAAAACTCAGAGCAGAAGAAATTAGATTTTTTTGCCCAAAGATGGTCACTCTCTGGTCAGATACTTTTGGCACCTTTGCCCTGTAAAGATTTTTATGTTCAGACTCAGTTACCTTTGGGTGCTCGGATTCCTCCAGCAGGGCAAGGCTGTATGTGACCAGGGCTCCTTGAGGCCAGATACCTTCCCTGCAAGGTCCTGAGGTAACCGGTTTGCTGTTGTGGACAATTTGCGGACAGAGAAAGCCTGACTCTTCAGTCCAGCGGCAAAGCACCTTCGTTGGTTCAGCATGGTAGGTTTGTCCAGGTCCTTCGGAGGTCTTTGGAGCCAAAAAGTTTCTAAGTCCCAGGTTTCTCAAGAGGTTAAGAGGAGTACACTTTGAAACACCTCAAGGGTCCAGGATCTCGGGATCAGCAATTGAAGGGGGGGGGCAAGATTCACTCCAGCAGAAACTACCAGCAGGGTCCAGGACAGTACTGGTTGGCACTGGTCAGCTGCGCAGTTGCTGGAAAAGGCATCTTGAAGCTTGTTCTGTCCCTGTAACTCAAACAGGAAGTCAGCCTTATGAACCTAAGAGTCCACTTCTTTTCCTTGGGTACAAGAGGGAGCAGGTGCAGTCCTTAAGAGCTCTTCTCAGTTGACTGACAGCAGGTCCAGTCTTCTTCTGTTCTTCCTCAAGTCGAGAAAGAGTTCTGAAGAAAGTTCCAGGGGTTGTCACAGTTATGCCTGGCAATAGTTTGTGGGTCTGGATGACTCCTGGCCCTCACTAAGCAATAGGGCAAACATTCCCAGAGGTACACTCACCCATGTTTGCAGCAGTTCCTATCTGCTCTACTGCAAACGATCTCAAATTGCCCCTCTCAGCCTAGAACCTGGATGGCTAGATCGCAAACCACATGGAGGTAACGGTACGAGATATAGTACCTATGTGCTGGACTGATCACCTCTTAATTCAATTTATGCTAACACCTCCTACACTGAGCAATTGAATTACTCAACCTGACAATTACCGTTGGGGAAGGAATTGGGCCAAGCTGAGAAAAACGAAATACCCCTTACTATGCTCGGGAGAAAGCTTATTTGACAATAACAAAACAGTGGAAATAAACTATCTGAACCTCTGTGGTCAGATCAATTGCACACTTGACCGGATGGTACCCATGATAAAGCTACAAATTAGAGATAAACCCTCTGCCCCATGGTACAATGGGGAACTAAAAGTACAAAGGAAAATCTGTAAACAAGCAGAGAGAAAATGGCGTAAACTTTATGAGGAAAAAGATAAACAAGTCCTACGAAAAGAAATGAATACCTACAAGTGTTCAATTGCTAAAACTAAAGCAGCATACTACAAGAAAATCATCCTCCAGGCACCTGATAGGACCAAAACTATTTTTAACATTGTGAAGGATCTGTCCAAACCCGACAGTACGTAAAACAAGACGGTAGCCACCCAAGAGTTGTGTGATGGCCTGGCAATCTTCATTGAGGAGAAAATTAACAAAATCATTGCTGACCTTGAAAACAATAAGGGGTATGGGACGAATAACACAAATGGCCATTCAGAACCAGAGACATCAGAGAAACAGAAGGAGGAAACAGAGGATGGCATGTTAGTAACCATGACGCAATTTCAGATCCCCACTCAGGAAGAATTCAGTAAAATAGCCCTAAGTGTCCACTCTGGATCACCACTAGACCCACTTCCGCATAAATTATTGAAAGAGTCCACTCCTGAGCTATTCCCTCGACTGCATCAAATATGCTGTCAGTCGCTGAGTAGCGGTACGGTCCCTGCTTGCTGGAAAAAGTCGATGGTGACACCATTATTGAAAAAGGCAACACTGGACCCCTCATGCCCAGGCAACTATAGACCTATCTCCCTGCTGCCGTATCCAGTAAAAATAGTGGAAAAACTGGTCAGTAAAGAGCTCTCACAATTCTTAGAAGATAACCACTTATTAGACAAAGTCCAATTCGGTTTTCAGCCCGCACACGGCACGGAGACAGCCCTGGTCACAGTCCTGGATGAGATGAGAATGCGCGCTGACACCGGTCAAGCAGTCATACCAGTACTACTGGATATGTCAGCTGCATTTGACACAGTAAACCATGAGATCCTTCGTGAAAGCCTCATGTCACTTGGAATCCGAGAGACGGCCCTCAACTGGTTTCATTCATATCTGTCAGATAGACAGATAGACAGCAAGCAGTGGCAATTCCCCCGTTTCTCTCCAAAAACAAAGCCATGAAACACGGAGTCCCACAAGGATCAGCAATAAGCCCGATCCTATTTATTATTTACATGCGCCCTCTCATTTCTATTATAAAATCTTTTAGAATTAAAGTGGTGAACTACGCCGATGATACACAGCTTGTTTTCTCACTAGAAGGCTCTCAGGCAGTATCTTTGGCAGAATTCCATGAATGCATGCAAATAACCTCAAAATGGCTTGGAGACAACTCTCTGCATTTCAATGGAGGCAAAACTGAGATTGTACACTATACACCTCATAAGACACCTTGCCCTCTCCCTGCTAACTTCTGGCCTCTTCCAACTAATAGTCCACTAATTCCATCAAAGACAGTGAGCAACCTTGGAGTACTTTTTGACAGCAATTTGCAGCTAGACTGGCAAGTAAACAGAACAATCAGTACCTGCTGGTCCCTGTTTAGAGCCTTACAAAAGATGATTCCATTGCTACCACTGTCTGCTAGAGCACAGGTAGTGAGAAGTGTGATCTTGAGTAGACTAGATTACTGTAACTCCTTGTTATTAGAAGCACCAATGACTATGATCAAAAAATTGCAGAGGGTTCAAGCAATAGCAGCCAAGTTAGCCTTGAAAAGACATTGCAGATCCTCGGCATCCTCATCACCTTCACTGGCTGCCTATCGCACAAAGTGTTCAGTTTAAATCACTTTGTATTGTCCATAAAGCAGTCCACAAACTGGGACCCATACCACTGCAGAACAAATTTTCCTGGTATGCACCAGCTAGAAACCTCCACTCATCGTCTGCCAAACTAGTGTGCACAACCAGATTCACGAAAGCCCGACTAGGAGGCAGGGCATTTAGCACTGCAGCATCCCGTCTATGGAATAAACTCCCACCAGCTATCAGACAAACCGAGAACTTGTTAGAATTCAGAAAGAAGCTAAAAACCTGGCTCTTTCCTAGGGACTAAGTTGACCTAGTTATTGCACTCTTACCTTCAGGATACGTTTATACAGGATACCCGTAGGGTGACAGAGCGCTATATAAATCTCCATACATTACATGGCTAAACCCTTCTCAACCTGTGCAAAACCGGTGTGCCCATGTAGCCGTGTGGCCAGGATAATGAGCAGCCTCTCCTCTGGACACTCCTAATCAGTTTGTTGCAGATCCCCATCCATTAGAATTGGTACCTGCCTGACTGGGAAAACAAAAGAAGAGGCCTGCCCAGATGCCATCTGGAATCTCCTTGTGATAGGGGAGGCCCTTTTAAAGTAAATTAGGTTACTTGGTATAGCCCAGATTGTCATCCTGCCAGAGGATGAGAAAAGCCTCCCCACTGACTCTGCTCTGGGAGCATATTTCACACCTAATTTGAGTCCATTCACTCCGAGGGCCGCAGCTGGAGGTTAATGCAAATTAGCCTCCAAAGGCTTTAGGCAACGAAAAGGTCAATTTCCAAAAGCACTTTATCGGTAATATTTATTCAAAAGTAAACTTGCTTTGAATAGGTAATACAAAGAGTTCTGGAATGATGTGTCTAGGTTTTTTTAGCCAAAGATAGCATTATTAAATTTAATAGTGCTTCCCCAGTGTTTCTCTATGGACCAGCCAGCATTGCTACAGTAAAAGTAGCTTTTATGTGCTAGACGCTATAAGGACATATTTAACATTAACTTTATACATGTCCGGCATTTAAATACCATACAACCTGCCTTATTGGCTATAAGGCCTACGTAGGGTGACTTAATAATATGTAAAAGGAAGGTTTTGACCTGTCAAAAGATTTCATTTTGACAGGCCGAATTGTCAGACTACAATGGTAGGCCTGAAGTCATGTTTGCACTGCCACTGTAGTGGATGGCACAATGGGTGCTGTTGCTGTCCACTATTGGCATTTAACTTGCCAGCCCTGGATACACCCTATACCATATACTAGGGTCGTAGAGGTAGGTTAAATATGCCAATCAGGAGTATGCCAATTCAACCATTTTAAAAAGGGGAGCACAGGCACTCTACCACTGGTTAGCAGGAGAAAAGTGGACAGACCACTACAGCCAGCAAAAGCATGGCAAACATCTGCAGGTACACCAAGCAAACCATGGTATTTTCCTACAACTTGGATCCTGATTGAACTCCATTGGGTACCTTTGCCGGCCGGTATCATTTTCAAAACCAAATGGAATGTTTACAAAGCCATCATCTTCAGTCCCCCTGGTTATCTTGACACCTTTCAATCTCAGGTGGTTCTCAGCACACCTGCAAATAGAACACCATCAGACTGCAGACTAAGAAGAATACAAATACAAAACCAGGCAGTAGGACTTTTCCATCTATGGAGCTAGCTTTTGGATTAACATCCCTGTATCCACTAGGACCTCACCAACACTGCTACAATTTAGAGCTGAAGACTCAACTACACTACATCACAATCCATTACCCATCCACAACCCAGTTTCCTCTCCTATTACTCATTGGCCTCACTCTTGTCTTTGATCACATACAGTTCTCCGCTGCCTTTTGGTTAAGTTCATGCTGCCGAAATACCATATTCATAAATACATGTATCCCTTCGCTGGTGAAAAAGATGATTGAAATATATTAAAAAGAAGTGAGAATCAAAAAAAATAACGATAATAATACCGATATCATTAGTAAAAAATCACAGTGAAAAAGTATTGCATCGGAATTGGCAACTTAAAATCAGTGAAAGTCAATAATAAAGGCAAAAGGATATCCGCATTGAAAAATAGAACTGTAGGCTGTGTTTTTTGCAAGCTATTCTGCACCTATGCACCTCGGAGTTCCTTTCTATGCATTCTGATCCATCAATCCATGCATAACTTAGGCATCCATTCCTCCAGCTATTGTCTCTTTATCGTATTCACCCCTTCTTCACCACACAAGAACATCGAGTTAAAGGCAAGATAGTCTGATGTGAAACTGAATGCACACGTCGCCATGACTTCCGCGCAAGCAGATTGAGATCAATTTCCTGGCTCGCGGGTTGCACGTGCACCGCCTGCAGCACGCTCCAGACCGCTCGTAACTGAGGGGCTGCCATTGCTGCTCGAGTGCTGTATTATGGATACTGACCCATCAGAACCCTGACAGCTTGGGCAGTGTTAGAGACAACTGCATTGCATCCTGGGAAGCAGTTCATCATGGTTAATGTTCCTGCTTGCTTAATCACCTCTGGGAAAAAGCGGGATGTGATTGGCTCTCACAGTCAGGGCCCTATCATTATTCAAAACATCTAAGATGCAGAGCAGGGAAGTTCAGCAATCAATATGACAAAGTAAATATTTTAAAAGCAGGTAGTGATGGAGAGAGTGCCCTCCGAAGTGGCAAATCAATTGAGGGGCTGGCAATAAGTCATGGCACGTCATGAAGCGGAGCCCTATCTGGCATTGTCTCGTTTCTTCACAAAGTGATGGATGGATTCTGTGCAATTTAGAGAACACTAGATCGACGAGTCAGCAATTATCACTGGAATTGCAATACAGCTGGAAAAGATGGAAATAAAGGTAATGCTTATGATAAGGATAGGATAAAGATTGCAAATTTGCTTAGGAATTTATGCTCTGGCAAAGTTAGTCAATTTGAGATATGTATTTATTGCCCTCAACTGTACAGTCCCAATAAATGTTTAGCAGAGGGAACAATGCGTATGGCCTTTGAATAGTCGATCTGCATCAGCGAATATTCCTTATTGGTTTCAAATATAGAATAATGTACATTAGACTAAGACATAAGCTTAAGAAACGTGCCTGAATGGTCCAAGCTCTCTGTCCAGTTGAAGCAAGAATAATGATGCATTCAATTGTCTCAGGCCCCTATAATCAAGAAGAAGGGCACGTCTTCCTGATAGCTATAAACCAGTGAAACCTGCACTCTAGCAAAAACAAGGACCTGGAACCCAAAGCAGCCCTGGAAAATATTGTCAAACAACACACATACTTCATGCAGCGAGCGAGCCTGACCACAAGAAGGGGTATTTGGGGAGATCCACTCCCCCCACCAAGAAGGTTTAAAAAATGCAAATTTTGTGAGCTTACAAAACATTTTATCGAACCTTATCCGATCACTGAATGGATGGATGGAGACTGGAGACAGGGCTGCATGGCTCGATAAATGAACAATAGGGTGGTGAAGAATGGGTGGATGAATTAGTTCAAGATCAGATGACAATGAATAAAGACCTTTCTCCGTGTGCCGCAAATGGCCTCAATGCGCTGAGAAAGGGTGGGCGCTATCCTTTCTATTTTAGCTTGAATATTAAAACATCATCGTCCCCAACTCCCACTACCACCAATCCTTATGAAGCATGAGTAGCCTGGATGTATTTAACTCTGCACTGATTTACTGCCTCAAAGAACCAAACACAAAGCATTAGGCTTTGATCTAAAACTGGAGAGAGAACGAGATAACCATGTACTGGCTGACCTGCACAAAACCCTTGCATAAATCCCAGCTTCCATTTTACAACAGTGTGTGATGTTAAGTCCTTATTTTGAGACAGCGGTAGCCAGTGGGGTGCTTCAGCACTCATTTGTGGGGAGCAGCACTTATTTGTCCTCTTCAAACATTTCCTGAGAGAAAAGGGGGAAAAACACACGAAAGGGAAAGAAGAGGAAAGAGAAAGATCAGAAAAATGTGACAAAAGGAGAAAGCAGAAACCCACAAGAGATAGAAGGGCAAGGAGGATCTGGCAGTGGATTAAAGGGGCCTCGGATGGATTCAAAACTTCACAGCCTTGATGCTCGGCTTGTTGACAGCCGTGGGCTTCTGAGCAGAGCTTTAGGGATTGTCACTCAGATTTTTACAAGTTAAGCACTAGCTGAAAGTAGGCAATGACATGTTTCACTGTGCCTCTCTTTCCTTAATCATCTCATGAGAGCACCTTGAAATACATCAGTGCACTGCATAAAAGCGAACAACTATAATGTTACTCCATCTATAGTACCGCCCTAGCCCATGTATGGGGTCTAACAACAGCCTTCCTCTTGGCTCAATCATTGCATCATCGCCAGTGTGGTAGTGGGGACATGAATGTTTCTAAATTTATGACTAGAATCTGTTACTTCTGACTTTCCACTTAAGGCAATGCTATAATCTAAAATACTGAACTGAAATGTTTTGCAAAGATCACAACTAACCTCTTGGTCAGTGCCGCTTCCCCGCTGCTGCAGATCGTTCATTGCCACAGCGGACTGTGCGCCAAGTCCTCCTTTTGCTCTGTATTTTCTGTTTTGTGTTGTTGCATTGTATTGCATTATTTACAGTTTTTTTTATTGTACTGTTTGCTAACTCTTTTTTCTGTTTCTGTTGTTTTAACGACGCTTCCACTGCCTTTTCCAGCGCTGTGTCATAATCGCCTCCTGCCATCCAGCCTCACCTCCCAGGACTACCTATAGAGGCCGCAGCGCATCTCCTGAGCGCAGTTCCTGAGCTCTTGGCCAGTGTGCCACTCCCCCGCTGCTGCAGATCACTCGTTGACACCTCAAACTCTGCCCTAGGTTAGTCCTTTTGCACTGTAACTTTTCATCTTTGTTTTGTTGTATTCTATTGTATTAATTGCAGTTTTTTTATTATAGTGTTTGCTAACTGTTTTTTCTGTTTCTGTTGTTTTAACGACGCTGTTTTGACGCCGCTTCCACTGCCTTTTCCAGCGCTGTGTCATAATCGCCTCCTGCCAGCCAGCCTCACCTCCCAGGACTGCTTATAGAGGCCGCAGCGCATCTCCAGAGAGCAGTTCCTGACCTCTTGGCCAGTGTGCCACTCCCCCGCTGCTGCAGATCACTCGCTGACACCTCAGACTCTGCCCTAGGTTGGTCCTTTTGCACTGTAACTTTTCTTCTTTGTTTTGTTGTATTCTATTGTATTAATTGCAGTTTTTGTTTTATTGTAGTGTTTGATTCCAGTTTTTTCTGGTTTCTGTAGGTTAGACGACATTGATTTGACGCCGCTCCCACCTCCTTTTCCTGCGCCATTTCCGTCCCGCCTCCTACCAGTCCCTCCCACGACTACTTATGGTGGTCGCAGTGCGGACGCACTCAACCGGTGCACCGCCGGCATGCCAAAGGCAAGCTCATCCACGCACGTCTGCGCCTGGAATGTACCCTGCCCCAGGAAGACTGGCCCAACTGCCACCCGAAGATACAATGCCACCGAACTCCAAGCCCTGCACCCAAGACTCCACAACAGCAACTGCTGCTGCACCTCTCCCCGATCCACAGTAGGACCTCTTACTGGCCAGCACTGCCTTGTCTCCTGACAAACATGGTCAAGCCTACATCAACCACGGTCTGAACTTCTACCTTCACTCCGGACATTGCGCTCCGTCTCCCTCTGCCTTGCCCACACCCCTGCATCCGCCGCGGCAACAGTGCAGGGCGCTCCTCCTATCTCAGAGTGAAGTCCGGGAACGACCTCCCACTTCACCTACTGGCCTCATCATCGGTGCTGGAATTCAGAAAGGGACTCAAGACCTGGCTGTTTGGCTGAGCTCCTGCAGCAGTACCCTTAGTGCCTGGATACCCTCACGAGTAATTAGCCGCACTATCCAAATCCAGATTGATTGATTGATTGACAATATAGAGAAATACACTGTTTTAGATTTTGAAGAGCCTTTATCATATATGTAGTCAACTCCCTGAACCAAGCAACATCAGACACTCACCCCCTTCCCCCACAGCCCTGAAGGTCAGCACTGCTTGTAGTGACTCTGCAGACACCACCCAAATACAAAAACAAATGCTTTTGAAGCATACTTTAACACAATTTGTTGTGCATTGTTTATTTTAAAATTGCGGAAGCACTACAAGCAGGAAACATGCCCGTCCTATCACCAGCGAAAGGAACAGCCCCCACCAGCTGTGAAACCGGTCCCCATGCAGCCAGCCCTTCTGGAAACTGCCGGTGCTTGGAAGAAGCTGGGAAGTATTAAAATAATAAATTCACAAACTTCAAATAATGGAGGCTGCAGAATAAATTCTACCAGGGCACACCTCTGGAACAATGTGCTCCTTGAATAATGTTATTTAAAAAAAAATCACATAATTTAGATAACTCACTTGTTTCAAATTAGATCCCTTCATAATCCTTTTGGTAGTATTGTGCCTTAAATTATCTATCTATCTATCTATCTATCTATCTATCTATCTATCTATCTATCTATCTATCTATCTATCTATCTATCTATCTATCTATCTATCTATCTATCTATCTATCTATCTATCTGTCTGTCTGTCTGTCTGTCTGTCTGTCTGTCTGTCTGTCTGTCTGTCTGTCTGTCTGTCTGTCTGTCTGTCTGTCTGTCTGTCTGTCTGTCTGTCCGTCTGGCTAAAAACATTACATTCTACCATCAGGAATGAAGTGATGATCTTACATTATTTATAATTCTAGAAAGTGCTTGATTTTTTCCCAGGTTGGGTATAGGATCGACAGACATGTTTTTCGGTTTTGGAAGTTTATAAATGTGATTATCTTTTAGCCCACAATGATGTTGTGTTTGTCTGGTATAAAGGAAGGCCATGATAGTGGGTGCTGGGCTAGCTGAGCCGGGCTGCACACAGTAGCTCAGTCTGTGTAGCTATAATTTTGCAATGTGTGGGATGTATGGGAATCATGTCAGCCTTCCTGAAGATCTGACCTCAATTCACCAAAATGTTAGCATAGATGGAAGAGGCATCACTCACCTCTTGACCTGTACCGCCAATAGCCCCTTCAGAGCCACCTCCTTGCTGCTGAGGGATTAAAAGGACGATCAAGGAGATGTATCAGCTGTCATCCCTAAATGACCTCTAGGCAGAGACATGGGAAGGACATTGTCGCCAGGAGATAGGTCCTTTGAACCTGGAGAAACTGTTGTCGCTGCCATTGCATCTGTGGTAGAGAGTCCTCCGCAGGCTTGTGTTGGGTTATCAGAGTGCGCGCAGTAGCAAAGTTGGCGGTCCTGTCTTGCGGTAGGTGGATGAAGATGCTGCTGGGGACTTGTAAGTCAGGCAGAGAATGTTGACGGTGATCACTGATTGTGGCGGCAGGCAGTAACATGGGATTACGACTATGCCGGAAAAGATAAATCTATGTTCTCATCCCTGTACAAGGATGCTGGTATTTTATAACCTTTTGGTGCGTGTCAAGGAGATGCAGTGGGATAATTGTGTAAAGGACTTTTGTCTAGTGCAGTCTGGTATTCACAAATGATTGACAAATGCTGTCAGGACTGAATCTCTGTTGAGAACTGTCTCTCAGAGAAGTCTGAGTTCTGAAAATGTCCCTTAATCTGTAGATGTCAGTGATTAAATGAGATCTATAAAGAATTGGACACAGAGATTCCTAGCACAGGTTATGGGGTTTAAACATGTGTAGGTGGATGGGGAAGGCGTAGTACAACATGGTTCTGTGCTTGGTAATCAGTGTGTTGAAGTTGTTGAGTTTGAGACCACATTGGCCAATGCAGTCCAGAATTAAAATGATAGCCTATTGCTGCATAGAGTACACTAACCCGGACAGACTATAACAGTGCCACTTTTTATGTCTTATCTTAATTAAGCTGTGCTGTGATACAACTCACCAAGTCAAACATATCAAGCAACGTAGGAACAATCAATTTCTTCAAAACAAAGTAAGGTATTAAATAAGCAGGACACTTAGCCCCTCTCACCGCCATCATTCTTAATTCATTATACTGTTTGTATAGTGAACACTGCATACCCAGCTACTGTGTTTATGAAGAGAGTAGTGGAATGAGAATCAAGGAGTTCTGTAAAGGCTTTTATTTTTTTCTTGGGACAAGGTGGTTGCTGGAGTTGCATATATGAGTTTGTCATTCTACAGACATGGGCGTGACATGTATGATGCTTTACTAGAAGAATCACAGGATCAGCTAAAGACGGTTGGATTTCATTTTTGCATCCTCATCTATGTCAATGACTCCATCACCAGTGACCACTCACATAGGGCTCTTCAAGCACATCTATACGCTTCTCAGGACTATTTTAAAGCAGCCGCCTTTATACATAGTGATCAAAGCCCTTAACCACGGTGATTGTTTGGAGTCTTAGGAATTTCAGCTCTGAGCATTTCACCCGAGGTAATGCATGACTGGATGAAGTCCAATTTTTCCAATCCCCAAACACTACTTGTTGCCCCCCTACACTGGGGTCATGTCAGCAAAGGCAGACAAGATTCTGAAAACAATCTTGAGATTCATGTGGAGAAGTGGGAAGGATTCTCTCCTCAAATTAAGAAAAGTGCAAAAACCAAGATAAACAGTCATTTTCCTGTGGAGCTGAAATATGGGGCTTGGGTGGCCACTTCAAGGGGAATAGGGTAACGTGAATTTGCATTTTGGTACAAAAGTTAAGTCTCTCCCAAACATATTCCCAACCATTTCTATGGAAGTAAACTTAGCCTTTAGTTAGAAAGTGTTGGTAAAGAACTAATAGAAAATCCTGTCTAAAGACAGGGAGGGAGTAGTCGCAAAGAATTTAGTGGACATGGCTTGTGAGAATATATGACACTAGTGCAGCTGCCCAACTTTATGGCAAATGTTGAAGTGATCTCCAAGCAAGCTTGCCTCAGACCTGCCACCCTATCAACTCCATCACCCCCTGATGCTTCCACATCTGCCACATGTCGCGTAAAATCTTCAAGTGGCTCCCACTGGACACCAGGCATACTATCAAGCAGGCCCTAATCCCAAACAGATTGGTCTATGGCAACACACTCTAAGCCGGCATCCCAACCCATCTTCTTCACAGACTTCAAACCATCCAAAACACAGCAGCTAGGCTCATCCTTGAGTTCCCATGCCAAACCCTCACCACACGACTCCTCAGATAGCTCCACTAGCTCCCCATCCAGAAGCACTGCCAATTCAAACTAATCACACACATTCAAGTCACTATACAAAAAGGGACCCTAATACCTCAATCACCGAATGTACTTCCACCAACCCACCAGACAACTTCACTCAGCATCACTCTCACTCGCACACGCAACCGCATCCACAGAAGCAATAATGGGATCATTCTCCTACAAAGCTGCCAAGTCCTGGAACCGCCTCACCTAACAACATTAGGGCCTCTTCCTCACTTCTTGAATTCCACAAGAAGGTAAAGACCTGGGGCAGATGTACAAGCCCCTTGTGACACTTTTACGCTGCAGTTGCGTCACTTTTTGTGACGCAGCGCCGGCATAAACAATGCACAACGTTGTGGCCCATTAACAACCTGACGCATGTAGGGAGATGCGTCACCTTGTAAAGCCTTGCACCACATTATACCTGCGTCAGGTATAATGTATGCAGGGTGGACGTTCCCACACGGGAAGCCTCATAGAATTGATGCAGTGAAATCTACAGAACCCTACACCTGCTTGGAGCAGGCATAAGGAGTGACGCAGTGTATTAGGAATAGGCCTCCTCATGCATTGCTTGAGTTGTGTCGTGCCTGCGACACAATTCCAGCAATGTGTGACTTTTGTGCCAACAGATGCATCAAAATTTCTGACGCATCTGTCAATCCTTGCACCATCATGTGCCTAATTGTAAATACGCCGCATTCATGGTGGCGCAAGGGTTTCGCATGCAGGCGCAGGGAAACTGACGCATCTATACAGATACGTCAGTTTCTTGTAAATAAGCCACCTGGTTTTTCAATTAGACTTTTTGAGAAACCACTGAAACTGCCTGCTACTTGGTCCCAGTCTCACCGCATGCCAACACCTACTAAGTGCTTGACTACCCTCCCAGGTGACAAGCCGCACTCTACAGCTCCACCTTACATTACATAACATTACCTTACATCTGCAATAGAAGATTCATTGACAGCATCTTAATTTCTTCGGGTGAAGGCAAGTATGATGCAAGTAAAACGGAGGACACCTGTAAGGTAAAATGACTAAATGTATTCCTTTGGGGCTTTGAATTCTTGAGAAACATCTAGTTGTCTATCTAGAGATTCAGAAAAGTCCATAAGGGTGGAAACTATTTCAATTGCAAAGCAAATATTTCCCCTCACTACAGTGAGATCAGAAAAAAAGTTAGATGTAATGCAGGATGACTTATTATGTATGTATGTGGAATGTGTTTTGTGGTAGGCTGGCTGAAAGGCAGAAGTATGATCATGGCTCAAGAGGCCTACTGCACACCTGCTGATCTGTTCATAGAACCAGAAACACACCAGAAGAACATATTGTTTTTTAAGAAGAGGGAAAGTATAAATGACACTGAGGAAGTTTTCTAGGTGCTTAGAGTTGTGGATAGGGAACGCCCAGCAGGCAGCCTAAGAGAAGTCCAGAGTATTGCAAAAAGAAGTACCTACATTCACTGCATGACATCCCTGATATATGTTAACCTCCAAATAGGCCAATTTAAAGGTATGTAAGTAAAGGTATTTTATCTTATGAAGAGCTGTGCCTGCAAGTTAATACTACATTTAAATATTTTAATTAAAATTCAAATGAGAGGTTTTCTTTGTAGGCGATTTTAAACTTTGCTGCATGAGTTTCTTAGCTGCTGCAGCCTGCCCATTTGTAGATATATGCCAACTCCTGAACTGCCAACTGATTGTGAGCTTTTGTTTTAGGTCTGGCATATGGATGCTTTTATTTTAACTGAAGTAGATTTTTTTGGTATTGTTTGCATGTATTTTACTATATTTCGATCCAAATGCCTGACAAACCCTAATGCATGTGGAGAAGTGTGGCTCAATGGTTAGAGCGGCAGAGTGGAGAAGTGTGGCTCAATGGTTAGAGCGGCAGAGTGGAGAAGTGTGGCTCAATGGTTAGAGCGGCAGACCCTGATGCAGAGGTCTGGCCTGGACCAGGGTTCAATTCCCACCTCGGCGGGTCTTGGGCTCAATTTCCCTGGACCTGATAATTCTCGCCTCGGTGCCTATTCTAATCATGGGTCGCACTCTGCAACTCTGGGCAATAGCTTGCTTAATCTCCACAATGGCCCCAAAAGCGCTAGCATGCCTGGTTTCACCTTGCGGGTGCCCAGGAGTGGGCACTTCAGAGGGAAAGGCCAGGAAGAGTTCCACAGCGGTATGTGCACAGTGTCTGAGAGACCATTTCGCTGGGGTGCGGAGCACTATATAAATGCACTACATTTACAATGCATGACAATACAATCTCTTTATCCTCAATGGAAACAAGATTAATGGCAATGTGAGGAAGGTCCTTGGTGAGATCTGAAACTTTCAGCAAGGTGTGGGTCTCAGTAGAATATCAGCGAAGGATGTGTCAGCGCTGGAGTCCCGCAGTAGCATCACAGTCTCAAAATGCCATTTTAGCACAATCGACCCTGGTTGCAGAAGCACAGGACTACGGAGTGGGGAAATATGAAGAATAGTAGTCGCAGCTGGAAATTGGAAGCTGAAATGAGAAAGCAAAAAGAATAACAACCACGTCCTGCAACCATTTACTTTTAGAAACCTCAGGGTTCAACTACCCGAATCAACATATTGTAATCATCCAGTGCAAGTAGAATCTGCAGAGACTGAACTCCACTTGTCAGACCTGTCAGTCTTAGGATGGTCTTCCTCCAAACCTTTTGCTTTCACTCTCCTATGTTGCTGAATTAGTTTTGTTGGCTTTAGGACTCTGTGCACTTTACCACTGCTAGCCAGTGCTAAAGTGCTTGTGCTCGTGCTCTCTCCCTAAAACATGATAAAGCTGGCTTACACCTGATTAGCTTACCCAGTAAAGTGGTATGCCATAGCTTGCAAATAATTAAATGCTACAAGTGGGCCTACAGCAGCTATTCTGCCACCCATTTAAGAAGCCCCTTGAAATATGTTTTCAAACCCCTAACCACACGCTGAATAATACATCATATTATGAGAACAGTTAGGAAACAACAATTTTTCTTTCGTTTCTTTATCTTATTTCTTCTTTTCGCTGGCCAACTAGTGTTTCGCGGTGTAGGGTGTACCCCATGACTTCTTCAGGGCTGTCTTCTCTTTCAAAGGCTTGTCAGTTCAGTCCTTGTTAACAGTTCCACTTCCGTCCCTGACATGTGACTAAAAGAAGAAAGAAAATAAAGAAACTAAAGATAAATAGCTGTTCCTAACTGCTTTCATAATATGATGTACTATTCAGCATGTGGTTAGGGGTTTGAGATTGTAATTGCAGTGATCTGTGTGATCACATGTTTTAAGGGGTAATGGTGGATCCCCCATCCCATGAGAGAACCGTGGGTTTATGACATTAGTGCTAAATAGGAGGTGAGAGCCAAAAATCACCCCCTTGTATTCACCCTAATATTGCTAACGATTAAAATATGTTCCAGGTCTGCAATTGCAACCCCAATGCAGTTTTTATCTACCAATTTGACTTGATAATATAACACCCTTGGCAAGCCTTAAACTCCCTTTTAATTCATATGTCACCCTTAAGGTAGGTCCTAGGTAGGCCAATGTAATTAAAAGGTTGGACATGTACTTTTAAGTTTTTCATGTCCTGGTAGTGAAAAATTCCTAAATTCTTGTTTCACTACTGTGAGGCCTGCCTCTCCCATATGATTACATTGAGTTGCCTTATTGCATTTAATAGGTGCTTACTTTTGATTGGGAACAGGTACAATTTTGGGTTTGGTGTCTGAAAAATTGTAATTAAAATCCTTTTTAAACGCAAAATCGGGTTTTAAGTTAGCATTTTGAAAATGCCTATTTTAGAAAGTTAGCTATTTTCCTGCCCTTATTGGTGCCTGCACTCTGTTCCTGGGTCACATAACTGGGTATAGCTGAAAGCTGGACTTTGTTTTTATTCTTCCCAGAGAGCCAAAAAATAGAGGGTTTACCTGTGCATAGTTGGACCATCAACTGCCAGGATGGGGTCAGAGCCCTGCCTTCGCACAAAGGACTTGTTTCCCCTGCATTGTTAATGCAGCCAGCTTAAGTCCAGGCTAGGGAAAGCAGGTTACTTCAAGCATTTCAAAGGAAATTCTCTAGAAACTTCCCCAGCCTCAGATAAGGCACCAAGTATTAAAATAGTACCCTCAGACTCACTCTTTAAATCACTTACTGGACAGTGGAAGGACTATCAGAGGACTGGTATCTGCTGTGGCCTGATGGGTACTTCAGAATACTGTTTTGCTGCACCTGGATGGACTGCTTTGCTGCCTGAAGATTGCCTGGAACCACTTAGAACCCAGGACTACCAGAATTAATCTAATGACCAGTTGACTGGCCTCCTGATGAGAGTCTCAGGACAGGAAATGCTCCAACTATCTTGAACTTGCATCTGGACCCAGCCTGAGCGAGTCCCAACCAGGGCCAGACTGGCCATAGGGGGCACGGGGCATTTCCCAGGTGGACCGCCATGGTGGGGGCCAATTTTGGGCCCCCACAGGGGCGTTTTTGTTACTGGTGGTGGCAATTTCGTCCCCCTGTAAAACAATCGGCCAAAACCGGCCCTAACAAACAGCTCAGCCGCACTCCCTCCTCCCCTCCGGGGGGCCAGGCGAGCAGTTTGCCAGGGCCGGTTTCGGTTCCCAGTCCGGCCCTGGTCCCAACCCCCCAAGTGGTGCCCATCCAGTCCTGGACCTTTGGTGGTTTTGCCAAAGGTGCCCAGATAACCAAAATCTAGAACCTGTGAATTGTTGGCTAAAAACCGATCGGAGAACTGTGAGGAGAAAGATATCAGCTGTACCAGACGCATGGAAAGGGTCCATCTTGCACTCTATTTTCAAAAAGGGAGACACTTCCAGCCCAGAGAACTACAGGCTTATTGCCCTGCTCGACGTTGATGGAAAGGCATTCACGAACGTTCTCTTGAAAGAGCTAGAGGCCTGGATAAATGAAAACCACATCATACCCCAATATCAGACGGGATTCCGGCCCAACTCATTAACCATGGACAATGTTATTGCCTTGTCATATTTGACAAGAAGGGCTACAGAGGTCGCCTCTTCACCACTTTACATTTGTTTTGTTGATTATAATGCTGCCTTTGATGCCATCGACCATAACATACTTTGGGCAAAACTCGGGAAACTTCTGGCGGCTATTATGATGCTTCATACTGGTACATGTGTCCGTACCAAGCTCACGCAGACACATGTAAGGCCCAAGATTTACACAACCAAAGAGTTAAAACAGGGCTGTGTTATTGCTCCCACTCTGTTTAATTTATACACCATGGACTTAGGAGAGGCACTTTTGAAAGTTCACATGTTTCCGCCCAAAATAGGCCACTTTAGACTCCCTATTATGCAGTATGCAGATGATCTGGTATTATTGGACCAACCAGAATTGGTATGAACGGGACACTGGAAATAATACGTCTATTTAGCTCAGAGAATAACCTCCAAGCTAACGCCTCAGAAAGGTTCTGGTATTTGGCCATAAACCAAAAAAGCAACTGCTGGAGGTACCAGGGCCTGTTAAGGATAGCTACAGCCAGCAAATATAACTATCTGGGTATACAATTCTCACCTACTGGCAGATCAACCCTGCAGGCCAAGGTCCGGGAAGCCAAGGCAACTAAGGTCACAAATGGACTACATAAACTACATTACAAGCTCCAAAGCCATTCAGCAGAGGACATTCAATGAATCTCATGAGCGTAAATAATGCCAACACTAACCTATGAGTGTTAAGTAAAAATTGAGTAACCTGAAATACCACTGGACCCGGATACATACAGTACAAAAGAGAATGGTCGCAGTGGAAATACATTTTACAAAATATAGATTTGAATCATTCAAACATCACCATGATAGATTCAAATGAATGTGATTTTATTTATATCACATGATTATCACAAACAGCAAGAAATGTTTGTCTGTACATTCAATTAAAATAGTGCTCGGAGAAGGGAATGAAGTGCTCAGGAAGGAATGTGTGTTGGTGAAGGTAATAGAAAAGGAAAGGTAATGTGCAATATATACATCAGATAAAGCTGAAACCTATCCAGCCTAATGATGGCAGAATAATACAACACAAAACATAACAAATTATAGGCGCAGATAATAAATCTTTGTTGTCTACGTTTGACATGTAGCAAAAAGACTGTCAACGTTTTGACCCCTATATACAAAAAGGTTAATTGAGCCTTATCCTAGGGTCTTCATCAGGACCAAAGGTTGGAGGGAGGTGAAGGAGGAGCACTTGAAACGGAGCAATTTAATCGCAGTTGAATGAGATAGAGATGGGCTCCAAGGCCTTGTGGTGCGTGGATACGTGGATCGTGACTAGCACATACTCTTACTAATTGGAGATTTTTTGTCATTCTAGTGTCAAATAAATGATTACAATATACTCTATTTTTCTAACTGGGTGTAGGATTTTTCTTGTATTGTGTTTTCCCTTTATTACTGTTTGTGTGCTGCATAAATACTTTACACATTGTCTCTGAGCTAAGGCTGACTGCATTTGTGTCAAGCTACGAGAGGGTAGAGCACAGGTAAATTTAGTGACCTTTGTGGTGCACCATGACAGGGATTTTGGTTGTTTTGGTTGTTGTTTGAGCATGGTTAACCCCCCAATAAACCAGTAACCAATTTCTCACCACACTACACATATAAAAAGCAGCATGATCAAAACCATCTGTCACATTGGTGCCAGAATGTGTATTAAAAAATGGGCTACAGTGAACGTTGCAACATAATGAGGTGTGGAGCAGATGCACTTGGCAGCATTCCTGGCAGACTCACTACCTCTATTAAAAAACTAAAAACGGTTAGGTCAGGTTTGTTGAAACCTATCTTCCCAAAAACAAGAAATGATAAATGATATGCCACAGGACCACACATTTGCATCCTCTCTTAAACCTTGCCCCCTACCCAGAGCCCAACAATGGCAGACAAAAATAGTTGATTCATTCAAAACCATGCATGGAGACTTGAGAATCATAGATAGAAACTTTTGAACCCGGGTAGTAATTTCCACCCAAGGTAGGCTAACACTTGGACACTTCTATCAGCCCAGTTCTCTTTCTCTCTCAGTATTAAGTCTGCAAATGAGCTATTTACCCTTTGACTGGCAGCCAAATAGACATACTAGAGAGAACTTAACAGGGACCATAGTCCCAGACTATTGAGGAAGTGTTTGATTTGAAAAATCTAGGGAGTGGGATCAGTTCATAACTTAATGGAGCGCCTTGATCACAACATTCCAGTAGACTTGAACACAGTTGATCGGCCAGAACTTTAGCCAGAAATTGATCAAGTTGCTTCAAGTTGCTTCAAGTTGCATGGTGGTGACAGTGTCTCATAATTCAGTGCTCACTATAACTATCAGTGTATTTATGTGAACGCTCACCAAAATGAGGAGAAACTTGTTTTCTGTCATGCACTGCAAATCAAGCCGACACACCACAACAGTTTTGCCACACAAGTGTACAATACCACATCTTTCGATCATTAGATGCCTGGGCCTCAGCTGAAACCCAGGTCATCTTACACCACTTCTTTCAGAGCAACGTAAACTTTATCTACATGCAAGTGCTCAGCCAGATAGTCAAAGGCCCTGATTCTGTTCAACGAGGATAAAACTTGTGTCCCTATATATGTGTATGATAATAAATTATTGGTTGGTGTGACTGTGAGTCCACTTCCCGTATTAAATGCCAAAAACCTGTCAGATAAAACGCACAGTATGAATAATTTAAACTGGAGCTCAACCCCTGTTTGGTAGAGCACAAAGCAAACAAGCTTAAGTTAGGAAAACTGCATGATGTATTCAGCAGTACCAAAATAATAGTCCTGCCGACGGGATACTTATTACACTTTAGCACAGTCAAGATTTCTGTCCTCAGACTTGGGGCTTGATTTAGAGTTTGGCAGACAGGTGTTCACAATTATGGCAGGTAACCTGTTTGCCTGTTTGTCGGAAGTATTGCACTTGTAATACGGGTGAATGTTTATCTTTCACTTTGTAATGAAGTAATCCATTGACTCTCTAAATCAGGCTCTCAACCTCTTTTTTGAAGCTCAAAAACCTCCAGCCTGGCAAGCCTGGAAGCTGTATCCGATGAAGTCCTCTTGAAATTTGATGCCTTTACTGCAAAGCCCAGCTGAAACTCCAGATGTCTTGGAAGTTGAAAATGTTCACTAAGACCAACTTTTCCTATCTTTTGTAGTAGCTCCTCTTGGTCACATCTATCTACTCCCAATACTACAAACAACTCCTCTATTCTCATTCTTCTCTATGACTAAATATTTTTTGGGCCTAGAGCTATGAATTATGCGTAATAGGAACCTCAATATATTATGGGACAAAAATATTCCCTCATCCAACTTCATTTGTTTGTTTTTTACTTTGAGTCCATGGATTAACCATCCAGCTCTCCATATAATTGAATAATGCAATGTGTTGGCCCATAATCTTTTTTCAACAAAAATATTGAAGCACAAATACTGAATTGATTTACAACCTACCAAAAAAGACCCTAGCCAAGTTTGGAGTAATTCCACTCATCAGTTCCTACTTTCATAGAGCTAGAATGGAAAACTCAAAAGTGTTACTCCTTTTTACCTCTTTCACTTCCCCCAAGACAGGTTAGCACAAAACTTGACAAGCTGAAATTTAGCCAGAAGCACTAAAAGTCTACCAATTTTGGGCAGCATTGTCAAATGGTCCAAAGTTATTAGCAAACCAATATAACAGTTATTGGAAAGTAAAAGGTATCTTCAAAGGTGTTATCATCAATTCAAACTATGAGACTGAAAGCAGAGTGCTTTATGTCGCCAAAACCCCAAAATGGCAATATAAAAACAGATTTTACATTAGTTATTGTGCCTTTTAATTATCATGAAAGTAATGTTTTTTTCCCAAACAGGAAATATTTATTGAAAATCAAAGGGACCTACTGGAGTGACTATTTGAATATCTGTGCTAATAAGAAGAGAAAGCTACATATGTGCCAATGCAGGGTTTTTGTGAAACAGGTTTATCTTTGGGAAAAGGCATTTGGTCCCTGGAATGCAGAGATTGCTTAAACTGCTGGATTGCTTAATCTGTTGCCAGCAAGGCAGAGCTAAAGAGGACCCAGATTGCACATAAATTGTTCAAACATCCATCAATAAACTTTTCATTAAACAATAAGTAATTCCTCAGAGCTTTTTTAATGATCCAGCCATGTTAAGTGGACAAGGGGCCCCTATCTAATTACAGTGTCATTTGCTTGGTGTTTATGAAGATGCTTCACATTAAACAATGTCCAATGGGAAGCTTTGTACAGAGTTTTGGGGATGTTCAAAATGCAGTGCCACCCTTAGAGACAAAAGAGCTGCATGGCTTGGAAAGGAAATCAGGGTGAATGTAGGCCTCTGAAAAGCATCTTTTTATACTTCTGAATGTCTCTATTTTGCTCTGTTTTCGACTTTTCTCATTTGTTTTTTTTATAGGTGAATGCAAAGGATGTAACATTGTTGAAGATTGATCTGTTTCAATTTAACAGCTTTTATTCTACCTGAACAGAATGTTCTATCCCTGTATTCTCTAAGTGTGATGCTGCTAACAGGCCGCGTCATTCTTCGTATGAGCCGACTTCAGATGTCAATCAGAACGACAATTTCAAGGGATTACGCTGCTGTTTTGAAAATTGTTTTGCACATTTTAATCAATGCAATCAAGCCGTTTATCCTAAAAAAACTCTTTGGTGCAACTAACTTGAATGCAAATAACAACATGGATCGTTTTCGGTTATCAACACCTCCAGAGAATGTAAGTATGTTAATTGCTAGTGCCGTCAACGCTTATCATTGCATCTAATTTGCATTAGATTGAGTTGTGCGTCGTTATGGCTTCATCAAAGAAGTATTGGAATACCGTGAGCGGTGCGAGCAGCCTCCTCCTTACAAATGCAATCATCAGCGCTCTGTGTAATTAACCCAGTTAGCCCTGTTGATACAAATGGAGCAGATATTGCTGGCACGTGTTATCTCTTGCAGGTGCATTAATAAATGCCAGTGTGATTTGTCAGTAGAAATCTTTTCAAAATATTTTTTGTCTATACTTCAAAGATAAGTTTGAAAGTTGCCATGTGACTCCCCCAAAAGGTTTTAAAAGGTGCAGGCAATCATTGCAAACATTCCTTGGTTAATTAGAATATTTTTAGAATATCATTACAGGGCTATGTGTGGCTGTGCACACAGGGTATGGGAAAGTCATAAAGTGGGCACTGGGCTCAGATTGTGACACTAAGAGTCTTTAACCCCTGACATTCTGGGGCTTCACCTTTCGAATGAGCCCACAATGAGCATGAGGCGCTCCCCTTAGCACTTTACCTCCAGGAGAGCAAATATGAGCAGTCCGAGGCTTACTCCACGAGCTGGTGTGGGGTTAGAGGGTAAGAATTCAACAAACCATCAACATCATAAAGCAATGTTCAGCAGGTTCTTTTACGTATACAATCAAGAAGTCCTTTACTTTTTCACACAACGCAATGCTGTACATAACGTTCGAGGGCTCTTTACATATTGCTCTAGTATACCACCTACAGGTAATGATGAAATTGGTGAAAGCAACATCTCCTGTCCCAGATGTTAATTGGTAAATGTGCAAATGTGCTTTGAGCCCTCTTCGAGGGATACCAGGGGGACTGTTCTTGAGGAACCTCCTCATTATGCGACTGAACCCTTTGTCCGAGTACTCGATGGGCTCATTGTCAATGAAATGAAGCTCCCCCTCCCTTCTGAAGCCACCATTACACAGTACTATGGGGCATATTCACGAGGAAGTGGCGGTGAGAGGCATTAACCTCCTTGGCTTAACGCCTCTCACCACCACTTTGGAAACGGCAGGCTGCACCCTATTCTCAAGAATGTGGTGCAGCCTGGCGTTTCCCCCTGCTACGGCACTAAGTCTCTCGACTAAACGCCAACGCAGGCACCCTTGCACCAGAGGACAAGGGTGTCTGCGAGCAGGGAGGTTTATTTATGTAAAGGAAGGTGTCCCTCCCTGCACATAAACATCTCACAACTTAACGCCAACACAGGCACCCTTGCACCAGAGGGCAAGGGTGTCTGCGAGCAGGGAGGTTTATTTATGTAAAGGAAGGTGTCCCTCCCTGCACATAAACAAACCTAAAATGCAATTTAGTAACTTACATGTGTGCTGCTTCATGCATACATTTTAAAGGACCTCAAGAACTTCCAACCCATCTCCCTGCTCCCGTTCCCGGCAAAAATCATCGAAAAGGCCGTCAACAAACAACTGACCTGCTTCCTCGAGGAAAGCAGCATCCTGGGCCCGTCCCAGTCTGGGTTCCGCAGCAACCACAGCACCGAAACTGCCATCATCGCCGCCACCGATGACTTCAGGTCCCTGCTAAACAACGGAGAAACCGCGGCCCTCATCCTCCTGGACCTGTCAGCCGCCTTCGACACGGTCTGCCACCGCACACTACGAACACGCCTCTACGACGCCAGAATCCAAGAGAAAGCCCTGGACTGGACCTCCTCCTTCCTCTCCGGCAGAACACAGAGCGTCTGCCTCCCGCCTTCCGCTCTGAAGCCACCGAGATCATCTGCGGCGTACCCCAAGGCTCATCCCTCAGCCCAACGCTGTTCAACGTCTACATGGCACCACTCGCCCACATCGCACAACGGTTCGACCTCAACATCATCTCTTACGCCGACAACACCCAGCTGATCCTATCCCTCACCAAGGACCCCCACACTGCCAAAACCAACCTTCACGAAAGAATGAAGGCTGTCGCCGACTGGATGAGAATCAACTGACTGAAGCTGAACTCGGACAAGAAGGAGGTCCTCATCCTCGGATCCACCCCCTCTGCCTGGGACGACTCCTGGTGGCCAACTACACTAGGAACTCCCCCAACTCCCACCGACCATGCACGTAACCTAGGGGTCATCCTCGACTCTACCCTCTCCATGACGAAGCAGGTCAACGCCGTCTCCTCCTCCTGCTTCAACACCCTCCACATGCTTCGCAGGATCTTCAAGTGGCTCCCCACCAAAACAAGAAGGACGGTCAACCAGGCCCTCGTCAGCAGTAGATTGGACTACGGAAGCGCACTCTACGCAGGAGCCCCGGCCAAACTCCTGAAACGGCTTCAACGCATCCAGAACGCCTCTGCACGCCTGATCCTCGACATCCCTTGCCGCAGCCACATCACACCCCACCTGAAAGACCTACACTGGCTCCCTGTCAACAAGAGGATAACCTTCAAACTCCTCAGCCACGCATACAAGACACTCCACAACACCGGACCAACGTACCTCAACAGCCGACTCAGCCTCTACACCCCCACCCGCCAGCTCCGCTCCGCAGACCTCACCCTTGCCACCGTCCCCCGCATCCGAAGAGTGACCGCTGGCAGCAGATCATTCTCCCACCTCGCTGCCAAGACATGGAACACCCTCCCCATCCGCCTACTGCAGACCGAAGACCTTCTGACCTTCAGAAGACTTCTCAGGACCTGGCTCTTCGAACAGTAGTAGCTCCCCCCCAGCGCCTTGAGACCTTAGCGGGTATGTAGTGCGCTTTACAAATGCCATGATTGATTGAGTGATTGAAAGGGAATGATCGTTAGAATACTTTGGAACCCTGTTAAGAAGTCATAATTTAATCAACACAAGGCACTCACACTTTTTGTTCCACGTAACATGTATCAAAATGATAGCTATGCTTTTTAAAATAGTATTTTGCAGTTTTATTGTTTTTATTTGTGTTTTAACTGTAGTGATTATTTATGATGGAGAAGTATTGTCTGTTTTATTGTGGTTTGATGGATCCTTTGTGATCCGAAATAGACTAATATTGGATGGAGAAACGTTTTTCAATGATTGAAGTGGGTCTTCTGTTTGTATGTCTCTAGGATTGCAATATTATCTTTTATGTGTGTATTGTGCTTGCTATCAGAGTAGTTTTATTTATTTGATTGCTCATGATTTTATGATTTTTTTCAATTTGAGTTTGTATGTTGTTTGGGTATATTTGAATGGAAGTCACATGTGACTAGAAAGCACTGCCATTAAATTTGTTTTCTATTAATTGTCTTGTATTTGTGACAGAGCTCTTTGGGGGGTGGGGGCATGAGTCAAGTAGGGACTATGGTGCCTCCGTCATGGGGACCAATTTGTTTGTCTTTGTTGTCTTGGGGTCTGTCCTACTATGGCTCTGCAAAACTGAGCCAAATACAACTCCTTCAGCACTTCACTCTGAGTGGTAGTGATGGTGCGCAGCAACAGACTTCTGAGGGTGCTGTGTGGGACTGTGGAAGTTCAGAACTCCACTGTCATCTAGCAGTGCAATAAGTGTTTGTTGAACCCAGTGCTTTACCAGTGAAGAACAGTATTTTAGTAAAGAAAAATACTTTAGTACACACTAAAAGCTCACAACCTCACCAAATAAGAAAAATCGGTACAATTACTGCACATGCACTTGGTTATTGCTCCATGATTTCTTGACCCCTCTGTCCTTCTCCCATGTGTCACTCCCTTATGTAATATTAAGAAATCTCCCTCTTTTGGGTTTGAGCCGACTACCCTGTTTGACTAGTACGTAGTGCTCACTTATTTTGAACAGTGCCCGGATTTTCACAGTTCTCACCTCAGTGGCATTATCTAAGTCCTTCCTGGGGGGATGACAGGAGACTTACACCATACTCTTTCCTCACTCTGGGGCATATTTACAAGAAAGTGGCGAAGTGGGTCATTAGGCCAAGAAGGCTAACAACATGCTTCGTCACTACAGAAACGCAGGGCTGCACAATATTTACTAGAATATGGTGCAGCCCTGCGTTTCCCCATACGCTGGTGCTAAATTTAGCTGACTAGCGCCAACGCAGGCACGCTTGCACCATTGTGCAAAAGTGCCTGTGTTGAGGGGAGGGATTGTTTGTGTGCAAGAAGGTCCCCATTCCTGTATTTAAACAATCTTGAAATGCTGTTTTGTAACTTATATGTCTGCTGCTTAATGCAGCACACATAGAAGTTGCAAAAAGGCATTGTTTTCAAATGATTGTTTATATGAAGAAAGGGGGACCTTTCTGCACATAAACAATCACTGGTGTGTTGCTGTTTCTATGTGTGCCAAAGGCAGCCCACATGGAAACAGCAAACACAAGAAGAAATAAAGCATTTCTCCTTGTTTTGCCTGTTTAAGAACAGGTTTTCCCTGGTCCTAATTTTGGCGCTGCCTCTTATTTATGCTGCTCTTGTAACTAGGGGGCAGTGTCAAAATCAATGGGTGTTGCGGTAGAACACCCACCACAACACCCATCGCCCACCCCTTTAATGCTAAGTGTAGAGTGAAAGGGTGCCTTATTTACTAGGCAGCGTTAAGCCACATTAAGTGGCTTAACGCTGCCTTGTAAATAAGGCAACACTTCTATCACCATCACGTCACTAAAAATGACGGTATGGTGGAGATGGGTGCTTGTAACTATGGCCCTCTCTCTTCCAGGAGGCGATGTGCTGGCTGGTTGTACTACCCATGATCGGGCAGAGGCTGAAGCATGAAGCAGTGCTTACAGGAATGCAGTGGCTTTGATGAAGACAAAAGCCCACGGCTGAAGATTTCAATTGGTCAAATTTGTAATGCGCAACGTATGCTCAAGGGCATTTTGGCACTGCCTATAAGTGAGGAGGGTGAAAACTGCCTATGGAGATTTTACCCCAGAAGGTTAAATAGCCATGTTTTTAGTGATTTCATGAAGGCTGAGAGATTAGGTTGATTCCTCGATATCCAAGGCATTTGGTACAAAAGACAGGCAGGGGTAGAGAAGAAGTTTCTGCCTCCCCAAAAGGGAATCATACATATCTAGCTGAAGCTGATCAAAGAGATCTCTTAGGAAAGTGGCGAGAAATGTAACTTAAAAAAGTCAGGACCTTGATGATAAAGAGATTTATGAACAAGACAGAGAGCCTTAAAAGCCATTTTTTTGTAATGGGTAACCAATGGAGGTCCTTAATCGCTTTGGAAACAGGTTCAAACTTTTTTTTTAAGTTCTTCAAGACCCAAACTGCTGCATTTTGCAGCCTCTGAAGTTTCTTAAGGATACCCTGCTGGGCACTAACACAAAGTGTTTTACAGTAGTCCAACCTGGATAAACCAAGGGAAGAAACCACATTTTTTTGCACACCAACTTGCAGAAAAGGCAAAATCTTCTTCAAAGTTTTCAGCACTAGGAAACACTAGGAAGTGAGATGGTTAGACTGTTCTCTAATGGATAGATTGGAGACAAAAATGACTCCCAATTTCCTTGCCTTAGAGACAGATCAGGGAAGAAAACCAAGAGATTGAGGCCACCAAATGTTGTCCCAAAAAGAGTTGTCAAGTCTGGAAATGAGGACCTCTGTCTTTTCGGAACTGTGAGAGTTGATCCAGTTAACAATGGCGGTCATGCATTTGTTGAAGTGAGAAGCCACTCTTCTATGTTGTTTTTAATGGGTACTATAATTTGGGTATCGTATGCATAGGAGAATGTGGAGATTTTATGTGATATTATTTCCAAAAGGGGAGCCACATAAATATTAAAAAAGACTGTGTCTTAAAGATGTCCCCTGTGGGACCCTACAGGGTAGAGAAAAATATTTGGAGCTATGATCTCCTATGTTGACTGTTTGTTTCGCATTGTCCAAAAAGGAGCAAAGAAGAATGAGTGTGGAGCTATGGACACCTGTCTCTATCATCCATTGTTTCAGTAACCAGTGGTTGATCTTGTAAAAGCCTTTCCTCTATGATCAGGGATGTCTCTCACCTCCTCTGGGACTCCTACCAGAGCAGTTTTGGTACTGTGGACTTTCCTGAAACCAAACTGGGCTCTGTCCAGGGTGTTATTCTGGTCAAGGAAATTAGATAGAGTAATGTTGAGGTGTCTTTCTGATATTTTTGCCAGAAAAGGCTGTCTAGATATTGGAAGATAATTTTTGTCTTCTAGCCAATCTAGAGATGTTTCTTGAGAAGTGGGACAATGGAGGCATTTTTCCAGTTCATGGGAAAGCAGCCATATTTTAAAACATTGTTATGCTGCAAGGCCAATGATGGTGCAAGAAAGTCAACTATGTTGTGTAATACTTTCATGGGGCAAGGGTCCGAGGGAGCTCCTGACCTGGTATGTTTCACAAGTTCAATGAAGAGTTCAGTGGAGATGGTGGGAAATTCACTCAGCATGGGATGACCAACATCTGAAGCAGTGGAAGATGAGGCCGGCAGATCAGACCCTGCGAAAAGATTGAACTCCCTATAGATCACTTCCTGCTTGTTCTTTAAATATCTTGCTAAATTGTTACAGAGCTCCTGAGTGGAAGGGGTTGTGGTGGGGCAGGGGGAGTTGAAAAACTGTGAACTCTTTGGAAAAACTCCCCGACCAAATTACCTGCAGACTTAATTTTGTCTGTAAAGTAGCCCATATTTTCCGAGATAATCAGGCTCTTATATTTTTGGATCAACAATTTATATTGACGTTTTTCATTTAGGTCTCACATGAGGTACTGTAATTGAACTGCAAGGTCAGAGGTGTCAGTGAAATGAGACACAAGCAGGAGGGTCAGTGACTCTGCAGCAGGTCACCTTGCCACATCTCTTGCATCCAGCAGCACTGTTCCCTTGGGCATAGTAGCTCCTGTTGCACCATTCGCCTTGAGTACAGTTTCTTAGATGCAGCGGCATACCCCACATCTGGAACAACTTCCTTGCATTACCACAGCCTACATTGGCCACAACTTCTTTAATGCAACATTGTCTGTTTCAAACACAGCTTGTTCAATACAGCAATATAGTCCTCTTCAGGAATAATTTTGTTGCGGTTCGTACCTAGAACTGTTTGCAAGGAGAGACTGCACCCAAGGTGTTAGGACACGCAAATCCCTTTCCAAAGTCTTCCTTTTCTGGTGGCCCCACACGCCACTAGGGGCCAAGCTGCTTCTGGTTTTCTGGACAGTCAATCCTCCTGCAGAGTTATAAAGCTCCTGTTCTGTCTCAGTAGGCAGGTTGACTTCTAGACACTTCAGGTCCCAGGAGCAGCTTCTTCCATCAAAGAAAGAGGTCACCTCAGTTGGCACGGGCGTCTGGGTGCAGAGATGCTTTTTAGCATTGGGTGCCCTGTTTAAGTCGGTGGGGATCGTTCCAGTCACAAAGAGGCTTCATGCTAGGAAAGTGGGCCAGCTCGTGTGAACCGATAGTGGGGCTCAGGTCTTTAGGGTCTTGTCCAGGCAGGAACACTATTGGTTCACTTTAACTCTTGCCAGGGGGTTCATGTGCAGTGGGGCTTTGGCCGGCTGGGTTGTGTTACTGAAGAAACTTATGGTAATCGGTCCCTGCAGAAAGAATCTGCAAGTGGCGACTGGGAGTCCAGTTTGGCCAAACCCAAGGCTGGGCTCAGCTCTTGAGGGTCTCAAGACCCCGTTGGCACCGTCACCTCCCTCGGACTCAGTCTGTGGGGCTCAGGTGCAGAGGTGTTTGAGGCATCGGGTGGCAGCGGTCGGAGGCTTACACTTTGTTTTGCAGACGAGGAGCAAACAGGACAACTGGGCCACTCTTGATGTGGATCTCATTGTCCCTAAAGTCCCTCGATATGCAGGTTGGTCTTTATTGGCATTGGTGTCCGTGCTGGACACAACAAACCTTAGTTACTGCAAGGGGTCTGGTACCCTGGGTATTGGCGCTGTACGGCTCTGGTCGGTCCTTGCATCCCCACACTTGAAGAGAGCACATATCTGACCCATAGGAGCACAGCATCCTCTTCATGGATGGCTGCAGCATTGGTAGTCCAGGTAAGCCACAGGACGGTGAACTGAACCTTGCTTTTTTGTGTATGCAGTTGCAGGGGAGTAGTTGCTCTACTCCAAGAGAGGTTCTTTGGTGATTTGTGAAGCACTGGCAGCCCTCCGGGTTTCTGGGAGTCTTCACAGTGGCAGGGCGAGTCACGCTCTCTACATGGTCGGAGGCAGCAGACAGGTCAGCAGGGGTGGCTCCAAGTCAGTAGTTGCTCCTCAATACGCAGGTCAGCACTCTTCTTTGCCCACTTCTTATTTGTGTCCATAGAATCTGAGGTCCTGGCATCAGGGGTGTCTCCTAAATACTGTATTTAGGGGTGTTACAGGGAGCAACAGGTAGTAGCCAATGGGCTACACCCCCTATATGACCACTTCCGGTGGGAAGTGGGAATAACCCTGATCCAGAGGACCTCTTTCTACCAAAAACTGAGATGGTGCTATTTTCCTAGTTGTGTGCACTTCAGATAGCCCACCTTAGGAGTGGTACTAGTCTGAGGTGAACACACCTCTTGACTAGCCAGTTTTCCCGCCTGTCCTGGTGCCAAAGGGGCCCTGGGCAGGGGGTTGGAATTTCCCCTGTCTCGGGAAAGCCAGGGTTGAATATCAAAGGTGGTGAAGGCCTTTCAAGTCTCCTGCCTTGATATGCTAATTACCAGTCATCCTGCTAGGAAGAGGTGACAACTCCTCCTGACAGAGCAGGCTTTGTTTCTGACCTCTGAGAGTTGGGCTCTCATCTCCTAAGAGTCAGAACCCAGTCTGTGGTGGCAGGCTGGTCTATCCCAGTCAGCCAATACACTCGAGTACTAGTAAGGTTCAGGGGGTACATCTAAGGTACCCTATAGGTGCATGTATTAATAAATCCTTCCAATCAGTGTGGGTTTATGAATATGAGGTGTTTGATACCAAACACCATAGGTTTCAGTAAAGCCATTATGGAGCTGGGAATCTCGTTTTGACCAGTGCCCAGTACATACCTTCAGATGGCTCTCTGTTCACTTGTAATATCTAGTAATGGAATTAGACATTACAGGGGCATATCTGCTCATGCAGATTGTCTTTATAGGTAAGATAATGCACCCTGCCTTAGCCTGTAAGCCATGCTGTAGGAGTGACTCACAAATATTACATGCAGTGTTAGGGTTCATGGAACACAGGTGTATGCTATGCCGTGTTTTCACCTTTTTTTAGAGTACCTTGTCATTCAGGTTACAGTAGCAGTCTGCATGAGTTTGGTGCTGGGTCCCTTAGTGTGGCACAAGATATTCTGTAACTCTTAGGGGCCCTCTCTAATACCTATGCCCTAGGTACGAGGGGTACCACTTACGAGGGACTTACAGAGGTGTCAAAGGCCTGGCCAATTGGGGATTATTTGACCAGTCACCTTGCTGTGGGAAAAGAACACTGACACTGGGGACCTGGTTAGCTGGAACCCAGTGCTCATCACTCGAAATTGCATCAAATACTAGGCAAAAAGTGGAGGAACTTCTGCAATAAAAACCCAGTTTCATACACATTTGTAACAATTAAACAGTGAAAACAACACACAAAAAGTTCCCACACCAGGTTAGAAAAGTAGAACTTAATTTAATGAACAAAACAAGACCAAAATGACAAGAATCTAAACCGTTGAAACGGAGTAATGAATTTGGAAACAATAAATTCACTTTAGCACCTAAAACATAAATCACCAATCACTGCTATCTGGTCGCGCGGGACTGGGTCAAAGTCAAGAGTTCAAGACATATGCGATGCTGCACAGGTAAGATACAGCCCCATATTAGTCCTGCTTAAGGTTTACCTTCTCAAGTTTTGTGCCAAGAGTCCTGTTTGCATTGAAGAGGATCGTGAGGGGCAAGGAGAGAAGGCCGGGTATTGCAAATGGGCAGGCTGGTTCTTAGTTATGTTGGTGGTTCACCACGAGCGGTTGATGCTGCTGTGAGAAGAGATGGGCTGGCAGCAGCTCATGCTGATTTTCAGTGGGAGAGGCACAGTTCTAGTGCAAACAGGCTCGTTGGTGGTCACGCAGAGCCCAAAAGCTCGAGACCAGTTCCTAGGAAGGGTTACAGGGCAAGGTATGTTAGAAATTGGGTTTTTGGTTGGCAGAGGAATGCATCCTGTCCAAGCAGGAACTACATTCCTAGTCAGAGTAAGTCGCCCCACAGTCTAAATTATCCTATGCTCACCCTCTGGTAGCTTGGCACAGAGCAATCAGGCTTAACTTAAGAGGCAATGGTAAAGGTATGGAGTACAGGAACCACCCTTGGCCCGGCTGAAAAAGTAACTTGAATGCATCAAGGAAAAAAGGAAAATATACAGAAAGCAGAGGAGGCAATGTGTCATCATTGATCCTTATGATGGAGGTGATGCATTGGTTCTAAGCTGAGGATCCATAATGAATGGAGGTGATACGTTGAGCCATCCTTGCATCTGCAGTGATGCGTCTTCATCAATGGGGGTATTCTGGTTCAGAGCAGTGCAACTGCGTTGAACGGTCGTCGAAGCGATGTACTCAATCCTCACAGCCACCAAGATGTGTCAGTTCCAACCGGCGAAATGGCAAAGATGAGTTGATTTTTGCTGGTGCAACATTTATACCCAATTCCAAGAGCCCAGGACTGGGTAAGCACTAGATGACAGGGCAAGACCTGCACCAATCAAAGTCAAGGTGCTGTAGCAGGGTGAGTTGAAGTATTTGATGTCCCTGAGACGTAGAAGAGGGGGCAAGCCAGAATGCCCTTAGAGATTACTCTGGGTGTTCAAGTGAGATGGGTCCAGTCCTTCTGAGTCAGGACAGGGCGTAGCAGAAAGCAGGACAGGACAGCAGAAAAACAGTTCTTCCAGAGTAGCAGTGCAGCAGAGTTGCAGTTATTTGAGCAGGGAGCAGGACCGCAGTCCTTCTCCTAGCGGAGTTCTTTGCAGGTCCAGTAGTGTGCTGAAGGGGTAGGGTCAGAAGTCCATTTTTATATCCAGTGGTTCCTTTGAGGTGGAGCAGACTTCAGGGAGGGTCTTTGAAATGCACAGAGATTCTCGCTCACCGCCCCTGGCTCCAGACTCACTCGAGAGGGGTATGAAGACCTTTGTGTGGAGACAGGACAAAGCCTATTCAGGTGTGTCTGCTCTTCCCTCACATCCTGCCTGAGATGGCCCATCATGATGTGAATAGCCACTCAGTCACACCTAAGCTCCCTTTGTGTGTGACGATCTAGAAGGAGTGTACAAAGTCCAGCTGTCACCCACCCCAGACGTGTATTGGAGACAGGGTGCAGGCACACAGGGCTAAGAGAAGAAAAATAGCATCTTTCAAGCAGTAGAATTTTTAAAAGGGTAATGATTAATCTGACTTTACCAGTAAAAAGGATTTATCATTACCATTCCAGTGATATTAAACATGACTAATCTACTCATTCTCAATCAGGAATTTCAGATTATAAAGTGTAGTAAGGAATCCCCAATGTTAGCCTACGAGAGGGGTAGGCCTCACAGGAGAGAAAAATAATGTGGGTATTTTTCCATACCAGGACATGCAAAACTTAAAAGTACATGTTCTACCTTTTGATTACACAGCATTCTGGCATATGGGCTACCTCGGGCATTCCTCAGGGGTGACTTGTATGTAATAAAAGAGGAGTTTAAGGCTTGGAAAGGGGTTTTAAATGCCAAGACGACATGGCAGTGTAAACTGCGCACACATACTTTGTAGTAGTGGGCCTGAGACATGTTTAAAGTGCTACTTGTGTGGGTGGTATAATCAGTGCTGGAGGCCCACTAGTAGCATTCAATTTACACAATCTACTAGGGTCCTATAGGTAAATTAAATGTGCCAAATGTGGATAAGTGAATCAAACCATGTTTAGGGAGTGACCACATGCACTTTAGCACTGGTTGGCATAGATAAAATACTAAGACTCTTAAGGCCAAAAAAGAAACCAGCAAAATTGGAGGCAAGCAGGCAAAACGATTTGTTCACCCTAACGCTGACAGGACTAACAGGAAGAAAGCGAGGGCAATGAACATTTAATAATGTAGTGATCGGACCAGACACATGGTGATATCATTAAGTTAAATTGCTGTAAATTGGTGGACCAAACTTGATCTAACATGTGACCTTTGACGTGGGTGGGTGCAAACACTTGTTGTTCTAGGATTAGGCTGCTAAGGTGGTTTGAGGGGTCCCTAGATTTTTTATCACCTTCCTTGCTATTGGCACAATAGTCAAAATCACTGATTATTAAAATTTTAACATGATCAATTAAAAATGGGTAGATTATTTCAAAGAATTGCTGGGGAAAATTCTGCATGTTTTGTTATGTTATGTTATATGGTATTTATAGAGCACACGTACACCAACAAGGTTTCTTGACGCTAAAGTAGTAAGAGGTGACAGCTAGTAGGAGGTTAGCAATATGCATGTTTGAACAGCCAGGTTTTCCTGAACCTCACATAGGTGGAAGGAATTCCAAGTATGGGAGCCAATCACCAAGAACCTATCCTATCCGTAACTCTTCCCCTTAAATCTTTGTACCGTTAAGAGGTTCAGGTGGGCTGATTCGAGGTTAAGCTTAGGGGTGTAGCTATGAATTCTCGAAGACATAAATGCCGGACATTTGTTGTGGAGTTCTTTAAATATGATGCAGCCTGTTTTGAGAATAGTAAGCTGAGCGACTGGCAGCCAGTGTAGCTTTTCCATTAGTGGTTTAATGTGGATGTGCCTAGGTTGTCGGAAGACCTGCCTAGATGCTTGATTTTGTGCTATTTGCAGCTAGCGATTGAGGCTCATTGAAAGTTCGAGATAGAGTGCATTTGCATAGTCTATCAGGCAACATGACTGGAGCAATAATGAATTGAATTGCAGCTTCAAGAGTGAAGTATTTCCTAATTTTCCTAATTCACCTGAGTTGGAGAAAGCATGAGGAAGTTACTGCTCCTAACTGTGATTTTATGGAAAGACCCTCATCAATTAGGATCCCAAGACTTCATGTGATCCAGAGGTCTGTAGGAGAGGATAAATATGAGTGGTGCAGTCTGAGACTCCAGTTTGATCAGTAAGCTATCTACACCAGTGATATTAAGGTGAGTCAATTTAGAAATGTTGAGATTTTTCTTAATCAATGCAGCTACACCACCCCTTTATTAGCCAGCTGGCCTGTTAGCATGGAGGATGTGATATTCCTAGGGGAGGGCGGCTAAGATATCAGGCGAGGATTCTTCAGTAAGAAATGTTTCATCCAAGATCAGAATATCTGGAGAATTAGAATCTAAAAGATGGAACATTTTCAATTGGTGTTTTGCTAGGAAATGACTAATAATTGATAGCAGATCAAGATAGGAGCAGTGAACAATATAGTTAGTATCCCATGCTCTGTTATTAAGTAGCGAGCCCACAAAGCCAACAGGGTCAACCATGGGGTAGTTGAGAGTTAATAATTCTAGATGCTGCAACTTCAGCTGAAGTGGGAGGTCTAATTGGTAGCTCAACAATTGAAGAACTCTGATTTCTTCTGTGTATTTTGTGTACTTTGGAGTATAGTGGCGGGTGCACACGGGCTTGCCAGTGGTGCTTCCACAATGTGGCCAGCTTTCAATTGGCGTGACCACAAGCAATGACTAGAGTGCTACCCGACTTAAGATGGTGGTTTTAGCTGGACACTGTCAAGATAACAAATGTCTGCGTGGGATTGTAGGAAACCTGTAATAAAGTGCCCCCATGGAGTTTAAATTCCAAAGATAGCAAACATTAACCGGTTATCTTTTCCCATTTGGAAATTACACCCATAAAATGTAATAATGCAATTCCAATGTTATCCCATGGGAAAGATAGGCCTTGCAGTAGTGAAAAACAAATTTAGCAGTTTTTCATTACCAGGGCATGTAACTTATAAGTACATGCCCTACTTTTTGAATACACTGTACCCTGCCCTCCGGGCTGTCCAGGGCCTACCCTAGGGGTGACTTATATGTTAAAAAAAAGAATGTTTGAGCCTGGCAATGCATTTCTTTTGATATATCAAAAGGACAGTTAAAGACTGCAAACACAGGCTTTGCAACGGCAGGCCTGAGACATGTGTAAAGGGCTACTTTAATGAGTGGCACAGTCAGTGCTGCAGGCCTTGAGTAGCATTTAATTTACATGCACATGTAGTGCACTTAACTAGGGACTTATAAGTGGGGATGGGAGGAACTCATGAAGTTCTACTCCGCAGAATTGAATGGAGTTATCTAAAAAATCAGTGACATTCTCAGGGGTCTGCTTGAGGCAGAATGCCGCTGCCCGGTCCTAATTTTATGGTGTCGCTCATTCAATGTGCCAAAGTACCATATCCACAAACAAAGATATGAGCAAAGAGCAAATGTTTCATATGGCAATAGTTGTCAGCCACCAGCATAGCACAGAACAACCCTAACTGCCAAACAACCTCCACAAACTCCACCGGTTCTACAGCACATTGCTTGCTACAACATTTGAGCCAGGAAGTAACTTCAGTCACCAAATGTACACATGTGGGCAGAAGCTGAAGACACAAAGGCTTACCCAACACTAGAGCATTACTTGCACATGGCACTGTGCACTTCCGATATTATGCGTGTGGAAAAACACAGCCATGTGTAAAAAATACAAACATACATGTATTTTCTGATCAAGTCATGCCAACATTCTTAAACATGTGATATCAAAAAGCCCACACCTCAGGCTATCAGGCTAAATAGCTCCATTAGGGGTTCAATTAAGCTATCTCCTTCAGCCTTGGTGTTGGGGGTGGGGCTGGCTCATGCACAGAGAAGCAAAATAAAAGATAACACAGCATATGTATGGGGTGAGCAGTTGAGCACTGGTAAACTCGGCCATGAGGCGTGGGTGGGGTTTTTGGGGAACTCCACGGGAGTAGAAAAAACTGTGAACTCCGCCCACAGAGCAGAGGTTACCACCCAGGGCCACTTATAGGTAAACTAAACATGCCAGTTAGGTATATGCCCATGTCACCACGTTTTGAACGGAGAGTGCAAACACTTTAGCACTGGCTAGCAGTGGTAGAGTGCACAGAGTTCTAAGGCCAACAAAAAGAAATTCAGGAAAAAGTAGGAGGAGGAACGCAAAAAGTTTGGGGATGACACTGCAGAAAAGTCCAAGTCCAACATAGTCCTCCTTCCAGCCTAAAGCCAGGGTAGACTAATCAATATCTTGATGGACTTCCCTGCTTAAGTGATAGAACATAGACTATGCCCCTTTACTGCAGGGGCTCTAGTCAGATCTATGCCTATATAAGTTCAGTTTGACACCTCTGTCTAACCCACCTGAGCCACTGAGCTGACCCTTAAGGAACCCTTTGCCCCACTTATGGACCCCATCTGTGCAGCACATAGCCGTACTTTCTCACAGATGCATCGCATTACGCAGACAGCACCACCATTGGCAACATAGTGATGTGGCCCAGTCCACCACCTTGGATCAGACATCAGTCTCCCACCCAAGGAAAACTCTGCCCATAAGGACATCAACCATCAGAGACCACTGATAGTGGCCAGTGTCAGGAACCTGGCTATACAGGGTTATCTGGCCTCTGAGGTTTCTCAAAGTGGGGCGCAGTAGCCCCGGTTATGTTGCACCCCACTTCCACTCTACCTCCCAGCAGTTCATGGGTGGTGCCCTGAGACTGGTCATCCAGCCTAGTGAATGTACCCTGAGGCTGAACAGAGGACAGGGGTGAGTCTGCCTTCACGCTTCCCCACCCCCATCTGGGCTCTGCTTGGGAATGGTAACCCCAGAAAACTGAACTGTCAAGGTGCACTGGGCGGCCAACCCTCCACATTTCCTGACACTGGGGGCAACTCATTCCTCCAAAATGCAGTTTATGGGCATCTGGGGTCTAACTATGACCCTCCTCTAGGGTACCTCCCCATCCCACCCCACTCCAGCGATACCAAGGCCATAGGGCAGAAGATGTCCTGCCCATTGGATTAAGTGATTCAACAACACTGGCCAGTGTACTGCCCTGGAGAAACTACCTGTCCACTACCATGGTCTGGCTAACCCCTGTGTCCCTCAGAGGAATGAATTGGACCCCAATCACTTTCACCTGTTGGAAGTGATGACACCTACCCTCAGGGATCATCAGCTCACCCTCTGAGTCAGTCTCCCTGCTAAGGGAGATCATGGCATGGTCTAGCACCTATCTCGGGGGGCTACTTACCCCTAAGGCCACATTGAACACCCCAGTAAAGACCCTACTAGTGTGTGATTTCTTAGGACAGACAGAGTCCCCTGCTGGTGTCCTAGCTGAGAACAATCAATGCAGCAGGGGGGGAAATTGGGCACCCTGGGCTACCACCCACCTGAAATGTCTCCCTGTTTCTCAGAAGGGGCATGGGAACCCTTTCCTCCTACCTTACTCTATGACCTGTCTGTTTCACCCTGGACATCCCCCTCACTTAGCTGGGGGGAACCTGAACCACCCCTCTTGGGGTCACTCCCAGGTGCCTTCAAGCGTTGGCATAGCTCTGGAAAACAATCACTGAAAATGTGCTCTCTTGCAACAGATCAAAGAGCACTTTATAATTATTCGCCTCACTGCCCTTCACCCAACCATCCAGTGCTTTGCAAAAGGAATCCACAAAATCCACCCCCATGCTACCCAAGACTTTAGAAGTTTCACCTTCTTGACACTCCTCTTTGTGGGCAACCCACTCGTATGGCAAAATCTTTTGAGAGCAGCCACCATTTAGCCCTCCTGGTTGACAAGCTCAAAACTCCATCTTTGCAGGTGAAGCCACACACACCATCAGTCAGGTAGAGTAGGAATGAATTTAGGAAAAAACAAAAAGGACAATCAGGGAGGTAATATTTGAATTAGACTTAGATATGAGATGGAAATGTACACCAAATCACTGTATGGCACTGCTAAAATACAAGTCGTGATCACCAATGTTAGAAATTGGTTTGTTAGCTGACTGAGTGTGAGCCCTGGTCAAGCAGCAACCAAAATTCTAGTCAGGGTAAGGCACAAGCAAACCATAAATGAGCCCGGGCTTACCCCCTGGTAGCTTGGCACAGAGCAGGCAGGCTTAATTTAAAAGCAATGTGTAAAGTATTTGTACAACACTTCAAAGGTAAAACAGTGACAACACCACACAAAAAGTCACCAGGCCAGAAAAATAGAACAAAATGTAATACATAAAACAAAACCAAGATGACAACATTTCAGTTGGTCGAACCAGAATTAGGAATACAGTGCCTCAAAGCATAAAACTCCAACCGCAACCATCTGTTCACGCTGGACCTGGGCAAAGTCAAAGGGTCAGTGTTCGAAATGAGGGTTGGCAGAGGTAGGTACCTTTGTCCAAATAGGGACCCTTGCTTCTAATCAGGGAAAGGGGAAACACTCCTGAATAACCCCTGCTCACCCCCTTGGTAGCTTGGTACGAACAGACAGGCTTATCGCAGAGGCAGAGTGTAAAGTATTTGTGAACACATACAGTAATACAGTGAAAACACTACAAATGGACACCATGCTAGTATAGAAAAATAAGTAATCTTTTTTAGACTTAACACAAGACCAAACGACAAAAATCCACAATACTGTAATAAAAAATATGACTTTAGAATGGTGGAAATATCTTAGTCCAATGTAGATGGTAAATGCAACACTTTACTTTCAAAGTACCTTGGATGCATCACGCAAAACAAACAAATGGGTCGCAGAGAAGGTGATGCGTTGGGTTCTTGCTTCGGGGGAGATGATGCGTCGGTTCCTTACTGCAGCGCAGGGGAAGTGATGCGTTGGTTCCTTACCGGAGAGGAGGTGATGCATCAGTTTCTTACTGTGAGCCGGTGAGATGCGACAAGATGGCTCCTCAATGCGATGCAACAACGGGGATGCTATGCGTGCACGCCCGATGGCCGTGCGGCGAAATCGATGATCTTTGGAGCCGCGACAGGCCCTGCGACATGCTTCTCTGGTGATGCGACGGTGACCTCTGCGGTGGAGGCATGCTTTTCTGGTGATGCAACACGCTTCGTTGGCGATGCGACTGCGAAGAGCTGCGGTGGTAACACGCTTCTCCTCGTTGCGCGTAGTGCTTCCAGCTCCCAGCGACACGCAGTCTCTCAGAGAGCCCAAAAAATAGCAGGCACTTCACTGCAGGTCAGATTTCCCAGCAAGGACATTCAGGGGGAGCTGGTGGTGAAGTCTTTGTGTCCCTGAGACTTCAGACAAGAGGCAAGCTCAATTCAAGCCCTTGGAGATCTTCCTCAAGATGACAAAGCAAACAGCAAAGTCCTTTTCTCCTTTCCTTGACAACAAGTAACAACTGCAGGCCAACCCCAGAAAGCAAACAACACAGGGGCAGCAATCCTCCTTCAGCTTCTCCAGTTTCTTCTCCTTGGCAAAGGTTCCTTTTGATTTCCCAGAAGTGATATAAAGTTCTGGGGTCTGGGTCCCCCTTTTTATACACACAAATCCTTTGTCTCTGAAGGCAGAGAATGTCTTTACCTAGTCCAAACCAGTTCTGGGTGCATTCTGCCACTGTACAACTTCTTCCTTTGTCAGTGTGTGCCAGGGTCATCACACGCACCATAGGAGGTGGAGCCAGCATTGTGGAAGGCAGCCCTATTCATGCCCAGGTGTTACTCCTCCCACCTCTCCCAATGCAGATAGGTCTTTTCAGCCTAGTGCTGACTCAACCTGCCTCCTGCAGCCCCCATCAGCCCCTGTCACTCACAAAGCAGACATGCAATACACAACCTAGCAGAGTCAGGCTGGATGTTTAAGCAATAAAATATCTACTTTCTAAAAGTGGTATTTTCAAACACAGAAGGTTAAAACCAACTTCACTAAAAGATGTATTTTATCATTTTGAGTTCAGGCATACTAAATTAGTTTTTCTACCATGTTCCCTGGGATTGTTTATGTTGTAAGAAGAGGTGAAGCCAAATTGGGTTTCCACATAGGTTTATTCCATGAGAGAGAGAACAGCTTAGACAACCACAACCAAGTAGTACATTGCCCCACAGGATTCATAACATTCTATATTGAGAATACTACACACCTTCCCCCTTTAAAAGAGAAAGAAAAAAAAACATTTGTATAACCAATGAAACTTACACAATAGTTGACATGTGAAAAGAATTAAAATCTAACAAAATCATTCATTTTAACAGGTAATTTCCTGATGCGAGAACTCCTTCTTGGAATAGATAATTCATCATCTTGTCTAGGAACACATACTCCAGGTACTACATTTTGATTCACAAAAGGAGAAATGCTTGTTGGTACATCATCTGGAATTACAGTTGAATCTACATTAGCTTCACAAGTTTCTTGAACATTAGAAGAAGGAACACAAACATCTTGTTCAGAAAGGTCTTCAAAAGCATCTAAGAAATTTTGAAAATCATCCTTATTCTCATTGATCAGTATGTCCTTTTGGGGCATAATATTCAATCTGCTAAAACTATTGTTAGACCTATACATAGACACTCGTCTAAAATTCCAGATTTCCCCACCTTGTACTCGAACAGCTTTGCTAAAAACCTCAATTACTTTGAGAGGATCAGACCCATTAGACCATTTTTTGTCAGGACACCCAAACTTGACACGTACCAAATCACCTACTTTAATTTTATAGTTAGAGAAACGATTCTTACAATTTTCTCTTTGCATTTTGTCCTGATATTTTAGTACACGTTCCCGGACAGCTTTAAGATCTAACGAAGGATCATTGCGATCATTAGATTTTAACCACCAAGGCCTGAGCTTCGAACTAGCTTTCCTCCCCCTCAACATTTCAAACGGAGAACAACCGATTACAGAGTGAGGAGAAGTTCGATATGTAAGAAAAGTAGCTCTCAAAGCTTTCCTCCAGTCTATGTTACTTTTCATGGCTAATTGAATGGATTCTTTTACTACTCTGTTAAACCGTTCGACTTGACCATTGGCCATAGGATTGTAATTAGACACTCTTTTATGGACAATACCACATTTATTTAAAAACAATTCTAGCTCTTTACTAATGAATTGTGGGCCATTATCAGAAACAAGTTCAGCAGGCAATCCTTCCCTACTAAAGATGTTGTCCAAAAACTCTATGACTTGAGTTGATGTAATTTTGTCTACAATTTTGACTTCTGGCCATTTCGAGAAATAATCTACCACAACTAAGGCAAAGACATTTTTCAGAGGTGTAAGAGACAAAGGGCCAATTATGTCAATAACCAGTTTTTCCCATGGTCCTTGTGAATATTCAATCGGAGAGACGCCCACCGATAGGGGTTTAACAGTCTTGTCACTTTTAGAGCAGTGGGCACAATCTCTAACCCATTTGTCTACCATGTTGTCAAAACAAGGCCACCAATAAAATGATCTTAAACGTCTTTTGGTGCAGGACATGCCCATATGTCCTTCATGAGATAAATTGATTAAAATATTTCTGATTCCTTGCGGGGGAACTATTTTATCACCCCTAGTAACAAAGCCATGTGAGAACATAAGTTCATCCTTAATTTTAGAAAATGAACTGATATCTCCATTCAACTTCCTCTCTTCTGGCCAAACAACAAGCAGGTAATTTATCACACTGTTAAGTGTCACATCCTTGGACATTTCTTTTTCCCACAATTCTTCAGAAATACTATCCGAACCCATACTATGATTAATGTCCTCCATAGTGTATGCTACATCACATTCTTCTTTGTCCCTACCTAATTCTGGAACATCAGACAAAGGCAAAGAAAGCCGTGACATACAATCAGCATGTACATTCATTCGGCCAGGAATATACACACTGATATTCTTGCAATTTAGCAGCTAGTCTTGCTAACCGCGCTGTAAGTGTTCTGCCACCTCCAGCCGCTAACATGTTAATTAGGGGTTTATGGTCTGTCCTCATTTGAAATTTTGTTCCCCACAAAAATTGTCTAAAATGTTGGGCAGCCCAAGTACACGCAAGCAACTCCCTTTCGATCGTGGAGTAATTGAATTCTGCTCCACGCAATGTCCTAGAGGCATAAGATACTACGAACTCTTCTCCAAAGTTCTTTTGCATCAACACCGCCCCTAAACCTGTGCTGCTAGCATCCACAGCCACTATGCATTCTCCACCAATCTCAAACGGTCTCAAGAAAGGAGCAGAACTAATATCCTTTTTTAGAATTGCAAAGGCTCAGCTCTGTTGCTCACCCCAGATAAATTTCGCATTTTTCTTCAATAATTCACTTAAAGGAAATACTTTCGAAGAATAGTTCTTCACAAATTTGCTATAGAACTCAGTTAAACCTAGAAAGGATAATAACTGCTCTTTTGTGGTAGGTGCCGGTGCTTTTTGAACACTTCTTACATGGTCTAATTTAGGCTTGATTCCTTCGCTTGATATATCATGTCCTAAATATTCAACATTACTTTTTCTGAACTTACATTTGGAGAATTTTAGTGTTAGACCTTTCTTTTGTATAGCATCTAAGACCTTTTTTAAATTTGAGTCATGTTCCTCGTAATCTCTCCCAAAAATTAAGACATCATCTTGAAACGCAATCGCGCCAGGACAATCTTCCAACACCTCTTTCATGATCCTCTGAAAGACTGAAGCTGCACTAGCTAACCCAAATGGCATTCTTAGAAATTGGAACATGCCTTTGGGTGTGATAAATGCTGTAAGCGATTTGGACTCCTCGTGTAACACAATTTGGTGATACGCACTAGCCAAATCCACCGTAGAAAACACACAAGCACCTGAGAGAGTTGAGATCAACTCATGTATGTTGGGCAAAGGATGTCTGTCGATCCAAATCTCTTTATTTAAGCTGCGTAAATCGACACACAAACGTAGATCCCCATTACTTTTGAGCGAAAGAACCACCGGAGAAACCCATGGGGAGGATTCTATTGGTTCAATCACACTCCTAGATACAAGATCAGCTAATATAGCCTTCAACTTGGTGCGGTATGCCACAGGTACATTGCGGACCCTGTGTCTTATAGGTAATGCAGAGTCTTTAAGGATAATCTTATGTTTGAAATTTATGTGTTCTCCAAGAGTATCTTGAAATACTTTGGGATATGATTTTTTTATGATTTGAACAAATGCCTCATCATCTGCAGAAATACTATACACAGGTGGTGAGGCATTAGGATCCAATTTGATCCCCAACTCTTGTTGATGTGCCCATCCAAATATGGATACACCCTTGGTTGCAATATACAATTTACCTTTGCTTTTTTTCCCTTTAAATGCAAAATCCACCCAAATGAAACCTTCCAGTTCAATATTGTGTCCTGAATAACTTCCGGGTTTGATATCTGGAGGTAACAATTGTTTTCTGTCCCACAATTTTTTTAACAGACCCTTGCCAATAATAGAGTACCATGCACAAGAATCAATCATCATTAATACCTCTCTCCCATCAATTAATATTGTACCAGATGGAAAACCTTTGCAATTACTTCCGGTCACACAAGAGATACAATTGAATTCATTGAATTCCGTGGAAATATCTTCTTCACCATATGTTACACAATTTACCTTCTGCGTAGACCTACACATTTTCCCAAAATGGCCAGCATTCTTGCACTTGACACAAATTTTAATCCAAGCAGGACATCCTTTGTAGTTACCTACGTGGTCGAAACTGCCACATCTGTAACATATAACAGGATTTTTTCTATTGTTGAATTTATTATCCTTAAAATTAAAATCCTTTTTATTTGCAAATTGTGGTCTTTTTGTTGTAAGTTGGTTTTTAACAAGTGATACCTCAACTACAGGATCTTGTTCCTTAGTATTACATACTTGAGGTTGGCCTCTGATTTCATTGACAAATTTTTCAGATTGTTCAGTGCCTTTGGCAATATTCACTACAGCACTTAAAGACAATTCAGTGCCTAACCACAATCGTTCTTGTATTTTCTTGCTTTTTGTCTTCATCATTATTTGATCTCTTAACACTTGCTCATAATTAATGGTATCAAACGCACATGAGCCTGCTAGTGAGCGTAAAGCAGATACATAACTTTCAATTGACTCATCCTCTTTTTGTGCGCGGGAGTAAAACTTAAATCTTTCCATTACAACATTTGTTTTCTTCCCAAACCTGATACTCATCTTTTTAACTGCAACTTCGAAAACATTTACTCCCTCTGTACTCTCTAAGGGAGGAAAATTATCAAACTCTTTAATCCCCTGGCCCCCTAAACAATGTCTCAAAAGGTCTAGTTTTCTTTTGGGGGTAAATATAGAACTTCTACATAGGCTAAAAACATGGGGTACCATAAATCCCATTCCATTTTAGGCTCGCCAGCAGAGGGTAAGAAATGTGGGGGTGCTGAAATATTCGACATAGTAAAATGAGAACAATTCCCTTACAACAATTGATTTAAAACTGTATAGTTGTACACATGCAGTTGAGTTTTAAAATGTTGACAAGAAATTTTGTGCAAACTTATTATTACACCCACGCACATATGTTTCTTCTACTCGTTTGGCAAACATGAAATATGCCCTGGAGAGGCACAGTAATGAGAAAACTACAAAAAAAACCAAAAAAAAAACCCAAAAAACTGTCTTTACATGAGCGGTGTGCAGATCACCTAAAATAATGCTCGCCTTTCCTTTCTTCTTGAGTAGCGTGAAAATGCGCTTTGAATAGCTCTTAAAATAGTACAGCAACCGCGCTAGTGGTTGAGTTCCCCACTAAATATGGCCGCCGACAACGTGTGACGTCATCGCGTTTCCGACATGCTCCGTGCGTTTTCAGCGTGAGTCAGCGTCATTCAATGGTGAGCATACGTATAGACCGAATCTTGGTGTGAAGTTCCAAAGTCTGGTAAAAGTAAGTTGTATACTTTTGAATTTCTTTAATATAATTCAGAAATGCGCGATCCAGCTCAAAGCAAAAACATGTTCAAAACACTGCCAATCCTGGAGGAAACACGCCACAAAAATGTTTGCCACTGGCCACAAATACGCTCGTAATCCGGAGTCGCTCTCAGGCTCCACAACTGCCTCGCCCAACTGGACTCCGGCACTAGGTTGACGATCTTCTTGTACGTCACTCACACGGCAAACTGGGCTCACCGAACTCAGCCGCAAACACAGCCGCAGGTGCAATCACAGCACAAGTTTTTTTTATACAGCCGCAGGTGCGTGTGCATTCACACATTCACGCACTTAAAAAATAAAAATTTCCTTAATACCTTAAGTCTTTCCATCAAGTGAACGCTGTTCTCTCTTGATCCCGCTTGTCGCCAATATGTTGTAAGAAGAGGTGAAGCCAAATTGGGTTTCCACATAAGTTTATTCCATGAGAGAGAAAACAGTTTAGACAACCACAACCACAAAAACAGCCAAGTCTAACCGCCCGTCGCGAGTGGAACCTGGAACCCCACAGGATTCATAACATTCTATATTGAGAATACTGCAGTTAGGATTAGCCGTTTCGGTGCTCATGATGAGCCCAGCTCGTCATGAGATACAGTGGAGCTGTGCTCATGACGAGCTGGGCTCGTCATAACCGTCGCGGCCCACCCACATGCGGTTGATTCCCCGCCTGTGCGGGAGAATCAATCAATGAGCGGGGTTGTGACGAGCTCAGCTCGTCATGAGCACAGCTCCACTGTGCCTCATGACGGGCTGGGCTCGTCACAAGCACAGCGCCACCGCCGCTGCCCCCCACTTCCGCACCGGGGGGGAATTACCCCCGCGTGGAAGGGGTTATAAGATGTTATAATCAAACTGCCCATTCTGGCCTATGGGAACAGGTAGCCTTGCAATAGTGAAAAACGAAATTGGCTGTAATTCACCATCCGGACATGCCACACACGTCTGTCCCACCTTTTACACAAAAGGCACCCTGTCTTTTTGGCCTACCTTAGGGGTGATTAATATGTAGAAAAGGGAAGGTATAGGGACTGGCAAGTGGGTGCACTTGCCAAGTCGATATGGCAGTCCCAGACTGCACACAGGCTCTGCAATGGCAGGCCGGAGCCACATTTTGCAAGCTGCTTCTGTGGGTGGCACAACCAGTGCTGCAAGCCCACCAGCAGCATTTGATTTACAGGCCCTGGGCTCATGTGGTGCACTGTACTAAGGGTCTGACAAGTAAATCAAATAAGCCAATCACGGAGTCACTAATCCATTACAACAATTTACAATAAAGAGCATGTGCACTTTAGCACTGATCAGCACTGGTAAAGGGCCCAGTGTCATAAAACCACCAACAACAGGTCAGAAAAAATACAGGAGGAAGGCAAAAAGTTCAGGGATGACCCTGCAAAAAGGGCCAAGTCCAACAGTCAGGCTGAACGCAATGGAGTGGAGGGCGGATACAGTTTCAGATTAGTCCTGCTGAAGTGTTACCTTCTCAAGTTTTGAGCTAAGAGTCCTGCTCAAAATGGAGAAGATTGTGAGGAGCGAGGAGAGTGTCACAGGCAGCAGTCAGCATGGTGCGAAGAACAGGCAGACAGTTGGCCTGAAACGTTGTGTTGGGGGCCCCCCACGGGCTGTCGATGTAGCTGTGCAAAGGGACTGGTTGGCGGTGGCTCATGCTGATTTTCAGTGTGAACAGCATGATTCTGGTGCTAAAGGGGCTGATTTGCGGACATGAAGAGCCCAAAGGTATGCTTGCAGAACCTGCTGAGCTACACCAAGGGTCCAGGACCTAATAGGCACCACTTTGGGGTCAGGAACCCACTGAAGACGGGTCCAGGAGCTGTTTTGGGAAGCCTTTTATGTCCCTTAGGATCAGATCAAGAGGCCAGCAGACTAGCCCTTTGAGTTACTCTTGAGTCCTGGGTTCAAGATGGGTTGCAGGTTCAGGTTTTCTACTCCTGGTAAGAGGAAAGCAGGCAGGTCAGTTCAGCAGGACCGTAGCTCTTTCGGAGTAGCAGTCCAGCAGGGTGGCACAGTATCCACAGGTCTAGAAGTGTACTGAAGTGGTCATGCTCGAGGTCCTTCTCTTGTACAAAATTGTGCCTTTGAAGTGACTGGAAGCTTCTAGAGGCATTTCTTTGAAGTGCACAGATGCCCTGCGTTCCTACCCTGGCTCCAGATGCACTACAGAGGGTATGCAGCCTTTTGTTTGTAGACAGGACACGGCCTATCTATGAGGCTGAACCTAGCTCCTCTCTCCCATCTTGCCAGTGATGGCCTATCAAGTCACACCTAAGCCCCCATTGTATGTGGCAGTCTAGGAGGAATACACAAAGCCCAACTTCCACTTACACCCAGTCATGTGACCAATGATGGGCTGCAGACACCAAATGGCTAAGGTAACAAAATGCCATAAAAACAATTTCAGCAAAACTAGGAGGAGGAAGGCAAAAGGTGGTGACTCTGAAAAGAATTGCCACGTCCAACAACCTGTTTTTACTTTACTAATGGTAAAAATTAAAGTTAAAGTTGTTTAAAAGGGGCGTGGAAAGTCAAGATGGCTGTCAGAACATGATTCCCCAGCTCTCATAAAATGACCCCTCAAAAATGTTGCCATATCAACACTTAGGTCCTCATTACAAGTTGCAGGGCCGGGAACGTGATTATTATCTCACTTTTTAAAATCTGATGCCTTGGAATCAAAATATGTAACGTGATAATCATTGCCTATTCCAAGTTGTGCCATAACATGCGGATTTTGGTCCTCTGAGCATCAAAATCCAAGGTACCTGTATTTACAGAGTGTTTTGCCCTGGTAAAATCTGCAGGTTTAACCGCTGAAATGTACCTGGGCAAAATTGACAGCCATGTGGTAACTACCACAAAACTTGTAATTCTGATTCCGGTCAAAGAGTAGCTTGTACAGAGATCTAAATGAACGGGCACTAATAATGAGAGAATGAATAAAACTACCCTCTAACTAGAATACTAAATGTAGGAGCCGAATATTTCAATGTACAACCTATTTATGTGAAACAGGTATGCTTAACTTGTGTTTAACTGTATTAATTTGTGTGTATTTTATTAATCATTTGCAGAAAGTGGCTGTATATTCCGTTTAAAATGAGAGCCACTTTTATATTTAGCTGAATTATAATAAAATTATTCACCATGAAATGAATGTATGCTTTCTTTGAAATAGCATTTTTGATATAATCACTTAGGCTAACTGTATTAATTTAGAGCATGTATAAATCTATTGTTGGCCTAAACTGTAACCAGACCTCAGTGAACAAATTATGTTTTGCAAGTGTTGCAAGTGCCTTTTGTTTCTCTTCCTCGCAGGTGTCTTATCTATGTTCCTGTTAGCTTAGCATAGGTAAGGTGTTCATTGTAATAGGGTAGTAGACTACTGATCTTTTTAAATTAAGTTTTGTCCTCAGATATGGAGACTGAGATGGTGGGAGACACCATCCTGTACCAGGCAGACCGGACTGATGTCACATTCAAAATCATCTTTGATTGAAGCTGGGAAAATAGGGAGTTCACCTGCTTTTGGTTGATTTGTTCAGTGAGAGATGATAAGGAGAAGCCTTCTGGAAATTTCTTTCATGCTTTAAATGTGTTCTATTTAGAATAGTAGATCAGACCCTATCTTATCTGAGCTCAGAGAAGAGCTCTTCTTGACCCTTCTGAGTTCCCCAGTCTAGGGTGTTAAGGTCCATTGAAACTTGTATCTGCTTCATCTGATGCTGACACCTTCCTCATTGACTTTTCCCTTGCTACTTACATTACTTTTTTAGAATAAGGAATTTCCTTAATGGAACCTGCTTGGGTTTTATTTTGCTTGCTGTACATTATTCTGTTTTGCATATTTCTTTGGATCATATCTAAATTTCGATTGCATGAACATTTAAATATGTATGCTCTCAATATATTTTTCAACCAATTTTGTTGACTGATTTAATTAGTAAACTGTGCTAAATTTGTTGACAAAATGCTTAGGATTTTGCCACCATTCTGACTGTCGGCTTGGTGGAGCCATATTCGTTTTCCTGTACTTGCAATGTATTTGTGATGTTAGCTGCTTCCTGACACTTCAAGTCAACAATTAAAGGTCCATTTGACCAGTGGGGGATTTCATTTGACGATCTTACAAAGAGAATAAATCTTAAGAATCCCTGCTCCATCAAGTGGTAGTGGCAAGCATGGTTTGTCACTGAGGTATAGGGAGCTCCTCTAAACTTCATCACTCAATTTGTAAGATCGGTAGTGTTGTGTTGGTTCTAAAGACATTCGCAGTGGCTCAGGAGTGAGTATAAATAGGATTATGTGTCCTAATGTCAAACTTGCCATGTTGAGTCAATATTGTGTGTCTTGTGTACTAGTGATGAATTTTGGGATGGTTGTGAGCTTGCATATGCACTTAATTTTGATCAGTTGAAGTTGTTATCAGACCAAGATCCCAAGACAGATATGAAACTAAGAAACATATCGTTCTTTAACTTCTCTGGTAAGGTTTGTGGTGTCCGTTTAGGGGGTACTATCGGTTGCACAGTTGAGATAGGAACCTGTAACGTATTGTTTTGTGTATATTAATAGTGACTGGTTGTTAGGGTGATTACCGCTGGCAAGATTGTGCACAAGTGTAGGCTAATGTTGCAAAGTGTTATTCTATGTATAACCCTCTTGCGTGAGTGATAACTTTGAATTTCTTTAGTAAGCACACAGGTACTTTGTTAAAAGGGCCTGCTTTGGCTTTTGAGAGACTTTGAATGCACAGAGAAATTGTGAAGGAGAGTGAGCTGCTTTGAGGAACTGCAGATGATGTCAGAAGTAGGGGTGGGCAGAGTTCGGGGAGTCCTACTATGCGGAATTCTGCGGAGTCTAAAAAAAACTCTGCCACACTACGCAGAGTTCTGCTTTTGGAAGGCATTTGCCAGCGCACTGGAATGCATCCACACACTAAAAAATCACGCATGAGTGGCAGTGTTCAGTCCTCAAGTGTGTTTTTGCATTCCAAATCACACACAAACAGCACCACGTGGCCCGCATGGGCTTGGCCATCTTGTTTTTCTGCTCTCTGTTATGATGCTGGGCCTAGATTTTAATCTGTCCTTAGTCTTTGTAATCCACCTCCTTTATTACTTTTCTACTCCTAAATTACATTTTTTATAAAAGTTTTTGTCTTTGTGTTTGTGTATTTTACGTATTTGTGTAAATTATTTCGTGTTTTTGTGACTTTTTTACTTTATTTCCCCTTCTTTACTTATTTCTTTCTTCTTTACTTTCCCTTCTTTTTCCTTCTTAATATTTCCCCACCCAGTGTCATGGCAGAGAGGCAACTTCCATGGGGGCAGCGCCGTTGCCCAGGTGTACACACTTCATGAGCGTCAGCAGTGCTGGAGGATGGTGTGCCGGTGCGTGCGGGGTACCAGCCATGTTCGGTGCACCGCCCAGCAGCTGAAGCACCATTGGGCGAACATTCTGGACCGTGAACAGGACCTGCTCAACCTACTAGGTGTTGAGATTCCGGGCCTTGTAAGTATTATTTGTTATGTTTGTGTTCTACATTGCAATAAAATAAATCTGAATAGAATGCTGCTCACACTCAGATGTAAGTTATGTTTAGTTTACACTGGTATATTATTGTGTGATCCAGTTTTTAGTTTCTGATAGGCAGGTGTCGCTACCTAATTGCACTCATCAGGCGCTCACTTTGGCTGATTAATTAAGTTCTCCTGTCACTATAGGAAATCACTGAGTAGCGCATTTTCTCTGTGACTTTGTTTATCTAGCTTGTAAAGTTCCAGGTTATTTAATTGAATTATATATCACACTAAGGGGTACGAATGGAGTAAAACAAAGCATCAGGCATCACTAACTCCAAATGAATGTATCTCACTAAAAGTGATGAAATGCTACTGTCCTTAGGAAGAAAACATGTGTGTGTAAGGAAGGGAGGCAAAGGAAATCTTTTCTTTTAAAGACGAGAGCCCTCACTCACCCGAGGGTGACATGCTTCATCATTGGGTCCCCTCTTGCACACTGTAACCGCAAGGTATACAGTGTGGGCTACAACTCTCAAAAAAGGGGACAAGAGAGGAGCGTGAGGTGTTTTAATGGGGATATCCAAGGTGACAGGGGGAGTAAGGGGCAGAGTGTGAAATTAAACAGTGTGTAGGTAAATAAAACTAGCTACAGGGTAACAAAGTCAAATTTAATAATAGTACCCATCAGCTAGAGTTAAAATGAGGTGATCTAGGATTGACAAAATATCCTAGTTATTGGTGGTCGACATGTTTCTGCCAGATGACTTAGTTGTTCGCGGCATTCATCAGGACCTCTCAATATTATCACTCTGCTCGTATAATCAAAATAAATGAATTACAGACCATACTCGTTGGTAGGGTGTAAATGACAAAAGGACCAGCTGCAGTCCGGTACAATGTCTCTGAAAAAAGATTGTTGATCAATTCAGTATAATTTCTAAAAACTTTAAGGTCAACCTCCACATACCAAAATAAACACCACACACGTGATATGTGTTGCACACGTGATAAAAAGGGGGAAAAAAACACACATCATTCAGGTAAGTCAGTATATTGTAGGAACTCACCTAAGGGTAATGTTAATTTACCTCTACCTTGCGACGAATGATGCTAAAGAGCACAGATTACTAGAAAGATAAAAGACCGGTTCAGTATGGTTCTCACATGTTGCACAATTATGAACACATAGACTGATAGATTGGTGGTGCTGTCATTGGATATAGTTATGACAAGCACAATCTATAATATACACAATAAACAGTATTCAGGATAAAAACTTAATAAATCTCATGTCCCAAAAAAAGAGTGACTCGCAGTCACTTCATCGCCACGTGTAGCTTGTTGGAGTATGAGACGGACAGCATGCAAGATCAATTGAAGTCGTCCGTATGTAATGTAACACCCGTTAACCCAAGATTCCCAAAGAAACGAGTGGGTCCAGAGCGTTACACGCGAGCTGCCAGCCCTTAGGATCATGAAATAGAGTTAAATGATAATGGCTAAGTCAGTGAGAAGACTGCACAAATCGGGTCGGAAATCACTCAATCTCAACAACACCCAAGGCATCACCGGCTACCCACACTCACTCCCTCCAGTACCTTCCGTTAATCCGTGTCGTCCTGTTAGAGCACCAACCCGCTGGGGAGAAACTGCGCGTCTCGCAGTGGTTTTAAGTCACCCATGCACCTTCGTTAATGCGTATACCCGGAAGTAAAACAAGTAGCTTCCGGGTAACGCAGAATCATGGGAAATGTAGTTTAATGCGGGGAACTAGAGGGAGATGGCGCTAAGCACGATCGGAATGCAACAATGCACGCCGTGTTTAAACTAAAGTAATTGCCACAACCAGTTTGGACACTCGGAAAATGCTATGTGTCCACAGTGCAGTATCCTGATTGGTATATTAAAATCCGGAGAGCGGGGTCATGCCATGACGAGGTGTAAGGGAGCACGGGAGATATGGTTATGGTCATAAGGGAACCAGTGGAATACATTACAGGGGATCAGGGGACAACAGACGGGAGACAGCAAACACCGCAGTCTCGTTAGCTCTCAAGACATATGCACAGATATCCAGTGCACTCAAGGTGACTAGTGTGCCCACCATGTACTATGAAAATAAGTCAGTAATAAAGAGCTCTACACCAGAAAGAAGCTATATCACCACAACCTAACACATCCAGATTAGGTGGCTAAATAGATGAAAGGACTCCATACATATAGTTTCCATACGTAGAGCAAGATGCCAAATCAAAAACACACAATATTTGTGATTGGGTACATAATGCACATTCAAGGCTGTCTATCCCATTAGAAATCAGACCAGCATGTGTAGACAATGTGGCAATAGATCAGAATGTATATGATATATCACAAGGCTAAAGATAAAAATTATATCATAATGCTGGCAATGATTAAATGAGGATCAGTCATAATGTTATCCGCCCTCTATGAGTAACATCATTATTCCAATGTTTGTGTGTTGTACGGCATCTAAAAATGGATAAAAGTGCTACGGGGGACCTGGAAAAGTTAAACAGAGCACCAGGGAATATCTTCATTCAGACCTCTCAGATGGCTTTTAAGACGGAACACCCACCGTTGTTCGCGGCGGAATAGAACTTGTTCCAAAGGTCCCATATTCACATCATAATGAGGTTTATCAATGATGACCCATTGAAGGTCGTTTTCCGTGTGGCCCTTCTCAAGGTAATGCCTTGTCATACGTGTATTCGATTTTTTGCATCGGATGGTACTACGATGCTCAGTAATTCTTTGTCGTACTTTGCGACAAGTCATTCCAATATAAATCAATGAGCAAGGGCACTTGATCATATATATGACCCCACTGGTGTTACAGTTTGTGTGATTATTCAATTTCCATGGTCTTCCCGGTAGAATATCCAGCTCCGTTATGTGACTTGTGAAGGGACAGCAAGAACAGGATCCGCATGGAAAATGACCAACCACAGGATTAGTGTTCCATAGTGTTGACTGGCTGTTGTGATGTACAACAGTTCTTGGTCGTGTATGTACCATGAGGTCCTGCAAATTACTGCTCCGTTTCAATGCAAACAGGGGTGAATCCAGTGTCAGCTTGCCTGTGTTAAGTATGTGCCAATTCTTGTTGATGGCCCTTTTAACATTTGTAGTTAAGTTGCTGAAAGTTGTCACACATACCAATCTGTCTGATTTTGGTTTGGTATATGTTTCCAGGAGTGCCCCCCTGTCATTGTTGCGGGCTCTTTTTGCCGCTCTTTTTACCAGTTGTATTGGATAATGTCTGGCAGCTAGCTCATCAGTCAACTTTTTGGCATGTTTATAATACTGAACCAATTCTGAACAATTTCTCCTGAGTCTAAGAAATTGACCGACTGGAAGGTTGGTAAGTAATGCCCTTGGGTGGCAGCTATGAAAGCTCAATAAGGAATTACGGGCCATCGGTTTCTGATATAGCTCAGTATGGATCCTCCCATCTTTAGGGTACAGTCGGAGGTCCAAGAAGGGAATGGAGAAGTTGTTATTCTCACCAGTAAACCTCAGATTAGTATCCCGTGTGTTAAGCCATATAGAGAAGTCTTCAAGAGACTCCTGGTCACCTTCCCAGATGACCAGGATATCGTCTATATAGCGTTTCCACAATTTCAATTGATCATGGAAAGGATTATGTAGAGGATAAATGTGTTGAGTCTCAAAATTATGCATATACAGGTTGGCCATACTTGGTGCACAGGTACTCCCCATGGAAGTACCAGTTGTTTGCCAATACAGTTGTCCTTCAAAACTGAAAAAGTTTTCCTTAAGTGCCAGTGTCGCACATTGCATAACAAAGTCATTGGGTGTTTGGTCATCACGTGGATTACTATCTAATAGATCCCGTATTGTCTCCAAGGTGGCATCTTGCGGTATATTCGTATACAACGCTTCCACATCGTATGTAGCCATCAGTTGACAATTGGGATCAAAAGAGAGGGATTCAAGATGTTGCAAGACGTGTTTAGTATCCTGTAGATACGATGGCATTAAGGATACAAATGGTCGAAGAAAATGGTCCACGAATTTCGATAAAGGCTCTAGAAGGGACCCAATTCCAGATACTATCGGCCTCCCTGGAGGAGGTCACTGATTCTTGTGGATTTTTGGGAGAGCATAAAAGGCTGGTATTTTAGGATTTTTTTGGATCAGGAAATCAGCCTCATTTTTCGTGATCCAGCCAGCCTCTTTCCCTTCCTCTACCAAAGACTTAATTTTCAGCTGTAATCGTCTAGTTGGATCTAATGCAATACGAGTATAGAAAGTGGTGTTCTCTAGCTGTCTATGGCATTCTTGTCGGTAGACCTCTGTATCCATAATTACCGTCGCTCCCCCCTTGTCAGCTGGCTTGATCGTGATTAGGGGATCATTACCCAAATTGGAGACACATTGTCTCTCTGAGTTTGACAGATTGCAAAAACCTTGTTTAGTGTGGCTAAGGCCCAATTCGTAGTCCTTCAGGACCGCTTTTTCGAACGTGAGGACTTCAGGAGGGACCTGTTGTGAAGTGGGCAAGAAAGTGGATTTATTGCGGAGTCCAGTATTGGAACTCTCATCATGTGTTTCTGTCTTTACATCACTAAAGAAAAAGCACAAACGTATTTTACGAAAGAATTCCGCCAATTCCTTGTGCGTCATAAAGTCATCGCCAAGTTTCGTAGGTACAAAACCTAGACCTTTGGACAGAACACAGATCTCTAGTTCCGTGAGCGATTTGCTGCTCAAATTAACAATTAGGTTGTTAGCTCGCTCGTGGAGGCTGCCATGCTCCTCGTGATTCTCTGTTCCAACGCCGGGTCCCAATTGACTCTGGGGATCTCCGGTGTCTGGCCTCTGTTGCCTCTCCTGCGTCCCCTTCGTCCTCTGCCCTGTCCCAAAAAAGGTTGGTAAGACGGGCCACCGTAAGGTGGGCCAGGGTGAAAAAGAGGGGGTGGAAAAGACGATGGTTGTGGTGGCCACCAAGGTGTTTGTTGATTCTGGGGAAAAGTATAGCCTCTGCCTCTACCCCTGCCTCGTCTTTGTTGACGAAAAAGAGATTGGTCTGTGTCTGAGTCAGTGGAGTCACTCCACTCGTCAGAGTTGGAGGTCCACTCGTCCGTATCTCTGCGCCAACCTCGTGTACCTTTCTTATTACCCTTTTTAATAAGACCTGCCTGGTAACCGTCAGCAATGTAAGGATACACCTTTTCAAGAGAGAATCTGTCAAGATCTTTCTTGAGTTTGTCGATTTTGTACTTGACCAGGTCGTCTTTGACCTCGTTCAGATTTTTTGTAATCTCATCAAGCTTCTTTTTGTATACTGAGATCTGTATGCCTGATTTAAGTTGCGTTTCCAGAGATTGGATCTCGATGACTAGTTGATCAGCTGTTTCTTTCGCTGTCGTGATTATTAAAACAAGCCAATCCCTGGTACAACGCCAGGCTATTTTGGACCAGTTGGTAACAAAAACTTTGTTGTCTAGAAATAGTCTAGGGGTATTGGATACGATAAGGCCGGGAGGAGCTATATTCCCTCTAAGATATTCTGTCAAAATGGCGGCATGTAAAATGGTACGTACTTGTTGTTTTTTGATGTTGCTAAGTTTCGTCCATTCTTCTGCATTAGATAAAGTCTGTGAAATATGAGTATCTAGGATGCTGGGTGTATCAAGTATTGCCTGTACTGTATCCTCATCAAAAGCCAAACCTGTATGTTCAGTCATGTCCATACAGGGATAAATGCTAACAAAACATCAACTTATGGGATAAATTTGTGTGTCTACTGCAACAGGACAACCAGTCGAACCAATCAAAAACCTAAAAACACTAAGACCCACAGCAATTGCTGTACTAAATATATATCACACTAAGGGGTACGAATGGAGTAAAACAAAGCATCAGGCATCACTAACTCCAAATGAATGTATCTCACTAAAAGTGATGAAATGCTACTGTCCTTAGGAAGAAAACATGTGTGTGTAAGGAAGGGAGGCAAAGGAAATCTTTTCTTTTAAAGACGAGAACCTTTTTTGGGACAGGGCAGAGGACGAAGGGGACGCAGGAGAGGCAACAGAGGCCAGACACCGGAGATCCCCAGAGTCAATTGGGACCCGGCGTTGGAACAGAGAATCACGAGGAGCATGGCAGCCTCCACGAGCGAGCTAACAACCTAATTGTTAATTTGAGCAGCAAATCGCTCACGGAACTAGAGATCTGTGTTCTGTCCAAAGGTCTAGGTTTTGTACCTACGAAACTTGGCGATGACTTTATGACGCACAAGGAATTGGCGGAATTCTTTCGTAAAATACGTTTGTGCTTTTTCTTTAGTGATGTAGAGACAGAAACACATGATGAGAGTTCCAATACTGGACTCCGCAATAAATCCACTTTCTTGCCCACTTCACAACAGGTCCCTCCTGAAGTCCTCACGTTCGAAAAAGCGGTCCTGAAGGACTACGAATTGGGCCTTAGCCACACTAAACAAGGTTTTTGCAATCTGTCAAACTCAGAGAGACAATGTGTCTCCAATTTGGGTAATGATCCCCTAATCACGATCAAGCCAGCTGACAAGGGGGGAGCGACGGTAATTATGGATACAGAGGTCTACCGACAAGAATGCCATAGACAGCTAGAGAACACCACTTTCTATACTCGTATTGCATTAGATCCAACTAGACGATTACAGCTGAAAATTAAGTCTTTGGTAGAGGAAGGGAAAGAGGCTGGCTGGATCACGAAAAATGAGGCTGATTTCCTGATCCAAAAAATCCTAAAATACCAGCCTTTTATGCTCTCCCAAAAATCCACAAGAATCAGCGACCTCCTCCAGGGAGGCCGATAGTATCTGGAATTGGGTCCCTTCTAGAGCCTTTATCGAAATTCGTGGACCATTTTCTTAGACCATTTGTATCCTTAATGCCATCGTATCTACAGGATACTAAACACGTCTTGCAACATCTTGAATCCCTCTCTTTTGATCCCAATTGTCAACTGATGGCTACATACGATGTGGAAGCGTTGTATACGAATATACCGCAAGATGCCACCTTGGAGACAATACGGGATCTATTAGATAGTAATCCACGTGATGACCAAACACCCAATGACTTTGTTATGCAATGTGCGACACTGGCACTTAAGGAAAACTTTTTCAGTTTTGAAGGACAACTGTATTGGCAAACAACTGGTACTTCCATGGGGAGTACCTGTGCACCAAGTATGGCCAACCTGTATATGCATAATTTTGAGACTCAACACATTTATCCTCTACATAATCCTTTCCATGATCAATTGAAATTGTGGAAACGCTATATAGACGATATCCTGGTCATCTGGGAAGGTGACCAGGAGTCTCTTGAAGACTTCTCTATATGGCTTAACACACGGGATACTAATCTGAGGTTTACTGGTGAGAATAACAACTTCTCCATTCCCTTCTTGGACCTCCGACTGTACCCTAAAGATGGGAGGATCCATACTGAGCTATATCAGAAACCGATGGCCCGTAATTCCTTATTGAGCTTTCATAGCTTCCACCCAAGGGCATTACTTACCAACCTTCCAGTCGGTCAATTTCTTAGACTCAGGAGAAATTGTTCAGAATTGGTTCAGTATTATAAACATGCCAAAAAGTTGACTGATGAGCTAGCTGCCAGACATTATCCAATACAACTGGTAAAAAGAGCGGCAAAAAGAGCCCGCAACAATGACAGGGGGGCACTCCTGGAAACATATACCAAACCAAAATCAGACAGATTGGTATGTGTGACAACTTTCAGCAACTTAACTACAAATGTTAAAAGGGCCATCAACAAGAATTGGCACATACTTAACACAGGCAAGCTGACACTGGATTCACCCCTGTTTGCATTGAAACGGAGCAGTAATTTGCAGGACCTCATGGTACATACACGACCAAGAACTGTTGTACATCACAACAGCCAGTCAACACTATGGAACACTAATCCTGTGGTTGGTCATTTTCCATGCGGATCCTGTTCTTGCTGTCCCTTCACAAGTCACATAACGGAGCTGGATATTCTACCGGGAAGACCATGGAAATTGAATAATCACACAAACTGTAACACCAGTGGGGTCATATATATGATCAAGTGCCCTTGCTCATTGATTTATATTGGAATGACTTGTCGCAAAGTACGACAAAGAATTACTGAGCATCGTAGTACCATCCGATGCAAAAAATCGAATACACGTATGACAAGGCATTACCTTGAGAAGGGCCACACGGAAAACGACCTTCAATGGGTCATCATTGATAAACCTCATTATGATGTGAATATGGGACCTTTGGAACAAGTTCTATTCCGCCGCGAACAACGGTGGGTGTTCCGTCTTAAAAGCCATCTGAGAGGTCTGAATGAAGATATTCCCTGGTGCTCTGTTTAACTTTTCCAGGTCCCCCGTAGCACTTTTATCCATTTTTAGATGCCGTACAACACACAAACATTGGAATAATGATGTTACTCATAGAGGGCGGATAACATTATGACTGATCCTCATTTAATCATTGCCAGCATTATGATATAATTTTTATCTTTAGCCTTGTGATATATCATATACATTCTGATCTATTGCCACATTGTCTACACATGCTGGTCTGATTTCTAATGGGATAGACAGCCTTGAATGTGCATTATGTACCCAATCACAAATATTGTGTGTTTTTGATTTGGCATCTTGCTCTACGTATGGAAACTATATGTATGGAGTCCTTTCATCTATTTAGCCACCTAATCTGGATGTGTTAGGTTGTGGTGATATAGCTTCTTTCTGGTGTAGAGCTCTTTATTACTGACTTATTTTCATAGTACATGGTGGGCACACTAGTCACCTTGAGTGCACTGGATATCTGTGCATATGTCTTGAGAGCTAACGAGACTGCGGTGTTTGCTGTCTCCCGTCTGTTGTCCCCTGATCCCCTGTAATGTATTCCACTGGTTCCCTTATGACCATAACCATATCTCCCGTGCTCCCTTACACCTCGTCATGGCATGACCCCGCTCTCCGGATTTTAATATACCAATCAGGATACTGCACTGTGGACACATAGCATTTTTCGAGTGTCCAAACTGGTTGTGGCAATTACTTTAGTTTAAACACGGCGTGCATTGTTGCATTCCGATCGTGCTTAGCGCCATCTCCCTCTAGTTCCCCGCATTAAACTACATTTCCCATGATTCTGCGTTACCCGGAAGCTACTTGTTTTACTTCCGGGTATACGCATTAACGAAGGTGCATGGGTGACTTAAAACCACTGCGAGACGCGCAGTTTCTCCCCAGCGGGTTGGTGCTCTAACAGGACGACACGGATTAACGGAAGGTACTGGAGGGAGTGAGTGTGGGTAGCCGGTGATGCCTTGGGTGTTGTTGAGATTGAGTGATTTCCGACCCGATTTGTGCAGTCTTCTCACTGACTTAGCCATTATCATTTAACTCTATTTCATGATCCTAAGGGCTGGCAGCTCGCGTGTAACGCTCTGGACCCACTCGTTTCTTTGGGAATCTTGGGTTAACGGGTGTTACATTACATACGGACGACTTCAATTGATCTTGCATGCTGTCCGTCTCATACTCCAACAAGCTACACGTGGCGATGAAGTGACTGCGAGTCACTCTTTTTTTGGGACATGAGATTTATTAAGTTTTTATCCTGAATACTGTTTATTGTGTATATTATAGATTGTGCTTGTCATAACTATATCCAATGACAGCAACACCAATCTATCAGTCTATGTGTTCATAATTGTGCAACATGTGAGAACCATACTGAACCGGTCTTTTATCTTTCTAGTAATCTGTGCTCTTTAGCATCATTCGTCGCAAGGTAGAGGTAAATTAACATTACCCTTAGGTGAGTTCCTACAATATACTGACTTACCTGAATGATGTGTGTTTTTTTCCCCCTTTTTATCACGTGTGCAACACATATCACGTGTGTGGTGTTTATTTTGGTATGTGGAGGTTGACCTTAAAGTTTTTAGAAATGATACTGAATTGATCAACAATCTTTTTTCAGAGACATTGTACCGGACTGCAGCTGGTCCTTTTGTCATTTACACCCTACCAACGAGTATGGTCTGTAATTCATTTATTTTGATTATACGAGCAGAGTGATAATATTGAGAGGTCCTGATGAATGCCGCGAACAACTAAGTCATCTGGCAGAAACATGTCGACCACCAATAACTAGGATATTTTGTCAATCCTAGATCACCTCATTTTAACTCTAGCTGATGGGTACTATTATTAAATTTGACTTTGTTACCCTGTAGCTAGTTTTATTTACCTACACACTGTTTAATTTCACACTCTGCCCCTTACTCCCCCTGTCACCTTGGATATCCCCATTAAAACACCTCACGCTCCTCTCTTGTCCCCTTTTTTGAGAGTTGTAGCCCACACTGTATACCTTGCGGTTACAGTGTGCAAGAGGGGACCCAATGATGAAGCATGTCACCCTCGGGTGAGTGAGGGTTCTCGTCTTTAAAAGAAAAGATTTCCTTTGCCTCCCTTCCTTACACACACATGTTTTCTTCCTAAGGACAGTAGCATTTCATCACTTTTAGTGAGATACATATTTAATTGAATTCACAGTGATGATGCGAAGTATGCATCTATGCATTGCAAAAACAGGAAACTGAGTTGGCTCATCAAGGGTGTTGAGAAATTGGAATAGATAGAATCAAAAATCATTCACTGCAATACATTAGTTTTAAATGTAGTTTTTGTAAAGTAGATTTGGAATATGGATTTAACGATAGTCAATAGACTTGAGTCGAAAACTAGTAGTACTATAGGTGATCTGTTTGCTTTTCATAAAATATTTTGTGGAGATTATGAACAGAATCACTAATCTATTTTTATTTATATTCTTAATTTCTTTCATCAGCACCCAAGGGCAAGAAGAGGGAGGATCCTGAGGGTCCTGGCCCACCTGGTCAGCCGGTGCCGAACACCAGCGCTGCTCCAGAGGGCTCTGCTGATCCCAGTAAGTCTTTTTATAAATGTTGTGGACCTCTTTGAGTAGAATCTTGGGGTATTTGAACGTTGGGGCTGTATTTCGTGAAGATTAACATACCAGGCCCAAGTAAGCTTGTATTTTAAATACAAATCACCATCTATATTTGTTGTGAAGGCTTTCTTTTCCTGCTTATGCCTAACTCTAGCACAGTTCAGTTCACGAGACAGTGGCCATGGTCATCATCATGGACCACCTCCCCCCCATGTAGTGTGCTGCATACTCGTTCATTTACAGTTCCAGTATACTAGCAGTTTCCCATGACAGTGCCACAAGGCTGTAAAAAAAATATGAGGATCCCCACTCCCATTGCATTTGCCAACTAACACCATATGTCTTTCATTGACCATTATTCCATGCCTGACTTGTCTAACTTTGTGAACCAACCAATCAAATGCTTAGAGTGGTATTTGGAAGATACTGATGTGCTAACTGAGCTGTAGTGCTGCATTGCAGTTGTAGTTGGGGCTGAGTATCTGGGATCTAAATTATCTGTAATGTTTTATTCTAGTCACAAAGAACGTCGGTGATGCCGGCTCCAGTGCTGCTGCAGGAGAAGATGGGTAGGTTCAGGTTGGAGGGGGAGAAGTGGCAGCTGGGACGGGCACGGGTATGCTCACTAGCTATTGCCATGGCGCCGCTCGTCGTCATCAAAAATGACCGTGAAGTGACCCTCCCCCCCAGCTTTACCAGCCACATCGGTGGTTGAGTTATTATCGCCTCTTCTATCTGCTATGCAGCTAAAACTCACATAATGTGTTTGATGTCTTGAGGGAGACATGAAAGAACAGAAGGTAACTTAAAAGAAAGGAAATGGTGTATGAGTGAAAGGGTGGGTGGGTGAAAGGGAGTGCGGTGGATGGACAAAAGGATGGTTTGAAGAAAGGGTTGCTATTGAATGGGTGGATAATGTATTTGAAATTTGGGTGAAATACTGGATGAGAGAAAGTGAAGCTTAATCATGGTGGCTATGGGTGAATAAGAATAAAATGATTAAGGATTATTTGGATTGTTTGGATGAATAAGCAAGGCAGCTCTTCTTCTAACGAGGAGCATACTGCTGCTCACCTACTCTGCTTACTTGGTTTATGTAGGGCTATCGCTATCATTGAAAGCTATTGTTCCAATTGGGGATTATACATTTATTTGTATTTTTTGTTCTCCTCCCTTGACTCGCTGTATTTGTTAAATGAGCCAGATCTATCCTACCTATCATTCATTATACCCCCTCCCCGCCCGTGGCATTTTTGCCAACTATGACGAAGTGCAAAATGGGGCACTCAATTTGCGACTGCAGGGTTGGCTGTGTAATATGCATCTGCTGCAGTTAATGCATCATTTACAATGTTTTCAATGCATTACAAACCGAACACACAAGGTGTCCTTTAGCCCACTCAGTCACCTCTTAGTACTTCACTCCTTTATTTTTTCCTAAGATTCTTCCATCTCAGCCTACCAAATTGGGAAGTCGTTTCTAGGCATGTGGCACATTTAATGCAATACCCATGTGAAGTGATTCCAGAACATATTTCATGGTTTCCCATAACAGATTTAATTTACACTTGTTCAGATTTTTCCCTTTTGAATTGTACCATGACTGTATCAGCCAAAGATGATGAATCGATGATCAGTGTAGAGGCCCTTCTATTACATATTGAAAAAAGCTCCACCCTACCTGTCTAATCCTTCTACCCTACCCTCTGCAGTAGAGAAAATCAAGTTTCCTTTTCTTGGTTACTGCCCAGCAAATTAATTTGTTGTATATACGTGGTGGTGGGGGTGGCCACAGAGTAAAGTGGGAGTAAGTGCATGATTTGATGTCAAGCTTGGCATATGGGCTACACAGTGACGAATGTGCTAAATAAAATCTATATAGTACCGTCCTTTACCTGTAGTGCAGTCCATTAGATTAATTTTCCTCAATATGTACTTATGGCAGACAGCATAATATATTATTATCTGCATTTCATAAATAAGGTGTTGACTGGCGTAGTATCTTATTTATTATTAATCTGCCTCTTTCAAGACAGGGTAGAAAGATAAATGCATTTGGCGATGAGCAGGGCCATTGGATTAAAAAATAGATAGTTGTCAACTACAGCTGCAGACAGTAGCAAACCAGCTGAGGCACTGGCTAGCAATGAGCATGGCTTCATTATTTTAGCACCACTGAAAAACTTGTACTTCATATAGTGCATAATGCCATACTCATCAATGAGAAGTCATTCATTACTCAACTCAAAGTGCCTGACTCTGTTTATAGTTACTTGAAAAGCCTTTTGAAGGAAAAAAAAATCAAATCACTGTTTTTTTAATCATGCAATGTTGCTCTCAGCCTGTTAATACTTTTCTGCCACACATTTAATGCTTTTTTATGTTTGGCAACATGTGTGAGTAAAGCATAAAATTGGCCTTGTGACTCTCCTAATCATAATAACATCAAATGCATTCCAATGGCCCGCGGGGAGCAGCAATGTTCTGCTACTGTGCCACCCAGTAATTTAAAACAATTGTTTGCACAGTACATTATTTACAATTTGTCTTTTTAGCTTTTCTTAATATAGCTGCTCCTGCTGGTCCAGCCAGGCAACCCATCAGTCAGGAGATAGCGGCCCATATGCGGAAGCAGAGGCTAGAGTGTATCCAGCAGAAATACTGGTGGCTGGTGGTTCTGGAAGAGGAGGAGGGGGAAATAAGGCCTGTGGATTGTAAAAGAGAAACTGTATTTTAGAGTGAAGGAGAATGGCAGAAGGAAGGTAAACTTCATGAGGAGTGAATCAAGAAGACTCAGAGGCAGCACAAAAAAACAAAAGGGGAACTCACAGTATAACTTTTGCCACAAGTCCAACACACACACACACACAGAGCAGAATTTCACAAACGCACCTCTCTCTATTCCACACAGCTGAGTACTAGGCCTCAGAAGACTCTTGGTTTACCTTTGAACCGAAGTCGATACTCGATAACTTCTTGCTTCTAGCTATTGATGAGGTATTCTTGCAGCTCCCACCCTGGGTCCTTTCATAATACTCCTCTAGTCCTGACTGCGAGTAACACCATCCCAAACCAGTCAGAGGCAGGGGGTTGGTGTAGGTCACAGCTGGGGCTTTGCAAATATGGGAGCTGATGGTGGTGCTACCTGTGGCACTTCCCTCTGAGTTGGTTGAATAGAAATGTCGTATTCCTCTGTGTCACCTTCCATCATGACTACCTCCTCATTGCCATCCTCCTCTTCATTCCCTTCTTTAAATCTAAGTCTTTCTGAAACTTTTCTTTTGCTTTGCCTCTCCCGCTGTCTCCTGGTCTCTGTCTGTGTCCACTCCATGTCACTATCATCATCATCAGAAGTGGTAGTTGGAGAAGATAGTGCAGTAGTATACTTACTTTTCCTTGCTGGATATCTGGTTAGGGGGTGGTGCTGTTGATGCAGAAGTGCTGCTCCCAAGTTGCTCGCCGAAGGCCATTGTGGCAGGCACAACTTTCCTGAGAAAGACTGTTGTAGGCACGCCAGTGGTGGAAATCTGCTTCTTCTGCTCCCCACTATCCACTTTTTTGGCAGCAACTTTCTTTGGGACCATCTTGAAGCTGTCAGTTAAAAGTGGCACTTAGCTTCACAACAAACTGAAGAGATGACTGTGTTGCATAGTCAGTCATGCGCCATGTCGTACACAGGCTTTCTGTTTGGCAGTACTGTGGGTGATGTCTCTTCTCTTGTACACCTAAAGGCAAACATGCAAGAAAAAATCAATGAAACGTTGCAGTTCAAGCAGTAGCACAAACAAACAATATAATTTAGTGTGGTGACTTAGCAATAATACAGTCTACCTATCAATTTGTAAAACCAAACCAACAAACTTTTGTTGTGTGCAGTAGACTCAGGAAGGATCAGAAAGACCAACTACAACAACATACAGATGTAATTTTTGCTTTATGTGCACCACGTTGGGATGTGGCACTCAGGGAGGTGTGGGTGATAATGGAATTATCCTTAGACAATGAATGCTGCTGTGCAGTGCACCTATTTCAGTCATGGGGTTGATGCCGCCAGATGTTAGGAAAATAGAAAAGCATTTTAAGAATGCATTAAAATAATTAATTACAAAAATTTGAATAACAATTATTGAAGATAACAAAATGTAAAAGTTGTAAAAAGATTAAAAGAAAAAAATTAAAAGAAAACGAAAGAAGTCAATCAAAAAAATTTAAATAATTTTTTTCAAAAAGTATATAATAAAAAAGTAAATACAAAAATGAAAAAAATAAAAAATTGAAACAACTAAAATTCAAAAAAACAAAATAAATCAATTAAAGATAAGTGAAAAATAAATTTCCGGAAGCATATTCATTTATTAAACTGTTATTATTGTCAACCATCCATGCAATCCTATGGCGAAGGGCCACACTGGCTGGAAGCACAAAATGGCTGCCAGCTAGTGCAACATGGTCATCAAAAACAACTAACACTGAAGAAGAGCATCCCACTAGAACATCACAAAGACAAGTTATAACTACAAAGGGCAAGGGAAACCCCAGTACAACTATCACTCAATTTGCAAAAGACAACATATGACTGAAACAAACAAGCATTTGCAATGCAATAGGTCTCGCATTTGCTACAGTTTAAGCTATTGGCATTGTAAATGACAATGCCTTTTATTTATCTGTTTTCAAAACCAACACATAAATAAAAGGCATTATCATTTACAATGCCAATAGCCCAAACTCTCGCAAATGTGAGACCTATTGCATTGCAAATCCTTGTTTAGTCGATTTGAACAATTAAAACCAGTTCATTCAAGTGTACCACAGAGTGCAGCTTTCATTATTTACACAAATAACGCGTAATAGACTTTATGACCATAAGCATACACACACTTTTCTTTCAATCTAAGAACAACTAGACTGCCTCACTTTCCTGAGACTTGCACAATGCCCAGTGCAGTCTGCAACAGGGTCTGGAGCGAGTCCGAGACATCTTCACGTAGTACATCGCTAATGATTTTTTCCTTTAGTAAACACATATTCCACTCTTTCTGTTGAGGAGATTCCTTCGAGATTTTACGTTGATTCTTCAGAATAGAAATGCGCTAGTGAGAGCGCTCGTCAGAGCCAAGTCACGCGAGCACTAGTAACATCTCACTGCGTGTGCTGTCATCATTGCGGGCTTCTCGGGACAACATACAATTACCACCCGACACAACAGGTAGTGATGTTTATGCTTTTACGAGAATTTAGGGTCGGGCTTGTTGGGACTAAGATTCCACTAGTGCGGTTGCATGCTGCATACCAATAGAACTCATTCAGGTGGGAGACTCCCGATTTTTGTGTGTGCCCCAAATGGGTTTATTTCAGCTGCCTCCCACCTGCTCTTCAACTAAGTCAATAAGGAAAGCACTAGCCCTGATTTTTTTTGATAATCTCCTGTTTTTCAATATCAAAATGTTGGCATGTATAAATGCAAAGTTTATGTTTTGGGACATAAATTATTGCGTTTGATAATACACACTATCAATGTTTACTAATAGAGCTATTTGGGGTCACACTGTCAATTTCTGTGCTAACTGATGTACTCCTAGAAGCAGGCGACAGTAAGAAACAAACATTTTTGTGCTGTTGCGCCCAAAACCACACCTCGTGGTCCTCCCACATGACACAGAAACACTCCCCACACAGGATCAAAACAAAGACAATACCCTGCCAGCCGCACACCCTACACAGTGTAGTACGGTACTCGTGTAGACAAGCGCTTCAGGTCCCCCACACAGGGTAATACGTGCTTATAAATGCTGCTGCGCGATATGCGTTAGCACACACTGCAGGTGATATTTGAAAGGAGACAGTCCGTTTCCCTCAGATCACCTGTGCCAGTCAACACGTTGACCCACAGCCCCACGACACCCATCTTAAAGTAAAGCAAAGAAAGTTGCAAGCATCACCTTTTAATGAATTAAAAAAGTGGGAAATTGCTTGTTTTTAAATAAATTAAAAAAACAACATAAGTGGCTCATGATGGAAACGTCTCTAGGGACTTTTGTTACCTGCGTGATAGTCAGTATGTCTGCTCTCTCTACACAGGGCCCACAGCTACACGCGACATTAGAACAAGCACCACGGACCTTCAAAAGAGGCCCATAATGTTGCATTGGTAATCCCACGGTAATCTCGCGTTGGAAAATCTAGGAAATGTGACACCATTTCCTCTCCTTACCATTTCCTGGATTTCCGCTAAAGGTCAATGGATCTTTGCCACCGTTTATGACCAGGGAGCTTCTACATAAACATGAGCAATTCATAAAATGCAAATTAACAATTTAGCCAATAATGAGAGTTATAAGCAGTTTTAAAGGGATTTATTTTCCAATCAAAATTTAAAAATCATTGACTCTTCATTCAGTAGTCAGGTATCAATCAGGTTACAGAACTGATAACAGAAACATTAGGTTAGCACAAAGCATAATAATTTGCAAACAGTGCGTTCCATAAAGGAAATAATCCCTATTCTAAGACAATGGGGCTCAAAAGATGTCAGTCAGAACTCCTGAAAAGTTCCAGAAGCAAGAGTGAATTAGCATAAGCCAATCAATAATTAATAATTGCAGAATCTCCCATGAAGGGAAACAAAGAATAGAGCAAATAACCTTGGCAAAGCCAATGCGTCAAAGCAAAAATCAGAATGGAACTAAACCTACATCTAATCTGCCTACGTCTGCCTACGTTCTGCTCTCCATCAAAGGTCTGCCCTCTCCTTCACTGCATCTATACATCACTTCTGCCCTCTCCTTCATTTCTGTGTCGGAGTCTGAAACTCTTCTGCAGCTTTGCGTCTCTAAATCTCTGTCCTTCTCTCTCAAAGGGCTCTGAAAGTCTTCCTGTCTGTGTTCTGGAAGGCATCCATCTCCTCTTCTTCTCTCTCCTCTTCCCCCTCTGCTCTCCCCCAACTCCTAACTAGGAACGCGTTTATCAAATAATAATGTTACAAAGCATGTGGCGTGACTTTCTCTTCCTCCAACGGTAAACCAGCATTCTCCAAAAGGATGCCTCCACCCATCTGCAGATTTCATACGTCATCTCTCAGACAGGCAAAGATCCTTCCCATGGTACATTCTGCATCTTATTTAATACAATTTCATCTTATAACCTTCCTTTTAAAAGAGACATTTTATTTCTACCTACACACATACATGACCTGCAAAATAACCTTTGTTTTTAACTAAGCAAGAAACATTAAACTTGGTAATGCACTTTTGAAATATGTGATTTTCTGTTCTCACTAAAGCAAAGAATTAAATGAGGCTTTGTTCAACATTTCCAGCAACTAAAGAGATAAAGCTCAGACCAAGGTCACAGCTGTAAATCATGCCACTGTTCTCTTTGCAGGCCGACAGAAACTAACAGACTAAGCTGAATCACGAGCTGGTTCTGTTTTCTACATTATAAAATGCCGTGCTAATTCAAACGCAAGTTATTTTCTACTAATGCACATTTAACAGTTTTCACAAGTTAGAGTCACAATTTCATAGTGAGAACAACTACTAACTAAACACATTTAAATCAAACTATGAATTACTTGCACATGGGTTACATAAATTGCTAAATTAAAGTGTCTGGCTGAAGTCTGTGAATATCAAGAGCTCATGTTTTCACTCTGTTGCACAGAAATGTGCGTGTCACCTTTCAAATGCAGTTCTTTATTTCTGAAGCAAAGGCAGGGTTTCCATTAGTAAAGAAAGCACAGGTTTTGGCTCTTTCAATAACATGCGCAAGTCTCGGGAAAAAGAAAGCCAAAACTACACCAGCCCACACAACAACACAAATAGGTTACAATAACAATTATCTCTGCACGTCAATAGGCATTCAGCTCAATCGGAACATCAATTTGTTTGCAAATACATTTGAAATAAAACAAGATTCTAAACCAAAAGTGCAAGTGATAAAGCTTCCGAAGTTAGGTAAGACGATTCATTTCAGGGCTTGGCACGAGAGGGTCATTTATTTAATTTGCTCAGTTCGAGTTAATGTGATTTTGGAGGGTGGGTAGTAGGCACTTTTTACTCAACCATCATCTTCAACGTTCTGCCATTCAGTAGAAGAGGTTGGCGCTCTAGTTCTTTGTTTGAACTCTATGGCTGGCGTTTGGCTGGACAGTCCCACATGTACAGCGTCTTCCCGCCCGTTGATTTTTTTTGTATGAGCGGGAACCGGAGCGAGCGCGCCCCAAGCACGTAGGTAACTGTTGTAATCTCTACTTGGTACGTTCCTTTTCCCCCCCCCCCCTCCTTCTCCTCCTGTTTGGCGAATGTTTAAGTTTTACGTGCAAATAGAGGCCTGGAGCTCATTCAGTTGCTTGTAGCATACCCCATCCCAAAGCTGACTGAGGGTTTGCATGCTTTTGGGCAGTTGTCCATCGTCAGGAATTTAAACAAGTAGTCCCTAAACAAAACTAACAAAGCCAGACAGCGCAATAAAACAGTAGTTGGTCGGTGCTGCTTCCGATAAAAACGGAAGTGATGCATCGGATCAACAGCCAACAGAAACAAAGATAACAACAGCAATGCCAGACTTAAACAATTCACAAGGGGCAGGAGAAATACCATGGAGTTTGAGTCAACATACAGATTACTTTATGTCTTGCTGAGACAGCGCATGCAGCGAATGCGCTGCCAAGGTGAGACCTAAAAATGACCAGAAGAAAGTAAGTAGGTAGTAACCTAGAAAAATAACCAAGACAAAAATTAGAAAACAAGTATATAGGCAGCGTAAATTGTCCTTATGGTAGTCTAGCAGGAACATAAGAAGGTAAATTAGAAGCATTCTAGGACTTCAATAAAAAACTATGGACACTTAAATCTCAAGCAAGAGAAAACTCTCTTCCAATGAAAACAAAGAATCAACCGGAAAAACTTTGAAGCCCCATAATCAACAAAGAAGTCCTTGTAGACATTAAACAACTTAAAATGTGTACATTTACAGGCCCAGACAGCTTTACAAACATTTTTTACAGGCAATTTGCAGCCATGTTAGCATCACATCAAATAGAACTATTTAATTCTATCACACAAGAATAACATGTTACACAGACCATGGGGAGAGATCACATCAAACACTCCTAAACAGGGAAAACATCTAAAATCATACCAATCATATGGACATGCCACCTTACTGAATGCTAATCCTTATCGCTATATGAATGTATTAGTCAATACACTGGACAATCTGCTACCTAGCCTTATATACACTGAAACAGTTTTTAATAAAGGCATGATAATATCCGTAAATTAGTTCCTCTGGTTGGAAAAGTCATAAAGAAAGCTGATCTGGCAAACCTGACATCTCTTGTTGCAAATATAACTTGGTGGACTGGCAATTCCTAGTAAAGGTACACACATGTTTTCGTTTGGACCAAAATTCAGAATGATGATGGTATCAGGCTCCCTCTTCACATTAGTGGTTAATGGGCAATTTTGATGCCTCTTTCTGGCCTGAGAAATACAGCAAGGGTATCAGCTTCCCCCTTCCTTTTTGTATCGGGCCTGTATGAGGGAAGACGGGAATAAATGTGGCATTCATTATGGACAGAAGACATAAAATAGCATTATTTACAGGCTATATCCTTCTATCCCTAGCATCCTCCAAATACATCATTACCATAACACAATGGTTATAGAAGATAATCTCCCAAATACTTAAAATTATTATAATCTGACTCATTTCCCTTCACCACATAGCTCTATCAATAATAACCTGTTTTTCATGCCAGCACTAAAGCAAGAACTATTTGATAAATGGAAATAAGTTTCATGGGCAAGACATATTAGCACTTGAGTCATGCAGAAATACATGTCACACAGATTAAACCAAGTGATAACACTATACCCAGATGATCAGTGTGTGATGCAACTGGACATCTAGGAAGTGCTCACTAGAGAACTAAGCCCAAGGGAGAGATTAGTAGAATTGATTAAGTAGTACAAAGGGACTTGTCATCCACCCCCATAGACAACTGCAAAAAACCTCCAGAGTACATTGGAAGAACATAGTGACAGAGGAAATTAAAGATAAATCATGGGAAATCTAATGGTAAGACATTGTTAACAATTCCATTAGAAGTCTAAAGAGGAACATTACAAAATAACCTTAGATTGACATCTAAATGTATGCAATTTGCATAAATACTGTCTGCAAACTAATGTACTGCGGTGGGGCAGTTGTAGCCGCAATGAGACTTTAAGCGTATATGGTGGAACTGAATATAAACACATTATACCATTCTGGGTGCACATACAAGCAGCCATGAAAACAATATTAGGATATATCAATCCTAACAATATATCATACCTACTGATGGGTGTACAGTCTAACAGACCCAAATACCGAACATAAGCTGACCGAATTCTCTAATGGAACTATCTGCAGCAGCAAAGACAGCAATAGTTGCTAACTGAGAGAAGATACAAAAACAACCAAGTGATGGATGGAATGCTTGAATTATTCGCAGCCATTGGCAATCACTCGGGCCACATCCTAACCCATCATTTTTCAACCACAATGCCACCTCAGTTTGGACCCAGCCATGTGCAATTCAGTCTTGACCCTGCTCGTCATGGGATCAGTTCAGCCCCAACTGCCAGGCCAGATGTCTCGGCAACTGCAGTGTCCACAGACACCAATGTAGCATTACACCTTTCCCACTTACACCAAGACATAACTTTTTAAAATATAGAAACTTTAAATGAGAATGCAGTCATTCTGATACAGTTGTAGGCCCACCTGGTCACAGTTATTTTGCTCTTCTCAGAAACGATTTCCAGCTATTTTCTACGTAGACGTGTGCACCTGGTCTCAGCAGCAAGCTCCCCAAATTGGACCCATCCGGTACAGTAGTTAAGAACATAGAACCGTGCACGCATGATGAAAAAAAGACAAAAGGCCCTTGCACAATATGTGCCTACCCCCCTGTTGCCTTGGATGAAACTCTTTTTTTTCCATTCTCCAGTTTTTTTATTTGCTCCCCCAGCCGCTTTGATGATTCAACTTTGTTAGTAATTTGTGCTTATTATTCTTTTCAACGAATGGTCCATGGGGCTTGATGAGAAGATTACGTGGGCTCACGGTGGCTTCTTTTCTTACTGTTTTCATAGAATTCTAAACTCTTTTCCTACAAAGTGCTTTGTCCTCCTGTGGTGGCCACTCTGCCTTTACATTTAAAGCATTTTCTTTCAAGACCCCTAGGGAGTGAGCTGTTAACTTTATATTTTCACATAAGACAGTACACTTTGTGCTGCGGCATAATCATGGTTCCAAGAGAAGATTACATTGGAAAATGTAAGTCTTTATAAAAGCAAAGTTTACAAACGAAACAAATGAGGAACTTAAAGAGGCATTGACGATAGAAACGAGAACAAACCTCCCATAACTCCATTTTACATCTTTTGTATTCGAAATGCCAGTCACCAAAAACGTCTTTGTATATAAATTACATTTTTAGTAGGATATACTTGCAAACAGGATCAAGACCTGTTGCACTATAATTGAAAGGGAAAGGATAAATACAGAAGAAGAAATTGCATTGTTAGCAAGGTGAGACTCTCGGTCCTTTGAAGATACAATATCCAGGAGGGATCGACCAACCAATTTCAAAGGTCCCTTTCTCTCACATATGGGAACAAAGTACATGTGTGCTCTGATGTATGCATGTGGTGTAATGCTGCTCATACTGGACGTGGTCTCTAGTGTGCAATGAATTTCCTATACCAACGTCTCAGTATGTATTCACTCAAGATATTAATGTAAATACTGGGGGGGGCAGATCTACAAGGAGGTGCCGCAGCGCGGCAATGCAATCGCTTTGGCTGCGCCACGCTGAGGCACTTCCGATGCACAGGAATGCAACATATTTACAATATTATGTCGCATTCCTGTGCTCTCCCCTGCGCTGGTGCACAAACTGCAGCCATGCGCCGGCGCAGGCACACTTGTACCATGGTGCACCTTCCTGCACAAAAACAATCACTACAGGCATTTTCCTCTTTCAATGCGTGATGTAGAATGCTGCACGCATTGAAAGAGGAAAAAAAGAAAAACATTTCTCCTCGTTGTGCCTCGCTGGGGAGGCGTAGCATTGACACACATTACCAGATTCATGATTGCTCGTAAATCAGGAAATGTGTCTCGTTCCATGGGTGTTGCGTGGTAACACCCACAGCAACACCCATGGAACACCCCTTCCACGCAAAGCGCTGCGTGTGATGGGGCCATATTTACAAGGAGAGGGAAAGTCACGCAGGGTGGCTTTTCCTCTCCTTGTAAATATGGAGATGTGAAATGTGCCTCCAGTACGTCACAAAAAGTGACGTACTGGTGGCGCAGGGGGTTGTAAATCTGCCCCTGGGAGTAAATTGGACGATACATTATTCATGCTCTCCTGTGTGAAGGTAAGCGCCACGGCTGGAAATTCCTGCATGAATCTACAGAGGCGCTTCAAAGCCCAGGTTTTATGAAACAGAACAGAAAACCTGTCTCAAGGAGCAGGTATGGCGCTGCAACATGTTTTCTGATGACTTCACTGAATTATTGTTGAATCGAAGGGCAGTTTAGGAGGTATGTATCATTCCTCCCTTATGTCAATTCCTTTAGAGGCCCATAGAACTGAGCTACACTTTAAATATAATTGTATGTCATCGGTGTCAAGGAAACTTTTACTTTGATGAGACATAAAACCATCTCAGAGTTTATTTATGAGGGTTTGATACAGAGAATTTGGACTTAAACTTGGGATTTAGATCTTGTTGATCTGGCCGAGATAGATTAATCTGAAAGCGGTGCAGAGGCAAAATGAACTGTCCTTCCCCTCATGGCACATATGGAAGCCTGGAAAGGATACTCAAAATAAGTAGACACTGCAACCGGTGTAAAAGAGGGGGTTGAGTGTGCAGCTCATTTTATTGCCTTGTACTCACAAAAGAAACTTTTCATACTCATTTTAGCAAATAATCTAATTTGTAGCTTTTTCACTGATGTGATATTGAATGTAAAATGATATCTAGTAAAGGTATAAGCAGCATTACCACTTATTTGATAAGCTGTAATTTCTATTATAAGTATGCAAAATTGCAGACACTGGTTTTATTGGATTTTGTTTTAGAACTCAAAAAAACCACTTTGAATATATTATTTAAAAGGTGTTTTATAATCCTGGCTCCAATAGCGGAGTGGCTAGAAAAGTAGGTCTTCTTTCAAGTTTAAGGAGGTCAAGACTTAACTTCACACTTTGGGACTAAGTCAAACCATGATTATTTCAATTAATTAAAATCAAAAGCATTTTACAGATCAACGCAGTGATAACATTTCAATAATCTTTACAAGATAAAAGAAAAGTGGGGTGGGCCTTAAGCTTATATACTTATAGGAGCAGATGCTTGGCACAAAGCCATACAAGAAATCTAAAATCACGGAGAATCCTTCCGCTGCTGGATGACCATTTTAGGCATGTACCTCCAAAGCCTTAAGTTATCACCTCTATGTTTTCAAAAGAGAGTATAATGGTGTGAGTGCCAGCCGTGCTATGAGTAAGTAAGTAATTAAAGTTTATTGTTTAGTTCATTAAAACCTTAACAATGTAACTGCATAGATCAAGTTAGGTTAGAAACAGGAATTTAAAATCAATTCGTCAAACCACTGTCTCAAAATTAAGTGTTTAAAATCATCAATTATCGGTAAATAGTTTCCAAAATCCTATGACGTACTGTCTAAAACATATAAGATCCGTGTTTAGTTTGGGACACACAATTATAATAACTTCAATCAACAGGTAGCAAACCTATAAGTTAATTTCCGCGAGAATTAATTGGATTTAGATATAAAAGTCTTTAAGTCCCTAGTACACCAGACTGTGCAGGCATAGGCCCTGTACGGGTCATGTTTTTTTGCTGCTCGGCGTTTGTACCAATGGGCTGCACAGTCTACTGTCCCTAAAATAATAATCACACAGAGCAATTGCTGCTAGCGTTGCTCCTTCATTTAATCAATCCTTTTAGAGGGGCTTAGATTTCACAACTTGATCGTGTATGCCAAGGAACTTAACCAGTTTTCAGGCAGCCGCGCTATAAAGTACAGATTTGAGACTTACAGTGAACTGATATGCTGGCTCAGATTTTTATTTGCCGTTTCATGTCTCAGCTTCCTGAACATAAACAATCATTCATGGCGTTTTGAAACCTCTATGTGTGCTGCGTAAATGAAGAACACATAGAAGTTGTAAAATGTAACCTTTTTTTTTTATTTTTATGTGCCGGAAGAACTTTTCACCCCTCAGCTTTCAGTAACCTATTTGGTTTTAGCATACATTTTATGAAAGATGCAATTGCTTGGAGGAGCCGTCTGTCACCCAGAAGAGTAGTGCATGGCGCAAAGATCTAATTCAATGTTGATTAAACATGTTCTGCAGCAAAATCTTGCTTTAAGTGAGAAAAGCAGGGCATACCGATATGATGCGATTCAGGGATCTTTCTTGTTGATGGCAACGTCTGCACTAAGTTGTGAGAGGCCTTGGATGCTATTTTGGAAGACAGTCAGTCATTGAGCACAGCACAAATTGTACATTGAGCAATTTAGGGGCATATATATAACAGAATGGAGAAGTGTGGCACTAAGCAAATATTTTAACGCCAGGCTTCTCTATTCTGAAATGCAGGGATATGTCATATTCACAAGAATCTGGCGCACCCCTGTGTTTACCCAAGTGCTGGTACTGAGTTCAGGTGCTTTGCGCCACTGCAGGCACCGATGCACTTGCGTTGAGGGAAATTATTATTTATATGCAGGAAGGAAGACCATCCTGCACATAAACAGGGAGACCATCCTGCACATAAACAATCGTTCATGGCATTTTGAAACTTCTATGTGCTGCTTAATGAAGCACACATATAAAATGCAAAACTTAATTTTTGTTTGATTGTTTATGTGCAGAAAGAGCAAATTCACGGTTTCTATGTGTGGTGGACAAGGCAGGTTTTCCCTGGTCTTAATTTTGGCGCTGCCTCCTAATTACGCCACCCTTGTAAATAGGGGGCAACATCAAAATCAATGGGTGATTTGGTGGAGCACTCACTTCAACACCCATTGCCTCCCCTTTCATGATTAATACAGCATGAAAGTGTGCCTTATTTACAAAGCAGCATTAAGCCATATTAAGTGGCTTAACACTGCCTTCTACATGAAGCAAAGCCCGTATCGCCACCACAACGTCACTAAAAGTGACGTTGTGGTGGCAACAGGGGCTTGTAAATATGCTCCTTAGTTTTATAGAAGCATTTAAGTAAGACCGTTAAGTAGTTGTGCAGTGAGGAATGTTTTGGGGTTTTCTAGACACAAATGCATGGCTTATTTTGAAGAAATTTTGTTTATCCCTGCTTCATGGAATCCTTTTTATTTGTTTATTAAGTTTTGAAAGCAATTACAGAGTAGGGCCTGTTCCCACCTCTGTGTTGCATTAGGTCTTTCACACAGTTGGACACTAACTCTCACAGTCCACAGTTTGAGAGTGGTTATTGCCACTGCGGGAAAATGCAGTGAGATTAAAAGCGCATCTCTTCCACTCTCAGTTCTTGGGAAAAGGCTTTTGGTTGTTTAAATATGGAAAATGAGAATACTCTGTCTCACATTAATGCTGTACATGAGTTAGAGAGTAGGATAAAACTAAAATCACTGATAATCCCTGTGATGGAGAATTTACTAAATGTGGTCCCAAAGGTGGCAATATGGGACATAGAAGTTCAATACAAGCTGAAGTATATAGATCGGAGGCTGAATGCTTGGAGAATGTGGCTGCTGCTTTATCTTTGCCTCTTGAATCTCGTGGATTGGCCAAAAGTAAAACATGTAAGAAAAAAACATCTAGACAAACTTGGGTCATTGTTTTCTCTGCTTTTAGACAAGATTGACCTAAGATTGTTCACCACAAATGGTGTCTTTGTGGAAATGCATTTTTGGCCAACTAATTTAAATCCAACGATCAGACCTTTCAAAGGGAGGCAGATTTTGTTATGGCACTGCATAAAACGATGATGAATACACATGATTTTACTTCAATCAAGTTTCTGGTAGACAAAAATTTGAGACATGATTCTTGAAGCACCTGGATACCCTCACAGGTGATCAGTGGGCTAAACAAATAGGCTTAAAACATAATAACCAGTCCTACCTATGGGGCATCTGTTTCCAAAGCAAGTAAAAAGCAGCTGAATACCAGTACCTCAGCAGTCAACTTCGTATGCCGTGGAGTTGACTGCTGTGGTGTTGTCTGTGCTTCGAAGCAAGATCTACATGCAAATAATCTTGTTCATTGGTTAAATGTAAACATCAGCGTAAACAAGGGGAAGTATATGAATCACAGTAACATTAATATGGTGAACGCAGGACATACAACTAAGCTCCAAGTGGTTATGTTGTTTTTAATTTAAGAATTGTAGATCAGCTGGTAATAGAATTGCATATTCCATATTTTAATAATGGAATATGCTTCTGTATATATATTCATGCTGAGCCCCAGGTTACTTTGAGAGGCTCCAGTCTACAAGGCCAACATCAGGTCTGCATATATATCACTAAACAAATAATCTCAGAAACATTCATTCTCAAGAGCTCTGTCCAAATTCTAATAGATATACTCAGCTGGAAAGATTGGAGGATCTCAGTTGACTATTAGTCTCTGCTCCTGGGTGCAGTGGCCTCAGTACCAAGAGGTCAAACTCAACTAGTTATATTTTCCTAGTGATTAGCAACTGTAAGGTATTTAACGGCAGTAGCCTTATTACTTGGGAAATTGCTGAGCAGCACACACAGGTTAATTATAAAGATTTGTTAAACTTTATCACTCAATGTTAGATTAGAATTTTACAGAAACATGACTAATAATATGTGAAGGTCTTGAAAGGGTATGGTGTGCACATTGTGACGGGTATACTTTCTGCCTTCAAGGGAACTAAAGTCCGGCTTCTTATATGGATTGCATTATCTGTTTATTGTGTTGTGATAAATAGAATGAGACAGAGTACCAGTTTTCAAACGTTGCAAGTGATATTTAGAATGGAAGAACGTTTTTTACATATTACTTTTTATAATGATATTTTAATTTTTGTGATATTCCTAATTGTTTAAAATTATCCTAATTCCTGGGTAATTCTATCAATATTGACTTAGGTTGGAACAAAAGTATTGCCTTTATCAATCTCACTGTTGATTTTAATCTTTAATTAGATTAAATACAGTGATACCAGACCAACCTAGTAAAACACAATTTCTTGACACATGCTTTGAGGTTGAGCTTTGTAAGTTGGTTGCTAATTTGAATTTGTTTAATGCTTATTCTTCCTATTTGCTGGTTGAATTTTAACACCTGATATTTGAGGCAAGAGGGTGTTCTAGCCCATTTGATTATATTTTTATATTCAGCTGTGTGCTAAGACACAGCAAAACATATAATGTTAGGACGAATACAAATAGTGATCGTAATCTATTTGTGAATATTCTTGCAGTATTCCTGTGGTCTCTTTTCAGATATCAGGCCTCCTACTGAAAAGATCATAGAGGGAGGTAGAAACCTCCACTAGGCATTGGTTAGTTCCATTGTTCCTCGATAAAAGATTACCTTGCTTATTGTTTTGATGATACGCCTGAGACCTGCCACACTCTTGGTGCTTTTGACTTAATGGTACAGGCATAAAAAAGAAAGAGAGGGACCCCTTATACCTCACCAAGGGAATAGGGTACTACTGACAAGTAAAAACAAAATATATGAAAGAGAGGGACCCCTAATACCTCACCAAGGGAATAGGGTATGAAAGAAAGAGAGGGACCCCTTATACCTCACCAAGGGAATAGGGTATGCCCGTCGCTGAGAGGAGAACCATTTTCGTCTCCGTTACTCCGTGCATTTGAGCTCATAAGACATAGGAGGCGTGAGTACATATGATTCTGCGGCTTCCTTTTCCATATAAGACGATGGTTACGTCTTTGGACAGAGTGCGTCAAAACTAAATATAGTGATTCACTCAAATCAAGAGAATAACACCATACAGAGAGGGTGTGGTGATGTACTATCCACCAAGTTTCGGGCAGAATGTTTAAGGCTACATTAATCAATTTACCAGATTACCTGAAATAATGTACGTATGATCAGAAGTCTTGGCCAAAAGCGTATCAAGCTGATGAAGTGGTTGATACTATGGGCCTCATGTAGGTAAATAAATTTTACCGGTTCTTAAATACCGAGCCGTACCGAATCGGTAAATTAGAATCGGTAAGTTATATGTAGGTAAAAATTCGGTAACAGTTACCGATTCGGTAACATTCGGTAAATACGAATCGGAATTCACCGATTCGGTAAATACCGAGGTGATAATTACCGAATCGGAAAATACCGAGGTGGTATCTACCGATTCGGAAAATACCGAGGTGGTATCTACCGAATCGGAAAATACCGAATCGGTATGTACGGATTCGGTAAATAACATCACATGACTTGACGAAACAGCTAATCCTGTGCAACGACAGCCCACCCAACCAGGAACTGCCCACACCCAGGCAGGTGTACACAATTAGCCGACGTGGCCACACCCAGGCAGGTGTACATAATCAGCCGACCCTGGAGAGGCTTGGAGTGCAGAGGAGAGGCAGGGAGCAGTTGCATGTGCGAGCGGGAAACGAACAGCATGTCCAGCCAGAGAACACAGAAAGACGGAGGGGAAAGGAGGAGGAAGCTCAAATTCAGCCCCAAGGAACTCCAGGTGCTGGTGGAGGAGGTGGTGAAGCAGCACCAGAAGCTGTTTGGGAGGCAATCCCTGCAAGTGCCTGAGGCCGAAAGGCGCAACATATGGCTGGCCATCCAGGCGCAGGTCAATGCTGTGGGAGTGACCCACAGGGACATTGAGGTCCTCAAAAAGCGCTGGTATGACCTGAGGATTGTGACCAAGAGGAAGATGGGCGACATCCAGAAGGAGGCCAGCCAGACCGGAGGTGGAACCAACAGGGCACCTGCCCTCACCGAACTGGAGGAGCTGGTGGCGGCCACAATCGAGCAAGAGAGCGTCGTGGGTCTTGGGGACGCCGACAGCTCTGCCAGAGCCGCAACACACCAAGGTAAGACGAAAGCACAGCAATGTAGCCTCCCCTACCCCTATCCCACATCCCCCATTGTGAAACGAGAATCACACTGCAGTCCACACGTGTCAGTGCAGACAGGCAATGCATTCCGGGAGATGTAGTCAGGGCAACACTAACCATAACGTAAATGTCACAGGGCAACAAGGCATGTCACGCACTCGAGGCACAAGGAGACAGAGGACAGATTGGAATGTGAAATGATTTATTGTGACGCTTGCAATGCAGCCCTTCGGGGACACTGAGCCAATGTTGTTTTTCTGTCCACAGATGTGACATCATGCAGTACAGGGCATGCTGCAGGGGAGACGGCACACCGGCCACAAAAATCACCTCTAGCCAGCACGAGTTCAGACCAGGGAGCAGGCCCACTGGCAGCCGCACCACCAACACAGCCAGCCTCGCCGCACACAGAGCCAGCATCACCTCACCGAGAGCCAGCATCACCACAACCACAGCCAGCATCGCCACTCATGTTCGAATCACCGGCCACATCTCCGCTTGCAGGTGTGAGAATGAGGAGGCGTCCAGCAGCCAGGCTACGAGCCTTCGACACCTCGTCAGACGACAGCATGGGCCCAGAAGACCGCACCGGGCACCAGGAAGGGAGCCATCCCACTGTGCCCCACACCTCACAGGCAGCACAGACGGGAGCAAGAGGGCGCCGCAGGTCGCGTGTCCAGAGTCCACCAGCACCCACTGACGGCCATGGTGTCTTCTTGGGGCTCGAGGGCCAAATGTTGAAGCAACAGCGCCTGCAATCAAAGGCAGTTATGTCAGTCCAGAGGCACATGCGGGTGATGAAGACAAGCTTAGTCAACATGGACACAAACATTGGCGGCATGGCTGCGGGCATTCGGGACATGTCCCAGTCAATCCAGCAGTTGTGCAGCAAATTAGATGCTGACATCGAAGCACGGCGCCGGGAACGCCAGAGAAGGGACACTACCAGCAGGGCACTCAACCGTCTGGCAACTGCGACTTCCCTACTTTGCCGGCGCTCTGTGACGATGCAGGAGGGCCTAACACAGTGCTGCAGCGACCTGTCTCGGGGGATGGTGCAGGTGACAAGTGCACTAGGGGTGCTATTGACTAGTCAGGCGTCGACAACTGCTGCAGGGGATGCTGCGGAGAGCATCGACACCAGCAGCAGCATCACACCCCCCGTCCCCGAAGCACGCAGGAGCAGCAGGCGGCTTGGGGTTGGCTCTAGTGAGGATGCACAGGCCGTGCAATCCACCACTGCAGCGCGTATGCGCAAACATTGATGTGGCCCTGCTTAGCCACTTCCCATTGGGTGACGTAACCCTGGACATACTCCTTGTATAGATGGTATATTGCCAGATTGGCCTGTTCATGTGTTCATGGCGTGGTGCCACATTAAACTACGTCATGACTTCTCACAACTCGCTGTGTCCCCTCACTTACTCAGAAATAGTTGCATGTGATCTCTGCCCGTCTCTCTCTCCCATCGATTGCAGTTGGCACTCTAGCTGCGCTGCCCTCTGGCTGGCCTGACTCATCCTCGTTGTCCTCAAAATATGTTAGTTCCACATCTGTACCTTTTTTCGTGGCAAGGTTGTGCAGCATTGCACAAGTGGCAATAATCTTGCAGCAGGTGATGGGTTTGTACTGGCGTGCGCCTCCGCTCTTGTGGAGGCAGCGGAACCTGCTCTTCAGTAGTCCAAACGTGCGCTCCACCACATTGCGTGTTGTTTTGTGGGCCACGTTGTATCGTCTCTCACTCTGGGTTGCTGGGTGTAGGTAGGGAGTGAGGATGAATGAACGGCATGCATATGCACTGTCGCCTGGATGAGTAAAAGGGAACCATCAGTTACATGCCTCTATACACTCTGATTTGCAGGTTGCAAGGGGCGTCACTGTTACTTACCCAGCAGGTATCCCTCTCCGAATTCGCCGGCACTCAGTCGTGTGTAGATCCCACTATTCTGGAAGATGTAAGAGTCGTGGGTGCTCCCAGGAAACTTTGCAACAATATCTGTGATGATGTTCCCTGCATCACAGATCACCTGCACATTGATGGAGTGGGTGGACTTCCTGTTCCTGTAGATGTGCTCTGTATCAGCTGGTGGACAGATTGGGATGTGTGTACCATCAATACAGCCGATGACATGGGGGAACTGTGCCATGTGATAAAAGTCTGTTTTTGTTTTCTGCAGTGCAGCCTGTGTGTTTGGGAAGCTTATGTAGTGGTGCATTCTCTGCATCATGGCATCCAGGAACTTCCTGAAGAAACGGGACAGGCAACTCTGGGATACACCACCCACCGCAGCTATCACCACCTGATAACTGCCGGATGCCAGTAGATGTAGGCTGCAGAGCACCTGCACATGTGGTGGTATGGCGTGCGCCCTTCTTGTTGGCTGGTCCAGGAGTGGGTGCAGGTCCCTTATCAGGTCCATGATGGTTTCGGGGTGTAGCCTGTACCTCTCATGTATCTCTGCATCAGTCAGCTGTAATAGTGTGATGCGCTGTCTGTAGATTTGTTCCTCCCGTCGCCACACCCTCAGTCCTGCTGCCTGTAGACGTAGGCGCCTTGCAATGACGTACATGGCGGCCATGTTGTCCACGCTGTTGCATTTTGGGATTGCTTATGTGCATTGTTGATGGTTACCACCTGCTTTCAATCCGTGTTAATTACCGACTCTTATTTACCGATTTTCCTGGATTTCTTAATTACCGACTGCTCCTACATGTCATTTTAAATTTTTACCACTTCATATTTACCACTTCATATTTACCGATTCGTTAATTATGTATTCGGTAAATATGAATCGGTATTTTAGAATTCGGTAACTATGAATCGGTATTTACCGCCTCATATTTACCGAAAAGTGGTTTTTGGACTCCTACATCTCACTTGTCTGAATACCGGTCGGTAACGGCATATTTACCGAAAATCGGCCGTTACCGACCGGTATTTCGCTACCTACATGAGGCCCTATATGCGCTATTGTTTTTAATAAGGATTCAGGTCGAGGGCAACTTTACAGTGCAATACAGAGAGACTTTTATTATTATTCATGAAAAAGATGGGATATCAGTAAAACCATCGAAACGCGTCGACGCATCGCTCACATAATTCGTGGAAGTAATTGGATCTGTATATACTTAAAAAATATATTGTATCCAGGCCTAGTTATAAAATTGTTCCAACGGATATGTTTTTTGAATGACAAAGCATATTGTCTATCTTTTCTCTCTATATGTTATGTGATGTGCTGTTGTTTTAAGTGTATTAAATGTATTAGGTTTTTGACTGTTCTTATAATTTTATATGAATTTGACACATAGTACTTGTGATTATTTTTAAAAAATGCTTGTGATATTTTTTAAGAATAAAAAGAACGTTTTTGCGACAATTCCTATTCTTTATGATACATCTTTTGTGTCTATTACATGGGTTGTAGCATTGGTTTCATTTGAACTCGGGATTCTATTGTGAGTAGAGTTCTTTTTTACTGTAGGTGGAACAACCAAGGGATATTTTGTTTTTACCTAATGGTACAGGCACCTCCTCACACATAACCATTTAAAACTGGTTTGAAGTGCTAGTAGTAAGTCAAATTAAAAATTGAGATGAGCATTAACTCTCTACTCTAGGAACCATGATGAATTTAAGAAGTGAAAATTAGACTATAAGAACACTATCTAAGATTGCAATCTTATTGTGCAACAAAAGTTATGAGGGATTGTATGTGGTGCCTGTGCTGAAAAATATATTTTTGCCATCTGTAGAGGGATTACCTTGAATTATTTTCTCCCATTTAGATTCCTTCTTTGGTAATAGTAAAACAATTGGGCAATCCTTTACAAGTAACAGCACACCACACCTTCTGTACCCCAAAGAACGGGGACTTCATTGCCTACAGGATGTTTTAGAACCTGGGCCTCTCGTCTTGTGACTCTAAGTATGGACACTCTTGTGGCAAGTTTGACTCATGAAATAATGCATGATTGCATGAATCTAGAGCCCTTTATCAAAATGAAATAGTCAAAATTATATCAGAGATGGAATTCCAGGAAATAATATACAATCTCATAAATCTTGGCCAAAAAAGCTTTTTGGGATTAAAAAGTAGTGTCATAACTTGTTAAACTCGCAGTTAGGTCATTTGGTTTGCTAAAATCAACTCCATGGTTACAGCACTATCTCAACCTTGTTTTTAATTTACTTGAATGTAATCTGTTATCTATGTTCACAGTGGTCATTGATGAGGCATTTGATGAAGCAACTAAATGATGCCTTTCTTAACAAACTGCACAGTCTTTGATGCACTGTTTGTTGTTGGTGATTCTTTGTAAGACTGGCCTAAATCAAATAACTTGTTTCTGGCTATGCAACAAGAATGATTCACTAATTGCAAACTTGCTTTTTTTATCTATAACAATGTCTTCATTTTTGCCATACCATGATGTTGGTCAGTTTTTAACTCTGCTTTTCAAACAAAGGTCCAATATGATTGATAAGGTATTTGGTAACTGTTGTTTTCAGTTTCTATTTGAACGAGCTACTGATAATAGTCTGTATCTTCTAGGTCAGTTAACCCAACCCAGGAGGGGGTTGCTATTTTACCCATTTAAAATAAAAATTGAACTCAGTGGACACCAACAGCAACCTGTGATGCCGAGGTTTGGGGCATTCCCAAATGTCATAATATCTAGCTTGAGGAGAATAGGTTCTGTGGCAAGCTCTTGAGTGCCCAAATCTCTTCTTCTCAATTTATGTGCCATAGTGAACTTAAGCTACACTATTTTGAAGATTATATTAGAGTGCCTCCTGATCTATTTCGGTTAAACATATGGAAAATCAAGGCAGCGTCCCTTACTAGAGATATCATAGTTGACTGTCTTAAATGTGAGAAAGGTATGGAAATTCAATGGCTATCAGAGGTGAGATCCAGTTTATGCAGCATTAGTTATTGAAATGTTTTTGATAACCCCAATGATCTAGATACTGTAAATAAGAAAGAGTTTCGGGCAGCCCTGTAGAAGCGCTATAACGAGGAAAGACTGGTCACACAGTCCAGTAAATCTAGCATAGTTGCGTACCTGACTATTAAGAATGATCAACACTTGCCCAGCTATTTGACTAATTCTATGGGTCGATGGTAGCTTGGCCTCCCGTTCCACCTAAGAGCAGGCACTATCAAGTATCAACTATACTTTCACCTGGGCTTTTAAGCAAATCTTGATTTTATACCTTGTCCAAGTAATGGGCACTCAGGCCAAACCCTATTACATTTCTTATTTTTCTGTAAGTTCTATGAACAATATACTAAATGATTCCTGCTCCTTTTTTTCTGAAAAAGGTCATATATCTATTTTAGAGATGCCTAAAAAACCCTCCTCGCACTGGGTGAGGATGAGCTAATAATTCGTGTGGGCGCCATTCTGAAAATTGCGGTTAGAGCCCGCATCTCAAAGAACTCTGTCTAATTGCATAGTCTGTACTGTATTGAAGAATCTTGTGTTTGTTTTTAACAATTTTATGATTGTGTATGTATTTATTTTTTGCATGTGCTTGCCTATCTTATGGATATGTTTTCATCCAAATACAGATGATTGAACTGAATTAAATTGAATTGAATTGAATAGTCTGTATCTATATTTTTTAATGTTGATGATTTCATGTTCAATACATAGGATACTATGTTTTGTACATACGTTTGTATATTTTTTGTTGTCTGTTAACTCGCTATAATATAACTACTGATTTAATTAATTGAGTACTTAATGCAAGTAAATGTACATGTTAGAAATTGAGTTTTTGTTTGGGTTAAACGTGAGTCTACCTCAAGGAATAAATCACCAAACATGTAAGGTTAAACACAGTTTCCAAAATGTAAACCTGGGCTCCACACCTGGTAGCTATGGCACAGAGCAAACAGGCTTAACTTAGCAAAAGTGCATAAAGTATTTAGCATTACAAAAAGAATTAAAAACTAAAAACAGAGACCATTTAAAATCCCAGAGCCAATTTCTAAAAATCAAAACAAATGCACAAAGAAAAATGTATGTATGTACATATGCATGTATGTAGGTATATATGCATGCATGAGCTATGTCTATATGAAACCTATCCAAAAGGCAGAAGAGCACTGTACAGGTTAAAAGACAATCATAAACAAATGAGTAATCAGAGAGGTTGCTGATCTGTGAATATTTAATGTACTGTGATGTAGTGTTCTTTAGACAATTGTGTCTTCAACTCTTTCCTAAATTGGAGCAACACTGGGATAGTCCTGATGGATATGGGGTTATTGTTCCAGATATTGGGTGCATTAGATAGAAAGTGTCTCCCACCTTCTTTTTTCTCTTTTACATTTCTTAGCCTCCAGCCTAATGGTGTCCTACCGGCAGATATGTAGAGAGCCACCAGAGATGGCTAATCTGTCTGCAAGATAAGTAGTGGTACTGGTTAAGAATCTTTGTAAATATTACACAAAACTATTAATATTCCATTGGAGAACTAGAGATCTTAATTTCTAAAGCTCAAAAAATGCACAATGTCTACAGACAGATATCGAGGTAGAGATTGTGGCCCGCTAATATGAGCACCCATGCAAAGAAAGTACCTTCTGACTGAGACTCTTTTCTAGGATGTCAAAGTGCTTCAGCTGAGCAAGGTTGAAGGATGTACCAGACAAATTCATCTTAAAGATATAAATCCACTGGCTGAGGTCTTGTGGAGCCTGTTGGCTTTGGAGGAAAAATCTCAGAACCAGAAAATTAAAACTTTGCACTTGCCAGTGTGTTCACATCTGCCTCATACTTTTGACATCTTTATCTGGTCAAGAGTTCTCTGTTGGGACTTAGGATCTGAGTTACAGTTTGGAGGACAGGACATTTCACCACAAAAGTTGCTGAGTACACTTTTGGCCCAATTGATGGTCTGCCTTCTCTATTATGAGTCTATTTGACTAAAGGCCAGGCCGAGGTGCCAAACATCGCACCCACAAGAGACACAGGTTAGATAATGATGGGCCAGCTTGTGCATAAAGGACTCACCAAGCCGTTCATGGTGCACCTAACAGGGCAAACCAGAAGTGTTTTCCTTACTGACATTACCAAGTCAATCAACATACTCCGTGTTGAACACTACTAGTGGTGGAAGGGAAGTTTAAGCTGTGCCAACTCGTTTAGAATACGCACAAGTTAAGCGCTGAGTGATATCACAGAAAGAAGAAGTAAAAGATGTACACTGTAATGCACTTTTTGGTTTTTTTCTTGGAGGGAAGGAGTCAATGTATTAACACCCCTTCTTATACAGATGTTGTGTTGTAAAGTGTTATACCATATATTCATTAGAACAGCACACTCATCTTTGTAAAACCAACCAAGCATTTTGAAAGCCTGCTTGCCAAAAGTTATCAAATCAATATTGTGATATGACTACATAACCTATAGTAAATTACCAATTATAAAACTCAATAAACAAATTTAAATAAAGAAAATGAGTATTTGATAAAAACAGTTGTTAAGTGCACACTGTTATTCTAAAACAATGTTACAAACATAGTGTGAGAAAGACATCATTTTTTCCCTGATCACCCCCATTTCTTGCTTGGTACTGGTGGTAACTGACTCGGAATGTGCCCTGGTCCCTGCTTACCAGATTCAGGACCAGTGCAAGTATCAATAGTGCTAGGAATGAGATGAAATGTCATTCAAGGACTTAAAATGGTAGTTATGATAAATCCAACAACTTGCAACTTTATAGATTTATAATAATCATCACAGAAAATAAGTTGTTAAATGTTTTCTGCAAGCCAAAATTCAGCCTTCCAGCTGTGATGTCCTGATTGGCTAGCCTCTGTCAGACTGAGCCAAGCTCTATTAATGAGGTGTGAAGTAACCTGCTAGAGAGAAGATGGGTTTCCTGTGGGAGGTGAACTGAAACTGCAGAAGAGAAGGCAGGAGGGAGGAGGGTTGGCCAAACTGGTCTTCAAAGGGAGAATTACACTTTAGGACAGCAGAGGCTCAACCCAACATCCTGCCACTCCAGCCACTCTGGAGTCCCTGTAATTAGATTAAGGAGAGGACAGATAATCTTAGCCACAACAGTGGGTTTGGCCTAGCCTGGTTTAAGCTACAATGAGATACATTCTCCATGTTGGATTTGAAAAGAATTGAGCTTTCTGGTACAAGAATATGCCACACTTGGAGGAAGTGGTCATATACCTGGATGGCACTCTGCATCCCATTGGTCAGTGGTGCCCCCTTGCTTGACACCCAGAAACACAGCATACATATGGAAGAGTTGCCCAGTAACTACAGGGAGAAGAAGGACTGCCATGCTGCAAACCTGATCTGCACACCAAAGGTCTGCCCTCTAAAGGACTGAACCTGCTGCACATTCTGGGACTACAGCCCTAAGGACTTTGCTTTGCTTTGAGAATTATTAAGAAGTGGATTCCCTGCAAGCTACAGGTTAACTGAGCCCACCTGCATCATCTCCACCAAGAAGTCCCCATCGTGGCGTGAGTACAGTAGACTTTAAGGATTTGGCCAGGTGCATTGTGAGAGTTGTAGTCCCAACATCTCTAGTACCATCTCAGAGATTGTAGACCCCTGGACTGGTGTTGTGGGCACTTTAAACCCTCAAAAAGACTTTCTGGAAGAAGATCCAGATGGTTGGGAACTTTTTGGTAAAAAGCTCCATAAGATGACAGACTCGACGTCGAGAGTCAAGCCGACTACCTTTAACCGCAACCTGGCCTGGATTTCAGGATTTTTCTCTAGCTCAAAGCTCCGGAGCTCCAGACTTCCAGAATTTGAGTGGGCCCTCGCAGAAAACCAAGCTGACTACATCGACAAGGAACCTCGCTCTACGTCGAGAAAAATAGCTAAAAAAAAACTACTAAGTGTGAAGGTAAAATATTGAGGCCCGCTGATTGGTGTATACAGCCAGGGCTCCATTGCGATCAGCCTCATACTTTGACTTTGTTCCGCTCAAGCGTGACCAGATGTCCCAATTTGGCGATATATGTTTTTAAGCACTCAAAAGTGTTTATTATTTAAAAATGTGTATCTCCATTTCCCTACATTGGATCTTTGTTCTTAAAAATATAATCATTTTTTATAAATTGGTGTTAACTTATTTAATGTATTGGTGTCTTTAAAATGCCTTACACATCTGTCTCCTAAGTTTGCCTGCTCGTTGCCAGATACCCAGGGTTGAATAAGGGAATCATTTATTGAGACCTTGACTGTTCCTTTTATTGTGTTTGAGTCCTTATTACTAGTGTTAAGTCACTACTTGTCACTACTAATAATTAACCCCGGGCGTAGCACTACGCTTCGCCCACGTAGTGTACGTAGAGCTGCCTGCTTCACACTTTCCGAAGTAGGCGAAGCAGGGCAGCGCTACGCACACGCCGAGGGCGAAGCGTAGCTGCTTGCCACCCGCCACCCACCTCCCGCCTGCCCTCCTTTTAATAATATCAGCAATGAAAAATAAATTAAAGTAAAGCGACTTACCGTAAGCGCGGCGTTTCCGGGGCTCCCTCTTTCTCGTTTCTAATTTCTTCTGGCAAATGCGCATGCGCGGACACCCGCGCATGCGCATTTCTTGCGAGAAATGCGCATGCGCGGGCGTCCGCGCATGCGCATTTGTCAGAAGAAATTAGAAACGAAGAAGAGGGAGCCCCGGAGACGCCGCGCTTACGGTAAGTCGCTTTACTTTAATTTATTTTTCATTGCTGATATTATTAAAAGGAGGGCAGGCGGGAGGTGGGTGGCACGTAGTGGGGCTACACGAAGCGCGTAGTGTGCGTAGATTTGGGCACACTACGTGCTGCTTCACGTAGCCCCACTACGCCCACTACGCCCACCCTTACTAATAATCCACTTTCCAACACATAGCATGTGTCAGACTTGTCCTTTTTGGCTAAAGTTCACTTAAACTTTTAGCTTTTCCCCTAGACCATTTTCCTGACAGAGAGTTGCGAAGTTAGATGCTGTAGGTACTTGCCACTGCTAATCAGTGTGCACGTACATATGTTCCCTGTATAAATTGTAGTGGTGATTGGTTGTCTCTGATTGGTATGTTTGCCTTACCAGCAAGATCCCTAAGTGATGCGCACTGTGTGTGCCAGGGCTAGTACTAAAGAAATGCGCAGAGAGGGAACATAGGTCTTCAGTGTTGGGCCTGCACGCATTCTGCTAAATTAGCATGTTGTCCTGACAAGTGCTACCAATTGTCAGGTCTTACTTTCCCTTTTGTATACACATGGGGAACCCCTGTAGGACGTCCTGGGTAACCCCTAAGGGTGCAGTGTAGGTAAAAGGCAGGACCTGTGCCAGTGTGGGTGCTAGGCCCTGACAGGGGAAAATGCTCCATTTCATTTTCCCTGGTAAAAGGCCATCCTGCACATATGACAGAATGGGGGAGGCTGGGTGTAGTATTGTTAGCCTAATTTCCCAAGAATTGGAAATGGAACAGTGAAGTTTGGTATGTCTGAGCTCACAGCATCATAACGCATCTTTATGGGTAGATGGTTTTGTCGCTGTGTTTCCAAAAGCCGCTGTTTGAGAAAATGGCAGAGTTTGTGCTTTAGACCTTTTTGTGTGTCTCAGCAGAATGTGAATTGCCTGCCTGGATCTGGGAGAGGCAAGAAAGGCTGAGGGAGGTCGTGCCCCAGGCGAGGGGTGAAGACGGCGCCAGGCTGCCCTGCACCTGGAGCGGGGAGAAGGAGAGGCTTTGCGAGGTGAAGAGGCCTGGATTAGAGCCAAAAAACAAAAGACCCATCTCCCTCTGAGTGATTAAAGATCCAGGCCCCCAGTATCAAAGGGAAGATAGTGACACTGGGGGGGAGATACGCAAGACTGATGTAGGGAGGGGTCAGGGACCCCAGAGCACAAGGAAACTTCAAAGACAAAAAGGGGTATAACTAGAAGAACTGTAACCCCAAGACTTTGGATATGTTGATGATGTCGTCGAGAACGGTCTCAGTATCATTCAGAGAAGTGCTGGGAGTGCTTTGAAGACGCCGTAACTGGTCGAGTCTCTGGCGGGAAGAAAACCTCTGCCTCAGGAAGAGTTGCTGAATAGGCTGCGGGAGACACTTGACCCTTGCTTCGTGATCTGGGGCTTTTGGGCAGTTTGTAGGTCTTGACCGAGGAGGGACTGAAGGGGCGCTGCAGTGGGTCGTGCCCCCCCCCCTTCTTCCTGAGCAGGACTTTGCTGTGTGCTGCGTCCTGTACCCCAAGGGCACGAGGTGAGCTGGCTCCCTGTTCGGAAACACAAGAACAAAAAAGTTTCCAGGAAGTCTCAACTGGCATAGTGGTGGGGCCGTGTCGTGGCAGCCTGCGACCTCCGAAGTGGTGCCTAAGGTGATCGTGGGCACCCGGAGCGAATCAAGTCTCTGATGCGCAGGGTGCGTGTTTTGGTGCGGCTACAGGTGCTGGAGCGCCTGTGGATTGTGGGCATTGTGGAAGAGAGCCGAGATTCAGGACGCGCAGGGGGTGCGTGCCGCAGTGCAGTCAAGGCGTTAGTGAAGACCGCCGGGACATCGTGGGCACTAAGAAGGAGTGAGTCTCCGACACGCGGGACGGCATGTCGTGGTGCGATTAGGGCGTTAGTGGAGAGCGCCTGGGTCATCATGAAACGAGGTGGGTCTCCAGCACGCAGGGTGCATGTGGGGGTGCAGTTGCGGCGCTAGAGGAGAGTGCCTGAAGAACGTGTGCACCAGGAGAGGGAGCGAGACTCGGACGCGCAGGGTGTGTGTCAAGGTGCCAGCCAAGGAGTAGTGAGGTGCGCCTGGTCATTGGAGGCCGGAGGAGGAGTGAGTCTCGGATGCACCGGGGATTTGTGTTGAAGGTGCCACCGGAGGTGCTGGTGTGGAGTACCGGGGAGAGGTGAGCACCAGGGAGCAAAGAAGTCCTAACAGCGCTAGAGAGGAGGGCCAAGTGATCGGGCCCTCGAAGGCAATGTGGGGTGGCACCAGCGTTGTGTGGAAGGCTTCGGGGAAGGAGTTTGTGCTGAACATTGGCTGCCCGGACCGGCAGCCCACAGGAGCTGAACTACCAGGCCGAGCGTGCCTTGCCCATGGTGACAAGGTTCTGTTGGGAGGCCAAGCCGCTGCTGCAAGAGAGGAGATTGGGGTCGCGCCCCCCAGGTAAAGTGGATCACCGCCTGGGGTGGGGTGCGGGCTCAGAGGGCCACTCTCTCGGCCTCTCAGTGCTGGCAGCTGTGTGCGCCTGTTTCTTCGTCCCAGATCTCGGTCCGTGCTGGTCCCGGACGGGGCAGTACAGGGGCCAGGGCCCGGAATGGAACTTGGGTGTCATCGTTGATCCGTGTTGGGGCAACCTGTCGCACAACTTCTGAAAACAGTCGTATAGCACTTTGCATATTTGCTGCTAACAAACTATTGAGCTATTGAACAATGTCTGACACTAGTGGAGCTTAACAAACTCAGGGGTTAGTGCGCCACGCACTATGTTATTTTTCTCTTGCAGGATACAAGATCATAGCGTGGCGCACTGCATTGGTTATTTACTACACTGTACTGAATTGCACTGTGACGCATTGCCTTATTCCTTCCTTGCACAGAGCATGCTGGTGGTGATACACATTGCATTGTCTTCCTATTGCACTGAACGTAATTGCAGCGTGACGCATTTCTGTATTTCTACCTTGAACAGGGAATGCTGGTAGCGATCCGAGTTGCATTAGCTTGTGTTGATCGTGACACTACGCATTGCATTGTTTCACTGTGGCATTGTACAGGAACCCATCGTTAAGTAGGGCAGTATTCCTTTTATTTTGAAACTTGTGTGATTCTAGTGATACGATGTACCTAACCTGTTGAGAATGGTTAAAAGTCAGCGTAACTGTTGGTTAGAAGTGGTGGTTGGGAATTAAGACCGCCCAACCCACCGGAAACAATATTACCTATTGTGTATATGTTGGATTTGTATCGTGTGGTCATTTCGTATGTCTTTCTATATAAAGTATACTCGTTTTCTACAAACTCATGTGGAGTCCATTTGTGGTGACATCATTGGGATTGCTGTGGGCGTGGTTGCACATACTGAACACTCGTACATTGGAATACGCCTGGCTGCTCGTGTCAAGCTACTAAGGGGATGAGCAGGGCTGTCTCGGACGGTGTCCTTTCTTGACCTAATGTGGAAGCGGGGGTGTCCGGGTCACACACTTGACAACAACGGTGCACGTGGGATTTCCAGCTTCTAACAGCATGTTAATTGTACTTTGGTTTTCCTCATAGTGAAAACACCAGCTCTATACAATGAAAACCGGGCTAGACATGTGTAGGAACATGACAAACTTAAATTCTTGCATATCCACTTTTAAATACTAGGTACCACACCTTGTGGACTACAAGTTCTATTTAGAGGTAACATACTTAATATTTAAAAGCAGAGTTGAACTTCCTATCAAAAAGGGCCATTTTGTCAGTTCTGCCTGCAGGTTTAAAAGCTTCAGCAGTCAGGTGACACCTGTACCCCTGAAGCCACATTTTTATTTTTTTGGGTCCTGGTGATGGGATCCCCGGGGTGTAATCAGGCTCGGGGAAGGAGGCTTCACTTCCCCTACCCTTAGATTTTGGCCCTGGGGTTCGTTGGGCCCACGATGGCCCTGGAAACCCCATTATTTCAATGTTATCCTATCGGGGAGGTAGACCTCCCAGTAGTGAATAACGAATTTAAGAGTTTTTCACTACCAGGACATGTAAAATTAAAAAGCATCCTGCTTTTATAGTATACTGCACCCTGCCCTTAGGACTGTCCAGAGTCTACCTTAGGGGTGAGATATATGTTTTAAAAAGGAAGGTTTGGGCCTGACAAAAGATTTACCTTGCCAGATCGAAGGGGTACCAACTGCACACTAAGGCCCTGCAATGGCATGCTTGAGACATCTTTAGAGGGCTACTCAAGTGGCTGGCACAATCAGTGCTGCAGACCCAATATAAGTATTTAATTTACAGGCCTGGGGGCACATGTAGTGCCACTTTACTAGAGACTTATAAGGAAATTAAATATGCCAATTGAGTATAAGCCAATGTTACCATGTTTCAAGAAGGGAGCACAAGTACTTTAGCACTGGTTAGCAATGGTAAAGTGTGCAGAGTCAAAAGGCCAGTAAATACAAAGATAGCAAAAATAGAAGGTCAGAAGCCAATAAGTCAGAGGTAACCATGCCAAGGATGTCAGGCCTAACACATAGGCTGCAGGGAGTTGAGCTCAGGTTTATTTAATGTCTTTATTTGTTCACTGTGACAAGGACTGTGATTATTACTTGAAATTGGTACTTTCCCCCATCAACTAATTACCCAATATCTGAAAAGTATGTACACATTCATTGTTTTATATTTGACCTTAATTTCGCAAAAAATACGGAAGGGAACCAAATCCCAAAAAGCATACTTTCTGTGTAAAGAGCTATCTTGCTGCCAACATTTGGTGCAATTCTGTTCCATTCAGCAGTTTTTTAAAAACACTTTCAATCGAAAATTGCATGTGGAAAACACCTTTTTCTCAGCCCCTTCCTGAATAAAAATAATTATGCGCATAAGGCAGACACCCTTGCAGCAAGCCTTGCAGTATGCCTAAGAGCGTTTTGTATATATGATTGAGGATCATAATCACTAGATTAAAAGCTGGCGTTACGTTCATCCTCCAGACTTTGTATAGTTATTAACGAATCTGTGACAGATCAAAGAACCTAACCAAAGGGAAGGGCTTCTGCTAAATGTGAGAAACAACGTGGAGGATGAACGTAACTCCGACTTTAGCACTGGTGGCGCTCTGTGCGACAATGTTTGTTGGCACCCCCCACAGACTCCCTCACTACCACCCTTTCACAGTGCCCCCTCAAGTCTCCATAATCACTCTGTCTCACATGTATTTAATTAGTTGTATGGCACCTCCTATACCAGTGTAGGGTGTCAGAGCACTTTACATCACACACACACACTACACAGAGACAATCAATCATAGGTCTGTAAATCAGTGTATAGGAAATGTTCCATAAGCCAGAAGACTACAAGGTGTAGGAGTCACATGTCATCCATACTAGTAGACATTTTAGTTTAAGAGTGCTTGGTCTGGAGAAGCACAGACTCATAATTGAAAACATAACCCCATGGTTTGGGGTTACATTTAATAATAGAGATTTTTTATTCTTACCAAAATGAACCCTTTTTGAAACATTAGAATAATGAAAGACAGAGACAACATTATAATGCTCTAATCTATATCTTGCAGTTTGCATGCAGCTCTTTGGCAGTTATTAGCTCACTGTTCCATGTTAGGATTTTAACATCTACACTGCCAGTAACAAAAGGCTCCCTCTGTCAAAAGCACTGATTGATTTACAATATATGCACTTTCTTTTTTTTAAAGTTTAAAGTTTATTAAAGGAAAAGTTGAAGCAAAACATATGAGAAAAACATTATATAAGCGAAATACAATCTTAGAGAAGCATAAAGTTAAAACAATTAAAAACCTATTACTGATAATCGAAAAGGGAAATAGAGGGGGGGAGGGAGAAATCAAAGTATCTATTACAATAATTCTTTATAACAATAAGAAGAAAGGCGATAACTGAAATCTTAATCTCTTATTCAAATACAAAGACATTAATAACATTATAATCATAAAACTTTAAAAAAAAACAAAAAAAAAACAAAGGAATAATATAAAAATTATATCGAAAAACGGAAGTATAAAGACAACAAGTAGGTCATGGAGGTTTTCTGACTTTATCAGGAATATTAGCGGAGGATAAGGCTATATCAGATAAGTAAGTGGATAGAGGGAGCCAAAAGAGATCTCTCTTAATGGATAAGGATATGGGAGTGACATTGCTTGTATCCAGTCTGTGGTGAAAACAAACAGCATTCCACCATGCTTTGAAAGTAACTTTGTCAGCTTGTTTCCAGTTAGAAGTTATTAAATGGAGGGCTATTGCCAAAAATAAGTAAATTAAAGAGGGGCTAGTGGAAGAATGTGTCCAGGATGGTGATAAGGAACCTAAAAATACATTAGTTGGAGAGAAAGAAACTTGGGTTTTAAAAATTCTATTGATTTGGGACCAGACTAATAGCCAAAAATGGGAGAGGGAGGGGCAATCAAAAAGTATGTGTTTTAAATCAGCTGGGACACAAGAGCAAGACCAACAAGCTGAAGAAGATTCTGTAGAGAAAGAAGCTAACTTCGCTGGGGTAAATGAAAGGCGTTTGTAGATAAAATAAAGAGTCTGAGAAGTATTAGCTTCTCACGATGTCTTATGAATCTTGAGCCATAATTTATCCCAAAATGGTATGGACCCACATTCTGTTAGATCCTTTTCCCAAGCCAATTCAGCCTTCCCCTTGGCCCTGTCTGAGGAAAAGAATACATTTTTATATAAAGAAGAAGCAGAGGAGTTAGTAGATAATAAAGGAAAAAGAATGGAGCATCTGGTAGGGATGACAGGATCAGGAGATAGAGAAAGAAGGTATTGCGTGAGAGAAAGAAGGAGTGAGTCATATTGAGTTTTACAGGACGAAGGTAAGGAAAAATTTGATTGAAGAATTGAAAAGGATAAAGGAACGTTATCGTGTACCAACTGTGAAATCCAAATTACTCCCCTTAATCTCCAAGTTTTCCAATAAAAAGTACAGCCTCTAATACGCAATCAGTGATTATGCCAAATGGGTTGCTGATCCAACAAGGAAAAAGAGGGGTACGCAGACGGAAGAAGAGGAGCTAGTATTTTACGTGTGTGGGAAATAACTTGAGAACGAAAAGAAGAAATATTATTAGTAAAAGTGAGAGATTCTTGAAATTGAAAAGGGGCTATAAAGTGTTGTTCTATGTCCAATCAAAGAGGAGGATGAACACATTGATCAGAAGATAACCAGCGAGAGGATTGTTTTAGAGAAAAAGCATAATGGTAAGATTTAAAATCAAGAAACTTGAGACCGCCAGAATTCTTGTCAGCCTTGAGAGCGCTTAGAGCTTTTCGAGGAGATTTGTTTTTCCAGAGGAATTTATTTAGCAAAGAGTCAATTTTTTAAAAATAGAAACCAGGAATATGCACTGGGATCATAGACAGAAGATAGAGAATTAACGGCGAGAGCATCATCTTGATGGAATCTAGCCGTCCCCACCAGGAGAGAAAGAGTGGGGTCCATCGGTCAATAGACTCAGATAAAGTTTTAATAATATTATCAAAATTTCCCTTTAAAGTTTCTGGGATAGTCGGAGAGAACCATAAACCTAAGTACTTTATTTTAGAGGTTTTCCAAGAGAAACCAGTGGAAATAAAATCTTGTTTTAAACAGAAAATATTTAAGGGGAGAACCTCACATTTATCCGAATTAAGACGATAGCCAGATAAATGAGAAAAAGTATCAACTTGGGATAGAAAGTCTGGAAGAGAAGTAGATGGATTTAAGCAATATAGAAGGATGTCATCAGCATAAACGGACATTTTAACGTGAGCAGTGTCCAGCGTAAAACCGGTAATACTAGTAACTAATCTAATTTTTGTTAAAAAGGGTTCCAGTGCTATGATAAATAACAGAGGGGACAAAGGACACCCTTGACGAACTCCCCTATAGAGAGAGAAATACTCAGAAGTTTTCCCATTGACAAAAATAGAAGCTTTAGGGCCAGAATAAAGTAAAGAAATAAGAGAAATTAATTTAACAGGGAAACTAATCCATTTTAGTGCCTGAAACATAAAATAAAAACCAATTCTGTCAAAAGCTTTCTCAGCATCAAGTGCTATCACGGCAATGAGTAATCGAGAGAGGAAGCTTTACTTAAAATGTTAAAGAAAACTCTGGAATTATCTGAGGACAAACGACCCTTAACAAAACCTGATTGTTCTGGCCCGATAAGGTTAGGTAAAATGGGGTCAATACGGAGGGCAAGAATCTTTGCGAAAATCTTATAATCCAAGTTAACTAGGGAAATCGATCGGTAGTTTTTGCAAAAAGCGGGATCCTTGTTTTCTTTGGGAATTAAACAGATCACAGCTTCCTGAAAGGTTCCTGATGAGGATCCGTGATGAACAAAAGACTTATAAAGCAATAAGAGTTGGGGAAGTAATAAAGACGCAAAATGGGCATAAAATTCAATAGTAAATCCATCAGGGCCAGGTGCTTTTCCTCTTTTCAGTACTGAAACGGCATGTTTAATTTCAGAGAGAGTGATGTCAGCTTCTAATGAAGAATAATCCGTATTATAAGAGGGTGGAGAATTTATTGATTGAAAGAAAGAGGAGAGGGCGGCTGAAGTTGGTTGTTGCTCAGGCGTGTAAAGATTTTTGTAAAATGAGACAAACTCATTCAGGATATCATTATCTTTAAATAATGAGTCACATACATTATTACGGATGGAATCTATTTTAATCCTTTCGCGGCAAATCTTTAAATAGTTAGCAAGTAGCTTTCCCATTTTATTTTGGCCTCCATAGTAACGGGCACTACTTTGTAAGAGATAGGAGGAGGCAGCTTCTGTAGATGATTTGTTAAAAGAAATGTTTGCCTCAATAAGATTTTTTAGCAAAATTTCAGAGTTGGAGCGATAATAACAATATTCAAGTTGTTTAATCTTTGCTAATAACTGAGCATTTTTGGCTTCAAAGAACTTTTTTTTTGTGAAACAAAATTTATGATAAAACCTCTAGCCGCAGCTTTGAAAGAGTACCAAATCATTACTGGAGAGAGTCTGGGGTGGAATTAAGAGTAAAAAATTCAGAAGCAAAGGAGGTGAATTGGATTGTGAAGTTAGGATCCGCTAATAATGCGTTATTAAAACGCCACCTACCAGCACGAGGGGAAAAGGGTATCAAATCAAAATCCACAAAAACTGGGGCATGATCTGATATCAAAATAGAAGCAATCTCAGCGTGAGAAACAAGTTGAGATATGGGTTTACTGAGGAAAAGATAATCAATTTGGGATTGTGAATGATGAGAGGGAGAATAGAAACTATATTCCTGGGTATCCGGATTACAAAACCTCCAGATGTCAATTAGAGCTTTACGACGTATGGCAGAAGTAAATTGTGTATGCATCTTAGTGTTGGCAAATTTTACAGAGGAATGTCTATCTAAAATAGGGTCAAAAACCTGATTACAATCACCTCCAAAAACATAGTCGTCATCAAACATAAGAAGTTTATCAGAAACCTGAGTCCAAAACGTATTATCAATATGAACAGGTGCATACACATTAAAAAGAACTAGAGGTATTTGATCAATAAGCAGTTTAACAATTACCCAGTGACCTTCCAGGTCATTATCCTGATGAACAACTGAAAACTGATGTTTTTATGGCATAGAACAGATGTCCCATTCTTCCTCCCTAAAATTTGGGAAGAAAAAACATGACCCACCCAGCTTCTTTTCAATTTAAGAGCTTCAACATCTGACAGGTGGGTTTCTTGAATTAAAGCAACATCAGTATTCAATCTAGTTAAATGAGTTAACACACGTTGTCTTTTAATAGGATTGTTAACTCCTTTAACGTTCCAAGTTACAACCCTAAAGGAAATCCTTTAAAATGAACATGCACAAATATTATAAAAGCAATGGCATAATAAACTTGTTGTTGAAGGAAAGAAATAAAAGCAATTGATGGGAGAATAAAAAAGAGAAATGAGATTAAGAAAGGAGAGAAAGCAAATTTGAAGAAGGTAGTTTCAAAGAGAGAAGGTAGGAAAGAAGAAAGGTGAAGGGAAAAGGACAGGGAAAAACTGAACGAAGAGGAGAAGACAAAAGACAGTACAAAGAAATAATACAAAACAAACCATTGACAATGAAAAAGAAAATCAAAGAGACATACCACATAAAAACGTTGAGAATGGGGTGAGCCACATGAGGAAGGTAGCACACCAGAATGTGTCCTCCACGAAGACGCAGGAGAGAGAGGCAATCCCCAGGCACAAACGAAGAGGATAAATTCAAATAAGCACGAAACTGCATCTGAAAATATCAAACGGACAATAAAAATGATGAATAAAGCACATAACTTGACAAAACACAGAAAAACTTGACAAAACACAGAAAACATTTGGGATGAGAGTCAGAGATAAAACAGTGACCAACAGTGCTTATGCCACAAAAAACAAGTTAAGCTCGAGGAGTGTCCATTGAATCAGCTCTACAAGTGTCTAGAAATTGTTGAAGAAGCGCTGGATACTCATAGGACAATGTTTTATTATTATAACTTATAATAACTTATAATTTATAAGTCACTTTGAAAAGGCAAGGATAGAATAAGCCATAACGAGCATTCAAAGATCTGAGAGCAGGCCTCATCTCCAGAAACTTCTTCCGACGATCCGCAGTAGCCTTGGCGTAATCCTGTGCAAAGAAGAGGGTTGAACCATTCCATGTGATCTTCCCTTTCTGTTTAACTGCTTGAAGAACTTTAAGGAGGTCAGTGTATTCCAGAAAGTACAAAATTACCCCTCTAGGTTTCAATGGAGAGGAAGAAGTAGAAAATGAACGGGAGATTTGACCTAGGCGATGGGCTTGCTGAATATTCAAAGCTGGAGAAGTTGGAAGTCCAAGAAGAGTGGGTAGAATAGATTGAAAAAAGGTAATAGGGTTAGAACCTTCAAGATTTTCCGCCAATCCGTAAATACGCAGGTTATTGCGTCTGTTGCGATTCTCCAAATTTTCCACTTGTAGTTTAAGGTTCTGTATCTCTCTATGTAGGCATGGGACTTGGTCAGTAACTACCTGAACAGAAGCGACTTTCTTTTCTAATTCATCAACTCGTTGTGCAGTATGTGACCAATTGTCCTCCAAGTTTTGAAGACGTAAATTCGTCTCTGCCATGTATGGTTTAAGAGAACGGATTTCGTCAAGTAATAGCTCCATGGAAATAGTGGAAGAGGAAGTAGTGGGCGAAGGAGGGTTAGTTTTCACTCTTTTACCTGGCGTAGAGGCAGATGTGGAAGGAATTTTGGAAATATTTTTGTTGCTTGAGCGTGAATTTTGTGAGGAAGAGCCCTTTGTCGTAGAAGTATCCATTATTGCTTCTTCCACATTATCTGATAGGACACTAAATGGGTTAATGTCTTCCTGAGACCCATTATTTGAAGTTATTTGATGCAGGCCACTCCGAGCAGCACGAGACGTTGCCATTTTAAAAAAAGAGGAGGTAAAAAGTCAAATTTCAGCGCACAAAATGGTGAGTGGAAACTGTATTATTATTCACTACTTCAAAATAGGTAAAGTAGACCAAACCGTTAACATAAGTCAATAAGATGTGCAAGCCTGAGGTCGCTGAAGGAAAAGCATATATAATTCTGTGGAAAACATGTTGGCAATTCACCTCCTCAAAATATATAAAAAGCAGGCAGAGACAAGTACATAGGCAAAAATATGAGTTGAGAAAAAATAAACAGTCACTGTGGTGAAGCAAAGAATACATACCCAAGCAAGCATGCTATTTGGGCAGCAAAAAACAAATGAAAAGCTCTGTGGGCGAAATAACACCGTCCATGCGGAACATACAGGACGAGAGTAAATCAAAATGGCGGCCGCGTTTCACTCGCGGACCGCTCTGAAGAAAAAACGAAGAAAAAAGGTTAAGCGCTCACCCCCCAAGTTGCAGGCAATACATTTTAGGCAGCAGGAGTTCCGGCAAAGATACCCGCAATTTAAGAGGTCATGCGTCGGGAAATGGAGCCTGGAGAAACTCCGTCGCGCTACGTGTCAGCGGAGCTCCCGAGAACGGCGGCCATCTTCCTCGGCGCCTTAGTCACGCCCCCAATATATGCACTTTCTGATCTGCATGGTACACATTCTTGGCAGCAGGCATTTAAACCCTAAAATGAGTTAAAACTTCCACTAGACAAAACTCCTTCTCTCTCCAGGAAGAACATTAATCACCGTAGTTATCTTGACATTTTTATTTCTGTATGAGAATTGCCCAAGGCTAGCAATGCAGCAGCAGGTGCTTTTAAAGCTATAAACTACTTCCAAGGACAGCGCCCCCTTGAATAGTCAGCACCCGGTGCGGTGGCACCGGTCGCACCGCCCTAGAGCCGGCCCTGTCTACCTCCATCTCCCCCCATTTTTGTTTATTGATCATAATCACTATACACTTTCAGGCCAGCTTTCCTGGCAGTGGTGCTTAGGGTTTGGTAGAATATTTTCCTGTCTTAGGAGTCTGTTGTACTGTCAAGCATGTAGTAGGCTGCATACAACAGGTCATATGTTTGTACCTGGATCTGTAATATTCCTTGATTAGTGAAACAGCTGGCCTTGATGAGCCTATAAGTTTTGAATACTGGTACCACTTACACAGAGGGCTGACGCAGAGACCGTGAGATGATTTGTCCAGGACAACATAATGTAATTAAGTAGAGAAGACCTGCACAATCTAGGGCCCACATACCTCAAAAGCCACATCAATTTCCACATCCGATTCAGACACGTCGGCTCTGCTGGCCTCTTATTCGCACATGGTGCCCACACACACAGAGCCATTGTCACCGCTTCCAAAGCCTTGATGACTTTCCAGAACACATCAGAGCTGGTTCCTTAGTCCTTGAAATTTGCAAGAAACTGAAGACTAGTCTTTGTATCTAGACCTCAGACATTCCCAGTGAGGCCCCCCTTCTTAATGTCAGGATTCCCTTTCGGGTGAGTTGCGCTCTCTACAAGTACACATAACATAACATAAATAATATAACATTCCAGAAAACAAAAATTATACCAGTCTTGTGCAAGCTACCTACACCTGACATGGAACACTCGAAATCTGTTTGTAGCCGACAGGATGACACTTGGTAGGGCTGAGTGTGTCTCTCAAGTTGCTGCGTCCGATAATAAAAGTGCCATCATTTAGTGGCCTATAGACAATTCTCCTGGAGGTGTAGTCCATCTGAATGTTTAGACAGTGTAGAGATAATTAGTGGTTCAAATGAAACATTGCAGTGCGACTCTTGATGCGATGAGGCAGGAGTCTGTCATGATTGTTAGCAAACAGTAGAGAATGGAATGGGTGGCAGGAAGATGGCAATGACAATTGGATAGGGTGAATGCTTCATATATAAAGGTGAGGGAGTATCATCTTATAACCCGTGCACACTGCTTTAGAATCCACAACAGATGGCTGCAAAAACTCGCAAGTCATGTACAAATCAAGCATATAATATGCCAGTAGCTTATGCTTTTTTGTAGAAGCCTTAGCATTCACGTGTGCATGCACTTGTGGTTTTGAAAATGTGCAATAAGAATATTCCCCTTGCAGGCCATTGCACCTGGAGCTAATGTGGTCCTTGAATCCTGCAGGAGTCTGCAGTGCCGTGGGCTACTCCTGGAAATGTCCTGAGCTTTACACAAAGTTTGCTGAAGCAGGTTGCATTACTTTAGGCTGCTCATCCAGATACCATGACTTAAAACGCGGATCCTTCTTGGTAATTATCATTATATCAGGAGCAAAGGAAAGTGATTTCTAGTTTAATGTCTTTGGGGCATATTTACTAATTTTTCATGAAAGGCAGATCAGGAAGCAAAGTTGCTTTGCCGCCTTGCATCGAAAAGAAAGAGCAAAAATGCTACATATTTGCATAGATGTGGAGCATTTCGGCTCACTCTTTGTGTGCTGCCTAGCACCAACGCCGACGCCCTTGCACCACAGTGAAAGGGGTCTGCAATGCGGGCAGAATTGAGTCCTGTCCTTACAAAAACAATCCTTAGAGGTATTTTCCTCTTTCAATGTGTGATGTGAATGAGAAGAGGAAGTAACAAGGAAAAACAAAGGTATTTCTACTCATTACGCCTCACTGGTGAAAGCACAACGTTTTGACTCATGCGCAGGTTTATTAGCTTTCATAAATCTGGGAACATGCCAGAATTCATGGGTGAATTCATGGGAACACCCATGGACTGCCTTCCCGATTGAAAGTGAACATAATGCAGTGAATCTCTGCATTGTGTTACATTTCCTTAAAAACCCACACACGGTGGCACCAATCGCCTCTTGAATGGCTTTGTAAATGTTACTGAAGCCTTTGCGTTGTCCTTGTGTCACCTTGCGTGATGCAAGAAAAACACATAGGCTCCATACATTTATTTTAAATAAAAGATACATTTATCATTGACCTGACTCAGACATAGCCCTTGTTTTCTATGTCCATTCCCATAACTAATATTACTCTATGCAGTACAGACCTGTCCCAAAATGATGAATGAGTTCTCATTCTTGCGCACTACAAATCTGCATAGCATAACAACATTCTTCCGGTAAGAAGTATTATACGGAACTCAGTAAGGGGGAAGATGGCGGCCGGCTAGGACGCCAGGTCGGGAGCTCCGAGAGAACTGCCCTATGTGAGATCAGTGAACCTGCTACTTTTTCCTTTCTCTTCCCCCTTTTCTTAGCTGTGGAATAAGATGTCTTGACACCGGGTAAAGTCCACGGAATCAATTAAATGCATTAAATGTAGTAGACGCCTGATATGCGATATGTACGGGCTCCGGACCAAGATAACATGATAATAACATGCCACCGGAGGGATTAAATTTATCCGCAGAAACCTACCGAGTCAGCGGACCTCGATGCTGGCGCCCGATACTTCATACTCCGAACACTCTATCCCGGCAAGTGAGGCAGGAGAAGCAGAGGTTTCCCCCTTCTACGGGGGTGTGGAGCGCTGCTCGAAAAGCTCGCAAAGCCGTTCGGCGAGCCGCGAGCAGAGTGCCCTTTCTATTCCGAGGCAGCGGGGGCAGTGACAGAACATTCACAACAGCGGAAGGTAAGGCAGGGTGTGAAACGCTGTGTACAACCGGGGATCAGCTGCAGTTGTGGCGTCCTCCTACTAAGGGCAGACAATACTCGTGTATAGGAGGATTTTCAATACCAGTACCAGTAGATCTGTGTGACTTGTGCCCTAAGCAGACTACTGATCAGGAGAGTTTGGTTATTGCGCAAAATACACTGGAAAAGAAGATATCAGAAATAAAAGTGTTTAGTCTACCCACCAGTGTTATAAAAGGGGCTTTCCGGACCTCAAGTGAGTACGGAGAGAAAAGTACAACTAATTCTCTTAAATTTGTCAGAGTTTCGCTCTGGTTGTTAAAATCTAGCACTATTGAAGGCACAAGAAGTGAGGGAGAGGGGGTAAATTGCCTGAAAACAGCAAAAACTGGAGGACCGAGTGTACTTACTCAATCAGAGGAGACACAATCTAAAACACAAGCCAAGGGAGTAATAACAAACACTGAGCAGGAGAAAAGCAGGTCTACCTATTGTTTAAGAAATAGGGACTTTCTCCAAAACGCAACTCCAGTGGACCCTAAACAACATATTGCCCCTCGCAGCACGAAGAGAAATTCAAAAAAACAGGTTAAGCTGGATTCTAGTAGCTTCTATACAAAAGGGAGAATTCGAAAAGAATCAGGGAGAAGTGGAAGTGTGGCACTCCCCCCCCGTGTTACCCCCTCCCTTAGATCCTTCTTTAACATCCAAGAACAAAGCCGAAAGAGCGTGGCAAAAGGGACCAACTCCACGAAAATTGCGACAACTTCCCTGGCTTGTGTCCCTGCACCAACTGAGTCCCACTCCAAAACTGTCATATCATCAGCATCCTTAATGATGTCTGAGGTAACCTCTGATCCCACCTCTTCGGCTAAGCCAGTTCAGCCTAACTTAACGGTGGATGGACTAGTGGACACCCAGTTGACTCTGGCAGACGATCAATTAAATTCACATCACAGTGTGAACAGAGTTTCGGGGAACCAAACACAAATCCTGACCTTAGGCTTAAGTCCAACAGATCAGTTCCTTGAGAAGATGCTGGAGGAAATGAGGGCAAAATTTGCAATATCAGAGATGAATCAGGGTAAAATTCGTGAGGTTTGTGAGGCCTTAGACACTAAGATGATTGCACTGAACGATCGGGTTACTGAAGTTGAAGCAACAGTTGAGGGACTATCTAAAAAAGTAGAACAAAATGAAAAAGATATAAGGGTTCTAAAAGAGAAGGAAAAAAGTACGAGTGAAAAATTGGAATCCTTGGAAAATCAGGCGAGAAAAAACAACATACGAATATTAAATGTCCCCGAAGGAAAAGAGGGGGTAGATGTCAAGAAATTTATAGTCCAGCTACTTGAGGAACAATTCCCATGGACTAAAGAAACAGGATTAGATGACGACATTCAAAGAGTCCACCGTGACCCCTTTGGTAGAAATAAAGAGAGGAAGAACCCAAGAAAAATCTTAGTAAATTTTAAAACTTACAATATTAAAAAAAGAATCCTGAGTGAGGCATTGAAAAAAGGCCCCCATAAAAAAGATGATTGGACCATCAGAATCAGATCAGATATTTCAAAATCTACTCAAAATAGACAATGGGAACTCGGTCAATATATGCAGGAACTAAAAAGTCTAGGAGCCTCAGTACAGATGAAGTTCCCGGCCAGCCTCAGAATTATGTGGCGAAACAAAATGCACAACATAAGAGACCCTGCTGAAGTTGCTCTTTTCCTTGAACAAATGAAAGATCAAGCAAGGAGTCAATCAGGGCTGTCTACTGGAGTTTGAATTATATTTCCTATAGGAGAGAAGGGTTGCGGATTTAGCTCTTGGTGATTTAGCCTAGTGATTGTGTATATAAACATTTATTCAAAAATGTAAAAATGGAGTCCATACAATCCACACAATCCCCAAAAAAAAAAATATATATATATATATATTGATGAGAAGAGCCCACATATACTAAAATGAAGAGAAAAGGAAATAAAAAAATAAAAAAAATGGGCAGTCTTGGAGCTCAGAAGGGGCATTAATATACCCCAACAAGACAAAGAGGGAGGCTTCCCCAGGGTGGATTTTTTTATCATTCAAAAAATATAACAACTCAAAAAAAATGCACAGGGGTGGGGAGCAATTTAGGGAAAAAATCGAAAAATATCCTCAGAATGCAGAAAAAGTAAAAAAAAAAGCAATGGGAGTTATTGAGGCCCACCAAGGCCAGTTAAGAAAAAAATTGGGTAAAGCAGATTGTAAGATTAGGAGAGAGAAGAAATGTCAGGAAGAAACGTTAACATATTATCTTGGAATGTAAATGGTTTAAGGCTACCAAGTAGAAGGCGTCGAATTTTGGAGTACTTAAGGGTGACAGACTGTGAGGTCATAATATTGCAAGAGACACATCTATTAAAAAAGGAATGGGATGACATTATAAAAAAAACGAGATGGGTAGATTGCTATGTCTGTACAGATCAGGAGTGTGTTGTAAAAGGGGTAGCTATACTTTTTAAAAAGTCAGTAAAAGCCCGAATCGAGAGAATTGAAGTAGATAAAAAGGTAGATGGGCGATTGCTAGGGTTAGAATTCACAACACCCCATACACGATAGCTGGGTATTACGGGCCGAATTTAGATGACCCCACCTCGCTACAAAATCTATACACTCTTTTACTATCGTCTGTAACTCCAGTGGTCTTAGGAGGAGATTTTAACTTGATTCCAGACCCCAAGACAGATCGCCTGCCGCCAATGAACTACATAAATCTCCCAAAAATGAGGGAATGGTTGCGAATCTACAGAAAAGACCTGGGGTTGGTGGATATCTGGAAGGAGAAAGGGGATAAAACTTACCCGTTTACGTTCAAAAATAAAAGACTGGATCTTCAGTCCAGAATTGATTTCTTTTTGGTGGGAAAAACGATAGTGTGTAAAATCATTAGGGTTGAGCATTTACCAGCCTTACTTTCAGATCATTCCGCTGTCCTACTCAAAACTCAATTGGGCTAGGAACAGTCTAACATAAGATGGACGGTGGATTGAACCATTTTTAATGATACACAAATCGTTGAGAATCTAATAAAAGAGTCGGTGAATTTCTTTGAAAATAATAAAGAGGGAGTATCTCCTCAAATTACATGGGATGCATACAAGGCTTTTATGAGGGGGAAAATACTCAGTCTGGCTGCTTATAAAACAAAATTATCAAAACAAGACATTAGAAGGTTGGAAACCGATATTAAAAATTCAGAGTCATTAATAGAAGCTGAGGTGGATCTGGAAAAAAAAAAGAAGTTGGAAGTAGACAAGATGGCATACGAGGAAAGATTAACAGGAATTCTAGAAAGTAAGGTTAGAGAGAGATGGGAGGTAAGCAAGCTCGCTCATTAAGAATATGGGGAGGGCTGTAGTAAGTTGTTAGCATGGAAAGCGAAGACCGACACCAATAGAAATAATACTTAATATCTTACCACAAGACTGCACTGTCCTGTGTTCAGAAGAAGGGGTAATAATGAGAGAATTTGTAGACTTCTTTTCTTCCCTATACACTGAAGATACTGTTCCACTGAATGAGGACTTAGAAGAATACTTACTCAATTTGGAACTCCCTGAGCTAACAAACATGGAAAAAGAAGATCTGAATGCCCCATTCACTAAAGAGGAAGTAGAAGAAGTAATAAAGGGTCTGAAGAGAGGTAAATCAGCAGGTCCAGATGCCCTCCCTAATGAACTATATAGTAAACTTAGTGAGGTTATAGTTCCCCCGCTCACAATTTTGTTAAACATAATTTACTTGGAGAAGGGGAGACTCCCTGACTCTTGGAATGACGCTACGATAAGCATCCTGTTAAAATCCGGTAAAAATCCAGTTAAATGTGAATCCTACCGTCCTATAAGCTTACTCAATTGTGATTATAAGATCTATACACAAATATTAGCAAAGAGGCTCGGTAGGTTTGCAGGAAAACTGATAAAAGAAGATCAGAAAGGGTTTATAAGGGGTAGACATTTACAAGATCTTACGCAGGAGCTTATCGGATCAATAGATATAGCAATAACTGAAAAAATCCCTCTGACATTATTAACACTGGATGCGGCCAAAGCATTCGATAGAGTAAATTGGGCTTTCTTGAATGCAACTGGGAGAAAATTTTCAGGGAGCAATCAAAGAAATGTATCGAGCACCAAAAGCTAAGGTCCTAATTAATGGGAATTTAACAGAAAACATCCCCATATTCAGAGGGACCCGTCAGGGATGTCCCTTGTCTCCCCTTCTTTTTAATTTATATATCGAGCCCCTGGCAAACAGGCTCAGAGTCCACCCTGATAAAACACCATTCAAATTTCGGACCTGGGAAAAAAAAATAGCCTTGTATGCAGACGATGTGATGATTTTCACGAGCGACTATACAGGTTCTGTTCAAGCCATTTATGACACCTTAAGAAACTTTGGGAAGGTTTCAGGTTACCAAACTAATCAATCAAAAACCAAGATAATGAGTTGGAATTATATTAAACAAATCGAGGGAGGAGAGGGCTTGAAGAAATAACAATGAATTTTATTGTTATCAAGGTCCAGCATACATGCCCAAGCATTAGTGAAAACAAAAGGTATGCAGTTCCTAACGTTAAGGCAAGGTGTGACAGAATAACAAGAGGGTAACACAGTGATGACAGGGAACTATGGTGAGAAGCAGGAGTAAAGGTTACTCCTTATTTGGAAAAGAAGACCCTCACACACCCAACAAGCGGGTGTCTTGCTTCATCACCGGGTCTTTGCTCCTTATCGGGCCGGCGAGTGCAATGCCCGATCAGGCACCTAATAGGGCCTTCCTAGCGGAGATCTTTTATTCCAACGCCGGTGAGTGATGTGTGTGTGGGGTTGAAAAGACAATATTAAGACATAGGTGAGTGTAGGTGCAAATGGGGTTAAAGTGAACCAATTAAAACAGGGGTAGGTGATCCACTAAATAATTTTAATACAGTGTGGTCACCATCCTGGTTAAAAAATATACAGTCTGCACATGTGACACCAATAGTTAAGTGAGTGTATGTGCTGACGTGATCAATAGGTCAACATGTTTCTTGCCTTTGTATATAATAAATGGCAATTCATCAGGACATGGGAATTAATGCGGCTACCTACACCTCTTTGGTGGTGCCCAATGTCTATAAGAGACTGAGTAGTGAGCACGCATACAGCACCCTAAAAAAGTGTGGTACCGTAGTTAAAAAGCACACCTGCAGAGAAGGAAAATAACAACAAATAAAAAGCATAAACAACAAATAAAATTAAAACAACGTAAGCATTGCGACAGCAGTTACTTAGGACAAATAGTAGTGTCAAGCCAACCGTGGCATGCAAAGCTATTGAGCAATGTATGGAGGACTTGTAAAAGAACCAAACGCAAACATACAGAGGAGGCACAATATCCAATAACTGATACCAGAACCCATCAAATTACGATAGATAAATCATCCAAAAGAACTCACCCTCCTGGGTTGTGCTGCATACAGGGCCGGGGGGAGTACACACTAAATTATAGTGTCCTGGGATGAGGGAAACAAAGAGGATATAGAACAATCACAGGTTGTTGAACAATTGCATCCAACATCATTGGGAGCAGTCCGTGAAGCGGAATTACCAGTATCACTCCTGTCTTGCTACTCGCACAACACGCGGCAACTAACTCCGTGTCGACCGCCTCGACACCATGAAGGGGAGCTATGGTAATGAGGCTTCCAAATTGCCGTGTGATACGCGGGGAGGAATAGTCAATTCACTAATTAAATAAGGATGTTACCAACATTGTGCGAGTTATAATGGATAAACACGCCGGTAATCGGGGGAACAAGAGAAAGTTGGTCTGGCCATTGAATGTCGCGCGGACCAACAACACATTCGTGGGACCAACGTGGTGCGCTAATTGCAAACTAAATATGCACGCAGAAACCATACAAAAAAGGAAAAAACGGAAGCGTTACCGTCAACGACGACGCTCTCAGAGTCACTATATAAGTACTCACGGTTCCGTTACTCCACAGACGCCGTCCACCTAGTGATGCGCCAGCCGCTGTAGACTGGTGGCGTCTGAACGCGACTTGCCTGTATAACGCCCCCCACCGGCAAGCTCACGCGAGAGGCAGGTGGAATCGGAAGGGAGCGTGCTGACGCCGAGTAAGCTGGAGCGCTAACAGCCAAAGAACGTATGGGGCTGCGCGTCCTGCTCGTTGTCATGGAAATATGACACAGCGCGAAGGCAATCCACCGTCAATAATAGACGACACACGCCAGAACCGGGTAACGTGGCAATGTGTAGGAGGCACTCGGGTTTCATAAAGGACTCCATAGGGGTCAGAGTGGCCCGCTAGGAACTGTGAAGTTTTATAAAGCAACTGAGGAGTTCATATTAAAAGTGCCACACCACACAACAAGATACTCATATTTACTGGCAGAAATAAAAGTATTATTTTATGAGGGTAACAGTCAAAAGGATGCAGCAACTCAAGGAGAGAAAACTGGTGAGATCAGGTCAGCATGCTCCACGGAATGTCCTCATTAAGGCCCGTAGTGTCCGCAGCCAATCTCAGGACCCAACGTTGTTCAAGTCTGAAGAGGCTTCTCTGTGACATTTGAGGGTGTGATTCAAGGACAATCCATTTGAAAGAGTTTGGAGCATGGCGTTCAAGGTGATAATGCGTAGTCATTTTAGTATTGGTTTTCGCGCATCGAAAGCTACTCTTATGTTCTAACATACGAGTCTTCACTGGGCGTGTCGTCATGCCTATATAGGGAAGACCACACGGGCATTTCATCATGTAAACACAGTTCGAAGAGTTACAGTTTGTGTGTTTGGAAATGTTCCATGTTAGACCATTAGGCAATGTCACTTCTTTACTGGTGAGAGTTTGGGCACACATGGAGCATGACCCACAGGGATAGTGCCCTTTGACTGGGGGAAGATTCCATAGCATTCTTTGCGAGCTGTGGGTAGGTTTCCTCGGTCTAGTATGGATCAGTAGATCCTTAAGGTTGCTTGTGCGCTTGAATGCAAATCTGGGGGTCTGTAACTCCAAATCACCGGTGTTAAGAATTCCCAGGTAGACAATATTTACACCAGGGAGAAGATTAGATATTTGGGAATAGACCTGATTAAAAACCTAAATAAGATACCTGAGATAAATATGGATAGAGTAACAGCTGACGTGAAAAAGTTATTGAAAGCATGGGGGGGTCTCCCTTTAACCTTCTTAGGCAGATCTAATATAATTAAGATGTCTATCCTCCCAAAATACACATTTCTATTCAGCGCAATCCCATTGGAATTTAAGAGGGAAACTTTAAAAAAAATACAAGGAGAAATAGCGAGCTTCATTTGGATGGCTAAAAGTACACGCATTGCCTGGAGTAAATTACGAAGAAGAAAAGCAGAAGGAGGAATTGCCAGCCCAGATCTAGTGGAATACTACAGAGCCTTCCAATTCAAGAGCATGAGGGTTCTTCTAAACAACTATGATTTGTACCCGGAACATCTTAAAGTAATGACTAAAAATACTGGCCATTTTTTATTCAAATTTGGCCACCCAAAATACTTCAAAAAAGTGAAATTGAAGACCCTGAGAGCAGCAGCTAAGCTTTGGTATCAAATTAGGTGCACTCTAAATATTCCATATTACAGTGAGTTTGCGCCCATATGGGATTCTCCAGGAACACCAGAATGCCTCAAAGACAGTTTGGCAATACCTCTTAAATCTTCAGGCTTTCGAGTATGGGGCCAGTTATTGGTTGGTAATAGTATAATAGACTGGGAAACTCTGCTCATGAATTCAAGTATAGCCCTTTCAAAATTCAAATATATCAGCTCACTAGCTGGGCAAAAACAGTGAAGGAGAAATTTTCCGGAAATAGGATCGTGGAAACAATCATGATAAGAAATCCGCCAAAGAAAAAAGAAATAGCAACATGGTACTGGGCACTGGTAAAAGCAGGAGAGGATGAGTTTTTGATTCCCGATGTGATCTGGGGGAAAGATCTGCCGGCGCTGGATCTCCAAGACCTGTGGCAAGTATCAATGAACAAATGCTGGCCTATTGTGAAGTCTGCTGCCTTAAAGAGAAATCATCTCTTTACTTCCCATAGAGCATACTGGACGCCGAAGCGACTTTCTAACTTTGGTGGATCCGTTACGAAATCATGCCCTAAATGTGCTCTACCAAGAGCAGATGATGTGCACATGTTTTGGCAATGTCCTCATATTGAAGGCTTCTGGCAGGAAGAGAGTAAAACCATAGATTTGGTAGTAAGAAGACCAGTGAAAGTAAGTATAGATCTTGTTATTTTTGGGGTCAGTAGACATGATATGTTAATAACGTTAACTAAGAAGGAAGAGAATCTTTTGTTCATAATGATTTTACTTGCACGAAGGGAGCTCTGCATAAAGTGGATAAGACCAGTCCCCCCCACACATTTGGATTGGGTGGCCTCAATTAACAGAATAAATAAATGGGATAGGAGAGGGAAGCCCAGTAAAAGGTACGAGTATTGGGAAATATGGGAAGACTCTCAATTCGCAATTTAATTCAGTATTTCTATGTTACAATCAAGCTTTGACCCATTTTAATTCCAATGATTATGCAATGGCAATAAAACCACAAGCATAATGCTTGTGTGAGTGACCAGAGTGGTCAGCTCCCCCAGCGCGTATGGAAAAGTTTTGGAAGTGTTACGGACGAAAGGGGACCCTACTCTAAAGATTCTACAGAATGTATTTCTCCGAAGAATGGAGAACTGGGATGGTCTAGAAAACAGAGAATTGGGTCCCCGATAACTCCAGATACACTACATTGCAGTATGAGAAAAAAAAAAAAAACATTCTTCCACTCTGTGCCTTGAATCTATGATATTTGGCAGGCTTGTTTCCACGAATAAGTGACCAATTAGCCCCACAACCTCCTCAGGTACTGCATAATGGTCTGCAACTCAAAGATGAAGGTACACTGAAGAAAGAGTGATCAAAGTTTCAGCTTCTTACTTGAACTAGCCCACATGACAAGTCAGAAGAGGAATGCCTTACGAGCTCACTGTATGTCAGACACCGCCTTTCCATTTCTCTTTTCCTCACATTTCCCAGACAGTCAGCTTTGCCATCGTGTGTGTATACTATACTTTCAAATTTTCCCATACATTGTACTGGTTTTACTTTTCATTTGTAATGGTCCCATATTGTTTATTGCAAGGTTCCGACATCATTTTTGGACATTTTCTTGCAAAGTTTCCTTAACTGAATGCACTATAATTAAGTCGAACTTGCATGATTAAATCTTGCACTGCATCCACATTGCCAAGTGGCCCCATGTCAAATATTTCACTTAGAAAATAAAATAATTGATGGCTCTGGAGAGGCATGGAGTGAAATAAAGATTGTCTGGAATGCAAACCAAAGTAATTACCCTGGCTGCAAATAATTTGAGCATTCGCCCATCACTTTTATGATTTTCTCCATGTCATGTATCACGCCTGCAGCTACATCTGAGAGCCAGCAGATTTAGAGAGAGAGCCTGGCTGGAGCTCAGCCAGGGCTCTGGCTTGATCTTAATAGTCGAAGCATGGGCCAAGCCAGCAAAAGATTTGGCAGGAAAAAGAAAGAAAAAGCATACTGTAAACATGATAAAACGCTTTCCAATTATAAATTGGTTAATTCGTGAACACTCATATTTCACTTCAGTATATTAGATTAAATTGCTGAACTGATACCTGTAAGAGTGATGGTATTTAAACTTGAAATTGTCCCCATCCCTAAAGCTCAGATGGCACTGCTGTGAGTGAACCAAGAGGTGACGATTAGTCATTGGCACTGTATACATGGCCGGTATTGTTTTTCTATGAGAAGCGACATTATTATCTATTAAACCAAACTCAAGTGAAGTTTATATATCCTCACATCCTGAGCTCACAGGGCTCTCAGATTTGATACCAAGGGGCATACTTACAAGCCCATATCGCCACCACCACATCACTTTTTCAGACATTGTGGTGGAGACAGGAGCTTTGCCTTATTTACAAGGCAGTGTTAGTCACTTAACGTGGCTTTTCACTGCCTTGTAAATAAGACACCTGTTCACGCTACACTTAGCGTGAAAGGTGAGGGCAATGGGTGTTGCGGTGGGCGTTCCACCTCAACACCCATTGATTTTGACGCTGCCCCATATTTACAAGGGTGGCATAAATATGGGGCAGCACCAAAATTAAGACCAGGGAATACCTGTTGCATTGTGCAGCACATGTAGAAACAGCAAAACACTATGGATTGTTTATGTGCAGGAGGGTGTCCCTTCCTCCACATAAATAATCATTGAAAAAAATGACGTTGAGCAGTTTCTATGTGTGCTGCATTAAGCAACACACACAGACGTTGCTAAGTGCCATTCCTGATTGTTTATGTGCAGGAAGGAAGACCTTCCTGCACATAAAACAATAATTCCCTTGCAATGCAGACACGCTTACACTATAGTGCAAGGGTGAGTGCGTTGGAGCTAGGCAGCTAAATTAGCACCATCGCAGGGGGTAACACAGGGCTGCACCATATTCTTGTGAATACGGTCAGCCCTGCATTTCATAAGTGGTGGAACGTGGCTTTAAGCCAAGGAGGCTAACGCCACGCTCTGCCACTTCTCTCGTAAATATGCCCCCAAGTTACATTGCATGAGGCACAGTGAAGTGAAGTAATTTGGGTAAGATGTTACAAAATTACACTTTGGTCATGGTCAAGAGGGGCCGTGTGTATTTGAAACAACATTTTTCAGTTACAAATTGTGCAATTCACTGGATTTATATCTCTTTTCCTTCCCCTCAAGTAGTTTGTGACCTACATTAGCACACTGTTTTCATAAAATACAAGTATCACACTTTAATTCAGACTGACACGATATACATATAAAAAATGCAAAGTTAGGCTGAAAGGAATTTTGTGTTGATATCAGCTGCCCTTCACTGACTCAACAAATAGTAAAGTGGGAGTAAGTCCGCACCTCAATGACAGCAGTTGAATTTAATTCACACTGACATTGTACTGAGATTGCTATCCTGTTTGAGGTTTGCAGTAAAATACATCTGAATTATAGCTCAGCCTGAGTGCAGGCAAGTGGTGTGGGAAAAAAAGTGTAATTTTGATTATGAAGCAATTCAGTAATCACTGGCATAGCCAAATTAAAGACTGAGGTGCTGCCAGATAGCACACCCCACTGTGGTCAGGACCACTGGAATTATGCAGCAGGAGAGGGCAAAATTAGGCAGCAGGGTTGGGTAAATTATGCAGCAAGAATCGTCGAATTAGACGGCAAAATGTTGCACATTTTGCAATAGTATTACATCATAATTTTGTCATTTTTAGGTTGAGCATCAGCGATGACCTGTTGTATCCCTCTGTGTGGCTTTGGCAAATCCACCCATTGCTATTGGCTGTTAGCTGCAGCATTCAGAAATGCTGGTTTCTTATTGGTGCATTTCTGTTAATGCCCCTCCGTTGTGTGTTTAACTCTCTTTCAGGTGATTTCACTCAGAGAGCGTTTGGGTTGGCCATCACACAGTACAGCGTGTGATGGCCTGTCTTCCCTCCGCCTATCTGGCTACTGCAGGTCAGAGGTTGTTTTTTTTGTAATTAAATACATCTGCGGGTGCTATTCTGATTTCAGTTTCATGGCGAGGGGCGCAGCTTTCTTTATATGCGTCTCGCTGTATTTGCATTTTCTTTGGGACGATGCGTGAAGCAGGAGCCATGTTATTTAAAACACATTTGGGGCACCATCATTCCCCCTCCCTCCATCATCCCTGCTCCATTAATGCCCTGTGTGCCTTGTTTTTTTACACGGGATGCAGTGTCCACTTTATAGTGTATGCACGTTTCACTTGGTGCTTGAAGAGTCCACAAAACAACTGTACCAATATGAGTATCTACATCGTTGCATTAAAGAGGGGATTCAGTTCACTTTCTACAGGCGAATCGCTTTGGCATAACAGTTGGGTTTTCCCTGAATTGTTGTGATTATTTCAGCTGGTGTGTTTTTTGCAACCGGTAATACTTAGTGGGTATAAATGTCAACTTTACAGATTTGTTTGTCCACGAAGTAAAGGTGAGTGTGCAAATAGGCTTTCTTAAATATACAAAAAATTACTGGTCTTTCATCATCATAAGACTGCACATCGATTTCCACAGCACTTTTACTACACCCACTGAGCATTCTGCTACCTTCTCAATCCACACAGAGTTAGAGACCTCTGCAGTGCGTGCATTAAAGGCTGAGCAAGGCTAGCGATATCCACTTGTGTAACCAGAGGTTCTCAGACTGGTGGCTCGGAGTTATATGCCACATTGCCACGCCATATTTTCACCCAAAGCACCAGAGCTCCCAGGTTCTGCAACTCTATCCATGCGTATCTCAGAAAGTACAGTTTGTCTTTGCATTCTGCTACTTGTGGATAGATTGGACTACAAGTTCCAAAATGCAATGAAAACACGTGGGCTGGATTGGACGGATACTGACCCAGGAAAGACACGGTGTGCCGAGGTCTGTAATTCCCCGCATGCCAAGTGTGAATTGAGACAGAAGTTCACCCTCTTGACATCGGGAAGGGTGATGACTGTGAGTCCTCCAGGATTATCAGATAGATTCGAGTCACAAGGATCCAGTCTTGGGCAGTGGCGGCTGGTGACTTTTGAAAGTGGTAGGGCGTGATGAGCGAGCGTGACTGGAATAGATGGTCGTGAGGGTCCCTCACTGAACAAAATTTGAAACAGAGGACAAAATGGTACATTTTACTGCAAATCTGAATAATTGCACATTTGCTTTGCGGTATTTTGTTGTGCTGGTGACGTCTTCTATTTTTTTCATGCTGCTGTCTTGTTGTGCTGCATTATTTAAAAGTGATTTTTATTTTGTTGTATTGTAGTTTTTGCGCTGTGTTCTGTTTTGACTGTTCTTGTGATGTGCGATGTCATGTTTTAATTGTGGCGCTATGTTGCTTGGTGTATGTTACTGTGTTATATTTAGTGGTTTACTTTAGATAGGTCAACAAACGCTCCTATATTTGCAGCCGAAAGCAGCACATTCCTTTTAAGTTCCAGTCATAAACAACTATTTACCACTTTCTAAGGTAGTTAAATAGTGCTGCTGCAGCTCATCAACCACTTAAGGCACTAGTCGGCCCTAAAGTGGCAAAATAGATTTGCCTTATTTGCCACATAATCAGTCATTTGATGCAAAATGTGCAGATTTTAACTAAAAGAAATATTTGTAGCTCAAAAATTACAAAAAACACAGCAACATGTGTTGCTGCGCAGTGGAACATTTGAATGGTAAACTCTCTGTTGCTTATTGCTGTATTTGTGTATTTGAGTTTGAAACTGATACTAAAGTGGTGAAACCTTTGCCCCTGGTGCGCCAACGTGTAAAAATGACATAATAATGAAGCAAGACTTTCACTAAATTACGCTGCAAAATATGCCTTTTCAGGCCACATAATTTAGCCAACCCTACCGCATAATTTGGGTCTACATTGCCACACAATTCCAGTGACCGTGCAAATACCTAATAAAATATCTTAACTCAATTGCCTTTGCAATAATTGTCAATCACAGCGTGCCAACAGCTGTAAATTACCTAAATATTAGTTCCCCTGCTAGGAAAAAATGGAACCTACTTGTAAAAAAAGCTCCTTCGCTCCCTCCCCTCCCCAACTGGCCCGTGTGTGAGGTTTGCAGCTACAAAGATATGAATTAGCATATATGAAAGTGTTCTGTCCTAGCACCTTGTTTCAGTGGCAGCTTGAACGAGTAACTGCTCTGACACATCACGAAATCGTGCTAGGAGTTGCCTTTTTTAATGCAAAATTGCTGTGGCCGTAATCTACGAGGAAAATCCCAAAAATATAAATGTGCAACTGCAGGGACGATCGAAGTGGGGGAGGATGAAGGGAGCGAGAGCTGGGTAGGTAATGAAAAAAAAATAAAGGCACATCTCCAGACTAAATATTTTGCCCAAAAAATGTGCACAGCAACGAAACAGGAGTACATTGTGCACAGCAGAGTAGCAAGCGTTCATGTCCGGAAACAAACAGCCAGAGAGCGAGATTGTATTGACAGGGAACAGACGAACGGCCTCCTGGAGACTCAGACTGTGAGGTCACTCTCAGCGCTTGGCCCAAGTATATCTTCGGATTCTGGGCAAACCACTTAGCCTTCTGTTGCCTTAAAAAATCTGACCTTAAGTAATGTAGCAGGCGCTCCTGTAATGCGCGCCAATACCTTAGGGCAGTGGCGGCTGGTGACATTTGAAAGTGGTAGGGTGTAAAATTGTCATACTACACTGTGGCGAGCGAGCGTAGCGATCGAGCCCGAACAACCCACGGGTGGTTGGGGGGGGGTTCTTCCCCCCGAGAAATGATTTAAGAAAGAGTGGACTAATGGTGCATTTTCCAGCATACTTGAGGAAGCAGGTTAATAAAGCAGGAGGTGCAGCCTGATGTAGAGGCCTCCAGCACCCGCTGCCTGGGAAGGAGATCTGCAAGAAATCTACTTATTTGCGATAACAGGCCCGGGTGCGGTCGACCTGGGAAGAATCTCTGTGCTCATTAATTTGCACAGTGTCAGCAGCAAGCTTGACGAGGTGTGGTGGAGGGGTGGGGAGTAGGAGCCCGGCAGGGGGCCCCAGGCTGAAGAGCGGATCACCTCCTACAGGGGGCTGTGGCGCGGGATGGTACCTTGCACATGACGGGAGATTGGTCGTCGAGTTCCCGTTCTAATGTGGCAGCGACTAAAAGCAGCGTTTCTTGCCACAAACAGGAGTCTGCCAGGTGGCCTTGAGCCATCTAAACAAAAAGTCAAGAGATAAAATGTGCCATCAACACCTGAACCGATGAGGTAAGCTATTCCACCCACGGGTGTTTTATTTTTTATGTTGTCTGAAAATATTGCACTTCGTCACAAAATCTGAAACATTCTGCAGCTTTGGACCCTTCACAGATTCACACGCTCTGATGATGCCGGGACCAAAGGCGGTGAGAGGGAGAGAAAGGAGGGCTTTGAGGAAGAGAGAGTGTAGGATTAAAAGAGCATGGCTCATGGGTAGGGGTCGCACAGGGGATTCCCGGAAAAGGGTTTTTTTATAATTAAAATAAAAGAATTAAAAAGGTACCTTACCGGGTCCCACTCCGCGCCTCCTCATTGCTCCTGGCTGGGTTCCGCCACGTTTTCCCAACAGAAGGCAGCCACAGGCACCCTCCATCCCCTCCGTCAATCACAACGCTGCAATGGCAGTGTTGTGATTGGTGAGGCGCAGCGGAGAGCGCCCCACCCGGGCTCCTAATGAGAGGCACTTTTCTCTATGTAGGCTGAAAAGTGAGAGTGCACTTGACTGCTTTGGTCAGCCCCAGGCCGACCAAAGCAGTCAGGGCCCACAACAGTAGGCAAGCCACTCCCCCCTGCCCTAGCGCAGGGCTGCCCACCCGCCTGCCCACAACCAGGCACTTCTGCTTTCTCACAGTGCAAGAAGCAGAAAGATAAAATGGTAGTTTTACCATTTTATGTTTCTGCTCCTCGCACTGCGAGAAAGCGTGGAGTGAGGTGATGCCCCCACATCCCTATGGAGGAGCCGCCACTGCTCCAAGATGAATAACTGATCTGCCCATCGCATGTATCGTCTTGCAGATCAGCGTTTCTGTTTTCACTTCCATTATCTACACAAACAGAGTATGATTGACTTGTCTGGGCCCACATGCTCTGCCTTTATGTCAAATGTGTGTGCAGGCTGAGCGTGTCTGAGGTGCCACTTAACGTATAAAAAAAAAAATGTGTGGCTGGCAGGAGTACAAAGGAGGAAGGTACCACAGTTGCAAGGGCACACCATAGCACAAAGTAAGTGGTAGGGCTGTTAATTCACCCCCCCACCCAATTGGCTCTGTGCCTAGTGGCTTTTACTTTCATTAGAATGGCAGTCTGATATGTGACTGGTCCCTTGTCTGCCGTACCTGACACAAAAGTACACAACAACAAAAAATACTAAGAATGAAATCCATATTGCATTGTGTTGTATTGGATTTGCATTTATATAGCGCTTACTACCCCTGACAATGCGTTTGAAGCGCTTTTTCGGCGAGTAGCACGCTACTCCGGAACACAAGAAGGATAAGTGTTGAATTATGGTGAAATATGAAAGTAATTTGAGTGGTGACTATTAGTCAGTTATTTGGATTCAGAAGGATAGTGGAGGGATAGAAGAGGGAAAAAAGGTTTGCATTTATATGGCGCTTGTTACCCCTAATGGGGTGTTGAAGCACTTTCTTGTAGAGTAGCACGCTGTTCCAGAACCCATAAGGATTAGTGGTGAATTAGTATAGTGATATATGGAAGTAATTTGAGTGGTGGTTAATCAGATTTTTGGATTGAGAAGGATAGCGGAGGGATAGAGGAGGGAAAAAGGTTTTCATTTATATAGCACTTGTTAGCCACTGTTGGGGTGTTGAAGCGCTTTTTCGGCGAGTAGCACGCTAGTTCGGAACTCAAAAAGGATTAGTGGTGAATTAGTATAGTGAAATATGAAAGTAATTTAAGTGGTGGATATTAGTCAGTTATTTGGATTGGGAAGGCTAGCGAGGGATAGAAGAGGGAAAAGGGTTACATTTATATAGTGCTTGCTTGCTACTCCTAATGAGGTGTTGAAGCGTTTCTTTTGGCGAGTAGCACGTTACTCTGTACCCATAAAGGATTAGTGGTGAATTAGTACAGTGACATATGAAATTTGATAAGTAGACATGTTAGTCTGTTATTTTGATTGAAAAGGATAGTGGAAGGATAGAAGAGTGAAGGATTGATAGAGGTATAGGGTGACAAATAGGGTAGTGCATTGAATATACTTATTTTTTGTTGAGAAAAGTAATAAATAAATAGATCCAAGTACATGGAAGGTATATAGATGCATAAAGGAAGTAAGTATAAGTAGATTAAAGATGCAATCGATAAACTCTGGTTTTCAAGTGTTGTACTTAAACATGTATTAATTGTTTTATTTTTTTTAAACATAGTTATTTGACATGATTATACAAAGCAATACACATATATAGGTACCTATCTATAGTACAAATAAATGCTTATATACAGAGGGATATGCTGTATATTTCAGTTTGTGTGTGGTGCATATGTGGGGAAGAGCCAATTCTTTTCTAGTTTTCTGAAGATAAGGCGGTTGTCGGTCTGAAAGTAACGCCTAAAACCATATGAAACAAACATCACAAAACAGTTCAGCAGTTGCTACTGGTAAAATAAAAACAATACATCTAAAGACACTCTTCCTAGACACTGCAACAATCTTCATCAGCTCAAGACACATGTTAATTGCTTCAATATGAAAGTACACTTTTTGGTAGTTTGTTGAATACTTTACCCAAATCAAGTGCATAATTAGACACCATGAACTTTATGAGAGGTCTGTATCTTTACCAAGCAATCAGTGCATAGCATTTTAGTTACATGGCCCAGAACTCCTTTGCGACTTATAATATCCTTATAATATATAGGGGTGGGCAGAAGTAGCGAAGTTCCGCTCCGTGGAATTCTGCAGAGTTACAGAAAAACTCCACGAGATTCCATAGAGTTCTGCCAATGGGGGTAAAATATGCGGCTCACGCTGCAATTTAGCACTGTTAGCTTATGCAGTGCTGCAAAATCAGCACGAACAGCATCATCTGCTGCAAAGACCGCACAGCCTTTTGAGTTGACTTTGCTACCGCTCCTGCATGAAACACCTTCTCGAGCAGCAGCAAATCTACTTGAACGGCAGCCCTTTGACTGCGACCAGTCATGACCTCTCATGACCACCTGCATCAGAAAATCGCACTAGTGGACACAAAATCTGGTTCACATTTTCTGGTTCCTCAGAGGAGAAAAATTCTGCCATGTGGCAAATGCTTGAATTTGGACAGAACTCTGTGTTAAAGAGTAATGTTGAGTGACCAACAATTCCACCAACTCTGTAGGTGGAATTAAAGATTCTGCTTATCCCAAATAATGTACATGCAAGTATAAATTATTTAAAGTATCGATATCCATGTGATTAGTTTTAGCGGGACTTGTATTGATATTGTTAAGCTAATAATAATAACAATAATAATAATAATAATAAATACAAGTGCCAAAAATAATATCAACAAGTAATTCGCAAACAATATAAATATAGCAGTAGGTTTTTGACTACGACCTCAATCAGGTTTAGGAATAGTGCTTGAACTAGGATTCATATTAGGACTAGGGCCCCTAGTCCCCTTCATTCTAACAAGTGAGAATACCCAAGCAGCAACTGGTAATCATCACACAACAAACCACCAGGACACATGACAAACAGCAAACCCAGTGATTTATTGAAACATGTAACAAAAAGGGAAATCAGGAGCACACAGCCTGAAGAACCCCCAAACCAAAATTAGCATTATCGCCCAGAACATTCTGAATGTGATAATGCCTCACAAAGGTATTTGTAGATGCCCAGGTAGCTGCCCTACAGATCTTAGACAGGGACACCCCACAGACCTCGACCCAAGAGGCTGCCATCCCACGTGTAGAACGCCCCTGCACACCAGCCGAAGGAGGGGAGTCTGAAAGGGAGTAGGCCAACATGATGACCTGCTTCAGCCAGTGACCAATGGAAGAAGAAGAAGCCCGGCACCCACGAGAGGAAACCCTGAAGGACACAAACAGGGAGTCAGACTTCCGCAAAGGACGTGTGTGATCCAAATAGATCCGCAGGGCCCGGCAAACATCCAGCAAAGCCCAAGGAAGATCATCGTCCTCCCCTTGCTCCGAGCACAAAGCAGGCAGTACCAACTCCCAGGAGCTATGGATCTGCGATTGAACTTTGGGATTAAAGGAAGAATTCAACCGCAGGACCACCCCATCGGCAGAAAAGGAAAATAAAAGTTCACAAGCCATCAAGGCACCCCGCCCACCAAGGCGCCTGGCCGAAGTAATGGCCACCAATAAGATCACTTTGAAAGTAACAAATTTCATATCAATCTCCGAAAAAGGCTCAAAAGGAGACGCCACCAAAGCCTGTAACATGAAAGGGAGGTCCCAAAGAGGAAAAGAAGGTCGCACCACAGGACGGGACAATGAACAACCGCGCAGTAACCAAGAAACCAAGTTTTCCACATCAGACAAATTTCCCCAAAGGGAACAAAAAGCCCTGACAGCAGCCCACTGAGCACGCAAAGTATAAACAGACAACCCCTTCTCAAACCCCTACCAGAGAAACTGAAGGAAATCAGGCAGGGGGAAAACCATAGGGGACAGAGCCAGATCATGACACCAACGCTGGAATTTACCCCAATCTCGACAATAGGACTTGAGAGTAGAAGGCCCTCAGGACTGCTGAATAGCCAAAGCTAAATACTTGGGAAACCCTGACTCCTCCACCCCTGCCTCTCAACCCCCAGACCGACAGTCAAAGCCGCTGCAGGGACAACATCGGGGACGACTGTAGGGGAGATGGAAAGAACGGGAACAACCAAGGACCCTGAACTGTCTACAACTGAAGAGTGGAATCCCAAGATCGCCATAGCCAAAAGGGCACCATCACCACCACCTCCCGATCCTCCATCACCAGGCAAGACAGAAACCTGGGGATCAGATCAAGGGGTGGAAAGGTATACAACAGGCGAGACTGCCAAGGGATGGTCAGAGTACCCACCTCCCAAGCCCCCACCTGATGGACCCGGGAGCAGAAGAAAGGAAGCTGCGCATTATGCCGGGAAGCAAAGAGGTCAAGAAAGGGAAGACCAAACCTCTCGCACACCAGATGAAAGGCCACAGGAGTCAGAGACAACTCTTGGGAGGCAGGGAAAAAATGACTGAGGACATCCGCCACCCCATTGTCCACTGCCCAGATATGAACAGCCGACAGAAACAACAGGTGCCCCTCTGCCCAACAAAACAACGGGAACACCACTGCATTCAGGGACTTGCACCATATACCCCCCTGGTGATTCAAGTAGGCCACCATCACCATGTTGTCCGAACGAACCACCACATTGTGATACAACAGCCGATCCTGGAACCCCATGACTGTTACACATCAGTCTACCTGTGCCATGACCTTGCTTCATGTAAGGAAACTACCACTCCCATAATGCAATGTTCATGGAGGAGGGGTTGTGTACCTACCCATTCTGCACAGCGAGGTGGTCATTGGTTGATTGGACCTTTTAAAATGACGCTCCTCCCTGAGTTCTTTGCCTGGCTTGCTGAACTCAAGTGGACCACGCCGTTTTGACTTATCTGGAGTTACTGGACTCCGTTGTACCTGGATCATTGTTTGATTTCCCCATTAGATTTATGCTGGATTTGCCTTCGTGTTTGAGTTATCTACTCCCCTTGACTAGATATATCCTGCCCCTTTTTGTGAACCCTCGAGAGTACGCTGGTTATTCTTTTTGGTTGCAGCCTTATTTTCAACTCCCGAGTGTTTTGAACCTTCAAGACGCGCTGCGCGCGTAATATTCGTTCTCCTGGAAACTGACATCAATACCGGACCCCCGAGAACTTTTGCTGCACGTCGACTGGTGTTCCAACTCCTCAATCAATGTACCGAAGCAAGACTGCTTTTTCTTCCTATCTTCCGGATGGAATTCAATCGCATTTTCTCCCTCCCTCGGAATGATTGCAGCAGGAGGGGACACGCGCTGCCTTCTGCATCAAAGGAAAGGACGGATGGTTTGTTTCGGGCTACTTGCTAGATTGTTTCTCGCTATCACAGAGAATTTGTTTTGTGGAGAGAATTAGTATCACACGAAAGCCAGTCCTGAGCAGTCCCTATTTTTTTTTTTTAAACAAAAAGCTTTATTGAAGACTCCTCTTGTGACAAGGAGTATGAAGCTGCTGATTAATGGTAATATTGGCAGACGTATGCCTTTGTATTTCTTGTGATCTGTGATTCTACATTTTTGAGAAAGACTTGCCTCATTAATAGTTTCTTTTTTGCGGGACTTTGTTTGGCACACTCTCAAGAGGAGACCGTCTATTGAGCAAGTGTAAGTATAAGGGGGTACACAATCTCATTCCTTATTTAAATAAGTTATACACTGTTTCTGTCCGTTTAATGTTCTATGCATTAGTGAGTAACGTTAGATCCTGTCTCTTCTTTTTTGTTTATTATTTTCTCTGCTACAGCTTACTGGGTTCTATATCCCGCTCCTCCCTTCCAGGATTTGCTGGCCTTGCTGGTGGTCTTCCCTGTGGTCCCCTGAATGTCCCTTCTCTCCAGAGGGGTATTCGTCACTATTCTAGGGATTATTCCCATACTGGAGGTGGCCGTACCCTTGGGGAGAGTTGGGGCCCTCTCTTCGCTCCTGAGGATACTGGTATTGGCTACTCTGACACAAGTAAGTCCGACAGAAAGCCAAGCACAAGTATACTCATGTCCCCCGAGCAAAGATGGATAACACCCTCATAGATGGTTCCCTGTCCACTGAGACGGCGGAAACAAGTATGAACGAGTTAGCCTCCACTGTAGTAAATATACAGGCGGAGCTTAGTATTTTGAGAACAGAAAATCAGCGTTTAGTGTCAGAACTAGCTCTTCTAAAAACACAGAGACAACTAGAGGCCAGAGTAGCAGATGCCACCCCTAAATATAAACGGAGTTACATACAACCCGCACACTTCCAGGTTCCCTCTTCTTCTTCTACTCCTTCCTCTACAGGGGGTGGGGCATCTCCAATTAATGTAACCGTTATGTCTCCAACCCCTACCCTATTAGCCATGCCAGAAAGGTTTAATGGAGATAGCAGTAAATATGGGGTGTTCATAAACCAATGTCATTTACAGGTTTTGTGTCGAGCCTCCTCCTTTCCCGATGACGCAGCTAAAGTAGCCTTTATCATTTCTTACCTGACAGGCAATGCGGCTCTGTGGGCAGTACCCCTAGTTGAGAACAATGTCCCTATCTTATATGATTTATCACAGTTCAAGGATAGGATGAAGAGTCTTTTTGCTCGTCATTCCTACATGCAGGCCAGCGATAATGAGTTGTTGGGATTGAAGCAGGGGTCTAAAGACCTATTGACCTACATTACCACTTTTAACCGACTAGTCACAGAAACTCATTGGCCTGAAAAGAAAATAACTTCCTTGTTCTATAGAGGTTTGAGGGATGAATTGAAAGATATCTTGTCCCAGATAGTCGACCCTCCCGAAGACTGCCCCTCCTTTATAGACCTGATGGTGAAGCTGGACCGCTGTCTTAATGAAAGGCGAGGCGAAAAGACAAAAGGAGAATATCCTTGTTTTCTGTTGGCAAAAGTAGAGAAGAAAGAAACTAAGGATGCCAGTGAACCTATGCAAATAGGAGGGATTAGAGGTCCCTTATCCAGTGAGGAGCGTGAAAAACGTTGAAAACTCAATTTATGTCTTTACTGTGGCAAAGGGGGTCATTACGCCAGAGAGTGCCCAGTTAAGCCTCAGGCGAGATCCAAAGTCTCCACAATAAAGACTGGTTATGCGACTCAATCAGAAAACTAAAGGACTCGGAGGACACAGGGATCGACCCTCCAAGTCTTTCTTTGTTACAGATCTCGCAAGTGTTAGCTAAAACTCTGACTCTGGTACCTAGACACTTCACCCTGATGGTGGTATTGGTTTTACCATCTCAACATAGAAGGACCATGCCCATACCTTTGGATTCAGGGGCGACAAGCAATTTCCTAGATATCTCCCAGGCCAAAGCTCTGGGAATAGACTTCTTATTATAAGCCCAACCAGAGAAGATAAGAGCAGGTTGATGGTACTCAATTATTGTCTGGTTTACTAGCCTTTCAAACCCCTGATCTTACTATGGTATGCGATAACGGACATTCCGAAACTATCAGGTTTGATTTAATAGACACTCCCAATTTTGGTGCCATAATCAGGGTGCCTTGGTTACAAGTACATAACCCACATATTGACTGGGTCTCGAGAAGAGTCACCTTACGTTCCCATTATTGTATGGTACATTGTTATCAGGAAGCTCCTTCGTGGCAGACCTCCATATGCTGTGCTATGGAGAGTAATGTAACATCTGATCTACCCCCCGAATATGGTGAATACAAGGACGTTTTTGATGATGTAAAGGCGGTGGCATTGCCCCCGCACTAGGCATATGACTGCAGGATAGACTTAGTCCCTGGGGCTGTTCTTCCAGTCAGCAGAATATATGCACTCACCAAACCTGAAACCAAGTACCTGAATGAATACTTGCAAGATATGCTTAAGAAGGGCTTCATCCGTCACTCCACCTCTCCGGTCTCTTCCCCTATTATTTTTATTCCCAAATGAAAAGGTGGGTTAAGAACCTGCTTGGACTACCGTGCACTCAATAAAGTCACGATAAAAAACAAATACCCTCTTCCGCTCATCTCCACTCTTCTGGATCAGGTTCGGAAAGCAAAAATCTTAACCAAACTTGACCTTCGGGGGGCATATCACCTGATTCGCATCAGAGAAGGAGATGAGTGAAAGACGGCATTCCGCACCAAGTTTGGGCTATATGAATATTGCGTAATGCCTTTTGGCTTATGTAATGCCCCGGCGGCTTTTCAATTTTTTATTAATGAAATCCTAAGAGACTACCTTGACCTTTTTGTTATCGTCTATATAGACGACATACTGATATTCTCGCAATCCAAACAAGAACACATGCAACACGTCAAAATGATTCTTCAACGTCTCAAAGGCAACCATCTCTTTGCCAAACCAGATAAATGTCTTTTTCATACTAAACAAGTCGATTTTCTGGGGTTTGTTATCTCCTCTGAAGGGATACACATGGACCCTTCTAAAGTATCAGCCATAACCAATTGGTCCAGACCCACTAATGTGAAAGAGATCCAATCCTTTCTTGGATTCGCCAACTTCTACAGGAGGTTCATTGATCACTTTTCTGACCTCATCACCCCTATCACAAGACTTCTGAAAAAAGGGGTGGTATTTGAGTGGGATGAAGCTGCAGAACAAGCTTTCCAAATATTAAAGCAGAAATTAATTTCTGCTCCCATAATCCGACATGCAGATGGTCACCAGCCCTTCTATATAGAAGCGCACGCATCCCAGTATGCGGTAGGAGTGGTCCTCTCCCAAAGAAACCCACAAAATGGGAGTCTCCATCCTGTGGCTTATTTCTCCAAAACCCTCTCTTCTGTTGAACAAAATTACACCATAGGCGAAAGAGAGTTGCTTGCCATTAAACTAGCATTTCAAGAGTGGAGAATATTACCTTTTGGGGTCTCCTCACACCATAACTAGGGATGGGCGGAATTTGCGAAAGTGACTTTCGCAAATTATCGAGAAAATGTTACAAATCTCCGCAAACACACGGAAATATCGCGAAGATGCGGAATTTTTTTTCCCGCCCGTTCGCGGTATTTTCTGCATGGTCGCGGCTCGCCAACTTACCCATGCAGTTGCTTGTGCGCGCGGCCATCTTCTTTTCACTCTTCTCGCGGTGCATGATCGCGAGAAGAAAGACGTGATCGCGCGACCAATGACATTACTGCGGGCGCGAACTGTCGCGAGACAGCGCAAATGGCTACCAACAATCCAACATCTTGTGGAGAATGCGACCGGATCGGGAAAACTTGTCGGCGAACGTGGGGATTCAGGTAAGGCGATCACGCGCGCGCGAGAATGTATTATTTTACAGCGCGAGCAAGAAACAAATTATCGCTAAGCTGCGGAATGCGGAAATTTTGACATTTTCGCGCTCTCCGCGGAACGCAAAAATGTCAAATTATCGCAATTTCCGCGAGCGGAACGGAAATTTAGCCCAGGCCTAACCATAGCCATATTTTCTGACCATCGTAATCTGCAGATTTTTAAATCAGCAAAAGCGCCTACCCCGAGGCAAATGAGTTGGGTTTCCTTCTTTAGCGAATATGATTTTTTAAAAACATTCCGCCCAGGAGTAAGACATGGAAAAGCCGATGCACTTTCACGATTGGGAAAAGAGAAAAAAACACATAGAAGAAATACCCCCGCCAATCATTCCAGAGAATAAGATAGTAGCTGTAGGGGGTTAATGACTGAAAACACCTTTTTCAAGACACTTGCTACTGAATTTGCCTCACGTAACCCTGACGACTGGTTATCAGACCCTTTGAACACTATCGTAGAAGACTTGTATTACCATGATGGCCGTTTATACGTACCTTCTGAAGAACTACGTGCCTTGCTCATGAACTGGTATCACACCTTACCCTTAGCAGGGCATCCAGGGGGGGACAAAACCATGCAAACATGCCAGAGATGGTTTTGGTGTAAAGGGATGAACCAGGACATCAGTAACTATGTTAGGGCTTGTTCCACTTGCGCACGACAGAAATCCCTGCACTGCGCTCCCCCTGGCCTGCTACAGCCTTAACCCATCCCCCACATACCATGGTTTTCCATAAGTATGAATTTCATCACAGACTTACCAGCTACATTAGGTTATAATACGATCTTAGTGGTCGTGGACATGTTGTCCAAGATGGCTCACTTTGTGCCTCTTAAAAAACTACCTACGGCAAAGGAGCTCATAGATATATTTATGCAGCACATAGTGCGACTACATGGACTACCCTCTGTAATCATTTCAGACAGAGATCCCCATTTATCTCTAGGTTTTGGCAGGGCATGTGTAAGGCTTTACATATAGATCATCGCCTTTCTTCAGCCTATCACCCCCAAACCGATGGGCAAACGGAAAGAACTAATCAGACGTTGGAACAGTTCTCGCGTTGTCTGTTAGGGACTGTTACCAGCGATTGGGTACAAGCCCTTCCCTTAGCGGAATTTGCCTACAACAATACCAGTCTTTCAGCCACCCAGATATCTCCCTTTTTCTTTTCTTATGGGTATCACCCCCTCTGTTAGCCCCTACACTTTCCCCTCTCTTTGTCAGAAACACCTGCAGTCTCAGATCATCACACACAACTCTCTGCGATATGGAATCAGGCCAAACAAAGTCTACAAGAGACAAAAAGACACATGAAAGAACAGGCTGACAAACATAGACGCCCTGCACCTACATACATAGTAGGAGATCAGGTATGGTTGTCTACAAAGAACCTTAGGTTAGCAGGACCCCGGAAACTACAACCTCGATATATAGGGCCTTTTAAGGTTTCACAAATCATTAATCCTGTGGCCCTCAGACTCGACTTACCAACTGAAAAGTACATCCCGTCTTCCATACTTCCTTACTCAAGAAATATGAACAACCTTCTTGTCCTGAACCCCCACCTCCCCCCATTACTATAGATGGGCATCAAGAGTATGAAGTCAAGAGAATATTAGATTCCCGCCGAGAAAAAGGACGATTACAGTATTTGGTTGATTGGGTGGGATACACTCAAGAAGACAGAACGTGGGAACCCGCTGACCAGGTACATGCACCCCTCTTGGTAAGAAGGTTTCATGACTGCACTCTTCCAAACCCCGACCTGTGAATAGACCATTAGGGGGGAGAACTGTTACACGTCAGTCTACCTGTGCCCTGACCTTGCTTCATGTAAGGAAACTACCACTCCCATAATGCAATGTTCAGGGAGGAGGGGTTGTGTACCTACCCATACTGCACAGCGAGGTGGTCATTGGTTGACTGGACCTTTTAAAATGACGCGCCTCCCTGAGTTCTTTGCTTGGCTTACTGAACTCAAGTGGACCACGCCGTTTTGACTTATCTGGAGTTACCGGACTTCGTTGTACCTGGATTATTGTTTGTTTCCCCATTGGATTTATGCTGGATTCGCCTTTGTATTTCAGTTATCTACTCCCCTTGACTAGATATATCCTACCCCTTTTTGTGAACCCTCGAGAGTACGCTGGTTATTTTCTTTGGTTGCAGCCTTATTTTCAACTCCAGAGTGTTTTGAACCTTCAAGACGCGCTGCGCGCGTACTCTTCGTCCTCCCGGAAACTGACATCAATACCCGACCCCCGAGAACTTTTGCTGCACTTCGACTGGTGTTCCAACTCCTCAATAAAAGTACCGAAGCAAGAACGCTTTTTCTTCTTGTCTTCCGGGCGGAATTCAATCGCATTTTCTCCCTCCCTCAGAACGATTGCAGCAGGAGGGGACACGCTCTGCCTTCTGCATCAAAGGAAAGGACGGATGGTTTGTTGCTAGATTGTTGCTAGATTGTTTCTCGCTATCACAGAGATTTTGTTTTGTGGAGAGAATTAGTATCAAACGAAAGCCAGTACTGAGCAGTTCCTATATTTTTTGTTTTTTAAACAAAAAACTTTATTGAAGACTCCTCTTGTGGCAAGGAGTTTGAAGCTGCTGATTAATGGTAATATTGGCAGACGTATGCCTTTGTATTTCTTGTGATCTGTGATTCTACATTTTTGAGAAAGACTTGCCTCATTAATATTTTCTTTTTTGCAGGACTTTGTTTGGCACACTCTCAAGAGGAGACCTTCTATTGAGCAAGTGTAAGTTTGAGGGGGTACACAATCTCACGCCTTATTTAAATAAGTTATACACTGTTTCTGTCCATTTAATGTTCTAGGCATTAGTGAGTAACGTTAGATCCTGTCTCTTCTTTTTTATTTATTATTTTCTCTCTGCTTCAGCTTACTGGGCTCTATATCCCGCTTCTCCCTTCCAGGATTCGCTGGCCTTGCTGGTGGTCTTCCCTGTGGTCCTGTGATTGTCCCTTCTCTCCAGAGGGGTATTCATCACTATTCTAGGGATTATTCCCATACTGGAGGTGGCCATACCCTTGGGGAGAGTTGGGGCCCTCTCTTCGCTCTTGAGGATACTGGTATTGGCTACTCTGATACAAGTAAGTCCGACAATGACCACACGGAACACGACCGGTAACTCACGCCAATTCGAAGATCTCCTCCCTTCTAGAAGGGACCAACAACCCTGAAGGGAAACCACACCCCTATGTTGCCCCTACCCCAAAGCACTGCCATCCGTTGTCAGGACTACCGGAGGAGAGGGCTGCAGAGGCAGACCCCTGGTGAGATTGTCCGACACCGTCCACCAGTGCAGAGCAGGGAGGACAGGCAGAAACACTCGTACCAAGAGGGTCATATTGCGAGACAAAGGATCCTAACGGGATAATAGATGTAGCTAAAGAGGCCGAAGATGAAACCGCGCCTTAGGCACTCTGAACATTGCTGCCGCCATAAGACCCAGAAGCTGCAACCAGAGACAAACCTAGAAGTAAGACTCCTCCAGAAAATGAAGAGCAAGGGAAAAGAAGGTCACCGTCCGAGAGACAGGCAGGAACACCCGATTCAGATCAGTGCGGAAATGAGCCCCTATGAACGTCAAATCCTGGGAGGGCTCCAGCTGACACTTTGGGAGATTCAGCAGAAACCTATGATCCTTCAAGGCCGACAACACCAACTCCTGATCCAGCAACAACTGATCCTAGGAAGAAGCATGGATCAGGCAATCGTCCAAGTATGGATATATCAGGACACCCTAAAGATGGAATGAAACCACTAACGGCGCCACAACCTTGTGAATACTCTCGGGCCGACCTCACGCCAAAAGGCTGAACCCAAAACTGATAATGCTGGCCCTGAAGGCAAAACCTCAGGAACCTGCAAGAACTGAGGTAAGAGGAAGATCCAGGGTGCACATTAAATGACCATGGAGAAACAGGGGAATCACCCATTGGAGAGTCTCCATCTTGAAAGGCAGATGTAACACAAATTTGTTCAGGGCCTTCAAATCAAAGACAAAACGGAACCCCCCTGTCACCTTGGAGGCCATGAAAATCAGGGAATAAAACCCCTTCCACATCTCCAGAGGAGGAACCTCCTGAACAGCCCCTTTTTCCAACAGAGCCTGCATCCCCAGATACAGCTCGGACCTCTGGGTCAGACAAAATGGCCAAGAAGTCGGACGGACCTCAGAGTCCAGAGGAGGCTCTGAAAATTCAAAGAGATAACCCAGTCTCACAAAGTCCAGTACCCACACATCTGAACAGGACCACACCCAAGCTGGGAGAAAGTACTGATGCCGACCTCTTGACCAAGAATCTGGCATCAGCCGCCAGATAGTAAGGAACGAGGCTTCGCAGGAGGGGATTTAGCTTTTTTTCCTTACCCCTACCAGAAGAAAACCTCCATGGCCACAAGACAACTGCCTTCTAGAGGGGGGATGGAAGAAGGATTTGGGCATAGAAAGAACTGCAGCAGGGGAGGAATGCTTAAAGGAGGATGAATGATTCTTTTCTTTAAAAAGTCTATGCTTTTTGCTCTCCACCTCCTCACCAAACATTATGGTACCCTGAAAGGGCAAGCGAAGGGTTGAAGACTTCTGGGCAAAATCCATCTTCCAGTCATTCCGAATCAAATTACGCGGGCCGCCACACAAGCCCCCCCCCCAGAAAGAGCTGACGTTCTCACCACATCAAAGGAAATATCAGAGAGGAATTCCACTTGCCTTTCAATATGTTCCATAAGCCCCGAACAGTCTGACGTATCTTCCATCGAACCATAGAAAGCCTTCATATCTGAAACAAGCGACTAAGCAACATAAGTCCCATAGATGCCTGCCCTGAGAGCCAGATGGGAACCAGAATAAACTTTACAAAGGGAAGCATCCACCTTCTTGTTCACGGGATCCCAGACCAGCGCATCCTCAGCCAAAGAAGAACGACCCACAAGACTTGCCACAAAAGAATCAATAGCAATGTAGTCTGACAATTCTTTAGACAGAAGAGGGTAATGTTTATCCATGAATCTAGGAATAATAATGCGACCAGGTCTTTCCCACTCCCTCTTAAGAACCTCATGGATGTAGGGTTGGAGTAGTACTTCCACTGCAGCCGTGCTCTGAAACTGGTGCAGCAATGAACCCCCAGAAGTACTAGGGGCATCATCACCCCATGTTGAACTTGACATGCTTCAGCAAGTCTGGCAACATTTCTTTGCCAATGTACTTGCCCTTATGCTCTTCACCCCCCAACCAATCCTCCTCGGAGTCAGAAGAATGTGAAAGTGGAACACGCACACAGTTTTTGGAACGGGGACCATCCCCCATCTCCTTCAAGGTTTCTTTAATCAAATGCTTAATACTGGCATCATCACCCTCCCTGCACCTTTTGGAGCTTGCTGGAGAGGGCAAGGAAGAAGAGTCCAAAGAGGAAGAGGAGGAACGTTCAACATGCCTGCTCTTGTTGGAATGTTTTCCCATGTCCACAGACCCAGGAAGTTCAGGCGTCCCTATCCCTTTCCGGATAGGACACTCTGAAGTATATAACAAGGCACAGAGTCACTGCAGCATCACTAGTGAACTCTTGCAAATGCGCCTCACAGCAGTAGAACAGGCACACTCCCTCCAGGAAGTAAAGGCAAAATCAGCTTATAGCATATTGCCGCAACCAGCAGCAAAACGGGCAGCCCTCTGAGCCAAGGATGATACAGTAACAGCCTTATAACCACGAGGCTCCACAGAGATTATCCAAACCGCTATGTGTTACTTACGTGCAGGCCGGCATTGCAATATGCAAGTCTGCTCAGCCGACCATCTCCGTCATGCAACACTGCCCCAGAAGCGCACCACCACCCGAGGGCTGCCGGGTCTTCTTGAAATGAAATAAAATGAAATAAAAAGTGAAGTTTATATAGCGCAACTGTCACTCCTGACGGAGTCTCCTGGCGCTGCAGATAACTAGAACCAACTGTAACAGTATAGGCTAAATCATGGCCAGAGAGCAGACATCTGTTAAGCTGAAGATCCAAGTCTTAAGGGCTCTTCTAAACAGGTCTTCCCGTTGGATCGCTCTCAGTTCCTTTGGCAAGCTATTCCATGCTTTTGCGCCCAAGTTCGTAGCTGATTTCCCTCCTTTAGTTGACAATTTAAACCTAGCTATTGCAAGTAAATTTGCAGAGCTAGATCTGAGTGTCCTTGTTGTTGTATATGATCTAAATCTAGTGGAGAGATAAGCAGGACCCAAACCGCGAGATGCTCTAAAGGTTGTCAACAGCAATTTTCTTTTATGAATCGGGAGCCAGTGTAGGGTCCTCAATGCGGCAGAGGCAGACGCTCTACGAGGAAGCCCTAGGACCAATCTGGCCGCTGCATGCTGAACTTCTTGGAGTTTCCTCAGGGAAGCCTTATTCATCCCTGCAAGGAGGCTGTTACAGTAGTCTAACCGTGATAATATAAGAGCTGCTGTTACCGTTTTCCTTGCTGCAAGCGGGATGAGATTGAAGAATTTTTTCAGTGTTTTAATAAAGCCGAAATAAGTCCCAGTTAATTTTGAGACATGGGGTTTAAATGAAAGGGAAGAGTCAAACAGTACTCCCAGATTTTTTGTGACCTCAACCGTTGAAGGAGGGGCTACAGTATCATCTGGCCACCAGTCTTTGGGTTGGAACAAATTATTTTTACCAATAGGAAGGATTTCTGTTTTATCGGTATTACAGCAAAGATGGTTGTTGTTCATCCATTTAATAACTGCCGTAAAACAAGCTTTGAAATTTTCTTCAGCTTTTGTCGATTTCTCTTCTAATGACAGAATGAGTTGGGTATCATCAGCATAAGATGTAATTTCGATCCCAAAGGACGAGATCAATGAGATGAGTGGGGCCATATATATATATTAAACAACAGGGGACTAAGCAAAGCCCCCTGTGGGACACCCGTAGATACAATATGTTCAGATGATAGACAGGAACCCAAAGAGACAACCTGCTTTCTATTTGACAGGAAGGATGTGATCCATGCTAATGCAGAGTTGGTAATGCCACATGATCTTAATCTGGCTAGCAGGATGTCATGGAATGCAGTGAAAATGGAAATTGCTATACCCCGGACATGCCCGGAACCCCGGGAGGCACGGCGCAGACCCTTCAACAGAAACTTCACCAAAAGACGATGACCTCCATCATGAGGAGCCAGCATGACTCCCCCAAAGCAGGCATGGAGGGAGTCAAGGAAACCTGCAACATCTCCACCGCCCAGCAGCAGAAATGGTAAGAATGCAGGAGCCTCCCAGGCTCCTGCGTGTCCTACACTGTCGGTAGACGGAAAAAAGAACAGTAGGAATGCTGAGAATGGTACTGTAACGTACTCCCAGGGGGAGCGGGAGGAGTAGTACCATTTACCTTCGTTCTCTTTTTTCTGTTGGTGAGATAGGATTATATCGCTTGTTAGAATGAAGGGGACAAGGATAGGAGGGACCTGGGGCTAATATTGTGTTTCTTAAGAATCCCCCTTTGCATTTCAACAATCACCATGTCTATATAATGTGTGCCATTTTTTGCCTTCCAACTTCACCTTTCAGTAACTAGCAGTCAAAGGAGACTTTTAGGTCCTGATTTTGAGTTAGTTGTTTCAGAGTTGGGATATTTTTACACCAAATTATAACTGCCCAATGTTCCAGCAACCTCTGCGCAGGGACACCAGAACCCATTCCACCAGCCATAAGATCGGACCAGTAAAACCTCATGATTCGCACGACACCAGCCAAAATCTTCCCTTGGTCAAGCGTATCAAAAAAGCCAGAATTGGTGGTTGTTCATTCAACCATCTAGCCGTAATATATTGAAACTATTTGCCTCTTGATCTTCGTATTACCTCTAATCTCTTCTTTATTCACAAGATATAATGTTTTTAGTGCATGGTGCTATGCAATCTTTGATCCAGTGCTGGGATCTCCCCAAGGGATGATTGTAGCTCTTTATAAATACAGTAAATTAATCAATAAATGGCATGAAAGGTGGGTGCATGGGCCACTCCCTCTGCCAGCCTAGAGCTTCTGCAGTGCTCCGATTCCCTCTCCACCTCTGCCTCCTGTCCCACACCGCCCCCCTGTTTCCCCACACCACATTCTGCTCCCATCTACCACCTATTCAGAGCAGGTGATAAACGTAAGAATATTTGTCCATGGAATGGGGACACCACTTGCGGATTTGGACCAGTAAAATCAGGGTCCGCATGTTATTCCCTACCATTGGGACAAATATTATTATTATTATTATTATTAATGAGTATTTATAGAGCGCCTGGCTACCCTTAAGCATCTCCGCGCTATCAGTGACAAGCAGAGCAAAAAGAATGAACTGATTACGACAGACTCTGGAAGAGCCAGCCAGGTCTTCAGCTGCCTCCAAAAGGAGAGATGGTGGATGGTAGAGCGCAGCTTGATGGGGAGAGTGTTTCATAGTTTGACAGTGTTGTGGAAAAACGTACGGCTGCCTGATCGTGCTCTCTTAATTTTTGGTATCACTGCCAGAAACTGGCTGGCTGAGCGGATACACCTTGTGAGGTGGTAAAAGGCCACGAGAGAGTGGTTTGTCTTGGGACCTGTCCTCCAAAGCGTTTTATGAGCTATACACAATGCTTTGAACCTAATTTGTTCGCTTATTGGCAGCCAGTGAAGTTTTTTTTAAACCGGCTTGACTGATTGCGGGCAGGGAGTGTGATAAAGCAGCTTGGCTGCAAAATTCTGTATTACCTGTAGTTTCCTTATAGTGGCCTTTTTGGTGCCTAGGTAGAGGGAGTTTCCGTAATCTAGCCACGAGAGCACCAGTGCCTGCACTCTTCGTGCCGGAACCGGGAGAAGTGGGAGAATTTTCCACAACATTCTAATAATGCCAAAACATGATGTGGCTAACTTGGTTGCTTGGCTATTAAAATTGAGAGATGTATCGAACCAAACTCCCAAACTTTTAATCTGACCTTTGGGGGTAGGTAGTAAAACAAGAAATTTAGGCCAATTTAGTCCCACTGATTCCACCGAGGCACAGGGGTAGTTACCTAGCTCAGTCTTGTCTCCATTGAGCTTGAGACAAGACTGGTCCATCCACGTGGCTACAGCTTCCATACATGATTCAAAATTAGTTGGTGTGTTCTTTGGATGCTTTAATGCTACTACCAATTGCGTGTCATCCGCATAGATAATAATTTGAATCCCATACGGTAGGATTAGCTCGGCCAGTGGTTTAGGATAAATATTAAATAAGGTGGGGCTCAGAGATGAGCCCTGGGGAACACCACATGAAAGTGGCAGGCATTTGGAGGTGGAGTTCCCCTCGAACACCTGAAATACTCTGTCCTTCAGGAAAGATTTAATCCATGTCAAGGCCTTGCCTGAGACTCCCACCATTCTGAGCCTATCAAATAAGATGTTATAATTGACCGTATCAAATGCGGAGCTTAGGTCAAGTAAAATGACCTCCACTGATCGAGGATTTTCCTGGATTCCTCCACTACTGCTAGCAGGACTGTCTCTGTCCCACGGTTAGGGCGTAAACCTGTCTGGGTAGTATGCAGAAGGGAGTTATTCTCTAGGTGTTCCAAGAGGATTTTATTTACATGTTTTTCAAGTACTTTGCTGGTCCTGGGAAGCAGGGAGACCGGGCGGTAGTTACTCCATACCTCTGGATCAAGTTTGGGTTTTTTCAAGAGAGCTCTTATCATGGCATGCTTCCATGACAGGGGTACCTGGCCACTGGATAGCGAGGAATTTAGTACCTCTAGCAACACCGGAAGAACGGTTCCTTCTACCTTATGAAGTTTATAAAGGGTGGCCGTATCCAAAGGGGAACCTGATTTGACCTGGGCAAGGAGCTGCGTTAACGTGTCCATGTCCAGGGTTGGGAGATCTTCCAGGAGGGGGATAGTGCCACTAGGGGGGATCTGTTTCCCGGTCCGACTTGTCTGGACTTATAATTTGAGGGAATGTGTTATAAATATCTAAACAAAATATATTGAAAAACTCTGTGAGTTTGTTGCATTGTGCCTGTGCGGAGTCTGAGGGAAGGTAAGATTTTTTGCAATTTGAAATATTTCCATGGGTGCATTCGCTGCTGCTATTATTTTTTTCTCAAAATATATGGTTTGTGTTCTTTTTATTTCCGATTGATAAAATTTAAAATGTCTGTTTTTTTCAGCATTATAATCTTTCCTCCAGGCTCTCTCTAATTTCTTGCAGTTTTGTTTAAGTTCTCTCAGTTTGGGTGAATACCATGGTGTCTGTTTTTCCTTAGGCTTTTTCTGAGTCCATTTATGTGGGATCATAGCATCCAAAGAGGATCTGATCCAACAATTATAGTTATCTGACGGTATAGTAGTGTTACTTTCTTCCACTGGTTTAGAGCTTACCAGAGCCTTGGACCAGGCCTCTGGCAAAAGTTTTGCCCAGGGACGCGCCAAGTTCTTACAGGTTTTGGTCCCAGCCGTCTGATGTGGGGTGTACCAAGTAATCGGTATTAAAAAGTGATCTGACCATGGTACCGGGACAGGGCTTCCTGTGCAGAGCTGTGTGTTGTTTGAAAAGACAGGATCCAGGATATGACCTTTTTTCGTGTGTAGGGCTAGACACTTTTTGTAATAGCTGAATAGCCTATACGTTTTATGTGAGATCTGCTGCCAATGCCTTGGGAGGATTCTCTAAGTGTACGTTCAAATCGCCTAGTAAGGTCAAGTTAGGTGACGTACTTGCTAGTCTAGCGGCAGCATCTGTTAGTGATTTTTATAAACTGTCCGTACGGACCAGGGGGACGGTAGACCAAGATCCCTGAGAGAGTGAGGGTTGACGCGAAGGAGATCGAAAATGACATACTTTCACAGTCTGATATAATATCCGTCCCTATACGCCCCCTCAAGTGTTCTTTCAGAATAATGGCGATGCCTCCTCTTTTTTTCAGCTCCCTATCTCGTCTCAAGATGTGGTAGGCTGGGGCCAAAGCTTGAGTCATATCTGGTTCAGAGTCTTTGTGAAATCAGGACTTCTGGCTGTTCCTCAGTCAATAGAGTGTTAATTTCCCACACATGTTTCGGGAGGGACCTACAATTTAGGAGGAACATTTTCTATTGTGGAATGTGATAGTATGATATTCGCAGGGTCAAAAGAGCAATGCGCACAGGATGCGGGGCCATTTGTTATACTAATGGAGTGTGTGGATCTATCTCTGGGTGGAATTCGCATTCTATGCATTTGGGAGGCGGGGTACCTTCGGTTGTCTTTAACTCATGGGCCAGGGATTCTGGCCCCTGGTCACGGCCGGGCGCAGACGGGCGCAGACGGGCTTGCTTCCACGCTTCCATGTGGCTTAAATAGTTGCCTTTACTTCCGTCTGCCTGAGCCCCGCTTCCTCTGACTGCCTCCCTCCACACAAATATTCATGAGAGTCGGATTTATGTGCACTCATACCAGCTCAAAACATTTTTTCCAGCCATAAAGATTTCCCCATATAAATAAGGCCATCTTATGATAGGGGACCTTAAAGGAAAGTGCCTTTCTGCCAAGTACTGCAAACACATTTATTAAAATAACTAAATTTGGAAAGAAGACAGCAGTAATAGTTGAACTACACTTTCTACTTGTCTTTTGAAAAGATCTGGTTTGCCCTGATGAGCTAACTGCATGCAGCTAAGTCCCTTTCAGCGAAATTTGAATAAAAAAAAAAGGTCAGGCTCATCCATCACCAAATATTAAACTCACAATATTGTTTTCATTGACTTTCTTGCTCGGGTTTTTCAATAAATGCTTCATGTCAGGATGCCAGTGAAGATCCATTGCTTGGCTATTGCAGGTAGACAACCTGGCCATCCCTCTGCAAACACTTGCAGTGTATCATTATAAAAGCAGCAGATCCTTGCAATAGTATCAGAATCCATATGTGCGTTTGAAGGCTGGAAGATTTTCGCAGCTGTCGAGGGCTTTCCCTGAGTACTTCAAGCTGTTTTTTAGTATAGGGTTTGTAAAATACAATTGGTTCAGATTCACTATCTCCTTTTTAAAATGTCTTCAGCTGTCTCACCACCTTCATGTTTTCCAAAACACACATACACGCGCCCACACACACACTGATTGAAAAAACAAAGGTTAAAGTAATGTTATAGATAAGCCTTGTAATAATATAAAATATATTGCTTACAAAAACACTGAAAATAGTTTACTGAGCTATAAAGTGCGCCAACGCCATGCACTGCCTATGACCCCAAATATTACATCACAAATGACATGTTAAATTACATCATTGTTGACATCTCAAAGAGAGAAGGAACAACTGTAAACCAAGGAAATGATGTCCATGTAAACATTTTGAATATGCGAGCTGTCTGAAGCTGCATTAAGCAATGGTCAGACACCCGGGTTCAAAATTGCTGAAAGTAGTTGGATATGCAGCAAACTTTTTCAACTAATGTTTAAATGCTGTGCATATACAAAAACACCTAAAATGTACATAGTTACTTTTGAAAACATCATTGTACTGATGTCAACAAATAATATAAGTCAAAGGTCTAGGCCACTCCATTCTGGAGGGTAACTGAACGTGCTCCACAGCATCACAGAGAGTTGCTTCTCCCAGCACATGGGAAAACTGAGCCTCCATCTCCTGCTAGAGGCCTTGTTCCCACTGTCATTCTGACCCCCTCAAAATCCTCTGAGCCAAAGCATAGAGTAGTGCAAATAAACCAATGTATTGTTCACATGACTAATTGCCAATCCCACAGAAACCATGCTGTCAAAACCTTATTGTGTGATTACTTAAAATCTTTACTAAACGTGTTTGTGTTAAAATACATCGCTTTTTTTTTTTAAATGAGCAACATATAAAATTCCCCCAGGAAAACAACTAAAATCAAACAGTATCTTGACACCAGAAAGGCTCCCTGTGCATCCTAAACCTCCATGCTTCATAAGAATTGAATGAAAGCGATTTCAGGAATTGTCTAGCGCAGCCCCGCAGTTTCTTATGGGAGCCACAGTACTCAAAGTTTAAAAGAGCATAAGGTTCCTCTACCAAGGTGTCGCAGGCTTATGCAAGGAATGGTTAGAGTGCCAATTCCAAGCTTGATAATCAACCTAATGTTCTAATAACCACCACGTGTAACTTCAAGTGAGCTCAGAGATTAGTGAGCACACCCTGTTGACCAGACGTGGTCTGTATTAAAAAAAGCCACCTGCTACGTACAGGGCTTGGCAATCCTGGTGCAAAGTGCCATGGTGCATAAGACTGAGCAAAGCACACTAGCCTATGGTTCTAAAGCGCCACGTGCTGATGCCTTAACACAAATGAATATGCTCAAGTAACATGCCAAAGTACCCTGTTAACCATGCTTAGTCACTAGACTATTGTGATCTTTTTAAGTTTGCAAACATGCGATCAGTCCATATCTTCCCCATTGCAGTAGGCTCAGTGTACGTGAATGGCAGCCCCTATGCTGTTTAACTGGTGTGACCGGCAAGCTAAATAAAATGGCACTAAATGGATACTCAAATGATATATGTCCCTTTATATGAAACACATCAGTGGGTGATACTTTGAAAATAATAGATTAGTTTCAGAAAAAGAATATGGTGTTTCTAAATTGTTATTTATGTAAACCATACGATTATGCAAGTCAACAAGTACATAATACATGCAGAAGCAACATATTCAGTGATAGAGTGAGAAGCTGTGCCATAAATCATTTTCATGGGAAACTGAATTCAAGATATGAGTGGATCTCAAACCATTAGTGGATTTGTTTTCCACTGAGGAATCTGAGAAGGCAAATTGCATAACAACAAAATTGCAATACAGATTGCAAGAAATTTGTTATCATAATATTGCATTCCAGGAATAAGAAATATCACAGCGGATTGTTTGTCTAGGTTACCGTTAGTAGTCTCTGATGACTGTCTTAATGAGTCATTGGATGATGAGATGGCGGTTGCTGTCATTTTGCATTTCACTCAGTTTGCTGTTTCAGCATCAGAGTGGTTGCAAGGTCTGGAAAATGACAATTGTTGGAAACCAGGGCCTGTCTGCAGTGTCGCCCCATTTGAGACCCCTGGATGCCAGTTTTCTGACTCTATAAGTGTCCATGGCTCTGCTCTGGGCAGGCCGAGGGCCAGTGCTATGCTGAAAACACAAGTGAAAACACACACATGCATTAAAGTACACTATGTTTTAGGCTGCACCTATGATTGGCATGACTTACCCTATAAGTCCCTAGTAGATAATAGGGCAGGGGTACTAAAATTACTTATAAGGCCCAATTAATAATGGGGCATGGCAGTTTAGAGGCCAGCAGGCCTTTTTGCACTTGCATGTGTCCACTGCTGAGTGTCTGGGGTCATTTTAAAAGAAGCCCTGCATTGCAGCACTGTTTTTAAATGTAAATTGTGCCAAACTCGACTTTGGTGGGAGGGACCCTTAAAAAGTGATACATTATTCTTATATAGTAGGTATCCCCAGGGTCTCCCCTAGGTGTTCCAGGCGTGGGGGTATGTAAATATAAGCAGGGTCTATATAAAAGATGTTTTATATGTCCTGGGGATAGAGAAATAGCACATTTAACTTCCCCCATTGTAGTAAAGTGCCTCCCAAAATCGACTTCGGTGCTATGAGCACTGTGGAGTGAGGATCTACACTATTCTTGCATATTCAGTGCCCCCCAGGTCTCCCCTACGTGTCCCGGGGGATCATGTAACATCAAGCAGTGCCCTTATAAAAGATGTTTTATATGCACTGATGATGGATAAATTGCACATTTCAGTTTCCCCATTGTGGAGGTCTAGCCAAATAGGATAACAATGCAACAGTTTATAAGCGCATAACTATTGCTATGAATTAAAAACTATATAATTCAAAGACTTAGGAGAATGGTATTGATAAATCCCAAACTATGCTATTGTTGAATTTATCTTAACTTGTACAGAATGAAGTTTTAAGACTTTCTTGTGTGTAAGCCAAAATTCTGCTTTCTTCCGTCTGCCCTGATTGATCAGAGTTAACAAGATTAGCCAGGCTTCTTTGGTGAAGTGATAAGTGGCTCACCCAGGGAGAGGATATCTGCTGGAGAGAGCGCTGCTAAATAGGAATTCCAGAGCAGGGGGAAGGGGTTGTAAAGCATGAAGCTTTAAAGGAGGAATAGGACATGCAGGGAATGCCAGGTCCATGTACCCCCATCCTTTTTACCAAGCCAGATGGGAGGCTTAAGCAAGGAATTTGCAGATGTTAGGGAGTAGAGAACTATGGAAATGAGCCATACTGAGAGTTGGTTTAGTTAGCTCTTCATGATCTGCTGAGATTTCAGCCATGTTGAAGTTTGAAGGAATAGTGCTTTCTGAGAGAAGATTATGCCAAACTTTGGAGAAAGTGGTCATGCTCTGGGATGTTGCCTTGCACCCCATTGGACAGGAGTGCGCACCTTCTTGAATACCAGAGAACACAGAATAAATATGTGAGAGGTGCAGAACCTCTCAGATCTGCTGCTTAAAACTAGGAGTAGAAGAAGGCTTGACATGCTGGAAACTTGATCTGCACCACCAGGCCATGCATTCTGACTGACTGCACCTGCAGCACTATCTGGAACTACAGCCTGTGGGAGTACCTTGCTTCTGAAGGATTAAAGAGTGGAATTACTGCAAGCTACAGGTCAACAGAGCTCACCTGCATCATCACTACCAAGAGACCACTGCTTGGAGTGCATCCAGTGAACTGTTAAGGTTTTTGACCAGGTGCATTGTGGGAATTGTGGTCCCAAATTTTCAAGACCATCTTGGATATTCCAGACCTTTGGATTATGTTTTGGACACTTTGAACCCTCAAGAGGAACTTAAGTAAAAAAGTTACAGAAGTTTGAAGAAACTTTGGAAAAAAGCTCCATACGGTGACTGACTCAACCGCAAGGACCAAACCGGCCACCTTCATCCCTGACCTGGCCCGGATTGTGGGTTCATCCCGCTAAAGAGCTGTGGAGGTCTGACATCCAGATTTTGACCGGGAGCTCCCTAGAAGTCACCCACCTGAAACTCTGGTTTGTTCCTTCTTCAATGCTGCTGATCCCCGAATCCCCGTGAAACCAGCCAGAGGCACAGGAATTGAGAAACCTCCGATTCCGTCTGATCCCCAGGGGAAGGGGGGAATTGGAATGAGAGAAAGAGAGAGAGAGACTGGAATCTGGAGTCTGAATTCTAGAGCGACGCCTATCCTTTTCTCTCAGAGGTGGGACGACTGGAAATGCCAACACTAGTTTTCTTGCGTGGTATTCAGAATTCTCCTAAAAAATGCAAACATACAATCTAGATCTCTATTGTAATTCTTCTTGCGAAATCTTTATAAATATTGATTATATTTCCATACCTAATAGACAAAGCTTCCACTGTTCAAGTGCTTCTATTTTGCATCACTTTGTAGTGTCTTGGCTTTTCCTTAATAAAAACAGGAACTACAAAATACTAATGAGTAACACTATTCTGCTTGGCAATATTAAACAATTTTGTAAATAAAATTGCTTTATCATACCTGACTAGTTTTAGGCTGTTGCTCTCAAAAGGGGTTCTAAAAGAAAACAAACAAAAACAAAAGAATACAACACAATCATTTACATAACAAGCCTCCTTTCAGAAACCCACATTTCTGGTTTACTAATGAGTCCTCTGTTCCCTTGTAAGCAATCGGTGGGTTTCTTGAAGTTTCTTTATAAACTATCAAATGTCTCTTTTAAACAAAAGTATTTTCAGTTCTCAATTTAGTCTTTTTGTGTTAAAAAAGTCAAGAGCTCTCTTACCGTCTTTCGCGGTGTTTTAGAAACATTACCATGTCTAAAAACGATATTGCCTAGCAACGATTTGTTGATCTGTAATCCCTTTCTTTATTTTCTTTGTAGGAAGGAAGCTGGAAGTTCCAAGGCCGGAAGGGAAGGCTGCCAAGGTCCTTTCCTCGAAGGATCGGGAGGACGCAGAGGAGTCCGGAAGAGAGGTGCCGGGCGGGCTGAAAGCCGGCTGGAGGCCTCCAACCGGGAGCTACGCTGGAGTAAACATGGCTGGAATGCAGGAGAGAGGTGCCGGTAAGTTGAGGGAAGGGTTTCGGTTCTGGAATCCGGATGGGGTTCGGGACCGGAGAGAATCAGGACAGAGTCAGGCAGGTACTTCTACTGGAAAGCGAAGCACCAGTGATTGGCGGGCCGGGGTTTAAATGCCTGCTGGGTCTTGGCTTTCACGAGGCTGCTTCATGTGTGCACATTTCCGCAATCAACATGGTTACAACGTGCTTCGAACAACGTGCTGGCCCACAAGCTCACGTTTCCTTGATTAAAGACAGTTAACATGTGTTTCAAAAATGTTCAATGTCTGCCAACAGTGAATTAATAATGTTACCGGTGAGCTTGAGACTAAACAAGCATTGGCCAAAACAAGTACATGAAGGATTTTTTTTTTATATTAATATCTTCCACATTACTTAATGTACAATACACAGGAAATCCTTATTGTACTGATGGCAACATGAACATTTCAGTTGGTTATCAATACTGAATTTAGGGTTTTCGTAACAGTCAAAACTTCACCAAATCCAGACTGGTGAAGAGCATTGAGGGACCCCAGCGGAAAAACCTCCAGAAACGTTTTCAAGTCAAAAGGTAACATTTTGACCAGGGCCTCCTGCTCAGTGTATCTGCTCAAGGCTCATTCGTGGGTGGCCTGAAAGTTTGACTTTGTCCCGGTGAAGCAAGACCAGATGTCCCAGAGTGGTTCTATAGGTTTCTAAGTGCTAAAAAGTGTTTAATCTTTCAACATTGATAACTCTGGTTCCCTACCTTGCATTTTTGTCGTTTTGGTGTCATTTTGCAGATAATAATATTTCCTATTTCTATAAATTGGTGTGGGAGTTTTATTGTTTGTTGTGTTTTAATTATTTACTGTATTGTTATTTAAAATGCTTCGCATACCTTTCTCCTAAGTTAAGCCTGCCTGCTCACACCAAGCTACCCTGGGTGGAGCATGTGAATAATGTATTGATACCTATAATGAGTCCTAGACTGTGTTAGTGGCCTTGTTGCCAGTGGTAGATGCACATTTCCACTACTGATAAGCCACTTTCCTACAACAATGTTTTGAAGGAGTTATCCATGTTCGTTTAGGTGGGGTAGCCCATACTGAGGAACAAAGATGACAGAACAAAGATAAAACATCAGGTAGCAAATTAATTGTGAATTGTTCATGGTTGTTTCAGGAGATAGGATTTATTGGTTGCACTTCAAAGTCTGCATGGTACAATCCTAGAGTTGGCTCTCAAGAGTCATATTAGTATGAGAGCTATGAAGCGTAGTTTCAGAGAGCAATTCTGGTGTTCAAGTTTACATAAGAACATAGAACTAAATGTCTGGGAATGTTTACCATGCACTAATAGTTACAAATCTCAAGTTACCTGACCTAATCCTGTTGAGAGTGTTACAGTGCCAAAGTTGCAGTGGTTCAAATTGAAATTGGGTATTATTGATCCACTTGAGAAGATGAAAGAGGCCACCAGGTACGGGACAGTGTTTGTTGATTACTACTCACGTTGTCTACAGATTACATTCTTATCATGCGCAGATAGCAGTAATGTTATGAATGTATAAGAGATCTTATTTGATTTGCCGGAGAGTGTATTCCTAATAAAATATTGACAGACAATGGTTCCCAAATGTCAGCAGAATTTGAAATATTTCTTATTCAGCTCACAGTTAATTATGTTACCATCTCAGTGTCCCACCTCCGAAGCAATGGTCTTGTAGTGTGAACTAATTGGGTAATTCAGGAAAATATTCAGTTGCTGCAAATGGTTTTGACTGGATTTTGGAACTTAAAACAATTGTTATGGGCTCTCTGTTCCACAACCAACACAAACACTGAAGTGTTGTCATTTTTTCTTTCGAGAGGAGGGGTCCAAGGTATGAAACTAAAGTAGCTATGAATGAATCATAGATCTGTTCCAGAATATAACATGCAGAAGGTGGATAAAAAAAGGAAAATACATTGATGCCAAAACCCACCCAATCCACATTACTATTGGAGATTAGATGACAGTGATTGTACTGGTTGTTCGATGTAAGGTGATTAGCACGTTTAAGGCTCCTAAGAGTGTGGGTGAGGTAAGATCTAGTGAGGTCAAATTGGATGATGGTAAGTGGTGGAACAAGGAGAGATTGTATGTTGTCCATCACCATCACTTTGAGGATGTGGTGAATGGAAGAGTACATGATGCACCATCCAGTAAATCTAATTAGTCAGAAACAAGTTGAGCATGGAAAAGCAGGTCTGAAGAAGTACGCACCTATGATCCAATTTTGATGTAAACAAAAAGATCACAAAGAAAGTGTTCTCCTCCAAAGAACGCAAAGCAAACACAAGGAGATGATGGATGGAGCGCTGAAACTTTTCAGATACTCACCCCCAGTCACAGATCTGGGTTGACTCCATCATCGTTCTTTAGCTCACTTCGCCACCACAGTTCAGACACAGCTATATGCAAATCAGTGTTGACCCTGTGCCCCATGAAACAGTCCAGCCCGAACTGCCAAGCCATATCTTCCCTGGACCGGAAACAAGCATCCTGGGACCGGTTTTGGGCTAACAGCCCTCATCAGCCAGGCTAGCTTCAATCCAGTGGCAAAGTGAGCAAGGGACCCACGTCTGGGCATACCCTGCCAACTTAGGACAAACAAATCAAACACAAGGAGATGATGGACGGAGCGCTGAAACTTTTCAAACACTCACCCCCAGTCACAGATCTTGGTTGAATCTATCATCGTTCTTTAGCTCACTTAGCCACCCCAGTTCAGACACAGCTATATACAAATCAGTCTTGACCCTGTGCCCCATGGGAACAGTCGAGCCCGGACTGCCAAGCCATGTCTTCCCTCGACCGGAAACAAGCATCCTGGGACCGGTTTTGGGATAACAGCCCTCATCAGCCAGGCTAGCTTGAATCCAGTGGTAAAGTGAGCAAGGGACCCATGTCTGGGCATTCCTTGCTAACTTAGGGCAAACAAAGCAAACACAAGGAGATGATGGACGGAGCGCTGAAACTTTTCAGACACTCACCACCAGTCACAGATCTGGGATGAATCCATCATCATTCTTTAACTCACTTCACCACCCCAGTTCAGACACAGCTGTATCAAATCAGTCTTGACCCTCTTTTTGCATTCCTCCAAAGAACAGCAGCTGTCCGTACAGGAATGTGCGGTGAGGAGGAGCAGGAGGGTTGTTGACAGATGACAAATAGGAATCATTTATTTATTTATTTAATTTTTCCTCTTCCATCGTCTGTTGACTTTGACGTGCCTGCCCCTTCGTACTTACCTGTACGGACCAGCTGCTGCCAAAGTAGTTTAAAAAATGTTTGTACTATTGTAATTTGGTTTTATGTTTATTTGATGTTGTGTGTTTAATTTTGTCTTTAAAGGAGGGATGTGTGTTGTGTTCTTACTTTACATGTATGTGCAGCAAATTGATTAGAGTTCTATTTCTGATTTGAATTGAAGGGTATTCTGGAATGTTGCGGCACTGAGCAGTCTGCTCTGTTCTTCTGGATCTGTTGGATGCATTTTGGCTTGAAGGATTGAAACTCCATTTTACTTGACATTTCAAGGTGCTGGGCAAAGGACCCTTTGTGGTAGGGAACACCAGGGTCAAAAAAAGAATCCAAGGCTGGTGGCCACTCGGATAGTCACCCTTTTAGCCTAGTGCCTGTTCCAAGCCCCCACAGAACTGATTAAGAATTTTTCCAACAAGAACTTACCCTTTGCTGCTTTGTCCAAAACAGGAAAGTTGCCACAGAAAGCCACCCTTTGCTACTTTAAATAAAATAGGATATTCACTACCCTCCCTTCTTGGGCTATTTGCTTCATTCTCCGAGTTTGATGGCCTGTCAAGAAGAATGAAGAATAACAGGAAGGCCAGTGACTTGGTTCATAGATCCAACATAAAGCCTCAGCTGAAAAAAAGAAACAAAGAAAACTGACCAAAAGTTCTGCAGCTCTCATAGGACAATTTATATCTTGGAAAATATAAACAATTTGTGCAAACATTTTTTCAAACAGTATTTATTCAAAGATTTGAAAATTAGTATCTGGAAATGGAAGTAACACAGGATACACCACAAATCAAGTGATGGATAACAGATCATTGTTCCTACACTTACGAAGGCCATAAATAAGTCTATAACTTTATCACATAATCTTAGCACAAATCAAGAGGCTCCAATAGAGTTCTAAAGATGATGGTTGTTGTATAGACTCAAACTTGAAACAAAGAAAGAAAGTACTAATAGAGTTACAGGACAATTCACTCAGTCAGTCAGAAAACACTTTATTCGATTAATTAAAATCATAAAAGTACAGATTTCATACAATCAATAAAAACAGTCAAGGACATAAAATAAACCAGCAATATTAAAAACATATCCACAGAATTAAAAATACCGTGCCTAAAAACCTTCAGTCGAAAATCGCTCAAGAATTGCACAAATTAGAGGAGAATTTTGATTTACAACGCACAGCTGCTGCCAGAAAATTTGCCACACTAAATATAATGCGAGTACTGCTCAACTGCTGGAGAAATAATAGGGCAGGTCTAACTTGTACAAAACCAGCTTCCTTCAGAATTGGCAGCAGATATTTTTTCCGGCTAGCAGAATAGAGGTCGCAAAACATAATAAAGTGCAATGTGTCTTGAATAGAAAAATTATCACAATGGCATGGCCTACTACATTCAGTTTTGCCCCAGGATGGATAAAAACCAAGTGAGTGCTGAATCAAATTAAAACGAAATCTCAGCAAAAGAAATCTATGATGTGGATTAGATACAATGCTTAGATAAGGTTCCAGTGAAGGAGATAAGAGAAGCATAAAATGCGTTCTAACACATGGGGGCAGATTTATGAGCCCCTTGCGCCACTTTTGCGTCACTTTTAACATGGGAAAAGTGACGCAAAAGTGGCGCAAGGGGCTCATAAATCTGCCCCATGGTTTTAAAAGTTCCCTCTCTTCGCGTTCCAGTTTGACCCTATCTATAAAGGACTGCTTAATCCAAGCTAAATCAGCCTTAACAATGTGTGATGGGGATGAAAAGAGCTCTGGACGCCCCAGACGGGAGAACGTCGCTCTGACGTACTCTAGCCATGGTATTCTTTTGACATAGTCCAAAGCTAAAATGTAATGAAGAATCAAATGATTGAGAGTGATTTCCTGATTTAGCCAGGTTTTCACCCAGCACAACAGTGGGGCCATCTTCAGCTTATCCGAAACGTAGCCCAGGCCCACCTCCGCATGAACGGAAAAGACAGGGGTCGATTGCGGGACTGAGAGCAAGTGTCTCAAGAATCTATTTTCTACCACTTGGATCGTGTCCTGCGAAACATAGCCCCACAGTGCTGCGCCATAGGTGGCGATAACCAGACATTTTGCAGTATAAACTTTTAGTAGGGCCTCCATTAGTCTTGCCCCCAATCTTTTAGCAAAGCTCAAAAGCGCAGAGGTAGATCTGGCTACGGAGTTACATTTGAGCTTTATTTGCGTGCCCCAGGTACCACTCTCATCAAAAAGGACCCCCAAATAGTAGAAAACCTTAACTCTCGTAATCTCCTCCCCATTACAAAAAAAGGATCGAGATTTAGGTTTTCTGCCTTGTTTCCCCACCACCATGAAATGAGATTTCTTAATATTCACCTTGAGGTCTAAAGCAGCCATAAAGGCGCCAAAGGAATCCAGCAGTCTCTGAAGCCCCACCCCAGTGCGGGCCAGTAAGATCGCATCATCAGCGTATAGGAGAACCGGTATAACTAGATCCCCAACACGCGGCGCATCCGCCCTCGGGGTCCCCAGAGACCTTTCCAGGCCATTGATGTAGATAGTAAAGAGGAATGGGGCAAGGATACACCCCTGCCTCACCCCTCTCTCTGACCTAAAGTGCTTAGTGCATTTCCCATCCTGGGTGACCCTCACTGAAGCAGAGAGATCCTGGTGGAGTGCTACTAAAAATCCAACCAGGGGAGGGTCAATACCCAGATCCAACATAATAGACCATAGCTTTGACCGATTTACTAAATCGAAAGCGGAGGACAGGTCCATAAAGGCCATAAAAAGGGACCCATCCTTAGCCACTGTGTATTTACTGATTAAAAGCTGGAGATTTAAATATTGATCAAGGGTCCCCCTATTCGCTCTAAACCCATATTGTAAATTAGACAGAATACCCCGGCTGTCCAGAGCATCCCTAAGTTTAAGAAGTAAGACCCTGCCCAAAATCTTCACTGCAGAGTCTAACAGGGAGATGGGTCTATAACAGGAAGGGTCTCCCCGTATACCCTTTTTGAAGATTGGAATAATTACCGCCGTAGCCCATGATTCCGGGAACCTGTGACCAGACACAGCATTAAAAAGGTTTGTTAAAACCCTTGCCCATAGGTTAGAGGAGGAGCCATATAAGTCTGCCGGCACACCGTCAGGACCCGGCGCCTTGTTACTTGCAGAATCCTTTATGGCTTTCTCCACATCCACACGATCAAAAGACAAACAGGGCAGCTAGAGGGGTTCTAAACTAATGCTGCTACTGGGAGGACTTGGGCCACCCGCTCCATACATATTACTAAAGTAGTCAAACCATTGCTCATCTGGAATTACAATTCACTCAAATAACAGTTCCAATAAAATTCAAATGTCTTCAATATTGATTCCAACTAAACTAACGACTGTGCGTGTGCCCAGATACACTCCAATCTAAGCAGGTGTATAGAACAGAGAATAATGCAATTTACAACATTTTAAAACAATAAAGAGATTTTCTGGAATAATGCGAAATGCCAAGACAGGATTGCAGAGATGATTCCCAGGAAAAGCACTAACAAGAAAAAAATCAACAAATCAAAAGAAGATTTTGATGCAGGACTAGTAGGTCTAGTCATTCAAACAAAAGTATGAGATTAATTTTCGACAGTATAACTGAACCTATTGGAATGCAGAACAGTCACAAACCACCAACAATATGTTTGAGATTAGGTCTTCCCCAATTGCATCTTTCCCTGACACCTTACACTGCATTTCAGTCAAATTTCAAGCTTTCAATAGAGCCAAGACCAATTATCTCTACATAGCTGGGCCTTTTGTACTGTGTTCTGAGCAAGCTGGGAGGGGGTGCTCAGATCACAAAGGAGACAAGACCTTTCAAAAATTAACAGAGCCACTCGAACTATTGAACACCTGTGACTGATGGTCTTTTTTAGCTAACAGAATTTATAGGCAGGAAGGCTCTCAGCAGGCTTAATAATCTAAGAAGCAACAGTGTATTATGAGTAAAACATGAATTGTGATTGATAGGCCTTACCGAGGCCAGAAATGCAGGGCCTCATTTACAATATTGTGTCACACAACAGCAAGCCTTCCTGCCACACGGCGCGTTCCTGTCCTTTTCCACTGCGCCGGTGCACAATGGGCTGCCATGCGTCAATGCAGGCACCCTTAAGCCATGGAGCAAGAGTGCCTGCGTTATAGAGCGATTGTTTTAGTGCAGGAAGGGACATCTTCCTGCACTAAACTATCACAAGAATGGTTTTCCTCTGTCTATGTGTACTGCAGAATGCAGCACACAAAAAGAAGGAAACATGAGGAGAAATAAAGGTGTTTCTCCTTGTTGCACCTCCCTTAAGCCTACCCTGGAGAGGCATAGGAATATGGCGCATTCCCATGTTTACAAAACTTTGTAAATCTGGGAATGTGTCAGGTTCCGTGGATGATGTGTGGGAACACCCACAGCAACACTCATGGAAAGCCCCTTTCATGCAAAGTCATGCATGAAACGGGCCATATTTGCAAGACCATGAAAAGTCATGCAGGGTGACTTTACGTGGCCTTGTAAATATGGGAAGACACACTGCGTCGCTGGTGCGTCAAAAAGAGTGACGCACCGGTTTTGCAGGGAGCTTGTAAATAAGCCCAGCAGTCTTTAAAATATGATTTCCGCATGCTTCATCTCAGCATTTTCTTTGTTAAACTTTTGTGTTTGAAAGATACGGGACGCGTATCAATGCTGCATTACTAAACCACCAGTTTGCTTTTTATGGGGTGTTCAAACAATGGGGCAGATTTATGTTAACTGGCGCATCCCTGCATATCAGCAGGGATGCGCCAATTATTATGCGCCACAGCTGCGCCACCATGGATGCGCCGCATTTCTAATGCGGCGCACCATGGGGCAAAAAAGGCACAGATGCGTGACGCATCTGTGCCGTACAAGTGGCGCATTGCTGGAGTTGCGTCGCAAGCGAGACGCAGCTCCAGCAATGTTCTGGGGGGCCCTATCTGTACAATGCTACGTCAATCCTTACGCCTGCTTCAAGCAGGCGCAGGGTTTTGACGCAGCATGGGCCTAAAAGTGTAGATTTCTCTCAGCCACTTTTAGGAGGCGTTCCTGCGCCGGAACGCCCCCACCTGCCCTGCAACGCCTACATGTGGCACAGGGCTTTACAACGTGACGCATCTCCCAAATGCGTCACGTTGTGAATACCCCGCACCATGGCGCAGGATTTGCGCCGCTGCTGCGTCACAAAAGTGACGCAACGGCGGCGCAAAAGTGACGCAAGTGCAACATAAATCTGGCCCAATATCTTTAAATTCGTTAAATTAGTAGTGTTCACTTATATGTTAGAGAGAGATTCTGGGTACACTATTTCTAAATTATAATAATGCTGTCACTTGTATTGTTAATAGTTCTAACAATCTTTTGGAGTAGTTTTACTTCATTCAGCACGTTAGTACAACAAAGAGAACAGATTAGTATACAAAACATATTAAAAAAATAGGAAACTGCACAAATCATGCAAGATTATGCTTGACAGTTTCACAAATTGTTGATATAGTAAGCTCATTTAAAGGGGCTACTAACACATTATTTATGGTACCCCTAGTAGTAAAAGTAGTTTGGGTGTAATATCAGAGCATTTGTTTCATCCTACTTATAGGTTGTACGCTTTCCTGTAAGTTTTTGTTTGGATGGCCTTTGACCTGAATTCATGGTATTGCTGAGGGTAAATTTTCAAAACAAAAATCACATCTGTAGTTTTTATCAAGGAAATGAATTGCTAAGCCCAGAAATTCAGTTTCCAAATTCAGATATTTGAATATAAATGTCATAGTTTTATATTGTTGTCTAAAATATTATTCATATGGAGGAAGTGTAATAAATTATCTATTTTCCTATTTCAGATTAAAATAATAATAATATTTTAGCCAATATAACTTCACCATAATTGCAATTGTTCTTTTAAAGAATAATGAACAACATATGAAGAACTGAGTTGTCGGATAGGTTTTCTGTGAGCCCTTCTCGAGGAACGGCCACAATCCTTGTGAAGGTTAACAACAAACTGTCACTGAATTAACAATGTGATTAACCCTCAGGTAGCTTGGTAAAAAAGCAGACAGGCTTAATTTAGAGGCAATGTGTAAATTATTTATCCAGCACAAACAGTAGTAATGTGAAGACAACACAAGAAAAATGCCACACCAATTTAGAAAAATAGAGTACAATGTAATACATTATTCGACACTAAAATGACAAAAATCCAGTCAGTAGAACTGGATATATTCGATTTCAAAGGTTTAAGGTAAGCATAGCGCCGAAAAGCACAAAGCGAAAACTGTGGTTATCATATCGCACCGGACCGGTAAAGAGTCACAAGTTCAGGCCAACCGTGATGGAGCGCGGGCCGGATACAGGCACCAGGTTAGGACAGCTGAGGATTGTGCCTTATTTCCTTGATGTGGAGAGTTGTGTTGAGATGAATCGGTTCCAATGAGGAGCTGCGAGAGCCGAGATGCAAGGTAATGCATCAAGCTGCGTCGTGCTGCATTGGCTCTGAGAGGCTGAGAGGGAGATGCAAGTGCTGTGAGGTGCTGCGATGCAAGGCCCTACGTTGCATTGCAGCAGGGCACAGGCAGGTCAAGTTGAGTCTGGGAAGTTGAACAGATGCAGGAGAGATGTCAGAATACGTACAGATGATTCTCAGTCTTCACAGGAGCAGAATGATGCCTAAATCCCAATGCCTCTCCCAGACCACTCCCAAACTCCACCTACTTATCTACATATGAAAATCAAGAGCGCTCCAAGGGGGGTAAAGGAATGGGGAGAAAAGAGACTAAACTTCTGTTGAATTCACAAAGAAACTGCAACTCCAAATTAGGTAAGTCAGGAGTCTTTATTCTGACCATCCGCTCTCACAGCAATGACAACAGAAGCACCAACATTCTAAGTTGAACTCCCCAGGGTTATACCATTTGCGGGACAGGGAGGGGGAGGTGGAACATACCAACCCAGGACAATTATAATAAGATTGCAACAACTTCCTAGTTTAAATGTCAGGCTATGAATCACCTCTGCCTGGTACTTCTCTGGTGCTGTTCTAGGTAGCGTATTAGAGAGCTGCAACAGACGTAAACTATTAATAATGTTTTCTACTGTTTCCAAAGGTTACATATCATTTATTGGACATTTATATGCCTCCTTCTTAACCTTGTGTACTCCTTAGGCAAATGGCTTTTGCTCCTCTTCCTTTTATGTCAAAGGACGTTTTGAATAATTCCTTCTTTTCCAAAAGAGTAGAGTCTTGTTTTACAAATAAACAAATTTGTGAATTAATACATTTGCATTTAGCTTATGTTTTTCTTACTTTAGCTTGTTTTCAACCTAACAACAGTTTTCATGAAAAATATACATTGGAAATAACAATGTCTAAATGTTTGCTTTCCCTGCAGGGATACTTGCATGACCAGCGTAATGAAGAATGAAGCTCTGTAGTCGTCAAGCATGAGAGGAACTCACAGGTAAGCATCATTCTTTTTTGTTGTTGTTGAAAATGCTGGGTCCATCCTGAGTTACTGCCTTGGTTCTTGCTGCAGGAAAAAGTGTTTGTGAGGGAATTTATTTTTTGTGTGAATTTATTTTATTGCATTTTGCACATATCAAACATACAATGAGCATAGTAAAAAGGGGCCAATCACTATGACCATGGAACATTATATCAGATTATGTATCGCTCTAATTTCGTAAACATAACAATTCAAAACAAAGGAGCATGTTCGGTCCATTATATAGTAGTAATCACAGTGCAGACTGAAAACCGCAGTGGTTGAGACATTTGCAATGGTTCGGTGAATTACAGTTAAAAAATTAGTAGTACTCATGTAGTAGGACTCCGGCTATTATATGTAGCAACCACACCAGATCCTTGAGTGGTTGCTAGATGTCAAGTGGGCGCAAGGCCATGGGTAACAGCGTGGCATAGACATCACTTGTAGTGTTACAGAAAATAAGATCGCAAAGCCAGTCTTTTATTTTGGGCGTCTGTGTTCTTCCCCAATGTAGAGAGACTTGGCGTATTGCTATAAGCAGGGCAATCGCAGAAAATCTCCTAATGCTTCTTTTAATTTGTTTTACATAACCCAATAGTGCCATCAGCTGTGTAGGTCTCAGGGTGTGCTCCACCATAAGAGACAGGTAGTAGAATATCTCTTCCCAGGGTGGACAATTCCAAGCAAGATACGCAAAGTCCGCTTCCGGCTCTGTGCATCTGGCACATGGGTTCGGAACAGCTGGGTTCATCTTAGCTAATAATTTTGTGGTAACGTAGGCCCTATGAAGGTACTTAAAATGTAATAATTTGTGCCTATGGTTATTGGAGATACACCTTGTCTGTGCACAGCAGTATAGCCATACATTGTCAGTCAGAGATTCTCCTAGATCCCGCACTCAGGATGCCCTAGCTTTGGCGCCCACCTCAGGGCTTATGGATTATGACAGGTGATTTAGTGGTGAGACAAGGTGAATACTATCTGGAGAACTGATCACAAGAGCAACTCTATGCAGAAGGAATCTGTCCATGTATGTGGCTGCCCCCGGGATGCAAGGTCAGTGACCGTGCATGGGCGAGAGTCTTTACCTAAATCCCACTGTACGGAGTCTAAATTCACCTAAAATCTTTATAGTGAGGGTTTCGGTGGTAGGGGGTATCCATGGGTTTTCGGGCAACGGTGTTTGCAAAGTATATATGAAGGGGTACTGCAAGTATCTTCATAGTTTAGTCCATGCCCAGCAAGTTGTGGATAGTGTCTGAATTTCAGTAGGGCATCAAGGTAGACCCTGTGGCAGAATCGATAAGAGTGAGTTCTGATGTATTTGAGATTGTTCAGGTTTAATATATTGTATCTGTGCTTCAGGGTGGTACCAGTAATATGTGAAGTGGACCTACGCCACCAGGTAATATAAATAAAAATCAGGAACCCCGAAGCCCCCTCATTTATATGGCATTATCAGAGTGTTCCAGCTCATGCTCATCTGTTTGCCTGCCCATATCAGGCCCGTCAGCAATGATCATAATGTATCGATGAATGTTGCAGTCAAAGCAATGGGAATGTTTAAAATAAATATAACAATCATGGTAAGACCACCATTTTAATTATGGCAATCCTTCAGGCTATCGAAAGGGGGAGCTTCGTCCATCTATCAATCTGCGTCGCAAGTTTGTTAATTGCGGGACCGTAGTTAAGATGGATAACTTCTCAGCGGTGCAATGTAGATAGATGCTGAGATATTTAGGGGGGTCAACACACCATTTTAAGGGGAATTCGATATCTACTTGGATAGTGGCAGGGGTCAATGGGAAGATATCCGACTTGGTCCAATTAATGACCAATCCCGAGTATACTCCGAAGTGGACCACTTCCCTTAGGAGTGGGGGCAGGTTCTCGGCCTGCTTCCGCACAAACAGCATAACGTCATCTGCATAGAAGGAAGCAGCGAGTGGGCCCATGTGTAGTTGTAGACCACGGTGAAGATGACTCTCTTGTATGTGGCGAGCAAGAGGGTCCATGGCTAGAATGAACAATAGGGGGGACAGTGGGCACCCCTGTCTGGTGCCATGTGACAGTGGAAATTGAGTTGTTATCCCATTTACCTTTAGCCGGGCTACCTCATTGGAATACAGAAGATGGACCAGGTTTAAAAAGCCAATGGGTATGCCTAGTTTTTGCATCACTGCATAGAGAAATGGCCACTCTAATGAATCAAACGCCTTCTCTGCATCTAATAGCACCACAGTCACAGGTAGAGTAGGTTCCATTTGATTAATTACTGAAAAGACCATTCACAGATTGAGTATCGCGGATCTGCCGGGGACAAATCCAGCATGAAATGGGCATAATGTAGTGTCCACTAACAGCGAGAGGCGGGTGGCTAAGACCTTGGCGAGGATTTTGTAGTCGTGTTTAAGTAATGATAGCGGTCTACATGACTGACATTGACAAGGGTCTTTCCTGGCTTAAGCAATAGTGTAACTACGGCCTCCCGCATGGTAGGAGAAAGGGAACCGCTCTCTAGGGCTTCAGCGTAAACTTCCACGAGGCATGGAGCGAGTATATCCTGATATGCTTTATACAAATCACCAGTGAGGCTATCGAAGCCAGGGGCACGGCCGCCGACCAGATCTTTTATTGCCTGTCTAATCTCGTCAGTATCTATTGGGGACGCCAAGGACTCACACTGTACATCTTCAAGCCAGACCATGTCTATTTCTTGTAAATAATCCATCAGTGCTTGCCCGCCAGGGGATCACGTATTTTGTACAGTCGCGTGTAATAGTCATGCAGAGCTGCGGAGATGTCTGCGTTGCTAGTCAGTGATTCACCCGTTTCGGTGTCTAGGTGTGTTATGTATGCTGATTGGTATAGTGGTCGGAGAAATCGGGCGAGCGTTCTCCCGGGCCTCTCACCTTCTCCGTATACTCGGGCTGTGGCATATTTACAGATATACTCAACCTCTTGGGCAGCTGCATCAGTGAATTCTGCCATCAATGCTGAGTGGCTGCGAAAAGAATCTAGTGAGGGAGCCGTAAGTGCAGGGGAGTCAACCTCCTTTAGTTTCTGCCCTTTTTTCCCCAGTTCACCACAAATGGAGCGGAGTACACCAGAATGTTTTGAGATGCTGACTCCACGGCCAACCGCCTTAAAGGCATCCCAGAGCATCATCTGCGAACATACTGTGCCTTCGTTTAATTTTAAAATATTCACCAATGGCATCTCCCTCTTCACCGTGAAAGACCGGGTCTAACAGGACAGCAGAGGGGAATCTCCATAGTGGTCTTTGCTTGGGGATCATGGGTAAATCTAATACAAGGAGGGCCAGGGAGTGATCAGATATTGTAGGGGGTAGATAGTCAATCTTACGTACTTCTAGCAATAATTGTGGCGTAAGATACCAGTGGTCAAAACGGGACCAGGAACTGTGCGGGTGGAATAAAAGGATTAGTTACGACTCCCTGGATGATGTGTCCTCCAACAATGTTGTCTGTAAAAGGCTGAGAAGGCCCTGGGTGGCATGTGGTTTTGTGATGCGTCCTGGGCCGGTAGTGTCAGTTGTAGGGTCAAGTGTAAGATTAAAGTCACCCCCCATTAATATAATATTTGTACTCAGTAGATCAATATTTGAATCTATCGTGGGAAAGAAGTCGGTGGTATCAATGTTTGGGGCATATAAATTAACAAGAAGTATAGACTCACCCCCCAGCAATCCCTTCACCATAACATACCTCCCCCCTGGATCCAGCACCGCCTCCACTACATGGAAGGGGAGGGAACAGTGCACCAAAACACACACACCTCTTGAATATGAACTGTAACAGGAGAAGAAGCGGTTGTCGCCCCAGGCGGATGCAATTCTATGTGCAGGGAGTGGTGCATAGTCTGTTTCCTGTAGGAAAGCAATTTGTATAGAGTGCCTAGCCAAGTATGCTAATACCTTCCTGCTCTCACGTTCCAAGAGAGTCATCTGAGACGGAGTTGAGAGCTACTGTCCTCATCGTTAGTCATCTAACCATCCGAATCCTCGACAATAACAACCATGAGTCCACTATATCAGTAATCTGCACTGTAAGTAGGAAGAGCGCTCGAGTCCAATCAAAAACATCAATATAACAATCATAAACAACAAGACCCACCACCTCACCCCACCCCCATCAGATACACAAAAACAAGGCACCCGGTGAATCCCAACAAAGGAGCAACACCCTAGGACAGGAAAGAGGGAAGGGGGAAGGATAAAAAGGGAAAGCAGGAAAACATCCAGAGGGGTGATGGCAACACTCAATTTGAGACTTCGGAATGTAGGATTTTAGATACCAGGAATTGTCTGCTAGTCCAGTGTCAGTTTCATGGTCATAGATTTGTTGGCTAGGAGAAACACCGTATAAAACTATCAATGTCCATACATGGGCGTGGTGGCTAGCAACATTCTTACACAGGATATAACAAGTTTATAATCAGTTTGCAGTTTCTAAAACCGGAGTCAAATACATAGCATCAGAATGTGCTGCAGTAGAACTTCATGGACCAGGTCCAGTGCCGTCGCCCGTGTGTTGCAGAGCTCCAGCTGGTTTCTGCTTCTTCCAGAATTTCTCGTCTTCTTCAGGAGTATAAAAAATTGGGGTTTTACTGCCAAATTGTATACGGAGTCTGTCAGGGTAGAGCACGGCGTATTTAACATTCGCCTTTTGGAGAGTGTGCTTCACTTTAATATACTTGCGACATGCTTCTTGAAATAGTGGCGGGAAATCCGGGAATAGGGAGATGTTCGAGCCCTGATAGTTAAGTGTGCTTCATTTCCTGGATAGAGAGAGGGCTACATCACGGTCATTGTAGTTGAGAATTTTGGCAATTATTATCCTCGGGGGGGGGGGGGGGGGGGGGGTCCCGCAACCAGGGGGAGCCCAATTTTCGATGGACCCGCTGAACCGCAAATGACACAGAGAAGGCTTCTCTCCCGAACAACCCCACAAGGACTGATTCAACAAATCTGCCCATGGGACCGGTATTCGTGGACTCTGCAATCCCGGCAACGCTAATATTATTTCTGCGCGAATGCACCTCCAAATCTTTGGTTTTGGTGGCAAGTTGTTTGAGTAGGGTCTCCGTCTTTTCCAGTTGTCTCTAGAGTGAAGGTGATGCACCCTCCAAGTCCGAAAATCGTTGTTCCGCACCACTGATTCGTGTGTCTTGTGCCTCCAATGGACCATGTATAGTGTCCAGCCGGCTAGTTAGAGTATCCAAGCGAGTATCGATAGCTTGAAAACCAGCCCGAAGTTTGACGCCCTCAAGTTGGGTCGATTCTCCTTCCGTGGTGTTTCTCAGCCTCTTCACGCCAAAGGGTCTTTCCCCCATTGAAGTTGAGTTGGCGTTGCTTTGGGTCACTGCGACCCATTTCCAGCTGTCGAGACAGGGAGGGGGTCCCCCCTAGAGGCACGCTGCTGTGAGGAAGATCTGCGGTTACAGCAAGGGCAGGTAAGTTGAACTATATCATTGCCAGGGCCACTGCATGCATGGGTTCAGGGAGGACCCAAGTGGAAAAAATGGGTGTAGTTAGTGTTTGTTGACACCCATTGCCCTGAGTGCTCTCCCTGATTAAGGACAAGGAGAAAGCCTGCAGTGTTGTGGAGAGACAGGATCCAGCTGGCCCAGGCGATCCAGGATGCTAGCTGTCCAGGAGCAGTCAGTACTGTAGATGCAGTAATGCGGCCGGCCGCATTACGGGCGAGTGGGGAGTGCCTGCGCACATCCGATCAGGGCCGATGCAGCTAGTACTGGAAAGAGCCTCCACCTCCCGCCCCGGCAACTACAGAGACTCGTCGTGTTTCACCCGGCTCGCTGATACTTTCAATCGCCCCAGGTTTATGGGTCACAGGAATTACTCCGTGCTAGCAGAGGGCAGACGCGGTCACCACCGCATTTAATCCCAGCGCGCGTGCTCAGGGCCCTGCCCTCAGGATCACCCAAGTCCCCTGTTGACTCAGGGCCTCCGAGGGCTGCATCAGGCCCGGGCGTATCGAGTGTTGAATGTCAGCATACCTGGCAATCTGGGGCGTTTCACTTAGACCAATCGTTTCACCGGCGTGTCAAGACTCCTTCCAGCCGCATTTGGACTGAATTCGCAGCCGTTGGACACCATCAGGTGGACATCAGGTGGACATCACTTTCCAATGTCTCCGGAGCTCCTGAGTCAGGCAGCCATCTTGGTCGCCGGCTCGGCCATGCCCCCTTTGTGAGGGAATTTATGAGAGAACTGATCACCCTCGCCAACTCATCAGAAAAGCGCTTCCTTTCACCGAAAACTGAGACTTCTGCAACAGGGAAATTCAAGGATCTGATGCATAGATGAGATGCTGCTCTCTATGCCCACAGCCCTAACGCTAAGCCACTAATCCCTGCCACTAACTAAAGAATTCACTCACACGTCAGCCCAAGATGCTTCTAAAGGGGGATGCTTCAGTGAAGTGTACCGCTAGGAACGTTGCTAGCACACTTCACCACTTCTCTTCAGAATCACCCAATGTTTTTTATTTAAGTAGGAAAAATGACTAGAGTGGTGATTTAGTATTCAGCAGCCACCATTTTGAGAAACCTTTTATGCCACCTCAATCTCCAGATCAGTAATTTGAGATTAATGATTGATGGGCATTCTCTTTTAAGATTCCTTACTCGTATTGAACAGATGACATGGGGAACTTGTCCCCGGATCGTTCTGTGAGTCCTGACAACAGGTCTCTGTAGCTTGTTGTATCCCTGTAGTTCAGAATAGGAGGCCAGGCAGCTAGTCCTTGAATTCACTCTGGTGGTTTTGGGTTTAAGGAGCAGGTCTAACCTTCTGTCCTCAGGCAGCAGGGCAGTCTTTTTTTTCAGCAGGGCAGTCCTTTACAGCAGCAGGGCAACACAGCAATTCTTCTTCGGAGACTTCCACAGGTCCAGAAGTGATCTAAATGGTAAATCTTAGAATACCACTCTGTCTGCATTCACAATAGACTAGTGTGACGGTCTTTGTGTGTGAGCTGAAGCTGTGTCTTTGAAGTGCAAGTAGGGCTTTGCACAGCTCTGCCTCCAACCTGCATTGGATGGCCCACCCTGCCATTACACAGTCGCTCTATTGTCCTCTATTTAGGGTTTCTGGGAGAAAAGCACAAAACACCTACACCTAGAAAACAACACATAGTCACATGAATCAGGAAACAGGCTGCAAGCACCAAATGGTTAGGAAAAGAAAATGCCAACTTTCTATAAGATACATTTTCAGAATTGCGACTTGAAAGCTGATTTTATCATTGCAGAGGGATTAGAATTACAATTCCTCAGACACCAAACATTACATTCCTGCCTACTTCCACACAAAAGTTATCACGTATTAAATAAACTAAGGTAACTCAATGTTTTCCTATGGTGGGAGAGATATGCCTTGCAGTAGTGAAAAATGATTTGAGAGTTTTTCACTATCAGGACATGTAAAAGTTAAATGGCCATGTCCTGCTTTTTAAATACAACTTACCCTTCCTATGGGCTGTTTAGGGCCTACCCTAGAGGCAATTTATACATATTAAAAAGGGGTTTTAGGCCTTGCAATACGTTTATTTTGGCACACACAGGCTGCAATGCAAGGCCTGTGGAATGTTTCTAAAGGGCTACTTAAGTGGGTGCCACAAGAAGTGCTGCAGGCCCACTGCTGGCATTTAATATACCAGCTCAGGGTACACGGTATACCACTTTACTGGGGACGTCAAAATTAATTAAATATGCTTTTTGGGTGTACGCCAATGTTGCAATGTTCACAGGAGTGAGAACAAGCACTGGAGCACTGGTTGGCAGTGGTAAAGTGTGCTGTCCTAGAGCCAACAAAAAGAAATTCAACAAAACAGGAGGAGAGAAGACAAAATGTTTAGTAAACACCACCCCAAGGATGAACAATGGGTAAAGCTGGTCCTTTGTTTTCATCCTAATAATAGCCATAATAATATTTTCACCTCCACTGACCACCACTCCCATGCTGGTAAAGAGAATACAGAAGCTAGTTCAAGAAGGAAGCTGTTGAGTAAAACTTTGTTTCAAATGAATCTCCCATTTATTGATGGCACCACAATATTGTGAGAAAAAAAGTTTTAAAAAGGAAATATAAATTAATAAATGAACGAAGGGCAAACTGGAAGGTTCTTATTGCAAGGCAAAGAAGGAAAATATTGGTTATTGATCAACCTAAACTAGAATAAATAAAGAGGAATCCACAGAGCTCTGCTTAGTGTGATTACAAGAAAAGAAAATGCCCCAGTCATGTTTAACAATGTGTAACTCTAGGGCTTTCATTGTAGGTCCGCATACCGCACAGAAAATGTTCATGGTTTAATGGGGGGTTTGGGGGAGGTACAAGGCAGCCCAAGCATCACCTTCCCTAATAACTAATGCCCCACAAATAGCACACGAGAAAGACACTAATCATCAAAGTAACATAGTGACAGAGAGAGGTTATTTCCAAGCAGGAAAGACAGACTGCATGCAGACAGAATTGAATCACTAGGTTCTACAAGATACACCATTAAAATCAACATTAACTGACACATCATCTTTAGTGGCCTTAAATGCAAGTCCTAGGTGTCATTAGAAGTGAATGAGCCTTGGCTTCCTTAGATAGAGGTGGGGTCAGTATTAAAAACAGTTGCACTGCAGAGTATTATGTACAAACAAAAGGCTGGTGTCATTTCTGGGTGTAGAATAGCTGAATCATGGAATAGACAAGGATCTGAGCAGTTAACTATTCCCCAAACCTCTAACCTTGACCTTATAGACTAGTTGGATGATTCATCATCTGCCCACCATAAGTCCAGTGGTGGACATGGAAAAATCCGCAAAAGACAAATGTGTGGGTATGCCTTCATCATCAGCAATCATAGCAACAAACTGTGGTGATTGACACAAGCTAGTTTGCTCGACTATATTTTCGTTAGTAGGGCTAGCAGGGCCAATGTAATAGACGTTTAAGCCAACTACAGATTAGAAAGAGAGCATGACTCAGAAATGATTTTTTGTGCTCCCTAATGCTGAGTGTCTAACACCTAGATAGACAGATTTAAGTGAGGACAGGGAAAGAAGCTCAGAGGCTAGGATAAACATGCTTACTCTTGATGAGGTACAGGTGGCACTGAAAGATCAATGTAACAACAAAGCTCGAGGTAGAGCTAATGCGACTGCACATGTCCATAAAATGAGCCCCTGATATAGAAACGCTATATGCATGAGCTAGCCGAAGTACCTCCCCTGTCTAATACTCCCCCAGAATCTTGGTGAGGGATGAAGGTAGCCTGAATATGTAAAAGGGGACCAAAGGAGATAGCAGCAAATCATTGCTCCACTTTTCTCAAGTGTTTTCTTAGCCACATATTTTAGCAACTCAATTAACATTATTCAATGATGAATGGATTAACTGAAAAAGGTTATGTCTGACTTTCAAGTTGGCTCATTAAAATGGAGTAGGGAGGTAGAACCCAATACTTGGACTTATCATATTGATTCATGTCCACCTACAAGAAGGTACTTTGTTTGCATTTTCTATAGATTTGAAGACTGTATTGAAAAGTACAGATAGACATTCTCTATGCCTCGACCCAAAGACTTTATGCATACGTCCTAATCTTTTGAAATCAACGAAATAATTGCATATGAATAATTATACATCTTTAAAATCTGGTCAAGATAAGGAAGCCACGAGTCGCTGTCCGTAAACTAAGATGTGCTCACACCAGGTGCAAATGTTTTAATATGTTTATTTTTGATCTAGTCCAACGTTTGTGATAAGTCGAGCTTGATGAACCACGTTTGAGTGGGAGTCCAGTTCCAATTTTAATGTTTGCAGATGATGCAGTCTTGCTCCCAAAAACTAGGGGGGGGGGGCTGCAGACTATCCTTGATGAATTTTGTACACACTGTAATTAAAAATATGTTAGTGAACCTTTCCAAAACGAAAACAAAGATTTGTATACATAAGAAAATTATACATTTCACGTACCTCATTATAGAGTTCTAGTGGACAGCGTCCAAGTGTTTGCCTAGTTTACAGTCAGATTAAACAGCCCATATAAACCCAAAGCCTACACTTCTTCTCCTTGAACTATACTCCATGTTGCTACCAGACTTGTTCAAGTGCCAAAAAAGCAGACCATGTCACACCCATCCTCATACAAATCCATTGGCTTCCAGTCGAAACAAGGAACTCTTAGTTAATACAGAGAACAGAAACCGAAGAAGCTCTGAAATGGTCCAGCTATGGTGTGCAATGCAAGTTGCACACCATTGCTCGTCTCCCCCATGTTTTGCTCATTGTGGACAATATCTTTAACATGACATTAATTACTGCATGTACTGAACATGAGAGGGGCCGATTCGGGAGGTTGGACATTGGGCTCTTTTTGGCAGATGCCCTGTTACCTCCTACCTCTGTGCTTTAGGTGCCCATCCTTAAATGTGCAGAGCTCAGCAGAGATGCTCTCAGAGTGGCATCAAAGGCAATTGTGATATGACCTTGAAAATGCATGATTGCTTGCAAAGCACAGCACAATGCGAGCATTTATCAACCAAGAAAGCCATTTGTAGTGACTGTCACCCAACCAAGTCTGGAGGTCATTTTATAGAAGGAAAGGACTCAAGTAGCAGGAGACCCCATGCAAAGAGGTCAGCCAGGGGCAATGCAAGATGCTGCATCACCATGGTTCTCTAGAAACTCTATGCTGGACCTGATTCTAGGGTCCTCGATAAGCTAAGTCAATTTAGGGGCATAGTTTGCTCAGTAGGATTGTGGGGAGGGGGGCTTCAGATTTCCCAACAATTGTGCTGGTTAACATACATTATATGAGAAGCAGAGCAGGATAGCAGCCCAAGGAGCAGTAGAAAGGGAGAGGAGTGCAGATTGTGAGAGGTACATACAACTCAATATTTTGTCATAAACAATTTTTCAAGGCCTTTAAAACAGAGACAAAGTATGTGTGCGTTTTTATCTGCATGTGTATGTAAAAATCCCAAGTGAAATTCGACAAAAGCCCCACCATACCTAACTTGAAGTGTCTGTACCCAATTATGTACTGCAGAATATTTTTATTAAGGGGGTGTAACGCACCAAACACATCCCCCCCCCCCCCCCCCCGAAGCTACGCCCCTGCATCAAACCAAACATAAACACATTTCATGGGTCTCTGGATTCCCCACTTTCCCATTCTTTAGGTCGAAGGACCTGCACAGGCCCATAAAATGAAGATGTCAGCAGAGAAAGTGAAACAAACTCTTCTCTTCCAATTAGAGTACCAACCAACCATTACTCCTTCAGCAGGCTTATTTGAATTTTAATTATTTTTAAAGTGCCCTTTATGTATTCAGCAACAGGTGCCCCAATAAAAATCAAGGTCCTCTGCACCATTGGGAATGTGGGGCAATTTGTCATCCCATTAGACCTCACTTTAGGATTAGTGACATCCACCTTAACAAATGATGACGTATACAGAACATCAATCGGTAGAATGCTTGAATTAATCTCAGCCACAGGCAATCCAATCCATCATTATTTTTCTCTCTCTGCCACTTGAAGTCAGCCATGGTCCAACTCCAGTAGGAACAGCCCAGTCTGACCTGCCTAGCCAGGCCCTCTCCGAACCAGGGCAATGCAAGGCCAGCTTTGCCCTGATTGGGGTCCGTCAGTCGGGTGCAGCTTGCTTCCAGTGTCACAGTGTCCACGGGACCCACGTCTGGGCATATCCGTCAAATTTGGGGCATCAAGCTAAAGTAAACAAAAAAGTGATGGATGGAATACTTGAATTATTGTCACCCCCTGGTAATTACTCGGCCTCATCCCAGTACATCATTCTTTTTCACACCGTGTCCAAGCTGAGTTGAGATGCTGTGCAAAAGAAGGAGGGACTGGGATGGGGCCCTTGTAGTTACCAGCGGTTGAGATTATTCCAAGCATTCCTTCCATCTCGATTTGTGTACTTTAACAAGAGTTGCAGCGTGCTTGACTCACAGCCAAAGTTCAGCTGCATAGGGCACTCGAAGCTTTTCAGTCAATTCTTTATTGATTTTTTAAAATGCATTTCTTCATAGCAAAGGTAATTCTGCATCACAAGTCACCCAGCAAATGCTTCGGGCTGCTCGCCATGTCTGAAGGGATTCTTATTTACACCGATGTTCTGCCAATATAATTACCCATAATTCAATAGCATTTGAATAACATTTCTTCATTCTTAGCTTCGATGTTCACTCATATCTCAAAACGTTCCCAGAAGTTATAACAGTAACTCTTAAAATATGAAGTCGGACGGCCATACTTTACAGATGATTCAGTGCACAACACTGAGGCAAAAGAAATAACAAAAACAAAAGGTGGCAAAAAATCTCTATAAATACAATTTGCGAAGTTATTTTACTTCAAATTACGGCACGCGTTTGGAAATCTTCCTGACCCTAATCTAACCTCCGAGTCCCCTCTTGAAATACACGCTGCATTAGAACAATTTCTGTGAAATAAGAGCTTCTCTTAGCACAGTGTCTGTGGTGTAAAAAATGCTTTAATCTCCAAATCATACAACAAAGGGAAAATTAGGAGTAAGTATAACAAATGCATCTTTAGGTATTGTGAGAAAGTAGCTCATTAGTTGTGGTAGTTGTGAGATATCCCTAATTAATAATGCCACTATTCTGCATTAGATCTATTTAGGTTACTTTAATTCAAACTTCAGCTTAGTGCTGGGCAGCTGTGGCACAGAGCTGCCAGGCTTAACTCAAAGGAAACACATGTAAAGAATGTATCAGTACCAAAATATTTAAAAGTTGAAAACAAAACACATAAATCCCGCACCAATTCAAAAAAATACCATACATTTTAACGAGCAAATTAATACCAAAACAACAAAAATCAGATCTGGTAAACAAGAGCTATGAGCTTTAGTACTTTTAGAGTTTTCTAGCACCAAAAAAAGATACCGCTGGTATGAGGTTGCTGGAGCAGAGTTTTCATTTAGAAAATTCAGGGGCTTTTGAAGCTCTAGTATGTCTATGCGTTTTATTAAATATTAACGAATAACAATTAATTATTTGTCTTGTGCAAGTGTGTTTTTATTAATCAACTCGTTTGTCTTAACATAAGAGAAAGTTACACGAGGGTTAGCATGTGTGTGCTGTTTCTGTCTTCTAAAAAATAACGTGCAAGTTTTCATGTTTAAACGTTGCTGTGTGCTGTTTATTTTGAGCACAAAACGCTGTTTGAATTAATGCTTTTTTATGTTGCAAAAGCTAGATAAATGCATACACATAAGGGTATTAGTGGGGTTAACACTGTTTAATCATTATGCTGTAGTAACGTTGTTTTTATTTCTTTTAATTGAGATGGTCTATTGCGGCCTATGGAGGCCTAATCCATGATGGCTAATTTTGAAGCCTGGCCTCGAGTGAATATGTGAAAGACGTGACGAGGGAGACCCCTGCTGGAAATGGTCTTGAAGTTGACTGACCATGGTCCTTCTATGAAACTTTCCATGAGGACAGCAGCAGTTTTTGGGAGTTCTCCAAGAAAAGTGAAAGTGTCCTTGGCAATCTCGAAAGACAAAGGAGCCTTAGAGGGAAACTCTGAACTGTGGCTCGATGGCCGAGGAGAAGTCGGATTAAATGTGATACATGTTTTATTTTCTTGGTTCCTGTTCCGTAGTCTTCGCTATGTGTATTTTTCCTGAGCGGAGGTTCACAAATGTTGCAATGTTGCATCCTTTCCTTCTCGCTCTGCTTAGTGATTCAGTGTATTCTTGCAAACTTGATGAGTGTTTCCATTGTAATTTTTATTATAAAAACTGTTAGCTTAGAGAGGGTTCTTGCCACCCTTTTGCCACTTGCCATTTTACCTTTGCTGCGTGAAACTGCGTTGCTGAGGATTGATGCTGAGGACTTCGTCTTGAGAGACATTTACCGAGAGACTTGTCCTGACCCGTTCTGACACTTAGTTAGAATAGGTAACTATGAGAAATGATTTATTCTGATTGATTTTACTTTGACTAATTTAGATAAAGCAATATAATTTTAAACATGGTGTTGAATTTTCTTTCTTGTCAATTATTGGGTTTATATTATTGATCATTATTGTATATGTTATGTAGATTATGTTATTGATTAAGACAGTCACTAAACCAGATCTGATCGACCTGATATTGATGCAGGGTGTTTAGGTGTTTTCTTTCCACAGGTTTATTGCTGGTAGAGTATTTGAGCGTATGTTAGTGAAATGGGCCCTAGCGCATGATGAATGTATGTGCGTGTAACTGTGTGATTACTCTATCCGTGGTAGTGGGCATATTTTAGATACCCTGATCTCTATCAAGGTCATGCTAGACCATGTCAAAGGGTAAGGCCGATCACAATGGAGCATGGGTAGGATGCAGCGACAGGGTGTGTCCCGTGAAAAGTTTACCTTCTGACTTAGTCTTTTTTCTGTAGGACTTTTCTCATCAGTGGAGCAGGCTGCCTGCTGAATCAGTTGACATCCACCTCATTGGGACTTAGAAACATTTCTAGAAGTCGATCTGCTTTCAGCAGTGCAAACCATCAAGTTCAATGCATCTGATGATGCGACAACGGTGACAGCAGTTTGGTGGCAGTTCAGTGGAGTATTCTTGTGTTTTTTATGAAATAATTCTGAAAAGGTTTTTAAATGTCCATCTTTGCAATCTTGAGGGACAGATAGTACACTCTAACAACAGCCAAGGGTCCAGGACCTTTTCCGGACTACTTGGTGAGTTTGGCTCCAATCTCCAGCAGGGTTCAGGGTATATCCAGTTGTAACTGGTCAGCTGGACTCTTCTTTGTTACAGTCTTCATGCAATTTTTTTTCCTGGAGATTAAAAGGAGGATAGACAACTAGCCCTTGGAGTCCAACCTTCTGTCCTGGGTTCCTGTGAGAGCAGGTCCAGCCCTTTGGGTTCCAATCAATCAATCAATCAATCAATCAGTGAGGATTTGTAGAGCACGGCTACTTCACCCTTGATGGCCTCGAGCCGCTGCAGGATAACTCTGCCAGTTCGGCTGAACATCCATGTCTTGAGGTCTTTCCTGAATTGCTTGAGCAATAGTGAGGCTCTGAGGTGCAGGGGGGTAATTCCAGGTCTTGGCCACGAGATGTGAGAAGGAGTGGCCTCCACTGTTTGTCTGGCGGATGCAACAAGTGGCAGCTAGGGCGAGGGATCTGGATATGAGTTTCCTAGTGGGCTGCTGAAAGGTTGCGCGTTGTTTGAAGTACGCAGGTCCTTCATTGACTCGTGACTTGTATGTGTGGGTGAGAAGCTTGTACTGGCATCGCTTCATGACTGGTAGCCAGTGGAGTTTCCCAATATGAGAGGTTATGTGCGTCCATCAGGGAGGTGGAGGATGATCCTGGCAGCTTTGTTCTGGTTTGTCTGGAGCTTCTTCATGAGTTGGGCTGTAATTGCTACGTAGAGGGAGTTGCGGTAATTGACTCTGCTGGTGACGAGAGCCTGCGTGGCAGTTCACCTGGTATTTGTCAGCAGTCATCTGAAATCCTTCCTGAGCATACGGAGCATAAGGAAGCAGGCGATGGAGATGACGCTGACTTGTTTCTTCATGGATTGTTGGCTGTCGAGGATGATACCGAGGTTGTGGGCATGTTTGGTGGGTATTGGGGTTGACCCAGCTCTGGGGGCCACCATTTGTTGTTTCAGTGTGTGTCATTGTCTTTCCCGAAGATGAGTACTTCTGTCTTGTCTGTGATGAGTTTGAGGCATTTATTGTTTATCCAGTCCGCAATACCTTTCATGCAACTTTGGAACTTGTCTTTGTTGGTCCTTGGATTGTTAGTCAGGGAAAGGATGAGTTGGGTGCCATCGGCATAGGAGATGATGTTGAGTCCATGGCTTGTGATGGTGTTGGCCAGGGGAGTCATGTATGTGTTGAAGAAAGTTGGGCTGAGTGATGAGCCTTGAGGAACCCAGCAGGTGATGTTCTTAGGGAGCGAAGAGTATGGAGGAAGGATGATTTTCTACATTCTTCATGTGAGGTAGGATGCAATCCACTTGAGGGTTGTTCCTTGGACTCCAATCTGGTGGAGCCTGTTGATCAGTGTGTGGTGGGATACGGTGTTAAAGACTGCTGAGAGGTCAAGGAGGATGAGGTCCTCTGCATCTCCCTGGTCTAGCAGCATTCGGGTGTCATCTGCGGCTGTGACAAGAGCTGTCTTGGTGCAGTGGTTTGTTTTGAAGACAGATTGGGAGGGGTACAGGAGGTCGTGGTTCTCTAGGTGTCTGGTGAGCTGGATGCAATTTTAACATTCACGTGTGTAATTTGAATTGTCAGGGGAAAGAACTTCGAAGGCCGGCCCATTCTCCAATGCCACACTTTGAACACACACAACAGGGGGAGTGTTTGGAAGAGCTCTTGGCCACTGTAGATCTTTTTGAGCCGAGCTCATTTGACTCTGAGGAGAGGATTCCCACTTTTAAAGCACGGGGAGGAATACCATTATAGATTTTATTTTTATTTCCCCAACTCTCCTACCTCAAGTAACCTCTTACAATGCTAATGGTCTCATTTTAGTGACCATAATCCGGTAATCCTAGTGCTGGACAGGGGCTGTGGCCTAAAGGGGAAATCGGAAAAGTTAGCGAGGGAAACCTGTCTGAAAACAACTGATCAAGGACGGAGGTTATAATGGGCCAAATTACTCCTGGACCTCTTTTTCCTGGACCTCTGTGAGAAGGTTGGGGATATGTTTGCTACCTGTCTTGATAACGCCAAACAGGGGCCGGGGGTTCTTTTGGCCTTTGAAGGCATTTGTGTGCAGGTAGTGTCAGACCTCACCTTACCAACAAGATCTAGGCACACTATAGGAGAGAAATGGTTTGATAGCAACTGCTCTGAAGCACACCGATAATTGATAGCAGAACTGAAAAGGGCCCCACGAGATCGTGTCTATATATCTAGGTTATGAAAAGAGTACAAGCTTACACTAGCCACACGCAAAAAATCAAAGAAGAAGCTTGGTGTGCTCTGCTATCAGTAGAGGTTATAAAAGACAGCTCTAGCTTCTGGGCCATTGTCAACAAATCATTCTTTACTGGGATAGGGAATGCCCCCGTCGAATGTAACATCATGGAAGACCAATGGCTCCCTCATATTGAAGCCATATATGAGGCCACTGATAGCCAGGAAGTGCCATTTAGTTGTGAACTAGGAGGACCCCCTACACAATAGTTTTTAACGAAGGTGAAGTGTAATTGGCAATCATGCAAATGACTAGCAATAAGGCTCCCAGCCCGGATTTATATAAACAAAATCCATCCCTCTGGGCTAAAATCCTGACAAATGTTTTTAATGTGTCAAGCTGTCAGGGTTTCCCGTCATCGTGGGCATCCTCTACTATTATTCCGATTTTTAAAAAGGGTCAGAGAGGGGACCCTTGTTGTTATAGGCCGATTTAACTAATAGACTCCGCAGTGAAAGTCTTAGGGAAAGTGATTTTAACAAAATTAATGGACTGGCTAGTACCATAGATCAGTGTCTTAATTTAGATTTACTAGCAGGCAAATACACTATAGATAAAGCAGGGACGCTACAGCTGGCTTTCATAGATCTTTAGTCGGCTTTTGACCTGGTAAATAGGTCCAAGCTCTGGCATATCCTGTTAGATATGGGCATTGACCCTAACTTAGTCTACTTCTTGGCTGACCTACACAGGGATCTCACCACAAGGGTGAGGGTCAACCAAGAAGGAAAATGTACAAGACGCTTTACATCGGGTAGAGGTTTTTCGCCAAGGCTGTATTTTAGCACCACTACTTTTAACTTTGTATATCAATAATTTGGGCAAGTTTTTAGAATTGGCTAGCTTGGACATACCCCGGGTAGGGGACAGGCTCATTCCTGTGACTCCTCTACGCGGACGATCCCGTCCTATTAGCTCGCACAGCTGTAGGGCTTCAAGGGCTTTTAGACTCCTTTAGGGCCTACATGAAATCTTTGGATTTAGTGGTAAACATAGCCAAATCCCACGTAATGACCATGGGCTGGAAACACAAAAAACCTAAAACTTTTTTCTGTGAAAGTGTAGAACTGACTAGGGTGACCTCTTTTACTTATCTAGGAGCACTTTTTTGATGAGAGGGGTTCCTGGGTACCGCAACAGAAAGTAAAAGTAAATGCGATGGCAAGGTCAACGGCCGCTGTGAATGGATTTGCGCAGCGACTGGGGGCTAAACCAATGGATGCAATGCTCAATATCTAAAGGTCTAAATGTATAGAAATTGAATTGTATGGCTCGGCCATTTGGGGATATAAGTCAATGGAGGGGATACAGACAGTTGAAAATAAATTTCTACATTCCCTCCTGTCTGTACCTCAATCCACTCCTACTTTTTCAATTCACCAGGAATTAGGTGTTGGTTACGTGGCAGACAGTTTGAGGCAGGCTCCTGTGCTTTGTTGGCTTAAAACCTGGCTTAACCCCCAATTAAAGCTGAACCATAAGATAATCAGGGATTGTGTCACCCTGGACCGAGCTAACAAAATTCCATGGCTAAACTGTTAAGAATACTTTACCAAGCTTGGACGTCCAGACTTATTCGATTACCTGGATAAAGTAAGAAAAGATGATTTGGCATGGGTAAAAATACACTTACTGGATTGGATGAAGGTAGAGCGGGAGGAGATTGAATTAATGAAACCGACAGTTAAAGTCAATTTTTTGCTAAAAACCACCCCTGAGATTGAACCTTATCTGGGGATTGTCACAAAGCCGTTTCACTGCCTGCTCTTAATCATATTCCGTTTTAATCTAATTCATTTTTCTCTGGGTAATTTGCAAGGTTGGAGCAGGGTGTGTGATTCAGGTCCTTGTACCTGTGATAATTTTTCGATGCAGGATACAATGCATTTTATTATGTTTTGTGACCACTATAGCGCTATCCGCAGGAGGTTCTTAGTCCCAATTTTAAAAGTGAAAGGTTTTATTCAGGTTAAACCCACTTTACTGTACTTACAAAGGCTTAATGACCCATGGGAGATTTTTAATATTGCAAGCTTTCTTGTCGCAGCCTTGATACTTAGGAAAAAATTCAGCACCCTATGTTAGCATAAGAGTATTTGTAAAGTCCATGTTATTACTCTTGTAATACTTGCCTTTTGATTACTAAATTGTTTTTATTGCAATGATGTACTGTTTTAATGGTTTTAACCACAGCCAAGATTGTTATGCAACTTCATGAACTTTGTCTTATTCCCTCCCGAATTTTCTCAAATCGCCCTATTATTGATTATTCGGTTATGATATTTTACTGTAACTAGGGGGTCGCCCAATACATCCTTTACTCCAGATCTACCGCGCGAAGTGCGTCTCAACTGCCACTTACGGCTCTGGGATCTGGGGGATCGAACCCGCCGAACAAATCCAGCGCCTCGAGAACGCCTTTCTACGCTACCTCCTGGCTGTCCCGCCTGGCACCTCCACTCATATGGCGCATAGTGAACTGGGCCTTACTCACATTGTAGATACTATTCACTCCTCTCCCCTAATCCTATGGCACAAAGTCTGGATTAACGAGGAAACCCCTTTCAACAGGGAAATCATTATAGATTGCCTAAAATTGACAGAGGTCAGAAACATCAAATGGTTAAATTATGTTAAAAGGTTGTCCAACGACATCGGGCACCCGGAATTCTTTGAGGATCCATCTACCCTAACTCATATATCCAGAGCTGAGCTAAAGCGACTCGTTTTAAATCATTTGTATCACAAACGCTGGCTCCTAGATATACAGAAGTTTACTATTGTTGAATATCAAAACTCGATCACCGTCACTGGCATTCAGCAATACCTATTACTAGAACCATCTCCATTCATCCGTATGCTTCTGACCCGTTTTCGTACCAACACGTTTTTTAGACTCCTAACTTTCCCTAACCCAAACTGTTGGCTCACTGACCTTCAAAAATGCCCCTGTGATGGCCTTTCGCCCCAATCTAATATCCATTGTATTCTTTTCTGTAGATTTTATCAACTGCCAAGGACCATTTTTTTAAAACCACTGCTGAAATCGTGGGGTATACGTTCATGTAAATTGGCATACCTTAAATTAAAAACCTTAGACACCCCTCTAGTCCTGGCAGCCATGTCATCATACCTGAAATTGACGTTGAGGCTGAGATTATCAATGCAACCTTAACCAGCCTCTCACCTTGTTGCCTGACTGTATCTATTTTATTTTTTTAATTCCCGTGATTTTAATCCTGTTATTATCTATGTGCAATTCTTGCTGTATAAACGATTTTATATGTATGTACTTTTTTGATATTGTTGTTACATATCGAATAAAGTTCAGTATCTATCTATCTATCTACTGTGTACTGTATGTGTTTTTATTATGTACTGTTTGTATTTTATGTATTGTATTGCGATTTAATGCATGGTACTGTTTAAGGGTGGGCGTAGTTCACGAAGTAGCGCTTCGCGAAGCTACGCAAAGTGAAGTTCGCACTACGCGAGCTACACGTAGCACTTCGCGAACTGCGTAGTAACATGTTCGCACTGTGCAAGATGTTGTTTTCAATGATTGCACAGTGCGGACAAGCAACCGGCACTGTGCAATCATTGAAAATGGCATCTTGCACAGTGCGAGCTGTAGTTTTCTGCTGCTCGAGTAGTTTTTTCTCGAGCTGCAGCTTTCTCAACGCGAACTGGTAGTTTCTCATCGCGAGCGGTCGCGAGCATGCGCGACCCCTCGCAATGAGAAACCTGACCTCCTCGCGTTGGGAATCTCGCCGGGAGGTTTATTTTCCATGCTCGCGATCGCGAACAAGGAAAAAGTCTCGCCAGGATGTCATTTTGCTTGCTCGCGGTCGCCAACTTGACGTTGAGGACCGCGAGCAAGCAAAAAATGACCGCAGCACTACGCAACACTACGCTACGCGTGTTCGCACTGTGCTACGTGCAGTTCGCGTAGTGCGAAGTAGCGCGAACTTCGCAAACTACGCGAGCGTAGCATAGTGCTTCGCCCAGGCCTAGTACTGTTATGGTTTTTAGTAACTGAATAAAGTGGTTTGGATTGATTATTTGATTGATTGATTGCCTTCTCAATGACCTTAGCCGATAAGGGGAGCAGAGAGATGAGATGCAGTTCTTCAGTTCTCCAGGGTCTGCGGATGGCTTCTTCAGCAAAGGCTTCATGTTTCCAGTACTGGGTTTACGTGTGCTGTGGTGACTGAGGAGTTGAGGACCTTGGTGCGTTCTTTGCTGATGAATTGAATGCAGAGGTTGAAAGCGTGATGGGGGAGGGGTCTGCAGGGGCTCTGGAGTAGATGGATCTCATGATGGTCGCTGTTTCCTCCTCGGTGAGGGGTTCCACGAGGTGAGCTAGTGTGGATGGGTGTCAGTCTGCATGAGAAAGGTAATGCTGTCTGTGACAGGGGGTTGGGGTGCGAAGTCTTGGTGGATGGTGTTCTTTTCTTGTGGAAAAAATCTGCCAGGGTGTTGCAGAGATGTGGCGAGGGTGTGATGTTGTTTATGTTGCTGAAGGGGTGGTGAATTCCTTGCTGAAGAGATCCTTGGAGTTGTTGGAGCTGTCATTGATACAGGTGGCTAGGGGGGTCTTTGTGGTGTTTTTCAGGAGGTGGTGGTAGCGGTTGAGGGCAGCTTTGAAGCGTATTTGGTCCTCAAGGGTCTTTCTGGAGCACCATCTCATTTCAGCCTGTCTACAGTAGTGCTTGAGTTTTTGGTTCTTCCGTGAACCAATAGGGATGCCGTGTTCATTTCCTCGGGGCAACTTCGTCAGTGCCTGTTGTGATCCAGTTTGTGAAGTTGACACTTCATGTTCAGTGTACTCGTAGTGGTGAGAAGATAGGAGCTGAGGGCATTGGTCCAGCGTTGTTCTGATGCGTTGGACTAGCTGCGTCGTGTTTTGCTGCCAGTGGAGTTGGGGGTGTTAAGGGGTTCAGGAGATTATGAGGATGCAGTGGTGGTCAGTTCTGGTATCTGGGTATCTGCGATTTATAAAAAATATATATCAACCACATGTATTAGCATTCAACATAATACACAATATTATTGACACACATCCCTTTCCCCACTATTCTAAAATAAGTCAACATAATCCTCAAAACCCATTCCAGTCCCATCCCTGTGCTTCGTGTACCCCAATTAAATCATCAAAATTCAGTCCTGAGTAGGTTACACAACAGGAATAATCACAGGACTGAATTTTGATGATTTAATTGGGGTACACGAAGCACAGGGATGGGACTGGAAGGGTTTTTGAGGATTATGTCGACTTATTAGAATAGGTATGTGTGTCAATAATATTGTGTATTATGTTGAATGCGAATACATGTGGTTGATATATATTTTTTATAAATCGCAGATACCCTTGATGAAGGTTAATGAGAACCGAAATGCATTGGGTGTGAGGCTATCGAATGTTTTGGAGGACTTGAAATTCGCAAATTTTCATGTATAGGCCTGGATGGGCAATCATGAAGCAATTAAAACGAATAAGATTATTGAATTTCGTACCCTTTGACGTGATGGATAAACTTGGAAAAATAATGAAATAAAAAGGATAAAACTGGACATACTATGGTTAATGTGTATGATTTTGAATACCAGAGTTCATACGGCTGTGCAACTCGACGCTGACCCGCTAATCACGGGTCACTATTCTCTCTTAATTTCAAACGTGCGCAAGAAGCGGAGTACGCATGAGTGCTGCGCGCCAAATTTGATAAAAGTAAACAGGGACTTTAATGAGCATAAACATGGGTGTGCTTCAGGACATTGTTCTGTGAAAGGAGACACAAGGTGGCAGGCCACTGTACCCGAACAGTGGGCTAAGGAGGGGTGTCCCAACTCAGCCTCCTATGAGTTCTTATGGGCCCGCCCTTGGTCGGAGCTTCACCCAGGCACTTCCCATGCGTGTCCTGCAAGGCTGGAGCCGATGTAGGATTAAATCATCGCTGCTAGGAGCGAAACAGGCTAGGCCAGCCTCCTGGAGGCTGATGGGAACAGTAGTTCCTTAGCGGAGATTGCGACGATGGCTCCCAAGGGAGCAGGGGCAGAGGAGGCAAGTGCCTGGGGAAAAAGAGCCGCTGGAGGGGAACAGCAGCCACCGCAGTGTACCGCAAGGCAGGAACTGCTGTAAGATTAAATCAGCATCTAGAGGCATAAAACAGGCTAGATCTGCCTTCCTGGGGCTGATGGAAACAGTAGTTACCTAGCAGAGATGGAGGTACTGGCTCTCTCGGTCCTTTTTCTGAATTCCATTCCTTAGGTTCAGAAGGAGCAGTCTTATGTTTTCCACATGTCCAGCAGTGTTCTGAACAATTTTGCCTGGGGTGCCACCTTTATGCTTGGTACTAGCGTGAGGGTGGGGGTTACTCCCTGACTAAGTGGAGTAAACTTCCAACAGGTAGCTCTACCCACTCTTACATCTATTCCTGGGAGGCTGTCACTAAACAATCCCACAGTGCTCAAATGTAGGATGTCAGAACCTTCCTTCCCTGAGTCAGGGTTATGGCTACACCACTGAGGCATGTCTAGGGAAATGGGGAACTCCCCCTGCAACACCGGTTCTGGTACAAGTTTTCTTTCCCACTGGGCTTGCTGCCTCTCTGGCTATGTAGACAATAGCAGACCTGGTGTGGGTTACATCTGCATGCGATGGGGACTGCCTCTTTGAAGCGTGTACAGTTGGTGGCCATTTCCTCCAGACCATCCTATCAGGAAGAGGTCGCACCTCTTCACAGCTAAGGTCCATTTGTTTCCCTTTTCCTGAAAGCAATTCGCACCTCTCAGGAGGCTCCCTGGTGACAGTTGGGGATTATCTCAGAAAGAACTTCTACAGCTTTAGACAGAAAGTGACAATTATTTACAAAATAGCATTTTCAAAATAATAATTTAAAAACCAACTATATCATCAGATTTGATATTAAATTCCTAATACTTTGAGTCTATGAATCATGGGTCTAACTATTACCAAACTAAAGTTATACATTATAAGGTGTTATAATGTAACCCAGTATAATGTAACCCAGTTCTATTCTATGCGAGATCCAGACGTAACACAGTGAAAAACGACTTTGGAAATGTTTCACTGCCAGGCCATTTAAAAAACATAAAAATGCATTTCTATGTTTTTAGAGGACCTTTACCCTGTCCTATGGGCACTTAGGGCCCTATTTATCAAGCATTTGTTTCGCTTTTGTACCATGCAAAGTGATGCATGTGGAAAGCAACCCCAAAATGTGATTAATCAAGCCACGCAAGGCCACTTTGCCTGGCCCTGAGTGGCTTGATAAATCCAGAGTAGTACAACACTGCACGAATCGCTGCATTGTGTTATTATTCCCCAGGTAGGGGTTCCTTGGGCATTGCATGGTTGTTCCCATGCAACACCGATGGATTTTGATGCATTCCCAGGTTTACCTTTACTGGTAGACCTGGGAATGTTCCCAAACGGCTATGCCTTCCTAGGGGTAGATAGAACAAAATGCATCAGTTGATTATTTTTGTGAAGGAAGGGGCCCTATCCTGCATAAAAACAATCCTGCTAACAAAGCAGGCACCCTTGCGCGATCGTGCAAGGGTGCCTGTATTGGTGCTGGGCAGCCCATTATGCGTCAGAGTTGGGAAAAGGCAGGAATGCGCTGTATTGTGATGTGGTGCATTTCTGCCCTTTTACTGTAACGCAGAACATCGCAGCATGGCTACTTGCTGTGCTGCATTACTTTTTGATAAATATGCCCCTAAGGGCCTACCTTAGGGGTGACATGAGTTTTAAAGCAGAAGAATTAGACTTGGTGAAGTGTTAGTTTTGCAAGGTCGAATTGGCAATTTAGAACTGCCATGGTTGGCAGCAGTAGCTAGGGTAGAGCCATGTTTTCCAATTGACACTGTATTGGTGGCACAATAGGTGCTGCAATTCACTCGTGAAATTTTACCTACAAGCCCTGGGTACCGAGAGTACAATGTACTAGGGACTTACAAATAGGCAATTATGCCATTCAGGGATTAGCCAGTTCTCCAGGTTTCTAATGGTCAGAGCAAATGCACTGGGATCTTGAGGTCAGAGTTCAGAATGACATTCACAGTCATTGAGCCTGCAACAATTCTAGCAAAAAGTGGGGGCAAACAGTGAGGGTGAACCTGCAAAAAAGTGCATTTCCCCACAACTACATTGAAGAGCTACAGCATTCCAATGTGTGGCATGTGTTACAAGTCAGTGTATCTATGTGGGTGTTTGTGAGTTATATTATGATACTTGCTAATCATGCTTGCTCAAACATTCATTTATAATTTATACAGAACACACCTCAATTATTGTGAAAGGTGCTCAAAATTTCTGCAATAAAACGGTAGGATGTTGTGTATTGATGATGCAATGTTTTTAGAAATTTGGAATTGTTGGCAGCCAGAGTGTTATTTAATATAGTGGCTAAGAATTACCTGAGGAATTTGTATGCAACATGTGGTATTGCATAGGGTATTGAATTTGGATAGATTTGTGCCAACCTTGATTCCTTACTTCATGGGGATAAAGGTGTGTCTAGCAATCAGAATTGTATATACTTGCATCACATACAGTAAATATATTTACCTCAAAAATGCAGTTTCAATCCAGAAAAGTAAACCTATAATTGTTTATATATTTTATAGTGTTTATTCATTTCATTGCTTTTTACATTCATTATTTCAATTTAACATTTTACTGCTCAGATGTCAAAGTAGACTTGTTCTCAAAATATTTTGGAATCATGTCAGCGTTGCACTTTTAGATATCATGTTTGTCAGATTCGACCTGGGAGGGCAACGATGAAAAGTCTTCATCAATATCTATTGCAGACTCTTCATCAAGCAGTATTGCCCTTCTCACTGCAATATTTTGCAGTATTGAACAGACGAATGGCTTGTTAAATATCACTTTTGGATTGTACAGTCACCTGCCACCAGAGAGTTTCATGCAATGAACTCATGATTTCAGAAACAAAAGCTCTTCCTTGGTGGATCTGGTCTTGCAAAGTGCAGCAAAGTATCACACCTCTGCTGGTGGCTTGGGGTGAACAGATGGCATCATGAACAAAAGTCAGGGGGCATAGCATTGGTCATCTGGGATGAAAGGTGAGGCACAGTTTGGTTATGGCGCACATTAACACTTATTTGATAACATGTACATATACACTGTATCTGATACATATTTTTCTATATGGCCCATGTGAGAAGTCTCCACGTATCATATGCTAAAGGTGATTTTATTAGGAGATGACACCAAATTACAGTCAACATAGCATTCTTATTAGCATTGTCTAATGTTTGAATAACACATTACTCAAATTAATTACCCACCACCTGAATATATGAATTATATTGTTTTGGTGATCACAGGTGAGATATAATGTTTATATTGGTGTCGCTGTTTTCAGCTTCATAGCTTGTCATCTTGATTAAAGTCATGTGTTTTGTCATTAGTAGTTTAGAGAGTGGCTTTTGTAGTCTAATCTAATTATGGCCTGATTTAGAGTTTGGCGGTCAGATTACTCCTTCACAATGTGATGGATATTCCAGTTCACCTTATTATAAGGGCATTATGATAAAGGGCCTGAATTACATTTTGGTGGTATGGATACTCCGTCACGGGGCGCTAGGTGGCGCTAGAACAAGATGGCCGCACAGTGGTGAGGCTCCCGCAGGCTGGCCCATCAAACTGCTGATTTCTCCTGAATATCGGGTGCGACTCCCTCCCGATTGCCGGTGTGGGGTCCTGACGACTTCTGGATCCCTTGCTGCAATTCTGGGCGGCGAGCGCCGAGGCACGCAGGAGCAGTACCCTCGGCGGCCCTTGACCGGAGCTTTGCTGATTCCGCCTGGAGGCGCGGGGCGGCGCGCGAGGCTACCCGAGCTCCCTGCGCCCACGTGGGTACTAGGCCGCAGACTGAGTGGCAGCGCTGGGAGATCTGAGCCTGGAGGAGCCGATACCCAGTGACGGCGGAGCTGCACCGGAGTGGACGACGGATGCCGCCCTGAGCTCCTTGTGACCGAGGTGAGCGGATCCTTTGACGGAGGCCTGAAACGGGCCCTGCTGTCGGCGGGCCGAGGGGCGACCGATCGGCGCTGTGCTGCGGAGGCTGGCCGGTGAGGACTGCTGGGCGCGGGGCCCTTCCTCCTCAGAGTGCGGATTGCCGTAGCTGCCCCAGCAGAGCGCAGCCCAGGAGACACTCTGCATGGGGAGCAGAACGTGAGTGAGCGACCGCCATTGCTGCTGGGAGCGGGGGGGCGTCCTGGTCCCGGCTCCACTAAGTGCAGGCTCGAGGAAGCGCGCCAGCCTCGATGCGGTGAGATATGCGACGGACACTGAGGAAGCATGCTGCCTTGTTCAGTCCCATCCGGGGCTGGTTTCTGAGGGGTTCCGGCCGTCTGAGACCCATTGCTGCTGGGCGGAGAGGACTGGACCTGGGCGACCTTGCAGGGTGCTGCCGGTGCTAAGGGCCTCCTGTGAGTTTTAGCGGAGGAGAAGTGCGGATCGGCGGATCGGCGGGACGCGCCTGTGGCCGGCGACTGCTGGGGTGGCCCCATACTCGGGGTCGGACGGCTGTGCAGAGAGCATCGAGGACCCAAGTGCTGACTAAGGCCGCTACCAGCTGGGATCCTTGGTGAAGGTGCGTAACAAGGGGAACCCCAGACCCGTCACTAGGCGGCATGCCGGTTGGAGCTCGGCTCGCTGGGCTAGCACCATGGGTAAATCCAAGGCCAAGCCTGCCGCCTCGGGTCACGAGCCAGCGGAGGCGCCTGCCGGCTCGTCGCGGGGGGCTGCGGATGACCCTGTACAACGGCAGCTCTGGGAGATATTGACGGCCATAACGGACATAAAAACCACCCTCCACCAGGACATTACCACGGTGTCGGTTGGGCTGGGACTGCTGCGCGATGAGCACAAGAAACTGGCAAGTAGGGTCAAGGACACTGAAACTAGTATAGCAGAGTTACTCCTGGCTAGAGCGGACTCGGCCCAGCAGTTGCAAGGGCTCACGACAAGGGTGGCCACCCTGGAACGTAGGGCGGATGATGCGGAAGGGAGGAACAGACGGAACAACGTCCGAGTGGTAGGTCTGCCGGAGGGGAACGATATGGTGGGGTACCTTGAACCATGGCTCAAAACTGTAGTGGCCCCGGAGGGTCTATCTGGTTTCTACACCCTGAAGCGACCTCATAGGGTCCCAGCCCGTCCCCTTGAGCCGGGAAGGCCCCCGCGGCCGGTAATTGCCCGCCTCCTTCACTTCCGTGATCGAGACCTGCTGCTACAAAGGGCACGGACTGTGGGCCCATTCGCAGTGGGGAACAGCAGGGTGACGCTGTTCCCAGATTACACACTGGAGGTTCAACGCCGTAGGGCCTCGTACTTGGAGATTAAGAAAGTTATGCGAAAGGAGAACTTGCAGTATTCCCTCCTGTTTCCAGCGCGCCTCCGCGTCACCCTGGATGACTCCTCTCATTTCTTTGACTCTCCTGCGGAGGCCTGGGAGTGGTTGGAACGATATACAGGCGGACTGTCAGCTGCGGATCGGCGGGGACGGTCGCAGCCCCGCGGCGGGCTGTCTGGCAGAACTGGGTTGCGCCGGCGGAGACGGAGTGCCCGAGCGGGGCCCTCGATGGCGCAGGCGGGATTGGAGCGAGCAGCAGCCGTGAGAGCAGTGGAGTCAGTGTCGGGATTGCCCAGCCCGCCATCACGGGATGAGGAGGATGGCTCCGCTGAGAGTTCGGCAGAGAGCGGCGCGGATGACTCTTCGACTCACAGTACAAGACTCCCGTTGATCACGCCTCAGAGCGTAGATGAAATAATCTGAACATATGCTGGGTGGTTTGGGTATACATTGGGTGTCTTGTTGTGCTCGAGTGCCTACGGGCGGGTTGGGAGTCCACCGGGAGGGTTGTCCTTCTTTAGGCGGTTGATGTTGGCTCGCTGGCGGAAGAGCCCACCCTGGGCCAGCTATGTTCACCCCTACCTCTGAAGTAGTCAGAGGACTGGCCGTTAAGTTGCATTTTGTTTGGATGGGTACTAGTTTTGAGGTAACTGTCCTTGGGAGGGGGGTGAGGGTGTTGGGGGTTGTTTTTAGGGGTCTCCGGCATGACCATAATGGGCTGACTTTAAGGCGCTGGACATTTTATGTACCATGGGGACGCTGACGGACCTAAAGTGTATCACGTGGAACGTACGGGGTTTACACACCATGAACCGGCGACACAAGATACACGCATACCTAGTGAGGAGGGGGGTGCACGTGGCGTTTTTACAGGAGACACACATTGCGGGGGGTGAGGGAATGGCCCTCCGCCGTCGATGGAGGGGGCAGGTATACCACACCTCCTACTCTGCATTCGCGCGGGGGGCTTTGGTCTGGATCAGGGCTGGGGTCCCATTCCAAATGGTGCAGCAAGTGATAGATCCGGAGGGGCGCTATGTTCTAGTGCAGGGAAGGCTGGATGGGAGGGACGTCACACTGGGTAGTATTTACGCCCCGAATACCGAGCAACAAGCCTTCTTCGCTTCCCTGTCCCATAAGCTGTCCTCCTTTTTATCTGGTCCAATCATGCTTGGGGGAGACTTTAATTCAGTTGTAGAAATTGATCTCGATAGGTCCCATCCACGCTACTATCGGCGCCCTCAGCAGCGGCCGCCAGGGCCCGTAGCGCATGGCAAGCAAACTGGGGGTTATTGGACACCTGGAGGGAACGGCACCCAGACGACAGGGATTATTCCTACTTCTCCTCGCTCCATGAACTACACGTGCGGCTGGACGCAGTGCTGTGCTCCCCCAATATTCACATGGTGGTGCAGCACAGTGAGTATTTAACCAGAACGCTGTCGGATCATAATCCCCTGCTGTTGCGCCTGTGCTGGGCCCCGCGGCGCCCGGAGATCTCGGCGTGGAAGCTAAATCCGGAACTGTTAGAGGACCCGGTATTTCAGGAGGCGATTGGTAAAGGGGTCACCCAGTATTTTCAAGAGAATGCGGGTACGGCCTCCTCGATGGAGGTAGAGTGGGATGCCTTCAAAGTGGTAACAAGGGGGCTTTGTATTGCGCAGAAGATTGGGGTACGGAGGGTCCTCCTTCAGGACATAGATGCTGCGGATCAGCGCCTGCGTGATCTGGAGCGAGCTCGCCCGGAGCACCCGGAGGGGCAGGGGGACTTGTTGGAGGCCCGTGAGGCAGTGGCAGTGGGGGTAGAGAGGCTGCGTTGCTACGACCATAAGCGATATCTGACCAGGGCACATGCGGAGCGTGACAAGTCTGGTGCATTGCTGGCGTGGCTGGCGAATTCCCGGCAGCAGTCGGGCCCCGTATTAGCACTAACTGACCCAGCGGGGGAGGTGTGCTATACCCAACAAGGCATAAATTCTATCTTCGCAGGCTATTATGAGCAACTGTATGCCAGTAGAGTAGACCTCGATGAAGCCCACCTGGGGAGATTCTTAGCTGGTGGGGACTTACCGGCTCTAACCAAGGGGGAGGCGGATCTGCTGGGTCAGGACGTAACGATCGGAGAGGTCCGGACCGCGATCAAGCACATGGCGCGGAAGAAGTCTCCGGGAGTGGACGGTCTTCCCATTGAATTTTATGCAAACTATATCGACGTCCTGGCCCCCCGGCTGGTGTCCTTGTACAACAAGTCGAGGGCTGTGGGTAGACTTCCCCCCACGATGTGAGAGGCGTAGATAGTACCGCTGTTGAAACCCGGGAAATCCGCCTCCGATGTGACTGCTTACCGCCCGCTGGCAATGCTTACGGCCGATTATAAGGTCTTGAGCCGGATATTAGCCTCGCGGCTTCTGCCTTACATGACTAGACTGGTGCATGGAGACCAGGCAGGGTTTATTCCCACACGGAACACGGCTGGTAACGTTCGACGGCTCCTCCGGGTGTTAGAGGCTGCGTCGCAAGTAGCGCGTACTGCTGCCGTTTTCTCGGTCGACATAGAAAAGGCCTTTGACAGCCTGGAATGGCCGTATTTATTTCAGGTCTTACGTGCCTTTGGCCTAGGAGATCGCTTTGTGACATGGACGTCTCTGTTATATAGGGACTCCACGGCCCGAACTAGAACGGGAGGGCTGATATCCGCCCCCTGTGTGGTGGGTAGAGGGACGCGCCAGGGGTGCCCTCTATCGCCGTTGCTGTTCGCCCTGGCCATAGAGCCGTTGGCGGCTCAGGCTCGGACGGGGAGTTGGTTCGAGGGGCTCCGGGTGAATGACGATGCGCACTACATAGCGCTATATGCGGATGACCTCCTCCTGTTTTTAAATAATACACAGGGCGACCTGGTGGGAGCCAAGAGGCTGCTTAGTTGTATCAAGGAGTTGGCAGGCCTGAAGGTGAACTGGGCTAAGTCGTGTCTCTTTCCAGTCTCCAAGGTAGCAGGGGGCCCCCAGACTACAGAGGGGGTTCGGTGGGAATATACCTGTATAGGATATTTGGGGACGCAAATATACCATGACCGCGCAGACTTAGTGGAGGGCAACATTGGCAGGGCGATACGTGGTCTTCGGGGCAGTATGGATTTCTGGCAAACGTTGCCGCTGTCCCTGATGGGGAGGGTGGCACTTCTTAAGATGGTGGCGCTCCCCTGGTTGCTATATTATTTTAGAACGCTGCCAGTCTGGATCCCGGCGTCACTGTTTAAACGACTCCAACAGATGATCACGGGGTTCCTATGGAATGCCGGTCGGCGGCGAGTAGCTTTACAGAAGTTGATGAGACCGCGGGGAGAGGGCGGGTTGGCGGTTCCAGATCTGAAGACCTATTATTTAGCCGCTCAGCTCCAATGGCTGACCCAGACGGTGGCTCACGAGTTCCGAGGAATTGGGGAGGGTGCGGCTGGGCGGACTCCCGCTTCTATCCTAGCCCGGATTATCCTACAGCAACCGCTTCGCATCGGGGATCTTTCCACTGAGGTGCAGACCTATCGGTTGTGTTGGAATAAGAGTCAAAGGAGGGCGCGGATCGCCTACCCATACGCACCAGAGATACCACTCTTGATGTGCCAGTAGCTGCCGCATGGGGGCGACTGGTCGGCATTAACAGGGTGGAGCGAGGCGGGCTTGACGGCGATGGGGGATCTGTACGAAGATGGTGTGCTGTTGCCCTACGACTCTGTCTGTGAGCGTTATGGCCTACCGCGGGGGGATTACTTGCTTCATGCGGCCTTAGTATCGGCTATTCAGCGCCGGTGGAGGAGTGGGTTATCGGAGCCGCAGACCTCATTGGCCTGCCAGTATGTGGTGCTGGCAGCGGGCACCGTTAAAGCGGTCACATGCTTGTATCTGCGAATGACTAACGAACGGTTGGTCCCCCTCGAAAGGTTGAAACAGCAATGGGAGGAGGATATTGGAAGGGATATACCCGATAAAGCGTGGGCTGAACTGCTCGAGCGCCCTTGGAAGTGTTCTAGAAACGCCCGATTCCAGCAGATCCAATTTTTTATTTTACACCAAGCTTATCTAACCCCAGCTAAGGTTCAATGCTACTTTCACACTACTATGGCGCCCTGCCCCCGCTGTCGTGCGGAGGGGGCTGATCTTTGCCATATGCTTTGGGGTTGCCCACAGATCAGGGCTTACTGGGAGGAGGTGTGGTCGTTGCTCTGTACCATCACAGGCAGGGAGTTCGAACTTGATATGGGCCCATGCTTGTTGCACTGGTTTCCCCACACCTCAAAGATGAAAATAACCAGTAAATTTATAGACCTTGGGTTGGTGCTAGCCAAACGGGAAATTACTGCTAATTGGAAGTCGCAGCGGGGACCGAGATTGAAGAAATGGAGGGCGGAATTTACCAGGTGGGCAGATTGTGAGACGGTCCTTCGGGTGCAGGCGGCTACCCGCGCTCATAGCGATAGGGCGCTGGATTTGGCCCGGGCCTGGGGCGCACTGACAGAACCTTTGAAGGCTGCCGGCTCTGAGACAGATGCGGCCTCAGAAATGGAGGAGGGGCAGGTCCTTCCTTCCCCTGGGTTGAGTTAGGAGTGCGGGGTAGAGTCGGACATTGTTGTATTTGGGTTGCCGGTGCTCCTGTGTTGGGAAAGCGTGTGGGGTAGAGTGGAAGAAGTGGGTGCCTTGACATGTATCCACTCAATAAGTCATGCCGGAGGGGGGGAGGGAAGGGGATGGGGGGCGAGGGGAGGGTCATACTATAGGGTAGTAACTAGGTTTTGGTTTACTGGTATCGATAGCACCAAGGAGCCTTGTGAGTGTAGCATCCGTGAATTATACCTGAGCAAGCTGCCAGAAGGTGGACACTGGCTGGAGGAATTACAGGGACTACTCCACAGGGTTGTAGGGGGAGCTATACCACTGTTAGTACAGATTAGAATTGACGGTACGAAGCTGTGCCTTGCTATGCCTCCTGTAAGTGCTGGGCTTTGATCGCATTGTTTGTATGAATGTTCTGAAAAGCAAATAAAAATACATTTAAAAAAAAAATGGATACTCCGTCACTGCTGCGACTGGTAAGACTGTAGTCTGCCTGCCAACTTTTGTTTTCACTGTGATTAAACCCCTCCAACGGGACTTTGGAATAATGGCCATTGAAAACAGACCTATAATTCCTCTCATCTAAAATTGATGAATTAGAGTGCAGTTTGCACTACTCATCACAACCACAAAAAACCCCTGGCGGTAAGGGGCAGTGAAAACTGATAACTGCTCCCCTCCCCATGGGAGAGGACTCCCATAGCAAGGGGAGCATTTTCTATTCTATTCTATTCATGGAGATTTGTAGAGCCCATGGCTACCCATAAGGGCCTCCCAGATAGAATTGTGACTGGTCAGCTACGGAAAAAGGGTGTTTTTAGCAATTGTCTATGCAGTGATTCTGATTCTGTGTTCCTTACTTGAGAAGGAAGGGAGTTCCAGAGTATTGATGCCAACAATGCAAAGGAGCGAACGCCACTTCTGGCTGTCTTCATTCTGGGCATTTTAAAGAGTTTCTGGCTGATGGAGCACAGAGTTTCTGTAGGGTCATAGGCATTATTTAGAAAAAGAATCCCTGCTTTTGGAACTTCTTTTTGAAAAAAAAAAGAAAAGGATTTGGCTCCATCGGTTTGACATAGCCATGCATCTAACAGTAAACAGCATTGACCAGACCCGCTGTGCTGACGGTTTCTGCTGATGTTTTAGAAATGACGACCAACTTGCTGGTCATTTCTAAATTTGGCAGGAGTCACCTCTTTCAGGGTGACGGAGCAGTTTATTCCATCTCACTGATGAAGTAACGCGCCATCAACCAAAAAATAAATCATTAACCATAATGTGCTTGTAATAAGGCAAATACATTAAATTTGTAACAGAGTACATTTTGGCCAAACTTTCTTTGAGCCCTTAGTTTTTTTACTTATGCTGCACTTACCCAGGTACATATCTTACACCATTGACTTAAGTGTAAGACAGTTACATTTCTTAAAGCAGCCACGCTGCAGTTCTATACAGCAGCACACACTTTCTCAATAGGGCCACAGGATTTCACCCGCTGTTCACTGTTTAGTTGTTGCTCTTATCTTATTTTTCCTTCGCTTTATAGAGCGCAAACTTGACCCGAAGGCATCAGAGAGCTTTATATGAGCACCAGTTGTGGTACACAAGGACACATTCATTTTTTTGTTAGGCACAGGGAGATTAAGTGATTTGCCCAGAATCACAGGATGTTGAGTGTCATTGCCGAGACTCGAACCTGGTTCCCCAGAACAGAGATGACCGCCCTAGCCGTTAGGCTACATCCTCTCTCCCTCTCTTCATCCTCTGCTAGGTTATTACCATATAATCCAAACTACATATACAAATGTAGTGTGAAGAAATTATCAAATATGTGATTAGATTAGTGTAAAAAGAAATTAATTAGAAAGCAATTCATGCACACATGTATAGCTTTTAAGGGAATGTCATCATAAATAAAGATTTCCTGACACTTTAATCAACATTCCAGTCCAATATCGGTGTCTTTTGTGTCTGCATTTAAGTGTTTTTTTTAAAGAGCTGGATTATGTTGTTCTGCTCTGAGAGAAAGCAATATCACACAAAAATTAAAAGAGCTTCCCCAGCTATTGCTCACACAACCCAGGAAGCCCTCTGCTCTTTATGTGTGGTAAAGTATAGCCATAAACATTCATTCTGAAGAGGCTTAATTACTGTGTGCCTCAAAAGTACATTTTAGTGGAACTGACATTTCCTGTAGTAAAACGTAAAAGGTAGAAGCCAGCTTTCCTTCTTCCCAGAAGTCAATCTTCACAATTTAATCTAAACTGTATTTTAGAAGCTCATTCTCTCATTTCTGACATTTTGGAAAGTGTAGAACGCTTATTGCACTGTATTTTCATTATTGCCAGCAACAAATATTGAGGGTGTTACCCCGAAACCGGTCCCAGGAAGCTTGTTTCCGGTCCAGGGAAGACATGTCTTGGCAGTTCAGGCTGTACTGTTCCCATGAGGAACAGGTTCATGACTGAATTACTAATGGCTTGGTCTGAACTGGGGTGGTGAAGTGAGCTAAAGAACGATGATGGATTCAACCCAGATCTGTGACTAGAGGGGAGTGTCTGTACAATTATGCTTGAATTTGTCATCAACAGTTTTCAAAATGTAGTTATTTAGTTATTTTGCAGGGTCTACAAATAAATTATTTATGGTACCCTTAGTAGTAATAGTTTTTGTGTAATATCAGAGCATTTGTTTCATCCTCCTTATAGTTGGAACACTTTCCTTTAAGTGTTTGTTCTGATGGCCTTAGACCTGAACTCATGGTTTTCCTGTGGGTAGATTTTCAAAACAAAAATCTCATCTGTAGTTTTTATCAACGACATGAATTATTAAAACCAGAAATTCAGTTTCCAAATTCTGATATTTGAATATAAATGTCATAATTTCTTATTGTTGTCCCAAATATTATTCATTTGGAGGAAGTGTAATAAATCGTATATTTTTCCATTCCAGATAAAAAAAAACCAGAAATAATTTAGCCAATATAACTTTACCATAATTGCAATTGTTCTTTTTTAGAATAATGAACAACATACTTTTCATAAGCTTCAAAATTAACCAAAAGAAGATTTATGGCACAGGGGTGTGAAGAATTGAGTTGTTGGATGAGTTGTATGCAAGTCTTGGAGTAACATCCACAGTCCTTGTTAAGGTAAACCACAAACAGTCACTGAATTAACAATGTGCTTAAACCTCTGGTAACTTGGCACAAAACCAGTCAGGCTTAATTTAGCGGCAATGCGTACATTATTTATGCAACACAAACAGTAGTAAAGTGAACACAACTGAAGAAAAATGCCACACAAATTTAGAAAAATAGAGTACAATGTAATAAATTATTTGACACCAATATGACAAAAATCCGGTCAGTAGAACTGGGCATATTCGATTTCAAAGTTTTAAGATAAGTATAGCGCCCAAAAGCACAAAGTGGATACTGTGGTTCTGGAATTGCACCAGACCAGTACAAAGCCACAAATTCAGGCCGACTGCGATGGATCGCATGCCGGATTCAGGTACCAGATTAGGGCCACTGAGGATTGTACCTTATTTCCTTGATGTGGAGAGTTGTGTCGAGCTGCATCAGTTCCAATGAGAAGCTGGGAGGCCTGAGATGTGAGGTAATGAATCGAGCTGTGTCGCGCTGCATTGGTTCTGACAAGGAGATGCAAGAGCTGCGAGGTGCTGTGGTGCAAGGTCCTACTTTGCACTGCATCGAGTTGTGTTGCATTGGTTCTGAGAGAACCCACAGTTGGGTCAGTAGTAGAACACTCATTTCATCTAAGGGCCTCAGACCTAGGGACACCACCTGGAGAATCAGTACTCACTCCAAGGGGTCAGCAGCAGGGCGCAGGCAGATCCAGTTGAGTCTGGGCAGTTGAAAAAATGCAGGACAGGTGTCAAAATACGTACAACTGTGATTCTCAGTTTTCATAGGAGCAGAATGATGCCTAGCTCCCAGTGCCTCTGCTAGGCCACTCCCAATCTCCAACTACTTATCTACATGTGAAGATTAAGAGTGCTCCAAGGGGGGGAAGGGGATGGGGAGATAAGAGAAGAGAAGAGACTGTCTAGTCTAAATGCCAGGCTCTGCTGCAAATCATCTGTGCCTGGTTCTTCTCTGGTGCTGCTCTAGCTGTTGTCTTAGAGAGCTTTAACACAGAAGTAAACTATTAATAATGTTTTCTATTCTTCCTAAAGGTTAAAATAATATTCATTGAACCTTTGTATGCATTCTTTTTTTTATTTTTATTTTTTATTCAATAACATAACAGTGCAGATCCGCATGTGTTACAGCAACCTCATATAGTTTTCTTACAGTCACTCATTCACTTTGTATGCCTTCTTGTTAATTTTATGTACCCCTTAGACAAATGGCTTTTGCTTGTCTTCCTTTTATGTCAAAGGATACATTGAATAATTCTTTGTTTTCTAAAAGAATAGAGTCTCTTTACCAAATCATCTAATTTCTGAATTAATACATTTGCTTTTAGCATTTTATTTTCTTGTCTTAGATTGTTTTCAATCAAACAATGATTTCATGAAATATATACATTGGGAATAACAATGTAAAAAAACAACACCAAATGCACCACTCAACTTATACAATATGATTTAAATAAGTCCAAATCCTTAGAGTTTTTTTTCTTTTTCAAAAAGTTCTTCTTTATTATGCAGTTAGTCATGCAATTATAAAAACTTCCAAAGCAGCCAAAGCAGCCGACGCGTTTCGTCCACCTCTGGACTTCTTCAGGGCTGCAACAAATTTATACAAAAACGCAATATAAGTGATACACATAAAGACTAGGCACAAACAATTGTGTCAACACAATGGAGGACATTATGGACATTATAGACGCATATTTAATACAAAAGGATACAAACACCAATACACTTACATCATATCTATTTTGACAATTAAAATTCAACATATAACATTGCAAAAAGGAATCCATAATTCATAAAATATCAATTGATGTTTACAACATCGTATTTGTGACAAATTGACTGGTTGAGTAGGCCGATGAGTGTGTGAAAAGAATATTTGAACACTCCTCTCAGTATGCCACATAAAACGGCCTTAAAGGGCTAATTTGTCGAAAAAAGGTTAGACCAATGTAAGGCAATGGGTGGCAGACCACCAGAGTCTAATATAAAATACTAGAACGGAAATGAACGTAACAATTCAATAGGTGGACAAGAAGTGTCACCTAGTGGCGACAGCGTTAGTAAACCCCAGTCTAGGTCTGACTTGGATAAGGAGAAAAAGGAGAGACATAGTAACTACAGGAGAGAGGAAGGAATGTACACACCAAAAGAATTGTAGAAAGTGTCACCGTCTTGGGATTCTGTCTTTCTTCTTTCTAATCCCTCACTATTTCAATTGGTAGTATTGCTGGGAATGAAAGTCAGATTCCCTGGGGGAAAGAAAAGACACATAGAGTGCGCTAGTATAACAAAAGATTAAATACATAGAGTCGCCAAGTTAAGGGTCAGTATTGCGCTAAGTTGGAAACCCCTAAGAGAGAATGGACATTTAGAAAGGGGCATCAAGAAAGGAGATAAACATACGCAAGAATTAGCCAACCATATTCGCCCAAAGGGGCTCAAACTTCCCAAGAGGTGTAACCATGAGAGGGGAAAGTGGACAAAAATAAAACTGAATGAATAGGGCCAACGTCATATGGTGTTCAGATAAAAGATTCAAATGGAAAATAATGAGCATCTCATCACAAGCTTCACATTTGGCCCAAGTCATATGACATACGGAAAGGAGTGCTCATCAAAAACATAATAATGAACATAACATCACGGGAACTATATTAATGCCAACCACAAATAATCGTTCTCATAAAGCATGCTGAAGGAAGAACATTAATCATATCGCAATGATATCATTACAATTATCATTTCGTTCCAATACTGATAATGTGAAGTGTGGCCACAAGAAGGGAGAACTTGAAGGATGTTCTGCTAGTTTTAAAGAAAATAGTGCATTTCTGATTCACTATTATGACCCATTTCCACACAACGGAGTCTACATATCCAACTAGCTTCATTCCTTCTTAAAGCCTGTTCTCTATTTCCTCCCCTCGGTGAAATCGGTATGTGGTCTATTCCAAAAAACCATAACTCATTGGACTTATGTTGTTCTTCCTGAAAATGCGATGTTATGGGATATCTGAGGTCCCCGTTGTTTACTGCCCTAAGGTGTTCTTGTATCCTAACCCTTAGTTCTCTTTTGGTACTGCCTACGTATATCTTGTTACATGGGCATCCCAAAATGTATGTCACAAACTTGGTTTTGCATGTGATAATGTGTCTGATCTTATGCACTCTTTCAGTGTTAAATTGGAAGGTACGAGTTCTATTTTGTTACTGCACAGCCTTTTGCCTCTGCTTAGATGTCGCCTTAAGATGATTCCATACTTGGATTGACACATGGTACTTTACCCCCTTTTGATCGCCTCAAGCGCTTTTAATGAAATTGACTTTATGATGGAAGGTTGAGATTGGCATGACATTTCCCCATGAGATGATGTTTCTTTCCCTTCTCACTCCTTTCATATAGTATTATTATTGGATTTTTGACAATTTATTAATGATTGGATGCTCTTCAAATATGTCCTCTATTATAGGTATCTCGGAACGTGTTATAGCTGTCCTTATCATTGGATGACTATCTATATAGAACCATCATGACATTGGCATGCCTCACCTGGGCTACTCAATACACAACTTCTCTGCATCGAATAGCATGTTTTTTAAAAAAAAGTGAGTAAGATATTTTTATGACCCTTAACTTGGCGACTCTATGTATTTAATCTTTTGTTATACTAGCGCACTCTATGTGTCTTTTCTTTCCCCCAGGGAATCTGACTTTCATTCTCAGCAATACTACCAATTGAAATAGTGAGGGATTAGAAAGAAGAAAGACAGAATCCCAAGACGGTGACACTTTCTACAATTCTTTTGGTGTGTACATTCCTTCCTCTCTCCTGTAGTTACTATGTCTCTCCTTTTTCTCCTTATCCAAGTCAGACCTAGACTGGGGTTTACTAACGCCTTCCCCACTAGGTGACACTTCTTGTCCACCTATTGAATTGTTACGTTCATTTCCGTTCTAGTATTTTATATTAGACTCTGGTGGTCTGCCACCCATTGCCTTACATTGGTCTAACCTTTTTTCGACAAATTAGCCCTTTAAGGCCGTTTTATGTGGCATACTGAGAGGAGTGTTCAAATATTCTTTTCACACACTCATCGGCCTACTCAACCAGTCAATTTGTCACAAATACGATGTTGTAAACATCAATTGATATTTTATGAATTATGGATTCCTTTTTGCAATGTTATATGTTGAATTTTAATTGTCAAAATAGATATGATGTAAGTGTATTGGTGTTTGTATCCTTTTGTATTAAATATGCGTCTATAATGTCCATAATGTCCTCCATTGTGTTGACACAATTGTTTGTGCCTAGTCTTTATGTGTATCACTTATATTGCGTTTTTGTATAAATTTGTTGCAGGCCTGAAGAAGTCCTGAGGTGGACGAAACGCGTCGGCTGCTTTGGCTGCTTTGGAAGTTTTTATAATTGCATGACTAACTGCATAATAAAGAAGAACTTTTTGAAAAAGAAAAAAAACTCTAAGGATTTGGACTTATTTAAATCATATTGTATAAGTTGAGTGGTGCATTTGGTGTTGTTTTGTTGCATGTACATTCCAGTAACTGGAACGACATTGTGCTGGCGGGTGCTAACCAAAATTGCACACTTATGGTGAATGGAATATATCACCAGTAGATACATTGAGTTATTCTTAAATCCGGTGCTGTCCTAGAGGGTTACCGCTAGCCTTGTGTGTTTACTTTTGTTCATTGGGAATAACAATGTATAAATGTTTGCTTCCCTTGCAGGGATACTTGCCTGATCAGCGTAATGAAGAATGAAGTTATGGAGTCTGTGAGCATGACTGGAACTCACTGGTAAGTACTATTCTTCTTTCTTTTTAAAATGCTGGGTTCATTCCAAGTTACTGCCTTGGTTTGTGAGGGAATTTATGAGAAAATGAGTGCCCTTGCCAAAGCATCAGAAAAGTGCTTCCTTTCACCAAAAATGGAGACTTCTGCAACGGGGAGTTTCAAGGATCCGAAGCATAGACGAGATGCTGCTCTCTATGCCCAAAGCCCAAATACTATGCCACTCATCCCTGCCCACTAACTAAAGAAGCCACTCATGCATTAGCCATAGACGCTTCCTGAGGAAGATACTTCTGTGACTTTCACCAGGAATGTTGCCAGTGCACTTCACCAGTTCTCTTCAGAATCACAGTCGTGACTCAGTATTCAGCGGCCGCAATTTTAGGAAACCTTTTATGCCACCTCAATCTCCAGGTCAGTGATTTGCGATTACTGATTGATGGGCATTGTCTTTTAAGATTCCTGTCTCGTATTGAACAGATGACATGGGGAACTTTCTCCCTGATCGTTCTGTGAGTCCTGACAACGGGTCACTGGAGCTTTTTGTTTACCCATAGCTCAGAAAAGGAGAAGAGTTAGCTAGCCCCTCAAGTCACTCTGGTGGTTCTAGTTCGAGGAGCAGGTCCGGGTTCCTGTCTTTGGGCAGCAGGGCAGGCTTTCTTGCAGCAGTTCAGTCATTTACAGCAGCAGGGCAACACATCAATTCTTCTTCGGAGTCTTCCACTGGTCCAGAAGTGATCTGAAGAGTGGGTCTTGGAGTCGTACTTTTATAGCTGGTGCTAGCTTTGAAATGGGAGAAACGTCTGGGGTTTTCCCCCACAGAGGAGTTTGGAATTTGCTGCTTCCTGTAACTGGTCTCAGTCTGTCTGCATTCGCAATAGACAAGTGTGAAGTTCTTTGTGTGTGAGCTGAAGCTGTGTCTTTGAAGTGCAAGTAGGGATGTGCACAGCTCTACCTCCAGTCTGCATTGGATGGCCCACCCTGCCACCACCCAGTCCCTCGATTGTCCTCTATTTTCTGTGTCTGGGAGGGACACACAAACACCTACACCTAAACTACAACACCTAGCGAAGTGACTCAGGAAACAGGCTGCAGGCAACAAATAGTTAGGAAAAGAAAATGCCAACTTTGTAAAAGATTCATTTTCAGAATTGTGACTTAAAAGCTGACTTTACCGTTTCAGAGGGTTTAAAATAATATTTCCTCAGACACAAAACATGCTTTCACACAAAAACTTTCACTTATTAAATGTAATAAGGTAACTCAGTGTTCTCCTAAGGGAGAGATATGCCCTGCAGTAGTGAAGAATGAATTGAGAGCTTTTCACTATCAGGACATGTAAAACTTAAATGGCCATGTCGTCCTTTTTAAATGCAACATACCCTGCGCTATGGGCTGTTTAGGGCCTACACTAGAGGCGATTTGTACGTATTAAAATGGGAGTATTAGACCTAGCAAAATATTTATTTTGGCACACAAAGGCTGCAATGGCAGGCCCGAGGCATGATTATTAAGGGCTACTTAAGTGGGTGCCACAATAAGTGCTGCAGGCCCATTACTAGCATTTAATACCACTTTACTGGGGACTTACAAGTAAATTAAACATGCTGATTGGGTGTAAGACAATTTTACCATGTTAACGGGAGTGAGAATAAGCACTTTAGCACTGGTCGGCAGTGACAAGGTGTGTAATCCTTGAGCCAACAAAGAAAACATTCAGGAAAACAGCAGGAGAGAGGACAAAATGTTTAGTAAAAAAGCACCCCAAGGATGAACAGTGGGAAAGGCTGTTCCTTTGATTTCATCTTAATAATAACCATAATAATATTTTCACCTCCAATGACCACCGCTCCCTCGATGGAAAAGAGAATACAGAAGCCAGATCAAGGAGGAAGCCTTTGAGTAAAACTTGGTTTCAAATGAATCCATCAGTAATGGATGACACCACAAAATCGTGAGAAAATAGGTCGAGAGGGGATATAAATTAATAAATGAATGAAGGGAAAATTAGAGGGTTCTCATTGCAAGGGAAGGAAGGAAAATAGTTGCTATTGATTGACCCAAACCGATGATGCAGTCTTGCTCCCAAAATTAAATTTCACCCCTCTTCAGCCAGGATAGCTTGATTCCAGTGGCACAGTGAGCTCAGGACCCACGTCTGGGCATACCTGACACACTTAGGGCAAGAAAGCAAAAGACACACAATTGATGGACGGAATGCAGAACAAATCAAAACATTCACCCCGGTCAAGAGATCTGTTTTTGCATTTGTCACCCGAGTGGGAAGGGGATGCCCAGACATGGGTTCCGTGCTCTCCATGCCACTGGAATCAAGCTATCCTGGCTGAAGAGGGGTGAAACCCCAAAACCGGTCCTAGGATGCCTGTTTCCAGTCCAGGGAGGACCTGGCTTGGCAGTTCGGGCTGGACTGTTCCCATGAGGCACCGGGTCAAGACTGATTTGCATATGGCTGGGTTCAAACTGGAACAGCATGGTGAGCAAAAAAATGATGGATTTAGGTCCAGATCTCTGTACTGGGGTGAATGTATGACATTGTTCTGCATTCTGTCCATCAACTGTTGGTTTGCATTTGTCGCTAGGCAGCATGTTGTGCGTACGAGTTGGGAAAAGGCAGGAATGCACCATATGTTTATAAAATTGGTGCATGTCTTCCCTTTCGCTGTAACGCAGAGAATCGCAGCATGGTTACTTGCTGTGCTGCATTACTTTTTGATAAATATACCCCTAAGGGCCTACCTTAGGGGTGACTTATGAGTATTAAAGCAGAAGAATTAGTCTTGGTGAAGGGTTTGTTTTGCCAAGTCGAATTGGCAATTGTAAAGCTGCCATGGTTGGCAGCAGTAGCAGGGGTAAAGCCATGTTTTCCAATTGACACTGTATTGGTTTCAAAATAGGTGCTGAAATTCACTAGTGACATTTAACTTACAAGTCCTAGAGTACAATATACCAGGGAGCCTAGAGTACAATATACCAGGGACCTACAAATATGTACATATTGCCATTCAGGGATTAGAAAGTTCTCCATATTTTTAAGGTCAGAGCAAATATGCTGGGCTCTGGACATCAGAGTTCAGTATAACATTCAGAGTATTGAGCCTCCAACAATTCTAGCAAAAGGTGGTGGCAAACAGTGAGGGTGACCCTGCAAAAAGTGCATTTCCTCACAACTACTTTGAAGAGCTACCACATTTCAATGTATTTTATGTGTTACAAGTTAGTGTATGCATGTGGGTGTTTGTGAGTTATATTCTAGCACTTGCACATACATTCATTTATAATTTATACAGAACACGCCTCGGTTATTGTGAAGGTGCTCAACATTTCTGCAATAAAATGGTACGATGTTGTGTATTGATGATGCAATGTTTTTAGAAATTTTGATTTGTTGGCAGCCAGAGGGTTATTTAATGTAGTAGCTAAGAATTACGTGAGGTATTTATAAACAGCACATGCTATTGCATGGGGTATTGAATTTGGATAGATTTGTGCCAACCTTGATCCCTTACTTCATGGGGATAAAGGTGTGTCTCGAATTTCACATAATTTGCCGACACAGCTGACAGAAGCTTGCATTAAATACATTACATATATTTACCTCAAATATGCAGTGACAATCCAGAAAAGGAAACCTATATTTGTTTATATATTTTATAGTGTTTATTCATTTCATTGCTTTTTACATTCATAATTTCAATTTAAAATGTTACTGCTCAGATGTCAAAGTAGACTTGTTTGCAAAATATTTTGGAATCATGTCAGCGTTGCACTTTTAGCGTCATGTTTGTCAGATTCGACCTGGGAGGGCAACGATGAAAAGTGCCCATCAATATCTATTGCAGACTCTTCATCAAGCAGTATTGCCCTTCTCACTGCAATATTTTGCAGTATTGAACAGACGAATGGCTTGTTAAATATCACTTTTGGATTGTACAGTCACCTGCCACCAGAGAGTTTCAGGCAATGAACTCATGACTTTAGAAACAAAAGTTCTCCATGGTGGATCTGGTTTTGCAAAGTGCAGCAAAGTATCACACCTCTGCTGGTAGCTTGGGTGAACAGATGGCATCATGAACAAAAGTCAGGGGGCATAGCATTGGTCATCTGTGATGAAAAGTGAGGCACAGTTTGGTTATGGCGCACATTAACACTTATTTGATATAGTTAACATGTACATATATACCATATCTGATACATATTATTTTACTTGCCCATATGTGAAGCCTCCACGTAACATTTGCTACAGGGGATTTTGTTAGGCCATCACACCAACATACAGTCAACATAACATGCCTAGTAGCATTGTCTATTGTTGAAATGTTAAAATGATGAACAATATTCAAAATAACAAATTCTTCAAAAACAGTACCTATCACATGAATATATCAATTATATTGTTTGGTCATCATGGGTGAAATATTACGTTTATATTGGTGTTGCTGTTTTCGACTTCATAGCTTGCCAGCAATGTTTGCATGAGATTGCTATGTCTTGTTGACTGTAAAGTCATAGGGTCATCTGTTTTTGTCCTTAAAGTCATGTGCTTTGTCATTAGTAGTGTGGAGAGTGGCTTTTGTAGTCTAATCTAATTATGGCCTGATTTAGAGTTTGGCGGTCAGATTACTCCTTCACAATCAAATCTAATTTTGGTGGTATGGATACTCCGTCACTGCTGCGACTGGTAAGACTGTAGTCTGCCTGCCAACTTTTGTTTTCACTGCGATTAAACCCCTCCAACGGGACTTTGGAATAAGGGCCGCTGGAAACAGACCTCTAATTCCTCCCATGTAATATACATTATGGTAATTATAGGTCATTTCGCACTGCCCATTACAACCAGGTAAAACCCCTGGCTGTAAGGAGCAGTGAAAACTGCTAAATGCCTCCCTCGCCAAGGGAGAGGGCTCCCATAGTGAAGAGAGCATTTTCTCTTCTATTCATGGAAATTTGTTGAGCACACGGCTACCCATAAGGGCCTCCCAGATAAGATTCTGACTGGGCAGTTACAGCAAAAAAAGGAGGTTTTTAACATTTTTCTAAGTTGTGATTCTGTTTCTGTTTCCTTATTTGAGAAGGAAGGGAGTTCCAGAGTTTTGGTGCCAAAAATGCAAAGGAGCGACCTTCACTTCTGGCTCTTTTTTTCCCGGTTATTTTAAAGAGCTGCTGGCTGTGCAGAGATCTTGTGGGGTCATAGGCAGTTAACAAACATTGGGTTAGCTTAGAACCCTTCTTACACATAACTCAGTGCGCAATGCATTTTTTAAAATTTCATAAAGAAAATCCTGCTTCTGGAATTTCTTTAAAAAAATATAAAAGAAAATAATTGGTTGCACGGCTCCATCGTGTTGACAAAACCATGCATGTACCTGTAAACCGCAGTGACAGGAACCACCGTGCCAGCGGTTTCTGCTAATGTTTTAGAAAGGCCAACCAGCTTAGTGGTCATTTCTAAATTTGGCAGGCGGCAGCTCTTTCTGGGTGACAGAGTAATTTATTCTATCTCCCTGGCCATCCACCAAAAAATAAATCATACACCATAATGTGCTTTTTAATAAGACAGATGGCATATCCCTCACATTTGTAACAGAGCACATCTTCGCCAAACCTTTATTTAGCGCTTAGTTTTTATGTGTAGAGTTATGTTCCACCTACCCAGGTGCATATCTTACACCATTGAGTTAAGTGTATGACAGTCAAATGTCTTCAAGCAGCAACGCTGCACTTCTGTACAGCAGCACACACTTTCTCGACAGGAACCCCAGGATGTCACCCGCTGTTCACTGCTTAATTGTTACTCAGCTAGGTTTGCACTATATAAGCACAACTACATACTATAATGTAATGTATATAAATGAACAAATATGTGATTACATTAGTGTCACAAAATATATTCCCCTGAAATTAATTCATGCACACACGTACATCTTTTCAAAGGAGGGTTAGCATAAACTATGTTTTCCTGACACTTTAATCAACATTTCAGTCCCATTTTCAAGCTCTCATCAGAGGCAAAAACTATTAAACACCCTATATCAGTGTCTTTTGTATCTGCTTTGAAGAGGGTTTTTTTAAGAGCTGGATTATGGCGTTCTGCAATATCACACAAAAATTAAAAGTGCTTCCCCATCCATTGCTCCCACAACCCAGGAAGCCCTCTGCTCTTTATCTGTGGTAAAGTATAGCCATGAACATTCACTCTCAAGAGGCTTAATCATTTTCTGCCTCAAAAGTACATTTATGGGGAACTAACATTTCCTCTAGTAAACCATAAGTGGAAGAAGCAGGCTTTCCTTCTTGCCAGAAGTCAGTCTTCACAATTTGATCTACGCTGCATTTTGGAAGCTCATTCTCTAATTTGTGACACTTTGGAGAGTTAAGAAAGCTTATTCCGCTGGACTTTCATTATTGTCAGCGCCAAATAATATGAGCATGAACGAGCTGCATTTGTCATTTATTTTCATATTCATCCCCGGTATTGTATTTGTTAAGTGCAGTTGTAAAGGGTCGGAGAAATGCAACATAAGGGTCCCAGTGGTTAATCACACTGCATGCCACAAATTAGCTGGGCGGTCCAATTTCCAAAGCATCCTTACCTTCAGCAAGTGAGGTTTGCCCTCTTCCATAACAAGCTCTAATCCTAATTTAGGATTACATATGAAAAAGAAGATTCCACACATTTGGTAGTCTTTCAGTGTGCAACTCTGGCCATGCCATGTGGAAATAGGAGCACAATCTCTGCAAGCGATTGCCACGTTGTTCTGCCCACTGGCCAAATGGAACAATTCTGGACAGCCTCCCATGGTGTGGTGGGTAGAAAGGACACAGCGGGTATAAAAACAGACTTATTATCTAAATGCCTAAACACAGACAGGATGCTTGTTATGACCATTCGCGAGTCAGGTACTTCTACCTTGTGCCAAAATTGACCATTCAAAAAAGGGGAGCTATATACAATCAATCAATCACTAGATTTATAAAGCGCACTACTCACCCGAAGGGTCTCAAGGCGCTGGGGGGGGGCGCCACTGCTCGAAGAGCCAGGTGTTGAGCTGTTTCCTGAAGGAGAGATGGTTCTTGGTCTGACGTAGGTGGGTGGGGAGGGAGTTCCAAGTCTTAGCCGCCAGGTAGGAGAAGGATCTTCCTCCGGCGGTGGTCTTGTGGATGCGTGGGACGGTGGCGAGGGCGAGGCTGGCGGAGCGAAGGTGGCGGGTGGGCATGTAGAATGTGAGTCGGTTGTTGAGGTATGCGGGGCCCATGTCGTGGAGAGCTTTGTGTGCGTGGGTGAGGAGCCTGAACGTGATCCTCTTGCTGATGGGGAGCCAGTGCAGGTCTCTCAGCTGGGGGGAGATGTGGCTGAAGCGGGGGGTGTCCAGGATAAGTTGTGCAGAGGCGTTCTGTATGCACTGGAGTCGCTTCTGTAGTTTGGCTGTGGTTCCAGCGTACATAGGTCTATCCTTCCGAATTTGGAGCCTGTGATCTATTTTTTGCAGTAAAGCTGTATATACTCATTTTTTGGTGTTGTTCAATAATGGTCCATCAACATTGCATCCTTTTTTCAGGAAGGGATTCCACCACCAGTGGCAAATGATGCTGGAATAAGTCTCAGAGTGGGCGTGCTGCCATCAGTGTTATCCAAGCCTCACGCAAAGAACAAGTGTAGCAAATGAACTGCCCCTATTCAGCCCTAGAGGGGTTAGGTGTGGTATGTAGCTGGCGGTGCATTTCGGAGCAAACTGTCACAAATATATTACTAATGAATGGTGTGATAGTGCACTGTCATCACATTTTCCACTGAAAAAGGCCAGTATTATGCACAGATGTAGCTTTCTAAATAAAGCTATACAGCCCACAGATAAAAATGTGCGTAAATCGGGTTTCCGTTAAGATTTATCTTTTGTTATCACCAAGTAAAGTGTCTTGATTTCTTTAGTTCGTATTAAAATATTTTTTTCATCACACTTCAAAATTACAAAACAAAGTGCTTTATTTCTGCTTTCCTAACTGGTGATGCATTTGAAATATGTGTAGAGTTCAAGTTTTGTTGGTTGTTAGAAAAATATTAACACCCTTCAGTCTTTCCTTTCACACTCAGCAAGATTGTCATGTAGTTCACACTCCAAATTCCGCTCACTTTGCAGTCAGAGAAAGAAAAGTAAACACCAATCTCCATGTTAAAAACAAAAGGCAGCAATGTTGTCAGAAGACAGAGCCTAACAGGGCCGGCTCTAGGGCGGTGTGACCGGTGCCATCGCACCGGGTGCTGGCTTCCTGGGGGCATCGTGTTTGAAACTTTATTATGCTTTTGAAGCACCTGCTGCCACATTCCTTTCCTCCAGCAATTACCGGGCCTCTAAAAAATGTCAAGATAACTCCTGTGATTAATGTTCTTCCTGGACAGAGATCAGAGTTTTGTGTAGTTGAGGTTTTTTAACTTATGTGAAGGTAGCACAGAGGGTTAATGTGCCTACTGAAAAGAACGTGTACCAAGTAGACTACAGAGTGCATTTAATGTAAATAGATCAGCAGGTTACTGCTTTTTAAAGAGCCATACTTTTGTTACTTGCAATTTATTACCTAAAGTCCTAATATAGAATAGTGAGGAATTAATTAACTTTCATCATAGAACTGCATACACTCTGCAAAGTATAGAAAAATGATTAATGCTAAAAGTCTTAATTTGGGTAGAAATGGATTCTTATTATTAAAGAAAACTCTCAACTATGCTGTTTCTTTTTCGACTCTGAGTTTGTGCTTCTCCACACCAAGCACCCCTAAACTATACTGCCTACCAGTATTCGCTTCCGCTTATGTAACATTTCCTATACACTGATTTACACACGTATGATTCATTGTCTGTGTAATGTGTGTGTGACGCAAAGTGCTCTGACATACTTTCTTGGTATGAGTGGCGCTATATAACTAATTCAGTGCTTCTGAGAGAGGGTGGTTATGGAGATTTGGTCACTTTTAAAGGGTGCTAGTGAGAGAATCCGTGTTGGAGGTGGTCATTGGGGGCGCCACCAAGTGCTAAAGCCGGCCTTGGAGCCTAACATATGGCCTCTGTGACTAGATGAAAACAAAATATAAAGGCATCTTTAGTGCTCATTCACCTTCTGAACTCCAGCAGGGTCATCTGCAGCCTTACTTCCAGTGCCTGTGCCAGTGAGGTGAGCCACAAGACAACTCATTTCTGACTAAATCCAATTTTAACCCAGAGTGGTCAAGTAGCTATCAATCAGTCACAGTATCACCTAACTTAGCAAAATATTGGAAAAGACAGAGACCCCAGAATAACAGGAGCATTAAGATAAAGTCGGTTGCAACACCTTGTCTGTTTAGGTTTCCCGTCTCCCCTGGAATGCTGTACCTCCCTGCCACCTTTGGCACTGTAGATCATCATGTGATGCTTACTTCTCTTTATTCAGGAGTGGAAGGAATTGTGTTAAAATAAATGTCCTTCTTTCTGGCATAATGGACTACTCCAGTACACATGGGATACTTCTATTCTTTGCAAACTAATCTAAATTATGTAATGCCACAAGGGTACACCACATCCCATGCAAGACCCTTGCCTATATAATAATTCTAAGAAACTACTGCTTCTGCTTATGCAAAATTGTGGTCTCAGCTATCAGTCCTATACTTATGACATAAAGCTTTTAGTCATTATTATTATTATTATTATTATTATTGGTTAATTAGCTAATACAAACCATAAACATGCACAATATAAGGAGTACAAGGAATCGCCTTAGATCCACAACATAATCAACAACAATGCATTTAAAATCAATGAATCTCTACTTCAACCTGAATAAGTACAAATAGATCATATAAAAGTGCACAGTACCAGCATAAAGAAAATTCTGTGCAGGGATGCATAAGTTTAAAATCAATGAATCTCTGCGTTAGCCTGACTGTGCACCAATAAATCATACCAAAATAATGCTTTGTTAAGCAGCAGACCTGGTGGGCTAGTTGGCCCCCAGGGACCCTCAGGATTGAGGAGGAATTAATTCTGCAACTTAAAACATGCCACAGGGCGTGTTTGCAGACATGTCAGCTCAGGTCACGCCCCGTTCCTTCACCATTGGGCAAATGTGCCCTGTGGCGAGTTCTAAGTTGGGGAATTAATTCTCTTTCAATACTGAGGGTCCCTGAGGGCCAACTAGACCAACAGGTTTCTCCAGTATGTGCCAGGGAGCTGCATTGCAGACAGGTGTTCAGAGGCCACGCCTCTTTTTACACCTCTCTGCAACGCAGCTCTGTTGCGCTTACTAGAGGTACCTAGTGGGCTAGTTTGACCCTAGGGACCCTTAGGATTAAAGGGGACTTAATCTCTCAACTTAGAACGGCCACAGGGCGCGTTTACACAGTGGTGAAGGGAGGGGACGGGGCCTGAGGTGACGTGTGCAAACATGCCCTGTGGCGCATTTTAAGTTGGGGAAATAATTCCCCTTCACTCCTGAGGGACCCTGGGAGCCAACTAGCCCACCAGATGCTTCCATTAAGCGCCACTGCGCTGCGTTGCAGAGAGGTGGTCCAGGCCATGTCCCTTTTTACACCTCTCTGCAATGGCGCTTACTGGAGGTACCTAGTGGGCTAATTTGCCCCTAGGGACCCTCAAGATTCAAGGGGAATTAATCTCCCAACTTAAAACGGCCACAGGGTGTGTTTACACAGTGGGGAAGTGAGGAGACGGGGCCTGAGGTGACGTGTGCAAACACACTCTATGGTGCGTTGTAAGTTGGGGAAATAATTCCCCTTAAATCCTGAGGGCCCCTGGGGGCTAACTAGCCCACCAGGTGCTTCCAGTAAGCGCCACTGCACTGCGTTGCAGAGAGGTGGTATAGGCCGTGCCACTTTTTACACCTCTCTGCAACGCAGGTCTGTGGCACTTACTGGAGGTACCTAGTGGGCTAGTTGGACCCTAGGGACCCTCAGGATTCAAATGAATTTAATCTCCCAACTTAAAACGGCCACAGGGCACGTTTACACAGTGGTGAAGGGAGGGGATGGGGCCTGAGGTGATGTGTGCAAACACCCCCTGTGGCGCGTTTTAAGTTGGGGAAATAATTCCCCTTCAATCCTCAGGGCTCCGGGGGGCCAACTAGCCCACCAGGTGCTTCCAGTAAGCGCCACTGCGCTGCGTTGCAGAGAGGTGGTCCAGGCCGTACCCCTTTTTACACCTCTCTGCAACGCAGCTCTGTGGCGCTTACTGGAGGTATCTAGTGGGCAAGTTCGACCCTAGGAACCCTCAGGATTCAAGGGGACTTAATCTCCCAAATCAAAACGGCCACATGGCGCGTTTACACAGTGGTGAAGGGAGAGGATGGGGCCTGAGGTGACGTGTGCAAACATGCCCTGGGGCTCGTTTTAAGTTGGGAAAATAATTCCCCTTCAATCCAGAGGGCCCCTGGGGGCCAACTAGCCCACCAGGTGCTTCCGGTAAGCGCCACTGCGCTGCATTGCAGAGAGGTGGTCCTAGGCCGTGCCCCTTTTTACACCTCTCTGTAACGCAGCTCTGTGGTACTTAGTGGACATACCAGGTGGGTTAGTTGGCCCCCAGGGACCCTCAGGATTCAAGGGGACTTTATCCACCAACTTAAAACGCCCACAGGGCATGTTTGCACACATTAGCATTTAAAAAACCTTAGAAATTCACTGAAAAACCATAGGTTTCAGGGGCGTTATAGTTCGCTGGACATTTGCTCATACAAAACCACATTCATTGGATGATATCATCAGTGATGTCATCAGTGATGTCATTCGATATGTCATGAGTGATGTCATGAGTGATGTCACTGACCATGTCATGAGTGACGTAATATGTGACGTCATCAGCAGTGCATTGCGGGCGCGCGAGTTATAGTTATAGTTAGCTGAACTAACCATAACGGGGAAATTTCAATGGTTTTGTACGAGCGAAATGACCAGCTAACTATAACGCCCCTGAAACCTATGGTTTTTTCATTGAATTTCTAAGGTTTTTTAAATGATAATTCCTAACTATAATGTGCCTGAAACCTAGTATTTGCAATGTAAAAAATGTGTTGTAATTGCCTTTCGTAGTAAAAATGTCATTGCAAAGGCTGTTCCCCATTAGAGGTTGAGTTGCATTGTACTCTAGCAGGGTAAAGGTGGTGCGCGTCCCAGGAGCAGGCCATGACTGTCATTTTAAATTTAACTGGCCCCTGGAGCCCAGATGCAGAGCTGCCCTGACTGTCCCTTGTGCTGAACGGGAGCCGTGGGGATGTTGTGTTTACCACTTTACACTGTGCTTCTAGAAAGGAGATGCAAAAGCACTAGAGCGGGGTTGTTGCCAAAGTCATTTGCAGGTATTGTGTAATGCCTCTGCAGCTTCACATTAAGAGGTCGGTGACCGGACTGGTGACCAAAAAGGCTTGGCAGTGCTAAGCTCAGCTTGGAGCTTAATCAATGTCTGGAGTTCCAGGGAAGTGTGGTAGTGGCTTGAAACTTTGGTGAAGGCTGGACTAGAAGTCCCACAATGCTCCAGTCCATTCTTATTCAGCCGCTTCCTCGGAGGGCCCGATGGCAGGTGATTCTTTGGTTCCTGGCTGTCGTTTTACCTGCAGTAAGCAGGGGACTAGGCTCACTATGGGAATCTGATGTTTCTTCTGGCTCTCCAAGGGGGTCCCTCAGACCTTTAGCCGTGATGCAAGTTAGATTAGATCTGACTTACTGGTGTCAAGGGGGTACCTTAAATCCTGGATTTACGGGAATTTAGGGGTGTGGGACCTAGTAGCCAATGGGCAGCTAATTCCTGCAGCTAATCCACCCCTGAGATGACTGCAGTAGTGGATGTAGGTTGCCCTTCCTACCCAGAACCCACTATTTTGGCCACTCTGAAGATTGCAGACTTCTATTTTAGCTGTGCAGATCAGGCTGCTCACCCAGGAGGTGTTGCTGCCTTCTTGGAGGTGTACACCTCCTGCATACCTAATGGAGGCAGTGCAACCTTCAAACCTCAATGCTCTGACATGTCACTTCACTAGCCATCCTGGGAGGAGAGAGGTGTGACCTCCCAATGTGACCTCCCTACTGCCAGGCCTTTGTTCCTGACTCCTGGGAGTGATCACACTGCCTGGCAGGAGGTAAGAACCCTGCCTTTGGTGGCAACAAACGTGGGCTGCCAGCCAAAGCACAGCAAAGCTGGGGTAACCAGGTGGGCAAGCTCTAAGATAGACAACTAGGCACATACTAGCCTTCCCTTGACACATGATTGCTGTCAGGGGAGAGAAGGCACGTTGTTTGACACCAAACTTGACATATTTAGGTGGTACTATCACAGATCTACCCATGTTATCCTATGGATTGTCTATCACTTATAGTGTACTTTAATGGTAAAGTCACTCTAGTGACACATAATCTTGCACTTGCATGTCTACACTCTTAATAGACAGCACTCTGCCTCCTAGGTTTCTCTAGAGGTGACTGACATATTCTAAAAGCAGTACAGTGACTTTGTCACACATGGTTAGGACAAAGTTGAAATGGAGCAGTTGTCACTGTTCCTGCAGTCTGCAAAGGGGATCCAGCTGTAGTATCTTCCAGTTATTTCTTAAAATGCTCACAATTTGTTTGCTTTCCACTGAGTAATCCGTTATTAGGCGAATAGTCTCCAGTTCTGCTTTCTTTTGCTTTCGGGATAAACACTTTTCCCTTGTTTTGCTGTTCGTTCTTTCCCAGCATTTTTTAACTATGTTGGTGTTGTATTTTCTTTTCTTAAATCTTTCCATCGTGTTTGTTCCATGTATTCTCCATTCGTCTTCTTCACTGCAGATTCGCCGAATCCTCAAGAACTCCCCATAAGGGATGCTTGAGATTAGGGTTTTCTGGTGGAAGCTTGTTGTTATAGTTAGGAATTAGCCATATACAAACAACTCTACATAGAAAAAGTACAGCAACCAATGCCACCTTGGAAGCAACAAGCTTCCACCAGAAAACCCTAATCTCAAGCATCCCTTATGGGGAGTTCTTGAGCATTCGGCAAATCTGCAGTGAAGAAGACGAATGGAGAATACATGGAACAAACACGATGGAAAGATTTAAGAAAAGAAAATACAACACCAACATAGTTAAAAAATGCTGGGAAAGAACGAACAGCAAAACAAGGGAAGAGTGTTTATCCCGAAAGCAAAAGAAAGCAGAACTGGAGACTATTCGCCTAATAACGGATTACTCAGTGGAAAGCAAACAAATTGTGAGCATTTTAAGAAAAAACTGGAAGATACTACAGCTGGATCCCACTGTGAAGGAAATAATTGGGAAGCATCCAACTGTGACATACAGGAGAGCAAAGAATCTGAAGGATCTTCTAATTCACAGTCATTTCAAAGGAAAAGACAAAGAAACCACTTGGCTGAAGACAAAAGGCTTTATAAAATGGCATATGTGCAAAGCCTGTCAAATTGCGCAACAAACAAAAGAAATTAAAATGGCAAACAACAAAATTTGGCAAATTCGTCAATTGATAACATGCAAGAAGCAATATGTGATTTATGTATTGGAATGTCCCTGCCCCCTGAAATATGTGGGAAGTACCATCTTCGAATTGAAAAAGAGAATACTTGAACATATAAGGGCAACAATACATAAAGACAGATCAAATGCAGTGGCAAAACACATGGAACAAGCTCATCAAGGGGATTGGAAAAAACTGAAATTTTATGGAATTGAAAAACCTTGCAAATTCACTTAAAAAACCATAGGTTTCACACACGTTATAGTTAGGTGGATATTTCACTCGTAAAAAAACAATGACATTTCCCCGTTATAGTTAGTTCAGATAACTATAACTCGCGCGACCGCCACTCTATCACAAGGATGATGTCATCAGTGATGTCATGAGTGATGCCACTGACCATGTCATGAGTGATGTAATATGTGACGTCATGAGCAGGAATGCGGGCGCGCGAGTTATAGTTATCTGAACTAACTATAACGGGGGAATTTCATTGGTTTTTTACGAGTGAAATATCCACCTAACTATAACATGTGTGAAACCTATGGTTTTTTAAGTGAATTTGCAAGGTTTTTTAAATGCTAATTCCTAACTATAACGTGTGTGAAACCTATGGTTTTTTCAGTGAATATATATATATATATATATATATATGCCAAGGTGTATTGAAGAATGAGTGGGTGTATAAGTGTCTCAATGGATGATTTAGTAGGTGCATGACTGATTGTATAAGTGACTGATTGAGCGTATCTTACTGAATGCATGGGTTAGTGATTTTAACTGTGTAAATGTCTGTATCAGTCTGTCAGTTGGTGTATAAGCGGCTGCATGGGTTGGTGAGTAGCTACATGACTGTCTATATGGGTTATTGATTGGTTGTCTGAGTATCTGTATGGGTGCCTGAGTATCTTTGTGAGTGGATGGGGGTGGATGACTGTGCATAGATGTGTGAGTGGGTGATTCACTTGGTGTATGGGTTCAATAGTGCATCTGTGAAGGGCTGTATGGGTGGGTGAGTGTGTGTATGTGTGTGTTGGTGAGTGAGTGGATGTCCCAGTGGTATATGTGTATGTAACTACACATGTGAAAGGCAGTATATGTGAGTGTTGGCAAATATAAATGACTATATGTGAGAGTGAGTGATTGTGAGAGTGGCTGTATGGATGAGTGTCTGCTTGTATGAGCGATTGTATAAGAGAGTGAGTATGTGCTAGTATTTGTATAAATAAGTGAGATGGACTGTGTATAACTGTATAGCTGAGTAAGTGTGTGTGTGTTTCTTTGCATGACTGAGGAGGTGTGTGAGTAAGTCTATGGATGAGTGGTGGTGTGTGAATGTATGTATAGGTGTATGAGTGCATATGATAGTGCTGTATTGATGTGTGACTGCATGTATGAGTTACTGTATAAGTGAATGAGTGGATGTGTGTGCAGACCTAAGAATCAGTGAGTGCGTATGTGATAACTGGTATTGTGTGTCTATGGTTTCAAAAATGGTTCTCTGTATTTTAGAGTGGGTGTATCAAAGGTTATATTAGGGTGTGAGGAGGTGCATCAGATTATCACATGGATGATGTCATCAGTGATGTCATTTGAGATGTCATCAGTGATGTCATCAGTGACGTCATTGACCATGTCATGAGTGATGTAATATGTGATGTCATCATCAGTGCATTGCGGGGGCATGAGTTATAGTTCTGACAGCTGAATTGCTCTGGTTTTGTACGAGTGAAATGTCCAACTAACTATGACGTCCCAGAAACCTGTGGTTTTTCAGTGAATAACTATGAGTTTTTAAATTCTAATTTCCAACCTTAATGTCCCTGAAACCTATGTTTTTTTCAGTGAATTTCAAAGTTTTTTTGATGTACATTTCTAACGATAACTTCCCTGAAACCTGTGTTTTTTCAGTGAATTTCAAAGGTTTTTTTAAATGCTAATTTCTAACTATAATGTCCCTGAACCCTATGGTTTTTATAGTGAATCTCAAAGGTTTCTTAAATGAAATTGTCTAACTATAACGTCCCTGAAACCTGTGGTTTTTCCAGTGAATTTCAAAGGTTTTCTAAATGCTAATTTTGAACTATGCCTTCATAGGTAGGGCATGTGCAGAAAGAGGAAGAAAGGCACAGAAAGAAGCAAGAGAAGTGCAGAAAGAGGGAAAAGAGGTGCAGAAAGAGGAAGAAAGGTTCAGAAAGAAGTAACAGAAATGTAGGCCTGGGCGGTGAACTTCGCTCCACTCGTGGAGTTTGTGGAGTTGTATGCACTCCGCACTCAGCGGAGCTCGCAGAGTGCAGAAAACTCCGCTTCGCGATGTGCAGCAGGGTTTTTTCCCCACTCGCGATCGCGAACAGTAAGTTTGCGATCGTGAACGGTAAGTTTGCGAGCGCAATCGGTAAGTTTGCGAGCTACCGCTCGCGTAGAATTTCTACCCGAGTGGCAGGAATACCTGCACCAACTGCAGTTTGCACCGCACTCCGCCACTCGCTGAACTTCACGGAGTTTTTTTGTAACTTCGATGAGTTCCTCATAGCAAAACTCCGCAAACTACGCCCAGGCCTACAGAAATGCAGAAAGAGGCAACATAAGTCCAGAAAGAGGAAGAAAGGTGCAGAAAGAAACAAGAGATATGCAGAAAGAACCAACAGAGGTGCAGAAAGAGGCCTACTTTGACGGTACCTTACAACAGAATCATGCAAAGTAGCCTAATCACTTATCCGTCTCCCAAGATGTCTTAAACCTCGCTTTTCTCTTGAAGGTGCAATATTCATCGACTGCTCAGAATGTTAGGCCTACCAAATATAAAACAGCAATCCTAAGCATATCACTGTTGTAAGTCTGACCAAGTTTGTGAAGGTAGGCATGCATGTGTCTCTGCTTTTACCTAGTGACACGTTACATAAAAATAAACATACAAATACTTGAATACCTGTGTTTCAAACAGCATACTCTGTAAGTGTGTGTACAGGAAGATAGAAGCAAGAGAAGTGCAGAATGAAGCAACAGATGTGCAGAAAGATGCAAGACAGAGGGAAGAGGGGTGCAGAAAAAGGCAAGAGAGGTCCAGAAACAAGCAAGAGTAGTACAGAAAGAAGCAACAGAGGGGCAGAAAGAGGCAAGAGGGGTGCAGAAAGCAGCAAAAGAAGTGCAGAAAGAAGCAAAAGAGGTACAGAAAGAGGCAAGACGGGTGCAGAAAAAGGCAAAGCAGTACAAGGAGAACCAAGAGATGTGAAGAAGAAGAAAGAGAGGTGCAGAAAGAGGCAAGAGATGTGCAGAAAGAAGCAAAAGAAGTGCAGAAAGAGGCAAGTAAAGTGGAGAAGGAGGCAAGAGAACTGCAGAAAGAAGCAAGAGAGTTACAGAAACTGGCACGACGGGCGCAGAAAAGAGGGAACAGGTGTGCAGACAGAGGCAAGAGTGATGCTGAAATTTGCAACAGAGGTGCAAAAAGAAGCAAGAACAGTGCAGAAAGACCCAACAGAGGTGCAGAAACTTCAGAAAGAGGCAAGAAGGATGCACAAAAGGGAAGAAGGTTGCGGAAAGAGAAGAGAGAAGTGCAGAAAGAAGCAAAAGAGGTGCAGAAAGAGGCAAGAGGGGTGCAGAAAGAGTCAAGAGCAGTGCAGAAAGAAAAAGAAGGGTGCAGAAAGAAGCAAGAGAAATGCACAAAAAGGCAAGGGAGGTGCAGAACGAGGCTAGAGAACTGTAGAAAGAGGCAAGAGAGCTGCAGAAACATGCAAAACGGGCACAGAAAAAGGAAACAGGTGTGCAGACAGAAGCAAGAGAGGTGCAGAAAGAGGGAGAAGGGGTACAGGAAGAGGCAAGAGGGGTACAGAAATGTGCAACAGAGGTGCAGAAAGAAGCAAGAGCAGTGCAGAAAGAATCAACAGAGGTACAGAAAGAGGCAAGAGGGGTACAGAAAGAGGCAAGAAAAGTGCAGAAAGAAACAAAAGAGGTAGAGAAAGAGGCAAGAGAAGTGCAGAAAAAGGCAAGAGAGGTGCAGAAGCAGGCAGGAGAGGTGCACAAAGAGGCAAAAGGAGTACAGAAATGGGCAAGAGGGGTGCAGAAAGAAGCAAGAGAAGTGCAGAAAAAAGCAACAGATGTGCTGAAAAAGGTAAGAGGGTGAAGAAAGAGGCAAGAGAAGTATAGAAAGAAAGAAAAGAAATGCTGAAATAGGCAAGAGAGGTGCAGAAACAGGCAAGAAAGGTTCAGAAAGATGGAACAGGATACAGAAAGAGGTAAGAGGGAAACAGAAATTTGCAACAGAGGTGCAGAGGAAGCAATCGCAGTACAGAAAGATCCAACAGAGGTGCAAAAAGAGGCAAGAGGGGTGCAGAAAGAGGTAGGAGAGGTGCACAAAGAGACAGGATGGGTACAGAAAAAGGCAAGAGGGGTGCATAAAGAAGAAAGAGAAGAGCAGAAAGAACCAACAGAGGTGCTGATAGAGGCACGAAGGGTGCAGAGAGAAGCAAGATAAGTGCAGAAAGAAGCTTCAGAGGTACAAAAAGAGGCAAGAGAGGTACAGAAACATGCAGGAATGGTACAGAAAGAGGGAACAGGGATGCAGAGAGAGGCAAGAAAGATACAGAAAGAGGCAAGAGATGTGCAGAAAAAGGGAAGAAGGGTGCAGAAAGATGCAAGAGAAGTGCACAAAAAAGGCAAGTGAGGTATAGAAGGAGGCTAGAGAACTGCAGAAGGAGGTAAGAGAGATTCAGAAACATGCAAAAGGGGTGCAGAAAGAGGAAACAGGTGTGCAGACAGAGGCAAGAGAGGTGCAGAAAGCGGGAGACGGGTACAGAAAGAGGCAACAAGGATGCAGAAATTTGCAACAGAAGTGCAGAAAGAATCAATAGAGGTGCAGAAAGAAGCAATAGGGGTACAGAAACAGGTAAGAAAAGTGCAGAAAGAAGCAAAAGAGGTGCAGAAAGAGGCAAGAGAACTGCAGAAAAAGGCAAGAGAGGTGCAGAAGGAAGCTGGAGAGGTGCACAAAGAGACAAAAGGAGTACAGAAAGAGGCAAAAGGGGTACAGAAAGAAGCAAGAGAAGTGCAGAAAGAAGCAACAGAGGTGCTGAAAGAGGCAAGAGGGTGAAGAAAGAGGCAAGAGAAGTACAGAAAGAAGGAAGAGAGATCCAGAAAGAGGCAAACAAGTGTTGAAAGAAGAAACAGAGGTGCAGAAGGAGTCAAGAAAACTGCAGAAAGAGGCAAGAAAGTTGCAGAAACAGGCAAAAGAGGTGCAGAAAGTAAGAACAGGGGTGCAGACAGAGGCACAAGAGGCGCAAAAAGTGGGAAGAGGGGTGCAGAAAAAGGCAAGAGGAGTGCAGAACTTTGTACGAGAGGTGCAGAAAGAAGCAAGAGCAGCACAAAAGAACCAACAGAAGTGCAGAAGGGGAGCAGAAAGAGGCCAGAGAAGTAAAGAAAGAAGGAACATAGGTGTGCAATGAGGCAAGAGGGGTGCAGAAAGAGGGAAGAGAGGAATAGAAAGAGGTAAGAGAGTTGCACAAAGAGGGAAGAAGGGTGCAGAAAGAGGCAAGTGGGGTTCAGAAAGAAGCAACAGAGGTGAGAAAGAAGCAAGAGAAGTGTGGAAAGAAGCAACTGAGGTGCAAAAAGAGGCAAGAGGGGTGTAGAAGGAGGCAACAGAAGTGCACAAAGAAGCAACAGATGTGCAGAAAGAGGCAAGAGAAGTGCAGAAAGAGGCAAGAGAGGTGCACAAACAAGAAGGAGAGGTGCAGAAAGAGGGGTCAGGGGTACAGAGAGAGGGAAAAGAGGTGCAGAAAGAGGGAGGAAGGGTGCAGAAAGAGGCAAAAGGGGTACAGAAAAAAGCAAGTGAGGTGCAGAAAGAGGCAACAGAGGTGCAGAAAGAGGAAAGAGAGGCGCAATAAGTGGAAAGAGATGAACAGAACGAGGTAAAAGAAGTGCAGAAAAAGAAAGAAAGGTGCAGAAAGAAGCAACAGAAATGAAGGAAGGGGCAGGAGAGGCGCAGCAAGAAGCAAGATTGGCTTACACACCATTAGTACTAATTAAATACCCACATTTAGCAATAAGTAACAGGTGACCATTCTAGGTTTGCAAAGGGCCTTCCACCACACTTTAACACTTATTGCTGCATTTTTGGTAACGTTTGAGCCGTTGAGCTACAAACAAGTTTTTGTTTTGCTCACATCTGCAGATTATGCAGCAGGTGATGGATTATGTGGCAAATGCGGATAATGTATCATTGTGGAAACGTCAGTGCAGCCAAACAGTCACATAATTCCAGTGGCCCTGCTCATACCTCTGACTAGGTCCAGAAGTGCTTCTCAGTGGTTCCTTCTTTTTTTGTCTCATTCAGTTTATATTTCAGCTTCTATGGAAACGTGGAAGACTAAACCTGAGGTTACTACTCCACAACGCAAGACCATCATACAACACAATTACTCTCCATGACACATATTCCCACTCTACATAATTCCTTTACACTAAATATTACATACTTTCTATCCACATAATTTCACTGCACAACATACCACATAATTCCACTCCACACAACCTACATCCACTCCAAGAAACATTAATAAAACACTTTTAAGTTTACAACGCCAATCGCGCTAACTCTCGCAAATGCGAAACCTATCACATTGCAAATGCTTCTTTAACTAGTAGTTGCATTTGCAGAGAGGTGGAGAAAGGGGACTGGGCCTCCGACCACCGCTCAGAAAGTTTGCTGCGCAGGACTTACAAAAGGTACCAGGAAGGCTTCTTGGCCCTCTAAAGTCCCTCAGGAGAAAAGTGGACTTCATACCCCAATCCGTAGTGTGCCAGGAGGCGCGCTTGCAGAGTGGTAGAGAAAGGGGAGCATGGCCTCCGAAGACCTCTTAGCAATCCCACTGTGTGGGACTTACTGGAGGTAACAGGAGGGGTAGTTGGCCCCAAAGGACAACCTTGGGGGCCAACTACCCCTCCTGTTACCTCTAGTAAGTCCCACACAGCAGCATTGGTAAGTTCTCATAGCAGGCCACACCCCCTTTTCCCACCAGTCTGCAAACGTGCTCCCGGGCGCACTCTTGGATGGGGAGTGAAGTCCCCTTCTCTGCTGGCCGTGGTTAGGGTCAAGCTAGCCTACCTGTTACCTCCAGTAAGCCCCACACAATGGGATTGCTGAGAGGTGTACACAGGCCACACATCCTTTGTCCAACACTCTGCAAACATGCCTCCTGATGCGCTCATGGTTGGGGCAGGAAGTACCCTTACCTCCTGAGAGTCCCTGGGGGCCATCTAGCCCTCCTATTACGTCTAGTAAGTGCCAAACAGCTGGATTGCTGAGAGTTGCCCAAGGTCACGTGCTCTTTTTACACCACTCTGCAAACAGGCCGCCTGGCGCACTGCTGCTCAGGGGATGAAGTCCACTTCAGTCCTGAGGTCCTCAGGACACAAGAGGACCTCATTGCCCCACCAGCAGTGTACCAAGAGGGGCATTTGCAGAGTGGCGTAAAAAGGAGCATGACCTCAGGCCACCTCTCAGCAATCCCACTGTGTGGGGCTTACTGGAGGTACCTGGTGGGCTAGTTGGCCCCTAAGGACCATTAAGATTCGAGGGAACTCAATCTCCGAACCCAGAATGAGCCAGGAGGCACGTTTGCAGAGTGGTGCAGGGAGGGGGCGGGGTCTCTGGCAAGATGCCGGTTTTTCTATACTTTTCATATTTTTAGAAGGGGGGCTGTGTGGCCCCCCCTTCTGTTACTATTTTTTGGAACCCTGGGGACCCCACCTCCCAGTACCCTAGCCATTGTTTTTACTTATTGGAGAGAAAAACCGGGAAGGGGGCCTCATGGCCCCCCTTCCCTGTGCCTCTTTTGGCCTAGGGGACCCCATCCCCTGAGGCCTGCCATGCTCTTTTTATTATTACTTTTGAAGGGGGGCTGCGTGGCTCCCCTCCTGTGGCCAATTTTGGCCACGGAGATCCCATCACCCAGGGCCCAGCCTTATTGTTTAAAAAAATAAATATTTATATTCGGAGGGAGGCTGCATAGCCCCCCATCCCTGGGCCACTTTGGCCCCGAGGACCCCATCCCACGGGGCATGGTCAATGCTTTATTTATTTTTCAAAGGGAGGGGGGCCATGTGCAGTCCCAGCCGGCTCCCCACCTCCTGCGGGAGCCGGCATTGCTTTTGGACAAGGGGTGCTGCTAACATGCAGCTCCTTTTGTCCAAAATAAATTCTGCTTTGCTTCTGGGAAGCGAGAGCAGGTTTCCTGCTCATGCTTCCAATAAGCAAAGCAGTGTTTGCAATGACAGGGTGGGAGTCGGCCCTGGTGGTTGGTGGTCCCCAGAGACATCTAGGGCTCCAGGAGGGGGGGCCCCCTCCCAACTGATTAAAGCTCCGGATAGGTGGTGGTCCCCGGGGCTGGGGGGCCGCAACGGACCCCACCATTTTAATCAACAGTGCTCTGGGGAGGTGGAGGTCTGTGGGGCAGTGTGGGGGGCTCAACCCCCCTCACACTTACTTTTTACAATAGCCCCGGGGAGGTGGTGGTCCCCGGGTCTAGGAGGCCCATGAGGCCCCCCACCCATAATTAAACAAGCCCCTGGGGAGGTGGCAGTCCTCGGGCTTGGGGGGGCATGCGAGCCCCATGCACATTAAAGAAAAAAGCCCTGGGGAGGTGGCAGTCCCTGAGGCTACAGGGGGCCTGCGATGCCCCCCTCACATTAAAGAAAAAAGCCCCTGGGAGGTGGCATTCCCCGGGGTTGTGGGGGGTCAAGTGCCCCCGCACATTATCAGCAAAGCCCCGGGAAGGTGGCAGTCCTGGGGGCTGCGGGTGCCCCCACAGGCCCCCATACATAAATTTGGATTTCCCCAGGGACCTGGACCACCTGGGGGCTCAAAGAAACGAAGCGCAGAAGCCCGCACTTCATTTTCTTTTCGGTTGGATTTGAGCACTCAGCATAAATTCAGCCAGAAATATTTTTTTAAAAATGCTTTTTTTGTCCCTGGAGGTTCTTCTGGGACCTCCTGCGCAGGCCTAGAGGGTCAGGGTGTTTCTACCCTGCCCCCCTTTTTTTGTTTTTTATCCTTTTTTTAATGTCTTGTGACTTGGTTTTACTGAGTCACAAGATGGCAGCCAGTACTAACTGTTTTTGAAGTGTTGACAGCCAATAACAATGAAGCACGTGCTCAGCAGGGTTCGAAAATCCTCTTCGGCCCTCAGATATCGAAATTTAGATTTTTTTTAATTTCTCACACTACTGCACGGATTGAAACCATTTAAAAAAAAAAGGTCACCTTCTGAACCAAGAGCTACTTTTTTGCCGATTTTGGTGTAATTCCATTCAGTGGTTCGGGCTGTAGCCCTGTCTGAATTTCCTTTGGAAATTAACATGGGGAAAACGCGTTTTTGAAACCCCCCCCTTTTTCTCGGCCCCCACTTTACAAATTAGCTCGAGACTTTCAAGACAGGAGCTGACCTGAGTAAACCATTAGTTTGGAAAATTTCTTGATGATTTGTCAAACGGTGCCAAAGATATTGGTAAAAAAAAAAAGTTTTTGGATTATTTGAATAGAAACAAGGTTCTAACTATAACAACCTACTGGCGACTGCCAGTAGGTTATATATATATATATATATATTCACTGAAAAAACCATAGGTTTCACACACGTTATAGTTAGGAATTAGCATTTAAAAAACCTTAGAAATTCAGTGAAAAAACCATAGGTTTCACACATGTTATAGTTAGCTGGACATTTTACTCGTAAAAAACCAATGAAATTGCCCCGTTATAGTTAGTTCAGCTAACTATAACTCGCGCGCCCGCAATGCACTGCTGATGACGTCACATATTACATCACTCATGACATGGTCAGTGACATCACTCATGACATCACTGATGACATCTCAAATGACATCACTGATGACATCACTGATGACATCATCCAGTGAATGTGTGTTTTTCTGAAAAATTAAATATGTTTTATATATGTATATCTAAAGGTCGATGGAAGAATAAATGGGTATATAAGTGTGTAAATGGTTGGTTTTTTTTTGAAAAATTGATTGTGTAACTGACTGTTTAAGTGTATCAAAGTGAATACATGGTTTAGTGAGTAATGTTTAAACATATAAATATCTGTGACAGTCTCTCACTTTGTGTATAAGTGGCTGCATGGGTTGGTGAGTAGCTACATGGGTGTCTATATAGGTTATTAGTTGTTTTTTGAGTATCAGTCTGAGTGTCTGCATGGTTCGGTGGGGGGTATTACGTAGTACATAGGTGCATGAATGAGTGACTCACTGTTTGTATGTGTTGAACACAGCATGTGTGCAAGACTGTATGGGTGGATGAGTGTGTGTATGGGTGTGTTAGTGAGTGAATGACTGTCTCAATAGTGTCTTCAGGAGTAACTACATATGTTTTAAACTAGTATATGTGATTATTGGTGTATATATGTGAGTATATGTGAGAGGGAGAGATTGAAAGAGTTCCTGTATGAATAAGTATATGTTTCTATAAGTGATTGTTTAAAAGACTAAGTATGTGTAAGTTTCCGTAGAAGTAAGTGTGGTGGTGTGTGTATAACTGTATATGCAGGTGAATGTATGTTTGATTCTTTATTAGCATGAGTGACTATGTGTGTGAGTAACTCTATGGATGAGTGGCATTGTGTTACAGGATGTATAGGTGTATGAGTAAATATGATGAGTGAGTACATGTATGAGTGACTGTATAGGACTGTTGGTGAATGAGTGGATGTGTATGTGGATCTTAGTATTACTGAAGAGGTTGTTGTAACTGGTATTGGTATGTCCATTGTTTTGAAAATTTCAGTCTCTATTTTTGAATGTGTGTATCAAAGGTTATATTAGCGTGAGAGGCGGTCTGTCACTCTATCACAAGGATGATGTCATCAGTGATGTCATCAGTGATGTCATTTGAGATGTCATCAGTGATGTCATGAGTGATGTCACTGACCATGTCATGAGTGATGTAATATGTGACGTCATCAGCAGTGCATTGCGGGCGCGCGAGTTATAGTTAGCTGAACTAACTATAACGGGGCAATTTCATTGGTTTTTTACGAGTAAAATGTCCAGCTAACTATAACATGTGTGAAACCTATGGTTTTTTCACTGAATTTCTAAGGTTTTTTAAATGCTAATTCCTAACTATAACGTGTGTGAAACCTATGGTTTTTTCAGTGAATTTCTAAGGTTTTTTAAATGCTAATTCCTAACTATAACGTGTGTGAAACCCATGTTTTTTTCAGTGAATTTGCAAGGTTTTTTAAATGCTATTTTTTTTTTTTTCTTCATTTTTTTCAAACATATTTTTAATTTAATTTTCTTACCTTTTATAAAGTCTATGCTTAATTTTTTAAAATCATTAAATATTTATTTTATATAAATTTTTTAAAATAAACAAGTAAAATTTATTTCCAGATTTTTTTTTTTTTTTTTTTTTTTTTTTTATAGTACGCGTACCGTAAGCTCACGGTAAGCGTACGGTTTACGCAACGTCCGTAATCTATCTACGCTGCTTGCGTATAGTTACGTACTTTGCGTAGCCGCGCGTACTGCGCGTGGGACGCGTGCGCGCTTACGCAACACGCGCACGTTACGCGGAAGTGCCGGGGAGTGACTGTTATGCGCATGCGCGCAAGCGCGTGTCTTTTTTACGCGCACGCGTACTTTTTGCCGTAAGCGTACCGTAAGCGTACCGTAAGCGTACGGTTGGTCATGTGATCATGAAACACAACTTTTGATTGGTTGAAACTACTTTCAGTTCTAGAACTCTCCTACACCACACCCATTCCCCTCATTTCTGCTTGTGATCCCTTGGGAGAAGGAGCTGGTTTGTCTTTGGGATACGATGGCAGAACAGCAGAGCTCTTCTGAGAGTGAGGCTAGCACCAGCAGCACTGTCTTGAGGCAGAGAGCGAGGAAAGTAAAACCTTCTTATGTTTGGGATTATTTTACTTTTCCAGAAGGCCAGCAAAAGGTGAATGCACCCTTAGTTACTTGCAAGCTGTGTCAGCGTGTACTTTCTAGAGGTAATCCTGACAGGAAGTATTCCTTTGGGAATCACACCATGATGAGGCACCTCAAGGATGTACACAAAAGGACACATGCTCAACTTTTTGGAGGTAACTCTTCAGAAAGACGAGCCAGTACATCCACAGCAGCTCAGCCTGGACCATCACCTGCAGAGCTTACTCCTTCTTCTGCAGCTCAGGTGAGCCCTTCATCTGTGGGGGGAGAATCTCCTTTTGCTGGCCCTCTGGAAATGAACCCTCGATTTCGGAAGGTTGATATTCATTGCACATTTTGTAAAGCTCTAATTTGTTATAGGGAGACCAGTGTTTCCCTAGTGAATAACAAAATAGATCAGCACATTTGTAGCTTTGAATGATTTTCCCATGGTTCCTTTCCTCTGTCCCTGCATGAACACAACGGTTCTTTTAAGAGCCAACCTTATCTTTCATCTTTTTTTTTCATTTTTTTTTAAAAACTTTTTTTTTTTTTTTTACCGTACGCGTACGGTAAGCGTACCTTTTTTTTTATTTTTTAAAAAAAACACTAAAAATCATTTATCACATTACAAGGTCCTTGAGAGACTACAATTATTACAATTGACTTACCATACTCACTCAAAAAAATATTTATTCATTTGTTTTTTTAAAAAATAGTTTTTAAAATGGTTGTAGTTTACGAAAATTTTCTATATCGATCTGAAAAAAAAGAAAAAAGTATTAATATTTTTAAACCATTTTATAATACAGTACACATATTTACATTTTTTACCCAAAAATATTTTTGCCTTATTTTTGCTGTTTTCAGAATATATTGCATTTCACTATAAATTGTGAAAGCAATTGCATTCATCATTTTACAGCGGGCAAAAAAAAATAACAATCTCAAAGATTGTATTAAAAAAGCCCAGAATCTCTTCTCACTTAAACATATCATTACAGAAATGCATATTATTCTAAAAAAATATCATCTAAAATCAATACTTTTTTCTTTAAAATACCGTCTGATATTTTTGTTTCAGGAGTATAATCACAATATTATATCTCAAATAACTCCAAAATACATCTGATTTTATTTCCTTTAGGCCAAATAGTATTTTTTTTTTTTCCCTGGAATAAATTTCCAAGGGAAAACCATTAAAATTCTAAAGTTTAATCTGTCCAGATCTCACCGATTCTCTGTAACATTTTGGTTCACGAAAATTTTTTGAATAATATATTTAGTCCACAATAGAATTGCTTACTTTTCCACATGGCCAAATAGTAATTTTTTAAATCATTTTTGTAAAAATTTCCAATGGCAGTCCAAAAGCATTCCAAAATTTAAAATGTGCAGAAGTTACCGATTATCTCTAAATTATTGGTTTTTCAAAATTGCATTAAAAATTTAAAAAGTCCACATTACAATTGGTTATCTTTCCTTTAGGCCAAATGATAATTTTAAAAAATATTTTTTCAACAAAATTGCAATGGTAATCCAGTAAAATGGTAAAATTATTTTGTCCAGATCTTGCCAAGTCTCTCTAAAATTTAGGTTTCAGGAAGATTAGATAGGAATTTGCTAAATCAAAAGGCAAACGTTGTTTGAAAATCAATTGGGAATCATTACACAGTGTCCAGCCTTTTTCACATTTAAGATAAACTGTGTAATGTCCAGAAGTAACAGTAGGTCCTTCATGGAAAATTATTGCAACAGTTACAAAAGTTTTTCCTGAAATTGATAATTGCTGTCCTGTAAACTTCTTTATTAAAGTATCCAATTTTGAACCATCAGCTCTACATCGTTGCATCATTAAAATTACATACTGTCCGTATTCCCTTAAAATTAATGTTGAAAACATGTCAGAATTACACTCACCACATTTCATGCTATGATTAGCATCTTTAACTAATTTTGCAAAAGTGACTGTTTTACTCTCTGGCAATGTCAAATAAATAAACCTTTCATTATCAACAATAGAGCCACATATATTATAACAATTTTCACAACTATGTTCCCATTTATAAGAGAGACCAAAAAAAATGTCAATGGGAACTCCTTCTTCTTCCACTACCTGAAGAAAATACATCAAAAATTCGTGTGCATCTTGCTGTTCATTTTGAGAAAACTGTGTTCGTCCTGAACATACATCTAAAAGTTTTCTAATGTCAGTAGCACTTTCTATTTGAGTTTTGTCTTTACTCAGCTTTTGAAAAAGGAGACTGAGCTCTGAACAGAATCTTTTTCCCTGATTTTCTATTATCTGCTCTTGCAAACTTTCCAGATAAAATGCAACATTCAGCACTACATTAGCGTAGCAGTTGACACCAGAGCTATTTTCAAAATGACATCCTACAACCTGTTCTTCATTTTCCTTATTCTTTTTGCTTGCAATTACATCACTCCTCTTTTTTTTCCTCTTCTCTACATCTTCATTACAGATATTCTCATTTCTCCTTTTACGAGAAACTACACGTTTCTCCAACACAGGATACTGACCTAAATGAGGAGCATAGCTTCTTCTTAATCTATTATACTCCTTTACACAGTTTGTATCAGCACTAACTTTTGAATCATCAAAGTCAATCATGAATAAACCTGATAATGTTTTGACTCGTGACAAAGCTACATATGCCATACCTTCTTTGAACACAGTTGAACCAATGTTCACAAATGCACAATCTACAGTCAATCCTTGAGACTTGTGGATAGTTACAGCATATGCTAGTGAAAACGGAAACTGCTTCCTACGTACATATAAGTCTTTCACAAGCATGAAACGAACTGAACAACGACAAATGTCTTTAACTTCCTCTATCTGATCAAATTTTATTTTTAAACATTCAATTCCATCTTTTTTCTGATAATTAATAAAACCCACAACTCTTCCCATCGCTCCATTCACTAAGCCTTTTTCAACATCCAAATTTCTCCTTAAAAACACTCTACAGTTCATGCAAACATATAGATTTTTTTCTAATCCTGCTGTTTTGGAGATATTCTTCTCTAGTGAGTCCAATTTATTTTTCAGTTTGCCTGTTACTGTGACAGTAATTCTTCCATCCTCAATTTTGTCCACTGCTTCCAATTTCTTGATGTCTTCATTTTCCAATTTCAAAAGCTCCTCATTAAAGATTGAGCATTCACGTAGAGTTGGCATTAGGCAGATGACACTTTTGTTTTCTGCAATATTCTTGTATATTTTCTCTGCAACTATTTCTTCCTTTGGAAATAAGTTATGTAACAGCCGACTCTGTAATGCTTTTTTGCCAACTTCTGTGAGTAGTCCAATTCTGATATCTTTCAGAATACTTCCATATTCTTCATCGTTTGCTTGCCTCATATTAGTTGTAAGTTCCTTGTACTCAAAGAAGGACCAAATATTTGTATTTCCAATGCTTCCCAATGACTTCTTCGTGTCTTCATGTGTCACAGTATTAAACACTGGTTGTCCTTTAACTGGAGTAAGTTGCAAAAGATCCCCAAAAACTATGACGTGTTTTCCACCAAATAACACGTCATAGTCTGTCTTCAAAATTTGCTGCATTCTTAAATGCACAAAGGCAAGCATTAAGTTTGATACCATGCTCACCTCATCAATAATGAGAACTTGCATCTTCTTCAATACTCTTGACACTTCCAAGGATGCTTCTCCAGTTAGCTTGTTGAATTGTATTTTGTTCTCATGCTCCACTGGTAACATTAGCAAACGATGTAAGGTGATTCCTTTTATGTTATATGCTGCTAACCCAGTTGGAGCAGTAACCACACAAGACAAAGTAGAATCCGTTTTTTGCTTTAGGTAGCTTCTGATGACTTTAATTAGGAAACTTTTTCCAGTGCCAGCTTGTCCGCTTACATACATCCTGATTGGATGAAATGATGTGCATGAGCACTCTTTTTTTTCATGTAGAAATCCGTGATCAATTTTGTTTTTGATCTCTTCATAAATTTGTTGCTGCTCTTGATTCAGTTGTCTTTCCAAATTTTCTAAGTCTATAAATTCTTCTTGAGCTTGATTCATAGCCGTTTCCACTTCATTCATGGCTATTGATGCTTCATTTTCAACGATTGGTTGTCCTAGGGGATCTTGACTGTATGTTCCTGAACTTTGGCTGTCCTGAGAACTGTCTCTAGCTATTTCTGCTGCAATTGTAGTTTCCTGTTCAATTTCTTCATTTAACATTTGCAGATAAGTTGAGAATGTACTGCATTGTATGCTGTCTTTGCAAGCATTAAAAGAATCTTCATAGCTCTGGAATTCTCCCAGTAGTTCATCCTCTGTACGCCATGGTTTAAACAACTGTAAAAGAGCCAAGTAGTAAAATTCTTTCTTGTCGGTAGTGTCGCAACTCAGCTTCCGGTGATTTATCAAACTTCCTTTGGTTTGCTTCACCAAACATCCTTCTTCACCAACAACTTTATATTTTCCACTGTTGATGTCTTCTGCAGCTTTCCGTGAATAAATGTAGTTCTGCAGCACTTCATAGAGACACATGTTCTCCAGATGATGACTTCTCTTGGGATAATATGTGTCCAACATGTTTGTTTTCAATATGTCTGTACTTTCTGGGTCATTCTCAGCCAAATATTCAATTTCTCCAACAGATTTCAGTACCCGATTTCTCATTGCTGCAAGGCCTAAACTTGCCCAAATTATTCTTCTTGACTTCGAGTAGAGACTTGCAGAAGATAACCTATCTGAACATTCGTAGGATCCAATTTCTCGATGCGATAACATCTTCAAACTGAAACTGTACAGCTTCTTACTGACAGTCTTCTCGTGAGAAATCTCTTCCCACATTTCCTTCAATTCTGTTTTTTCTGATTTCGTAATGTAAGACGTTACATATCGAGCAACAGCAATGGAATTGTCAGCAACATACTGTATATCCATGTTAGCGTTCCACATGGATAAAATGACTGGGTTGTAGTCATTTATATTTTTTGATTCTTCTTTTCTTTTAAGGTTGTAGGTATTCTTAGGTGATTTTCTTGTGATAGTATGTCTCACAGCTGACATAAAACTGTTGACTCTTCCATTTGTAAGAACAGGTCTAGGAAATCCAAATCGACATTTAGTGTAGTATTTTTCTTTGCTCTTGTATTTCCGTCGACAGTATTTTCCACACCGATGACTTTGAAAACGTAGAACTTGCTCCTTTAACTTGTTCTCTTCTGTGCTTTTAGGTATAGCACATGTTGCATATTCTTCAATGTAAGATAACACTGCTTCATCAGTATCTGTTCCAAACTTTGGGGCATCCTTGATCCACAGCAGCATATGAATATGAGGAGCACCTCTTGCCTGGTACTCTTTTCTCCAAAAGAAATCCACTACTTCTCCAAGGGGTGGATTTTTTTTATTGCAGATGAAGGACATCATAGCCTCAAATCTATGATTGAAATATCTGCAAACATTAACCGGATCCAATGAGCACAGTTCTCCTGCTGTCTTGTATTCGATGTTTTTAATGTTTGAATTGGCCTCTCGTAGAAAATCCAGTAAATCATCCCAAGCGTACTCGGCACAGCTTAGGGTAAGGAACCATGTTGGTGTTCCTAAATTCCGTAACATGCATTTTAGTTCACCATGGCGTCTGTACCAATATTCATTTGTCCCACGCTGACAAGCCATCAGATTGATCAGTTGTGTTTCCAAATGATCATCTCGGTGCTGCACTTTCTCCATAAAATCCTTAGCAGACACATTTTGTAAATGTACTCCACTTTTTAAAATGTGATTTACTGCATAAGACAGTGCAGACAAGTCGCTTTCAAATAAAAGATGGAACAAATAAGGGATACTTTGTCGAAATCTGGGATCTTCAGCATATAGTCTTGTAGTCCGATACTCAGAAGCTGGAATCTGTTCCGGACGTTCATCGTATCGTCCTCCTTTTCCTTTAGGAAACAGCTGGGGAAAACATCGAGCTTCCAAGCTCTCCTCCCATACACTCACGGGATTTCCTTTTGCTTTCTTCATCTGAAAGAGATCAATATTGTCTCCCATAACTTCTTTCGAATGGAGAGGATGTATGCTAAAATGTTCATAAATTTCTTCTTCCTTTGACTTGTCCACTTTTTCAATTTGTCCAGTTGGTGTTTCTGTGTCTCCTTGTAAATCTTCTTCTTCTTCTTCTTCTTCTATATAAATTGATTCATACCATTTGTTATTTTTTTTCAAATACAAATTTGCTCTTTGTACTTTCCGCACATCTACCAGCTCCTGCCAAATCTTCTTATTCTTTGTAGGGACACCATTAACCAGAATAATTAATGGTTCAGTTTCCAAAGTATCTGCATCAATAGTTTCCATATTTTTTTTCAAATCCAAGGGCAAATACACCACTCTACCTTTTAAACCTCTCAGTAAATCTGAAGGAGGTAATTTACCAGTTTTGGGCTCCATACGTACTATGGTCTGGAACGGATGAACACATTGAATGAGTATAGACTCATATGTATTTAATTCAGAAAGTTCAGCAGGAATAGCATCCAATTCTAAATTATTATGTACAGCTCTGGTCGGCATTCTATTTTCCTCTAACTTGTTGTAGCAGTATTTACAAATACGCTGATCTTCACCCAATTCAAAACAATTTTCAAGAAATATATATGTGGCAAAATCCATCCACTTATAATTATCTTCATTTTCACTCTTTCTGTAGAGATCAACATTCCTAGTTTGTTTTCTATAATGAGTTCTGCGGCAACAAATACAAGTAACATTTGGTCTTTCATTAGAGACTATTGCAAATTTTGTTATGTGATCATTAAATGTCTTACTTACACAAGGTTCTACATTCTCTTCCACTTCTGCCTCATTTACTGTGTCCTTCTCTGCACTGTTTTGTTCAGGACCAAAGTAACAAAACTGAATTTCATCAACAACCTTCTCTACATCTGATACCGTTCCTCGGAACAGAGCCCTATTCAATTCATTTAACTGTATTGCTGGACTTTTGGCAAAATACAACCGTCTCACAAACTTTCTCATTTCAGTATGATGAACAGCCAGCATCCTAAAATGATGGAAAACACTATTGCACACTTTTCTAGATAGACAAGCAAGAGAATGACCCTGCAAACCAGTATTCTCTCTCACTCTGCATGGATCCAGACTTTGAAGCACCTTAATCTTTTGTTTTACACTTTTTTTACTATATTCTCTTAGAAACTCTCGAAATCTGTCAATAGATTCCTGACGCACAGTCCAAATACTACTACAATTCCAAGTATACACTGGGGCTTTAGGACGTCTCCCCATTGCCTCATCTGCCATCACTTGTACCTCATCTCTTGGAACCATTATCTCCTTCTCCATTATGCAACCATTTTTTACTTCGTATGAACGACCTCTGGTGTCAACTGCATGCAGCAAACTATTACTTTGAAAATAGCTTTCTTCATTAAAAAAAGGTTCACTACTTGAACTATGCATCCACTTTCCTAAAAACACTTTACAAAAGTTTGTTCTGTTCACTACTCTTTTCCTTTTGCTTTGTGATTTCAGTACATTAACCATTTTATCTAATGTACGCATCCTATTCTAAATTAATATGAATAGTTTCCTTTTTAATTCTAATGCTTTTGCTGCAATGGCTTCAATTTCTTTTTTTCTCTTGAAATATTTAGCCTTTTGCTTATATTTCTTTATATCCTTTATCAAATTGGACATAACTCTTCTCAGAAACATTTTTCTACGTATCTCTTTAAATGCTGTTTTTCTGTTTATGTTAAACTTTTCAATTGCAGAAGGTATATTTGCATTAACTAAATCCTCAATTTTTTGCTGTTCTGTAGGTTTTGTTACATTTTTCCGAGAACAGACATTTTGTACATTTTTGTTTGTTTTCAATATTTTGTTTAGGAATTGTTTTTTTTGCTTACCAGAAGATTTTTTCTTTTTCCCAACATCAGCATCTTCTACTAACTTTGGTCCTCCAGTTGTCTTCAAATATAGTTTTTTTTTTAGCGTTTTTTGAACTCGAGATTTTGTAGGCATCTTAAATTTTGTTCACTGTTCTTCAGCAATACCTGAAAAAAACTAAAAAAAAAATCCTTTATTGTATTTAAATATATTACTACATTTCTTTTCACAATAGTCACAAAACGAAATTTCTTTGCCATTTTGAATGCACACAAACTGCTCTTTTTTTTAAATTTATTTAAATGCACATGTCCAAGCTGTTTTTTTTTTTCAGACCACCACCGTGTGTATTCTCTGTGACTGCCTACACTCCAGCAGGGGCAACCAGCCTTAGTGATGCTGAATGTATTTGCATTACAGACTTAAACCTGAAAACCCCACTCGCTTCTAATTACTGTGCATGACTATACATGGCAAGCACATGGGTGTGTGCTAAGCCTCTGCTTCTTCCCCCAAAAATTCGCTCCTCTTTTCCATCTACTGCAACTGTGAAATCACCAGAGCAAGACGCAAAAAATTTCTGCCTATAATTCTTCTATGCACACAGAGTCATGTTTTCACATTAGTCCCAAAACGAAATTTCTTTGCCAATTTGAAAGCACACTTACTGCTCTTTTTTTTTTGGGCCAAGTGAAAATCTCTTTTTACACTTTGAAATCACTTTTACAGACTGACACATTCTGAAACCTTTTTTTTAAATTTATTTAAATGCACATGTCCAAGCTGTTTTTTTTTCAGACCACCACCGTGTGTATTCTCTGTGACTGCCTACACTCCAGCAGGGGCAACCAGCCTTAGTGATGCTGAATGTATTTGCATTACAGACTTAAACCTGAAAACCCCACTCGCTTCTAATTACTGTGCATGACTATACATGGCAAGCACATGGGTGTGTGCTAAGCCTCTGCTTCTTCCCCCAAAAATTCGCTCCTCTTTTCCATCTACTGCAACTGTGAAATCACCAGAGCAAGACGCAATACATTTCTGCCTATAATTCTTCTATGCACACAGAGTCATGTTTTCACATTAGTGCCAAAACGAAATTTCTTTGCCAATTTGAAAGCACACTTACTGCTCTTTTTTTTTTTGGGCCAAGTGAAAATCTCTTTTTACACTTTGAAATCACTTTTACAGACTGACACATTCTGAAACCTTTTTTTTAAATTTATTTAAATGCACATGTCCAAGCTGTTTTTTTTTTTCAGACCACCACCGTGTGTATTCTCTGTGACTGCCTACACTCCAGCAGGGGCAACCAGCCTTAGTGATGCTGAATGTATTTGCATTACAGACTTAAACCTGAAAACCCCACTCACTTCTAATTACTGTGCATGACTATACATGGCAAGCACATGGGTGTGTGCTAAGCCTCTGCTTCTTCCCCCAAAAATTCGCTCCTCTTTTCCATCTACTGCAACTGTGAAATCACCAGAGCAAGACGCAATACATTTCTGCCTATAATTCTTCTATGCACACAGAGTCATGTTTTCACATTAGTGCCAAAACGAAATTTCTTTGCCAATTTGAAAGCACACTTACTGCTCTTTTTTTTTTTGGGCCAAGTGAAAATCTCTTTTTACACTTTGAAATCACTTTTACAGACTGACACATTCTGAAACCTTTTTTTTAAATTTATTTAAATGCACATGTCCAAGCTGTTTTTTTTTCAGACCACCACCGTGTGTATTCTCTGTGACTGCCTACACTCCAGCAGGGGCAACCAGCCTTAGTGATGCTGAATGTATTTGCATTACAGACTTAAACCTGAAAACCCCACTCGCTTCTAATTACTGTGCATGACTATACATGGCAAGCACATGGGTGTGTGCTAAGCCTCTGCTTCTTCCCCCAAAAATTCGCTCCTCTTTTCCATCTACTGCAACTGTGAAATCACCAGAGCAAGACGCAATAAATTTCTGCCTATAATTCTTCTATGCACACAGAGTCATGTTTTCACATTAGTGCCAAAACGAAATTTCTTTGCCAATTTGAAAGCACACTTACTGCTCTTTTTTTTTTGGGCCAAGTGAAAATCTCTTTTTACACTTTGAAATCACTTTTACAGACTGACACATTCTGAAACCTTTTTTTTAAATTTATTTAAATGCACATGTCCAAGCTGTTTTTTTTTCAGACCACCACCGTGTTTATTCTCTGTGACTGCCTACACTCCAGCAGGGGCAACCAGCCTTAGTGATGCTGAATGTATTTGCATTACAGACTTAAACCTGAAAACCCCACTCGCTTCTAATTACTGTGCATGACTATACATGGCAAGCACATGGGTGTGTGCTAAGCCTCTGCTTCTTCCCCCAAAAATTCGCTCCTCTTTTCCATCTACTGCAACTGTGAAATCACCAGAGCAAGACGCAATAAATTTCTGCCTATAATTCTTCTATGCACACAGAGTCATGTTTTCACATTAGTGCCAAAACGAAATTTCTTTGCCAATTTGAAAGCACACTTACTGCTCTTTTTTTTTTGGGCCAAGTGAAAATCTCTTTTTACACTTTGAAATCACTTTTACAGACTGACACATTCTGAAACCTTTTTTTTAAATTTATTTAAATGCACATGTCCAAGCTGTTTTTTTTTCAGTCCACCACCGTGTGTATTCTCTGTGACTGCCTACACTCCAGCAGGGGCAACCAGCCTTAGTGATGCTGAATGTATTTGCATTACAGACTTAAACCTGAAAACCCCACTCGCTTCTAATTACTGTGCATGACTATACATGGCAAGCACATGGGTGTGTGCTAAGCCTCTGCTTCTTCCCCCAAAAATTCGCTCCTCTTTTCCATCTACTGCAACTGTGAAATCACCAGAGCAAGACGCAATACATTTCTGCCTATAATTCTTCTATGCACACAGAGTCATGTTTTCACATTAGTGCCAAAACGAAATTTCTTTGCCAATTTGAAAGCACACTTACTGCTCTTTTTTTTTTGGGCCAAGTGAAAATCTCTTTTTACACTTTGAAATCACTTTTACAGACTGACACATTCTGAAACCTTTTTTTAAAATTTATTTAAATGCACATGTCCAAGCTGTTTTTTTTTCAGACCACCACCGTGTGTATTCTCTGTGACTGCCTACACTCCAGCAGGGGCAACCAGCCTTAGTGATGCTGAATGTATTTGCATTACAGACTTAAACCTGAAAACCCCACTCGCTTCTAATTACTGTGCATGACTATACATGGCAAGCACATGGGTGTGTGCTAAGCCTCTGCTTCTTCCCCCAAAAATTCGCTCCTCTTTTCCATCTACTGCAACTGTGAAATCACTAGAGCAAGACGCAATACATTTCTGCCTATAATTCTTCTATGCACACAGAGTCATGTTTTCACATTAGTGCCAAAACGAAATTTCTTTGCCAATTTGAAAGCACACTTACTGCTCTTTTTTTTTTGGGCCAAGTGAAAATCTCTTTTTACACTTTGAAATCACTTTTACAGACTGACACATTCTGAAACCTTTTTTTTAAATTTATTTAAATGCACATGTCCAAGCTGTTTTTTTTTCAGACCACCACCGTGTGTATTCTCTGTGACTGCCTACACTCCAGCAGGGGCAACCAGCCTTAGTGATGCTGAATGTATTTGCATTACAGACTTAAACCTGAAAACCCCACTCGCTTCTAATTACTGTGCATGACTATACATGGCAAGCACATGGGTGTGTGCTAAGCCTCTGCTTCTTCCCCCAAATATTCGCTCCTCTTTTCCATCTACTGCAACTGTGAAATCACCAGAGCAAGACGCAATACATTTCTGCCTATAATTCTTCTATGCACACAGAGTCATGTTTTCACATTAGTCCCAAAACGAAATTTCTTTGCCAATTTGAAAGCACACTTACTGCTCTTTTTTTTTCGGGCCAAGTGAAAATCTCTTTTTACACTTTGAAATCACTTTTACAGACTGACACATTCTGAAACCTTTTTTTTATATTTATTTAAATGCACATGTCCAAGCTGTTTTTTTTTCAGACCACCACCGTGTGTATTCTCTGTGACTGCCTACACTCCAGCAGGGGCAACCAGCCTTAGTGATGCTGAATGTATTTGCATTACAGACTTAAACCTGAAAACCCCACTCGCTTCTAATTACTGTGCATGACTATACATGGCAAGCACATGGGTGTGTGCTAAGCCTCTGCTTCTTCCCCCAAAAATTCGCTCCTCTTTTCCATCTACTGCAACTGTGAAATCACCAGAGCAAGACGCAATACATTTCTGCCTATAATTCTTCTATGCACACAGAGTCATGTTTTCACATTAGTCCCAAAATGAAATTTCTTTGCCAATTTGAAAGCACACTTACTTCTCTTTTTTTTTCGGGCCAAGTGAAAATCTCTTTTACAGACTGACACATTATGAATCCACCATGTGTAACTACAACAAAAACAATTCCCATTTCTATTATTCATTTCTTAAGTTACCACATACATCCCCTCTCAAACTGTAAACTCACCTTTAAAATTAGTTAGTTGTGAAAGAAATGTGTCACTCAAACAGCAGATTATCAGAGCCAGGATCTCTGTTGTGTTCACCTCTCTCCTCTCAGCAGAACCAGATAATGGCAAACTTTCCCTCTATTTTTCCACACATATACATGTAAGTTTCAAATCTCAGTGCTTCCCCCTTTTTTTCAAATGTAATGACACATTTCTATTGGTTGAAAACCAACCCTTTTCCAAAAGTACCCTGCCCCCAACTTGACTTCTGCCTAGTACCCTTCCCCCAACTTGACTTCTGCCTGCTACCATAGCAACAGCTCATGGAACACTGCTGTGTGCAGTTAGGTCAGAAGTTCGACACACAATGTTTCAATTCCACAGAGCAAGAGTGCTTGACTTTTCAATCCTAACAGCAAATCCATAGTACTGTTCTTTGGTTACACATTTTTTTGTACCAATACAAAACATGCTTCTATTAATTTTCACATACAGCCTAGTTTTTTTTCTAGAATGGTATGAAACAGCCAATCAGTTTTTTTTGTTTTGTAAAAAATATGTATGCCTCCATTTCCAAACTGTCTTTCTTTTCATATTGCCATTCTACTGAAAGACACCTCCTGAGTGCATCCAGTTCTCCTTTGAAGATGTTCACAGTGTGGATTGTAGGGCACAGCTATGTCTTCTGGAGTGAAAAGTTTGCAGAGAAAACAGATATGGTGAGAGACCTTGCTTTGCCAAATGTAGACATTAAATGGATTGGTCAGAGAGGGTTAAAGTGGCACCAATTGATGCCATTGGTGAAATCCTTCATGCAAATCCAACACCCTGACCTCATAATAGTGCACTGTGGTGGCAATGACCTAGGCACTTTGACTGGGGTAGGTCTGGAAATGCTTATGAAGGACACCTTTGCACAACTGTTTACACTTTTCCCTAAAACTGCCTTTGTGTTTTCCAACATATGCCAAAGGCAAAAATGGAACTGGTCCAATCATTTCTGTCCACAGATTGACAAAGCAAGAAAGCACGTCAACAAATCTGTTTCTGCTTTCCTCCGTGACTATGGTATGGGTGCCATTTACCACAACAACTTGCGTTACGACATGCAAGACATTTATAGAGGAGATGGTGTGCACTTCAATGATGAAGGGAACAGAGTCTTCCTCTTGAACCTTAGACTCTGCATCGGTACTTACTTGTAGGTACCACTAAAAAAATGACTCCATAAACACAACAGCTCTTTTTAGAGCTCCCTAATTTCTAAACTCTTAAATCTGATTTTCTTTTATTTATTTTTTTTTTTTACCGTACGCTTACCGTAAGCTTACCGTACGCGTACCCCGTGATTTTTTTTTAAATCAATAAATGTTTTTTTTGTACTTTTCTGTCCTTCTTTGACCCCCTTACAATTGTTAGGGGGTCTGTAACTCTCCTCATTGCCCCCTTTCCTTGTTTTCACTCTTTTTTTTCAGAGTGAAATACACAAAATGGCGGCCGCCGCTTCCTGGTTTCGGCCGATCCGAATGTTTACTAAGATCTAAGAGCCAATCAGAATCGCGCTCGCGCACGCCACCGTACGCTTACCGTAAGCGTACGGTAAGCGTACCGTAAGCTGGCTCAGATATATATATTGATTTAAAGGCTATTTTCTCAGAATCTACTGAACAGATTTACACCAAACCTACAAAAGGCACTTCCTTGACCTAGGGACTACCTCTCTGCCAAATTTCGAGTAATTCTATTCAGCCGTTCGGGCTGTAGCTCGTTCTAAAGGTCCTATGGAAAAATGCATGGGAAAAACGCGTTTTGGGACCCCCCTTTTATCTCAGCCCCCGCTTGACGGATCCCCCCGAGACTTTCAGGGTAGGAGCGGAGCGTAGCGCCCCACCTATTTTGAGAAATTCGCGAGGATTCGTCGACCGGCGTCAAAGTTATTCAAAATAGAATGTTGAGGTTTTCCTATGGAAACGTGGTCCTAACTATAACTACCTACTGGCGACCGCCAGTAGGTAATATATATATATATATATATATATATATATATATATATATTCTCCAAAGGTGCCCTGAGCTTTAAGGACGCCACTCCACCAAGGACGATTGAACACAATCTTTATTTCAAACCAGCGCTGCCAATTCCGACTCTTTCCTTTCCCTGACTCATTTCGGAGCGGCTGCTCCTTCCTCATGGGGGAAACCTGGCAAGTACGAGTTACACCCAACCTTCATTTTCCGCTTTTGAATGCGCTCCCAAGTGAGCTGCATGCCGGTAGTTGCAGGGTTGATATTTCCCCACAGTGGGGCCCGTATTTTTGACCACAAGTTCAACTTTCCATTTTGTTAAAAGTTCATTTAAACCCTTCGGTGGGCCTCAGAAAAGCAGCGCTGATTCCAATTTAGAAGTCCTTTGTGCTGTAACCAGGCTCGAAATAATTTACAAACCCAGCAGACCTGCATCATTGTCAGCAGGCGGTGCATCCTTCACGGACAGGCTTCCGTGTACATATATTCTCCAAAGGTGCCCTGAGCTTTAAGGACGCCACTCCACCAAGGACGATTGAACACAATCTTTATTTCAAACCAGCGCTGCCAATTCCGATTTTTTCCTTTCCCTGACGCGTTTCGGAGCGGCTGCTCCTTCCTCATAGGGGGAAACCTGGCAAGTACGAGTTACACCCAACCTTCATTTTCCGCTTTTGAATGCGCTCCCAAGTGAGCTGCATGCCGGTAGTTGCAGTGTTATATATATATATATTTCAAAATACTTAGGTAATGTGCGCTCTCAGGAATAAACAGTCCAACAAAAGTAGCGGAGAAACAGGTGTTTATTCACAACGCGTTTCGACTCTAACAAGTCTTGATCACGTGAATGTCAGTGCTGTAGTGATAACAAGTTAAATAAAGTTGAACGGGCTGCGAGCACAAACAAAGGACCAATGTACATAGTACTAGTAATACAACACAATACGGCAGCCATCTTGGAGTGGTCTAGTTTACATCGCAAGCATAGATGTAGTCACTGGTATAATGTCAAATATGCGGCAATAAGATCAGGAGTAACTTAACGTGCAAAAGGATGACTTTCATGGTATGTGGCAAATAATAACTGGCAAGTGCCTGTAACGCCACCAATGTGTCGCGTATTCGTGATGTGTTGCTCAAACCACCCCCTGTGACTCCGAATGGAGAGACACTTGTAGTGCAGGGAGGCAGAGATCGTCACCTGTGTGTGCAAGGTATCTAATATCAGACGAGCAGAGCAACAGTAATGTTAAGGTACATTGTCCAGACGACAGTCAATAAGAAGTTGTATGTGTTCCCCAAGTGGGGCTAACCGTGTTGATGACCAAGAGGTGGTCCAAAGTTTCTCACACGCCCATGTGTCCAGAACTGGTGATGGCATCGGTGAAATAAAGGGGGAAAGAGGGTAGGCTGCCCGTGCAAAGTGAGTGCCGGTGTTGGGGCCCCTTCCTCTCCTCCTGAAATGAAATGAACAAAATCACAATAAGAAAACATTGTTAAAAACAGGTGCATTTGAATCTGCATCTTAACAGTTCTAGTACAAGTTCTGAAATTGGAAGAAGAGAAAGACGTGAAAAAAGAGAAGAAGAGAAGGGAACAAACTCATTACTAAAGAAAGTTCACTATGCATGCTAATTGCACAGACATGACATAAAATAACCATAATGACATCCTACACAAACAGGCTAGCAACAGGCTCTAAATCCATCATTCTCTGAGGTGTATGGCTAATTCTTCGTCCTGATTGAGGCCGCCAGGATCCTTACTTTGAAAATCAACAATGTATTTGGATTCTCTCTGTCTCAACCTCAGTACCCTATCACCTCCCCGAAACGCGTCAGGTGAATTGAAATTCAGAGCGCTGGATATCCGTTTGTGGAGAATAAAGACTTACTATAGTCAGCTGCTGTGTGAGTGCGCCCTCATTTTGCTGAGCAAACGTTATTGATGTATTCGCGGCAGCTTGGGCCGTGGAGGGCAGCACCACCCAATGGATACAAACGGAGCCACGAGGTTTGGAATTTGCCGAGCCTCATTTGTGGAACAGCAGTCCTCAGGGATTTGAACGGACCGACGCTCAGAAACCCATTGGGGTTAACATTTTACTGGGGTCAGAAGATTGCGCCGATTGCACACTACAAATCCCATGATGTAACAAGGGATTAAGCTCATCTGAGTATCCTATTGGAAGGCAGCCAATCATCGATCAGTGTGATGGCCGGAGCCCAGAGTTATTTCAGCCTATGAGGAAGAAGATTAGAACTCCGAAACGCGTCAGTTGAATTGAAATTCAGAGCGCTGGATATCCGTTTGTGGAGAATAAAGACTTACTATGGTCAGCTGCTGTGTGAGTGCGCCCTCATATATATATATAAGCACATTTTTGAATGCCTAGTTCCAACCGCCGCGGCTCCTGAACGAAGGGCGCGTCGTCCGTACGGATAAACCAGGCAAAATCCGTTAATATCTCAAAAGTTCAATTCATCCAAGTGAAAAGATGACGACGCCGTGTCTTGCTGAATAACACAAATTTAATTGTCAGCTGCTGGACGCGTTTCGCCTGACCTGCAGGCTTGTTCACCAACAGTCTACAATAAAGTTCATCACCATTTTGAACACAGAAAGGTCCTGTCACATGATTGAAACTACCACAATAGTGTATTAGAAAACAGACTCGTAGTTTTCACAAATTCAATGCTTAAATGCATCAATATAACCGATTTCAAAAATACAAAATAATTAATAAATGAATTTTACAGGTTATACATGTTCTAGTCCTCGTTTATATTAAGTAATATAATTTATACTCATGTGGATTGTCACAAGTAAAACGAGAAAAATAATTTTGTGAAATGTCAATGACTTCACCCAATCACAAATGATTAAAGTTATAAACTTTGTTTAGCCAATCGGTAAGTGATGTGTGGTATAAAGCCCAAGTGGGCTTAATCATAAAGGTAGTTAATTGATCAATTTATATGACCCTTCTAGTGTGTTCCATCCTGTGTAAAAAACAATCTGTTTTAAATTAACATAATATTCATGTCATGCTATCGCACACATAAATAAACAAAATGGATAAAAACCGTAAAGGGAAAAAAGCTCTCATACTCTTACATAATCTACAGATGTGTATGGAGATCCTCCTCCATATTTAAATCCGATGGTACTTTGCAGTTTAATTTAATTATATATGAGGATTCCAATTTTCTCAATGTTTTCTCCCGATTACCTCCTCTAATGCTGCATTTCACAGAATCAATTACAAAATACGACAGACCAGTTATATTTTTCTGATGGAATTGCTCGAAATGTCGAGCTACTGGGTAGGCTTTGTCGCCATTTTTAATGGCTCTCAGATGTTGAAGTATCCGTTTGTGAACAGGTAAGATCGTGCTGCCCACATATCTTAGTCCACACGGACATTGTAACACATATACAGCATGATCAGTCTTGCATGTATAGTGTCCTCTGATCTTAAACGCCTTGTCAGACAAGCCGGTTGTGTATTTGGCAGTATTGGTGCCATGTACACAAGCTTTACATTTCATGCATTTAATAAAGCCTTCTCTTTTTGATAGCCACATGGTGGCTGCCGTTTTAGTAGGGGGAGTTTTTAAAACATTGCTGACAAGCATTTGTTTGAAACTCGTAGCTCGTCTAAAAGTCAGCTGTGGTCTTTTTTGGACAATTTTGCTCAGAACTGGGTCACTACGTATTAGATGCCAATGTTTAGACATGATGCTTCTCACTTTTTTATGTTGGGCATTATAGGTGGTTATCATTCTGCACTCTCTGCTGTTAGAAGTTTCTTTTTTCTTTTTGGTGTTGCTTTTGTTAAAAAGGATTTCCTCCCTTGATCTCTTTTTTGCTTTCAACATTGCTGCTTTAATGCAATGTTCTGAGTATCCTCTTGCCTTAAAACGAGTCTGTAGTCTTAGTAGTTCTTCATCACAACTTTCTTGGTTACTGCAGTTGCGAATCGTCCTCAGACTCTCACCATAGGGGATACTTCTTATTAAGTTCTCAGGATGAAAGCTTTTGGCATGCAACAACGTGTTTCCTGCTGTTGGTTTGCGGTATAGGGATGTTTCAAGTTTACCATCTTTAATAAAAATGGTCAAATCTAGAAAGTTAATTGTGGAGTTGCTGATTGTGCTAGTGAATTTTAAATTGAGATTGTTGTTTTGTAATCTCATGATAAATTCATTTAGGGACTCCTCCGAGCCTTTCCATACCACAAATAAATCATCAATGAATCTACTCCATTGCATTACGTTGTTTTGCCATTCATTGGGATACAGCTTCTGGACCACCTGCTCCTCCCACCAGCCCATATGCAGATTCGCAAAGCTGGGGGCGAAGCAGGTTCCCATCGCTGTACCGCATATTTGGTGAAACAATTCACCATTAAAAAGAAAGTAGTTGTTCTTGAGGCAGAAGGATGTCATGTCAATCAACATTTGAGTATGAGCCCAAAACTTGACAGGTCTATTGCCCAAGAAGTGTCTTATTGCATTTAGCCCATCTGAATGTTTAATGCTGGTGGAAAGAGTTGTTACATCAATAGAAGCCATCACAAAATCCTCTTCCCATGGCAGATCATACACCTGTTTCAAAAAATCTCCCGTATCTTGTATATAAGATGGAAGACATTTAGCTAAAGGACACAAGAAGGAGTCAACAAATTTAGATGTATTGGCTAAAGCACTATTGATAGCCGAAATTATTGGTCTCCCTGGAGGATTAACTTGGTCCTTATGAATTTTTGGAATTAGATATAAAACAGGAGTGACCGGATTACTGATTTTCAAAAATGCCAATTCCTCATCTTTCAACAGACCTTGCAGATGCCATTCCACTAGTTTGATATTGAATAATTCATGACTGTGCAGCAATACAGACTCAGATATTTTTACATAGTTTAACCGATTACTCAATTGCTTATAAGCCTCTTGGAGGTATTGCTGTTTACCCCGCAAAACTACATTGCCTCCCTTGTCAGCATTACAGACAATACAATCTGAATTTTTAGACAATTTACTGACCAAAGCAAAATAATCCCGTTGATTTTGTGGAATTTTTTTAAGTGATGATAGTGTGTTCGTACATAACTGCTTAAGGTCATTAATCACTAAATCGTTGTAAATGTCTATAGCATCTCTTCCTGACATCGGTGTGAATCTGGAGGTGGGCCTGAATGGAGTGGGATCATTACTCATGATGTTAATGCCTTCTTCTTCTGCAATGAGAGTTGCTTGGTCAGTGTTCTCCTGCGAAATTTCCAATTCAATGGATTCAGAATGTTCTTGCAGATGGAACATGTCCAGCATCAGGTTCATATCATCAACCACTAGCTCATTGTTTTCTACAGATCTTAAGGCTGGCTTGGTAGGTGGTTTGCAGTTCTCTTTGTTAGCAAAATGTTTCTTTAATTTCAAAGATCTGATGAACTTGAAGGTGTCAACTCTCGTTTTAACGTAATCAAACTCCTCTATGGGACAAAAGGATAGACCAAGTCTCAAAATATGTTGTTCTTTCTCGGTTAGAACGATATTCGTCAAGTTGATGATGGAGGTTTTATCTGCTGCATTCATTTCGGCCTGTTCTTGGGAAGCGATCCGCCCTCTGTGTTGTTTGGCGTTTTTCCTCCTCTTCTGCCTCTGCCTTTTCCTCTTGGTGGTTTTGCGTGTTGAGTTGGTGGTCTGGGTCGGAGATTGAATCTCCTCTCTTGCTCTAAAAAACCAAATTCCTCAAGTATCGTAGGTGCAGGGCCAATTCGTACACTGGGACCTTCGTCACCGTCAGTATCGAGTTCTGAGCTCGGAACACTGCTCAATTCTGAATGGCTCTGGCTTTGATCTCTTCCTTTCATGTTCATTTTTTGCCGCCGCAATGTATCGAATTTTTTGGCGAAAGTATAAATTTGGCCTCTTTCGTAATCCAGCTTATCTCGCACAAATTTTTGTGCTTTTCTCAACTTGATAGATTCCTCCAATTTGTGGAGTCTGCTCTGCATATCATGTTTGAATTTACTTATATATTCCTGGTCAGTCTCTTTGTCAAGGAGCGCTGAGATTTGTTAAATTTCCTCGATAATTTTGCATCTGTCGATTTCTGCATATTTTACCAGAATCACCAACATCCTCTCAGAGGATTCCTGATTATTTTCAGCCCATTCTCGTAGCATATTTGGGCTAGGGTCCTCATATGTTGGAGCCACTAGGATTCTCAGTCCTCTCGGAATACGCTTTACTTCAAGATATCTTTTCAAGGATTTAGCTTCCCACCACTTTGATAACTCAGTTCGTTTTAGTTTTTCAAGTCTTTTCAGGCGGGTAATTGTATCTGTTTGGACTGGATCATTCGGTGTAGCATGACTACTCTTCGAACGAGTCACTTTATCATCAAAGATTGAGAGTGCTGCTTCTTCCCTTTGTTTGACCTCGTCAGCCGACATGTTAGAATTAAATGTAATGTACTTATGAGTGCGACAAACACACTCATGCAAGAACCGTCATTGCCTCTGTTGAAAATAAACAGCGTGGTTCGAAATATACAATGACTTTCCCTTCTCCTTAGCGCAAATGCTGGCCCTCACTCACCTGAGCTACAGAAGAAAACCGCGGGTCCTCCGACACACCGGTAACTCACTCTTCACTACAGGCTTGACTCCGGGCGTTTGCTTCTCGGCACTGTAAAGTTTCCGCTTTCATGCGCTGAGGGGGGCGGCAGTTATCCGACACAAGCACATTTTTGAATGCCTAGTTCCAACCGCCGCGGCTCCTGAACGAAGGGCGCGTCGTCCGTACGGATAAACCAGGCAAAATCCGTTAATATCTCAAAAGTTCAATTCATCCAAGTGAAAAGATGACGACGCCGTGTCTTGCTGAATAACACAAATTTAATTGTCAGCTGCTGGACGCGTTTCGCCTGACCTGCAGGCTTGTTCACCAACAGTCTACAATAAAGTTCATCACCATTTTGAACACAGAAGGGTCCTGTCACATGATTGAAACTACCACAATAGTGTATTAGAAAACAGACTCGTAGTTTTCACACATTCAATGCTTAAATGCATCAATATAACCGATTTCAAAAATACAAAATAATTAATAAATGCATTTTACAGGTTATACATGTTCTAGTCCTCGTTTATATTAAGTAATATAATTTATACTCATGTGGATTGTCACAAGTAAAACGAGAAAAATAATTTTGTGAAATGTCAATGACTTCACCCAATCACAAATGATTAAAGTTATAAACTTTGTTTAGCCAATCGGTAAGTGATGTGTGGTATAAAGCCCAAGTGGGCTTAATCATAAAGGTAGTTAATTGATCAATTTATATGACCCTTCTAGTGTGTTCCACCCTGTGTAAAAAACAATCTGTTTTAAATTAACATAATATTCATGTCATGCTATCGCACACATAAATAAACAAAATGGATAAAAACCGTAAAGGGAAAGAAGCTCTCATACTCTTACATAATCTACAGATGTGTATGGAGATCCTCCTCCATATTTAAACCCGATGGTACTTTGCAGTTTAATTTAATTATATATGAGGATTCCAATTTTCTCAATGTTTTCTCCCGATTACCTCCTCTAATGCTGCATTTCACAGAATCAATTACAAAATACGACAGACCAGTTATATTTTTCTGATGGAATTGCTCGAAATGTCGAGCTACTGGGTAGGCTTTGTCGCCATTTTTAATGGCTCTCAGATGTTGAAGTATCCGTTTGTGAACAGGTAAGATCGTGCTGCCCACATATCTTAGTCCACACAGACATTGTAACACATATACAGCATGATCAGTCTTGCATGTATAGTGTCCTCTGATCTTAAACGCCTTGTCAGACAAGCCGGTTGTGTATTTGGCAGTATTGGTGCCATGTACACAAGCTTTACATTTCATGCATTTAATAAAGCCTTCTCTTTTTGATAGCCACATGGTGGCTGCCGTTTTAGTAGGGGGAGTTTTTAAAACATTGCTGACAAGCATTTGTTTGAAACTCGTAGCTCGTCTAAAAGTCAGCTGTGGTCTTTTTTGGACAATTTTGCTCAGAACTGAGTCACTACGTATTAGATGCCAATGTTTAGACATGATGCTTCTCACTTTTTTATGTTGGGCATTATAGGTGGTTATCATTCTGCACTCTCTGCTGTTAGAAGTTTCTTTTTTCTTTCATCCTGAGAACTTAATAAGAAGTATCCCCTATGCTGAGAGTCTGAGGACGATTCGCAACTGCAGTAACCAAGAAAGTTGTGATGAAGAACTACTAAGACTACAGACTCGTTTTAAGGCAAGAGGATACTCAGAACATTGCATTAAAGCAGCAATGTTGAAAGCAAAAAAGAGATCGAGGGAGGAAATCCTTTTTAACAAAAGCAACACCAAAAAGAAAAAAGAAACTTCTAACAGCAGAGAGTGCAGAATGATAACCACCTATAATGCCCAACATAAAAAAGTGAGAAGCATCATGTCTAAACATTGGCATCTAATACGTAGTGACCCAGTTCTGAGCAAAATTGTCCAAAAAAGACCACAGCTGACTTTTAGACGAGCTACGAGTTTCAAACAAATGCTTGTCAGCAATGTTTTAAAAACTCCCCCTACTAAAACGGCAGCCACCATGTGGCTATCAAAAAGAGAAGGCTTTATTAAATGCATGAAATGTAAAGCTTGTGTACATGGCACCAATACTGCCAAATACACAACCGGCTTGTCTGACAAGGCGTTTAAGATCAGAGGACACTATACATGCAAGACTGATCATGCTGTATATGTGTTACAATGTCTGTGTGGACTAAGATATGTGGGCAGCACGATCTTACCTGTTCACAAACGGATACTTCAACATCTGAGAGCCATTAAAAATGGCGACAAAGCCTACCCAGTAGCTCGACATTTCGAGCAATTCCATCAGAAAAATATAACTGGTCTGTCGTATTTTGTAATTGATTCTGTGAAATGCAGCATTAGAGGAGGTAATCGGGAGAAAACATTGAGAAAATTGGAATCCTCATATATAATTAAATTAAACTGCAAAGTACCATCGGGTTTAAATATGGAGGAGGATCTCCATACACATCTGTCGATTATGTAAGAGTATGAGAGCTTCTTTCCCTTTACGGTTTTTATCCATTTTGTTTATTTATGTGTGCGATAACATGACATGAATATTATGTTAATTTAAAACAGATTGTTTTTTACACAGGGTGGAACACACTAGAAGGGTCATATAAATTGATCAATTAACTACCTTTATGATTAAGCCCACTTGGGCTTTATACCACACATCACTTACCGATTGGCTAAACAAAGTTTATAACTTTAATCATTTGTGATTGGGTGAAGTCATTGACATTTCACAAAATTATTTTTCTCGTTTTACTTGTGACAATCCACATGAGTATAAATTATATTACTTAATATAAACGAGGACTAGAACATGTATAACCTGTAAAATTCATTTATTAATTATTTTGTATTTTTGAAATCGGTTATATTGATGCATTTAAGCATTGAATTTGTGAAAACTACGAGTCTGTTTTCTAATACACTATTGTGGTAGTTTCAATCATGTGACAGGACCCTTCTGTGTTCAAAATGGTGATGAACTTTATTGTAGACTGTTGGTGAACAAGCCTGCAGGTCAGGCGAAACGCGTCCAGCAGCTGAAAATTAAATTTGTGTTATTCAGCAAGACACGGCGTCGTCATCTTTTCACTTGGATGAATTGAACTTTTGATATATATATATATATATATATATATATATATATATATATATATATATATATCCTGTTTACCGCATTCACCAGCCTCGGTAATCCTCCGGACACTCACAAAATGCAGGTACACGAACCAATTAAAGTGCAAAGTCAATTTTATTTGCCCAGAGCGACGGCCATAACGTTTCGGCTCCTCAGAGCCTTGCTCACATGACAGCGTCATTTACAAAGTGCTGGTTATTTAAAGTGCCAGTGCAGATTAACAATTGCATCACATGGGGGAGACATCGTAGCCACTGAAGAAATACTACCACAGTAAACATATTAGGACCATACAAATACGTAAAAGACGCCACATAGTATAATTCACACTGTTAAATCATATGCAAAATATATAATACTGGAATCCAATAGTGGCGTAAATGCCAATTCACTCAACATGGAGTAAGTATAAAATAACAATATGTACAGTAACTAATTTCCATTGATTAATGATACTGCCATCAATATGGAAATGAACACAGCATGAAATCAATAACTAGTGGTAATAGTAGTCCTCCCCCTATCTGATGAAAATAAAAACAGTTACCGTGCAATTTAAAGTGTAATAGTGCTTGTACTGGTGGTTGAGAGAACAACAGTATCAGAAATGTGCATCATCAAGAAAATCATGTATTCCGGTGCATCACTTAGATACCTATTTTGCTAAAAACAATAACATTTCATTTATGTTCGTATATACAATATAGTCTATAAAGTCAGAGTTAAGTCGGGAGTCACTAATCATCATAAAGTAGGCAAATTCGGAAAGCTCCTTGTCTGCCGGTTTCAGAGTCATCACAATATACATATATATCTGATCCAGGGTATAAGGGCGGATGCCAACGTGCAAAAGTGCAAACTTCCTACATACAGTACAATTTATCTGTAATAAATAGTAAACTACAAAACAAATATATAACCATAAAAGAGAGGAATAAATAGATTAAGACCAATGTCTTAAAATATAAATTGCTGTATACACATCTGACCCTGTTACCTAGTTACAAATCAATAGATTAAATCATGTATGGGATATAATCATGGGTCTCAAATGACTGTTCTTCACATAATGTAACTGATACAGTATTTTGGACATATAATTAGCCTAAACACGTGTATAAGTCTTCTGTTATGTTAAGGCCTGATGGAGACATTGTGTCAAGTTGCAAAATGTAACGTGTTTACAGTCTGCGTAGTTTAGATTCTCTGTCCCCACCCCTCCTGCTGGGCACAATGGTATCAATAACATAATATCTGAGACCCCTGATGTCACTTTTGTGGGTTTCTCTGAAGTGCCTGGCAACAATGTAGGTATTGTCTTGATTGGAAATTGCACGTAAATGCTGCAGTATACGCTTGTGTGCAGCTAATTTCGTACTATATTCGGTTTTACACGTCAACAATTTAGTGATTTGATGCTGTCTACTGCTAAAAGGATCAGTATATGTTTTGGTGTTGATCCCATGGGCAAAGGCTTTGCAGGTCTTACATTTGTAGAAGCCACTGTTAAGTTGCAACCACAAAGTTTTTTCAAGGATCTCTGGATTCGTATTGACCAAGGCATCCCTCATAGTGGGGGCCCTACTGTAAGTTATCAAGGCCCGCTGGGGGAGCATTGGACCAATAATGGGGTCGCTGCGTACAATAGGCCAACTCCTATTGATAATTGTGCGTAAATCAGCCTGTTGTCGACTATAGCCCATGATAATCCTAAAGGTGTTGGGGGGATTTTTTACATTTTTGACTGTGTTGACCCGTGTTGCTGCTATCCTAGATATATTAGTGGTAGGCTATAGTAGTTGTTCTCGATTGAGATTATTAGTTCTTGTAATGGCACTATCGATAATATTAGTGGAGTAACCTCTTTCTCTGAACCTTTGTTTACTCAAGGTCTGTGCCATTTTTAAGTCAATATCATTGCTACACACTCTTCTTAAACGCAGCATTTCACCATAGGGTATACTTCTAATGAGGTGGGAAGGATGAGCGCTGGTTGCATGCAGTGTAGAGTTACCTGCAGTCGGTTTGCGGTACAGTCTAGTCTCAATGTTTCCTGCATGTATATAGACTTCTGTATCTAAAAAAGTGACATTAGTTTGGCTACATGATGCTGTAAAATGAAGGTTAAGATTATTTACATTTAAAACATCAATAAAATTAGTTGCCTCTTCCAATGTGCCATTCCATATCACAAATAAGTCGTCAATAAAACGCAACCAGACAACTATATTTTCTTTCAGGTACTTAGCATGCTCATTCTTAAGTATCCTCTCTTCCCAAAAACCCATATGGAGACAGGTGTAGCTAGGGGAAAAACTAGCCCCCATAGCTACGCCTCTCAACTGGCGATACAGTAGATTATTATACATAAAATTGTTGTTGAGAAGATAATATTCCAACATCTCAATTAGCATCTCGTTGTGGTCTTTGAACTGTGCTGGTTTAAGTGAAAGATAATACTTCGTGGCCTGAATGCCGTCACTATGCCTAATACTAGTGTACAATGACGTCACATCCAGTGCCAACATCCAGTAACCAGTTTCCCATTTGGTTTTGCTAATTTTACGCAAAAAATCCCCTGTATCCTGTACATAAGAGTCTAGAGATTTGACAAAGTCCTGTAAAAAGAAGTCAATGTACTGTGATGTTTTCTCGGTCATCCCATTACGGGCCGAAATAATTGGTCTGCCTGGAGGCCTGTTGTAATCCTTATGGACATTAGGGATAAAATATAAGGTGGGAATGACTGGGTTACCCATCTTTAAAAAACCATATTCGGCATCGGAGATTAATTTTTGTCGCTTCCAACCAGCCAATTTGCAATAAAATTCATTGTTAGATGTTTGAATAGCTGCTGTAGTAGTGTGGGCATAGCAGTCTCTATCATTTAATTGAGAATACGCTTCTTGATCATATTGTTCTTTTGTCAATAGGACAATGTTACCTCCCTTGTCACTTTGGCGAATAATTATATTTTTATTCTGCTTAAGTTTCGACATAAGCTGTTCGTATTGCTGAGTTTGTCGGTTGTACCAACGTTGTTTCCTCTGAATCTCCTTGTGTAGGGTTTTCACGTCAGCTGTCACGTTCTCATTGAAAATATTGAGGGCATCATGGGGCATAATAGGATTGTAAGTAGAATTAGGTCTGAAAGGAGTTGTAGGCACTAATGGATTGGCACCATCTTGACAATTGAAGTTAATTTGATTACCTATTCCGTCGGTATCCCACAGCTCCTGCATAGCGTTCAGGAGAGATGTTTCAGGTGAGCTTCTCAGACTATCTTGTTGATTGTTTTTAAGTGCATAAGATTTTTTGAGTTTAAGTTTGCGCACTGTTTTATATATATCAAGACGTGTGGCCGCATAGTTAAAGTTGACCTGAGGTGCAAATGATAGACCCAAAGAGAGGATCCTCTTATCATCCTCCGTGAGAGTTAAAGGAGTCAGGTTAATTATTGTTTTAGTATTGTCAGGGCTTACTTCTTCGCCCAGTAACCTCTTCCTCTCTTCCTGTTTTGATTTGAGGCTCCTCTTCCTCGCCCTCCGCCTCTGCCTACACTTGTAGTTTGAGCATTTGCGTCATGACTCATTGTTGTTGGTCTTGGGCGTAGAGTTTGTCTCCTCTCTACACATAAAAAATGAATTTCCTCAGCCGGGGTTGGTTTGGGGATCAGGCCTGCTGCCAGGCTATTCCGTATCTCAGATTCAGAGTCACTGCCACCTGCTGAACTCAATTCTGAATGAGAAGTGTCATTCACATAGGTGTTCTTGCTGGGACCCCTGTTTGGAGGAATCACCTTGGCTTTTGGGACACGTGATGAATCGTATTTCTTTGCAAATGTAAATATTTGCCCCAATTGATAATCATTACGGTCCATCTGAAATTTGAAAGTCTTTCTCTCCATAATCTTTGTTTCCTCTTTTTTGAGCCTAGCAGTCATTTCATTCGATAACCTGGTTTTCTCATCGTTGTTTTCAATTTTGTCCAGATCCTCATTGATTTCTTCTATCTCTTTTAAAAGCAGAGCCCTATCGATATCAGCATACTTAATTAGGATCAATACCAATTTACGGGAGGACTCTAAATTTGTTTCCGCCCATTCACTTAATAGAGTTGGGATTTTCATAGCTTGGAGCCGTGAGAATGAGCAGACCACGGGGGATTCTGTTTACATCAATATAACGTTGGAGAGATTTGGACTCCCACCATTTGCTCTGCTCACTACGTAATTTCTTTTCTAATAATCTGTACTTCTCTTTCAGTGAATTGTTGTGTGCATCCTTATCCGCAGTGTCACTACTGCGGATATTTGCTGGTAACGGGAGGCTGTCAGAGAACATAGATAATGCTGCAGCCTCACGTTTGCGCACGCTGTCTGCCGTCATGCTCAAATTGGGGCTTTGTAAATAACCTGCGTATAGGGGGCCAACACGATCTTCAATATTTCATCCGTGACCACCCCAGTGCAGCACTCGTACTCTCCACCCCTCGATACCACGGTACCTCAGTAAGTCTTCAACGAAGTTCCCAGTACCTCCCGCGTCACGTAGTCCAACTTCAGCTGGGGAGCACCTTCTCCGTTCGCAGTTAGTATCCACAAAACTGCCAGTTTGGTATCAGGGGGGTCAGACGCCAACTCTTCCTTCCGGGAGTAAGAACATCCGGGTAAAACCTGGAATCAGTTTCACTTCAGACGCCGACCAATTAGCAGAGAGGGTTCCGTGTGAAAGTTGAGTGAAACCAAGTATGACCGAATATATCCTGATTACCGCATTCGCCAGCCTCGGTAATCCTCCAGACACTCACAAAATGCAGGTACACAAACCAATTAAAGTGCAAAGTCAATTTTATTTGCCCAGAGCGACGGCCATAACGTTTCGGCTCCTCAGAGCCTTGCTCACATGACAGCGTCATTTACAAAGTGCCAGTTATTTAAAGTGCCAGTGCAGATTAACAATTGCATCACATGGGGGAGACATCGTAGCCACTGAAGAAATACTACCACAGTAAACATATTAGGACCATACAAATAAGTTAAAGGCCCCACATAGTATAATTCACACTGTTAAATCATATGCAAAATATATAATACTGGAATCCAATATATATATTCCAAGCGAAAACACAAACTGCACCTTTCAGCTACGTGACACAAGCCCTCCAGCCAAACATTAGTGACATGTTCTTTTTAATTCTGGCAAAATAATACAGATTAACGTGTTTCGACTCCACACATCAGTCTTAATCATATGCTAATGAGGGGGGGGGGCATTTGTTCAGCATTTAAATAGTCAATGTATCGACATTGAGGGACAAATAGGGTTTCTAGTACTAAAGCAAGGACTCGTGATCACATGAGGCATATCCAAGTGGATTTAACTTGTACTTATTCAAAATGAAGTCAGTGAACATTTTTAACATTTTTGATGTACTGGTAAGTCCTTCATATTTCAATAGTCTTCCATCCATTAGCTGCTTTCACTAACCTTAGTTTTGTTGTTTGACAGGGACCACAATGCCCATAATGCTTTGTTGTTGAGTGAGTAAAACCATGTCCTCTCTTCCAACTCACTGATACCTATTTGGTGCCTTTGGATTAGCGCTTGTCAATAATATTTCCACAACGCCTTTAAAGAATTCAATTTCATGTATGGCTCAGTCATATTTTCAAAGTGTTAGTCGCAAAGGTATGTGCCACCCTTTCTCAATACGATGGTAATTCAGGGGCATATTAGCAAGGGCAATATCGCCGCTTTAGCAGGACCTTTTCCTGCTAAAGCGGCGATAATTCTATCGCCCTATCAGCAAGCTGTCCCTAACAGCAGTTAGCGACAGCTTTCTAATGAAAGCGACTGGTTTGGGTGCCGCTTTGCATGTCAGGGATATTTATTGCTAATGCCATGCAAAATAGGCGTTCCCGACCAACAGACCTAGTAAACAGCCACTAACAGGCCTATCGCCTATTAGCAAGGAGGCCCAGGCCCCGATTAGTGACGTGAAAAGTCGCGCTAACCGGGGTCATCGCCGGTTTTTTAACACCTGCTATTTTCCTGACTATACCATACCTAACATGGGGGGTGGATTATTCTGATACTACCACAGGGTCGTATCAGCAAGGATTTCCCCCTTCCTCATGCAACATCGCTGGTTTTGTCACGATGTTGGCCCTTCCCTCCAGCTATCGCTGGAATATTTATCGCCAGAGTGCTAATTGTTGCTAATACAGCGTTAGCGTGGCGTGTGCAAGAGATAATTCTCCTGCAAACCCTGGCTGCCTTCAAAATATTCCGTCATGTCAGGCGGGCCCCCAGGTTCCTTCCGTCAAACATTCCATCAGTTTCCAAAGCTGCAGCCGGCGGACGTCCCTTTACCATAAATCCATATGAACGTTGACGAAGAGGATGCCCAGCCTCTCGGGTTAGGGCCTGTGCAGCAACGTCACTCCTTACATATTCCAAGAGAAAACACGTACTGCACCTTTCAGTTACATGACACAAGCCCTCCAGCCAAACATTAGGGACAGGATCTTTTGAATTCGGGCAAAATAATACAGAATAACTGTATTATTTTGTCAAAATTAAAAAGAACAAACATACGTGTGTGTGTGTGCGTGCATGCGTGCGTGTGTGTGTGTGTTGCAGTGTCTGACTCTCCTCTAAGGTGCACCATTAAAGAATTTCTTAACTTTTTGTGCCAGTCACCCTCATTGAATCAAAATATATGCACCGTTCCCAAACTAAGCCCGGCAACCCACACTAAGTAAAAAAGTGCTGTGATCATGTTCCCGCTAGACATGATGATCAAATATATGACTAATTAAGCCTTTCATCTTCAGGCACATAAGATCTAAGCATCATGCCTTTATGCATTAATCATCTGAAACAGAATTTAACTGGACTGCTTTTGCTCCTACACTCGTAATGCCATCTGTCAGCTACCAAGCAGACCGAAAATTCAGATGTCTCAGTAATGATGCAATAGAACTAAAAACAGTGTTTGCAGCATGCTGTTACTTGACTTCTCCTTAACCCCTTCACTGCTTGGCCTTTTCTCCCCCGTGTTAAGCCTTTTTGGGCTATTTGGGGTAGCGCTTAGGCCCCTGCAACTTTTTGACCACATAAGGTATCCACGCCAAATTTGCGTCCTTTTCTTCCAACATCATGGGGATTCTGAAGGTATCCAGGGTTTGTGGATGCCCCAGAAGGGGACCCAGAAATTAGCCGAAATACAGCTAAATGTTTGTTTTTTGGGTAAAAATAGGAAAAAAGTGCTGCAAATGAAAGTGTCTGGGTTTTTCCCTGCAAATGGTATCAAAAAAGGCTGAAATCACCATTTTCCCAGCTTTTAGGGAATGACAGACTTTTGTCAGAAAACCAAAATTTTTTACACAGTTTTGGCATTTTTCTGGGACATAGCCTATTTTTGCGATTTTTTGTGCTTTCAACCTCCTTCCAGTTAATGGTAGAAATGGGTATGAAAACAATAATAGATCCTGAAAAGCTATACATTTTTTAAAAGTACACAAAATTCTGCATTCAGCAATGGGTCATTTGTGTAGATCCTTCAAGGTTTCTTTATAGAAACTAACAGTTGAATATAGGAAAAATTGAAAATTAGTTGAAAAAAACAGACTTTTGTGTCAACGTTTTCACCTGTAACTTCTTCTAATTATGACAGCTCTTTGAAAGCAATATACTGTTACATCAGCGGAACCTTACTGGTTGAGGGGATATATAGGACTTGTAGGTTCACCAAGAACCCGACGAACCCAGAGCCAAAAACTGAGCAGCAACTTGCAATGGTTTTCTATTATGTAGCGGGTATATAGCAATTATTCTGGGAAAATGTATACATGGAAAAATTGGTATGAAAGACACCTATGTATTTCTGAAATAGGAACAAAATATAGAGTTTAGAAATAGTAGATATTTGAACATTTCAGAAATTGGGAACACTCATACTAGCATGAGAATTATCGGTCATTTTTCAAAATGACTTCTTTTTTACACATTGTCTTTTATTTGGAAGGAAGAAATTAATTGAAAGTCAATAGGTAATAACAGTTGCTTTACAAATCTGAATTACCCTAAGTCTCCCGATAAAAATGGTACCTCACTTGTGTGGGTAGGCATAGTGCCCATGACATGCCAATGTTTGTCTTGACAAATAAATGAAATTACGCAAAACTGCAGAACAACCACTCCCAAAACCGCAAACAGGAATCAAAAGATTTACACTAGAATAAAAAGGAGAAAATAAACCATTACAATCACATATTCAAATAATGCACCAGTCCACACACAATACACCAGCTAAGCTAAGGGGTAGGGGGGGCCTAAGAGTATAAATAAAATATTCACCCCTGTAAAAGGGGAGCAACCCTTGCCCTTGAGGCCACTCCCCAATTCAAACATTTAAAACCCCCTGTTGTCTAGTGGCTTCTGCCCCCCTTGGGGCAGATGGGCCTAAAAAACATACTGCTGATCTGCCACCCAAAGAGGATAGAAATGGCCACAATCATCCTCCCATAAAGGGGAGCGACCCTTGCCCAAGGGGTCACTCGCCCCCAAAAAATCCCTGGTGGCCTAGTGGGCCCTAGATTTTGCACATAACAAAACAAAAAAGTTCTCTGGCGCAAGTGGGCATTCCTGCTGCACGATCGCAACGTACAAATGGCGTCCTGCGCGTCGGGGAACAAAGGGAAACCTCCAATGACGTCAACCACCTTGACACGCTGACATCATTGATGACATGAAGGGGGGTGCGGGGGGGAGGCAGGGAAAGGGCTTCCCATGCCTTCCCCGGTAGAATCGCGAGTATCGGCGTCACACGGGTGGGTGCCATGATGGCCGTGAGCCGTCATGAGCACACGCCCACTGTCATGAGCACAGAAGGGGTTAAGCAAATGACCACTTGATCTATTGCATGAGTTTCCACTGTTCCTATGTTATCCTTCTATATTATTATGACACTTTGGAGGCTTCAATCCCTGTATAAATGCCAGTCTCTAATGTTCTATTACAGTCACCTGTAATAATGAAATGTGAAATGACACAACTGCTTAACTCTAATGAGTCATTACAGTTGAGTTTTGACATTATAAGACTTGCTGTTACTAAATGTGTTTTCATATGTTTAATTTTGCACTACAGATTCTGCTTTTATTCTAAATGTCTCCACCAAACAATCGATGTTTTCATGAAAGAGCAAGATACCAAGGACTTAAGTTTATTTATTTATGTCTTTATTTATTTTCAGCTACACAAAACACAACTTTTGTTCACATAAGAACATTTGCTGTTTATAACAAGACATTTGCAAATCAATAACAACATGATTGGCAATAAAGATGGAGTTCAGTCTAGAGTGCAATGTGCATTGACCTTACAAAATATTGCACAATTCAGGATGTACTCTCATGTGCTTGAAATTACAGTTTATAAATAAAAGAATGCGCAAGTGAGTAAAAACCAAATTAGTAGCTTGTTCAACAGCCCTGATAAGACTGATCATGGCATTCAGATCTAATCTAGTCTGATGTAGAAATCCAAGGCTGGAAGTGCTGGATGCATTGTCGTTCACAGAGATTGATTCATGGGAGTGGTGAAAGTGCATCAATTAGAATATGTAATGGACGATGGAAGACGTCAATTGAATTTAGAAAAGTTCAAATGTTACCAATAAAATTAAAATGATGAGTTTTGTATGTGTTTGTGAATTAAATAAAATATTTCAATATCTGCCTGTTTGATGCTTGTGTCTGCATTTTTGTGTATGTTTTGTTTTGTGGTGCAAGTTATGGAAATTGCTTGGGCCTGGTTCCCCAGCTTCTAGTAATGACTCAGTGGAGGTCTTCTGATTCAAAAATGATTCAGTGGGGTCCCCAGCTTCCAGTAATGTTTAAGTGGGGGCCCACGGAAGTCAAAATGTTAAAAACCACTGGTCTGGTGCTTTAACAGTTGTATCTAGATTGATAAATAATCACTTCATCACCACTTGTGATTTTTCTTCCTACAAAAAGGAGAGGGATGATACCCTGAATGTTGGTGCCAGCAGTCCACTGTTGTTACCATTTCCTTTTTTGTCAGGAATTGCTAAAGGAAGATTTCGGTCTGAAGAATGGATACTTTTTCTATGATGCTTTTTTCTGGTCTTTTGTCAATTGTGGACTGTTCTCCTCCTCTTCTAGTTTGATTGCTATTGAAGTAATAGTTATTTGGTGCTTGTTGCGCAGGCGGAAGGATGGAGGATTTGGTCAGTTGATATTGACTAGACATGAGCTCTTCTATCTGAGTGGTATTCTTGGTATGCGTTCTTTTTTTTTAAGTTCATAATATTTTATTGAGTTTTGTATATACACAATAAACAAAGACATTACAGAAAATAATACTATATAGCGAAAATACCTAATCACAAGTCATAAAATTATCAACGCCATTAATAAAATACAATAGGTAAGAAGATGTAACATATTCATATGAAACATAAAAGAGGGAGGGAAAGAAAGGGACAATTATAAAACTAGTGCATTAAATATCAATAGAGCTACTATATCATATGTATACATTAATCGAGAAATAATAAAATCAAAGGATAAATTAACAGTACATCAATTAGAGGAGAAATATACATCAACAGGTAACCAATAAGATTGATAAGAGATAGAATTATGAAGAATCCCATTCAGGGATAACTGAGCACCTCTTCTTGTAAAAATAACCCAGGACCACCACGCATTAACAGATAACATAGAAATATCTTTCCAGCAATAAGTAATGGATTTCAAAGCTGCTGAAATTAGGAAATTGAAAAGTTTACCTTCTAAAACATTTAAGTTTTGTGATAAAGTAGCAGATTTGCATATTAACATTTGGTAGGAAACATCAACATGAATTTTTAAAATCTTTTTTATATTTATTTATTTATTTGAATTTTGTATAGCGCTGGCTAGACCCCGAGGTATCAGAGTGCTATACATGAGGTTCCACATTGTTACAAAGTTACATCAGTTACAAGTTACATCTGTTGCTAGAAACATTCAAAGAGCTTTGAAGACGAGATATGTGGAGAGTAGAAGGGTAAGGGGGATAAGAAAGAATGATAGGAGGGAGATAAGCCAGAGATACGAAGGAAAGTCTGCCCAAAGTCCGGCTGGGTAGGTGACGGCCAAGGGGGAAGTCAACAGCCCATCTCCTCTATAGCTATCAAAGTAGCTCCACAGGGCATTGGCCAAAATGCTAGGTCTCAACGGTCGGTGGCAAGATCACAGGTTCAGTGTCCTGATGGGCGAGCCGGATGGGGGATATGCTTGAGGTCTGGACAATGTCCAATTTTTGTCCAAGAGTAGTAGCTCATTGTGGTAAAGGACCACTGTGGCTGCCATCTTAGGGTCAGGCAATAGGTTCTGCCCATAGGTTGTTCCCTTCGGCCAGTCCCCATTTGTATCTATCCACTTTGTATTCTCAGGGGCCTCAAGGGTAATTTGCGCCACTTCTTAAGGTGGCTCCTGGGCTGTCTCAGTAGCATACTCCTCCTTGCTACCTATTAGCCACCATTTTAGGGTCAGGGGTGCAGAAAGAGTACTTATGGTGTTTTCGGGAGAGGCCGGCTGGGAGGTTGCCTCACCGCTTTTAGGAGGTTTGTCTTGGTGCCTGTGACCATACAGGTAGATTCTCCAGGGGTTGGGACTTGGAAGGAAACCCCAGATACACGCGCGAATGAGCCGATGGGGAAGGGGCCGTGTGCTCCATATGGAATAACGTTTGCTGCACACTTTCACTGGATGGGGGGTCCTCCCGGGGGCCCTCCCTCACCTGATTGTTCCATGGTGACCCTCGATGGAAGGGAAGCTTCACTCATAGTGGAGCTGAGGGGCCGTGGGCCGTGAAAGTCTCAGCAGCTGCGTCCGGCCAGCATCCTTACTAGCTCCGGCACTCACGCCCCAAGGCTCGTTGACTCACCGGGTGCCGGAGCGGGCCTGTCTCAGCCCGCAGAAGGCTCGTCTGATCTCATTTGTCCAGGGGTCCACAGCTCCCGCCAGCTCGCCTCGATCTGCGATTCCGCTATCTTCCCCTCAGCCTTGCAGGTAGACAGCGGGGCACCAGCGCTCGCAGCAACGGTCTGTTTGGGTGGTACTCCTTAGGCCACGTGAAGCGGTGCCGCCATTTTGTTCTGCAGGGTGAGACCCACCGTGTTGGTGGGAATGGCGTATCTCACAGGTGCGAGGATTCTCAATTTCCAAATCGCGGCTGCTGGTCGCTGGGATGTTCAGATGGCTGTTCGTCCGAAGCCTTCACGCCCTGTCGGGATAATCTGCCAGCTCATCTCCTCATGAGCTGCGGTGGCAGCTCGACCAAGGCATTTTGGTTGCCGGGCCCCGGGGATCTCAGCAACCAATAACAGGCTTCCTGGAGCCGTTAGAGCAGCTGTTTTCAACCCTGGTGCTGATCCGAGTATTACGATCACGGAATCATAACTTTTTGTGAGGGTTGGATGCGACAGAGTGCCGCTCTGTGGCGAAGTGCGCGGGGTCAATACGGAGCATCCGCTCCAGGCGGCCAGACCAGAATTTAAACGCTAAAGGACAGTCAAAAAGCATATGTTGTAGCGTACCTGGTTGCATTTTGCAATGCCAACATTCTGCAGAGGGAAGAAGTTTAGTTTGGAATAAACGTAATGGAGTCCATAACCGATTAAGTAAAATATAAGAATAAGTTTGGTAGAGTGATACTGGTAGCCAACCAGATATACTATTAAGCCAGATATCTTTCTATGTGTTATTAGATATAGAAAGTGAAAGCTCACTGTTCCAAAAAGTTGAAATCATATCTATATTATTACGTAAAGTATTTGAAAACTTTTTCTATAGAATAGAAACACCATGAGAAGAAGTGGAAACTGTTTGAATGTAAATTGATAAGCCAGCTGCAACATTAGAGGGAATTGCATTGGGGAAAGAATCTAAAATTGAATTGCATAAATATTGATATTTAATAAGGTCGGATTGAGATAAACCAAATCGTGTTTGTAATATTTCAAAAGAAATGAATGCAGTATTGGAATAAACATATTTAAGATAGAAAATACCCGCCTTGATCCATGAAAAACAGTAACTAACATTTCTATACCAAAGTGATAATTCTTCAGTATTATTCATGGGAAAAAGAAAAATTGAGTCTAGATCGTTAAATATCATTTTAGTGGATTTAATATTCACTGATTTGTGAAGAAATGTTGCATTATTAGACATGGTTATCAGAGAGGGTATAGCCAAGCAGGTGGATTATTTAAAAAGGAATGATTAAACCATATTGAACTTTGTTTTAAAATAAAGGCTTTATGATAAAGAAAAAAGTCAGGGATATTAAATCCAGCATTATGTTTGGGTACTTTTAATTTTTTGTAACTAATACGAGATGATTTGTTATTCCATAAAAACTTAGATAGAGATTTATCAACATCCTTGTAAAACTTTAATGGAAATTGAGTAGGAATCATGGCAAGGGTATAATAAATTTTAGGAGCTATAGTCATTTTGATAGAATCCATTCTGCCCCACCATGAAAGATGCAATGACGACCATTTAGACGTTTTACCTTTAATATAATTTAATATGAAATCACAATTTAAAGTAATTGTTGATTTTATGGAAGAAGAAAATAAAATACCAAGATATTTTACTTTACTCTTTTGCCAAATTATTCCATCCCTGGGAAGCGTATCAGGAGTGCAAAAAATATTTAAGGGGAACAATTCAGTTTTGTTGGTATATAAAGTGTATCCAGAAACTGTAGAATATTTTGCTATAATATTCATTAAAGAGGGGAAAGAGGATATAGGGTCACTAATAAATAAAAGCACATCATCCGCATATGCAAGGGTTTTAACAGGAATATCCTTAATATTAATTCCTTTAATATCATCACATTTTCTTATTGAAGTAAGGAAAGGTTCAATGCCGATAAAAAATAAAAGTGGAGAAAGCGGACAACCTTGTCTGGTACCTCTAAAAAGTGAAAATGTATTTGAAACGTGGCCATTGATATATAAACGAGCAGTAGGTGCATAATAAAGAGCTGAAATCATGCGTATAAAAGACTCTCCAAAATTAAATGATGATAAAGTATGAAATAAAAATTGCCAATGAATTTTAGCAAAAGCTTTTTCAGCATCTAAGGCTAAAATACCTGAGGGTAACGTTAAAGTAGATCTTTGTTCAATAATGTGTAGCAAGGTTCTAGTATTATTCGCAGAATATCTATTCTTCATAAAACCAGATCAGGGTGTATAATAGAATCTAAAATAGTGCCTAATCTTGTAGCAAGTATTTTTGCATATAATTTACAATCTTGATTAATTAAGGATATAGGACGATAATTAGATACAAGAGTGGGATCTTTATCTGGTTTAGGCAGCACAATAATTAAAGCTCCAGTAAAAGAACCAGAGGTAGATCCCGTAGACTCAAAAAACGTAAAAAGTTGATATAAAAAAGGTACAAGTTGTGATTGAAATTCTTTGTAGAATTCCGCTGGAATCCCATCAGGACCGGGAGTTTTATTTTTTTTAAGGTATTTTATGGCTGATCAAATTTCATCTTTAGTAATGGGTGCATCAAGTCCAATTTTATCAGGTTGTGATATCTTGGGTAACCCACAGGAAGCTAAAAAGGAATCAATTAAGGACGCATCTTGAAAATCGGGTTTACTACAATTTAGAATACAAATTCAAAAATTCATTAACGATTTCATTGTGAGATAAAGCAATTTTACCCTGAGGACCATGAATGCAATTGATTTGAGTTTTATCCTATTTTATGCGTAAATAATTAACTAAAAGTCTTCCAGATCTGTTGGCATTAAAACTAAATTTGGCTTTAGCATTAGAGATTTGAATGCCAGCTCGTTTACTAAGGATAGAGTTAAATTCATACCGCAGTTTTTGTAGCTTAAATTTATATTGAGGATCATTGGAGGTAATAAAAAGTCGTTCACTTTTTGCTATTTGTTTTTGTAGGTTTTTAATTTTTGCATTAAAGGTTTTATTATCGTATGCCATAATAGAGATCGTTACACCCCTAATGTAAGCTTTAAGTGCATCCCATCTATTAATCATAGAAGTAGAATCTTCTGGGTTAAATAGAAAGTAATCTTTAATGGCGGCTAAAAGTTTTGGTTTGTTATATTCATTTAACACTATACCAGTATTCATTCACCATCTAGATTGTTTAATAAAAGTTGACTCTAAGTTCAAAACCAAAGAAACCATTGTATGGTCTGAAACATCAATGTTACCAATTTGAGGAGTAGTTACTGAATTAATTAATTGCCTGGAAACTAATAAACAATCAATTCTAGAATGGGAATGAGGATTGAAAAAAAAGCAAAACTTTTTTCTGTGGGAAAATGTAATTTAGTGGTTTGAATAAATGATTTGAAAGCAAAATACACTTTAGAAGGGTGACATTTTGTAAGAGATAATCTATATATTAAAAGGTCAGAAATAACATTAAAATCACCTCCAACAATTAAAGGAACATTTCCAAACATGTAGAACCTCTGTCGTGAGAGTAATCCAAAAAACAGGATCATCTGCAGTAGGACCATAAACATTTAGTAAAAATAAAAATGAATCATGAACTTTAATTTTAACGAATATATATCTACCATCTGCATCTGAATTTGTGCTCAAAATTTGACAGTGTAATTTTTTTGCAAAAAGAATAGCCACACCATTTTTCTTACCATTTGCAGGAGAAGAGACAATCTTATCCACCCATTTCTTTTTCATATAATCTAAAATTTTGTCATCTATATGAGTCTCTTGAATAAAACAAATGTCAGCTTTGCAACTTCCTAAATAGTCTAAAATTTTTGTACGTTTAATGGGATGGCGCAAACCTTTAACATTTATTGACACAACTTTGAGAATATGAGTACTAGCCATAGTGGAAAGGAAGAGAAAAGAGAACAAGAATAGGAAGGTAAAAGAAGAGAAAGAAAATGAGAAAAAGGTAGCTCCAGAATAAGCAAAAGGGAAGAAGAAAAGAAAAAACATGGAAGAAACAACAAACAGAAGACATAAATCTGAGACGTGAAACGCACACACGTTCTACAAGCATGACCGAAACGGCTGGAGCCCAATATAAGAAATTATCAGTAGCATGTCAGAAAAGGCATAACTGGTAGAAATCAAGTAGCAGAGCCATTAGTATCCATTGAGTGTTGAGACTGTTGATCAATAAAATGTTTCAAATCTTCAGGACGTTGAACAGATTTCGAGAAATTATCTTTCCAAATGCGCATCGTCGATGGATCTAAAGTCCATGGGCCTCATTTATGAAAAGTGACGCATCACTGCGTGAAAACAGTGATGCGCCACTTTTCACTGGGCCCTCCCTGCGACTCCAGTGATGCGTCATATTTACAGTATGACGCATCATGTCGCAAGGAGTCACAGATACGTCAGTATTTCTGACGTATCTGTAGGCGCAAAAGTGACGCATCGCTGGAGTGTGTCACAAAAGTTACGCAACTCCAGCAATGTGTCCTTTCACATGGGGCAAGCCCCATGTGAAAGGGCCTGCATCAGTCTTACGCCTGCTGTGAGGCAGGCACAAGAAATTGACGCATTTGCACCCTAGAAGTGGTGCAGTGAAATCTCGTAGATTTCACTGCGTCACTTCTACGACCCTTTTTTGCGTCAAAACGCCCCCCTTGCATACATTATACCTGGCGCAGGTATAATGTGGCGCAGGGGTTTACAAAGTGACGCATCTACCTAGATGCGTCACTTTGTAAATATGGCGCAACATGGCGCATGTTTTATGCCAATGGTGCGTCACAAAAAGTGACGCAACGGCGGCGCAAAAGTGACGCATATTTGTAGCCAAGACTTCGTAGTTGAGGGCGAAGAGCCATGAATTCCTTGCGAATTGAGACAGTTTCTTTTGCAAAATCTTGATGAATGAATATTTTATTCCCATTTACCATCAGTGAAGGTATTTCTTGTGCTGCTTTTCTAATTAAAACCAAATTATGGTGGCAGAGGACTTTAAAGATCATTTGTCGCAGTTTTGTGTGATGAGGGTTCCGATGGGAGGGAATCCTGTGAGCCATATCAATTTCAAACTTTTCTGGAAATTTGAGTTGCAAAAGGCCAGGAATCAGATTTTCCAAATATAATCTACAGTTAGCTCCCTCAACATCCTCTGGTAAATTAAAAATGCGAAGATTGCATTGCCTGTTACGATTTTCCATGTCCAACAGTAAAGAGCACATAGGGGACATTTTTGCCACAAGTGGAATGAAGGTGTCGATTTTTGCTTTATTATCTTGTATTTTGATTGAATTATCCGAAATTTTCATGGACAAACTGGCCATTTCTTTGCGTACATTTTTTACTTCTGACGCAATGGTATCTGTATTTACACGAAGTGCCTGAATTTCCTCTAATATTAAGGATAAGGAAGGTTCAGCTGACTCTACTGCTTTTGATTTAACAGGAGGAGGCGAAACTTGCTGTCTCCTTTTATTATTAATGGAAGCTTTATTATCCATTTTCTTAAATAAAGAATTAGATTTATAAGAGCAGAAGCAAATTATTATCAAATAAAGAGAATGCTGTTAAGATATCTTAAAAATAACTGGTGCAGCAGCTAAAATGGGCTGTGGCTAGGCCCAAGCCAGACCCTCTCTTGAAAGAACACTCCGCCCCCTTGACAGAGAAGCCCTGCTGTACCTGAGTGTTGAGCTGGGTGCAGGGACCAGGCGGTGAAAAAACCCACTTCCGATGCCCAAAATCGCAGGATTTTGCTTCATGAAAGTATCTACCTCCATAAAAACAATTTTCTGACAGAAATCGTCGTTTAATATTAAAAAAACGGGCGAAAAACACGCTAGAGCTCCCGGGAGGCGGCCATCTTGAATCCCGCGCTCGCAGGTATGCGTTCTTAATGTCAGTGAGCTTGATTACTAATACTTTGCATTAATCCCTGGAATTTGGTGCGCATTATGCAGAAAAAATGAAATGGGCCTGTGTTGATTGGACCTGTAACACTTTACTTGCTATTAGTTTTGTGTGAGACTTCTAGGGGGGTGTCAATCAACTATCCTCTTAAGAGGGATAAGAACACATGCATTGACTTTAATTGTGTGCAATCTGCTGTGAGTGTGAAGTGGGGCCGTGAGGAAAACAATGAGATCAGTGAGAGAAAGTTGATCTTGTTAACCCGCAGCTTTTGTTTGATCGCTGAGAAAGATTTAAACATTACTCCTTTCCAATACAGTTTTCAGAGATACTATGGGGCAAAGTGGCGATAAAAATATTGCCCGATTCACAGGCTGGTGCTAACAGCCAATATCACCAGTTTTTCTGCGATAGCAGCCGCAAAAAACAGTGCCATGGATGACATCGGCAACTAACGCTAATGATATGCAGAGTAGACGTTCCCGTGCAAAAAGCTGCAACAACACCACTTCGCAACATTCTCAATGAGCAGCAAGATTGACGATAAGATCACAAAACATGCGATAAGGCGCGTTAGCAGCAGGGATTTAACACCTGCTCCTACCTGGAGTTAAGTCGGATGACTACCTGCAGAATGAATTGGAGCCCAGTCCAGAGCCACACCTGAAGAACAACAGATGCCATGGAGCTACTGATCATGCAGCTTGGGGCACCAAGAGGGCCACAACACCTACCGCCACCACCCTCAGGCCTGCCAACCCTCTGAAACCCCCCCCCCAGACTACCACAGAGGCAGCGCAAACAAAGACAGCCGGTCTTCAGAAAACGCACCAGTCTCACAGACTTAACACCAGAGGATGTCGTTGCCCACTACACTCTCAAAAGGACAACCATCCTCCACATCCTGACCATCATTACCCACAGGCTGATGGTACCAACACAGCAGACAACCAACATCCCTCCGCAGACAAATCTGCTGGCTGTGTTGCACCTCTTGGCCTCTGGTACCTTCCAACCAACAACCGCCAGAGTCGGAGGAGTCTCACAGCCAGCCCTATCAAAGTTACACACACCAGTCTTGGAAGCCATCATCGGCTTGGTACCCCAGCACCTTCACTTCCCACACACTGCGTAGGAGCAGCTGGAGACCAAGAAAAGCTTCTATGCCATAGCTGGCTTCCTTCACGTGTTGGGGGCAATCGACTGAACACATATACTCCTCATGCCCCCTGCCTCCACCGCACACGCATTCCATTAATGTGCAGGCAATAGTGGAACTCTTCACCAATGTCGTCGCCAACTACCCAGGCAGTGTGCATGATTCCTTCATCTTCCGACAGTCCATCATCAACCAGCGCTGGCACATATGGGAATGCATTGCTCGTTGGTAAGTACCCAATGAACACACCACACACCTCATCTCCAATATCATGCAACTCACAACTCTCTGAATGCACACGTCACAAACTCACATACAACATGCCAAACAACATGCCCACCTACCAGACACGACAGCACAACTTACTGTGGTAACCTGGGCAAGCCATATAGACGAGCCATCAATGGCATGGCACCTCAGCCACACAATAGCAGAATGCGAGGAGCGGTGGGAACCAGGCATGTGCGAAGGAGGCAAGTGACCAATGAATAAGAATGTACACAATGCCAAGTGTGGCGTGGATGTACTGGCCAGACTGCAGTATGCAGACCACAGACATGTCCATGTCGACATAAACAGCTGGTGTTTGGAGTGTAGTGAACAGTGGACCCCACCATGTTACCCCAGGCAGTGGGGAAGATTGCAGAAATGTAGTTTGTTATGTCCCCCCTGTAAGCGTGAATGGAGTGGGCTGGTCCAGCGTACACCAGGCCAGCGTAGGGGTGCGTATAAAAAGCCCGTTGCTATGGGTGTGGTCCTCTTCTGGAATGGCAAACATTTCTGCCAGGGTGGCGCCTCTCACCCTGCCACAAGGCCGATGCCGTGAGCGGTGGTGCCTTTGATCATGTGCGCCTGCTGCAGACCAGGCCGCAGGTCTCCAGACCTGTCTTGGCTGCCCCTGCGCAACCAGGCCACACCGCTCACCTGGCAACACCGGCGTGTGTCAAAGAGGGCCCACCACATGCCTGTGCAAGCTCCAAGCCCGAGGCCCGCGACCTTGGCAGCCTCCTCAGACCATCACGGCCTGCGCGACAAAGGCCCCCAGCACTCCTTTCTCATTGACGTACTCCACCGGCCTACACTGCGGTCAAGTAGGTCACACATTTGGAACTGAGTCTTGAATATACAATGGCAGAGTACATATTTATTGGCAGAATTTAAATCACTGTACTCCCTTTGATGTGGTGCCACCAACTCTGTGCATCGCATTCCAGCAACACGTGTCTGTGGGCCATTGCTGACTACTGCCTTCGGCCTACACTTTGGTCCAGCAAGCCTCACATTAATCTAATCCTGACCAGAGCAGACAGGACACGGCATCGTCGCAGGCTCCACACATGCTCAGCTCTGGTGCTTCTACCTCTGTCAACCACAAATCATCGCCACATGCCATTCCAATGTTGTGTGTGAGAGTTCCAGGAGGAGCTGGCTGAACAGCGGTTGGCCCTTGCTGACCGCTGCCTCAGGCCTACACTGTGGTCCAGTAGGTCACACATTTGGAACTGAGTCTTGATTTCATGATGTCCGAGGTCATATGTTTATTGCAGCATTTATTTCACTGTACTCCCTTCGATCTGGTGCCAGCAACTCAGTGCATAGCATCCCAACGACACATGTCTGTGAGCCCTTGCTGACCATTGCCTCCGACCTACACTGTGGTCATGTAGGTCAAACATTTGGATCTGAGCCTTCATTTATTTATGGCAGAGTTTATATCATTGCACAGGCCTCATCGCAGACTGCACCCCATTCCAGCTCTGGTGCCACTAACTCTGTGCCCCGAAATTCATGGTTACTCTCTGTTTGAACTTTGGTGGCATCTGAGTATATGGCCTGGGGGTTGTCTTCATCATCATGTAGCTGATACTGACATGGTGTTAAGAACGAGTCCATCTCCTCAATATTGCCTGTTTCTGCTTGGTTCTGCCCTCTGCATCATTCCCTGGAAGAACACCTTACACTGTCCCCCGAAACACTCCGCGACATTCACGTTCGACATCGACGAGGACCCGCTCAGCTCTCGTGGCCCTACCTCAGTGCACCGCATGTCACCGTCCAGTGGCGGTGTGCCTGTGCCAGCTGCAGTGCCTCCGGGGCCACTAACTCTGTGCAGCTCAAATCAGGGACCCTTGCTGTTTTAAATTTGAACTTATGATTGTCTGATCACTGTTGTAGTTGTTGCCAGCACCAACCACTCCCTGAGGGCTGGCTTACACTCACCCCACACCCATCCAGCCGAGGCGTCACTGGACATGTGACCCTGGCAATAAGAGGGGCTGGGCGCACGTGCCCGTAGCCAGTTCCACAAACTATCTAAGTGTGTCCGTGTGGTCATTATGTATGCATGAGGGCCCCGGGCCCTACCACAGAACATTGTGCTGTGTACGGACGCAACCATGTCAACTCAGGCAGTGGGGTAGACCAGGGACATGTAGCTGTGTCGTACCACCCTGTAAGCGTAAGCGGAGTGTACTGACATACAACAGACCAGCGTAGGTGTGTGGTTGATCAACCAGGGGCTCTGGGTGTGGTTAAGTTTTGGCCTTGCCACGAAAGTAACTAATGCGTGTTGTAGTGTCAGTGCCACCCGTCCTGCAATGGACAATGTTGCAATGTAGCATGCCCCCGGAGTGCGGGCTCGGCAGAAGGGGTAAATGAGGGACCGCTCAGAGTCCAGGGTCATACATGCCAACTGTTGTGTGTGTCGCTGTTACCGCAGCATAAGCCAAAGGTCTACCCTCAACCACATCGCGAGTTCAGCCACCCATGAACTCTACATCTGTGTCTGCCCTATCATTACCATAGGCCTACACACACATGGCCACACACATTCAACGCACAACATCACAGTGTCATTGTCAGGCTTGTGGACATGCGCAGACAGGCATGACAATGGTGTGCCGTAGGAGTGCAAGTGATGCAACCGCGCTGTGCACACTAGTAAATAGGCTCGGGGGAGGGAGGAGCAGCAGTGATGCTACGTAATACACATTGATGCCGCTCATTTGCTACAAGCAGTACATGTCAAACAGGAATCACTTAGTCACACATATCACACACCAATGAACCAGTGAGCCTGCCAACACATCATGCAGAACCAACTATTGACTCATGTCTCTCTTCACTGTCACAGGTGACCAAAGATATGCACTCTACCCTTGGATGATGACACCCCTGCGAGCCACGAACACACAGGCCCAGAGGCAGTACAATGCAGCCCACAAACACACCAGGGGCACTGTGGAACGCAGATTTGGTGTGCTAAAGTCACGTTTCAGGTGCCTGGACATCACAGGTGGAAGGTTCCTGTACAGCCCAGACATTGTGTGCAAGATGATTGTTGCATGTTGTGTGTTGCACAACATATGTGTACTCACCAATGCCCCATGGCTACAAGTGCCAGATGCAATGGACGATGATGAGGAAGATGAGGCCGGTGGACCACACCCCACTTTAGCTGCAGCAGGAATAGCCCGTAGGAACACCATCATTGACAATTTCTTCACATGAGCACATCACATTGTCACAGTCCTTAGTAATCATGGGACAGTACAAAAGGATCACAGGCATAGCATGTGCAAATACATTCATTCAAACACACATTTCCTGCGTGCATGTCACTCCTCTGTACAAGCACATCACTCTGACAAGTGTAAGTGCAAATGTAGTGCTAACAATCTTAGAAATTGGAAATGGATGGTGGGTGTGTCACCTCTGTACAGAGAGGCTGTTTGGGGTGTCACATATTCAAAATGCCATTTCTGTGTGTCTAAGGTATTATGGTATCCCACTCATCAGCTTCTCACATGTGACTCAATTCATTACATATAGGCTGGCATTTGTTACCTATAAACACGGCTTCTTATGGGGTCAGATATGTACCACCATGATGCATGGATGCAACCTGTGACTCAAGTCCCACAACATGAGCAACATGGATGTAAGGGGGAATCACTGCCTCTACATTCGTCCATGCTTTCATACTTGATTAATCATGGACATGACACATCTGTGTGTATTGGAATATATTATTCACGTTCAATGGAGTGTGGAAGCTGTCTTAGTACTGGGCCATGCAAACAACACTTTAGAATGTTGCCCCACGGAGGGCCAGCCAGAGTCCCTTAGGGATTGAAAAGTTACTCGAAAGTGAAAGAGTCCAGTCCGCAGGCTGATTGCTGTGTCATTGTTTTGCAAACAATATATGGCAGTCCATGTCGAGGTGCAAGGTTAGTGTCGCTGAGTGTATTGGGGGACAGTGGAAGGTGTTATTACAGGGCATTATGCAGAGGGCAGAACCAAGCAGGAAGAAGCCATATGGCGGAGATTAATGCTACTGCTTCCTACTTACCACTAAGGCAGATTCATCCTCATCTTCAGCATCTGATGTTTCATGTGCCTCACATGTGTGGGGGGGGGGTGCTTGGTTTGCAGCACTGTGTGGCACTGACACATCAAGGGCCGGAGATGTGGATGTAGAAGTAGCAGCAGCATTCAGCTGCGCACATCTTGTGGCATCAGTTCCATGATGAGGATCTGCAGGGGATGGAAGATCCCATGTACAGCTTTCTCGTGTGCAGCCGTGGTGGCCATTCTTTGTGCCTGCATCCGCTCCATATTCTCTATGACCCTCCTCATGTTTCCCAAATCACGGTTGACAACGCTGTAGCCACACTGACTGGACAGTTGTTGTTGTCTACGAGTCATGACTCCAGCGACGCCAGCCATGGATTGTTTGAGGGCATGGGGTGGACTGTGGGTGTCCTTTAGGGAGTGTAAGTGGTCCCTGATGGGAGTAGACACCCACATATGGCATCTAGTTTGGCTGCCATGAGTTTGAATCCCACTCACACCTGTCCAGCCAGCTCCTTCTGGCAGTCTAACACATGGCGTTGAACGCTATGTGTTCTTCGGTGAGGTGCTAGGAGCCAGACGTGGTGGTGGGTGCTTCCTGCTGTGTGGTCTGCGCAGGGGGTGGGCTAATCTCGATGGTGCTGGGCTGCCCTGCTACTGGAAGTGGGGTGAGGAGGGTGTCCGTGAAGCGTTGGAGTTTGTCTAGGTCGATGTCATGGGGGTCGTCTCCATTATCACTGACGTGATGTAGGGTTTGCTTTGCAGTAGGTGTTGATTGTCCCTCTGGAATGTAAAGGAGAGAAGCAGTTTCACAGTGTGTTCCATTTATGTTGATGCATTGGTGAAGATTACATACAGTCTGCATGGCAATGTACATTGTGACTGTTTGTGGGGAGATGCCTATTTGATGCGGGACAGTGGACATTTGTACTACATCAGGGATGTGAGTTTGTACTCGTACTTTGTCATCTCACAGTTTCCTGCTATGCCAGATGTGATTGGCCATTTTGTACACACATGCAGCACCAGTTGTGTCCTGTGTTCTGTTGTGAAAGTGTTGCAGTTTCTACAACATTGTTGTCAATGTTAAGGTGCTCTTATTCTTGTGTGTGTGTGCTGCATTGTGGGTGAATCGCCCCTGAAGCTCTGATTTGGTACCCCTTATCACTTTCAGGCAGTGTGACTTTGACTTCTGTGCTTCTACAGTGCTGAGATGTGGCGGACTTGGGTGAATTGAGCTCTTGGACGAGTTGTGACTCTTGGGCATGGTTTGTCCGCAGATGTGTTGTTGACGTCAGGGTTTGTTTGTACACGTGGATGTGTCGGAGTGTGACCTGCTCCTTTCCGGATGTGGTCCACACTCAGCCAACTCAGTGTCGTGGTGTGCACAATGTCACGATGATTGGACTGCAGCCATGCTAATCATCATGTAGTGTCACTTGCATAGTCAGTGTGGCCCACAAATACGCATCTTTGCCGGGTTTCACACGTGTGCATGTGTTGGTGGTGAGATTGGTGATGTGTGGTGTGGGACCCAATTGGGGACATGGGGGATGGGGGCCTACTTGATGTTTGTATGTGTGCTGCAGTGTGCCACGGGTTCAGGGACATGATCCAGAGACATTGTGGGTGTGCAGTGTGCTCTATTTAATTGTGCATATGTGCCATTGTGCCCATTTCCCCCCGTCACCTCAGTCCCTGGTCGGTACTCACCCTGTTGATGTTGTGTCAGGTCATGTTGAGCAGTGTCCTGATCCCCAACTCCTGGCACCGTTATCCGACTGATGACTGTGGCCACAATTCTTTCATGTCATCCAGCTCTTGGTGTGCCGCTGGACCCCCACCTCCAATAAACGTTGCTGCTTGCACATTGGCATAGAGTTTCTTCTTGGTTTTGCCCTCCATATCATTCCAGCGCCTCTTGACCTCTTCCATTGTCCTCCTCAACGCTGCAACTGCATTCACATGGTCCATGATTGTCTGCCATATTTGCGTCTTTGTTGCTAATGACACGTTGGAGGTGCCGAACAGTTGTTGGTAGTGTTCTATCACCTCCGTAAAGGTGATCCTGTTTTCGGGTGGACTGAACCGCGTCTTCCTCTTCCTCTTCTCCTTGGCCTTCTCCGACCCCGAGGTTCCTTGCTGGTCGTCTGTGGGGCTTGTGCGGTTCGCGTTGTCCTCTGCACTCGGTCCAGGTGCATCCATGGTGCTACGCAGTTTATTTATTTTTTGCTATTTTTTTTGTTTTGCTTTTATAGTGCAGTTTCCCGCATGAAGCCTGTTGCTGTTTATTGCTGATTTTTGTGTCGCTATTAGCCACATCGCAACTTTTTTGCGTCCGTGTTTCGCGTTTTTTCTGCGTCACGTTGGTTTTAACGCGGTCATTTGGCACGTTATCTTGAGACTATTGCATGGTGCCACCGTGTTGAGAATACAACATTAACACTGTGTTATTTCACCGCGATAGACTGCGCTATGCAAAGTTGCGGTAAGCTAATTTTGTGATAATTGTCACACATTCTTGAGAATATCCCCCTGAATGCTGTTGTAGGGGTTGACTTTTGCAGGAAGCAGGCAGGAAAAGATATCATCACAGAGTTTTATATAGCGCAAACTTGACCACTTGACCCAAATTAGGTTTCAGAGCACTTTACATAGCACCAGTTACGTTACATGAGGACACACATAAATTTTTGTTAGGCGTGGGGAGTTTAAGTGATTTGCCCAGAATCACAGGATGTTCAGCGTCATTGCCGAGACTCGAACCCAGTTACCCAGATTCGAGGTCGGCCGCCCTAGCCATTAGGCCAACTCCTCTCCCCCTATTAGTCCATCCCACAACCTGTTCCCACCAACTAAAGAGAGAGACCACTGCCCAAGACCAGCACCCTCCCAAACCGCCAGAGCTGCCCTCTTAGCACTTGATTCCTTGGGCACCCGGAATGTTGCAAGTTTGCATCCTGGTTGCACCTCAGCATCTGAGGGGGGTAGCACTTGAGAATAGAAGGCAGCTCACTGGACCAGGCTCCAAGACGTACGTTTCATCTGCTGCAGCTTCTGCAGCCTCTGCTCAGCTGCTTCACCCTTCTCCCCCTTCTGCAATATCGGCAACCCGAAGCTGCCGCTGCTCCAACAGCTGAACCTCCTGCTGCTGCTGTGGCCGGTGCTCTGCACTGGCTCTGTTCAGCCCTGTGTCTGCTTCTGCATAGAATTGAAACTGATTGAGGGAAGAGTGATGGTGTGACGATAAAACAGAATGTCAACCAGTGATCAAGGTTCTTAACCACAAAAGGAAATAGGTCTCACTAACACATTATTTAATCCTGGCTATTTATAGCTGATCAGTCCAAAGGTTATATGAAGAGAGATGGGTGGGGAAATCTAGATATAGTCAAACACAATTATCACACTCACAGTATTGATGTTCAGATGCAGTGGTGTATTCTCTGCCGTGTTAATAACTCATAAACATATGTGAGTACCAGAAAATAGATAAAGTAGATGGTAGGCACTGTGCAGTAATATTACCAGGGGCCCTGAATAAACTCACCATATAATATTCACAATCACTTAAAGATAACAAAGCTAATAAAATGCATCCAAATTTAAGCTCTCTTTATTACTGCAATGCAATGGGATGTGTAGTCCAATTGACTAATGTTCACAAAGTGCTAATGTAATAATCGTGCCTAAATACTAGTTACTTTGTTTCAATGGTAATTATTTAGGTGCCTGGTCGTAAAGACTGACAATGATCCAAAACAACACATGAAAAAAAACACAATGGAAAGTCAAGATGCATATTAAACTTTACCTGTAAAGTAATAGACAGTGTCTTGGACTACATGTGAGCAGTGAAATCCACGTGGGAGGTAGGCAACCTCAGGCTGTCTAACTGGAAATAAACGAATCACAAGCTCAGAACATACAGGGCTCACAAGTGACCACAAAGTTCACTGGTTCTGACAAGCTGGATAGCCACGCATGCTAGACCATTCCACCCAGAAGGTCAAAAAGGGTATCAGGAAAACAGATCATAAGCAACATCTGCCATGTGTTGTTGCCAGGAGTTTGAATGATATTGAAGGGATAAAGCACCCCCTGCCATACATTATAAAGATATTGCAATTCACCAACGAGTTCCATAACCATATAGAGGAATGATGCAGAAGGAACTTCGAGGTGACCTGCAATATTTTAGTGTTTATCTATTTTTTTTTTGATGATTAATGGTGGAGTGTGATTTTTTTTCTTTTTATAATTTTATTCTGAAATTTATTATTTTACTTTTATTTGTATGTCATTTAAATCCTTTGTGTGATTTCACTTGTATTGTTGGTGAGTACAAATATAATAAAAATATAGTTAGTTATATGTTTGTCATAAATAATAGTAATAAAAACATTCTGTATAATTAAGACATTTCACACATTTTCCTACTTTTATTTATGTTTTCGTAGTTTATTTATTTGATATATTTACATTTTAATCATATATAATTCAGGTTACAAATAAAGTTTTCTACAAAGTAAAGTAAAGAAAACATTTTTATAAACATTTCTATAACGTTAAGTAAATTAAACACATTTTTATATTTTTTATTAATAAACAAATCATTTATAATTATATTTAAATACTATTTGTGTTTTGCTATTCACCATGTATGGTTTATATCTGAGTGAATGGTGTGGGGCACACATTTCTGAGGTGCCATCTCTCATTTATGTTTCACAGTGGCTGTTTTACTAAATAGCCTGCGCTAGAGAATATTAGGATTTGTTTCATATTAATTAGGTTGTCATGTAAAAGGAACGTTTCCTCATTATGTGTAACTGTTAAATGTCCAGGAATGTCTATGTCTTGGTCTATTCTAGGGGCAATTGGAGTATCGCTGCTGGCTTTTTAGTTCATGTAATTAAATGTTTTAAAGTGGGTATAGGTGGTAGTTTGCCTGTTGTGTATACGGGACTTTAGGTAAGGATTTTGGTTGTGGGTTCCTGGGAGCAAGTGCTTGCCTCTCTTATATCCTGTAATATCTCTGTTACTTCCATTTCTGTCACATTTGGAGTGTGGTTATACTCTCTTACATGAATTACATCATCTTTTGAAGTTGCCCTCCCATAGCATGTATTAGAATAATATATATTGTATAATGTATTATAATACTACATGTATGTTCCGTGCAGATGTTTTAGACGGTTTAGCAACTTTTCCGTTGCGGGTGTTCTAATGGTGAGCAAGTGCTTTTTGAATGTTGGATGAAAAAGAAACATAAGTATTGTTTAAACGTTAATTTCTTGGTAGTTTGTAGAGGATGAGGTTTTTAGGTTTATATTTTCTCCTTAGTGGGGTGAGTTTTTAATTTTTTATTAATTTATGTATACTTACTTTTTTATATCTTTTTCCTCATTATGTTCTGGCAGTTTCTCAGTTTTGTTTTTCAAGTCATATTATTTTCTTTTAGGAATTTTATGTTAACAGACAATAGTTGGAGGATGTTTTAATATGTATTTGCTATTTTACGTTTTTAATTTTAATGAAATTAGGTTTTAGCTTAAATAGTTTTACTTACTTGGTTTTATTTTTGATGTATGATATATAGTTTTGAATGACCTACTGCCGCTCGCCAGTAGGTAGATATAGTTAGGACCTATTTTCCATAGGAAATCCGCAACATTCTATTTGGAATAACGTTGGTGCCGATTGACGAATCTTTGCGAAATTTTCCAAACTTTTGGCCAGCTCTGGTACGCTCCTATCCTGAAAATTTCACGGTGATTCGTCAAGCGGGGGCCGAGAAAAAGGGGGGTCCCAAAACACGTTTTCCCCATGCATTTTCCCATAGGACCTGTTGACGCAGCTACAGCCCGAACTGCTGAACGGAATTACACCAAATTTGGCAAAGAAGTAGTCCTCAGTTCAGACTCGTCCCTTTTTCTTAAATGGTGTAAATCCGTTCAGTAGTCCCTGAGAAAATTAAAAATAAAATCATAGATATATCTATGGCCTCGGAGGATCCGCACACACTCCCCACACCCAGCGCGCACCCTGCCGTGCACAAGCTGTATTCTAATTGGCTGTCAACACTCCAGATCAGGAAGTGTTGGCAGCCATCTTGTGCCTCGGTAGAACCGAGGCACAAGAAACCTATAAAACAAACGCAAAAAACGCAAAAAGGGGGCAGGGTAGAAACACCCTGACCCCCTGGGCCTGCTCAGGGGGTCTCACAAGGACCCCCCCAGGGCCAAAAAAAGCATTTTTTTTAAAAAACAATCGGCGAGATTTGCGCACCCAGCGCGAATTTCGGCCGGAAAAACAAAAAAAATCAGCGTGGGCTCCCGTGCTGATTATTATAATTTGCCCCTGGGGGCCAAATCCCGTGGGCATAATTAAAAAAAAAGTGTGGGGGGTCCCAATCCCCCCCACACTGCCCTGGGGGCTGCCACCCCCTGGGGCTCGAAGATTGTATATGCGGGGGGGCTCACGACCCCCCCGCAGCCCCGGGGACCACCACCCCCGGGGCAACTTGTACATGTGTGCCTGAGGTGATACTGTGCAAACAGGCCCTGTGGTGCGTTTTAAGTTGGGGAATTCATTCCTCTTCAATGGAGAGGTCCCCTAGGGGCCAACTAGCCCACCAGGTACCTCCAGTAAGTGCCACGGAGCTGCGTTGCAGAGTGTTGTGAAAAGGGGCGTGGCCTCTGAACACCTCTCTGCAACGCACCTCCCTGGCGCATACTGGAGGTACCTGGTGGGCAAGTTGGCCTCCAGGGGACCGCAGGATTGAAGAGGAATTAATTCCCCAACTTAAAACGCGTCACAGGGCGTGTTTGCACACGTCACCTCTGGCCCTGCCCCCTTCCTTTACCATTGTACAAATATTCCTCTAAAATTTGCTGAACTTCGAATTCCGATTTACTCACCTGTTAGCAGGAGAGAACCCAGGGCTGCATCTTTTAGACCAGCATTGACCCTGAAAAGTAATTCTAAGCGTATTTACCAGTAATTTGTATTTCCTTCCATAGGAATCCATTGTGTGGTTTTCAGCAGAAAAGTTTCTAAGTGTCCATTTTTGAAACGTACAAATATTCCTCTAAAATCAGCCCAACTACGAATTCCAATTTACTCACCTGTTTTCAGGAGAGAACCCAGGGCTGCATCTTTTAGCCCAGCACTGACCCTGAAAAGTAATTCTAAGCGTACTTACTAGTAACTTGTATTTCCTTCCATAGGAATCCATTGTTTGGTTTTCAGCAGAAAAGTTTCTAAACTTGTATTTCCTTCCATAGGAATCCATTGTGTGGTTTTCAGCAGAAAGGTTTCTAAGTGCCCATTTTTGAAACGTACAAATATTCCTCTATAATCAGCCGAACTACGAATTCCAATTTACTCACCTGTTATCAAGAGAGAAGAGAACCCAGGGCTGCATCTTTTAGCCCAGCACTGACCCTGAAAAGTAATTCTAAGCGTACTTACTAGTAACTTGTATTTCCTTCCATAGGAATCCATTGTGTGGTTTTCAGCAGAAAAGTTTCCAAGTGTCCATTTTTGAAACTTACAAATATTCCTCTAAAATCACTCAGCCGAACTACGAATTCCGATTTACTCGCCTGTTATCAGGAGTGAACCCATTGCTGCATCTTTTAGACTAGCACTGACCCTGAAAAGTAATTTTAAGTGTACTTAACAGTAACTTGTATTTCCTTCCATAGGAATCCATTGTGTGCTTTTAAGTAGAAAAGTTCCTAAGTGTCTATTTTCCCAAACTACAAATATTAAAAAAAAATTGTCTGTATGACTTAAACACATTCTTTCAACTGTTTACAGGAGATTCACCTGTGCTGGATCCAGGTTCCACCACTGAGTAAGAAAAAGTAACGATAACACTACTTACCTGCTCGGAGAATTTTCTGCCATAGGATAACATTGGTGATTCTATGTGAAATTTTTTCGAAGTGTCAACTTTTAAAATATAATAATAATACTTAAAAATCACTACAGTAACCAAATCGCTTTTACTCAACTGTTTACAGGAGATGTCGAAGGACTGAATCTAGCATCCAGTCCTGTGATTAGAAACGTAATCCATAAAGTAACTAATTGTATTTGACTAGAAATTAACTTTGAGCTCAAAGTTTCTTTGTGTTTGAAATTGTGTTGCCCATTGCAACAACTGTAACTACTGTACTTAAAAGTCTATTGCCTATATGCAAAGTATTTAAACTAAAGTAATTCATTCTGAGAAAGTATATTGTGTATTGTAATGTATAATGTAATTAAAAAAATAAAATATCTAAAAATAAACAGTTTAAACTATGTAGTAAATCAGTATAAAAAAATCAGTATAACAATTAATACATTAAAAATTGTCATTTACAAAACCTTTGAAATTCACTGAAAAAACCATAGGTTTCAGGTCTGATATAGTTAGGAATTAGCATTTAAAAAACCTTTGAAATTCACTGAAAAAAACATAGGTTTCAAGCCTGATATAGTTAGGAATTAGCATTTAAAAAACCTTTGAAATTCACTGAAAAAATCATTGGTTTCAGGCCTGATATAGTTAGGAATTATCATTTAAAAAACCTTAGAAATTCACTGAAAAAACAATAGGTTTTAGGGGTGTTATAGTTAGCTGGACATTTCACTCGAACAAAACCATTGACATTCCTCCGATATAGTTAGTTGTACTAACTACATCTTGCGCGCCCGCAATCCACTGCTGATGATGTCACATATTACATCATCCATGACATGGTCAGTGACATCACTGATGACATCTCAAATGACATCACTGATGACATCATCCATGTGACAATCAGATACACCTCATCATACACTAGTATCACCTTTCATCACTCACTGTTAAAATAGAGAGTGCCAGATTTAAAACCATTGACACACCAATACAAGTTTCACCCACTCAGTGATTCCTAGATCTATACACACATCTAATCACTTACCTATAGATTCACTCATACATGCTGTCAATGATCAATAGAACACTATCAAATATACTTAAACACCTATATCGACATTACACACCAGCACACATCCTTATCACTTAAGAAGTCATCCTACTCACTTATGCAAACAATGGATCATACTTACTTTTACTTAGCTATACACTTATAAAAACACCACTTCATCTATTCATATAGATAATAGCTCATACTTAGGTGCTGATTAGGATCCTGGAGAAACCGGGTACGAACCGTCGGACGGAGGCTTTCTCCGTCCGACTCGTACCCGGTTGTAAAACTTCACAAACATGCAAGTACGATTCGCACGGAAACACCATTTCCGTACGAGTCGTACAAAACACCGACCGCCGAAAATACACATACGAATGTGATCCGGGAATGCTCCGACGTGACGTCGGGACGCTTTCAGGCAGCGTTTCACGACCCAGGAAGTACGAATCGAACCGACAGCAGTCTGGACGGCAATATTTTTACGGCACCCAAAAAGTGCCGGAAAAGCGAAGTACGCCGCGAAACGAGCAGATTAGGGGGCCCGGTACGTGCTGTACCCCCCCCAGCCCCGTGAGTACGCACCGTACCCCCCCAGCCCCTGTGAGTACGTGCTGTACCCCCCCTGCCCCTGTGAGTACACGCCGTACCCCCCCCAGCCCCCGTGAGTACGCGCCGTACCCCCTCCAGCCCCCGTGAGTATGCGCCTAACCCCCCCAGCCCCCGTGAGTATGCACCAAACCCCCCGTGTATGTACACCCGTGTACGTACAAGTCGTACCCCCACCCGTGTATGTACACCCGTGTACGTACGAGTCGAACCCCCCCGTGTATGTACGGTGCGAATCCCCAGCGCGTAGCATACACGGGGGGTTCGGCGCGTACTCACGGGGGCTGGGGGGGTGTTCGGCGCGTATGTGGGCACATGTCTCCATGGTTGCTATGGGAGTTCGGTGCGGACGCAGTTTTTTCCATACGGTTGTAACATCGGACGCACGGGATGGATCGTACTTGCGCGGTCGGACTTCACTTTTCACATTTGTACGGTACATCGTCCGGGGACGTGTCGGACACATTTCTTCAAGCTTGAAATGTATTTACAGCAAAGTCACCCTACGCGTTTCGGAGCGTCCGCTCCTTGCTCACGAGTAGTGTGTATGAAAAAACAATAACGTTTTGTACAAACATCATGTGGCATTCAAATCATAACAAGTGAAAACAGACTTCATTGTGATTGTCTCTTACTCTTTACACTCAAAAGCATATTGAGCTTGTCTGCCATAATCATAATTGTAGCATGGGCATATGGTTTACAATTCTAATGTGAAATATTTACACTATGTGCAGTTTATTGTCGCAAGTGTGCAATTCATATAACATTCCCTCTTTAAAGGGGACTGCGAGGTACATCATGCACTAGAGCACGCAAACATGCATGCTGACGGCTCAATATTTCAATGGGGCACCGTAAACAGCGATAAAATAGCGTACCATACCGGGTACTTAACTCAAGCCCAAAGTGGGCATTAGAATTATGTGTTCCAATACTTACGAAACAAAAACAATATAGGCACTTGTCACTTCAAATCAGATCAATCGGACCCTGCCTCTGTGGGCATGGATAATCCTTATCGCATGTGTAGGTTCCCCCTACCACGCGCAATAAATGAAATCAAGCCCAAGTGGGCTGTTGCCCGATATGTACCCTTAATAATTTCAGAGCCTGGCCTGGACCACCATGTATATCAAGCATAATAATTCCAATCCCAGTGGAAAAATCATCCCTCAAAGAATATGAATATAAAATGTATATGGTAACATTAAAAAACCAATGCAACATCATTCCGGCAGATACTTTAGCTCTTTTCTCCTTCCACTTGCGACAATTCCACAATCTGTAATAAAAACAAAACAGTAAATATCGAATATACAACATCATGTTTCAAATTTTAACATGAACACTAAATTACATTAACAGAGAGACAGTGGTAATAAAAACATCAGTTAAAATTCCTAATCAGCATTCAAGAGGAGAAACTAGTACTACTTATTCATTCAGCCTAAATGTTCTGCTAGTGCCTAGTCACTATTGTGGCCCTTTGGTTGGTATTTGATAATCATCCTGGACTCTAAACGTCTTAATTCTTTAGTTCTATCTCCTCCCCTCTTCCTTCTGGGGACACTGTCCAGGACAAAAAGTGAAAGCAGACTAGTCTTCTGAATGTGGTTGGAAAAGAAATGACGTGCAATAGGGTACTTTTTGTCATTATGTGTTATTGCCGTCAGATGCTCCAATACTCGTTTTTTAGCTTTATGGATAGAACTTCTAATGTAGTATTTGTTACATGGGCATCTGTGGGCATAAACAGCATACTCAGTGTTGCACGACACATGTTTCTGGATTTTAAATATTCCAGAATCAGCCGATAGTTTGACTTCCTTACAATTTGTGTTGTATCTACAGGCCTTGCATCTGCCACATACATAGAACCCCTGTACAGCACTGTGTTGTAAGTTTTTCTTTAGGCAATAAGGCAGGACACATCATATCATTGAACGACTGTGCTTTTCTATATGTAACTTGTGGATAGTCACCTATATATTTCACCAGATCTGCATTAGTCTTAAGGACATTCCAAAGTTTTCCCAGACATTTTTGTACTTCCTTAGATTTTATATTATATGTGGTAATGAACCTGATCTTGTCTAACTCGTCAGACTCACATTTCTTGTCCTTAATTTTCAACAAGTCATTCTGGGCTCTAGCCTCTACTTTTTTACATGCTGTAGAAATGCATTTGTGGCTGTAACCTCTCTTAATAAAGCGCTTGATCATTGTAGCTTTCAATCGTGCTGCAATGACGTTTGGTCCTTATTAATTCATCAAAAGGGATACTTTTGATGAGATTGCCAGGGTGACAGCTTTGGGCACGTAGCAGACTATTGCCTGCTGTTTTCTTTCTATATAAGATTGTTTCAAGTTTGTCATTTTTTACCACGAGTTGTACATCCAACAATTCAATTATCTTGTCACCAAAATGGCTTGTAATAGAGGGATTAAACGTGTTGCCATTTAGTGTAGTCACAAAGGCTTCAGACTCTGTTTTGTTCCCCTCCCAGACACAAACAATATCATCTATCTATCTGGCCCAAACTCTCACATGTTCTTTATATGCGTCAAGAACCCGGACCACCTGCTCCTCCCACCAGCCCAGGTAGAGACACGCAAAGCTGGGGGTGAAGCAGGTGCCCATCGAAGTCCAGAGAGTTTGTAGGTATACCTGGTCATTAAATACAAAGAAGTTATTAGTCAGACAAGTCTGCACCATGTCAATTATCATTTCAGTGTGAAAGATAAAAGACACAGATCTATTTCTGAGGAAGAATCTACATGCTTTGATGCCCTGATCATGTGGAATGCTTGTGTAAAGACTGTTGACTTCTAAACACATTAGTATACACTTGTCATTCCACTTAATTTTTTCTATAAGTCTTAGGAAATCCCCTGTATCTTTTATGAATGAGGGTAAATTTCTGAACAAGGGTTGTAAATAGTGGTCAACATATCTGGAGGTATTCTCTAGACTACTCCCCCTAGAGGTAACAATGGGCCTACCTGGGGGGCTAACATATGTAGTTTGGGCAGGAGGTATAGGACTGGAATTTTGGGGAATTTACAATACAGAAAACTGTATTCTTCCTGTTCTAACAGGCCTTTCTCCTTCGACTCCCATAGCTGTACTTGGTAATCCTAATTAGCTGTATCATAAACATTTCTAGAGGTCTTTTCGTATCTAGTGTGATCATTTAACTGTCTCATGCCTTCTTTCACATATTTCTCTCTGGATAAAACAAACACATTGCCAACTTTATCTGACTTTTTTACGACAATGCTGTTGTAATTTTTCAAGCTTGTTATAGCCGCTCTCTGGGTATTAGTCAAATTAGTGTTCTTCTTACCTCTAGTTTATGACAATTGATTCAAACCCTTAATTTTCATCTTCTCACAGATATCTACGGCCTCATTCATTTTTTGCGCTAAGAAGATAGATTTAGGTCTGAAACCACTGTTGAGATTCAGCTCAAGTCTAATATTTTCATTTATTAAATTCAAATAGGGATCAGGAATAAAATCATGTTGTTCTCCTAATTCATTTAAGGTATGTAACAATTCAACATCTCCAATACAAATATTACTTGGAATAACACTTACATTGTCACTCTGTGGTGTTATTCTTGTGGCAAACCATTTCTTCAACCGCAGTGTTCGGGTAAATTGAAATAGATCTATGCGGGCTTGAGTAAATTCTGCGGACGGGCAGAAGGTTAGTCCCAAGGCAAGTACTTCGGTTTCTGTTTTATTTAAAGTTCGTTTTGACAGATTGATCACAGTCTGTTTATCAGTTTCAAACGTGTCCATCATTTTGGTTGCTTTTTTTGCCCCCTTGTTCTTGATCCCCCTGGGCTGTCCATTATTTCGCTTTGTATTGCGGTTGACCTTCCATCGCTTTTTCCTCCGCGACCTCGACCTCTCAGTCCACTTGTCCCTTGTTTGTTCTGAATGACCATTCTGCCTTGTGCCATGATAGAAAACTTAAAATCTGGTGTTTTGCTGTCATATCCGCCGTGTTCCCAACGCCATTACTGCTGGTTGCCTGTTCTGGGGTTCTCACTGTTTCGTTAGCTGTAGCTTGATCCTCCCTATTTTCTTGAACTGGAGCTGCTACAGATATCTTGCTCTGTATTTGAGGGGCACTTCCTAGACGGTCATACCGTTTTGCGAAGGTCAGTATTAGCCCTCGCTCATAATCAACTAGATCATGTAAAAATGTTCGCTGTTTCTCGTACCAGGCCGCGCCCACTTTGCCCACCACTCTACAGACACGCTCCCTGGCACGCTCTTGGATGGGGATTTAAGTCCCCTTCACTGCTGGGGGTCCTTTAGGGGCCAACTAGCCTACCTTTTACCTCCAGTAAACCCCACGCAGTGGGATTGGTGAGAGGTAGACAAAGGTCATGCCCCCTTTCTCCACTACTGTGCAAACACGCCCCCTGGCGCGTTGTACGTTGGGGGATTAAGTCCCCTTGAATCCTGAGGGTCCCTGGGTTCCAACTATCCCACCAGGTACCTCCAGTAAGCGCTCCCAGGCCACTTCTAGCCAGGGGGGACCCCATCCCCGGGGTAGGCCCTATCCGTTGGGGACCGTGGGGGGAGCCCCAATGCCTCCACGGTCCCGCCGGCTCCCCACGTCCTGCCGGAGCCGGCATTGCTTTTCCACATGAGGAGCTTCTGAAATGCAGCTCCCCTTGTGGAAAAGCAATTCTGCTTTGCTTCATTGAAGTGAGAGCAGGTTTCCCTGCTCTCGCTTCAATGAAGCAAAGCAGTTTCTCCCGCCCTGTCTTTGCAAACAGCAGTGTCCTGTGGGTGGGCACCCCAGGACACTGCAGGAGCTGGCCCTCCAGGAGGGAAGCCGTGCGGCCCTCCTCCCAATGTGTGCACAGCTCCGGGGAGGTGGTGGTCCCCAGGGCTCGTGGTCTGTTACGGACCCCCCCATTTACATACTTAGTGCCCCGGGGAGGTGGCGGTCCCTGGGGTGTGTGGGGTGGGCTCATACCCCCCACACAGGTTTAATTATATATAAAAAAAGCCCTGGGGGTGGCGGTCTCCGGGGCAGCGGGGGAGCCGTGTGCCCCCCACAAATAATTAATAAAAGCCCTGGGGGGTGGTGGTCCTGGGGGCTTGGGGGGGCCTTGGAGGTCCCCACACATTTAAAAATTAGCCCCTGGGGTGGCGGTCCCCGGGGCAGCGGGGGAGCCGTGTGCCCCCCACAAATAATTAATAAAAGCCCTGGGGTGGTGGTCCCTGGGGCTTGGGGGGGGGGCCTAGGAGGCCTCCCACACATTTAAAAATTAGCTCCAGGGAGGTGGCGGTCCCTGGGGCAGTGTGGGGGGGATTGGGGCCCCCCACACATTTTTTCAGTGCATCCGGGTCCTGGCCCACCTGGGGGCTTCAATACAACGAAGCGAGGGAGGCCGTGCTTCGTTTTTTTTTTTCTCGGACCGATTCGTGCACCCAGCGCGAATTCGTCCTTGTGGGATCCTCTGAGCAGGCCTAGGGGGTCAGGGTGTTTCTACCCTGCTACCTTTTCCTGTTTTTCTCTTATCTTCTGACTCGGTTCTACCGAGTCACAAGATGGCTGCCAACACTTCCTGGTTTGGAGTGTTGACAGCCAATTAGAATAAAGGTCTTTTTTGAGAGGGTGCGAGGATCCACCTCGCCTCTAGATATCGATATTGTTATTTTTTGAATTTCGCAGGAATTACTGAACAGATTTACACCATTTTTAAGAAGGTCACTTTCTGAGCCAAGAAGTACCGTTTTGCCAAATTTAGGGTAATTCCGTTGCGTAGTTTTGGCTGTAGCCTTGACCAAAGTTTCCTATGGGAAATTGTTTTTTTTACTCTTATTTTTTGAATTTCGCAGCAACTACTGAATGGATTTACACCATTTAAAATAAAGGTCGCTTTCTGAACCAAGCTCTACCTTTTTGCCAAATTTGGTGTAATTCCGTTCAGCAGTTCGGGCTGTAGCTCATCCCAAAATTTCCTATGGAAATTAACATTGGGAAAATGTGTTTTGGGGCCCCCCTTTGTTCTCAGCCCCTGCTTGACAAATCACCCCCAAACTTTCAGGATAGGAGCTGGATAGACTTTCTTTTTGGAAAATCTCGTGAAGATTCGTCAAACGATGCCAAAGTTATTAGCAAATCAAAAAATGTTTTTCCAATGGAAACTAGGGGGTCGATTACGATGGCGGGCGGATCGCATCGGCAAAAGGGACAGCCTGCAATAGGTGCGGCGGTCCAGAAATACCAATTACGATGTGCCCGCCACACTGGCAGGCGCATCTCATATTTTTACATTGCGGCAGGCGGTGCTGCAAGCAGCCCCCGCCGCAATGTAAAAATACATGTTGTGCATTTGAAAGTACAACGTGACAGGCACCCTGCGGTGCCTGCCACCTTGTACATGCAAATTATATATATATATAGTTATTAATATTTAGGTTGATGTTTAAATATATAGTTATTAATATTTAGGTTGATGTTTAAATGTTTAGTAGTTCATTCAAAGTTTTTGGGTGGTTGTATTGTTAATATTTTAGTGACATAATTAATTGGTATTTTAATGGTAAACATTTTATTGATGTAATCTATTTTTATTTAATTTCAATATGTGTATAAAAATTTTGGGGTTTATTTGAAGACATTTTATTGTTTAATAAGTCTTGTTTTATCTACTTATTAATGAATATTTAATTATTTTGATGATAATATTGCCGTCGATATTGTGTGAATTGATATTTATGGCATATTCTATGTTTATTTTAATGGTATTTTGTTGCCAATAGTTTTGAATACAAATATATTTGTGTTTTTAAAATTTCTGGTTTTAATAGTTAAGTTTAGGAAGTCGATATTTTTGCTATCAACGTTTAATTTCTGATGTTTTTGTGTTTCAATATTGTATACATCGGTATTATGTCTGTTATCCCTTTAATATACAACTCTGAAAGCTGTTCCTGTCTATCTGGAATTTATGAACCTGTCATCCACATGTGATAAGGTGAATTGGGTTAAACTGTGGTCAATTGTGTAGACCTTGGCAGTGGACTGTATTACTTTTATGGGATTTAAGCATGGATTTGTCAGCAGTAACTTGTTCCAATTAGGAGGGTCATTGTTCGGATCACTTTGAAATTGAAAGAGGGGTGCGCCAAGGCTATATTCTGGCTTTGGTATTGTTAACTCTCTATATTAATTAACTGTAACGCTCCTTGACAGTAAAGGGCGCAGACACCCCTAAGGTTGGTAATCTCCTGTTACCAGTGCTTCTGTATGCTGATGACACAGTCTTATTTTCAAGAACCTCTTTGTGGGCTTCACAACCTCCTGGATTCCTTCATGGAATTCATGAATAACCTGGACCTCACAACTAACTACATGAAGTCTTGTGATGGTAGTTGGACCTAAGTCTATTAGGTCCAGGACTTTTCAGGTAGAGGGTCAGGAATTAACTAAAGTGAACACATTTTCCTACCTTGGAGTCCTACTCAATAAGGAGGGAAACTGATCTCCCCTTTTAAAGGCAAGGAAAAACATATTTTTAAATTCTTAAGGTTCTGGTATGGATTTTGCCCCGAGACTATAGAAACAAGCATGTGCAATGCAATAGGTCACTCATCACTGAAGTTTGAGCTATTTGGCATTGCTAATGATAATGCAACCCTATTAGCTCAAACTTGCAGTAATGCGAGAACTATTGCATTACAAATCAATCACAGCACTGGCACTTTAGCTTTAAACATCTTAAGCTAAAGCGTGGCTGCTGTAATTGTTTAAAAAGTAAGGAAACAGACCAAAAATGGTTGTAAGCAATCGCAGCACCTGTGCTTTAGCTAAAGCACGTGTGTGGCGATTGTAACAAAAGTAAACAAATGGAAATAATGGTGGCCGCATGCTTTTTTTCTACATATTTGCTTTTGTTTCAATGGCGGCACCCGCTCTTAAGCTTTAAACATCTCAAGCTAAAGTGTTGTGTGCCATGATTGCTTCAAAAAAAAATAAATAGCGGAAAAAAAAGTCACAGAGATGCATTTTTTTCTATCTCTTTACTTTTGAAGCAATCACAGCAGCTGCACTGTAGCTTAAGATGTATAAAGCTAAAGCATGTAACAAAAGTAAATAAACAGAAGAAAAGCATGCGGCTGCGTTTGACGATTGCAACAAACAAAAGAAAGGTGTGGCTGCCATTATTCCAGCTGAGGCATACTGTGATGATTACATTTTTAAAAATGTGCGGGAGAGCATATACTGCATGCACAAGCAGTCAGGAGAAAGCCATTAAAAAAATAGTATTCTGAGGCTGGAATTAAAATGTACCGAGTAACAACACATGAAACAAGAATAGAAAAGGCGGTATGAAGGAGGGACTACTAAGCCTATTGACCAGGGTAAAGTCACCATTTACAAAGGACAGTGACAGGAACCAATTAAAAAAATGGGCGGAAAGTGGGCGAGCTTCATGCCCGTATCCTGAATACAGCATTTCTTGAGGAGACAGCGCTAGCGCTGCCTAGGTGAGACCTAAAAATTGTTGACAGCACGTTCAGCAATCTATAGGGTGAAAAGTATTTCCCCAGTAGTCTATGACAGTGATATTTGGGGTTATTCTGCTGTGACTCTACTACCGGTTGTAGAAAATATCTTTATTAGATGTCTATTGGATGTCCCTCAACCTATCCCTGCATTTGTAGTACATCAAAAGATGGGCTTGGCCTACTTATTTGACATTTTGGCTTTGTGCTCCCTCGTGCGTTGGATTACCATTTGGCTAAGAAAATAGGTTAATTTGAATCAAACCATAATACAAGATTGCGTTCTCTGACTCACATATGTTATGATTTACTCAATTGGACCGAGAGTCGTTATTTACAAACCGAGCGACTATTATTAAATCTGACTTGAAATGCTTTTCCAATGAGATGTCAGGCTGATGGGGAGGATTTGAAGCTGTCTAAAACCTCCATGAGACAGTGTATATTTTACTTAAGACTGTACTTCTTGGAGAGCCTTTTTTTTTTGTAACTAATCCTAGACATCATTTTTTATTAATACGTTTTAGCATGAATTTAATACACTTGTCTCTGTCTACTCAAAAGTGCGGGTGGGATTGAAGTGTGCCACCACTTTTGAGTGTGTTCAAGTGTCCTCTAAAGATTTGCTGCATTTTGTTATGTTTTGCAGATTTTATTGTGGTCCACCTAAGGCTTTTATCATTCCACTTTTAAAGATGATAAATGTAAAACGGGTTTGCCCCACTATGTTCTTTTCACAACTAATTTATATTGAATGAATATGTTATAAGATTGCATGCTTTTAATCCGTGGTTCTAGAAAAAAGAAAGTCGTTTTATTGCTGATCCACGGAGTAGGTGCCAGATGGATTGCTTATCTAACCCGTATTGAACCTTGTAAGACCTCATTATGGGGCATATTTACAAGCTGGCGATAAAAAATTATTGCCGCTTTTGTGGCCGTTTTCGGCAGAAAAGTGGTGATAATTTTATCGCCTAATTAGCAAGGCCACGCTAACGCGTGAAACCTTGCTTTAGCGTCGGGATTCCTAACGCCCAACTTTGCATCTCTAATGAGATGTAAAGTGGGCGTTCCTGACCTAACATGACAGCTGAGCGACATTTCTCCTATCATCAAGCCCCACGCTATGAAGCATAGCGTCAGGAAAAGTAGCGATAACCCCTGTTATCGCTACTTTCCTTACGCCTGCTTCAGGACTGACTTAGCCATGATATCCTATGGAAGGTGGATATCATGGCTAAGTTTGTGAGTCCCTATCAGCAAGCTAATGCCACACTACGTGAGATTATCGCTGAGCGATAATTATCGCCGGTTGTTGCTGATATGCCCCTAAGTTATTGCTCCTGGTATGTTTTCTTGTGTTGCACTTTTATGGTTCGCTTGTTCAATGGGAAACAGAATTATGATGATGGTGATTGACCAGGATTATGGAGAGTTATATGTTTAACAAGCTGTATGTATATTTTGTTTTTATAATTATATTTTTATACTTTTTTTGTTTTATTGTGAAACTATTCTAAGAGTATTGTTTATGCATGCTTCATGGATTAATTACTAAATAAATATTGATAGCACATTACAAATGGTAAAAAAGAAAATAATGCTATTTCTAAGTAAAAAATTAATGAACAAGCTACAGCCATGTTTACAATCATTGAATTAATTTATAAAATAATCATAAAGACACTATCGGCCACAGCCCCTGAGATTCAATTAACATGGGTGGAGTGAGGGTATCAGTAGACAGCTACCATGGTTGCCCTCATAAACATGTATAAACAGATAATTTCTGTTGCTGAGATCGTTTTAAACTCTATCCAATTTTGATGGCATCTTTGACATATTTAGTAGTGTCTCTGTTCAGGGAACCCAGTAGGTCACCTTTGAAATGTTCTCTGTTGATTTTTTTTTAAAAATGGGACACACAACCTTCCTATTTCCTTAGTAGCAGCTTATTCGCACTCTTAGAAAAGATTTGACATATGTTATTCTTCTTATCAACTTAAAGTAGATAGGGCTGAGGAAGAGTCAAGCATATGTAACTGGAACTGCTTTATAAAGCTCAATCTCCCTTACTGGTCACATATCTCAATACCAGCGAGAAGGGTTGTGTCCGGGAAAAATATTGAGCACTTTATATTGTTCATAGAATCATCACCTCATTTGGTGTAGAGTCTATATTTTACCTAAAAAGTAGTATATTTTTGTAAATTACATTTGGACGCAATATTTTTGTCAGACAATATTTAATCCACAAATTCTGGCGCCATACCATAAGAAGATACGGGGCCGAAATACAGAGAGTGCCCCAGGGGTGCAACAGGCATTTGCATCCGCTTTGAGCACCCCCGGGGAACTTTGGGATTACAGACAGTGCGGCAGATGCTTGTGCGACCCCTTCTGTAATATCGATAGCGCTTGTGCACATAAAGTGCCAGCGCTATCTGCAGGGGGCGATCTCTCATTTACATGGGGGTGTGCTCCATGCAACAGAGGGAATCCCTTTGCCTTTGTATATTACAGACGCAAACGCAGAGGCAAAGAAGCCATCAGGGCGCGCACTGCCAGTATGCCACCTGGAAGGTGGTGCACTGTCAGTGTGCCCCCTGTTGGCAGCCCCGTCGATGGCGAAGGGGCTTCCGTGGACCCCCTGACATTCACTTGCAAGGGGATCTCTAATCCCCTTTGAAAGTGCAGGCGGGCGCCGCCTGCACAGTGAAAATGCGGAGCAGCTTCAAATCAGCCACTCCGTTTTTCACAGGAAAGTGCTGCCCCAGGCACTGCAAGTTTGTGGCTGCCCTGGGGGCCGCACATTACATGTAATAGGATGCACTTTCTCTGTTTGTGCCTGGTGCACCAGTTTTAAGGTGCTGCGTGCGCAAACAGGGAAAGTGCACCTCTTACATAATAGTGCCCCAGATAGGTGCTAAGAGGCAGCAATAGACTTGAGTGTAACTTGTAGATTACTGCTTTAAATCCCCAAAACATAGGTTGGGATATAGGATACATGATGCAGAGATGTGTGTGTAATCTGCAGGTCTCATGTTTTATTATCATATGGTACAGCAGGATGGTAAGGCACATACTTCAGGGAGATGTGTGCAGCCCAGGCTGTTCCCTCAGGGAACCCCGGCATGCTATCGCTGAAAATTGTGCAATTGGCAGGTCACAAATCTGAATACCGGAAAATGAGCTCAGAATGTTAGGAACTTTGCTTCAAATATATGTTAGTAAACTGCTCGTCACAGTCTCCATCCCAAGAAAATGGTTCGAAGGTTGGGGTCCCTGTGTAAGAGGCATATTCAACTTGAAGGTCTCAGGTTCCATTGCAAGTACAAACATCAATAGGTCACGCACCTAAGCACTTATGCATCAGTGAACGCTGCATAACACTGTAGGCAGGGACAGGTGTAGCACTAATGCAAGGAGTACCTCGGTTTAAAGGCAGGTATAATATGATTTGTTACTACTAGTCATGTAAAAGGTGTATGCCGAAATTGATTTCAGAGAGAGGAGTACCTACTCCTCACAGAAGTGGAGAAGCACCACAAACGTGGTCGTGTAATTAGAATTGTAGTTTCTATATATTTATGCAGCTCAGTTTATCACTTGTGAGGGTATCCAGGCGCTGTCCATGGGCACGGGGAGAGTAAGTGATCTGCCCAGAATCACAGGATGTTGAGCCGACGCCGAGACTCGAACCTGGATCCCCAGCTCCAGAGTCGGCAGCTCTGGCCGCTGCCACACACACTGTAAAAGGTGTCCAATAGTATTGAAGGAAGAGGCACATAGATTGGAGGTACCTGCCAACAAGGAAAGTAAGAAAGGTTCACTCAACCTTGTCTAAAAACAGAGGGAGAAGACCCTAACACTACTGGCAGGGAAGGAAGTGCCTGGCGCTTGTGCAAACTCAAATCTCTACCACGCTACTTGTGGTAGTGGGAGGAGAACATGGTCCTATTGGCAGGAGGGCGTGTGTATTATTTGTGAAAGTATAATAGGTGTACTCTTGGACTCATGGTAGTGTCAGGAGTTCCAGGCGGTAAGGGCAGAGGGAGTACTTGTCATTAATAGAATTGTGGACATTAACCCTGGCATTAATAGAAAGTGCAGGAATCTAAGCTACAGTTCATGTGAGAAGTGCCCAGCTGTCAGAGTACAATTTTAGAAAACCAGAAAACTGAAGGGATGTAGGCACATCAACGCAAAGTTTCCAAACTAGCTGCATAAATGTGGAATCTCTTTTCAAGTCCATGCCACGCAATCTCAGGTGTAATCATTAACGACGTCACTGATTAAAACTAGGGGTGGGCGGAATTTGCGAAAGTGACTTTCGCAAATTATCGCGAAAATTTTAAAAATCTCTGCAAACACGCGTAAATATTGCGAAGATGCGGAAGTTTTTTTCCCGCCCGTTCGCGGTATTTTCTGCGTGGTCGCGGCTCGCCAACTTACCCATGCGGTTGCTCGCGGGCGCGGCCATCTTGTTTTCACTCTTCGCGCGGTGCATGATCGCGAGAAGAAAGGTGTGATCGCACGACCAATGACATTACTGCGGGCGAGAACTGCCGCGAGACTGCGCAAATGGCTACCAACAATCCAACATCTCGTGGAGAACGCGACCGGATCAGGAAAACTTGTCGGCGAACGCGGGGATTCAGGTAAGGCGATCGCGCGCGCGCGAGAATGTATTATTTTACAGCGCGAGCAAGAAACAAATTATCGCTAAGCTGCGGAATGCGGAAATTTTTACATTTTCGCGCTCTTGGCGGAACGCGAAAATGTCAAATTATCGCAATTTCCGCGAGCGGAACGGAAATTTAGCCCAGGCCTAATTAAAACACACCGACACCAAGGCTGATGCCTTCACAAATGAGAACAGCTAGCTCTGTATCTTAGTAATGGGCGAGCCTCAGGTGAAAGCACGTGGGTGGGCACAGCTGCATTATAAAGAGCAGTCACAGTGACCACAGCACATCCTGAGGGCGCTTTGCATCTCAGAGGTTATTCAATGAACAATGCACAGGCCAGTGTATTCCACAGATAGGCCATGCCCGGGCGTAGCTTCGGGGAGGTGGGTGTTCGGGATGTTACGCCCCCTCCTAATAAATACATGCCTTTTCTGGAAAATACTTGGGCACAGGTGCTTTAAGTCGGGTAAGATATAAAGGGGCATATTTACAAGCCCCTTGCACCACTTTTGCGTCACTTCACTTTTAACATGGGAAAAGTGACGCAAAAGTGGTGCAAGGGGCTTGTAAATCTGCCCCACAAGTGTCTGTCGGATTTCACAAGGAATTTCTACATTCACAGACAAAAACGCCCACACATTCTCTCCCTCTCTGCTTTGAAAGTGTTAAAAAATGTTGGTTATTTCACAAAATATTGTGTTTTCTCTCATTTACTAGCCCTATCAATCCGTCTCCCCCTTTTTACAGCCCCATTAGCCCCTCTTAAGTGCCCATCTTGTCTTATAATGTATTTTGACATTATATGCCAGCGTGGTTGTTGGAAAATCGGAAGCTCATGAACCCTGTCTCCCCCGCAATATTACTGACAAAGCTGCGCTCCTGGTCATGCCAGGGAACTGACCCTTTGCTACAGGCCCCCTGTTGCGCCTCCTGTCTCTGAAACACTTCCTCCACCTCAGGCAATCCATCATCTGTCACGTGCTGTTCTGAATTATTTCCGGTACAAGATATCCTGTTCTGCGACAGATGAGCAGCGCCTTCACGCGGGACCGCTTCAGTGACGGAGAAGGCCTGGGACTAGTTTCGCGAACCCAGACAGAACGGATATCAGAGTGCAAACAGCTCCCTCGTCCAACATGTAGCTTTTCCTACTTATTTAAAGCTGTCAGTCCTGCCGGATTATACCCAAAAGCCTTTCTGCAGCCTTTAATTTATGGAACCATCAGAATTCATGAGCCGCGAATATTAATTTTGAGTTCAAAAACATTAATCCCATACGCTGCCTGATGAGTCGTTTTTATGATCAGGAATGTCTTTGAAGTTAATATGCGGGATAATAATATTCCTGTTTTCTCAAGAGTCAGTGCTGCTTAATTTCCTCGAAAATGCCCTCCATTTATTCATTGTGTTCCTCCTCCCCAGAGATCGCGTTCCCCATTCGCTGCATAAAATAAACAGAGCATGAGCTGAGCTCAGAAGTAGGAGTTTTGTGACTATTGGTCTGTTAGAACCCACACTATGCCTGTCTGCGCAGCTCGTGGCATGCTGAATCGGCCTATCATCCTTATGAGGTCAATACAATGAGTAACTTTGATGAGAATTGCACATACTATTTGAACACTCGGCCTTATTTACGAGTTGTGTGGCGTAGGGCGGTGCTGCAAGTTACTTTGCTGCACTGGCCTGCGTCAATCAATCAATCAATCATTCATAGCATTTGTAAAGCGCACTACATACCCATGAGGGTCTCAAGGCGCTGGGGGGGATGCTGCTGCTGTTCGAAGAGCCAGGTCTTGAGGAGTCTCCTGAAGGATAGAAGGTCTTCGGTCTGCCGTAGGCGGATGGGGAGGGTGTTTCACGTCTTGGCGGCGAGGTGGGAGAATGATCTGCCGTCGGCGGTCACCCTTCGGATGCGGGGGATGGTGGCGAGGGCATGGTCTGCAGAGCAGAGCTGGCGGGCGGGGGTGTAGAGGCAGAGTCGTCTGTTGAGGTACGCTGGTCCGGTGTCATGGAGTGCCTTGTGTGCGTGGGTGAGGAGCTTGAAGGTTATCCTCTTGTTGATGGGGAGCCAGTGCAGGTCTTTCAGGTGGGGTGTGATGTGGCTGCGGTGGGGGTTGTCCAGTATCAGGTGAGCGGAGGCGTTCTGGATGCGTTGGAGTCGTTTCAGGAGCTTGGCCGGGGCTCCTGCGTAGAGTGCGTTGCCGTAGTCCAGTCTGCTGCTGACGAGGGCCTGGGTGACAGTCCTTCTAGTTTCGGTGGGGATCCACTTGAAGATCCTGCGAAGCATGCGGAGGGTGTTGAAGCAGGAGGAGGAGACGGCGTTGACCTGCTTTGTCATGGAGAGTATGGAGTCTAGGATGACCCCTAGGTCTTGTGCATGGTTGGTGGGTGTAGGGGGTGCTCCTAGTGCCGTCGGCCACCAGGAGTCGTCCCAGGCCGAGGGGGTGGAGCCGAGGATGAGGACCTCCGCCCTGTCCGAGTTCAGCTTCAGTCGCTGTTCCTCATCCAGTCGGCGACGGCCTTCATTCCTTTGTGGAGGTTGGTTTTGGCGGTGTGGGGGTCCATGGTGAGCGAGAGGATCAGCTGGGTGTCGTCGGCGTAGGAGATGATGTTTAGGTTGTACAGTCGGGCGACGTGGGCGAGTGGTGCCATGTAGACGTTGAATAACATTGGGCTGAGAGATGAGCCTTGGGGTACGCCGCAGATGATCTTGGTGGCTTTGGAGCAGTAGGGGGGCAGGCGGACGCTCTGGGTTCTTCCGGATAGGAAAGAGGTGGTCCAGTCCAGGGCCTTCTCTTTGATTCCGGCATCGTGGAGGCGTGCTCTTAGTGTGCAGTGGCAGACTGTGTCGAAGGCGGCTGACAGGTCCAGGAGGATCAGGGCCGCGGTTTCTCTGTTGTCGAGCATGATCCTGATGTCGTCGGTTGCGGTGATGAGGGAAGATTCGGTGCTGTGGTTGCTGCGGAACCCTGACTGGGATGGGTCCAGGATGTTGTTCTCTTCGAGGGAGCTGGTCAGTTGTTTGCTGATGGCCTTTTCGATGACCTTCGCCGGGAACGGGAGCAGGGAGATGGGTCGGAAGTTCTTGAGGTCCTTGGGGTCCGCCTTGGGTTTCTTTAGTAAGGCGTTGATCTCTGCGTGCTTCCAGCTCTCCGGGAAGGTCGCTGTCTCGAAGGAGATGTGAATGATTTTCTGAAGGTGGGGTGCGATGGTCCTACTGGCTTTGTTGAAAATGTGGTGTGGGCAGGGGTCTTCCGGGGAACCGGAGTGGACGGTGTGCATGATCTTGATGGTGTCGTCGTCGTTGGTGTTGGTCCAAGCGAGCAGGCGGTTGGTGCGGGTGGTGGTCGTGGGAGCGGGGGTGTCAGCTGTTGTCGGGGTGGTCACAGTGTCGAAGATGTTGTGGATGTCTGTGATCTTGCGATGGAAGAAGGTGCCCAGCGAGTCGCACAGTTCTTGTGACGGTGGGATGTCGTTGGTGTTGGAGCTGGGGTTGGAGAGTTCCTTCACGATGCTGAAGAGCTCTTTGCTGTTGTGTGCATTGTTGTCGAGGCGGTCTCTGAAGGCGGACCTTTTGGCGGATCTGATGAGTTGGTGATGTCGGTGGGTGGCGTTCCTGTGGGCTGTGTAGCTTTCCGGTGTTCTTTTGCGGGTCCAGTTTTTTTCTAGTTTTCGGCAGGTTCGCTTTGAGGCCTGGAGGTCTTCGGTGAACCAGCTGGCTCTCTTGCTGGTGTGGGTGTTGGGGGGTTTCTTGAGCGGGGCGAGGGTGTTGGCGCAGTAGTTGATCCATTGTTTGAGGTTGCGGGCTGCGGTGTCAGGGTCGTTTGGGTCTGTGGGTGGGCTCTGGGCGAGGGCACCAGTTAGCTGGTCCTCGGTGATCTTTCCCCAGCTGCGGCGAGGCATCTGCTGGGTGTGGTGGTGTGTGGTGGGTTTCCGGAAGGTGAAGTGGATGCAGCAGTGGTCGTTCCAGTGGAGTTCGGTGGGTGCTCGCTGAGAAGATGGGGTCAAGCGTGTGGCTGGCGGAGTGTGTGGGTGCTGTGACGAGTTGTCTGAGTCTGAGGTTGCTGAGGTTGTTGATCAGGGTGGAGGAGTTGGGGTCGTTGTTGTTCTCAAGGTGGAAGTTCAGGTCCCCAAGGAGGATGTAGTCCATGGAGGTGAGGGCGTGTGTGCTGACGAGGTCGGTGATGGAGTCGCTGAACTGCGGTCGGGGTCTGGGTGATCTGTAGATGAGGGTGCCTCTGAGGGTGGTGTTGGGGTCGGTGTGGATCTGGAAGTACAGGTGTTCGGCGGTGCTGAGGGTGTCGTCGGCGTGTGTCGAAATTTTGAGAGTGTTTCTGTGGACGATGATGATTCCTCCTCCTGTTCCGTTGGTGCGGTCCTTGCGTGTGATCTTGTAGCCTTCCGGGATGGCTATGGCGATGTTGGGTGCCAAGGAGGGGGTCAGCCAGGTTGTAATAATGAAAGATGTCTCGTAGACAGGTCACGTAGAACAAGTTGTAGGTTTATTTAATACGTTACAAGGTCCATGTAAAGTTCAAGTAAAGCCTCTGTTAAGTCCATATATAAACCTCAGATCTCTTGTAGAGCTCCACCAGGAGCAGCCTCCCTTCTGCTCAGCCCCTCTCTTCCAACTGCCAACTCCTCCAGTCCCACACACTCAACATTCCAAGTGACATCACTCATGGCTGAGCAGCAAGGGACAGAATATTAATAAGGAAGATGCACCACAACAACAATAGGTTATAACACATCTCCCTTCCTTACGAAAACTAAGCATAAAGATATAAAAGCATCAAAACTAGATATCACCAAAATACCATCGCTTACATAAACAAGAATCAATAAAACATTATGCAAGTAAATCTACATCAAATCAGAAAATACTTGCAAGAAAATATCTATAGCAAAAGAATAATGAACCCCATCCCCTTCCCTAGGGAAACTAACTAGATGGGTACACACCACCAACAAATTAACATGAATAGGGTAGACACACCACCCAATAGGGGAATACACCTCCCTTAGAAACACTGTAATAGGGTAAACACACCACCCTATAGGGGAATACACCTCCCTTAGAAACTACAACACCTCCCTTAGACTGCAATAGGGGAAAACACCTCCCTATAGGGGAAGACACCTCCCAAAGACTCCTTGAACACTGTAATAGGGAAAAACCTTTCCCTATGATACTCCAAAATTCCAAATACTGTAATAGGGGAAAAACACCTCCCTATAGGGGAAAAAAACACCTCCCAAAGACTCTCCGAACACTGTAATAGGAAAAAAAAACTTTCCCTATGATACTCCAAAATTCCAAATACTGTAATAGGGGAAAAACGCCTCCCTATAGGGGAAAAACACCTCCCAAAGACTCTGCGAACACTGTAATAGGGAAAAAAACTTTCCCTATGATACTCCAAAATTCCAAATACTGTAATAGGGGGAAAAACACCTCCCTATAGGGGAAAAAAACACCTCCCAAAGACTCTCCGAACACTGTAATAGGAAAAAAAACTTTCCCTATGATACTCTAAAATTCCAAATACTGTAATAGGGGAAAAACACCTCCCTATAGGGGAAAAACACCTCCCAAAGACTCACCGCACTTGTAATAGGGAAAATACACCTCCCTATGATACTCTGAACACTGTAATAAGGGAAAAAACGGGAAAAACGTCTCCCTATAGGGGAACACACTTCCCTATGAAACAAAACCAATGCTCAACTCCAATAAGCATAAACAAAACCAAGTATACACATACAGGGGAAAACATTTCCCTAAGAAACAGAATATCAAAATCCACACTGTAATAGGAGAATTACCTCCCTTAGGAACAGAACACATAGGCACAAACAGAATTTGCAAGATGAATATACATAAATGCACATTTAAAATATCAAATAACATGTCTGGAGGTAACAACACTGGTACTCGATACTAGTACCCGAGAATCCACCTGTTAAGAAGTAAAATTCAATAAAGCTTTATTACCAAATTACACAAATTAATCCATTTTAACTTGCTGGGTTGTGCAGAGTGTACATTTGAATTCCAAATTCACAAAATGCGGCCAGGTGAAGTAACAACCGTTGGAGAGGAACACTTATCAGAAAGTAAAACTGTGTGACCGCACCATTCATGACGTGAACTAATTCTCAGATGCCACAGGGTGAATAATGTCAGAACAAAAGTACTGGTAAGCTTCCAACGTTGCAGGAGTCCGCAGTGCAGTCTAACCAGTGGAATTAAATATTGCTGCTCCGAAACTTTATTGTACTTGACAACCACCCCCAACAAAAACGTGGTTGGCAAAACGTGTACACCGCAAAATTATGAATAGTAGAGATTGTCTGTTTCCAAAACATGGCGGCACGCAAATGACGCTGGGCTGGATGGCTCACGGCACGTCCGTGCATGTAGGCGTCCAGAAGCAGGCACACACCGCGTCAGAGGGAGATATCGTAGGACAATCAAGTTCAGGTAAGGCTGCGCGCGCTGATTGTAACTCGCGCACAAGACTTTTAAATCGCAATACGGCGGGTGTTCAACGCCCAAAGGTTCAAAATCCAACTTCTTCTTTTCTCACAGTTCACTATCACCAATTCCCCAGCACATGTTGCAGATGCCAATTCAATCGAAATGTCAGCCGGGGTCAACTCAGTGCCGCATCAAATACAAACGTTACACAAGCATTTTTAACAGGGAAGTCAGACCTGCACTGAAGCTCGTTTTTGGTGCCAATTTCTTTTAGATCGCGTCGCTCCTTTTCACCACTTTAATGTTTACTTCAAAACAGCTGATATGGGGTGTCCATCGCCTCTCACAAAACAGATAGCTGGGGCAAAGCAACCCTTCAATAATAATTGGATGTCAGCAATTTCCACAGTAACTTTTCGCTGACTAGTAAAAGAAGGTGAAAGGGTATTCACAACCAACCCTCCTCAACATGCAGAGTTTCAAAACGAACTGGCACTCACTTATTAGGGCGACCGATGGAGTGGTCACTGGTGGGGCTCTTAAGTGTCAGCTTCCTCAAATGCACAGCTAGTTCCAATTCATAAGTTTCAATTTCTTTACTCACATCTTAGTTCGCGTACAGTTTCCTTCAGCAAATACGCAGGTTCCTTAAATACCAGCTTTTAAGTTCTCTTGAAGTTCCTTTTTTCTTGTAAATCCTTTAAGCATCAGAAACCATAATCCATTGAAGTAGCACACACGTAAGTCCTTCCAAATCGTCGCCAGTGTAATAATGAAAGATGTCTCGTAGACAGGTCACGTAGAACAAGTTGTAGGTTTATTTAATACGTTACAAGGTCCATGTAAGGTTCAAGTAAAGCCTCTGTTAAGTCCATATATAAACCTCAGATCTCTTGTAGAGCCCCACCAGGAGCAGCCTCCCTGCTGCTCAGCCCCTCTCTTCCAACTGCCAACTCCTCCAGTCCCACACACTCAACATTCCAAGTGACATCACTCATGGCTGAGCAGCAAGGGACAGAATATTAATAAGGAAGATGCACCACAACAACAATAGGTTATAACACAGGTCTCCATCAGGAAGGTGATGTCTGGGGAGGTGGAGTCGAGTAGGTCCCAGAGTTCGATGCCGTGTTTGCGGGCGGAGCGGGTGTTGAGCAGGATACATCTGAGGAAGTTGGTTTCCATGTTGGGCGGGTTGGTGGGCCGGAGGCTGGTGAAGCTGCAGTTCCGGCAGGAGAATGGTCCTTGGGTGCGCTTCGGGACGGCCAGGCAGCAGGTGCGTGATCGTCCGGCGCTGAGTGCGTGGAGGGTGCTGGAGTCGTAGCGAAGGTGGACATCGTGGTGTGTGCAGGGACCAGGGTTCCTGGCACTGCGCGCGGTCCAGGCGCAGATGGACAGAGACGGCTTGCCTTAGGCGCGCCCGCTGCGTGCGCCAGCGGCGTGACGTGCAGCTTCCGGCATATATGGGGAGGTGGGAGGGAAGAGCAGCTGGGAGGCAGGAGGTGGGAGCAGTGAATGGGCAGTGGGCAGTCAGGGGGGCGGGGCCGTAGGGTGCACAGAGGCGGGGGAGACGAGGGCACAGAAAGCAAAGTGGGGCACAAAAGAGGGGGAAAACAGTGTCACAGAAGGCAAAAAAACAGGGCACAAATGAGAGGGAATGCAGGGCACAGAGGGCAAAAAACGGGGCACAAATGAGAGGGAATGCAGGGCACAGAAGGCAAAAAACTGGGCACCAAAGGGGGGAAAACAGTGGCACAGAAGGCAAAAATCGGGGCACAAATGAGAGGGAATGCAGGGCACAGAAGGCAACAAACGGGGCACCAAAGGGGGGAAAACAGTGGCAGAGAAGGCGTAAATCGGGGCACAAATGAGAGGGAATGCAGGGCACAGAAGGCAAAAAACGGGGCATAAATGAGAGGGAATGCAGGGCACAGAAGGCAAAAAACGGGGCACCGAAGGGGGGAAAACAGAGGCACAGAAGGCAAAAATCGGGGCACAAAAGGGGGAAAAACTGCCACAGAAGCAAAACAACGGGGCACAGAAATGGAGGAAGCACACTTACGAGCGAGTTCTTAGCAGCGGCGGCTGGGGCAGGGGCACACAGGCGGAGCTGTGCGGAGGGGGAGCGACATACCAGGAGGGTCAGGGGTCGCTCTCCTCACCGCGCAGCGCCCGGCATATATGGGGAGGTGTGATGGAAGAGCAGCTGGGAGGCGGGAGGCGGGAGCAGCGAATGGGCAGTGGGCAGTCAGGGGGGCGGGGCTGCAGGGTGCACAGTTCAATTGTGGGTCCGATGGATTTAGACACGTGAATATTGCGGCTCTACAGGTCAAGATGCCTCTAACGTTAAAAATTTGTCTGCATAAGGTGGCTCATGCATTGTAGAGTTTGTTGCATATGCAAATCACATGAATAAAGTCTTCTTTGTGATAGCCGCAGTGTCGACATGATTTTGGCCCTATGTGCATCCAGGTAGGCTGATCCGCTGTCGATGGTAATTTTATCCGAAGCGTATTGCCATTAATTGTTTTTTCAGATGAATTGAGAATGTCATGTTCAAGTAAGGGGCTGGTGCAATTGACTTGTAATTATTAATCACCGTCCAAGTGTGCAACCTTAACCTGAAGATATTTTTATCGATTTGTAATGAGTGAATTTTTGCTGCTTTATTTATTGCTTGTTTAAAGGACTGATATGGCAGGTTTTTGTTCCATAAGTCATTTGTACAGGTTATTGACAAAGATTTGTATAGGTATTGATTATAAGGTGATTTTCTGTCATCATCTACTTCAGTCCAAAGGGCTTTATTAATTCGTGATGTGGCCGCATTCCGTTTTAACCGATACCAAAGCTTTACTGTGGTATACATTCTCCCTATAGTTTCATTTGTTAGGCCGAATTCAAGACGAACCTGTGCCGGAGAAGCTGACCGTTGTAGCTGAAAAACTTTTTTATAGGTAGAAAAATATTAGTTGGTTTAAAAGCTCCGAGTCTTTGCCATGAAAAGCGTCCCTGGCGTATGTTATCGTCGGCAGGATTTTCGCCGCCATCACCGCTAGCAGTGGTTTATATGATGGACCATTCAACTTTTTTGCCAGTTGACTGAAGGTGAATGTGAGAGCACTGGTTCTCTGAGTCATTTTTTTGCTCTATGTGATTTTGTAAATTGTCTATATAAAATCCCAAGTATTTATAGTTTTTTACTTCCTCTAATTGGTTGCCATTGAGCCAGATGTTCTGCATGCTTCTCCGGTGAATGCCAATCACCATTGTTTTGCTTTTTGATGTATTTATTTCTAGATTGTTCTCTGAGATGTATCTGATATTTCATTTAAAACTCTTTGAAGACCGATCTTTGTTAGACTCATTAACACCACATCGTCAGCGTACAAGAGGTGTGTGAGTGCTAGCTTACCAAGTTTTGGGGGATGAGAATTAGTGCAGTCTAGCCTCTGTGCAAGATCGGACATGAACAAATTAAAATGATGTGGGGCCAATACGCAACCTTGTTTGAGGCCCTTAGTCGTAATCAGCTTTCTTGATAATCTGGTGCTGTCTCCTATCTTAATTCTTATCCATGTATTGGAGTAGAATTGCAGTATTCCGTGTAGTAACCTTTCGGGTATGTTCGAGGCTCCCAGTTTTTTCCAAAGGAGGTGACGGTCTACACTGTCGAATGCTGCCTTTAGGACTATGAAGCAGAGGTAAAGTTGTTGTTTCCTCTGCTTGCATTTGTTTGCTATTAGAGATAGAGCTAAGATGTTCAATATCGTCCCTATACCTTGCCTGAAGCCTGTCTGATTGACTGGAATAAGATTGAGGTTATCTGACCATTCCTTCAGGTCTTCCAAAATGAGTGTGGCGTGGTATTTGGCTTCAACATCCAGGAGGGGGATTAGCCTGTAGTTCGATGGATTCGTTCTATTTCCTCCTTTAAAAATGGGTGTCAGTATCGAGCCTTGCCAATTTGGTGGTATACAGTTTAGGTGCTCTATTTCTTGAATAAATTCTTGCTCCAGAAAGATGAATCATTCTTAAAAATGACTTGTGGAATTCCATTAGGTCCTGGAGCGCCGTCTCCTCTACCTTTCTTAATTATGCATATTACTCCATCAGCTAGCATGAAGGACTGGCTTGTCTTTATATTTGGGAAACTGGTGCCATTTTTCCCCTGCGTTTTGGTTTTTGCCTCCGTTGGCTTAGCTCCGGAGACCTTTTTTCCTCTTATATGATGCGTGCTGACCTCTCCTGAGTTGTTTGTGTCACTGACCCATTGTATGATAATTTCAGATGTATTTTTTTCCTCAGGCTGTCCCAGGATGTCCACTTATAGCATGTCATGAGTTACGATTTCTGTAAACTTTGTGGTTAGAAATTTAGCTCACTCATGTTCTTGAATATTTGATGAAAGCGTCACCGGCCTATATAATTTATTTATGATTTCCCAAAATTTGTTTGAGTTGGTTTTCTTAGCATTACTAGGCAATTCAGCCCAAAATTTGTCATTGCTAGTTCTTTTTACTTCCCATAGCATTTTTATAAGTTTATCTCAGCTGACGTACATTATCCCAGGCTACTTGGTCGTGGAAAGTTGTTTTTAGCCTCCTATTACCTTTTTTGAGTTCGCATTTCAAGGCTCTCAGCCCAACCGTTGATTTTTGATTAATTTCAATTTTGTTTTTTTTATTTTTAGTCTAATGTTGTCTGCTCTGCATTAATGTTGTGAGATCCGAGGTGAATTTTACCCAGGCTTGGATTTTGTTCGGGGCCTCAAGTTCGCTAGCCGTTATCATCGCCTTTAATTTAGTCTGGATTGTATCTATCGTTTCATTTGACCATTTTAGGCGTTTTGGGTCAATTGTATGGATGCTTCCTTCTATTATCATGTTTGCTTGATGTCTGGCGATTTTTAGCCTCAAATGTATGTGCTGGTAGGAATGGTTACTCCTGGTTGTATACTCTATGGAAAAGTGAGAGAGAAATGGCATCAGTGCTACTGAGATGGCTGTATAATCCAATCTTGATTGTGTCTTTCCTCTGTGGAATGTGTGTTTTGGTGGGAAATCATCTGTTGTTCTACTGTTTATTACTCTCAGACCAAGAAACTCTCGGGCATTTACCAGTCGTTGACCTTCGGGGTCTGGTGTAGATCTCTTTAGCTGATATTGCTGTGGAACATTCCAGTATATATTGTCGGCTACTAACTTCTCATCTTCATCCGGGGTATATATTAAGTTAGAATTAAAATACCCTGTCAGTATCATGTCCCATGAGGGGTATGTACTCATGATATCTGTAATTATTGCTAGCGGATGTGCATATGTATTGATCAACAGGATAGTTTTTGTTCTGCCGATGGTCCCAGAGGTAAGCTTTATCAATTGGATATTTGGACCTGAAGAGACAATCTGTTCCGTTTCAATATTTAGTGCTGTGGATATATATACTGCCAGTCCCCCTTTTTGCCGCCCATAAATTTTGGTTTTTGTTGCAGGGACTGTGTAGTGTATGTAATTTGCCAGGGGAAAATCTTCCAGTGCCCATGTCTCCTGAAGCGCTATTATATCACATTTTTCCCAGTTATTAGGTTGACAGCCGTTTTCTAGCCATTTTTTTGCCCCAGCAATGTTCCATGAGAGCAGCTGTATATTTCCCAAGTCTTGCTTGACTGATGTCTTTTCCAATGGTCAGTGGCCCTTATCTGAACTTAGCGCTCCTGGCAGCCAGCTCCATCTGTCCTGGACTGGATCATTTTCAATCGTCTGGTCGTTCTGCAGTTCTCTCCTCAGCGAGGTTGGAAGGTTGCTGCCTTTAGCTCCTTTAAGGACTGTATATTTGTGCTGCTTGTTTTCTCTTTGACTTTGTCCATAACTCTTGTTGTGGTTAGAGTTAACAGTCAAAGGGCCAGGATAGCGTGGTATAGTTGGCCTTGTCAGTTTAATTCCTCAAACTTCGAGTTGCAGATCGGAATTCATGACGTGCTGGGCGTCTTCATCTGACTGCCATGTAGTCAGCATTTGTTCTATATTTTTTTGATTTCCTTTTGCTATAAATTCTACTGCCAATAAGTTTGAGGAGTTCAAATATTTTAAGGCTGGAATGTTAGCTGTTAATTTCAATATGTTCCCCCATTCAGCGTGTCTTGTGGCCCTTTTGAGTCATATTCCGGAATTAAAAGTATTTGCTGTTTCAGAAGTTGATGCCATTGCTCTATTTGTAATATTGGATCCTCATTCTTGTTGTCCGCTGTAATTTGTTTCTTTTCATCCTTTATTTGGAATCTTAGGTTTACGTATTGGGCCATATTTCCCATTCTGGTGTTTTGAGCTGGGGTTTCTAGCGGTGCCATGTTCTCTTGAATGATCTCTTTGTTGTGGTTAATTGCTAATTCCTGCCCTGAGTTTCCTTGGTTGTTCTCACATCTATGTACCAATTGAGGTTTCGGTTGCGTTTTCTCCGTTGGGCTAACTTCTCCATCACCGAGATCATGGGCCGTAGGATTTTCCATTATCGGTCCTACCGAGGTGCTATTTCTATAATTGAGAGCCTCTGGGTTTAAGTTCTCTATTTTTTCGTATTCCGTTTTAGGCTCTCGCCGTCCAGCCTCAAGAGTTTCTGTGGATCCGTGTCCGTTTTTCGGGCCTCTTTGTCTATTGCGGCCTTATTGTCAGCGCTTTTTTGAGCGAGGGCATTGTAATCCAGTGATTTCCTCTCTATTTTTTCTAACTGTTCGTGGATCTCCCGGTCTTCATCATTGGGGTCAATGCCTTGCCTACTTTTATTCTGTGGCTGTGCCCTGCTGACTTCCTTTATCTGAGTCAGGTGCTTGTTTCCTGTTTTGTTCCTGGTTGCTATGTGTTTTTTCTCCTTTTCTGTTTATGGTCTCCTGAGTTCCCCCACGGTCTATACCTGATACCGGGTTTATGTCGGCTCCTCTTCCTGGTGTCTGATTAGCTTCTGCTGTTTTGTCCTTTTCTGCCTTTTCGAACCTTTTAATTCTAATCGAGTCTTCATCTGTTCTTGTTGTTCTGCTGTCTGTAACTCACTTCTATGACATAGCACCAGTTAATAACAAAACTGGTTGTGCACTGTTGGAATATAGCATGATACATAGCATGCGATTACATCGCGTTCCTTTACAATGCAGTCGTCACAGCGACCGCATTGTTAGAACACAATACCCATACAATGCAAGTAATTAGAGCGACTTGTTGTAGGGGGCACGCTGGATTTAGGAATAGTATCATTTACTATTCCAATTCCAGCCTGAGCAACAGTAGGGAAGGTGTAGGAATAGTAAACTATACTATTCCTTAGGTTAGAGCGCCCCCATACACAAGTCTATCGAATTACTTATAAAGGCGATATAAAGGCACCATGTTCTAACAACGTGGGCGTTGTAACGACTGCGTTGCAAAGGAACGCAATGTAATGGCAGCATTGTAAAAGCTGTTTCCCGCACTGTTGTGGTGTGATAAAGGCCTTCCAGGCCAGGTTGACAGGCCTCCTGTAGAGTCTGTCCGGGCAGCTCTGCTTGTATGCTTTGAATGAATGCAGAAATCACAGCTGCAGGTGGGCTAAAGTCGTCGGGGAAGGTGGTGGGGTCTGCTTAAGGATGGCAGGTAAGGTGTTTATTTTTTACATTTGAGACAGGTAGAAGACACCATGTCATGTACTACTCCCCATGAATCCTCTGCCCCATGTAGCAGTTGAAAGCAGGGGTTGATGATTATGGGGGGGTGGACTTACACTAAATAAAATTATAGATGGGTAAAAACTGAATTACGGAGATGTTTTTCACAGCGGGGTTTTGAGTGACATCATAGACAACTCGAGATTCGCTATTTAACGTCACCCAGATACCCTCAATGGAAAACATCCCTGTAATTCACTGTTACCCATCTATAATTCTGTATATTGTGCATGGGGTGGGTTAAGGATAGGGCAGCCACAGCTTGATAATAGTTGGGGCAAGGATTGGAGGTAGAATAGGGTACCTAGCACTACGTTTGTGGATATGTCTGTGTGTGTTCATTGAGCATTAGATGGGGAGGATGTAGAGAAAATGTAGGGTTTCTTGCACTTAATAAAAGCTTGACAAATAATTGCAGTTATTGTGATTTATTTATTTTTTGATAATATTTCAAAAATTGAGAATTACTGTATAGTAAATAAAGTAAGAAATCAAAAATAATTTCTGATCCATTTATCCCCTGTTGACTACAACATTTCTGTCTTGCAACTGTTGGATCTCTTTACCACTGTCACTTCCCTGCTCAAAAGACCTTCTGCCCACTCAGTCACGCTCACCCACCACAGATGCCCTCTTCAATACCCAGCCAAAGTTTTAGAGAAGCTTATCAACAGACACCTCACCCATCAGCTAACCAACCACTAGCTCCTCGATAATACACAATCTGGCTTCTGGCACAACCACAATACACAAACAGAAATATTAACTAAATACAGCATCCACATAACCCTAACCAGGGGAGACACCGCGGTCCTCATCCTCCTGGACCTCTGCGCAGCATGTGACATGGTCTCACACCCATCCTCATCACACGACTACACAAGATTAGCATTCAAGGACCCACTCTCCGCTGGAGCTACTTCTTGAAGAACATGACCCAACCTGTCAGCCCAGCACCATACTCCTCAGAATGCCACAAACTCATCTATGGAGTGCCTCAAGTTTCCTCCCTCAATATATATATGAAGCCTCTGGCCACTATCATTCACATGTCTGGGACAAGACCCACAACACAACAGATAAGTTCATTGACTGTACGACTAGCACATCACCTGGGTGAAATCCAACTGTCTTCAGCTCAATACTGACAAGACAGAAGTAGTGTTGTTCAGCCAGTACACCTCACCATGGGACACCAACTAGTGACCAGATGATCTAAGCCCCAGACCAACGCAAACACCCATAGCAGGAACATCAGAATCATCATCGACAGCTGACCAGCCATGACTGCATAAATCAATGCAGTCACAGCTTCCTGCTTCCACACCTGAAGATACTGAGGGAAACCTTCCAATGGCTCACAAGCAGCACAAGAAAAACCATCACTCATGCCCTTGTAACCAGTAAGTTGGACTACAGAAACATAATCTACACCATAAGCACTAAGCAACTCACCAGAAGACAACAAACAATTCAGAACCCGCCAGCCAGGTTCACCCTTAACCCCCCACACAGAACTCACATCACATTACACCTCAGGGAGCTCCACTGGATTCCAATCCACAATTATGTCTAGTGTAAACCCCTCACTCACACATTCAAGGCACTACACAATGTAGGCCTCACCTACCTGAATAGTTGCATCTCCTTCCACCCACCACCCATAAACCTTTGATCTTCTGGGCTCCTACTTGCACATATCCTACGGAGACAGGAACATCTTCGGAGGACAGGCTTCTTATTCATCAATCCGAAAGCCTGGAAAAATCTCCCACCTAACATCAGAGCCTCCTCCTCGCTTCTTAAATTTCACAAGCATATGAAGATCTGACTTTTCGATGAATCGCCCAGCCTTAGATTTTGCAAGACACACACTTGCTCTTTGCTATTATACCCTCATGGGTGATAGTGCACACAACAAATACAGATAACATAACATAACCATGTGGATTTTGATCTTCATCACTTGAATCATCATATGCCTGATTTTATACATCAGGCCTGGGTGTATATATCTCCTTCTCACCACTTTTTGCATCATGCAGCACAGGAGTGTGGTCTGACATACCTCCGCTGGTGCATAAGATAGTGACAACTCACACTGGTGCAGACATTGGAAGTGACCCATGAGCATTCCAAAAGCACAGTCGGTTCCATTTTGTGTCCTTGAATGTATCACATTGTATGTATTGTGATGGAGTTGTTGATGATGGACACATGTTATCAGCCACTCATCCAATTGATACCCCAAGTTACCTGCATTGTAACAAGAAGTAAGGAATTTCTGAGTTTTAGCATGCTCAGAATTCACATTCCAAAGCTTCTGTAATATTAACCACTTGAGTTTCATATTAAGTAATTAGACATGAAAAACATGTGATATGTTTTCTTCTGTTTAGGTAGTTAATTGTCACGCTGGCATGTCTTTGGGTACTAATTAGAATATGTGAATTCATACATGCTTTAAAATAAGGAGCGTGCTCAGAACAACCTACCATCTTCTTTTGTGCTGTGGAAACTCCAGTGGATGCACACGTTGTCGAGTCCACTGAGAGGGAAGATGATAGGGAAGACCAGAAGAAGTCAAACTAACATGATGCCATAGTGTTCCTTTACCTTGTGAGCATCCAAAAGCTGCCAAAGAAAGTTTGCATCACCACCACAGATGACACCACCTTTACTTGCACTAACTGTTTTACTAAGTGGGTTTCTTGCCTTTGATGTTCACTTTCCTCCAAGGGCACCCTCTGGCTTTAAGTCTTCATTTGTTGTTTCAGAATGTCACCAATTTATGCTGCGAATCTTGGCACAAGTAGATTTCTTGTTTTCTCCAGAATCTTTCTGTTGTATAGTCTAAAACTAAGTGTGATATTTTGGCCTGTGCCAAAAGAGTTCCTACTTCAGTGACTACATTTATCATATTTGTGGTAATAGTAACAATATTTGGAGTGCAACCCCTATCAGCATTGAGCCATTAGGTTGTACAGATTGTAACAAGTAAATAAGACAAAGCTGCCTGATCTGAGTCCTAAAAAGAAGCTGGAGCCCAATGCACCACTCCTATTCACAAACCAAGGACGTGCAATTTGCTCAACAACTCGTTTGCAAATGGAATGCAATTCACAAAGTAATGAATGTGCTAACAGTTTAGATTGCAAATGATCTATTTGCAGTGTGTGTCAAACAAACAACGTGCCTAATATATACTAATCACAATCATAGAGGTGCAATTTGCACACCCACTGGTTTGCAAATGAAATTCAATTTGCATTGCAATCTATGTACTACAAGTTCTAATTGCACATTGTCTATTTTCATGGGTTTGCAAAATGACTTGCTTAATATATATTAATTTGGCAATGTACAAATTGCGAACCATCTGTGATTGGCTATGAATGGAGGGATAAAGGCAAAAAGAGACATCTGGAGGCCCTAAGCCTTTCCGGGAAAAATCTCCACAGGTGGAATCATTCCTGTGTGGACAGCTTCCCCTTTCCAAATCAGACACCTGGAGACCTCAGAGGTCAGTACCTGATCAAGGTTTCTTACTGTAGGTGAAGTCACAAATCATTGATACATTCCTTTCCTTATCGCAATAGGTGATTGCCCTCTACTACTTGCAATTCGGAAAAAAGAGTTGCAAAAGTCCTTTCCCACTAAGGGCCCGATTTTTATGTCGTTAGGAAGGCCATCCCAAACCCTATCGAAGTCTGAACTTCCGACCAACTGCTACTGGGATCCAGTTCCTATAAACAACAAAGTACGATACCCAAAAGCCTTTACTTACCGAACGACTCAGTCACTCCGAATCCGTCTTCATTTTCCCAACGAGAAGTCTCCGGAAACGCAGAATGGTGGCATTTTTTCAGCCTGATTCTGAACGCCTAAGTACGAAGCATACTTCCTAGGCACCGAATCAGTCGCCACAACCAACACATCAGAGCATCCGTAAGGGGAGTATTTCAGCTCCGAATCGTGCCACAACACAAATCCAGCGAATGAGACGGTGCAGCCATTTATCCCATCGTGCATGTCATCTCTATACTCTACATCTATGAGCAATACTACAACCCCAACTGACGAGGTCATCACAGATGATAAGTTAGGCACATACCCATACACAATAACGTAACTACCCCACAAAAGACAACATAAGAGAAAGCAGGGGAGAAACTACAATTAAATGGGGGGGGAATACTTGTAGCAATGTACAGGCAAATTGGGGGTGGGCATTAGTCCCAGCAATTCAGACACAAAGAGGGGGGGCTGGGCGGGACTAATACTCCCAGCAATGTCCAGCAAAAATTGGGAGATGGAGGTAAACACCCGGCAATGCAGAGTTCAATCAGTGGTTTGGGGGGGCAAATACCCCCAGCAATGTAGAGGCAAATTGTGGGTTGTGGGACAAATAGCCCCAGCAGTGTTGAGCCAATCTTGGGTTTGGGTGCAAATGTCCCCAGTAAAGTATATGAAAATCTGGGGTTTGGGGCGCAAAGCCCCCAGTAATGGATATGAAAACCTGGGATTTGAGGGGCAAAACCCCCAGTAATGTATATGAAAATCTGGGGTATGAGGGTCAAAACCCCCAGTAATGTATAGGAAAATCTGGGGTTTGGGGTCAAGCCCCTCAGTAATGTATATGAAAACCTGAGGATTGGGGGCAAACCCCCAGTAATGTTGATGCAAATCTGGTGTTTGGGGGGAAAATACCCTCAGTAATGTAGATGCAAAATTGGGGTTTGTGGGCAAATACCCCCAGTAATGGAGATGCACAACTTGGGTTTGTGGGCAAATACCCCTAGCAATGTGCATCTGAATAATGTAGCTGGTACACATGCAAAGTACCTTAATACGTACAGGTGGAGTACATGCTGTCCAAATAAACAAACACAAAAGTCATTTTCCATTATTGTATTCCCATACTGTTGCAGCAAAAGTAACTGGCAAATTTGAGGAGTGAGCAGAGGGGAGATGCAAGTGCTCTAAGAACTGTTAAAAAACAATCAAACCTCGTCATCTACTAAATGGCCCTTTAAAAACTTGTGAAATACTGGAGGGCTGATGCACAATCAAGGCAGACCAGCAACCTAAAGCAGGTCGAGGACTACCTGTCTCAGCCTGGGCTGGCACACACAACGGGGGACAGAAGCCCACAGAGCCCTCTGGGTGTTGAGTCCAATCAGAAAGTGTCCAGAATACCCTTGGATTGACCCTGCTGGCAATTAGGCTTTAGTTGATGAGCTGGTGAACAAGGGCGTCCTGTGGGCCAAGGTTTTGGGGCCTTCGTCAACCACAATAAGAGAGTGACTCACTTACACAGTCCCCACCACGCCACTGCCATGTGGTGCCAGGATTTTCTTGGCTCATATATGTGCTGTAAATTGAGGCTGGGGGACATCCTTTAGAACAAACTCACCTTGGTGCACTGCCTCACATTCCTTGACAGAGGTAGTGTCATTTCCCCCACATTACCATCACTTTCAGGCCATGGAAGGTGCAGGGAGTTTGTGCTTTATGTAGGGGCCTTGCAGGGAGGCAAGTCACATCTGGACAGTCTGACCTACACAAAAGCAAAAAGAAGTATTGATGGACAGAATGCAGAACAATGTCATACATTCACTCCAGGACAGCGATCTGGGCCTAAATCCATCGTTTTTTTGCTCAGCATGCCATTCCAGTTTGGACCCAGCCATATGCAAATCAGTCTTGACCCTGTGCCCAATGGGAACAGTCCAGCCCGAACTGCCATGCCAGGTCCTCCCTGGACTGGAAACAAGCATCCTAGGACCGGTTTTGGGGTTTCACCCCTCTTCAGCCAGGATGGATTGATTCCAGTGGCTTGAAGAGCATGGGACTCACATCTGAGCATACCCGTCACACTCGGGGTGACAAAAGCAAAAAGAAGTATTGATGGACAGAATGCAGAACAATGTCATACATTCACCCCAGCACAGAGATCTGGGCCTAAATCCATCATTTTTTTGCTCACCATGCCATTCCAGTTTGGACCCAGCCATATGCAAATCAGTCTTACACCACTGGTTAGGGTGCGCCTTAGCATACACATACTACCGTGGTGTTCTGGTCCTGAAGAATGCCTTGCTAAGAGCAATAATAGGTGGAAACATGTTGACCATACCGAAACATCCGCTACACTTGTTTTTAGCTGTACCAGGTTTTCCAACTAATAAAATGTTTGGGGGATAAAGCTGAGGCACTTTTTAAACCACTTTTTCACTCATATTTACACAAATAACCTGCTCGGCTGTAGACAGGCATCATAGCACACCAGAGAGGCATTCAGCTCCTCTGCTGGGAACCCAATGAAGAAGCATGTCACCAACTAGGTTGGTGAGTGAGGGTTCTTTTTAACATAAGAGTGACTTCTCTTGCTTGCTTTTCTTTTGTCGGGCAACACTCTTTTGTTGTTTATTTGCTATTTCCCAGGGGGACTAAGAGTGGCTCCATTTGTATCCCTCTCTCTTTAGTTGTTAATGTATATGTACATTAAAACAATCAGTCATTAAAATCCATTGGCATACAGCAAGCTGCAGACAACACATTCCACATCTTCATATTTACTCAGGGAACTGTTTTTGACTACTTACAAACACAAGTTCTAACATATGTAAATATCAACATTACCTCATGGACTGCATGAGCTCTACTTGTGTAGGTATGACCCCTCTCACATCCACCTTAAAGTAGATGCTCAACTTTCAAAACTATCATACACACAAACCCGTCATGACCACCCTCTGGTGCAGCTATATGGAGAAACATGTCTGCCCCGCAAGCTACAGCCTTGTTCTCAAACTGTCCAAAACCGATTCTCATAATCTCACACTAGTGCTGCCCTTTTCACATACACACCTACATGCACAGCACCACTCTTCATCACTATGTACACAACTCTCACATACATGACATGCACCCAATGTACTGTACTAATCTCCTCCTCAGAAGATGTCAAACGTAACATGTCAAAAGGACCACACTCATCACGAGTTGCACCCTCAATAATGTCTTGGACTGCACTCATATCACAACGTGCAGCATCACCGCCCACTCTGACATGCACACTGTACACATCACCACATCTCACAACAAGACATTTACACTGCTCAATGGATATGTCCTCAGTTATTCACATATCACCACACACCCACCCTACTCTGCTTAATTTCTACAGATTGTCATTTCTAAAACACATGCATACACAGAAGCAAAAACAACATACATCAACTATAGAACACCTCAAATGTCACTGTTCAGGACCCTAAATCACACAACAGGTGTACACCCTGTGCATACACCTATCCACTTTGTCACATATGACTAGTTTTACCATGTCTCACTGTGGCCCTGTCACATCCACATATGAATGCCATAACCAATACCCTCATTGAGTAATGCACATTAACAATTAACCACACACATTGAAAATGTCATATTCCAGTCATATCTCACAATAGTGCCACAGACTACAGCTCTCACCACCTGCCAGAATCCGACCTTGTCCAATCCTACCTATTCCTTCCATACCATGTGCAGGATTAAACCAGTGTAACGAGCTTGCATACTCCAATTCACTCCCGCATTTAAAATAACTCACATTGAGGCAATGTGGCTACTTCACGTCTCCTACACAAGAACTGTCCATGAACTTAACCTATACCTTACACTCTCTGACAATAGCTAAATTTGTCGTGGCTTCATTACGTAGGAGTTCCCACTCCATATCAAAGTTGGAAACACCAGTCGCTCTCACCTCTATACGTGTTTGAGCCAGCTTAGCACAAATAACATTAACCTTGCTAAACTCACCTGCAGCTAGGCCTCACAAGATAAAGTCCACATACTCCCCTGTGTGGCAACTGAGACCATGGATGTGACACAGGCTCCAGTGACATCTACACGGCAGATGGACCCACAACACTTCTATTCACTCACTGTCCACTCAGCTTACCACTTGTAGCACAGGGCAATCCAACAGACATAACAGCACCCCTAGTTCAGCTCTGTGTGATCTGGAACAGCATCAAGCATAACTCTAAAGGACACCATTGCCAGTCATGCACAAATGGCAACATACACACAAATCATATGCTCGACTACAAATGATGTGTGGCAGTAAATATGAAATTCAAATTTGGACAGACAAAACACAACATCAACATGATGTAGCCAGACCAAAGCATGATATCGGCAGGAAGTTAAGTCCTAGGAGGCTACAGGGTCTGAAGACTGTGAGAATACTGCTCAGCTTACACTCACCATGGGCTCAAGGAATGTATTAGATGAGTACACAGCCCTAAAGGGAAAATGCCTACAGTGGCATGCCACCTGTGACAAGGTTGTCATTGCCCCTAGTCTACCAGATCTAAAGAAGACACAGAAATGGATCCACCACTATCAAGTCACTTACAAGTATTGTACCATTACTCTGTGTACATGGGTGTGTTAAAAGTCACTACCATGTACTCAAACTCCATAGGTACCCAGGTGTATTGATGAGACAGGTCTCTTTCTGCACATTACAAGCAAATGCAGCATGTTTCTCCTAAACTGTTGCAGTTTGAGACACTTGCACTAGGTGGAAGAAAATACGAAGGTTTGTGACTTCATGTCACACTCATAGCCAAAACTAATCTTGATATTGACACACATCAAATGTAGGCACCACAATCTACACTACATGCTGTCAAAATCCACATACTCCATGGACCATATGCAATCCATGCCATACTAACATCATTGTATACTTACCCTACTAATCACACATGATTTGCAGTCAACTAAAAAACTATTTTGGGAATACAGAAGTCTGCAAAAAATGTTTTGAACTTGGCCAGTCCAAAAGTCTCTGAAACATGGGCCAGAAGAGTCATGTCCATCAAGCCTTCCCTGCACAATTTCTGCTAAGTGACACCTCCCTTGAGAGGGGCATCTAGGGGGCATGCCAGGCACCAAAGAGACAAAACTAGGGAGGACTGATTTGCATTTTGGGAAGGATGGGATCAGGATGGGTGGTTGGGTCCACTGCAGTGGTTGTATCCAATTGAGGGGGTGGTAGTTCCACTGCAGTGGCAGGCTCAGACTGAGGTGGAGAGGCAGCTGTAGGGAGTGATTGATGGAGGGAGCGGGGGGCTTAACCATCTTGGGCATAGTATAGTCTTGAATTGTATGTACAGAGATTGGGAGGGACTTTTTTGAAGTGGTTTTTAACTGGTGGGAGGTACAGGGCTTGGCTGGGGTAGTCTTGGTTTATGGGTTTGGGAGAATGGTGTGATTTCTGGGGGTTGACCTTTTCTTCTCCAAGGGGGGGTGGCAGATATAGGTGTCAGGGCCGGGGGGTGGGTTGCCTCTTCTTTTTGGGATGGGGTTTGGGTGGGTCATCAGGGAAGAGGCTGCGATCGCTGAGGAAGAGTTTCTGGGCAGAAGGGGGAAGAGGAGAGGCACAGGCAGATGTGTTGTGGAGGCAGAGAGTTGTGAGGTCTGCGGATGCATGTGTGTCATCAGGTGGTATGTCCATGGTAGTGAGTGTGTTGTCTGTCTCCTAAGTGTGTGTGTGGGGGGAGTTTGCCTTTGTGTCTGTGTGCTGCTTGTGGCTGTTGAGGTGTGTACATTTTTGTGTTTGTGTGTGCTTGGGTCAGGTAGGTTAGTAGGGACAGTGGATGGGAAGAGGTAGGAGGGGAGGGACTGCTAGAGCTGGGGCACTGCTGCCATCAGTGTGGAGGCCAGTGCCTGAATGGATCTATGTCGGGCAGACATGTCTGAGTGAATGTTAGACCTGGGATCTTTGGCGTGGTTTCCCCTGACTTTTTGCCTCTACCTCCTGTATTTTTGACGCTATGCTGGATTTCGTTTTTGCTGGTTTAGATGCTTTGGGCACTTTGCCACTGCTGATCAGTGTCAAAGTGCAAGTGCTCCCTAGGTAAATTGTCATATGGTTATCCCTGATTGGTATATTTGTTTCACCTGTCAGCCCCTAGTAAAGTGCACTGAGTGTGCCAGGGCTGGTGATTCAAATGCTACTAGTGGGCCTGCAGCACTGATTGTGCCAACCACAGGAGTAGCCCTAAAATGGTGTCACAGGCCTGCCACCGCAGTGCCTGGGTGCAGTTGTTAACTGCCATGCTGACCTGATCAGTGTCCACACTGGCCAGGCCTAACCCTTCTCTTTCTGTACACATTGGACACACCTATGGAAGGCCCTAGGTACTCCCCTGGGCAGGGTGCAGTGTATGTGAAAGGTAGAGCATGTATTGGTGTGGGTGACACGCTCCGGTAGTGAATTACAGGCATTTTCATTTTTCACTATTGAAAGGCTATCTTGCCCATAGGCTATAATGGGGAATGCTGAGTATAATGTTTACCTGCATATCTTCCCATAGGAACAAGATAGAAAGCTAAAGTCTGATATCCCGGAATTCAGAATTTAATAACACATCTTTTAGGAAGGATGGTTTTTAAATCCTGTGTGTGAAAACAGCACTTTTAGAAGGTGGCTGTTTTCCTTTTCTGCCCTTTCTGTGTGCCTTGGCCTGTTTGTGAATTGGCTGTCTGGTTTGTGAGTGACAGGGACAGGGACAGGGGTGGCTCCCAGAGGTTGAATGAGTCAGCCCAGGGCTGAATAGGGAAATTCCCCTGTAGATGGGTGGGAGGGGTAGCACCAAGGCCTGAATAGGGCTGTGCCTGCCTTCCACAATGCTGGCTCCACCCCCTGCTGGGCGGCTGATGACCCTGCCCCTCTCTCTCAAAGGAAAGAAGAAACCAAGTAAACAGAGTGCTCCAGGACTGGCCAGAACTGGTTCTGACTAGGCAAAGGACCCTCTGCCTTCAGAGGACAAAGGATTTTGGGGTATAAGTATTGGGACCCAGACTACAGAAAATTAGATCATCCTGGAATCAAGAAGGAACCTCTGACAAGGAGAAAGCTGGAAGACTGAAGAGGAAGGACTGTCCTGCTGTGTGTTTGTGGGCTGACCTGCAGTTGCTTTGCTGCCAAGGAGAGGGGAAGGACTTTGCTGTTGCTGTGTCCCCTTGCTTGAAGAGATCTCCAAGGGCCTGAGAAGAGCTGGCCTCCTGTTAAGAAGTCCCAGGAACAAAAGGACTTCACCCCCAGCTTCCCCCTGAACTCTGCTGTGTGGGTTCTACCCTTCCTAGAGTGTTTGATCCAATTGTGGGGCCTCTGGAAGTTGTGCCTGCTGTTGGGAAGCTGACCAAGAAGAAAGAAGCAAAGGATCTACACTTTTTCACGCACAGCCGGCTTAGCGAGAAAATTTCCGTCTCTCCGCTCGTTAGCGGGCCAAATTTTTATCACTGCAAACATCGTCGCAGAGCCTGCCGTCGCTGAGCAAGATCATTGCTGGTGAAATCGTCGCCCCGCTCGTTAGCAGGCCGAATTTTATCGCTGCGAACATCGTCACAGAGTCAGCCAAGATCCCCGCTCTGCTCGTTAGCGGGCAGAATTTATAGCTGCGAACATCATCGCAGAGCCTGCCGCCGCTGGGTGAGATCGTTGCAGAGCCAGCCAAGATCATCGCACCGCTCGTTAGTGGGCCGAATTTTATCGCTGCGAACATCGTTGCAGAACCAGCCAAGAACATCGCACCGCTCGTTAGCGGGCCGAATTTTGTCGCTGCGAATATCGTCGCAGAGCCAACCAAGATCACCGCTGATGAAATTGTTGACCCGCTTGTTAGCGGGCTGCATTTTGTCGCATCGTGCCTTTGCGAGTAAATTTCTACCGGAAAAGCGACGCCTTGGAATCCATACAAGTATTGCCTCACTCCCCATACAGGACGGATTCGTCGCACACGCCCGCTGCGTGCAGTGGGGTTGTCGCATCGCCTCCCCAGGGTCTCAGGACTGATGCTGTTGCTTGTTTTTCGACGCCTGAGCGCCGCTAGGAACTTTTTATCGCATCACCAGGTACTGTTGGCTATAATTGACGCTAAGGTGGATGATTTTGTCGCTAAACTAAGAACTCTTTTTGAAACCATATTCTTGAACTGTGTATGTTGGATTTTTGTCGTTTTGGTCTTGTGTAGTTTATATAAAAGTACTTTATTTATCTACACTGGTCTGGAGTCCATTTGTGGTGTTTTCACCGTGTTACTGTGAGTGTTACTTACTTTACACATTGCCTTTGATAAGCCTGTCTGCTCTTGCCAAGTTACCAAGGGGGTGAGCAGGGGTTATCTAAAGAGTGTATCCCCCTTACCCTGACTAGAAGCAAGGGTCCCTATTTGAACAGTGGTACCTACCTCTGCCAACTGGAGACTCCCAGATCTAACAGTGAATGTCCTACATGTATGACACCATTTGTGTCAAACGAATGGTATGCGCAAGGAGGACTTTCAGCATCGATGTCTGCCCCACAGAGATCTGCCTCAGTATGTCGACTGCTTCCACACTGAGGGCAGCAGGGGAAACAGGGCCAGGGAGCGAGATACCTGCTACAAAGGAGATGGGTCCCCTGCCACGGACTCTGGGGCTGGGAGCAGTTGGGAGGATGGAGATTGGAGTGGTGGTAGTGGTGGTGGACTCTGATGTTGAAGAATAATTTCCTGTGTTCTCTACCACCAGGGAGTTATCACTGGAGCTTGAATGGTCTTCGGATGCTGCAGATGGAGTTGCAGACCTGCCCTCAGTTTGGCTCCCGTCATCCTCCCCGCCAGTCGATGCCTTCACGTCCGAATCAGCACTGGACCCAGACTGGAAAACTGCTCCCCCTACACCCGTGGCACTGTCTCCTCTGCTGGCCGGTCCTGATTCTGTGAACAAAAATGAAAAAGATTCAGATAAGTCATCTCTATATATTTTCAAACAAAAGCACAGGTGCACCACATAGCATAATTTAATCAATAAAGATAGGTATAAAGTCCATTTCAAGAGCAAGCAGTTCTTCAATTTTAATTTTTTTTCTTTTTATTCCCATTTCATTTTGCGTAGATAAAAAATGAGTCCAGTTCTAATGACTCTACACACAGTACAGCCAACGCGTTTCGTCCTAGTACAGGGCATCGGATTCACTGCTCGTAATTTCTCCTCCGATACGTTATTATATCCAAAATCTATGAGCCGTCAATATAAAGGCCACGACTAGATGAAGACTACACAGCACGTTCCACAATGAGGAATTCAAAACAACGCCAGCTTATATTGCGATGGATTGCAGAACTAATTCCATAAGCATATATCTTCAAAATGTGCCGCAAAGGTCTAGGAATCCAGGAAGAGAACGAGCTGATACCACATTTATAAGGGGTAGACCTATAACGCGTCCAAATGAGGTAGACATGCCAGCGTCCAAGAATTTTTGGATCGCAAATCAATTAGGCAAAAAGAAGGCGACCGCAATAAGGTGGTAACAATTAAAGGACGCGCTAGAAAATGTGACTCCAGGGGAAATCTCTATATACTTGACTCATAGGTAACATTGCAAATTCTCACAGTTCAAACAACTACATAATTTTGACTAGTGCTATCGATAATTCATACATTTAAATACATGGCACTTCTCATTCTGCATGTTAACCATTTTTCCCACAGACATGTGGTTATCTGCAACATTGGGTGTATCAACATCAATTGACACAACCACATTGTCGAGTACTTCACTATGTAGGCGGTGATGTATCGTCTTTTTTACCTGACAGTCTTGTGTCCTGACATACCTGTCTCATCTCCTGCAAGGGAGTATAGAGCGCACAGCGGGAGTATGATTCACACAATTGAATTGAGATATGGTATCCATTCTGCAATCCCTAGTCATCAAATTGTGAAAAATAGGCTCTAATGTCACAGGTCAAATAACATCCTTGTTCAACTTTAAGCTTGCATAGTTATTGCAGGAGTCATGTCACACAGATAACAGTGATTGCCCTCATTTGTCCTGTAACTCAGGTTCTCTACTGTCGGGTCTTACATCTGACCTTTATTGTGGATTCACCGTGGTAGTATAGTAGGCATAGGTAGGGTGAGAGACACATGGCCCATTGTCTTGTGTCATTTATACACAGTGTTATGAAGATGAATCTGAATGCTGTGCACATTGTGAATAGCTCACCATTTTCAGATGTGAACAATGGTCAACACATTTCCAAGTCCAATCTCTGCATCTTCTTCACAGTGCTTCTGGTGGAACACCAAGACAATGGCCCGTCTGGCTTCACTGTCTGTACACACTATCAGTACTGAACCTCCATTCTTCATGAGTCCAGTGCAAAGGTGTTCCAACATCCAGGAGAGATCAGAAGCCCATCAAGACCCACCCCTACAGAAATGTTACAATGATCTGCAGCCCTCTGCATATCCTTTGGCAGCAGTAGTGAGTGGGAAAAACTGACTTGGTCACCAAAAGTAAAGATGACTTTAGGTTATTGCAGCTCTCTGGTATCAAGGTGGGTGATTGAGTAGGTCCTTTGAAATTTCCAACCTTGTCAGGGAGCAAGGAACCTAGAACCACCAAATGGTATTCCAAACATATTTATTTTATGTTACTGCCCTTGAATTGTCTAATAATTATGCCCATTGTACATTTCTATATTTTTATTGAAGTTCAAAGTAAAGTCTTCTTCAATATTGTTTTTCTGTTATGCAATTTATTGTATTTTATTATAGTTTTATTTCAATATTTATGTAATTGTGAAATGATTTTTATTTTTTGTTTAAATAATAATAGAGAAATGTATACTTTTTTGAGGTTGTGTTTTGTTGTGGGTAATTATTTAGTCTACTTCATTATTTATTTTCAGTTGATTAGTTTGCTATTTTTATTTGTTATTTATTTGTTAGCATGCTCAATAAAGTGTTAAATTGTTTATTACATTTTTGGTTGAGAGATTATTTGAAGATTGGGTGTGTAATGCTTTTTAAATTATGTATTAATTAAAGCTAATTAATTGTGTTTTTTTTTTATTGGTTTACATGGCACATTTTGTTTAAAAGATTTAAAATATATACTTTTGTGTTGTTAGCTTATTTGGGGTTAAAATGCATTGATACTCATATAAAAGGTATGCAAATTGTTTATGAGGAACATATTTTTCTATAGGTTTAACTAACTTTTTTAATATGTTTTCAAACAATGATTTTAATTATCTTTTTGATTGATCTTGGGTAGTATTGGGGTTTGAGTGGGTACTGCTATTTCTGAAGTAAAGTTATATGTTTTACACGTTTTATTATTTTATATTGGGTACAGTGTATTAGAGGAATATATAGGCAGTGTTTTAAAAAAATAGATAAAATAGATAATTTTTTCAACATAGCTGATTTTATTATTTTTGATCTTTCTTTGTGTTTTGTGGATAGGGGTTTAAGAAATACAGTTTATTCTAAATATGATTAATTTTTCTTTAATAATCTAGGTACCTGAACCCAGCAAATGAAAAAAGAGGGATAGGAGAAATTTTGCAGAGGGTGTATTCACCTTCAACCAGATATTAAAAGAGAGTCAACGCACATATTTTGTAAGTGAAATCTCTCTGGTTCCACCCACGAAAAAGTTTTCTTTTTGCAAAAGAACTATCACCCACTACTTTTTCTAATGGTATGCTTCATCATCTAGTTTTCCCCGATAAATGCTGTATTGGGGCGTGCTTCTGACCTCAACCCTTGAGGTAACACTGATATGATGGATGGGGATCTGAAGGTTAAAACTGCCAAAACTGTGACCCACTCAAGTATGTGACTTTATTGTTGGTCCATATGAAAAGATTAAAAACAGAAGGGGATGCTGACAAGTTGAAATCACTCTTGCATCAATAGTTTGGTCTACATGTTTCAACCAATTACGATGCCAGAAGGCTGGCCTCATGGCTTTTTTCAGGACCAATGCTAAAGCCCAGAGTTTCCCAGATTAGTAAGTGGCAATCTATTGATCAGAGAGCAGTACTCCCAATCATACACATGCAATACATCTATACCACTCCTCTTACTGTATTCACCTTGACACATGACAGCTAGGCTCTCACGCCCTCGGGGTGAGGATGCAGAGACCTTTAAGGGAGTACAGAGCATGTGAGGATGAGGCTCAAGACAGCAGCTCGTGAAGTGAAATCAGCACGAGTACTGTGTCTTGTGCTCAGACTCAGCACTATGTGAACAAAATGCCAGTTTTGAGCAAATATGGCTCACTAAAGCCATTGTATGTGTGATCGATTTGTGATGTGCTGGCCATTTTAGGGCTAAATTGTTCTTTGGGCAATTACTGACATAACCAAAATGACGTTTTGTGGGGGTCAGAGATTAGAGACAATGATAACATCAGACTGCACATTCCCCCAAAAATACCTAGTGGCATATTTACAACGAGGTGATACAAAATTATCGCCGCTTTAGCGGCCGTTTTCGGCCGAAAAGCGGCGATAATTTTATCCCTATATTAGCAAGGTCACGCTAACGTGTGAAACCTTGCTTTAGCATGGGGATTTCTAACGCCCAGCTTTGCATCTCTAATGAGATGCAAAGTGGGCATTCCTGACTTGACATGATAGGAGAAATGTCGCTAAGCGACATTTCTCCTATCATCAAGCCCCACGCTATGAAGCATAGCGTCAGGAAAAGTAGCGATAACACCTGTTATCGCTACTTTCCTAACACCTGCTTCAGGACTGACTAAGCCATGATATCCTATGGAAGGAGGATATCATGGCTAAGTTTGTGAGTCCCTATCAACAAGCTAACGTGAGATTATCGCTGGGTTTCCAGCGATAATCTCACGTTAGCCAGTTAGCGTGAGGATTTTTACCGCTATTGAGATAAGCGTTGCTAATAGCACGCTATCTCAGCGATAAAAATCTATGCTAGCCGGCGATAATTAATCCTATCGCTAAGTGCGCTTTGCGATAATTATCGCCGGTTGTTGTTGATATTCCCCAAAGTTTGGCCAGTAGGTAGAGGAATTGTAACATATTAAAGTTGATGATTCTGTTAATCTTTTTAAATAATGAAGACAGACATTAGGTTAATAAGTATATATTATTTTAGTTAAAGAAAATAGATTGGATATTGGAAGTGTTTCTAGAAGGTATATTAACAAGATTTTGGAGAGCAGTGAAGCTAAGCAGTTGGAAGGAAAATTCGAATCATTTGTAGATAGGGGTGTTTATAGATGGCACAAAAGTCAGGAAAAATAATGGATGACTGTCTAGAGAACCTGATTCCTGTAGTAGAATTATATAAATGGAAACATAAAGATGTGCAGAAGTAAGCGGTTTTCAGGGCTGCTGGTGGTTTGGATGTTCAGATAAAAAATGGTTTGTGAAGGCTAAAACATTACTGAAAAGAAAACATACTATAGAGAAGATGGAGAAAATCGAAGTCTCTGGTCAAAAGACAAGAAGGAATCACATTTTGATGGCTTGTGATGAGTCCTCTGGAATTCGGAACATGGAGATTAACTGTTTATCTGGTTTGGGTACAATGTCAGATTTTGAGGAGATAAAAATAAAGAAAAAGATAAGTGAGAGGCCCTCAAAGAGTGAAAAGGTACAGCTTTTGTATAACCCTTTGGAGGTGTATGTGTTTGACAAATATTTCATCCAACAACCGTGATCTCTGCAAAGGTCTCCAGCAATATATGTGGCTCAGTATGTTGGGTATTGGATAAGACTAGATATGCCTAACGATATTTGGACATGACTGAGATCAGAATGTCCAAGACCAACTATGTTTATTTGCTTTGGCATCATAATCGGATACCAAGTTGGGACCCAAGGAAAGGATTAAATGGGTGTTAGGACTGGTTACTGTAAGTGTGGGGACCTTTAACAAAGCTTAAGAAGCCTATGAAAGTTAAAGAATGATGGATGAAGGTGAGTTAAGGCAATGGATTCAAAGGACTGTATGCCTTCTAGATAACGCAAATGCTGCTTTTTGTGTGGAAATGACAAAACCTATCCGTATGAAAATAGATCAATTGTTGGCAGAAATAATCAGTAGGTAGGGAGGCAAGTGTGAAGGATATTTATTTGATGAAAAGTTTAAGAATATGTCTAAATATATTGACACATCATAACTGATCAATAAGGTGAAGTAAGATATGAGAAAGTTCTTTAGAAGGTAGGTTTATCATAGGGCTGGGAGAATATGCTGTTGATTTTCAGGGCACAGACAGAGAATGACGTGGGTGTCCTTCATGCAAGGATACAGAGGCTTTGGTTATAAACAAATTCAATCAAGGTTTTTTTCCCAAAAGGTAGATATCTTGTCCATGAAACATGAGAGGAGAAATGAAAACGAACAAAATATAAGGTATATTTACAAAAAGATAATTTTTTAGCCCTAGACATCTGGGCGACAGACTTGCCAGCTTCACAGATCAAGAGGGGTGTCTGAAGATGTATGGGTATTACAGACTTTTGGCATAATCATATACGATTAAAGTCTTAAAATCCAGATTCATAGAAGAAGAGTGAAGAATGATAGATCAGGAAATAGAAACGCTGTATCTAGAAGGAGTAATAGAAATGGTAGAAATGGATTCCCAGTGTTTTGTAGCAATATATTCTTAGCAAAACCAAAGGAAATGATGGACGGAGTGTTGAACATTGCAAGCACTCACCCCCAGTCAACTGATCTGGGTTTAATCCACCACCGTTCTTTAGCCCACTCTGCCACCCCAGTTCAGACATGGCAATATGCAAATCAGTCTGACCCTGTGCCTCATGGGAACAGTCCAGCCCGAACTGCCAAGCCATGTCTTCCATGAACCGGAAACAAGCTTCCTAGGACCGGTTTCTGGCATTTCAGCCATCTTCAGCCAGGCTTGCTTGAATCCAGTGGCAAAGTGAGCAAGGGACTCACGTCTGAGCATACCCTGCCAACTTAAGGCGAACAAAGCAAAACCAAAGGAAATGATGGACGGAATGTTGAACATTGCAAGCACTCACCCCCAGTCAACTGATCTGGGTTTAATCCACCACCGTTCTTTAGCCCACTCTGCCACCCCAGTTCAGACATGGCAATATGCAAATCAGTGTGACCCTGTGCCTCATGGGAACAGTCCAGCCCGAACTGCCAAGCCATGTCTTCCACGGACCGGAATCAAGCTTCCTAGGACCGGTTTCTGGCATTTCTGCCGTCTTCAGCCAGGCTTGCTTGAATCCAGTGGCAAAGTGAGCAAGGGACTCACGTCTGAGCATACCCTGCCAACTTATGGCGAACAAAGCAAAAACCAAACGAAATGATGGACGGAGTGTTGAACATTGCAAGCACTCACCCCCAGTGAACTGATCTGGGTTTAATCCATCACCGTTCTTTAGCCCACTCTGCCACCCCAGTTCAGACATGGCCATATGCAAATCAGTCTGACCCTGTGCCTCATGGGAACAGTCCAGCACGAACTGCCAAGCCATGTCTTCCCTGGACCGGAAACAAGCTTCGTTGGACCGGTTTCAGGGTTTCACCCCTCTTCAGCCAGGATAGCTTGACTCCAATGGCGTAGTGAGCAGGGACCCACGACTGGGCATACCCTTCCCACATAGGGTGAACAGCAAAACACACAAGATGATGGACGGAATGTTGCACATTGGCAAAACATTCACCCCCAGTCACAGATCTGGGTTTAATCCATCATTATTTTGCTCACCACGCCCCCCCAGTTCACACATGGCCATATGCAAATCTTTCTTGACCTTGTGCCTCATGGGAACAGACCAGCCCAAACTGCCAAGCCATGTCTTCCCTGGATCTGAATCAAGCATCCTAGGACCGGTTTCGGGGTTTCACCCCTCTTCAGCCAGGATAGCTTGACTCCTGTGGCGTAGTGAGCATGGTACCCACGTCTGGGCATACACTTCCCACAAAGGGTGAACAGCAAAACACACAAGATGATGGACGGAATGTTGCAGATTGGCAAAACATTGACCCCCAGTCACAGATCTGGGTTTAATCCATCATTATTTTGCTCACCACGCCACCCCAGTTCTGACATGGCCTTATGCAAATCAGTCATGACCCTGTGCCTCATGGGAACAGTCCAGCCCGAACTGCCAAACCATGTCTTCCCTGGACGGCACTCAAGCATCCTAGGACCGGTTTCGGGGTTTCACCCCTCTTCAGCCAGGATAGCTTGACTCCTGTGGCGTAGTGAGCATGGTACCCACGTCTGGGCATACACTTCCCACAAAGGGTGAACAGCAAAACACACAAGATGATGGACGGAATGTTGCAGATTGGCAAAACATTGACCCCCAGTCACAGATCTGGGTTTAATCCATCATTATTTTGCTCACCACGCCACCCCAGTTCTGACATGGCCTTATGCAAATCAGTCATGACCCTGTGCCTCATGGGAACAGTCCAGCCCGAACTGCCAAACCATGTCTTCCCTGGACGGCACTCAAGCATCCTAGGACCGGTTTCGGGGTTTCACCCCTTTCAGCCAGGATAGCTTGACTCCAGTGGCGTAGTGAGCACGGGACCCACGTCTGGGCATTCCCTTCCCACATAGGGTGAACAGCAAAACACACAACATGATGGACGGAATGCTGCACATTGCCAAAACATTCACCCCCAGTCACAGATCTGGGTTTAATCCATCATCATGTTGCCCACCACGCCACCCCAGTTCAGATATGGCCATGTGCAAATCAGTCTTGACCCTGTGCCTCATGGGAACAGTCCAGCCCACACAGTCAAGCCATATCTTCCCTGGACCGGAATCAAGCATCCTAGGACCGGTTTCGGGGTTTCACCCCTCCTCAGCCAGGATAGCTTGACTCCAGTGGCGTAGTGAGCACGGGACCCACGTCTGGGCATTCCCTTCCCACATAGGGTGAACAGCAAAACACACAACATGATGGACGGAATGTTGCACATTGGCAAAACATTCACCCCAGTCACAGATCTGGGTTTAATCCATCATTATTTTGCTCACCACGCCACCCCAGTTCAGACATGGCCATATGCAAATCAGTCTTGACCCTGTGCCTCATGGGAACAGTCCAGCCTGAACTGCCAAGCCATGTCTTCCCTGGACCGGAATCAAGCATCCTAGGACCGGTTTCGGGGTTTCACCCTCTTCAGCCAGGATAGCTTGACTCCAGTGGCGTAGTGAGCACTGGACCCACATCTGGGCATACCCTTCCCACATAGAGTGAACATCAAAACACACAAGATGATGGACGGAATGTTGCACATTGGCAAAACATTCACCCCCAGTCACAGATCTGGGTTTAATCCATCATTATTTTGCTCTCCACGCCACCCCAGTTCAGACATGGCCATATGCAAATCAGTCTTGACCCTGTGCCTCATGGGAACAGTCCAGCTCGAACTGCCAAGCCGTGTCTTCCCTGGACCGGAATCAAGCATCCTAGGACCGGTTTCAGGGTTTCACCCCTCTTCAGCCAGGATAGCTTGACTCCAGTGGCGTAGTGAGCAGGGGACCCACGTCTGGGCATACCCTTCCTTCATAGGGTGAACAGCAACACATACAAGATGACGGACGGAATGTTGCACATTGGCAAAACATTCAACCCCAGTCACAGATCTGGGTTTAATCCATCATTATTTTGCTCACCACGCCACCCCAGTTCAGACATGGCCATATGCAAATCAGTCTTGACCTTGTGCCTCATGGGAACAGTCCAGCCCGAACTGCCAAGCCATGTCTTCCCTGGACTGGAATCAAGCATCCTAGGACCGGTTTCGGGGTTTCACCCCTCTTCAGCCAGAATAGCTTGACTCCACTGGCGTAGTGAGCACGGGACCCACGTCTGGGCATATCCTTCCCAAATAGGGTGAACAGCAAAACACACAACATGATAGACAGAATGTTGCACATTGGCAAAAAATTCACCCCAGTCACAGATCTGGGTTTAATCCATCATTATTTTGCTCACCACGCCACCCCAGTTCGGACATGGCCATATGCAAATCAGTCTTGACCCTGTGCCTCATGGGAACAGTCCAGCCTGAACTGCCAAGCCATGTCTTCCCTGGACCGGAATCAAGCATCCTAGGACCGGTTTCGGGGTTTCACCCCTCTTCAGCCAGGATAGCTTGACTCCAGTGGTGTAGTGAGCACGGGACCCACGTCTGGGCATACCCTTCCCACATAGGGTGAACAGCAAAACACACAAGATGATGGACGGAATGTTGCACATTGGCAAAACATTCACCCCCAGTCACAGATCTGGGTTTAATCCATCATTATTTTGCTCGCCACGCCACCCCAGTTCAGACATGGCCATATGCAAATCAGTCTTGACCCTGTGCCTCATGGGAACAGTCCAGCCCGAACTGCCAAGCCATGTCTTCCCTGGACTGGAATCAAGCATCCTAGGACCGGTTTCGGGGTTTCACCCCTTTCAGCCAGGATAGCTTGACTCCAGTGGTGTAGTGAGCACGGGACCCACGTCTGGGCATACCCTTCCCCAATAGGGTGAACAGCAAAACACACAAGATGATGGACGGAATGTTGCACTTTGGCAAAACATTCACCCCCAGTCACAGATCTGGGTTTAATCCATTATCATTTGGCCCACCACGCCACCCCAGTTCAGACATGTCCATATGCAAATCAGTTTTGACCCTGTGCCTCATGGGAACAGTCCAGCCCAAACAGTCAAGCCACATCTTCCCTGGACCGGAATCAAGCATCCTAGGACCGGTTTCGGGGTTTCACCCCTCTTCAGCCAGGATAGCTTGACTCCAGTGGCGTAGTGAGCACGGGACCCACGTCTCGGCATACCCTTCCCACATAGGGTGAACAGCAAAACACACAACATGATGGACGGAATGCTGCACATTGGCAAAACATTCACCCCAGTCACAGATCTGGGTTTAATCCATCATTATTTTGCTCACCACGCCACCCCAGTTCAGACATGGCCATATGCAAATCAGTCATGACCCTGTGCCTCATGGGAACAGTCCAGCCCGAACTGCCAAACCATGTCTTCCCTGGACCGCACTCAAGCATCCTAGGACCGGTTTCGGGGTTTCACCCCTTTCAGCCAGGATAGCTTGACTCCAGTGGCGTAGTGAGCACGGGACCCACGTCTGGGCATTCCCTTCCCACATAGGGTGAACAGCAAAACACACAACATGATGGACGGAATGCTGCACATTGGCAAAACATTCACCCCCAGTCACAGATCTGGGTTTAATCCATCATCATGTTGCCCACCACGCCACCCCAGTTCAGACATGGCCATGTGCAAATCAGTCTTGACCCTGTGCCTCATGGGAACAGTCCAGCCCACACAGTCAAGCCATATCTTCCCTGGACCGGAATCAAGCATCCTAGGACCGGTTTCGGGGTTTCACCCCTCCTCAGCCAGGATAGCTTGACTCCAGTGGCGTAGTGAGCACGGGACCCACGTCTCGGCATTCCCTTCCCACATAGGGTGAACAGCAAAACACACAAGATGATGGACGGAATGTTGCACATTGGCAAAACATTCACCCCCAATCACAGATCTGGGTTTAATCCATCATCATGTTGCCCACCACGCCACCCCAGTTCAGACATGGCCATGTGCAAATCAGACTTGACCCTGTGCCTCATGGGAACAGTCCAGCCCACACAGTCAAGCCATATCTTCCCTGGACCGGAATCAAGCATCCTAGGACCGGTTTCGGGGTTTCACCCCTCCTCAGCCATGATAGCTTGACTCCAGTGGCGTAGTGAGCACGGGACCCACGTCTGGGTATATCCTTCCCACATAGGGTGAACAGCAAAACACACAACATTATGGACGGAATGTTGCACATTGGCAAAACATTCACCCCATTCACAGATCTGGGTTTAATCCATCATTATTTTGCTCACCACGCCACCCCAGTTCAGACATGGCTATATGCAAATCAGTCTTGACCCTGTGCCTCATGGGAACAGTCCAGCCTGAACTGCCAAGCCATGTCTTCCCTGGACCGGAATCAAGCATCCTAGGACCGGTTTCGGGGTTTCACCCTCTTCAGCCAGGATAGCTTGACTCCAGTGGCGTAGTGAGCACTGGACCCACGTCTGGGCATACCCTTCCCACATAGAGTGAACAGCAAAACACACAAGATGATGGACGGAATGTTGCACATTGGCAAAACATTCACCCCCAGTCACAGATCTGGGTTTAATCCATCATTATTTTGCTCTCCACGCCACCCCAGTTCAGACATGGCCATATGCAAATCAGTCTTGACCCTGTGCCTCATGGGAACAGTCCAGCTCGAACTGCCAAGCCGTGTCTTCCCTGGACCGGAATCAAGCATCCTAGGACCGGTTTCAGGGTTTCACCCCTCTTCAGCCAGGATAGCTTGACTCCAGTGGCGTAGTGAGCAGGGGACCCACGTCTGGGCATACCCTTCCCTCATAGGGTGAACAGCAACACACACAAGATGACGGACGGAATGTTGCACATTGGCAAAACATTCAACCCCAGTCACAGATCTGGGTTTAATCCATCATTATTTTGCTCACCACGCCACCCCAGTTCGGACATGGCCATACGCAAATCAGTCTTGACCCTGTGCCTCATGGGAACAGTCCAGCCTGAACTGCCAAGCCATGTCTTCCCTGGACCGGAATCAAGCATTCTAGGACCGGTTTCGGGGTTTCACCCCTCTTCAGCCAGGATAGCTTGACTCCAGTGGTGTAGTGAGCACGGGACCCACGTCTGGGCATACCCTTCCCACATAGGGTGAACAGCAAAACACACAAGATGATGGACGGAATGTTGCACATTGGCAAAACATTCACCCCCAGTCACAGATCTGGGTTTAATCCATCATTATTTTGCTCACCACGCCACCCCAGTTCAGACATGGCCATATGCAAATCAGTCTTGACCCTCTGCCTCATGGGAACAGTCCAGCCCGAACTGCCAAGCCATGTCTTCCCTGGACTGGAATCAAGCATCCTAGGACCGGTTTCGGGGTTTCACCCCTTTCAGCCAGGATAGCTTGACTCCAGTGGCGTAGTGAGCATGGTACCCACGTCTGGGCATACCCTTCCCCAATAGGGTGAACAGCAAAACACACAAGATGATGGACGGAATGTTGCACTTTGGCAAAACATTCACCCCCAGTCACAAATCTGGGTTTAATCCATTATCATTTGGCCCACCACGCCACCCCAGTTCAGACATGTCCATATGCAAATCAGTTTTGACCATGTGCCTCATGGGAACAGTCCAGCCCAAACAGACAAGCCACATCTTTCCTGGACCGGAATCAAGCATCCTAGGACCGGTTTCGGGGTTTCACCCCTCTTCAGCCAGGATAGCTTGACTCCAGTGGCGTAGTGAGCACGGGACCCACGTCTCGGCATACCCTTCCCACATAGGGTGAACAGCAAAACACACAACATGATGGACGGAATGCTGCACATTGGCAAAACATTCACCCCAGTCACAGATCTGGGTTTAATCCATCATTATTTTGCTCACTACGCCACCCCAGTTCAGACATGGCCATATGCAAATCAGTCTTGACCCTGTCCCTCATGGGAACAGTCCAGCCCGAACTGCCAAGCCATGTCTTCCCTGGACCGGACTCAAGCATCCTAGGACCGGTTTCGGGGTTTCACCCCTTTCAGCCAGGATAGCTTGACTCCAGTGGCGTAGTGAGCACGGGACCCACATCTGGGCATTCCCTTCCCACATAGGGTTGAACAGCAAAACACACAACATGATGGACGGAATGCTGCACATTGGCAAAACATTCACCCCCAGTCACTCATCTGGGTTTAATCCATCATTATTTTGCTGACCACACCACCCCAGTTCTCACATGGCCTTATGCAAATCAGTCTTGACCCTGTGCCTCATGGGATCAGTCCAGCCCGAACTGCCAAGCCATATCTTCCCTGGACTGGAATCAAGCATCCTAGGACCGGTTTCTGGGTTTCACCCCTCTTCAGCCAGGATAGCTTGACTCCAGTGGCGTAGTGAGCACGGGACCCACGTGTGGGCATACCCTTCCCACATAGGGTGGCCAGCAAAACACACAAGATGATGGACGGAATGTTGCACATTGGCAAAACATTGACCCCCAGTCACAGATCTGGGTTTAATCCATCATTATTTTGCTCACCACGCCACCCCAGTTCTGACATGGCCTTATGCAAATCAGTCATGACCCTGTGTCTCATGGGAACAGTCCAGCCCGAACTTCCAAACCATGTCTTCCCTGGACCGGACTCAAGCATCCTAGGACCGGTTTCGGGGTTTCACCCCTTTCAGCCAGGATAGCTTGACTCCAGTGGCGTAGTGAGCACGGGACCCACGTCTGGGCATTCCCTTCCCACATAGGGTGAACAGCAAAACACACAATATGATGGACGGAATGCTGCACATTGGCAAAACATTCACCCCCAGTCACACATCTGGGTTTAATCCATCATTATTTTGCTGACCACACCACCCCAGTTCTCACATGGCCTTATGCAAATCAGTCTTTACCCTGTGCCTCATGGGATCAGTCCAGCCCGAACTGCCAAGCCATGTCTTCCCTGGACTGGAATCAAGCATCCTAGGACCGGTTTCTGGGTTTCACCCCTCTTCAGCCAGGATAGCTTGACTCCAGTGGCGTAGTGAGCACGGGTCCCACCTCTGGGCATACCCTTCCCACATAGGGTGACCAGCAAAACACACAAGATGATGGACGGAATGTTGCAGATTGGCAAAACATTGACCCCCAGTCACAGATCTGGGTTTAATCCATCATTTATTTTGCTCACCACGCCACCCCAGTTCTGACATGGCCTTATGCAAATCAGTCATGACCCTGTGCCTCATGGGAACAGTCCAGCCCGAACTGCCAAACCATGTCTTCCCTGAACCGCACTCAAGCATCCTAGGACCGGTTTCGGGGTTTCACCCCTTTCAGCCAGGATAGCTTGACTCCAGTGGCGTAGTGAGCACGGGACCCACGTCTGGGCATTCCCTTCCCACATAGGGTGAACAGCAAAACACACAACATGATGGACGGAATGCTGCACATTGGCAAAACATTCACCCCCAGTCACAGATCTGGGTTTAATCCATCATCATGTTGCCTACCACGCCACCCCAGTTCAGACATGGCCATACGCAAATCAGTCTTGACCCTGTGCCTCATGGGAACAGTCCAGCCCACACAGTCAAGCCATATCTTCCCTGGACCGGAATCAAGCATCCTAGGACCGGTTTCGGGGTTTCACCCCTCCTCAGCCAGGATAGCTTGACTTCAGTGGCGTAGTGAGCACGGGACCCACGTCTGGGTATATCCTTCCCACATAGGGTGAACAGCAAAACACACAACATGATGGACGGAATGTTGCACATTGGCAAAACATTCACCCCAGTCACAGATCTGAGTTTAATCCATCATTATTTTGCTCACCACGCCACCCCAGTTCTGACATGGCCTTATGCAAATCAGTCTTGACCCTGAGCCTCATGGGATCAGTCCAGCCCGAACTGCCAAGCCATGTCTTCCCTGGACTGGAATCAACCATCCTCGGACCGGTTTCTGGGTTTCACCCCTCTTCAGCCAGGATAGCTTGACTCCAGTGACGTAGTGAGCACGGACCCACGTCTGGGCATACCCTTACCACATAGGGTGAACAGCAAAACACACAAGATTATGGACGGAATGTTGCACATTGGCAAAACGTTCACCCCCAGTCACACATCTGGGTTTAATCCATCATTATTTTGCTCTCCACGCCACCCCAGTTCAGACATGGCCATATGCAAATCAGTCTTGACCCTGTGCCTCATGGGAACAGTCCAGCTCGAACTCCCAAGCTGTGTCTTCCCTGGACCGGAATCAAGCATCCTAGGACCGGTTTCAGGGTTTCACCCCTCTTCAGCCAGGATAGCTTGACTCCAGTGGCGTAGTGAGCAGGGGACCCACGTCTGGGCATACCCTTCCCTCAAAGGGTGAACAGCACCACACACAAGATGACGGACGGAATGTTGCACATTGGCAAAACATTCAACCCCAGTCACAGATCTGGGTTGAATCCATCATTATTTTGCTCACCACGCCACCCCAGTTCAGACAAGGCCATATGCAAATCAGTCTTGACCCTGTGCCTCATGGGAACAGTCCAGCCCGAACTGCCAAGCCATGTCTTCCCTGGACTGGAATCAAGCATCCTAGGACCGGTTTCGGGGTTTCACCCCTCTTCAGCCAGAATAGCTTGACTCCACTGGCGTAGTGAGCACGGGACCCACGTCTGGGCATATCCTTCCCAAATAGGGTGAACAGCAAAACACACAACATGATGGACGGAATGTTGCACATTGGCAAAAAATTCACCCCAGTCACAGATCTGGGTTTAATCCATCATTATTTTGCTCACCACGCCACCCCAGTTCGGACATGGCCATATGCAAATCAGTCTTGACCCTGTGCCTCATGGGAACAGTCCAGCCTGAACTGCCAAGCCATGTCTTCCCTGGACCGGAATCAAGCATCCTAGGAGCGGTTTCGGGGTTTCACCCCTCTTCAGCCAGGATAGCTTGACTCCAGTGATGTAGTGAGCATGGGACCCACGTCTGGGCATACCCTTCCCACATAGGGTGAACAGCAAAACACACAAGATGATGGACGGAATGTTGCACATTGGCAAAACATTCACCCCCAGTCACAGATCTGGGTTTAATCCATCATTATTTTGCTCACCACGCCACCCCAGTTCAGACATGGCCATATGCAAATCAGTCTTGACCCTGTGCCTCATGGGAACAGTCCAGCCCGAACTGCCGAGCCATGTCTTCCCTGGACTGGAATCAAGCATCCTAGGACCGGTTTCGGGGTTTCACCCCTTTCAGCCAGGATAGCTTGACTCCAATGGCGTAGTGAGCACGGTTCCCACGTCTGAGCATACCCTTCCCCAATAGGGTGAACAGCAAAACACACAAGATGATGGACGGAATGTTGCACTTTGGCAAAACATTCACCCCCAGTCACAGATCTGTGTTTAATCCATCATTATTTTGCCCACCACGCCACCCCAGTTCAGACATGTCCATATGCAAATCAGTCTTGACCCTGTGCCTCATGGGAACAGTCCAGCCCAAACAGTCAAGCCACATCTTCCCTGGACCGGAATCAAGCATCCTAGGACCGGTTTCGGGGTTTCACCCCTTTTCAGCCAGGATAGCTTAACTGCAGTGGCGTAGTGAGCACGGGACCCACGTCTCGGAATACCCTTCCCACATAGGGTGAACAGCAAAACACACAACATGATGGACGGAATGCTGCACATTGGCAAAACATTCACCCCAGTCACAGATCTGGGTTTAATCCATCATTATTTTGCTCACCACGCCACCCCAGTTCAGACATGGCCATATGCAAATCAGTCTTGACCCTGTGCCTCATGGGAACAGTCCAGCCCGAACTGCCAAGCCATGTCTTCCCTGGACCGGACTCAAGCATCCTAGGACCGGTTTCGGGGTTTCACACCTTTCAGCCAGGATAGCTTGAATCCAGTGGCGTAGTGAGCACGGGACCCACGTCTGGGCATTCCCTTCCCACATAGGTTGAACAGCAAAACACACAACATGATGGACGGAATGCTGCACATTGGCAAAACATTCACCCCCAGTCACACATCTGGGTTTAATCCATCATTATTTTGCTCACCACACCACCCCAGTTCAGACATGGCCATATGCAAATCAGTCTTGACCCTGTGCCTCATGGGAACAGTCCAGCCCGAACTGCCAAGCCATGTCTTCCCTGGACTGGAATCAAGCATCCTAGGACCGGTTTCGGGGTTTCACCCCTTTCAGCCAGGATAGCTTGACTCCAGTGGCGTAGTGAGCAGGGGACCCACGTCTGGGCATACCCTTCCCTCATAGGGTGAACAGCAACACACACAAGATGACGGACGGAATGTTGCACATTGGCAAAACATTCAACCCCAGTCACAGATCTGGGTTGAATCCATCATTATTTTGCTCACCACGCCACTCCAGTTCAGACATGGCCATATGCAAATCTGTCTTGACCCTGTGCCTCATGGGAACAGTCCAGCCCGAACTGCCAAGCCATGTCTTCCCTGGACTGGAATCAAGCATCCTAGGACCGGTTTCGGGGTTTCACCCCTCTTCAGCCAGAATAGCTTGACTCCACTGGCGTAGTGAGCACGGGACCCACGTCTGGGCATATCCTTCCCAAATAGGGTGAACAGCAAAACACACAACATGATAGACGGAATGTTGCACATTGGCAAAAAATTCATCCCAGTCACAGATCTGGGTTCAATCCATCATTATTTTGCTCACCACGCCACCCCAGTTCGGACATGGCCATATGCAAATCAGTCTTGACCCTGTGCCTCATGGGAACAGTCCAGCCTGAACTGCCAAGCCATGTCTTCCCTGGACCGGAATCAAGCATCCTAGGAGCGGTTTCGGGGTTTCACCCCTCTTCAGCCAGGATAGCTTGACTCCAGTGATGTAGTGAGCATGGGACCCACGTCTGGGCATACCCTTCCCACATAGGGTGAACAGCAAAACACACAAGATGATGGACGGAATATTGCACATTGGCAAAACATTCACCCCCAGTCACAGATCTGGGTTTAATCCATCATTATTTTGCTCACCACGCCACCCCAGTTCAGACATGGACATATGCAAATCAGTCTTGACCCTGTGCCTCATGGGAACAGTCCAGCCCGAACTGCCGAGCCATGTCTTCCCTGGACTGGAATCAAGCATCCTAGGACCGGTTTCGGGGTTTCACCCCTTTCAGGCAGGATAGCTTGACTCCAATGGCGTAGTGAGCACGGTACCCACGTCTGAGCATACCCTTCCCCAATAGGGTGAACAGCAAAACACACAAGATGATGGACGGAATGATGCACTTTGGCAAAACATTCACCCCCAGTCACAGATCTGTGTTTAATCTATCATTATTTTGCCCACCACGCCGCCCCAGTTCAGACATGTCCATATGCAAATCAGTCTTGACCCTGTGCCTCATGGGAACAGTCCAGCCCAAACAGTCAAGCCACATCTTCCCTGGACCGGAATCAAGCATCCTAGGACCGGTTTCGGGGTTTCACCCCTCTTCAGCCAGGATAGTTTAACTCCAGTGGCGTAGTGAGCACGGGACCCACGTCTCGGCATACCCTTCCCACATAGGGTGAACAGCAAAACACACAACATGATGGACGGAATGCTGCACATTGGCAAAACATTCACCCCAGTCACAGATCTGGGTTTAATCCATCATTATTTTGCTCACCACGCCACCCCAGTTCAGACATGGCCATATGCAAATCAGTCTTGACCCTGTGCCTCATGGGAACAGTCCAGCCCGAACTGCCAAGCCATGTCTTCCCTGGACCGGACTCAAGCATCCTAGGACTGGTTTCGGGGTTTCACCCCTTTCAGCCAGGATAGCTTGACTCCAGTGGCGTAGTGAGCACGGGACCCACGTCTGGGCATTCCCTTCCCACATAGGTTGAACAGCAAAACACACAACATGATGGACGGAATGCTGCACATTGGCAAAACATTCACCCCCAGTCACACATCTGGGATTAATCCATCATTATTTTGCTCACCACACCACCCCAGTTCTCACATGGCCATATGCAAATCAGTCTTGACCCTGTGCCTCATGGGATCAGTCCAGCCCGAACTGCCAAGCCATGTCTTAACTGGACTGGAATCAAGCATCCTAGGACTGGTTTCTGGGTTTCACCCCTCTTCAGCCAGGATAGCTTGACTCCAGTGGCGTAGTGAGCACGGGACCCACGTCTGGGCATACCCTTCCCACATAGGGTGAACAGCAAAACACACAAGATGATGGACGGAATGTTGCACATTGGCAAAACATTGACCCCCAGTCACAGGCCTGGGTTTAATCCATCATTATTTTGCACACCACGCCACCCCAGTTCTGACATGGCCTTATGCAAATCAGTCTTGACCCTGTGCCTCATGGGATCAGTCCAGCCCGAACTGCCAAGCCATGTCTTCCTTGGACTGGAATCAAGCATCCTAGGACCGGTTTCTGGGTTTCACCCCACTTCAGCCAGGATAGCTTGACTCCAGTGGCGTAGTGAGCACGGACCCACGTCTGGGCATACCCTTCCCAGATAGGGTGAACAGCAAAACACACAAGATGATGGACGGAATGTTGCACATTGGCAAAATATTCACCCCCAGTCACAGATCTGGGTTTAATCCATCATTATTTTGCTCACCACGCCACCTCAGTTCTGACATGGCCTTATGCAAATCAGTCATGACCCTGTGCCTCATGGGAACAGTCCAGCCCGAACTTCCAAACCATGTCTTCCCTGGACCGGACTCAAGCATCCTAGGACCGGTTTCGGGGTTTCACCCCTTTTAGCCAGGATAGCTTGACTCCAGTGGCGTAGTGAGCACGGGACCCACGTCTGGGCATTCCCTTCCCACATAGGGTGAACAGCAAAACACACAATATGATGGACGGAATGCTGCACATTGGCAAAACATTCACCCCCAGTCACAGATCTGTGTTTAATCCATCATTATTTTGCCCACCACGCCACCCCAGTTCAGACATGTCCATATGCAAATCAGTCTTGACCCTGTGCCTCATGGGAACAGTCCAGCCCAAACAGTCAAGCCACATCTTCCCTGGACCGGAATCAAGCATCCTAGGACCAGTTTCGGGGTTTCACCCCTTTTCAGCCAGGATAGCTTAACTGCAGTGGCGTAGTGAGCACGGGACCCACGTCTCGGAATACCCTTCCCACATAGGGTGAACAGCAAAACACACAACATGATGGACGGAATGCTGCACATTGGCAAAACATTCACCCCAGTCACAGATCTGGGTTTAATCCATCATTATTTTGCTCACCACGCCACCCCAGTTCAGACATGGCCATATGCAAATCAGTATTGACCCTGTGCCTCATGGGAACAGTCCAGCCCGAACTGCCAAGCCATGTCTTCCCTGGACCGGACTCAAGCATCCTAGGACCGGTTTCGGGGTTTCACACCTTTCAGCCAGGATAGCTTGAATCCAGTGGCGTAGTGAGCACGGGACCCACGTCTGGGCATTCCCTTCCCACATAGGTTGAACAGCAAAACACACAACATGATGGACGGAATGCTGCACATTGGCAAAACATTCACCCCCAGTCACACATCTGGGTTTAATCCATCATTATTTTGCTCACCACACCACCCCAGTTCAGACATGGCCATATGCAAATCAGTCTTGACCCTGTGCCTCATGGGAACAGTCCAGCCCGAACTGCCAAGCCATGTCTTCCCTGGACTGGAATCAAGCATCCTAGGACCGGTTTCGGGGTTTCACCCCTTTCAGCCAGGATAGCTTGACTCCAGTGGCGTAGTGAGCAGGGGACCCACGTCTGGGCATACCCTTCCCTCATAGGGTGAACAGCAACACACACAAGATGACGGACGGAATGTTGCACATTGGCAAAACATTCAACCCCAGTCACAGATCTGGGTTGAATCCATCATTATTTTGCTCACCACGCCACTCCAGTTCAGACATGGCCATATGCAAATCTGTCTTGACCCTGTGCCTCATGGGAACAGTCCAGCCCGAACTGCCAAGCCATGTCTTCCCTGGACTGGAATCAAGCATCCTAGGACCGGTTTCGGGGTTTCACCCCTCTTCAGCCAGAATAGCTTGACTCCACTGGCGTAGTGAGCACGGGACCCACGTCTGGGCATATCCTTCCCAAATAGGGTGAACAGCAAAACACACAACATGATAGACGGAATGTTGCACATTGGCAAAAAATTCATCCCAGTCACAGATCTGGGTTCAATCCATCATTATTTTGCTCACCACGCCACCCCAGTTCGGACATGGCCATATGCAAATCAGTCTTGACCCTGTGCCTCATGGGAACAGTCCAGCCTGAACTGCCAAGCCATGTCTTCCCTGGACCGGAATCAAGCATCCTAGGAGCGGTTTCGGGGTTTCACCCCTCTTCAGCCAGGATAGCTTGACTCCAGTGATGTAGTGAGCATGGGACCCACGTCTGGGCATACCCTTCCCACATAGGGTGAACAGCAAAACACACAAGATGATGGACGGAATATTGCACATTGGCAAAACATTCACCCCCAGTCACAGATCTGGGTTTAATCCATCATTATTTTGCTCACCACGCCACCCCAGTTCAGACATGGACATATGCAAATCAGTCTTGACCCTGTGCCTCATGGGAACAGTCCAGCCCGAACTGCCGAGCCATGTCTTCCCTGGACTGGAATCAAGCATCCTAGGACCGGTTTCGGGGTTTCACCCCTTTCAGGCAGGATAGCTTGACTCCAATGGCGTAGTGAGCACGGTACCCACGTCTGAGCATACCCTTCCCCAATAGGGTGAACAGCAAAACACACAAGATGATGGACGGAATGATGCACTTTGGCAAAACATTCACCCCCAGTCACAGATCTGTGTTTAATCTATCATTATTTTGCCCACCACGCCGCCCCAGTTCAGACATGTCCATATGCAAATCAGTCTTGACCCTGTGCCTCATGGGAACAGTCCAGCCCAAACAGTCAAGCCACATCTTCCCTGGACCGGAATCAAGCATCCTAGGACCGGTTTCGGGGTTTCACCCCTCTTCAGCCAGGATAGTTTAACTCCAGTGGCGTAGTGAGCACGGGACCCACGTCTCGGCATACCCTTCCCACATAGGGTGAACAGCAAAACACACAACATGATGGACGGAATGCTGCACATTGGCAAAACATTCACCCCAGTCACAGATCTGGGTTTAATCCATCATTATTTTGCTCACCACGCCACCCCAGTTCAGACATGGCCATATGCAAATCAGTCTTGACCCTGTGCCTCATGGGAACAGTCCAGCCCGAACTGCCAAGCCATGTCTTCCCTGGACCGGACTCAAGCATCCTAGGACTGGTTTCGGGGTTTCACCCCTTTCAGCCAGGATAGCTTGACTCCAGTGGCGTAGTGAGCACGGGACCCACGTCTGGGCATTCCCTTCCCACATAGGTTGAACAGCAAAACACACAACATGATGGACGGAATGCTGCACATTGGCAAAACATTCACCCCCAGTCACACATCTGGGATTAATCCATCATTATTTTGCTCACCACACCACCCCAGTTCTCACATGGCCATATGCAAATCAGTCTTGACCCTGTGCCTCATGGGATCAGTCCAGCCCGAACTGCCAAGCCATGTCTTAACTGGACTGGAATCAAGCATCCTAGGACTGGTTTCTGGGTTTCACCCCTCTTCAGCCAGGATAGCTTGACTCCAGTGGCGTAGTGAGCACGGGACCCACGTCTGGGCATACCCTTCCCACATAGGGTGAACAGCAAAACACACAAGATGATGGACGGAATGTTGCACATTGGCAAAACATTGACCCCCAGTCACAGGCCTGGGTTTAATCCATCATTATTTTGCACACCACGCCACCCCAGTTCTGACATGGCCTTATGCAAATCAGTCTTGACCCTGTGCCTCATGGGATCAGTCCAGCCCGAACTGCCAAGCCATGTCTTCCTTGGACTGGAATCAAGCATCCTAGGACCGGTTTCTGGGTTTCACCCCACTTCAGCCAGGATAGCTTGACTCCAGTGGCGTAGTGAGCACGGACCCACGTCTGGGCATACCCTTCCCAGATAGGGTGAACAGCAAAACACACAAGATGATGGACGGAATGTTGCACATTGGCAAAATATTCACCCCCAGTCACAGATCTGGGTTTAATCCATCATTATTTTGCTCACCACGCCACCCCAGTTCTGACATGGCCTTATGCAAATCAGTCATGACCCTGTGCCTCATGGGAACAGTCCAGCCCGAACTTCCAAACCATGTCTTCCCTGGACCGGACTCAAGCATCCTAGGACCGGTTTCGGGGTTTCACCCCTTTTAGCCAGGATAGCTTGACTCCAGTGGCGTAGTGAGCACGGGACCCACGTCTGGGCATTCCCTTCCCACATAGGGTGAACAGCAAAACACACAATATGATGGACGGAATGCTGCACATTGGCAAAACATTCACCCCCAGTCACACATCTGGGTTTAATCCATCATTATTTTGCTGACCACACCACACCAGTTCTCACATGGCCTTATGCAAATCAGTCTTGACCCTGTGCCTCATGGGATCAGTCCAGCCCGAACTGCCAAGCCATGTCTTCCCTGGACTGGAATCAAGCATCCTAGGTCCGGTTTCTGGGTTTCACCCCTCTTCAGCCAGGATAGCTTGACTCCAGTGGCGTAGTGAGCACGGGACCCACCTCTGGGCATACCCTTCCCACATAGGGTGACCAGCAAAACACACAAGATGATGGACGGAATGTTGCAGATTGGCAGAACATTGACCCCCAGTCACAGATCTGGGTTTAATCCATCATTATTTGCCCACCACGCCACCCCAGTTCTGACATGGCCTTATGCAAATCAGTCATGACCCTGTGCCTCATGGGAACAGTCCAGCCCGAACTACCAAACCATGTCTTCCCTGGACCGCACTCAAACATCCTAGGACCGGTTTCGGGGTTTCACCCCTTTCAGCCAGGATAGCTTGACTCCAGTGGCGTAGTGAGCACGGGACCCACGTCTGGGCATTCCCTTCCCACATAGGGTGAACAGCAAAACACACAACATGATGGACGGAATGCTGCACATTGGCAAAACATTCACCCCCAGTCACAGATCTGGGTTTAATCCATCATCATGTTGCCTACCACGCCACCCCAGTTCAGACATGGCCATGTGCAAATAAGTCTTGACCCTGTGCCTCATGGGAACAGTCCAGCCCACACAGTCACGCCATATCTTCCCTGGACCGGAATCAAGAATCCTAGGACCGGTTTCGGGGTTTCACCCCTCCTCAGCCAGGATAGCTTGACTTCAGTGGCGTAGTGAGCACGGGACCCACGTCTGGGTATATCCTTCCCACATAGGGTGAACAGCAAAACACACAACATGATGGACGGAATGTTGCACATTGGCAAAACATTCACCCCAGTCACAGATCTGGGTTTAATCCATCATTATTTTGCTCACCACGCCACCCCAGTTCTGACATGGCCTTATGCAAATCAGTCTTGACCCTGTGCCTCATGGGATCAGTCCAGCCCGAACTGCCAAGCCATGTCTTCCCTGGACTGGAATCAACCATCCTCGGACCGGTTTCTGGGTTTCACCCCTCTTCAGCCAGGATAGCTTGACTCCAGTGACGTAGTGAGCACGGACCCACGTCTGGGCATACCCTTACCACATAGGGTGAACAGCAAAACACACAAGATTATGGACGGAATGTTGCACATTGGCAAAACGTTCACCCCCAGTCACACATCTGGGTTTAATCCATCATTATTTTACTCACCACGCCACCCCAGTTCAGACATGGCCATATGCAAATCAGTCTTGACCCTGTGCCTCATGGGAACAGCCCAGCCCGAACTGCCAAGCCATGTCTTCCCTGGACCGGAATCAAGCATCCTAGGACCGGTTTGGGGGTTTCACCCCTCTTCAGCCAGCCTAGCTTGACTCCAGTGGCGTAGTGAGCAGGGGACCCACGTCTGGGCATACCCTTCCCACATAGGGTGAACAGCAAAACACACAAGATGATGGACGGAATGTTGCACATTGGCAAAACATTCACCCCCAATCACAGATCTGGGTTTAATCCATCATCATGTTGCCCACCACGCCACCCCAGTTCAGACATGGCCATGTGCAAATCAGTCTTGACCCTGTGCCTCATGGGAACAGTCCAGCCCAAACAGTCAAGCCATATCTTCCCTGGACCGGAATCAAGCATCCTAGGACCGGTTTCAGGGTTTCACCCCTCTTCAGCCAGGATAGCTTGACTCCAGTGGCGTAGTGAGCACGGGACCCACGTCTCGGCATACCCTTCCCACATAGGGTGAACAGCACCACACACAAGATGACGGACGGAACGTTGCACATTGGCAAAACATTCACCCCCAGTCACAGATCTGGGTTTAATCCATCATTATTTTGCTCTCCACGCCACCCCAGTTCAGACCTGGCCATATGCAAATCAGTCTTGACCCTGTGCCTCATGGGAACAGTCCAGCCCGAACTGCCAAGCCATGTCTTCCCTGGACTGGAATCAAGCATCCTAGGACCGGTTTCGGGGTTTCACCCCTCTTCAGCCAGAATAGCTTGACTCCACTGGCGTAGTGAGCACGGGACCCACGTCTGGGCATATCCTTCCCAAATAGGGTGAACAGCAAAACACACAACATGATAGACGGAATGTTGCACATTGGCAAAAAATTCACCCCAGTCACAGATCTGGGTTTAATCCATCATTATTTTGCTCACCACGCCACCCCAGTTCGGACATGGCCATATGCAAATCAGTCTTGACCCTGTGCCTCATGGGAACAGTCCAGCCTGAACTGTCAAGCCATGTCTTCCCTGGACCGGAATCAAGCATCCTAGGAGCGGTTTCGGGGTTTCACCCCTCTTCAGCCAGGATAGCTTGACTCCAGTGATGTAGTGAGCATGGGACCCACGTCTGGGCATACCCTTCCCACATAGGGTGAACAGCAAAACACACAAGATGATGAACGGAATGTTGCACATTGGCAAAACATTCACCCCCAGTCACAGATCTGGGTTTAATCCATCATTATTTTGCTCACCACGCCACCCCAGTTCAGACATGGCCATATGCAAATCAGTCTTGACCCTGTGCCTCATGGGAACAGTCCAGCCCGAACTGCCGAGCCATGTCTTCCCTGGACTGGAATCAAGCATCCTAGGACCGGTTTCGGGGTTTCACCCCTTTCAGCCAGGATAGCTTGACTCCAATGGCGTAGTGAGCACGGTTCCCACGTCTGAGCATACCCTTCCCCAATAGGGTGAACAGCAAAACACACAAGATGATGGACGGAATGTTGCACTTTGGCAAAACATTCACCCCCAGTCACAGATCTGTGTTTAATCCATCATTATTTTGCCCACCACGCCACCCCAGTTCAGACATGTCCATATGCAAATCAGTCTTGACCCTGTGCCTCATGGGAACAGTCCAGCCCAAACAGTCAAGCCACATCTTCCCTGGACCGGAATCAAGCATCCTAGGACCGGTTTCGGGGTTTCACCCCTCTTCAGCCAGGATAGCTTAACTCCAGTGGCGTAGTGAGCACGGGACCCACGTCTCGGCATACCCTTCCCACATAGGGTGAACAGCAAAACACACAACATGATGGACGGAATGCTGCACATTGGCAAAACATTCACCCCAGTCACAGATCTGGGTTTAATTCATCATTATTTTGCTCACCACGCCACCCCAGTTCAGACATGGCCATATGCAAATCAGTATTGACCCTGTGCCTCATGGGAACAGTCCAGCCCGAACTGCCAAGCCATGTCTTCCCTGGACCGGACTCAAGCATCCTAGGACCGGTTTCGGGGTTTCACACCTTTCAGCCAGGATAGCTTGACTCCAGTGGCGTAGTGAGCACGGGACCCATGTCTGGGCATTCCCTTCCCACATAGGTTGAACAGCAAAACACACAACATGATGGACGGAATGCTGCACATTGGCAAAACATTCACCCCCAGTCACACATCTGGGTTTAATCCATCATTATTTTGCTCACCACACCACCCCAGTTCAGACATGGCTATATGCAAATCAGTCTTGACCCTGTGCCTCATGGGAACAGTCCAGCCCGAACTGCCAAGCCATGTCTTCCCTGGACTGGAATCAAGCATCCTAGGACCGGTTTCGGGGTTTCACCCCTTTCAGCCAGGATAGCTTGACTCCAGTGGCGTAGTGAGCAGGGGACCCACGTCTGGGCATACCCTTCCCTCATAGGGTGAACAGCAACACACACAGGATGACGGACGGAATGTTGCACATTGGCAAAACATTCAACCCCAGTCACAGATCTGGGTTGAATCCATCATTATTTTGCTCACCACGCCACTCCAGTTCAGACATGGCCATATGCAAATCAGTCCTGACCCTGTGCCTCATGGGAACAGTCCAGCCTGAACTGCCAAGCCATGTCTTCCCTGGACTGGAATCAAGCATCCTAGGACCGGGTTCGGGGTTTCACCCCTCTTCAGCCAGAATAGCTTGACTTCACTGGTGTAGTGAGCACGGGACCCACGTCTGGGCATATCCTTCCCAAATAGGGTGAACAGCAAAACACACAACATGATGGACGGAATGCTGCACATTGGCAAAACATTCACCCCCAGTCACTGATCTGGGTTTAATCCATCATTATTTTGCTCACCACGCCACCCCAGTTCTGACATGGCCTTATGCAAATCAGTCTTGACCCTGTGCCTCATGGGATCAGTCCAGCCCGAACTGCCAAGCCATGTCTTCCTTGGACTGGAATCAAGCATCCTAGGACCAGTTTCTGGGTTTCACCCCTCTTCAGCCAGGATAGCTTGACTCCAGTGGCGTTGTGAGCACGGACCCACGTCTGGGCATACCCTTCCCACATAGGGTGAACAGCAAAACACACAAGATGATGGACGGAATGTTGCACATTGGCAAAATATTCACCCCCAGTCACAGATCTGGGTTTAATCCATCATTATTTTGCTCACCACGCCACCCCAGTTCTGACATGGCCTTATGCAAATCAGTCATGACCCTGTGCCTCATGGGAACAGTCCAGCCCGAACTTCCAAACCATGTCTTCCCTGGACCGGACTCAAGCATCCTAGGACCGGTTTCGGGGTTTCACCCCTTTCAGCCAGGATAGCTTGACTCCAGTGGCGTAGTGAGCACGGGACCCACGTCTGGGCATTCCCTTCCCACATAGGGTGAACAGCAAAACACACAATATGATGGACGGAATGCTGCACATTGGCAAAACATTCACCCCCAGTCACAGATCTGGGTTTAATCCATCATCATGTTGCCTACCACGCCACCCCAGTTCAGACATGGCCATGTGCAAATAAGTCTTGACCCTGTGCCTCATGGGAACAGTCCAGCCCACACAGTCAAGCCATATCTTCCCTGGACCGGAATCAAGCATCCTAGGACCGGTTTCGGGGTTTCACCCCTCCTCAGCCAGGATAGCTTGACTTCAGTGGCGTAGTGAGCACGGGACCCACGTCTGGGTATATCCTTCCCACATAGGGTGAACAGCAAAACACACAACATGATGGACGGAATGTTGCACATTGGCAAAACATTCACCCCAGTCACAGATCTGGGTTTAATCCATCATTATTTTGCTCACCACACCACCCCAGTTCAGACATGGGCATATGCAAATCAGTCTTGACCCTGTGCCTCATGGGAACAGTCCAGCCCGAACTGCCAAGCCATGTCTTCCCTGGACTGGAATCAAGCATCCTAGGACCGGTTTCGGGGTTTCACCCCTTTCAGCCAGGATAGCTTGACTCCAGTGGCGTAGTGAGCAGGGGACCCACGTCTGGGCATACCCTTCCCTCATAGGGTGAACAGCAACACACACAAGATGACGGACGGAATGTTGCACATTGGCAAAACATTCAACCCCAGTCACAGATCTGGGTTGAATCCATCATTATTTTGCTCACCACGCCACTCCAGTTCAGACATGGCCATATGCAAATCAGTCTTGACCCTGTGCCTCATGGGAACAGTCCAGCCTGAACTGCCAAGCCATGTCTTCCCTGTACTGGAATCAAGCATCCTAGGAGCGGTTTCGGGGTTTCACCCCTCTTCAGCCAGAATAGCTTGACTTCACTGGCGTAGTGAGCACGGGACCCACGTCTGGGCATATCCTTCCCAAATAGGGTGAACAGCAAAACACACAACATGATAGACGGAATGTTGCACATTGGCAAAAAATTCACCCCAGTCACAGATCTGGGTTTAATCCATCATTATTTTGCTCACCACGCCACCCCAGTTCGGACATGGACATATGCAAATCAGTCTTGACCCTGTGCCTCATGGGAACAGTCCAGCCTGAACTGCCAAGCCATGTCTTCCCTGGACCGGAATCAAGCATCCTAGGAGCGGTTTCGGGGTTTCACCCCTCTTCAGGCAGGATAGCTTGACTCCAATGGCGTAGTGAGCACGGTACCCACGTCTGAGCATACCCTTCGCCAATAGGGTGAACAGCAAAATACACAAGATGATGGATGGAATGTTGCACTTTGGCAAAACATTCACCCCCAGTCACAGATCTGTGTTTAATCCATCATTATTTTGCCCACCACGCCACCCCATTTCAGACATGTCCATATGCAAATCAGTCTTGACCCTGTGCCTCATGGGAACAGTCCAGCCCAAACAGTCAAGCCACATCTTCCCTGGACCGGAATCAAGCATTCTAGGACCGGTTTCGGGGTTTCACCCCTCTTCAGCCAGGATAGCTTAACTCCAGTGGCGTAGTGAGCACGGGACCCACGTCTCGGCATACCCTTCCCACATAGGGTGAACAGCAAAACACACAACATGATGGACGGAATGCTGCACATTGGCAAAACATTCACCCCAGTCACAGATCTGGGTTTAATCCATCATTATTTTGCTCACCACACCACCCCAGTTCAGACATGGCCATATGCAAATCAGTCTTGACCCTGTGCCTCATGGGAACAGTCCAGCCCGAACTGCCAAGCCATGTCTTCCCTGGACTGGAATCAAGCATCCTAGGACCGGTTTCGGGGTTTCACCCCTTTCAGCCAGGATAGCTTGACTCCAGTGGCGTAGTGAGCAGGGGACCCACGTCTGGGCATACCCTTCCCTCATAGGGTGAACAGCAACACACACAAGATGACGGACGGAATGTTGCACATTGGCAAAACATTCAACCCCAGTCACAGATCTGGGTTGAATCCATCATTATTTTGCTCACCACGCCACTCCAGTTCAGACATGGCCATATGCAAATCAATCTTGACCCTGTGCCTCATGGGAACAGTCCAGCCCAAACAGTCAAGCCACATCTTCCCTGGACCGGAATCAAGCATCCTAGGACCGGTTTCGGGGTTTCACCCCTCTTCAGCCAGGATAGCTTGACTCCAGTGATGTAGTGAGCATGGGACCCACGTCTGGGCATACCCTTCCCACATAGGGTGAACAGCAAAACACACAAGATGATGGACGGAATGTTGCACATTGGCAAAACATTCACCCCCAGTCACAGATCTGGGTTTAATCCATCATTATTTTGCTCACCACGCCACCCCAGTTCAGACAGGGCCATATGCAAATCAGTCTTGACCCTGTGCCTCATGGGAACAGTCCAGCCCGAACTGCCGAGCCATGTCTTCCCTGGACTGGAATCAAGCATCCTAGGACCGGTTTCGGGGTTTCACCCCTTTCAGGCAGGATAGCTTGACTCCAATGGCGTAGTGAGCACGGTACCCACGTCTGAGCATATCCTTCGCCAATAGGGTGAACAGCAAAATACACAAGATGATGGACGGAATGTTGCACTTTGGCAAAACATTCACCCCCAGTCACAGATCTGTGTTTAATCCATCATTATTTTGCCCACCACGCCACCCCATTTCAGACATGTCCATATGCAAATCAGTCTTGACCCTGTGCCTCATGGGAACAGTCCAGCCCAAACAGTCAAGCCACATCTTCCCTGGACCGGAATCAAGCATCCTAGGACCGGTTTCGGGGTTTCACCCCTCTTCAGCCAGGATAGCTTAACTCCAGTGGCGTAGTGAGCACGGGACCCACGTCTCGGCATACCCTTCCCACATAGGGTGAACAGCAAAACACACAACATGATGGACGGAATGCTGCACATTGGCAAAACATTCACCCCAGTCACAGATCTGGGTTTAATCCATCATTATTTTGCTCACCACGCCACCCCAGTTCAGACATGGCCATATGCAAATCAGTCTTGACCCTGTGCCTCATGGGAACAGTCCAGCCCGAACTGCCAAGCCATGTCTTCCCTGGACCGGACTCAAGCATCCTAGGACCGGTTTCGGGGTTTCACCCCTTTCAGCCAGGATAGCTTGACTCCAGTGGCGTAGTGAGCACGGGACCCACGTCTGGGCATTCCCTTCCCACATAGGTTGAACAGCAAAACACACAACATGATGGACGGAATGCTGCACATTGGCAAAACATTCACCCCCAGTCACACATCTGGGTTTAATCCATCATTATTTTGCTCACCACACCACCCCAGTTCTCACATGGCCATATGCAAATCAGTCTTGACCCTGTGCCTCATGGGATCAGTCCAGCCCGAACTGCCAAGCCATGTCTTAACTGGACTGGAATCAAGCATCCTAGGACTGGTTTCTGGGTTTCACCCCTCTTCAGCCAGGATAGCTTGACTCCAGTGGCATAGTGAGCACGGGACCCACGTCTGGGCATACCCTTCCCACATAGGGTGAAGAGCAAAACACACAAGATGATGGACGGAATGTTGCACATTGGCAAAACATTGACGTCACAGATCTGGGTTTAATCCATCATTATTTTGCACACCACGCCACCCCAGTTCTGACATGGCCTTATGCAAATCAGTCTTGACCCTGTGCCTCATGGGATCAGTCCAGCCCGAACTGCCAAGCCATGTCTTCCTTGGACTGGAATCAAGCATCCTAGGACCGGTTTCTGGGTTTCACCCCTCTTCAGCCAGGATAGCTTGACTCCAGTGGCGTAGTGAGCATGGGACCCACGTCTGGGCATTCCCTTCCCACATAGGGTGAACAGCAAAACACACAAGATGATGGACGGAATGTTGCACATTGGCAAAATATTCAACCCCAGTCACAGATCTGGGTTTAATCCATCATTATTTTGCTCACCACGCCACCCCAGTTCAGACATGGCCATATGCAAATCAGTCTTGACCCTGTGCCTCATGGGAACAGTCCAGCCCGAACTGCCAAGCCATGTCTTCCCTGGACTGGAATCAAGCATCCTAGGACCGGTTTCGGGGTTTCACCCCTTTCAGCCAGGATAGCTTGACTCCAGTGGCGTAGTGAGCACGGTACCCACGTCTGAGCATACCCTTACCCAATAGGGTGAACAGCAAAACACACAAGATGATGGACGGAATGTTGCACTTTGGCAAAACATTCACCCCCAGTCACAGATCTGGGTTTAATCCATCATTATTTTGCCCACCACACCACCCCAGTTCAGACATGTCCATATGCAAATCAGTCTTGACCCTGTGCCTCATGGGAACAGTCCAGCCCAAACAGTCAAGCATCATCTTCCCTGGACCGGAATCAAGCATCCTAGGACCGGTTTCGGGGTTTCACCCCTCTTCAGCCAGGATAGCTTGACTCCAGTGGCGTAGTGAGCACGGGACCCACGTCTCGGCATACCCTTCCCACATAGGGTGAACAGCAAAACACATAACATGATGGACGGAATGCTGCACATTGGCAAAACATTCACCCCAGTCACAGATCTGGGTTTAATCCATCATTATTTTGCTCACCACGCCACCCCAGTTCAGACATGGCCACATGCAAATCAGTCTTGACCCTGTGCCTCATGGGAACAGTCCAGCCCGAACTGCCAAGCCATGTCTTCCCTGGACCGGACTCAAGCATCCTAGGACCGGTTTCGGGGTTTCACCCCTTTCAGCCAGGATAGCTTGACTCCAGTGGCGTAGTGAGCATGGGACCCACGTCTGGGCATTCCCTTCCCACATAGGGTGAACAGCAAAACACACAACATGATGGACGGAATGCTGCACATTGGCAAAACATTCACCCCCAGTCACACATCTGGGTTTAATCCATCATTATTTTGCTCACCACACCACCCCAGTTCTCACATGGCCTTATGCAAATCAGTCTTGACCCTGTGCCTCATGGGATCAGTCCAGCCCGAACTGCCAAGCCATGTCTTCCCTGGACTGGAATCAAGCATCCTAGGACCGGTTTCTGGGTTTCACCCCTCTTCAGCCAGGATAGCTTGACTCCAGTGGCGTAGTGAGCACAGGACCCACGTCTGGGCATACCCTTCCCACATAGGGTGAACAGCAAAGCACACAAGATGATGGACGGAATGTTGCACATTGGCAAAACATTGACCCCCGTCACAGATCTGGGTTTAATCCATCATTATTTTGCTCACCACGCCACCCCAGTTCTGACATGGCCTTATGCAAATCAGTCTTGACCCTGTGCCTCATAGGATCAGTCCAGCCCGAACTGCCAAGCCATGTCTTCCCTGGACTGGAATCAAGCATCCTAGGACCGGTTTCTGGGTTTCACCCCTCTTCAGCCAGGATAGCTTGACTCCAGTGGCGTAGTGAGCATGGACCCACGTCTGGGCATAACCTTACCACATAGGGTGAACAGCAAAACACACAAGATTATTGGCGGAATGTTGCACATTGGCAAAACATTCACCCCCAGTCACACATCTGGGTTTAATCCATCATTATTTTGCTCACCACGCCACCCCAGTTCAGACATGGCCATATGCAAATCAGTCTTGACCCTGTGCCTCATGGGAACAGCCCAGCCCGAACTGCCAAGCCATGTCTTCCTTGGACCGGAATCAAGCATCCTAGGACCGGTTTTGGGGTGTCACCCCTCTTCAGCCAGGATAGCTTGACTCCAGTGGCGTACTGAGCATGGGACCCACTTCTGGGCATACGCTCCCACATAGGGTGAACAGCAAAACACACAAGATGATGGATAGAATGTTGCACATTGGCAAAACATTCACCCCAAGTCACAGATCTGGGTTTAATCCATCATTATTTTGCTCACCACCCCACCCCAGTTCAGACATGGCCATATGAAAATCCGTCTTGACCCTGTGCCTCATGGGAACAGTCCAGCCCGATCTGCCAAGCCATGTCTTCCCTGGACCGGAATCAAGCCTCCGAGGACCGGTTTCAGGGTTTCACCCCTCTTCAGCCAGGATAGCTTGACTCCAGTGGCGTAGTGAGCACTGGACCAACGTCTGTGCATACACTTCCACACATAGGGTGAACAGCAAAACACACAAGATGATGGACGGAATGTTGCACATTGGCAAAACATTCACCCCCAGTCACAGATATGGGTTTAATCAATCATTATTTTGCTCACCACGCCACCCCAGTTCAGACATGGCCATATGCAAATCAGTCTTGACCCTCTGCCTCATGGGATCAGTCCAGCCCGATCTGCCAAGCCATGTCTTCCCTGGCCTGGAATCAAGCATCCTAGGACCGGTTTCTGGGTTTCACCCCTCTTCAGCCAGGATAGGTTCACTCCAGTGGCGTAGTGAACACGGGACCCAAGTCGGGGCATACCCTTCCCACATAGGGTGAACAGCAAAACACACAAGATGATGGACGGAATGTTGCACATTGGCAAAACATTCACCCCCAGTTACAGATCTGGGTTTAATCCATCAATATTTTGCTCACCACGCCACCCCAGTTCAGACCTGGCCATATACAAATCAGTCTTGACCCTGTGCCTCATGGGAACAGTCCCGCCCGAACTGCCAAGCCATGTCTTCCCTGGACTGAAATCAAGCATCCTAGGACTGGTTTTGGGGTTTCACCCCTCTTTAGCCTGGATAGCTTGACTCCAGTGGCGTAGTGAGCACGGGACCCACTTCTGGGCCTACCCTTCCCACATAGGGTGAACAGCAAAACACACAAGCTGATGGACGGAATGTTGCAAATTGGCAAAAAATTCACCCCCAGTCACAGATCTGGGTTTAATCCATCATTATTTTGCTCACCACGCCACCCCAGTTCTGACATGGCCATATGGAAATCAGTCTTGACCCTGTGCCTCATGGGAACAGTCCATCCTGAACTGCCTAGCCATGTCTTCCCTGGACCGGAATCAAGCATCCTAGGACCGGTTTCGGGGTTTCACGGTGAAAAACCTGAAAAAAAAAAAAATTAATAAATACATAACTTAGCATTTAAAAAAACGTACAAATTCACTGAAAAAACCATAGGTTTCACACATGTTATAGTTACGAATTAGCATTTAAAAAACCTTGCAAATTCACTTAAAAAACCATAGGTTTCACACATGTTATAGTTAGCTGGACATTTCACTCGTAAAAAACCAATGAAATTCCCCCGTTATAGTTACTGCAGGCAACTATAACTCACGCGACCGCAACCCTCTGCTGATGACGTCAGATATTACATCACTGATGACATATGTGTCTTTATGAAAAATAAATATTTGTAATATATGCATAGCTAAAGATTAATGGAAGAAGACATGGGTAAATAAGTGTCTAAATACAGTGATATAATATCTGACGTCATCAGCAGAGGATTGCGGTCGCGTGAGTTATAGTTGCCTGCAGTAACTATAACGGGGGAATTTCATTGGTTTTTTACGTCCTTCAGGGACCCCCTGACAAAGGCTAGGGGGTCAGGAACTCTCTGCTCTGCCCCCTTTTCACGTTCGCCACCTTCCTTTTTCACTCTCGCACTGAAAACAAACAAAATGGCGGCCGACACTTCCTGATTTCGACCGATTCGAACGTTGACTAACATGTAACCACCAATCAGAATTACGCTCGCGCACGTTAGGGTGCTCGCACGGTGCGCGCACGGTGCGCGCTTATAGATATTTATATGCTTTTAAATGCTATTTTCTCAGGAACTACTGAACAGATTGACACCAGACCTGCAAAAGGCACTTACCTGACCTGAGGACTACCTCTCGGCCAAATTTCAAGTAATTCTGTTTAGCCGTTCGGGCTGTACCTTCGACTAAAGGTCCTATGGAAAAATGCATGGGGAAAACGCGTTTTGGGGCCCCCCTTGTTTCTCGGCCCCCGCTTGATGAATCACCCCGAGACTTTCAGGGTAGGAGCTGAACGGAGCGCCCCATTAGTTTTGAAAATTTCGCGAGGATTCGTCAACCGGCGCCAAAGTTATTCAAAATAGAATTTTCAGATTTCCTATGGAAACTCGGTCCTAACTATAACTATCTACTGGCGACCGCCAGTAGATGATAATATATATATATATATATATATATATATATATATATATATATATATATATATATATTCACTTAAAAAAACATAGGTTTCACACATGTTATAGTTAGCTGTACATTTCACTCGTAAAAAAACAATGAAATTCCACGTTATAGTTAGATCAGGTAACTATAACTTGCGCGCCCACAATAAACTGCTGATGACGTCACATAGTACATCACTCATGACATGGTCAGTGACATCACTCATGACATCAATGATGACATCTGAAATTACACATTGTGGATTGCGGTCGCGCAAGTTATAGTTACCTGATCTAACTATAACGTGGAATTTCATTGGTTTTTTACGAGTGAAATGTACAGCTAACTATAACATGTGTGAAACCTATGGTTTTTTAAGTGAATTTGCAAGGTTTTGTAAATGATAATTCCTAACTATAACGTGTGTGAAACCTATGCTTTTTTCAGTGAATTTGTACGGTTTTTTAAATGCTAAGTTATGTATTTATTTTTTATTTTTTTTTCTGGTTTTTCACTATGCGCACACCCTGCGCGCACGGTGCGCTTCGCGCACCGTGCGCGTGCTGTTGGGCGCACGGTGCGCTTTGCGCACCGAGCGCCCACATTGCGCAGTCCATGCCGTGCGCGCCTCGCCTTTTTTTACGCAGTAACATTTGTTTTTTTCTCCCTTGTGGGTCCTTTAATTTATTTAATAAATGTGATTGTTACTTCTTTATTTATTTTTTTTATTTTTTTTTGCCGTACCCCGCGATTTTTTTTAAAAATTATTAAATTTATTTTTCGGACTTTTGGGTCCTTCTTGGACCCCCTGACAAACACTAGGGGGTCTGCAACTCTCTTCGTTGCCCCCGTTTCACGTTCCCCACCTTTGTTTCTCAGTGCGAGAGACAGAAAATGGCGGCCGACACTTCCTGATTTCGACCGATTCGAATGTTTACAGTCATGTAACCACCAATCAGAATTGAGCTCGCGCACGGCACCGTACGCGTACGGTAAGCTTAGGGTAAGCGCACGGAGCGCGCTTACAGATATATATATTGATTTAAATGCTATTTTCTCAGGACCTACTGAACAGATTTACACCAGACCTACAAAAGGCACATCCTTGACCTGAGGACTACCTCCCTGCCAAATTTCAAGTAATTCTGTTCAGCCGTTCGGGCTGTAGCTGTGTCTAAAGGTCCTATGGAAAAATGCATGGGGAAAACGCGTTTTGGGACTCCCCTTTTTTCTCAGCCCCCGCTTGACGAATCCCCCCAAGACTTTCAGGGTAGGAGCGGAGCGTAGCGCCCCATTAGTTTTGAAAATTTCGCGAGGATTCGTCGACCGGCGCCAAAGTTATTCCAAATAGAATGTTGCGGATTTCCTATGGAAACACGGTCCTAACTATAACTATCTACTGGCGACCGCCAGTAGATAATATATATATATATATATATATATATATTACCTACTGGCGGTCGCCAGTAGGTAGTTATAGTTAGGACCACGTTTCCATAGGAAAACCTCAACATTCTATTTTGAATAACTTTGGCGCCGGTTGACGAATCCTCGCGAATTTCTCAAAATAGGTGGGGCGCTACGCTCCGCTCCTACCCTGAAAGTCTCGGGGGGATCCGTCAAGCGGGGGCTGAGATAAAAGGGGGGTCCCAAAACGCGTTTTTCCCATGCATTTTTCCATAGGACCTTTAGAACGAGCTACAGCCCGAACGGCTGAACAGAATTACTCAAAATTTGGCAGAGAGGTAGTCCCTAGGTCAAGGAAGTGCCTTTTGTAGGTTTGGTGTAAATCTGTTCAGTAGATTCTGAGAAAATAGCCTTTAAATCAATATATATATCTGAGCCCGCTTACGGTACGCTTACCGTACGCTTACGGTAAGCGTACGGTGGCGTGCGCGAGCGCGATTCTGATTGGCTCTTAGATCTTAGTAAACATTCGAATCGGCCGAAACCAGGAAGCGGCGGCCGCCATTTTCTGTGTTTCACTCTGAAAAAAAAAGAGTGAAAACAAGAAAAGGGGGCAATGAGGAGAGTTACAGACCCCCTTACATTTGTGAGGGGGTCAAAGAAGGACTGTAAAGTACAAAACAAACATTTATTGATTTTTAAAAAAAATCACGGGGTACGCGTACGGTAAGCTTACGGTAAGCGTACGGAAGAAACATGGCGTGCGCGAAGGAGATTCTGATTGGCCCATAGATCTTAGTAAACATTCGAATCGGCCGAAACCAGGAAGCGGCGGCCGCCATTTTGTGTGTTTCACTCAGAAAAAAAACAGAGAAAACAAGGAAAGGGGGCAATGAGGAGAGTTACAGACCCCCTAACATTTGTAAGGGGGTCAAAGAAGGACAGAAAAGTACAAAAAAAACATTTATTGATTTTAAAAAAAATCACGGGGTACGCGTACCGTAAGCTTACGGTAAGCGTACGGTAAAAAAAATAAAAATAAATAAATGAAAAGCAGATTTAAGAGTTTGCTCATCATATGTCCTCCATGTGCGCACGGTGCGCGAAGCGCATCGTGCGTTCATGGCCCATCTAGCGTAATGTGGGCACGTGGTGCGCGAAGCGCACCGCGTGCTCACTGTGCGCGCACGGTGCGCGAAGCGCACCGTGCGCGCATGGAACGAACTGCATTAAGTGGGCGCGCACGCCACAAATGTCGTAAAGTAACTTAGCATTTAAAAAACCGTACAAATTCACTGAAAAAACCATAGGTTTCACACATGTTATAGTTAGCTGGACATTTTACTGATAAAAAACCAATGAAATTCCCCCGTTATAGTTACTGTAGGCAACTATAACTCACGCGACCGTAATCCTCTGCTGATGACATATGTGTCTTTATGAAAAAAAAATATTTGTAATATATGTATAGCTAAAATTTAATGGAAGAAGACATGGGCAAATAAGTGTCTAAATACAGTATTAGCATCAGCAGAGGATTGCGGTCGCGTGAGTTATAGTTGCCTACAGTAACTATAACGGGGGAATTTCATTGGTTTTTTATCAGTAAAATGTCCAGCTAACTATAACATGTGTGAAACCTATGGTTTTTTCAGTGAATATATATATATATATATATATATATATATATATATTACCTACTGGCGGTCGCCAGTAGGTAGTTATAGTTAGGACCACGTTTCCATAGGAAAACCGCAACATTCTATTTGGAATAACTTTGGCGCCGGTCGACGAATCCTCGCGAAATTTTCAAAATAGGTGGGGCGCTACGCTCCGCTCCTACCCTGAAAGTCTCGGGGGGATTCGTCAAGCGGGGGCTGAGATAAAAGGGGGGTCCCAAAACGAATTTTTCCCATGCATTTTTCCATAGGACCTTTAGACACAGCTACAGCCCGAACGGCTGAACAGAGGTCCTTGAAATTTGGCAGAGAGGTAGTCTACAGGTCAAGGAAGTGCCTTTTGTAGGTTTGGTGTAAATCTGTTCAGTAGATTCTGAGAAAATAGCCTTTAAATCAATATATATATCTGAGCCAGCTTACGGTGCGCTTACGGTGCGCTTACCGTACGCGTACGGTGACGTGCGCGAGCGCGATTCTGATTGGCTGTTAGATCTTAGTAAACATTCGAATCGGTCGAAACCAGGAAGCGGCGGCCGCCATTTTCTCTCTCGCACTCTTAAGCGGAGAGGAAAAACAAAGGCAAAAAACATGTAAAGGGACTGTTTAGACAGCTCCTTACCACCTAGCCTTGATTAATGGGTCCCCACAGTTCTCCCAAGGTCAAAAATGTAATTTTTTTTTTTTACGAAAAATCGGCGATTACGTTTACCGTACGCGTACGGAAAAAAAAAAAAAAAAAAAAAAAAAAAATATCCACACTCTCTCCACCCCGTGTACAAATGGTGCCCGTAGGGCACCATTTGTGAATGGCATACCTCAACGGTAGAAAATGTAAAAGTTTACATTTCACAGCCAAGCGCATAATATGTCCTGCATGTGCGCACGGTGCGCGAAGCGCATCGTGCGTACATGGCCAATCCACGGCACTAACTGCGTCAAGTGGGCGCGCGGTGCGCGAAGCGCACCTCGTGCTCACTGTGCGCGTGATAGAGATCAGGGTATCTAATATATGCCCACTACCACGGATAGAGTAATCACACAGTTACACGCACATACATTCATCATACGCTAGGGCCCATTTCACTAACATACGCTCAAATACTCTACCAGCAATAAACCTGTGGAAAGAAAACACCTAAACACCCTGCATCAATATCAGGTCGATCAGATCTGGTTTAGTGACTGTCCTAATCAATAACATAATCTACACAACATATACAATAATGAAAAAATATAAACCCAATAATTGACAAGAAAGAAAATTCAACACCATGTTTAAAATTATATTGCTTTATCTAAAATTAGTCAAAGTAAAATCAATCAGAATAAATCATTTCTCATAGTTACCTATTCTAACTAAGTGTCAGAACGGGTCAGGACAAGTCTCTCGGTAAATGTCTCTCAAGACGAAGTCCTCAGCATCAATCCTCAGCAACGTAGCTTCATGCAGCAAAGGTAAAATGGCAAGTGGCAAAGCCCTCCCTAGGCTAACAATTTTTATAGTAAAAATTACAATGGAAACACTCATCAAGTTTGCAATAATACACTGAATCACTGAGCAGAGCGAGAAGGAAAGGATGCAACATTGCAACATTTGTGAACCTCCGCTCAGGAAAAATACACATAGCGAAGACTACGGAACAGGAACCAAGAAAATAAAACATGTATCACATTCAATCCGGCTTCTCCTCGACCATCGAGCCACAGTTCAGAGTTTTCCTCTAAGGCTCCTTTGTCTTTCGAGATTGCCAAGGACACTTTCACTTTTCTTGGAGAACTCCCAAAAACTGCTGCTGTCCTCATGGAAAGTTTCATAGAAGGACCATGGTCAGTCAACTTCAAGACCATTTCCAGCAGGGGTCTCCCTCGTCACGTCTTTCACATATTCACTCGAGGCCAGGCTTCAAAATTAGCCATCATGGATTAGGCCTCCATAGGCCACAATAGACCATCTCAATTAAAAGAAATAAAAACAACGTTACTACAGCATAATGATTAAACAGTGTTAACCCCACTAATACCCCTATGTGTATGCATTTATCTAGCTTTCGCAACATAAAAAAGCATTAATTCAGACAGCGTTTTGTACTCAAAATAAACAGCACACAGCAACGTTTAAACATGAAAACTTGCACGTTATTTTTTAGAAAACAGAAACAGCACACAGATGCTAACCCTCGTGTAACTTTCTCTTATGTTAAGACAAACAAATTGATTAATAAAAAACACACTTGCACAAGACAAATAATTAACTGTTATTTATTAATATTTAATAAAACGCATAGACATACTAGAGCTTCAAAAGCCCCTGAATTTTCTAAATGAAAACTCTGCTCCAGCAATCCCCCCTTTGGTGATTTTATCACCAAATAAACCCAAAAAAAAAAAAAAAAAAAATTAGTGAAAATTTAGTCCCATTTTAGGAGAAATCAGAAATGTCTTTTCCCCTTACACAACATTAAACACCAGTCACTCTTTCATCATCTCTCTTTGTCTCTAAATAAACACTCTCCCTCAATTCTTCTAGTTCAATTTCTTGAGGTTCTCTTTTCAACTTCTTATTTTTCTTTTCTTTATTCAATTATCTCGAGTCACTGTTTCTTCTTCTCCTCCTTCAGACAGTGCCACATAAGACCATTCCGGTGATCTGTACTTTTGGTTGGGTCTTCTTACTCTTTTTATTTCTACTGGTTCGTTTGATTCCTTTGATTCTTCTCCTTCAGCTTTTGAACTTTGACTCGAAACTTCATTCACTTGTTCAGCTTTCGATGAATTTGCTCTTATTACTCTGTATCTCAGCCTCTTAACTCTGTTGTTAGGCCAACGGTCTCCTCTTAACACCTTTTTCGGCTTTATTTCTTTATTACTCCTTTCTCCAATCCAAGTTCTCTTTCTCAGAACTCGACCCTCTGTTTGTTCATCTTCATCATCTGTTTCAAGTGCCTCTTGTTTCCGTTTTCCAGCAGCTTTCTTCTTTTCCACAGATTTTTTCACCACTGTTTGAGACTTCCCTACTCCTGTCCCTCCTCGGGTCTCCGACACGCAATCTTCTTGCTGTCTACTTGTCCCTTCACCTAGCTCCTCATGAATGTTCCCTACACCTCCTCGGGGGTCTTCCGCAATCTGTCCCTCTCTATCTTCTTCTGACCCTACTTCTTCAAGTATAATCTCAAGTGGTTCTTCAATCTCCTCCTCTTCTGATTCAGGAGTAGTCTCTGTGTGATTTCTTTTTTCTTTTCTTTTTCCTTCACTGCTGTTTGAAACTTCAGGCTCTCTTACAGAATCTGATCTTCTCTCTGATACTCGCAGTGATTCTCTTGAAGCTCTCTCTGCTTCTTTTCTCACTGATTCCGTATCATCAGTATCTTCATCATCACTGGAATCTGACTCTTCAAAATACTCTTTACCAGTCCCCTCTTTTGGATTTGGAACTCTCAGAGTATGACTTGCATGTACCCAGTGCTTCACTCCAGCACACTTTACTGCAGTCGTCGTAGTCAGAATAACTTGTCTCGGCCTTCCCCACCTTGGAATCAAGCAATTTCTTCTTCTGTGTACCTTAATCCTCACCCAGTCTCCTGGACTCAGATCATGGGCTTGCTTCTTCTCAAGTGTGGTAGCTTCTTCTCCAACCTGGTGAAACACAGAATGAACTGCGTCAGCCAGGCCTTTACAGTAATCCAAAATCATGTCATCAGTTATTGTCACCAACTTATTGACAGGCACGAATGCATGGCGCATAGCACGTCCCATTATTATTTCATGCGGGCTCAAACCAGTAGTTCTATCTGGAGTAGATCTCATTGTCATCAGAACTAGAGGCAAAACATCTGGCCATTTCATGCCAGTGGCTAAGCACATCTTTCCAATCCTATTCTTGATCGTGCCATTAATCTGCTCAACCACACCAGAAGCCTCTGGTCGGTATGCACAATGTAGCTTCTGCTGTATCTTCAATGCTTCACAAATCAAACCCATGAGCTCATTCTGAAAGTGTCTACCTCTATCAGACTCAACTGTAACTGGAAACCCGTACCTAGGAATCAACTCCCTTAACAGTAACTTTGCCACTGTTAATCCATCATTTCTTCTAGTCGGGTATGCTTCCACCCACCTTGAAAACAAACAGACTACCACTAGAACATACCTCAGTCTGTTCACTTGGGGCATCTCAATGAAATCAATCTGCATTCTTGTAAAAGGACCTCCTTCTCTGCCTATTGTTCCCAGACTCACCACTGTCTTTTTTCCAGTGTTAAATTGCTGACAAACTAAACACCTCTGACAGATGCTCTCTGCAATTGTCCTGAACTTTGCATTGTACCAGGTCTGCTTAAACGACCTAACCATCGCGTCTCTTCCCAAATGTCCCTGGCCATGATACATCCTTGCCATTGACGACAAGATAGAGTTAGGCATCACTGGTCTGCCATCTCTGTAGACCCAAACATGGTCTGTTTCTCTTGGAGCACATCCTGCCTTAATCCAATCTTGTTTCTCTTCATCTCCTGCCTCATCTTGTAACTGCTTCATTTCATCCCAGGTTTCTAGGACATTAGTAAACATCACAGAAAGAAAAGACATTTCCCTCTCTCTTTCCCTGTTAATGGACTGATTGGTCTTGGCACAGTACTGTGCAACATCATTGGCGTACCTATTTCCTATCGTTATAAAATCCTCCCCCTGACCATGGGCAGCACATTTTACAACTGCTAACTCCTTAGGCAGCTGTATCGCCTCAAGCAATTTTCTAATCATTTCAGCATTCTTTATTGGAGTTCCACTCGATGTCAAGAAACCTCTTTGTAGCCAAAGTTGGCCAAAATCATGCACCACTCCAAATCCATACTGACTATCAGTCAACACAGTCGTCCTCAAATCTTTCCCAATTTCGCAAGCTTTTGTCAATGCTATTAATTCAGCAACTTGCGCAGATTTCACTCCTTTCAATGGTGATGCTTCCATGACCTCTGAAACTTTGCACACCGCATATACTGCACATAGCACACCATCATCATTCCTCAAGCATGATCCATCCACAAACAACACATGGTCATTCTCAGGTAAGGGAATATCCCTTATGTCTGGTCTTGGTTTCGTACAGTACTCAAGCACATCCAAACAATCATGATCATCTTCCATTTTTATACCCACATTTTCAATATCCGGCAAGAGTGTCGCTGGATTCACATTCACACATCTCTCAAGAGTCACATTTGATGCTCCCAGAATCACTTTCTCATACTTAGTCAACCGACTATGTGACATGTACTGAGTTCTGCTTCTTGTCAAAAGAATTGCCACATTGTGAGGTACAAATACCCTTACAGGATATCCCATTATGATTCCCTCACTCTGTTCCAGACTTCTGCATGTTGCAGCCACAGATTTCAGACAACCTGGTAAACCCACAGCTACAGGGTCAAGTGTTGATGAGAAGTACGCAATAGGCCTTCTCAATTGTCCATGTTTCTGGATTAACACTGAAAGTGCACATCCATTTCTCTCACTGCAGTACAGCTCGAATTCTTTTTCATAGTCAGGCATACCCAAAGCTGGAGCCTCACACATTTTACTTTTGAGCTCTTCAAATGCTGCCAATTGTTCTGCATCCAGATCTAATGGATCTGTCATTTCACTTTTTGTCAGCTTAATCAGTGGCTTTGCTATCAGGGAAAAATTAATTATCCACTGACGACAATAACCCACCATGCCCAGGAACATTCTCACTTCTCTCTGGGTTTTTGGAGCTTTCATTTCTCTTATTATTCTGATCCTGTCAGTAGTCACCTTTCTCAGACCTTTTTCAATATTGTGTCCAAGATAATGAACCTCTTTCTTGCAAAATTGCAATTTGGCTGGAGATACCTTTAATCCTCCATCTGCCAGATGATTCAGTAAAGCTATGGTATCCACTTCACAAGCTTCACGTGTCTTTGATGCCACCAGTAGGTCATCAATGTACTGTACTAACACTGAGTTTTCGGGCATGATCAAACTTTCCAATGATTTCTTCAATAACTGATTGAATATCGAAGGACTCTCCGTATACCCCTGTGGGATTCGACACCATGCTAAAATACGCTGGCCAAACCTAAATGCAAAAATCGGCTGGCTGTCATGATGCAATGGAATTGAAAAGAACGCATGACACAAATCAATCACTGTATACCACTCAGCATCATGTGGAATTTGATACAGAATCACTGATGGATTTGGCACAATAGGACAACATGCCACCACAATTTGATTAACTTTTCTCAAATCCTGTACGATCCTAAATTTGCCATTAGGCTTTTTCAGTCCCATTATCGGTGAATTACACGGACTACTCAGTAGTTCTCTCAGAACTCCCTGCTGAATCATTTTCTCAATTATAGGAGTTATCCCTTCAATTATTTCTGGTGTCATTTTGTACTGAGGAATGTTAGGATATGTAATTCCTTCTTTCACTGCAATTTTCACTGGATCTACATTATTCATCAATCCCACATCCTCTCCTGTAAAATCCCAAACTGCTCTTTTCACTGTGTCTCTCAGCTCTTGAGGCAAATCCTCCGGATTAAACACAGCAAATGCACCAATTAACTCACTTTCTCTATTTTCTAGAGTCATTCGGTAGAAAACATCATCATCTGGTGTCTCAAAAGCTATTCCATCTGGTGTACAAAAAATTGTGCAATTCATCTTACACAATAAGTCCCTACCTAACAGGTTCACTGGACTCGTGTCACAGACAATAAATCTGTGCATGTCTGAAAATTTCCCTATCTGTACTCTTACTGGTTCAGTAAGACGTGTTCTGATTTGTGTATTGGCTACACCAACTACTTGGATTGCTTCATCCGAGAGAGGAAGATTTCTAACATCTGTTGACCTGACAGTTGATCTTGTCGCACCTGTGTCTACCAAAAAAGTAACACTCTCCTCATTTATTTTCCCATCCACAAATGGTCCTGCCTGGTCTATTTCTAGAGTTGCACCAAGTATGCACTCTTCCTCCTCTCTTCGGCACCGTCAATAATCACCCTCAGACTCACTCCCTTCACTCTTTAACAAGTACTGCTGTACTTTGTTAGAACGTCTTGGTTTGTTTACCTGCTCATCATTGTAGAATCCTGAATCCTGATTATATTTTTGTACCCCTCTATTCTGCGGCAAGGGCGGTTTTGGCTCTTGACTCTGCTGTCTCACAACTTTCTGTTGTTGCTGTTGATTATTCCCTTCGTTCTGGTTCTGCACCTGTTGATTTAAAGGTTTACTCTCATTACTCACTAATGGTGGATTAGGACATTCAGATCTCCAATGTCCCAGCTGGCCACAGTTGTGACAAGGGAACTTTTTCTTTGCTTCCTCAAGACTTCCTTTCCCTTTTCCTGCATATCTGGGTCTATTTCCTGCATTATTTCCTGGATTATTCGCCTGTTCCACTAACTGTGCTTCCTGTCTTTCTGCAACTTTCACTTGTACCCACATTGCTTTCTCTTTCAGCTTTCTTTGTTTTGCTTCAATTTCATCACTGAAGTATTTTGCATGTCTCAGAATCTCATCTACTTTTTTACTCTGCCAATCCACTGTGTGCTCACGAATTCTCTCACCAATTTCAGGTCTTAGACCATATACAAATCTGTATACAAAGTGACTCAAATCTTTGTCACCCAGGTGTTCATCTCCACTGAATTGTTTAAAAGCCAGTATCAGCCTCTCGTAAAAAGCATGAACTGATTCTTTTGCTTCCTGTTGTGTTCGATCTATCTTAACCCAGTCTGTCTCTTTTGGAGGAACTTTACTCTTCAGGTATACCATCACCTGATCATATTTCCTCATCACTTCTGGATCTGGTGCCCCTGTTCTTGGATCTCTTGGATATTCCTCAGTAGGCCAACTCACAACTATTTTACACTCAGTCCACAAGTCTGCTGGAACAATTATATCAAACAGACTATTCAAGTCAACCCACAGCACTTTTGACAATTTCACAAACCTGTCTACCTGCCTATACCACTCGACGGGCTTTTCTCTCAATCGAGGGAAATCATTTGTAAATGATAAAATATCCTGTCTGGTCCATGGAACATGTACATATCCTCCTCCAGGTATTTCTCTCATAGGATAATTATCCACTGGTTTCTCCTTTTCTCTTACTGGAAATGCTGAATAAGTTGTTCTATCTACAGATTCCTCTCTTTTCTTATACCACCTATCCTTCCACTTTTCAACATCACCCCATCTTCGCAGTAATGCCACCATTTCTTTAATCTGTCCTGTTCTACCAGAAGCATTCAAATTTTTAATGTCCTTCTCTGTAAAATCCATCCTGTAAGTTCTCTGTAAAGCTTTTACTTTATCAATGTCAACTCCTTGTTCATTTGCTATTGCTCTTAGCCTGTCATGTGTATTCCTTGCTCTCCAGGTAACACTTTTACACATAAACAATAGCTCACCATCATGATGACTCTTCAGTATTTCTATTGGAACTGTTCCTGTCACAAGCTCTTCTAATTCTATACGTAACCTAGCCACATCAATAACTTGTGAATCCTTATCCTTTTTCTGAAGAACCTTCATCCAATCATTCAAATCATCAACTGTTATTTCAGCAGTTTTTCTCACTGGAACCACTCTCTTCTGCGGTTCTAGAATTGGCATCCCTGAACAACCAGGTTCACTAATATCCAATACTTCACTACATGTGTCATGTTTTGTTTGTCTCAGGTCACTTCTTTCTGCTCTTTTATCTGAATCTCCTGAAGGACCAACTGAATTTGTCAGATTATTCCCAACATATGGAATCACTAGTCCATTCTCACCTGCTCTCTGTTTGTCAAACACAGGCATAACTGGACCTATTGTTACAGGCACCGTAACTAGGGGTGGGCGGAATTTGCGGAATTAACCTTCGCAAATTATCGCGAGAATGTTTAAAATTATCGCAAACAAGCAGAAATATCGCGAAGATGCGGAAGTTTTTTTCCGGCATGTTCGCGAGATTTTCTGCATGGTTGCGGGTCGCCAACTTACCCATGTGGTTGCTTGCGGGCGCGGCCATCTTGTTTTGAGTTGTTCTCGCGGTGCATGATCGCGAGAAGAAAGACGTGATCGCGCGACGCATGACGTCACTGCGGGCGCGAACTGTCGCGAGACAGCGCAAATGGCTAAAAACAATACAACATCTCATGGAGAACGCGACCGGATCAAGAAAACTTGTCGGCGAACGCAGGGATTCAGGTAAGGCGATCGCGCGCGCGCGAGAATGTATCATTTTACAGCGCGAGCAAGAAACAAATTATCGCCAAGCTGCGGAAACCGGAATTTTTGACATTTTCGCGCTCTCCGCGGAACGCAAAAATGTCAAATTATCGCAATTTCCGCGAACGGAACGAAATTTTTGCCCAGGCCTAACCGTAACAGCTTCCAGATTCTTCGTTAACTCCCTAATTTTCTCAGTCAGTTCTGTTGTCGTTTTTGCTAATTTTCTGGCATTTTCCTCACTACTTCGATTCTCTCTCTCCCTGAAAGAACTATTACTTCTTGATTCAGGTGTCACTTTTTCTTTCTCAATAATACAGACTGTATCTCTTATCGGAGAAACAACTGGTGTACTCTCATCTGGTTCTGGTCTATATGGGGGTGGTCTCTTGTAAATCATGTCATTTAAGACCTCATCATCATACTCATTAACTCCAACTGCTCCCTCTTCAATTGTTCTCATAGGATATAATCCCTCTGACATATTAACATCTCGCCATCTTTTCATCCGATCATGATGCGTTTCACGATCATATCTCCTCCCAAACATATTCCTGTAATACCCTCCAGATCTTTGCTTTTCTCGCTCATGAACTTCCTCTTCCCATTCCACTAAAGCCTCGAACTGCGTAGGTCTCGGCTTCGGGTCCAGACGTACCATCTTTTCCCGTAAATTTCTCAACACGGCCAAATTAAATGAACCATGTTCTGGAAATGCTAAAACACCATCTTCTTTAGTATACCTAACCCAATTCTGCAACCATATACAGGTATGTAATCCATATTTCGCAACCATGAAGGATGCAGGTGTTTTCGCTGGAGGTAGCAACTCACCCTCTCTCGTTTTAACCTCTTTATCCTTGGTAAACCACTTTTTAACTTTCCCAAAGAACGTTTTTTTCTTTTTCTCCTCTTGATAATACATTTTAGCGCTTACTAAAACTCTCTACTCTCTCCGTATTATAAACATACAATACGAGCTTTTCAACCAATAGCAGCGCGACTCACACTAACGCACCAATCCTGGAGCGTCTACGTCACTAAACAGCTCTTCCAATCCCTGCGCGACTCACACTAACGCACCAATCCTAGCGCAAGCACTATTCTGATCTACCACCCAATCAGAGCGCGGTCTTTCTGACGTCAACAGTCGCTGCAGTTTGTCTCTGTCTTCTGTCACTCGTCTACCCCTCCTTTACAAAATCTTTTCAGTAGACTTCGTGTCAAAAATTTCTACAAAATCTATTAGTTACAACATAAAAACATCTCCATTGTCTGCTTCGCTAACCACAGAATAGTAAAAGAGAGTCTATTTTCATAAGAAACCTTTCATTGACACAGTAGCACTTCTTCTACTCTGCCCTACTAACATACATTCATTAACTGTTTCCTCTAGGACTTGTCCAAAGAGTCTTACAATCAACTAAATGTACAAACTTTCACGCACATTCATACAAGAAAAATATAGTACATGCACACAGAATCCTGTTCTCGGGAAACAGTGCACAATCTGTCCCACTACAGAATTATAACATACATTAACTAAGCAACCTCGCCCAGTTCCTCGAACAAGCTCAGAGAATACCCATTACTCCTCCCGCGATAAGCTTTAACGGAAATCCTTACGGATCCCTGGGACATTTTGCATGTCTCAGAATCTCATCTACTTTTTTACTCTGCCAATCCACTGTGTGCTCACGAATTCTCTCACCAATTTCAGGTCTTAGACCATATACAAATCTGTATACAAAGTGACTCAAATCTTTGTCACCCAGGTGTTCATCTCCACTGAATTGTTTAAAAGCCAGTATCAGCCTCTCGTAAAAAGCATGAACTGATTCTTTTGCTTCCTGTTGTGTTCGATCTATCTTAACCCAGTCTGTCTCTTTTGGAGGAACTTTACTCTTCAGGTATACCATCACCTGATCATATTTCCTCATCACTTCTGGATCTGGTGCCCCTGTTCTTGGATCTCTTGGATATTCCTCAGTAGGCCAACTCACAACTATTTTACACTCAGTCCACAAGTCTGCTGGAACAATTATATCAAACAGACTATTCAAGTCAACCCACAGCACTTTTGACAATTTCACAAACCTGTCTACCTGCCTATACCACTCGACGGGCTTTTCTCTCAATCGAGGGAAATCATTTGTAAATGATAAAATATCCTGTCTGGTCCATGGAACATGTACATATCCTCCTCCAGGTATTTCTCTCATAGGATAATTATCCACTGGTTTCTCCTTTTCTCTTACTGGAAATGCTGAATAAGTTGTTCTATCTACAGATTCCTCTCTTTTCTTATACCACCTATCCTTCCACTTTTCAACATCACCCCATCTTCGCAGTAATGCCACCATTTCTTTAATCTGTCCTGTTCTACCAGAAGCATTCAAATTTTCAATGTCCTTCTCTGTAAAATCCATCCTGTAAGTTCTCTGTAAAGCTTTTACTTTATCAATGTCAACTCCTTGTTCATTTGCTATTGCTCTTAGCCTGTCATGTGTATTCCTTGCTCTACAGGTAACACTTTTACACATAAACAATAGCTCACCATCATGATGACTCTTCAGTATTTCTATTGGAACTGTTCCTGTCACAAGCTCTTCTAATTCTATACGTAACCTAGCCACATCAATAACTTGTGAATCCTTATCCTTTTTCTGAAGAACCTTCATCCAATCATTCAAATCATCAACTGTTATTTCAGCAGTTTTTCTCACTGGAACCACTCTCTTCTGCGGTTCTAGAATTGGCATCCCTGAACAACCAGGTTCACTAATATCCAATACTTCACTACATGTGTCATGTTTTGTTTGTCTCAGGTCACTTCTTTCTGCTCTTTTATCTGAATCTCCTGAAGGACCAACTGAATCTGTCAGATTATTCCCAACATATGGAATCACTAGTCCATTCTCACCTGCTCTCTGTTTGTCAAACACAGGCATAACTGGACCTATTGTTACAGGCACCGTAACAGCTTCCAGATTCTTCGTTAACTCCCTAATTTTCTCAGTCAGTTCTGTTGTCGTTTTTGCTAATTTTCTGGCATTTTCCTCACTACTTCGATTCTCTCTCTCCCTGAAAGAACTATTACTTCTTGATTCAGGTGTCACTTTTTCTTTCTCAATAATACAGACTGTATCTCTTATCGGAGAAACAACTGGTGTACTCTCATCTGGTTCTGGTCTATATGGGGGTGGTCTCTTGTAAATCATGTCATTTAAGACCTCATCATCATACTCATTAACTCCAACTGCTCCCTCTTCAATTGTTCTCATAGGATATAATCCCTCTGACATATTAACATCTCGCCATCTTTTCATCCGATCATGATGCGTTTCACGATCATATCTCCTCCCAAACATATTCCTGTAATACCCTCCAGATCTTTGCTTTTCTCGCTCATGAACTTCCTCTTCCCATTCCACTAAAGCCTCGAACTGCGTAGGTCTCGGCTTCGGGTCCAGACGTACCATCTTTTCCCGTAAATTTCTCAACACGGCCAAATTAAATGAACCATGTTCTGGAAATGCTAAAACACCATCTTCTTTAGTATACCTAACCCAATTCTGCAACCATATACAGGTATGTAATCCATATTTCGCAACCATGAAGGATGCAGGTGTTTTCGCTGGAGGTAGCAACTCACCCTCTCTCGTTTTAACCTCTTTATCCTTGGTAAACCACTTTTTAACTTTCCCAAAGAACGTTTTTTTCTCCTCTTGATAATACATTTTAGCGCTTACTAAAACTCTCTACTCTCTCCGTATTATAAACATACAATACGAGCTTTTCAACCAATAGCAGCGCGACTCACACTAACGCACCAATCCTGGAGCGTCTACGTCACTAAACAGCTCTTCCAATCCCTGCGCGACTCACACTAACGCACCAATCCTAGCGCAAGCACTATTCTGATCTACCACCCAATCAGAGCGCGGTCTTTCTGACGTCAACAGTCGCTGCAGTTTGTCTCTGTCTTCTGTCACTCGTCTACCCCTCCTTTACAAAATCTTTTCAGTAGACTTCGTGTCAAAAATTTCTACAAAATCTATTAGTTACAACATAAAAACATCTCCATTGTCTGCTTCGCTAACCACAGAATAGTAAAAGAGAGTCTATTTTCATAAGAAACCTTTCATTGACACAGTAGCACTTCTTCTACTCTGCCCTACTAACATACATTCATTAACTGTTTCCTCTAGGACTTGTCCAAAGAGTCTTACAATCAACTAAATGTACAAACTTTCACGCACATTCATACAAGAAAAATATAGTACATGCACACAGAATCCTGTTCTCGGGAAACAGTGCACAATCTGTCCCACTACAGAATTATAACATACATTAACTAAGCAACCTCGCCCAGTTCCTCGAACAAGCTCAGAGAATACCCATTACTCCTCCCGCGATAAGCTTTAACGGAAATCCTTACGGATCCCTGGGACTTAAGACCAGAGTTTCAAAGATAACCTTCACTACGATACACACTCCTTACATACCAGAAATATCTAATAGTAACATACGACGATGTCACTGATTCCGAACCCAGACAATGTGAACGCGCAACTTCAATTGTCACACGTTATTCCTTACAATCCCGTCTTTCCCGAGAGCAGCATATACTTCCCTCTGCCCTACTACGGAACTGCTACAACAGCTTCCAAGTTCCAGAAGCACTACATATAACTCAACATGACGACTTCAACATATAATATTAGTACATACACCAATATTAACAAAATAAAATCAATAATCAATAAGCCAATGTACAAGCAATCTTATCAGATCAAGACAACCATCTAAAACCATCCTCTGCTACCAGGAAATTGATAGAGATCAGGGTATCTAATATATGCCCACTACCACGGATAGAGTAATCACACAGTTACACGCACATACATTCATCATACGCTAGGGCCCATTTCACTAACATACGCTCAAATACTCTACCAGCAATAAACCTGTGGAAAGAAAACACCTAAACACCCTGCATCAATATCAGGTCGATCAGATCTGGTTTAGTGACTGTCCTAATCAATAACATAATCTACACAACATATACAATAATGAAAAAATATAAACCCAATAATTGACAAGAAAGAAAATTCAACACCATGTTTAAAATTATATTGCTTTATCTAAAATTAGTCAAAGTAAAATCAATCAGAATAAATCATTTCTCATAGTTACCTATTCTAACTAAGTGTCAGAACGGGTCAGGACAAGTCTCTCGGTAAATGTCTCTCAAGACGAAGTCCTCAGCATCAATCCTCAGCAACGTAGCTTCATGCAGCAAAGGTAAAATGGCAAGTGGCAAAGCCCTCCCTAGGCTAACAATTTTTATAGTAAAAATTACAATGGAAACACTCATCAAGTTTGCAATAATACACTGAATCACTGAGCAGAGTGAGAAGGAAAGGATGCAACATTGCAACATTTGTGAACCTCCGCTCAGGAAAAATACACATAGCGAAGACTACGGAACAGGAACCAAGAAAATAAAACATGTATCACATTCAATCCGGCTTCTCCTCGACCATCGAGCCACAGTTCAGAGTTTTCCTCTAAGGCTCCTTTGTCTTTCGAGATTGCCAAGGACACTTTCACTTTTCTTGGAGAACTCCCAAAAACTGCTGCTGTCCTCATGGAAAGTTTCATAGAAGGACCATGGTCAGTCAACTTCAAGACCATTTCCAGCAGGGGTCTCCCTCGTCACGTCTTTCACATATTCACTCGATGCCAGGCTTCAAAATTAGCCATCATGGATTAGGCCTCCATAGGCCACAATAGACCATCTCAATTAAAAGAAATAAAAACAACGTTACTACAGCATAATGATTAAACAGTGTTAACCCCACTAATACCCCTATGTGTATGCATTTATCTAGCTTTCGCAACATAAAAAAGCATTAATTCAGACAGCGTTTTGTACTCAAAATAAACAGCACACAGCAACGTTTAAACATGAAAACTTGCACGTTATTTTTTAGAAAACAGAATCAGCACACACATGCTAACCCTCGTGTAACTTTCTCTTATGTTAAGACAAACGAATTGATTAATAAAAAACACACTTGCACAAGACAAATAATTAACTGTTATTTATTAATATTTAATAAAACGCATAGACATACTAGAGCTTCAAAAGCCCCTGAATTTTCTAAATGAAAACTCTGCTCCAGCACGCGCACGGTGCGCGAAGCGCACCGCGCGCGCACGGAACGAACTGCGTTAAGTGGGCGCCACCCCGTGTGCAAATGGTGCCCGAAAGGCACCATTTGCGCATGGCATATCTTTTTGTTGTAGAAAATGTAAAAGCTTACCTTTCACAGCGAAGCGCATAATATGTCCTCCATGTGCGCACGGTGCGCGAAGCGCATCGTGCGTACATGGCCCATCCACGGCACTAACTGCGTAAAGTGGGCGCGCGGTGCGTGAAGCGCACCGTGCGCGCTCGGAACTAAGGGTGGGCGTAGTTCGCGAAGTAGCACTTCGCGAAGCTACGCAAAGTGAAGTTCGCACTACGCGAGCTACGCGTAGCACTTCGCGAACTGCGAAGTAACATGTTCGCACTGTGCAAGATGTTGTTTTCAATGATTGCACAGTGCGGACAAGCAACCGGCACTGTGCAATCATTGAAAATGGCATCTTGCACAGTGCGAGCTGTAGTTTTCTGCTGCTCGAGTAGATTTTTACTCGAGCTGCAGCTTTCTCAACGCGAACTGGTAGTTTCTCATCGCGAGCGGTCGCGAGCATACGCGACCCCTCGCAATGAGAAACCTGACCTTCTCGCGTTGGGAATCTCGCCGGGAGGTTTATTTTCCATGCTCGCGATCGCGAACAAGGAAAAAGTCTCGCCAGGATGTCATTTTGCTTGCTCGCGGTCGCCAACTTGACGTTGAGGACCGCGAGCAAGCAAAAAATGACCGCAGCACTACGCAACACTACGCTACGCGTGTTCGCACTGTGCTACGTGCAGTTCGCGTAGCGCGAAGTAGCGCGAACTTCGCAAACTACGCGAGCGTAGCGTAGTGCTTCGCCCAGGCCTACTCGGAACGATCTGCGTTAAGTGGGCGCGCACGCCACGAATGGCGTAAAGTAACTTAGCATTTAAAAAACCGTACAAATTCACTGAAAAAACCATAGGTTTCACACACGTTATAGTTAGGAATTAGCATTTAAAAAACCTTGCAAATTCAATGAAAAAACCATAGGTTTCACACATGTTATAGTTAGCTGGACATTTTACTGATAAAAAACCAATGAAATTCCCCAGTTATAGTTAGTGCAGGCAACTATAACTCACGTGACCGCAATCCTCTGCTGATGACATATGTGCCTTTACGAAAAAAAAACATTTGTAATATATGTATAGCTAAAATTTAATGGAAGAAGACATGGGCAAATAAGTGTCTAAATACAGTAGTAGCATCAGCAGAGGATTGCGGTCACGTGAGTTATAGTTGCCTGCACTAACTATAACTGGGGAATTTCATTGGTTTTTTATCAGTAAAATGTCCAGCTAACTATAACATGTGTGAAACCTATGGTTTTTTCATTGAATATATATATATATATATATATTATGTACTGGCCAGTAGATAGTTATAGTTAGGACCGTGTTTCCATAGGAAATCCGCAACATTCTATTTGGAATAACTTTGGCGCCGGTTGACGAATCTTCGCAACATTTTCAAAATAGGTGGGGCGCTCCGCTCCGCTCCTACCCTGAAAGTCTCGGGTGATTCGTCAAGCAGGGGCCGAGAAAAAAGGGGGGTCCCAAAACGCGTTTTTCCCATGCAATTTTCTATAGGGACCTTTAGTCCAAGGTACAGCCCAAACGGCTGAACAGAATTACTTGAAATTTGGCAGAGAGGTAGTCCTCAGGTCAGGGATGTGCCTTTTGCAGGTCTGGTGTCAATCTGTTCAGTAGTTCCTGAGAAAATCAAAAGTAAAATCATATATATATTTGGGCGGAGCCTAACCACATATCTCATCTTGAGATCTGATTGGCTGTCAGCACTTCATCCAAGAAGTGTTGGCAGCCATCTTCAGACTAATATACATGATAGCACCTCATTAAAAAGCATTGCAGTTAATAGAAGGTTTTAAGACTTTAGTTACATTATAAATCATTTGTTGATGGTACCATACTCATTTTAGGAATTGTGGTATGTTCTAAGGTGATTTCACCATGTGAAAAAGCCTTCTGCTGGGATATCATGATTGAGAGAAAAATATTTTCTCATGCTTTTCCCACAGAGGTTTGGAAGGTGATCTATAAGCTAAACTGAGAGCTTATTTTCTGTAAATTCACATTATCTTTCTCAGTCATGTGAGAATGAAGTCTGACATTCTCAGTAAAACATGTACATCCAACAAGGGCAGAGACTGTCAGTTGATTCCTTTGTGTTCTACTGCAGCTTCCCAGAGCGCTAACAGTCCTACTTATGATAAACGTATGGCACACCTGAAGCCATTTTGCTTGGATTAAAGTGGTAACTCTTAAAACATTTAATTTAAAAAGGAACAAAATGAGGGGGTTCATTTTTCCATAAAAAGTATGATTAGTGCTGCAGAAAGAAAAATTAGGGCACATTTTGAGTGACTTCTCAAATCCTCCTCTATTTCATTAAACAATTCTGACATGCAGACTGAAACATGCACTTTCAATACCAGCAGCAGTTTCCCCTGGTGAGCAGTAGCTTTACTACAGTGATCTAATGAGCAAAAAGAGTGCTAACATTCTGAATTTATGGCAAATGTGTGACACATCTGAATGCCTTCTTGATGGAATCAAAGTAAAAAACTGAAAGTATTTCCTACTGAGGAGACTGCAGTAAATGAGGAAATTAGGAAACTTCATAACAAATAAGTCTCCCAAGATGGCCACCAGAGACAAAAAGAGCCCAAATGTAGCCCAAATATCACCCAGATGTAGCCCAAGTATAGCCCAATGACAGAATGTCCAAGAGTGTTCTTAAAAACAACTAGAGCGCTTACTGTCTTCATTATGACAAAAGTATGGCAGACCTGAAGCCATCTTGATTGGAATAAACTGGTAACACTTAAAACATTTAATTTAAAAAGGAACACAATGAGGGGTTTCATTTTGCCATAGAAATTATGATTAATGCTGAAGAAACAAAATGAGGGCACATTTTGAGTGACTTCTCAAATCCTCTTCTATTTCATAAAAAAATTCTGACATGCAGACTGAAACATGCACTTTTAATACCAGGAGCAGACTTCCATGGTGAACAGTAGTTTTACTACAGTGATCTAATGAGCAACTAGAGTGCTAACATTCAGAATTTATGGCAAATGTGTGACATATCTGAATACCTTCATGATGGAATCAAAGTAAAAAACTGAAAGCATTTCCTACTGAGGAGACTGCAGTACATGAGGAAATTAGGAAACTTCATAACAAATAAATCTCCCAAGATGGCCACTGGAGACAAAAGAGCCCAAATGTAGCCCAAAATCACCCAGATGTAGCCCAAATATAGCCCAATGACAGAAGTGTGCAAAACACTTATTATATTGTGTTTTTGCAGTGTTATATAGTGCAGACTTTTCAGGTATTGGAGTGCTTTACATGAGCATTGGTTACATCACACAAGAACAAATTCATTTTGGTTGTAGACATGGGGAGACTAAGTGATTTGACCAGAATCACAGAATGTCGAACTGAAGCAGAAACTCCAACCTGGTTCCCCAGTTGCAAAGTCTGCAGTTCTGGAAGTAACACCACATCCTCTCCCCTAAGTGTAACATTTAATCAAGTGGTCAACTGGATAAAAAAACATAAAGATAACAAATAATTTAAAAGTGCTTTGTCGCTATTTGAAAACTAATATGTCCTTATTTTAGTCTTTTAGAGCACTAACCATAATTTTGATGCCAATAAGACTCTCTCATATATGTAATTTCTAAATGAAATGCTCTAGGTATTACAGTTTTGATTACATCAAGATGACATCAGGCGTTCCACACTTTTGTAATAAATATAGAATGTTAGCAATCTAGTTGTTCATTAGGATACTGTTGAGAGGCAGAGGCCAGGGGTACGGACTCTGAAAATTGAAGGCAGGTAGGAGGGTGCAAAGGCAACAATTTAACCACACTGAGCAGGCAGGAAGGGCCGTGGCAGCACAACAGACTATGGAGGGCAGTGGAAAGGGGGGCAGGGGCAACAAACCAACAATACAGGACTTGCAAGAGAGGCTGTGGCAATGTAATAGACCATTGTGGGCAGAAGGAAGAGGCAATGGTAGTACAACCATACATGCCAACAGACCCGATTCAGCCAGGAAACGCCCAATGTTTTTAAGCTCAAATGGGCTTTATTTGATCTGTCTCCTGTCTACAATCTCCTCTTTTTCAATGTAACTCAAAGGGGAAAATCAATACCCCAGTTTTTTTTCAAAATCTCCCTCTTACCAAGTTCAAAATGTTCGCAAGTATGGTACATTGGATCATGGAAGGAAATGGGGTAGGGACATGGACTTGGATAACAGAGGACAGGAGGGACATGGAGAGGTGCACCAAACTGACCCTGCAGGGCAGGCATCAGGGTTTGCAGCAGCACAATACACCACACAGGGCATGCGGGACGGGAGTGCAGCACAACAATCCATAGAAAGCAAGAGGGAGGGGACATGACCATGCACATGGACAACAGAGAACAGAGGGGCAAGAGGCAATGGTAGCTAGCTGACCATAATGGACAGACAGGAGAGAAAGCTGTAGCATAACAGACCATAAACGGCAGGAGGGACGGATCAGGGGCATTACAATGGAACAGACAAGCCAGGAGGGAGGGAGTAGGGGTCTGCACATGTAAACAGAGGGCTGGGGGCAAGAGGGCAGGGCAGGAGCAGCAAGATAGCCATGGAGGTCAGGCAGGATGGGCACTAGAAGCAAGACACACCATGAAGAGCAACAGTGAGACTGTGATGGCATACACACAGACCATGGAGGGAAGGTGGGAGGGGGTCAGGGGCAGCTAACTGACCACACAGGGAAGGTGGGAGGGGCCATGGCAGCACAGAAGACCATGCATGGCAAGTGGGAGGGTTAGTGGCAGCACAATGGCTATGATGGGCAAGAAGGAGGGTGCAGGGGCATGCACAAAGGATGATGGAGGATAGAAGGGAGGGTCAGGACCTGTGCACAGACAAGAAAGTTCAGGGGAAGGGGCCTCACAACAGACCGCACGGGGCAGGCAGGAGGAGCAGTTGCAGCACAACAGACAAGGGAGGGCAGAAGGGTGTGGCAGTACAATGGACCATGTAGGACAGGAGGAACAGGATAGGGGCATGGCATGTGAACAGGCAGGGTGGAGGTGGCAGGGACAGGTTACAGTCATCTGACAATGCTAGGCAGGTGGGAGGGGAGTGGCAGCTCAACAGAACACTCAGAGTAGATAGGAGTGGCAGGTCCATGGAACATGGTGGGCAAAAAGGATGGAGCAGGGGCATGCACAAAGACATCGGAGGGCAGGGGGAAGGAGAATAGGGGCAGCAAGCTAAGCACAGAGTTTAAGCAGGAGGTCAATGAAGGGGCATAGAATTGGGCAATGGAGGGCAGGAGGAGTGGACTAGTAAATCATACTAAATTGAGGGCAGTGGCAGCACATCAGACCATGCATGGCAGGAGGGAGGAGGATAGTCCATGGATTCACACAACAGAGGATAGGGAGGAGGGGGATGGGGCAGCAAGCTAACTGTTCAGAGAAGGCGGGTATTAGGAACTTTATTGTTTTTAAAACGTGTGTCTGTGCGAACCACTTAAAATATGAACAAGTATGCAGCATAATCTCACTTTTATTCAGGAAGAAGAGGACGTTTGTGACTGTGACTCCGGGCTCACTTGGCAGAAACACCCCCTGACCCTCCACCCCCTATCGCAAAATGTAATGCCCGTGAAAAGGGTAGGTGAACAGTGTTATATAGAACATAGTCCTGAGAGCACGATTGAAAATGAAAACTAGATATAGTGTATGGTATAAACTATGCACCAAAAAGTGTAATATAAGATGAACCGGGCGTGAAATATAATATGCAATACATTGTGCGCAATGACAGATTCATTGGAGAGCGCGAGATAGCACAGGCACTAGCGCGTGCTATGCGATATGCGCCTAGGAGTGTAATATGCACAGGGCAGTGTTGTGTAACCTAACTAGTCTCTAAAGTTGTAATATAAAATATGTGCTGGGGAGTGTAACGTTGCATATGCACTGTGACAAAGATATGGATCCCAGATTGTAATATGTATGGCATAGCACTGTGCGTTATAACATAGGCATCGAGGAAGGCACGTTAGATGGGGCAATATGACCCGTGTGAAGACAAGTGTGGCATGACATATTCACGGGGTGATGTTACAGTGCACATGGGCTAGAGAGTGTCATAGCATATGCACTAGCTAGTGGAATACAACACAGAGGTGTGTGGCACTCAGCAGGCAATGGTGGGTGTAACACAGCATTGGGCTCTGCCAGGAGCGCGCTGTGACGCTCAAGTGATGTTCTTCCCCTTTCCAGAGAGTAAAATAAAAAGTATTACACATCCGGCAGTGGATGTGTGTTTTATTAACCGTGAGGGGGGTTTCTTACATAGTTTTGGTCGAATTTTTGTCGAATCCCCTTTGAATGGCTTGGTGTGCATGTGTATTAAATGTGCCCGTCAATAGCTACCCATGTTTGTATAAATAAACAACAAGGGTGTCTACCGGGATTAGGCACGGTAGGGCATCAGACATGTCAGAGCTTCACTAGTGGTGTAAATACATTCCACGTGGATTCATTGTATGCATAGTCGCCTTTTAATGAATATCACGCAAATCGTCATGGTGATAGGTACGTACGGTTTGTCCAGCATGTCCTAGGTGTGTCTATAAATATATATTTTTTAAAAATAATAAAAAACAGTGGCTGGCCCTGGGGATTGGGGTCAAAAAAATATAATTAGGAGACGGGCCCTGGGGGATGGGGTCATCAGGGCCAATAAATTAGAAGAAGAAGGGGAACCACACAGCCCCCCTTCTTAAAAAATTAAAATAAATAAAAGACTGGCATCGTGCCGGAGGCCACGCCCCCTCCTTGCAGCACTCTGCAAACGCGCCCCCTGGCGAGTTGTAAGTTGGGGAATTAATTCCTCTTCAATACTAAGGGTCCCTGAGGGCCAACTAGCCCAACAGGCATCTCCAGTATGCGCCAGGGAGCTGCGCTGCAGACAGGTGTTCTGAGGCCAAGCCCCTTTTTACACCTCTCTGCAACGCAGCTCTGTGTCGCTTACTGGAGGTACCTAGTGGTCTAGTTTGACCCTAGGGACCCTTAGGATTCAAGGGGACTTAATCTCTCAACTTAGAACAGCCACAGGGCGCGTTTACACAGTGGTGAAGGGAGGGGACGGGGCCTGAGGTGACGTGTGCAAACACGCACTATGGCACGTTTTAAATTGGGGATATAATTTCCCTTCAATACTGAGGGCCCCTGGGGGCTAACTAGCCCACCAAGTGCTTCCAGTAAGCGCCACTGTGCTGCATTGCAGAGAGGTGGTCCAGGCCGTGCCACTTTTTACACCTCTCTGCAACGCAGCTCTGTGGCACTTACTGGAGGTACCTAGTGAGCTAGTTGGACCCTAGGGACCCTTAGGATTCAAATGAACTTAATCTCCCAACTAAAAACGGACACAGGGCGTGTTTACACAGTGGTGAAGGGAGGGGACGGGCCTGAGTTAACGTGTGCAAAAACGCCCTGTGGCCTGTTTTAAGAGGTAGTTTTAATCCCCCTGCCCTATTATATACTAGGGGCTTACAGAGGAGGTCATGCTAATCACAGGGGGACCCCAACGCATAATGTTCCCTAGTGTATGTAGGTGTTTTCACTGTATTCTAAGTGTCTTTTAACATAGCACTGGCTCTAGGACTGGTTAGTCAGACTCAGTTACCACCAGTATCCGTCTGAAAAAGTTGAGGGTACAGGATGATTTTGCAACAAGGCTTCTTTCTGCTCTTCTTTTTGTTCTTTCTGCACGTTATCCTTCTTCCTGCACTTTTCTTCGTCTTTGAGGACTTCTGTTGCTTCTTTCGGCATTTCTTTTTTTTCTTTCTGTGCATTGTTTCTTCTTTCTTCACATGTCCTATCTCTGTAGGCATAGTTAGAAATTAGCATTTAAAAAACCTTTGAAATTCACAGAAAAAACCATAGGTTTCAGGCACGTTATTGTTAGGAATTAGCATTTAAAAAACCTCAGAAATTCACTGAAAAAACCATAGGTTTCAGGGGTGTTATAGTTAGCTGGACTTTTCACTTGTACAAAACCATTGAAATTCCCCCTTTATAGTTAGTTCAGCTAACTATAACTCGCGCGCCCGCAAGACACTGCTGATGACGTCACATATTACATCACTCATGACATGGTCAGTGACATCACTCATGACTTCACTCATGACATCTCAAATGACATCACTGATGACATCACTGATGACATCATCCTTGTGATAGAGTGGCAGACCTCCTCTCACCCTAATATAACCTTTGATACACACATTCAAAAATAGAGACTCAAATTTTCAAAACAATGGACATACCAATACCAGTTACAACAACCTCTTCAGTAATTCTAAGATCCACATACACATCCACTCATTCACCAACAGTCCTATACAGTCACTCATACATGTACTCACTCATCATATGTACTCATACACCTATACATCCTGTTACACAATGCCACTCATCCATAGAGTTACTCACACACATAGTCACTCATGCTAATAAAGAATCAAACATACATTTACTTGCATATACAGTTATACACACACCACCACACTTACTTCTACGGAAACTTACACATACTTAGTCTTTTAAGCAATCACTTATAGAAACACATACTTATTCATACAGGAACTCTTTCAATCTCTCACTCTCACATATACTCACTTATATACACCAATAGTCACATATACTAGTTTAAAACATATGTAGTTACTCATAAAGACACTATTGAGACAGTCATTCACTCACTAACACACCCATACACACACTCATCCACCCATACAGTCCTGCACACATGCTGTCTTCAACACATACAAACAGTGAGTCACTCATTCATGCACCTATGCACTACATAATACCCCCCACCGAACCATGCAGACACTCAGACTGATACTCAAAAAACCAACTAATAACCTATATAGACACTCATGTAGCTACTCACCAACCCATGCAGCCACTTATACACAAAGTGAGAGACTGATACAGATATTTACATATTTAAACATTACTCACTAAGCCATGTATTCACTATGATACACTTAATCAGTCAGTTACACAATCAATTTTTCAAAAACAAATCATCCATTTAGACACTTATATACCCATTTATTCTTCCATCGACCTTGAGATATACATATATAAAACATATTTAATTTTCAGAAAAACACACATTCACTGGATGATGTCATCAGTGATGTCATCAGTGATGTCATTTGAGATGTCATCAGTGATGTCATGAGTGATGTCACTGACCATGTCATGAGTGATGTAATATGTGACGTCATCAGCAGTGCATTGCGGGCGCGTGAGTTATAGTTAGCTGAACTAACTATAACGGGGGAATTTCAATGGTTTTGTACAAGTGAAAAGTCCAGCTAACTATAACACCCCTGAAACCTATGGTTTTTTCAGTGTATATATATATATATATATATATATATATATATATATATATATATACATACACATAAACAAAGTTCCTTCCCAGGGAAAGAAAGAGCTGCACTCACATTCTAACGGCAACAATCCTTTTATCCCTGGCTGTAATGAACCCTGATATGTTTCAGACTATTAAGACCTTGTTCACAGGTGATGATAATTACTTCACACTGTTCAATTAGCACTTATTGCAGTTTTTTTCCTTAAGTGGTTTTCCTTGTGGGTTTAAGTGCATGCTGGAACTTGTAGTGAAAAATTTAATTAGTTTTCAGCCTCAGTGGGTGTGAGAAGTTGGCCTGGTATATGCTGTCCACTAGTGATAGTGGGCACCTTGCACCAGTCCAAACAACCCCTTAGAGATGATAGGTTAAAGACAGCCTTATTTGAAAGCTATCCTAGCGGTAGCTATGGAGAGCAGCCTTCAGGCTAAGACTTGGAGGAATGTAAAGCAGCTTGTTTTACCAGTCTATAATCTCTTAAATGACCAAATGAAAGGAGAACCACACTAGGTATATATATAAAATATATGTATTTATTACTAAACACACCCTGCTAGTCTATTTATGAGGCTAGAGTTCAAAGCACATATGTTATAATTAAAATATTCACACACCACCTTTTCACTTTTCTTCTTTCCCCTTTTTGCAATTTCAGACCTCAGGGTTCTTAGTGTTTATAATACTTTAACTGGGGATATAACCCTGTGCGGTCTTAAAACTGTTCCCTTTGACCCTCCGGTATCTAACCGTTTTGTAATAGATAATTAAAATATCACAGTAAATTAGCACAATATACGATAGGCCCTAGGGGTGAACCAAACCATATATTAAGTAAGTGGTATAAGAACCACGACTTAACTAGACACAAGGCCTAGAGCCTGTAGAATCGCTGGGACCCCAAGGAACCACCCAAGGTAGTGACACAGGGGAATGACGGGGGCCATGTGCAGTGTGAGAACACAGCAGCAAGTTCCTGTTAGCTTCTATGGGGAAAGTTTTAATGGCAAGATGCTGAAAAGCGCTTCTGCTGGGAAGAGGAGAAGTGCCCGGAGAGATCCAAGCCTGGCTCAAAGATGTGAAGAACAGGAAAGCAGAGGGGACAGAGTCTGGGTCACTAGCCAGTGACCAGGGGCACGATAGACGAATGCCCATCGATGTCGGGTGCTTCAGGTCCAAAGAGGCGAAGCTTGACTCTTCAGCCACGAGGACCAGGAGGCGTTGAGGACAACCAGGAGCTGGATTCGAGCTGTCCCAAGGATGTCGAGTGCTGCAGCGTCAGTGCCCAGATTGGACACAATAAGCCTAGGCAACACCAACCCACGGAGAAACAGGAAAGATGCTTCGGTGCAGACCAGCAAGGTCCTGGGGACTCCCCAAGTGATGGAGATTCAGGGCACTGTAGTGTAGTTCCTATTTCCCTTATAGGCTCTCCGCATTGGAATATTATACACTATAGTTGTGGCATAGGACTGAGGTCAGTATGCCTCTATCAAGTACATTAAACGTAATTACTTTGTGTGCCAGTTAACTGAGAGGCCACTAGAAACTCCTTGAATAAACAAGAAGGGAGTAGTTTCTAGCAACCACATAAACATGACAACTTTGTTTCCATTAGAAGCCGAACTTGTCTCAGAAGCGTGGAAACAACAGAGAACAGTTTCACTCAGTCAATCGTGCATGCTTAGTTTCTTCAGAGTTACACAGAGATAAATAGACTGGCGTTTCAATAAAAGGATTTATTGAACAGTCTTGTATCTCGTGTAAGAGATATGAGCTGTTACAATCGCAAGACAGTATGAGAGAAACAATACGCACAGCGTAAGCTGTAAGAAGAAATAAAACTGCAACAGCATTGTCTTCTAGCTATGACATATATTCATATACACATACATAAATAACATAGTCTAAAAAGTGGATACTCGTATGATGCTTCTAAATAGTTCTACCCCAGTGCACCTAACCTAAGTGTAGTACAAGGTAAGAAGTAGGTGCCATGTTCTATAGTATGGTAAGCTATAGGTTTGCATATGCCAAGTTTGTATGTCAAGTTTGTATGCCAAGAGTCCCTCTAGGTTCTAGTCAGCTCCATACCTTAGAATGAGAGAGGTGGGAATCCCTTTCCGGATCTCAAACAATAACACCCCGTGAAGGGAGTCAGAACACTGGAAGCTGGATTCTCTGCAAGCAGGGATGACAGCGCCTGGTCAGTGCGTCAGGCGGGGACTCGAATTCTTCCGAACTTGCCATGGCGAGCCGTATCGAGGTGTGTAGCCGAGTCGTGGTTTGCCATGGTAAGGGAAGGTATATTCATACTTGGAAGGTGTTTCGGAATGTTAGCATTGAAGTAAAGTTGGGCAGAGGAAGACGTCATGAAAGAACCTCTAAGGAATAGTAAGTAGTTCATGCATAATAGATGAGTTCTTGGAGAAATCAATAATCCTAGCTAGGGAAAGTCCCAATGGCTTAAGGGTCCAGTTTCTAAGAACTCGTTGTGACGTGGGGATGGACGGATGTAGGTGACCATGCCTGTATTTGGATAGCATGGCTAATGCCTAATTAAGGACTGGGATTCTATGCCTAAATAAGGGCAATGCGAATTGTGCCTATATAAGGACATGATTCAGGAAAACCTATGTACGGACATCTAAATCGAAACACAACACCCACTCCACTTTCGAATGATGGATAATACTAAATGCTAAACATGAAAATGCTAAACATATAAAATTGAGTATCACATCTTGCTAAAAACATTTGCAAAGGCGTACTAAAATAAGTCTTCGTCAAAAACTTTTCCTAGACATGAAATGCAAAGGTGCTGTACGTATTCAAAGCAATGTTCCATTCTAAGCATACGTGTAAAGTAAATGCTAAATGAATGAACATAAATATATACAGTGATGAAATGGCTCATGAATACAGAAGAAAAGGTCAAAGCCATTTCATGTCATGCTACATAAATGAAATCGTGGTGAATAAAGGTGACAATGTGTCCCTGGAAGTGTTCAAGGAAGTCTGTTCTCTATGAATAGTTCTACTGTAAGCAGATTACTTTGCCATAAAATGAAAAATTAAAATTTTGAAAAATAAATGAATCATAGGAAAAAATTCCAAGGTTCTGCCTTTGTTTTGAAAAAGGAAGGCCAAATTCATGGCTTTCCCGGTAGACTGTGAGCCAAATCAAAAGTCAGGGTAAGGGACTGGTGAAAACATGAAATCCTGTATTCCTGTTGACAAAAGATCGTCTACCGATGTCGGTGATAGTTGGAATACCTCGCTTAGAAGATTAACTGCACATAGATGTGAAGCATCGCCAGTAGCAATGTTCGTTTCCGATGTTACCTGTGTGCCTGTTGATCCATCTCGTATCTCAGCAGTAGCATGCTGTGTCTGTGAGATCTCAAGAAATGCCGTCATCAGGATTGGTAGCCTCTGGGGACAACACAGAGCGTGGGAGGTTATCCAGTCCAGCAGAGTATCGATATCTGTTGGCATGACTGAGTGTCAGACAGATGTCTAGCACGCATTCTTCACCGCAAAGCAGGCAACGTAGAACAAGTAAGATGCAATCTTGCCAGATTGGTCTGACTGACAGAATCCATGTGGTATTTAATTCTCGTAGACGAGGTAAGCCCAAAAGTTGTACTATGCGCTCACGACTCTTCCTTTCCAGGAGAGCTTTCTCCAAGGTGCTGGGAGTGACGATGGTGGACTGCAACAAGTGCTAGAATTAGCGGCAGACCACCAAACACCGAATGCTAAAAGTTTGGAATGATTCCGAGAACTGCTTGAAAAGTTGTTAACAGTCCCGTACATATGTTCTTAAATACATGCACCATACCACTCATATCAGACATGTTTAAGATATGTCCCAACATTTCTGTGAAATGTGTAGGGCAGTTTGTACGTAACAGAGTCTGTATCTCAGCTGAAGTCCTTGCAATTTGTAGATCATAGGTTTCTTTGGTCAAGGTCAAAGGCACGGTCTGTTGTAAAAGACTGGCTTTCATTCTGCTTAAAGTATCAATTCGTATAGAAGGGATGCTCAGTGAAGGCCATAAAGGCGACTCCTTGACTGTGTCTATTTGGGGGAACAAAACTTGCATACGAGCCAACCGTTACTAGATATGGCATGCCTGGCAACATGCCACAACAGCTCTGATCATTTAACATGAGGTAACTCCCATTTGAAAGTTGGCCAAATGTTGGATTAATAACAGCGGCTGGTGAACCTTGCAGGTGGCAGGATAAATTTGCAGTGGAACCGCTACAGACCCCGTGTAAACTAATATCCAGACATATGAGTGAACCGCTCAGTGCATTTTCACAGTGTGTACTGCTAAGAACCACTTCACGCCCCCCACTCCAGCATCTATGTGTGTAAGGTAAATCCCAGGATGTCTTGATGTATTCCTTACCTAATCTTTCATATTTGCCTGCTTGCATTTGTTTGAGGCAATACTGAAAATGGAAAGTTGTAACAGGCAGAGTTATTTTGCCATGAATGATCCATACGGTAGCTGGATTTTCTGCTACTGTACTGTAAATTGCAATTTTTCCAGTTTTTCAATGCTCAACACTGTATACTTTGCTCCCCTTTGTGCCAGTTCAATCTGTTTATCAGTGAGATTGTATTCTGAAAACAGAGACGACGTGTTGATGAAATGCCAAGGCACATAGCCTGCACGCAAGTTTTGTAGCGTCCAGCCTGTTAACAGAATAGAACGTAATTGAGACTGGCCTTGTCGCAGCAGGACCAAATCTTGTTCCACAATGTCTATAGCAAAGGATACAATGTTGCCCAGTGAATATATCCTGGATGACAGAGTCGTTAACCCGTTGTCGACCACAGCTAGAGATATCTCTAAATTAATACGATCAATTTCTCGTATTCTTTCTGCGGCGTCTGCTTGGGTAACCTTTCATATTTCATTATAAGCAGCCTAGATGCCGACATATATGAAACGGTTTTGATGCGGTTTTCTTGGACCTAGCAAGAAATCCCTAAGGTCTGTGCCTTCTTTTAGTAGATAAGTGTTGTTTCACATCCTCTAGTGTAGATGTCTGTAGCCAATCAATGCATCCTTTCTCTACACTGTATGTTGTTACTACCCCTGGATGCTATCTTTGAACATAACGTGGGTCTGGCCTATTGATTGTAAAACCCTGTATTCTGTTCTGGAATCTTTCTTGACAGATGTTTGTGTCTGTGGGCCAGAGCAACCATTTTTCCCATTCAGGATCTGATCTGTTGTTTTGTAAAATTGTATGTACGTCGACCTCCCCCTGTGTAGTGCTATAACTTGCAGGTGTAGGTATGGACGGTGTGTTCATGTCTTTGATCTTGGTTAACCCAAGGCAAGAAGTTTGTTGGATAGTGTCATTCAAAAACATTATTTGCTGTGGGATGATGCAGGCTCTAAACAAAGCTTCTATCCCCTGCACTTACCAATATTTTGTACCCCAGACAGATTGTGTGTCAATTGTGTCTTTCCAAAAGTTGAAACTCTGTCTAGACAGTTGGGGAATAAAGGCTGCAGAATAAATCTGTTTTGTATTAGTTAACATATTTTTCGTTCCTGTTTTGTTCACATTTATAAAGTAAAACGTCTCCGGGTTGGATGTAATGTACCCTGAAAAATATGGAAACTTCATTGCAAACGTTTTTGAGCTACCCTTTGGTGGTGTAGGACAATGTTCCCATTGGTTATACATAAATGCATTTCTAGATATTGCAGATCTATGGAAGAAATGATGGCCGTAGTGGTTGTAACAATAAAGGTGTTCATAGTCTGTTACACCCTCTAAGTATTCATGGTTAGAGAATGCAGCAGACCTTTCTAGATCAGACATCATGTTATTAACAGTCTCAAAGTCCCAATCATCAGAATAGGTACTGGAGGTAATAAAGTCACTTAATGAACTCTTAAATAAGTGTGGAATCTTCAAAAGTTCAGACGGGCCGAATATATCATAATCCGTTTTGTCCCAAACTATACCATCTTGTATAGGAACATCTGTGATGTTCACTGCTGACAAGTCTCTCGCTTCATGATGGAATGATTTGTGTGGTTTCAAAAGTAAGTTCACATTTTTACTTTCTGTGTCCAAGTGAATATATCTTCCATTTATCAGCATGCTCAGAGTCATTTCAGGAGATGAAAAAATCTTGTGCTCATTCTTTGAAAGTTCTTTTGGCTGGCGCTGTTTCCGGTTCGCTTGGATCCTCAGAAAACGTATCAAAGTTAATGGAATAGCCAGAGGCAGTTCTGTCAATGGTTTAAATTGCATCAGAATTCGTGGAAATCGCTGGCACCAGTTGATCACGTGTTACGTTGGTGTAGACAGGTGTATCAGGACAAACTGTTATTTGGGTTTCAAGAGGAATGAGTTCCATAGCATTGTTGCTTAGTCCTTCATTTCTTTCAGTTTGAACCTCTTGAATGGTAGCTACAGGAGTGCGTCTACTACTTGGTTGGAGTCCACAAAGCCTCTGCTTAGTATTGGCCACATAGTGTGGTTTGATGAGGTCAATTGACACAAATCTTTTCTCCTTTTTTCCAGCAAGAGGCGGCAGAAGTACTGTTCTTGTTCCGTGGATGGCTAGGTCAGGTACTGGTTGTCTGTAAGAAGGCCCAAATTCCTTCTTGTCCGCGATCTTCTCTCTGACTAGATCCCCAAGCTTTGGGATCCAGACAGGCCTTGCTGGGATGGCTGGAATTTCCCCAGTGGTGGTTGGCTTCAGGAACACGTTGGTTTGTTTCGATCTTAGTTCATTTAAGTCCTGTAAAACAGCCAAACGATATTTGATATAAAAAGGTTTATTTTCCCCCACTGTTCTTTTACATTTGAGATCTGGAACTCACATTCTTGACGCAAATAGGACCTCATATGGAGTGACCCCCCTAGAGAACTTCTTGGCAAATTGTTTAATGAGCGTTGGACCCCATAAAGATGCTTGACCCAACCATCACCCGAACCTAATACCCTAGCTGTTACAGACTGCTTTATGTCCCTGTTTTTCCACTACAACAGAATTTCCCCCAGGATGGAATGGAGTGGAGTACCACAATGCAACCCCAAACTGGCCATGCCTTCTTTGTAAGCTCGAGAGCTAAATGCAGGACCCTGGTCAGAATGTAGTGTGCCAATTGCGTATGTGCCGATAAAGACTCGCAAATCTTTTATAACAGTTTGGGTGTCAGCCGAGCACTAAGGCCACATCCATAGGAATCTTGATTTAGTGTTTTTGGGATTGCATTTGTCCAAACGGACGCCTGTCCGTAGATAGTCTAATGCTGTCTAACAATGGTGTCTGTACTGGGCAGGATTCTTCGCAGCCTGGAGTCTGGTGGCGTTCTGCACTGCGATCTCTATTGCAGTCTATGCAGTTATTGATGAAGATGTGAATCAGTGTATTCATTCCAGGCCACCAGTACATCTCTTTTAATGCTAATATGGTTTTAGAGATCCCCTGATGTGACAGACCCTCTCCCAGATGTGCTGCATAAATCAAAGATGCTCTACGTTCCATGTTTGGAATTACCTTAGCCCCCACTCCAGGGATTCAAACAAACGGAACGTTGTTCGCATCAATTATATATGAGTATTTGAGTGGAAACTTTTTAGGTAACGCTGCACCACTGCCTTTGCTTAAAGCATTGACAGCCAATAATATCTCACTGCCTATTCTCGTTTTTGAACAAGTGATCGCAGCTACGGAAGCCGTTTGCACAGCCCCCTTCGCAGCTTTGTCAGCCAATGCATTCCCTGCAACGTGAACGCCATAACGTTTATGACTCAGCGTGTGTATCACGTGAGTGTTTTTTAGTCCGTTTCGCAACTGAACTACTTGTTCCCAAAGTGTTTTATGCTTGATTGTGCCACCTTTATCATCTTTGAAATCATTTTGAAGCCAATTCGGTAAATATTAATTATGTGATTGAACAAAGTAAAAAGAATTGCACACTAAGTGTGGGGAATTCGCGATCCGTATTTTCAAGTACCAATTTGAATGCTTGTAGTTCAGCTTGCTGAGCTGTACAATCTCCTGGAGATTGTGTTTTAGTGACCATTGTTCGGAATATACCATCGCGCATGCGACCTTTAACGATTGCGCACTCTGCACTGTACGCTTGCTTACTTCCTGTAGTGGGTTGTGCTGATCCGTCAGTATAAATTATAAATTCGTACTGATCAAGTGGGAGAATCTCAATAGGCAGAGTACATTCATGTTCATATTGCAGGAATGCTTGTGTTTTTAAATAAGGATCAAAAACATATTTAACATCTGTTGCAGCAAGAGAATTAACCCATTGTATCCATCTTGGATGTAAAGCTTTTGCATTTGGAATGCTCGTTTTTGTAACTGCCTCTAAGGCTGGTACCAAAGTCACGACAATAATGCGTTTCCCCTGAGCTAGAGCTCTTTCTTTTGCCACAGCGGTTTGAACTGCTGTCAGAATGTTTTCTGTCGAAGTGTAGCGCATTCCCGCTTGTGTATACAAATGTGATTTGTATGCAATTGGTACTTTTTCACTTTCATTAAAAGTTAAGTAGCTGAATCCGCATTGACCCGAAATTATTCGGATCGCTAAATTACATGTATTTACGCATGTTTGTAAGTGATTTGTTGCTAACATGTCAGGATATCTGTGTGTTCCTGTGTCCAAATTTTGATTTTGAAATCAGGTTTGATTAGTTCATAGAGGGGTTTAACCCTTTCTGCGTAATTTAGAATGTCAGTTCTTTCAAAATTCAGGAAACCTAGAATCGACTGTAAGTTTTTCAGCGTTTTTGGAGGTTGGAGCAGCGCACATTTTTCTAAAAAGTTAGCTGCCAGGCTTTTGCCTTCACTTGAAAGCTCATATCCTAGGCAAAGGACATTGAGATGGGCAATTCTGGATTTTTTAAAGTTGAATTTATAGCCCTCAGAAGTGAATCCCAGTATAATGGCATTCACCCTGTTCAAGTGCCTATCCAGGTCATCGTCTGTCAGCTAGATATCATCTACATATGACAATGCCTCGTCATCATAAATTTGTAGTAACTCTGTTACTCTTGCTGAGAATAACCCCGGGCTGTTCTTGAACCCTTGAGGGAGTCGTCAAAAGTGACGCTGGGTCCCCATTATTGAGAAAGATGTCAAGTACGTACTTTCAGGTGCTATATTTTGACAAAAGAATCCATTTGAAATGTCTAATGTGGTTTTATATGTTTTATGCACAATGCTATTCATTACTGCTGTACTGTGTGCATTTTGCACAGCAAATAATTTAGAACAAGTGTTCAAGTGTCTGTAATCCAAAACTAGACGATATGTATTGTCTGGTTTGGAGACAGGAAACAAAGGAGTGTTCATTGATGAGGTGCATGTTTCAATCACCCCTTGGTATTCAAGTTGATCTAAGATCTCCCTGACCTGTTTTTTAGTTTCTTGCTTAATTGGGTACTGTCTTTGTGTAGTAGGATAATTTTCTAACTGTATCTTGTGGTGAGGTGAGTCCTAGTCCCATCCAACATGATTTTTGTATAATGCTGGGGCCTGGGCAACTGCCCATATCCAGGCATATGTATATTTTAAATGTTTGGAACATGGTTGGAGAAGGCTGGCATAATGATGTCTTTTTGAAATGTGGGCACTCCCTGACAAATTCTGGTAGCCAGTCCTGTTCTGCTAGAAGTATATCATAACCCCTTGAAAGTCTTTCCCAAAAAAGTGCTCTCACTTTTCTTGGTATGTCTCCCTCCATCCGAAGTGTTATTTCATATAACCTTTGTGGAGTACTAACCCTGGTGTCAACAGTCTCAACTGTGATGTACTCATTCAAGTCCACTATCTCCAGAAGTACCTTCAGGTTCTGGCGAGCTATTGTTACTTCTACTGCACTGTCCAGCATTGTCTGAGTCCATTCTTCATTATTGAGTTGTGTTCTCAGAATTCTCTGCATGTCTGATCTTCAGACCTGCTACCTTCTTCTTAGTGAATTGAGGTTTGGTTTGTTTTTCTGAACGTGTTGATCGTCTTTGGACTTCACGCATTCTTCTTTGTAATCTGACCGTCCTCTTCTTTTTAATGTCTGTGACGATATCTGAAAGGTACGAGAGGAACGTGTATCAGTATCTTGATACCTGTCAGGTTTTCTCAAATTATCCCTACTCCTGAGGTCATACCTCCTTTCAGAGGGCTCCTTTTTTGTTTGTTATTAGAAGATGTAGGATTGTGTTTAATAGAGTCCTTCCCAGGACCTTCAGACAGTTGTGGTATAACTGGTTTCCCACCCAAACTATCTCTGCCTAATTCTTCATAGGATTTTTCTATTATTCTGGGTTTTTCTTGTTGATGTTCTGTTACATCAAATTCCCTTAAGCGTTGGCGGATCGCCACTGATGCTGCCTCCCCGTTAATATTAGATAATATTATTGTTGAGACCTGCTTGAAGTTTTTTTTAGCAATTTCATACCTAAATTCAGAGCAGGCTCTGCCCCTTATTCATTTTGAATTTGTTTCAGGACATCAGGTATTACAGCGATAGACGGAACGCCATGTGTTTTAGTATAGATGGCAGCAAAGACTGTTCTCCAAGTGGTGCTGTCTTCCAGATGTGGTGTGATCCCCATTGGTAAACAGATTGTTAGGATTCTGTGTTTCTCATAAGGGCTAGTATTAGGAAATACTGCTTCGATTTGAGTAATTTTTTGAGCTATCCAGAATGGAATTTGTTCACGTTTTGTGGGCATTTTACCCATGACTGCGTGTAAAGTCTGTGGAGCAATTTTTAGTGTATTCCCCTGGTGAGGGGTTTGATTTGGAATGGTTAATGTGAAAGTCCGCATGACATATTGGACTAACTGTATGTAAATTTGTATTAACTCTTTAAGTTGAGTGAGTAATTCATCATCTGACATCTCTTCGATGTCAGGATGAGGTGTGTAGCCGGCTAAAATTGGCCATGTTGCTCCTGGTCTACCTAGTGAACCGGGCCTGGCAATGTGATTGTAATGTTTTAGGGCGCCTTTAAATCTGAGATTATGTTTCTGGTATGTGAGTGGAATTTCAACATCCTCAAAAGGAATATATTCCTCGGGTGGTTCATCTTCTTTATAGAAGTGAAACACTTTTGTTACTGGATTGGATTCTGTGAATACTATCCATGAATAGAAAACCTCTGTCTGAAAAGATTCATGTTCCTCTATCACAAAAACTGCCTACCACCTCTTGGTGTTAGGCCATGTTTTATAAGTTTTAGAGTGATGGCTCTCCTTAAATTTGGATGGATGTTTATAACACCCTCATCGGTTTTATTTAACCCCTTCAGTGCCCATGACGAGATGGTCTCGTCATGGGCCGCGGTTGCGCTGTGCCCATGACGAGACCATCTCGTCATGAACTCCGCCCGCTAATACAAAGCGCGGCACAGGGCGGGGAAAGGGCGGGGCATGCAAGGGGTTAAACCTGTAAGATTAAAAGCTGTTACGACGTGGTTAGTCGCAGCCTCACTGGTCACGGTATTATTATCCCTGTTTTGGGACATTGTTTTTTTGAAAAATGTAGAACAAGTTTCAAGGAAACAAAGATAAGGTGCACAATATTTTGGAACACTGTGTCCTTCAACGTTGAACAAACCAAACAGCTAATACATAGGATTTTCATCCTACTCAGCTATGGCGGATATTAACCCTACCCACTCCAGACATCTTATGGAGTATTTTGAGTAGAGGTCTCTGAGAAAAGCACAACTGAGTTACTTCAGTATCTAGCGTTAAATTAGCGGCTTACCAAACATATTGGGCGCCATGTAGTGTAGTTCCTATTTCCCTTATAGGCTCTGCGCATTGGAATAATATACACTATAGTTGTGGCATAGGACTGAGGTCAGTATGCCTCTATCGAGTACATTAAACTTTATTACTTTGTGTGCCAGCTAACTCAGAGGCCACTAGAACTCCTTGAATAAACAAGAAGGGAGTAGTTTCTGGCAACCGCATAAACATGACAACTTTGTTTCCCTTAGAATCGGAACATGTCTCAGAATCGTGGAAACAACAAACAAGATAACATTTTCACTCAGTCAATCGTGCATGCTTAGTTTCTTCAGAGTTGCACAGAAATAAATAGTTGGGCGTTTCAATAAAAGGATTTATTGAACAGTCTTGTTTCTCGTGTAAGAGATATGAGCAGTTACAATCGTAAGACAGTATGCGAGATATAATGCGCACAGCGTAAGCAGTAAGAAGAAATAATACTGCAACAGCATTGTCTTCTAGCTATGACATATATTCATATACACATACATAAAAAACAAAAGCTAAAAAGTGGATACTCGTATGATGCTTCTAAATAGTTCTACCCCAGTGTACCTAACCTAAGTGTAGTACAAGGTAAGAAGTAGGTTCCGTATTCTACAGTATGGCAAGCTATAGTTTTGCATATGCCAATTTTGTATGTAAAGTGTGTATGCCAAGAGTCCCTCTAGGTTCAAGTCAGCTCCATACCTTAGAATGAGAGATGTGGGAATCCCTTTCCGGGTCTCAAACTCTAACACCCTGCGAAGGGAGTCAGAACACTGGAAGCTGGATTCTCTGCAAGCAGGGATGACAGCGTCTGGTCAGTGCGTCAGATGGGGACTCAAATTCTTCCGAACTTGCCGTGGCGAGCCGTATCGAGGTGTGTAGCCGAGCCGTGGTTTGCAATGGTAAGGGAAGGTATATTCATACTTGGAAGGTGCTTCGGAATATTAGCATTGAAGTAAAGTTGGGCAGAGCAAGACATCATGAAAGAACCTCTAAGGAATAGGAGTTCATGCATAATAGATGAGTTCTTGGAGAAATCAATAATCCTAGCTAGGGAAAGTCCCAATCGCTTAAGGGTATGGTTTCTAAGAACTCGTTGTGACGTGGGGATGGACGGATGTAGGTGCCATGCCTGTATTTGGATAGCATGGGTAATGCCTAAATAAGGACTGGGATTCTATGCCTAAATAAGGGCAATGCGAATTGTGCCTATATAAGGACATGAGTGAGGAAAACCTAATACGGACATCTAAATTGAAACACAACAGCACGTCTGGAGCAACCAGGGAAGCCCAATTAAAGTTACAGTTGCCTTCATAGGGACCCACCAGTCAATGGACCATGGATCGCGAAGGGACCTCGAGAGAAAACACAAAGGGCCAGCTCACGGAACACTTGTGGAGTGTAGGCGGGCAATCTTTGGTGCAAATGCTGCTCGGGGACAGGGCTACAAGTAACCCAAAGCTCAGCTGCAGAGGTCGCCTCAAAGCTGATGCTTCTGCAAATCGTCGCAGTGTCCAGGGGTTCGGGTTGCACGGTTGTCATAAGGTATACGGGACTCAGACTTGCTGTGTGCGCTGATCGACCTCTAAGACCACGGAAACCCATCTCCTGTGTTGCAAAATTCTTCGGTGTCCGGCAGGAGCTTCGGAGATGCAAACCGGACAGATGCGTCTTTGGTGCCTGCCAAGCAGGGGAGTAACTCCTTTACTTCAAGGGAGATTCTTCAATCATCTAGCGTCGTGTAGATCGCCGAAGCTCCAGGATTCAGTTTCAGAGTTTCATCCAGGGATATCTAAAGTTCTGTAGTCAGGGGTTCCTTCTTTATACCCAAGGAAGGGGTTGGACTAACTCAGGGGACCCACCTGGGAGAGTTTGGAAAGAGTGGTGGCTACACCCATTTCCTTTATCCAGTTTCGCACCAGAGCAGGGACTGGTAGCCCCTGCAACCGGTTTGAGCTGGACTATGCACAGGGACACCAAATGTGCCCCAGTGCAGACATCAAAGCACTCTTGGAGTGCACCCACCCAGCCCCAATCCACTAAAGCCTGTCTGGGAGGTGGTAACACCTCCCTGTGACAGGAAACCTATTGTCAAGGCCTCCCCTGCCGGAGTTGCGGTCAGCAGCAGGAGGCCAGCCTTGTGTCTGTGGCTGGCAGCATCCATTTTGTGATGCTAGGGCTCTGTTAGCTGGTACCGAGTATACCGGTGCTGTCATGTCTCTCCCTCTAGAAGGGTGGGATCGTACTCCCACACCAGTTACTGGTGTAGGAGTATGATTCCAAGGTGTTTGACACCAAACACAACATGTTTCCGTGCAGCCATCCCAAAGTTAGCATTTACCATGAGGTTAAAATGCACTTAAGAGTATATGGTCAGGCTGCATCACAGACAACCCCGGAGAACAGATTCCGAAGGCTGCAGAGGGGCTCTGCTCATGCATGGGCACCCTCTCACATAAAACCAAGCACCCTGCCTTCAGGGTTGAGAAGGCCTGCCATAGGGGTGACTGATAGGTTTATAGGTGCAGTGATAGGGTGAGCTATAGTGAACCTATATCTCAGTAAGGGGTGCATGCACCACCTCACTCAGGCTGCAGTAGCAGTCCTGTGGTGTCATTTTGGAAGACTTCCCAGGGGTGGCATAATACATGCTGCAGCCCCTGGTAGGCCTCTGGGGTACCTATGCCCTGGGTACATAGTATACCATATACTAGGGACTTATAAGTGTACCCCAGAATACAATCTGAAGTGTACCTAAGGTACAGAGAATCAATTTAGAGAGGAAGCAGCTAGGCGGGGTTCTGGATAGCAGGGCCCCAGTCAGACTAAAGTCGAAAAACAGTGAAATATCAACAAAAAGTGGGGGTAACCATAAGAAGCAGATCCTACTCTCCTACAGTAGGCAAATATCAAGTCATGTATAGCCACGCCTCAGTGTATTTTAAATATCATCACCAGAAAACATCCTGTTTTGAAGTAATTTACTTCCTGCCTGCACGGGCCCATGCTGTGATAATACTAGGTTGCACTGATGTTTTATGTCGCTTCACGATTTCCTCCGAAAGCTGTCTCAAGCACCCAGGTGCTCTTCTTGGTGGTGCAGCTTGCAGCAGGACCAAGCCGCCAAATATACACAAAGTTCCTTCCCAGAGAAAGAAAGAGCCAAACTCACATCCTGGCACCAACTATCCTTTTATTTCTGGCTGTATCGTACCCTGACGAGTTTCGGTATATAAACCCTTGTTCACACACAACAATAATTACTTCACATAGTTCAATTAGGAATTGTTGCAGTCTTTTCCTTAAGTGGTTTCTCTTGTGGGTTTAAGTGCATGCTGGAACCTGTAGCGAAAAAGTACATTGTTTTTCAGCCCAGGTGGACAAAAAATATTTAGTCATGTACAGCCATCCACAGTGTCTTTTGAAGGTCATCACCAGAAAATGCCTCTTTTTGCAGTCATTTACATCCAGGCTGCATAGGCCCATGCAGCAATAATACATGGTGGTGCCGATGCTTTATGTTGCTTCACGACTTCCTTCTCAAGAGGTCCCAAGCACCCATGTGCTCTTGCTGGTGGTTCAGCTTGCAGCAGGACCAAGCCACCAATCATACACATAGTTCCTTCTCAGAGAAAGAAAGAGCCACACTCACATTCTGGCACCAACAATCCTTTTATATATGTGCAAAAAGAATCAGAGAGCTCTGGGTAGTTCCAAAGTTTAAGTGGAGAGCAGCTCCTGTATAGAGCACCCTCAGCACCAGCGGCACTCTAAATTTGCTCACCTCAAATTTCTTTTCTAGCAAAATCTTTAAGCATAGGATTAGTACAGTGCCATCCATGCTGAGATAGAAAGGGACAAAGTGTTTTACCATTCCTACAGCAAAGTTTTGAAGCATAGGATTAGCACAGCGTCATCCATGCAGAGCTGTAAAATCACTAGGCCTGGGCAGCAAATTCCGTTCCGCTCGCGGAATTTGCGGAATTTGCGTAATTTCGCGTTCCGCGGAGAACGCAAAATTGCTCAAAAGTCTGTTTTCCGCGATTTCGCGAAATTTTTGCTTGTTCGCGTTGTCAACATGCATGTTCGCGAGATATTTCTCCTCGAGCACGCAAACAGCAATTGCGAACAGGAAAAAAGCATCGCGAACAAGCAATTCCGCGTGTTCGCGGAATTTCTGCGTGTTCGCGGAGATTTTTTACCGTTTCGCAGAGATTTGTGTAACGCAATTCCGCAAATTCCGCCCACCCTAAATCACAAAAGCCTTTCACCACTTCAGGCGCATTATGGCAGCTTTGAATTGGTAAAATACCGATCAAGCCAACCTGATATGAATAAAAGCAACCCCTGACACGTGTTTCGCTAGCATTATAGCCCTTTAGAAATGTTTAGATTTGTCTAGACACAAGGAAGTACCCAATTTAAGTCAAAACAATACCCTTTCAGCTATATAGTGACACATAAATTATGCAAAAAAGAAGCAGAGAACTCTAGGGGGTTCCCAATTTTCAGTGGAGAACAGCACCTGTAAAGAGTACCCTCAACACCAGCGACACAGACCTGGGTGTAATTCGCACAGTTTTGCTACGCAGAACTCTGTGAGCTGCCCAAAAAACTCAGCGGAGTTCAGCAAGTAGCAGAGTGCAGTGCAAACTGCTATTCACGCAGATATATTATAGGTGCTCAGGTAGGAATTCTACCTGAGCAGCAGCTCATGCTCGCCAACTTACAGTTCGCAAGCGGGGAAAAACTCTGTTGCACTATGCGGTGCAGAGTTTTCTCTGCGGCGCCGCAAACAAAAAACTCTGCAAACCCTACAAACAAAGCAGAGCTCACCACTCAGGCCTACTCAAAATGTGCTCATCTCAAATATCTGCCTTTCTATCAAAATCATTAAGCATAGTATTAGCACTAACCCTGGGCGTAGTTCGCGAAGTAGCACTTAGCGAAGCTACGCAAAGTCCAGTTTGCACTACGCGAGCTACGCGTAGCACTTCGCGAACTGCGTAGTACCTTGTTCGCACTGTGCCAGATGTCGGTTTCAATGATTGCACAGTGAGGACAAGCAACCGGCACTGTGCAATCATTTAAAATGGCATCTTGCACAGTGCGAGCTGTAGTTTTCTGCTGCTCGAGTAGATTTTTACTCGAGCGGCAGCTTTCTCAACGCGAACTGGTAGTTTCTCATCACGAGCGGTCGCGAGCATACGCGACCACTCGCAATGAGAAACCTGACCTCCTCGCGTTGGGAATCTCACCGGGAAGTTTATTTTCCATGCTCGCGATCGCCAACTTGATGTTGCTGATCGCAAACAAGTAAAAAGTCTCGCCGGGATGTCATTTTGCTTGCTCGCGGTCGCCAACTTGACGTTGAGGACCGCGAGCAAGCAAAAAATGACCGCAGCACTACGCAACACTACGCTACGCGTGTTCGCACTGTGCTACGTGCAATTCACGTAGTGCGAAGTAGCGCGAACTTCGCAAACTACGCGAGCATAGCGTAGTGCTTTGCCCAGGCTTAATTAGCACAGTACCATCCATGCCGAGCTATAAAATGACAAAAGCTGTTTACCACTTCAGGCACAGTATTACAACTTTGACTTGGTAAAATACCAACCAAGCCAACCTGAAATGAATAAAAGCAACCCATGACACATGTTCTGCTATCAGAATGGCTCTTCCGAGAGGTTTAGCTATGTACAGACACAAGAAAGCACCCAGGATAAGTCAAAACAATACCCTTTCAGGCATAGAGTGATGCATAGAATATGTGGAAAAAAAGCACAAAGCCATTATCCAAAGAACCTGAAAGAGAGCATCTCCTTTGGGGAACTGC